>NC_072404.2:86697500-87947500 GCF_028858775.2 Pan troglodytes | reverse complement strand
TAACTTGCCATTAAACAGCTAAGCCATTAACATTAAACATTAAAACAGCTAGTTAGTGGTAGAATCAGGATTTGAGCCAAGGTCTGGCTGATATCCAAAGCCCAGGCACTTTATCACCACCCCCTGCCATACCTCCCAAGCTCAGTGCAGGGCTTATAAGGTGCCAGCCACCTTCTTCAATCACACAGCTCAGCAGCAGTATTTCTCAAGCCTGCTACTGCCCCTGAATTACAACTGCATTAGGTCTAGGTTGCACTTGGTCTTCATCACACATATGTTTCGTGTGCTCGGCACTGTGCTGATGCCATGCAGAAAGCTTTTAACATCTTCATCATTTCATGTAGGAAAGTAGTATTTTCCTGAGTGCTGATTAGAAAACTCCATTAGTCTAACGTCTTTGTTTCTTTTTTTTTTTTTTTTTTTTCTGAGACAGAGTCTCACTCTGTCACCCAGGCTGGAATGCAGTGGTACGATCTTGGCTCACTGCAACCTCCGCCTCTCGAGTTCAAGTGATTCTTCTGCCTCAGCTTCCTGAGTAGCTGGGATTACAGGCGCCTGCCACCATGCCCGACTACTTTTTGTATTTTTAGTAGAGACAGGGTTTCACCATATTGACCAGGCTGGTCTCGAACTCTTGACCTTGTGGTCTGCCTGCCTCTGCCTCCCAAAGTCCTGGGATTACAGGCGTGAGCCACCATGCCCGGCCCCAGTGTCCTTTCTTAAGGTTGACTCCCGCTCTGAGCTAGTACTCTGAAGTTTAAATGTTTATTGTTGTTTGATTTGGTTTGGTCTTTTCCCATCACACATGGGTTACATAAGCTTCTTATAAAACTGCTTAGTGACTGACCTCTGCTATTTAGAAGCACTTGTGTAATTTGTTCTAGAAGGGTATTTGAGCTCAATGCAGAGGGTGACAATGAAGAAGGTGAAATTGTCTCCATTTGGCTTCCCCTGAATTCTCCATTATAAGGGCTCAATTACCATAGACAAGAGAAATGAAACTGACTTTTAGGTTATCATCTCATTCTCCCCTGCCAATACATGATTGTTCTCTTCAGTACTGTCTAGAATATTACTGATTCTAATTATAAATCAATCAAGCAACAGGTCTTCATTTACAGTATTCCCCAAAACCATAATATCATTACTGTCACCCATTTTGGCTACTGCTTGAAGTATTCAGCTCGGATCTAACCTTGTCCTTCACTTTGTTCTCTTACTGACGTTTCTACAGAGATGTGTTTACAGTTTCTTGATCTATTTTGGGGGAAATTTTTGTTTTTATTCACTTCTAAAACATATATTTTCATAATTTTTAAATTTTTATTTATTTTTATTTTTTATTTTTAGACGGAGTCTCGCTCTGTCGCCCAGGCTGGAGTGCAGTGGCATGATCTCGGTTCACCGCAACCTCTGCCTCCCGGGTTCACGCGATTCACCTTCCTCAGCCTCTCAAGTAGCTGGGACCACAGGCGCCCGCCACCACGCCCAGCTAATTTTTTTTATTTTTTAGTAGAGACGGGGTTTCACCATGTTAGCCAGGATGGTCTTGATCTCCTGACCTCGTGATCCGCCCGCCTCGGCCTCCCAAAGTGCTGGGATTACAGGCCCAGCCTATTTTCATAATTTTTAAGGGGTGAGAGAGGCTTATGTTTACTCTGTCAAGGCTCAGTTCTTTTTTATATGTGTTTTGTTATAAAGTGTGTTAGCAAGTCATTTCAAGGTGGATTATTAATAAATAATCCCTAGTCTTTCTCTATACTCACACTTCCTCCGTGTTGACTTGAGTGGTATCTGACATTAACTTAGAATTTTCACTTATTAATAAAAGAATCACAGAATTTTAAATCTGGGAAAAGGTAAGCAGCAACTAATTTAGGGGTAGCTGTTGAAAATACTTTGACGAATAAGGAAACTGAGGCTCCTGTATTTTAAGTGGCTTCCCAAAGCTCAATGAGTTAATGGCAGGGCTATATTTGGAAACATAGGTCTTTCTAAAGTATTAAATCAGGTAAGGTGGGTGTATTTTCTATTCCTCTTCCAAAACCAAACAATGTAACTGGTCCCATTTTTCTAGAGGAGTCTATGTTATAATTAACTTAATGCTAGCTGCTGTAACAAATGTGTCCTGAAATCATAGTGTTAAGAAAATATGTTTTAACCCAATAAAAATGTATTTATTGCTCAAGCAACAGTCAAATGCAGGTGCTTCTGGTAGGTAGCTGTCTTTCAAGTGTTCATTCAGGCATCAGATTCCTTCATATTGCCTCTTGGCACATGGCTCCTAACTGGAATTGTCTCCCTTTGGCTGTCAGGGAAAAGGGTAAAGGATGGTCTAGGAAATTGCTATGACTTAGGCCTGGAAATCACATATATCCCTTCCATAAACATTTCATTTCCAAAGTATGCTTTGGTGCAATTCCAGGTGCAATTGTTCCCTTCTTTTATATTGCATAACAATTTTACAGATCTCAGTTGGTGACTTTCTGTTCAGTGAGGACAGGAATATCCAGATCTAATGTTTTTCAACCACAGATGTTTCCCATTCTCCTTCACTTCCCACGTGGTTGCTCTTAGACTCCTTTCGTGCCTTATACCTGAAGAGTGGTTGAGGGGCATGGTTACATGTCACATTTTTAAAACCAAGCCATTTTCAAAAATCAGTTTACTCTGCTGAACTAAGCAGAAAACTGCTTTTGCTACCTGATGGGGTTCAGGACACACTACTCAAAAACATGGTACCTTTGCATCTGAGAAAACAACAGAAGCAGGAAAGTCACTCTCATCACCCCCTTACCCCTTTTCTGCTAAAGCAAGTTATAAAACCTAGGAAGGAGTTCCTGACCTTCCCCTAAAGCAGGTCCTAAGATCCTCATGTAAGAGGTGCTCTCCATATACCCAGAGGAAAGGAATGTCCTTACTTCTGAAGGCACAAGAACACAGAGGAGAATCTTAACAAACAGGCCTTACTAAGTTCCTCCTAGTTTATTGCTATTAGATCATATTCCCTTTGCCCAATCACACCTCTCCACAACAATCCTCTTCTTCATTTAACAGAAAAAAAATGCACAGGTTTTCCTTGTTCTTTGGGTCTTCATTTCCTTATGTAAGCTTCTGCATCATCCAAAACTTAACCAAATTTGTATGCTTTCTCTCTTAATCTGTCTTTTATTACAGGGGCTTCAATGATAATCCTAGCAATGAGAGAGAAAGATATTTCTTTCCCCCTACTTACCTAATCATGTAAATATGGGAAGGAAGTTAATTTTTGTGTTATTTCAAGTAGTGTGTGATTTTTCTCTAGAAAATAAAATGTGTGAAGTTACTGCTCTTAAAGAGTTGCTCTTGTCTCTACCCTCCCTACTGCTGATTTACAGTCAAAGTTCTAACCATATACTGCTATGCATATCTATACCCACCCTGGTGGTATTAAACTACTGGAAAGCATGGACCTTGAATGGATAAAAATGAATACTAATGGCAGTGATGGCATATGTATATGTATAAAATGGCCCTGATAGCATCAAGAAGCAACTCCCTTGGAGACAAGCAAGAGGTAGGTCTTTGCTTCCTTTGGTTGAAGAAGGCCAGACACCCTTGAGGGGAGCAGTTGTAGTCAAGGTGCTTATGCATATCCTCCCTCCCCCAAGCCTGGGCCTGCAGCTCTTCCTCAGAGTCTCTGAGCAGATATTTCTGCTGGCACTCACCAAGTGTTGTTAGCTAATACTGACTTTTTTCAAATGGTATAATTACATCTCTCTGTGTTTCCTTGAGAATTTTATTGAAAAGTAGAAGCTGAAATTATGCATCCCTAGTCACTCACCATCATAATTCAAAAAGACTATAAATGAGAACTAAATTATTTATATGGCATTAAATTCAAAATTCTATTGAAATTAGATCTGTCGTCATCTGCATTTGTGATGTCATTATCTTGATTGGGATGGGGAAGGGTGTGGGATGTTTGTCTACTCAATAGACCCAGACAGGACAGACAGAACTTTATGTTTTTGTTTAAAAATAATTTCAAATCAAGAATGAATAATATGACTAAAATTTGTCCTCATCAAATGTTGGATAGAAATAGATAAAACTCATTCTCTTTAGTCTTTCTGATCTGAATGGACTATACGTAGGCATCAGAATTCACTTAAGATTCCTACAGAGTACTTTGAGAGTCATTTGCTGAACTAGCTCAAGTTTTTTCTAACTAGGTTTGGCTGGCTATGGATGATCATGAGGAAGTTGAATCACTTCCAATTTTGTATCTATGGATTATGTTAAAATTTAATGTTCTGAAACCTGCATGTGCCCCAGTTGGGATGAGGTATCATGATTCTTCTTATGCCTGACCAGTCTGTGTAGATTGCACTGTACAATACACATCAACAGGAAATAATCATCAGATAACATTTGTGAGTTGTTCTACATGGATTGTACATGTGACTGAACATGTACATCATTACCTTATTTAGAAGAACCTATTGTCCTTTTCAAGAACTGTAACACAGAGGGCCAGTCATCATTTTCCCCTTGATTTTCTTTTAATCCATTGATATTCCTCTCTTAAATGGGTACATGATAATATTGCTCTGTACTGTCAAATTCTTTTTAAGTTAGCATGTGTGTTTTTTATCTATCTTATTAATTTTTAAATTTCAAAGGGAAAAATAATTTCCCTTATTTTTGAGGAGCATCTCATCGTAAAATTCACACATACATATTCACATATACACAAACACATTACATGCACCATATTATAAAAAAAGTTACTTCAAAAAGTTTCATTCTAAGTTACATTTTATAAATTGTTTGGTTGAGAATATCTCTGGCAGTTCCATCAGTTCATTCATTCAGTTGCAAGTCTAAGTATATGCCAGGTGTACAATATTGGATATTAGAGATCAATAGATGAGTAGTTGGTCGCTGCAGTCAAATATCATAATCAAGTTGGAAACAGACAAGTGGGTAGTTTAGACTAGTGTAGGGAAGAGTAACCCCATCGGTTCTTAGTTAGAATGGATCCCTGTAAGAAAAAAATAGATTAACAAGAGAAAAGCAGAAGTTTATTAACGTGAATATTTTATATATACGTGGGAGACAGGAAATAAAGTAGTTCTCCTAGAAGTGGCTTATATAGCATCTTCAACTAAGAATAGAATAGTAAATTTTTAAAGAAATGGCAAGACAAAGGAAAAGACTCTGAGTCTCTAGGGGAAGCAACTTGTGAAAAGGCAATAATGGCATAAAAATGCTAGTTAGTGAAGCTTGTTAACGCGGATTCCTCTGGTACCATCTCCAGGTCAATAAGGGTCTAAAATTGTCTTCAGTGGTTAATCTTTGTTCTCCCTGGTAGAAGGGGAGGTGGGATACCTTTTGTTTTTGTAAATCTGTATCCTGCTTTTAGGTAAATGGAAGGCAAAGAGCTTTCCTGCCTCTGCTGCTTCTTGTTTGTCTTCAGCTCAACACTCCTTCATATTTTGGGGAGGTATATCCTGGTCTCCCACACTACTCATCCATCCATTCATTGTATTCATTCACCCATCTGATATGTATTTAGCACCTTCTCTAGGTCAGTCACTGTTAGTTACTGGAATATAGCTGTGAATAAGATTAGTGCTCCCAGCTTGCACTCCTCAAACTTGGTCCAAATAAAGTCTCTACGTGTTTTAATTTTGCCTCAGTTTTGTTTTTTGTTGTTGCTTTTTATTTTTCCTTTAAGTAGCATGGAGCTTATAGTCTAGCAGGAAGATGGGATGTGATTGTGGCTGTACCTGAGGAAAGCTTCACAAAGGAGTGAGCCACACAGATGAGACATGGGAATAGAAGGCTGACTGTAGAACCCCCGGTGAGGGTTTTCCAGGCAGTGGGACTCACAATGGAGACAAAAAGTGATTGGGAAAAGCTTCCAGAAAACCAAATATTTAAATATCCAACAAAGGGGTTGAGGGTATTGTGGGGAAAGGAGAAGTTTCTTTGAAGGCCTGGGAATATTTTGCTTTGTTCAGGCATCAGGTCAACCCCGAGGGATAATGCCCTGGCCTCCATTGAGAGTCATGAACAGTGGTTAATGAGCTTATTAGCAATTCAAATAGAGGAATACAAGGTGTTAACACTCTCACATCCACAGCTCTAGAAGCTTACAGTGTGACAGTGCATTCAATTTAGAATCTTCAAAGCAGTCCTCTTTCTTCCTTTCTCTTTCCCTTCCTTTTTGTATCTTCTATTTCTCTCTGTATATATCCTCCATAATTCTAGTTAGCTTTAGAGAAGGATAAAAATAAAAAATAATCCTCCATTTTTTATTCTCACTCCTCAGTTCTTCCTCTTTTGTCTTTTTCATTTACCCTTTCTTATTTTTTTTTTACTTTTATGTTTTTTCCATTTATTCTTTTTTCTATGTTTTATCTCTTTATGCACCCATTTTCCCTGTCCACACAACTATGTTTAACATACTGATGGGTTTACATTGGTTTCCATTTGCTCTATGTAATATACATGTACTATGTACTTTGTCCTTTATTATATGTAATATTTTCATCTTCATAGCTCTCTCTCAAAAAAATAAAAAATATAAAGCTTTTCTTCCATAGGGTTCTTACATTCTCAGGCTCCTCTTTCTTGGTATTTATGGATTTTGAGGTTTTTTATTCTTAAATACAACCAGAATAAAAGATTAGTAACCTATATAAACATGTTTTATGATCATCCAAAAAATATGCTTACATCCTGCCAAATTTTCCCTACTTAAAATGAAAACCAATAAAATATACAAATATAGAGAATACAATTGAAGGTCTCTTTTTTTTTTTGGTCTTTTTTCACAGTGATAACTGGTTTTCATATTAATGAACCCCAAAACAAGAATAAAAATATCTCCTCTGAATAACTTCAGTTTAAATTTTTTGTTATGAAATCTAATTTTTAATTAAATTCTTCTAATTAAGGAAATATTACATGATCAGTGTCAGGCCTCTGAGCCCAAGCTAAGCCATCCTATCCCCTGTGACCTGCACGTACACATCCAGATCGCCAGTTTCTGCCTTAACTGATGACATTCCACCACAAAAGAAGTGAAAATGGCCTGTTCCTGCCTTAACTGATGACATTGTCTTGTGAAATTCCTTCTCCTGACTAATCCTGGCTCAAAAGCTCCCCCACTGAGTACCTTGTGACCCCCCACTCCTGCCCGCCAGAGAACAACCCCCCTTTTTCCTTTACCTACCCAAATCCTATAAAACAGCCCCACCCCTATCTCCCTTCGCTGACTCTCTTTTCGGACTCAGCCCACCTGCACCCAGGTGAAATAAACAGCTTTATTGCTTACACTGTTATGCCCAGACCGTTAGTTCCCCAAAGAAGACCACCAGAGTCCAGAGTCAAAGCCAAGCGGCAAGGATCTTTACTACAAGTTCGAACCTGGTCCCTCCATTCCACAGCATACAAGAGGGCCCTGAACAATGCGAGTGTTTGCTTTTTATAGCCTGAAAGTTACAGGGGAACAAAGGAATTCTTTTGGTTCCCGCTCTTTCAGTAAAACTTTGAACGGCTGTCTCCTTATCGGAGACTTTCCTGGTGGTGTTTGTACTGGGCTCAGGAAGTTTGAGAGATATATGGCGATATGTGGTGGGATGGGAGGATGGGATGTGTTTGTACTGGGCTTGTTTGTTTTGAGCCCGGGGCTGAGGAATGTGCCCGGCTCCTTTCAACACAAAGCCTGTTTGGTGGTCTCTTTACACGGACACGCATGAAAATCAGCATAATTTCTAAAATGTAATGAAAACAGTCAAAATGCTCATAAAACAATTCAACCTTTATGATATTGCTTATTTCAAATATATAACAATAACATATTGCTGACTCATATTAATCTTTTAATTCAATTAGGACCCCATACCTTATATGTTGTTGTTTTCATTTTTGAACAGAGATATGAATTTTCATATTTATAGCTTTCCCGTGCTTTAGAATTACTTTTATCACCTCATTTTATTTTAGAATTTTAGTTATTTTCCATAAAATTAGTAGCACCTATTTAAGTTTTGCCTGTATATTTATTATTTCCAAATTAGTGAAATAAAATAATGCAAATAAATTACACAAAAAAATATCCTTTTTCTTTAGAACCTATTATGTAGAAAGCACAGTGTTAAGTATAGAAGAGGAAAGCAATATCCTGTGCATGGCTGACACCCCTATAACAAAGAAGCAGATTGACAAGAGAAAAGCATAACAAATTTGTTTTAACAAAGTTGTGTGGGTTTTTTGTTTTGTTTGCTTGCTTATTTGTTTTAGTACAGACAGGGCTTAACTATATTGGCCAGACTGGTCTTGAACTCCTGTCTTCAAGTAATACGCCTGCCTCAGACTCCCAAAGTGCTAGGATTACAGGCATGAGCCACTGCACCCAGCCTATTTTAAAAAGTTTTACATGACATGGAAGACTTCAGAAATGGAGACCCAAAGACCCAGGAAAAACGGTACTTTTATGCTAAGTTTGATGAAAGAAGTGAATAGTTGTGGGGAAATGTGACTGGACAAAAGGGGATGATCTAATGATAATAAATTGAAGGAAACCCAGCAAGGCCTGTCTGTTCAGATTTTCCTTGGTGTCTCTGTGTAACATTCCTTCCTCTGTGGTCTTCTGATGGACTTTCAGGAAAAGTAGGTCAGAATGTGACCTTTCTAAGTTTTATGGCTTGCTCTGGGAGAGGGGAGTTCTGGTTTATATGACCTGCCTTGGAAGAGAGGAATTCCGGTTTCTATGACGTGCCTTGTGGGAGAAAGGGGAATGACAGACAGGAGGGCCAGAGGCAATCAGAGAGACCTTGCTTCTGAGGCCCTCCCAGTCTCCAATAGATTCAAACATAAAATCTCTTTTAAAATCTCCTCAAAGGAAGTGGTAGATTGTGCATGTCACAATAATACCACAAATGAGTAACCCAGAATGCTAGAGACCAATGTGTCCCAAAAGCCAGTTGAGTAGTCTAGATTCTTGAAAAAGTTCTAAACTGTGACAAAACAAGAAAAAAAAAAAAGCATTATAGAGAGGTTTGTTGTTGTTGTTTTTGTTGTTTTTCAGAAATAAAGCCCTTCCTTCTGAATTTACAGAAGTGTTTTCATTCTACTGTTGTGGTAGTTTTCATGAAAACTTTTTATTTTAGAATAGATTTATATTTTATTTAGAATAGATTATATTTATGTACAAAAATAGTACAGAGAGTTTATGTTTAACTTTCATCCAATTTTCTCTGTTATCTTGCATTAGTGTGGTATGTTTGTCATAACTAATAAACCTATGTTGATATATTATTATTAACTGAAGTCCATACATTTCTTTTGTTTTTACCTAATGTTCTTTTACTGTTGCAGAATTTCACCCAGGATACCACATTACATATAATTATTATGTCCCTTAGATTGTGACAATTTCTCAGATTTTCCTTATTTTTGGTGACTCAACAATTTTGAGGAGTATTTGTCAAGTATTTTGTAGAATGACTATCAGTTTGAGTTTGTCTGATGTTTTTCTCATGGTTAGTCTGGGTTATGGGTTTGGGAGAAAAAGATCATAGAGATAAAGTGCCATTCTCATCATTTTATGAAAGGGATGTGTGATCAACGCGACTTATCACTATCGATATTAAGCTTCATCATGTAACTGAGTGATGCTTGTGGGGTTTCTTTATCGTAAGGTGATTTCCCCCACACTCTACCCCCTTTCATTTATGTAGTCCTTGGAAAAAAGTCACTATGTGCAGCCCACAGTTAAGTAATGGGGATTTATGCTTCTCCTCCTTGATATCTATATACATTATATAACAGCATCTATATACATTAAATAGAATTCTTCTATACAGAAGATTTTTCTATTCTACCTCATTTATTCATTCAATCAATCATTAGGTTGGTGCAAAAAGTAATCATAGTTTTTGCCGTTACTTTCAAACCTAATATTTTATACTTTGGCTATAATCCAATACTTTATTATTTTTTGATTGCTAGTTCCCTAGCTAGTAGCTCCTTTTAAATGGAATGATAGTGATAGTTAATAATTATTTTGTGAGATTTTTTTTTTTAATGTGTTTGTTTGTTTAATATCCTTACAGGGCCAAGAAATCTGGCAACCCTGTGTTGTTACTTCAGCTGGAAGAGAGGGACCCAGTGGGCATTCAGTTCTCACTCAATGAAATTAAAAACATTAGAAACTGCGGGTGTAGACAGCAAATGTTTACAGGATGAGGATGAGATGGTTTCTGGCTAAGAAGTTAGGGAGATGACATGGTAGAGAAAGTGGAATTTAAGCATGGTCTTGAATATTTTTTAAAGATAACACTTAATACATTTACAAAAGCTGATTTTTTGAATGATAACTATTCACTGCATACAAAACAGTTATTCACCGTCATCACCTTGCCAATGCCTAACATTTGAAATTGAATTTCAAACCTTCCTGTAATCAACATGTCTCATAACAGTACATTGTAAATGACATTTATCACTTTCCACTTGTGGTGAGGACTATAATTCTATTTTAGAAGAATTCAAATTGGACTAGAATGCTTTCTACTTTAGAAAACTATAGTGGTTGCCAATTGCTTGATTATGTACTCTAATACTTATCCAGCATCAAGATCTAACTATATGTTAAACAAGTCAAGCATTACATTAAGTAGTTCTTAATCAGTTACAATTCCATCCTTATCAGTGGCAATTGTATCTACAATTATGAAAGTCTTGGAGTTAATTTGACATAGTGAACACATGTGTTTAATTTCTGCTTATTCCTGAAACATCACTAAAATGACAGTATACATGGTAAAATATATAAATCCATGCAGAAAAAGAAATGGGCAAGGAATCAGAAGACTGGAGAGGCCAACACATTTTCAGAATCAGGAAAGGGGATGGAGGAATACATCTGACTGATGGGAGCAACAGAAATTGTAATGAAATGTGAAAGCCTGTGGTAAGAAATGCCAGTTAGCAATGTCACCGCCCTCCACCCTGTCACCTTTTCACAGAATCTTGGAAAGTCACGGAAACTGGAGGCACTGGGGCTTGCTGAAGTTGGGGTAAAACCTGGAGCTCAAAAAGGGAACATGGTTGATAGATCAGTTGGCACCAGCTCTCCATGTCCACCATATATATCCAACCAACTACCCTTTTGCTTACTCAATCTAGCCAAATGTTAGATGATTATTCTTTGGAGAAATTGGAGAAATATCAATGGAGAAACCAAGGCCACCTGTATACATAGCCATGGGCATACCCAGGGGCAGGGCTTGATGTCAGGCTGAAAATAGGAGGATTAAGGAAAAGTCTGTACTCAGCTCAGATCTCAGGATGCCTATAGCCAGACTGAAACCCTTCATGAAAGAAACTGGAGGATTCTTCTATGGAGAAGGCAAATAGCTCCAGGTACTTGGCAATGGGAACCCTCCAATAAAAACCCAACTCACCATTCAATGTGCAGTGAAACCCATCAGTGGATGAGCCCCACCCACTCACACAGATCATACGATCAAATTTTTTTTTCTAATCCAATTTTAAATGTAAAAGCATATTAAGGATTACCAAATACTGGATGAAGTCTCAAACCCGAAAGACAAAAACCAAAAGGTAAATCCAAAGGAAACAAATAATTGGGAATAAATGAAGGGCTTCAAAGAAGTTGTGTTACTCCGGCCCATTTATCAAGTGACCTGAAAGGCTGCTATTTTTGAATGGGGCCCAGAAGAGGAGAAGGCTCTGCAACGGGTCCAGGCTGCTGCTCTTCCACTTGGGCCATATGACCCAGCAGATGAAATGGTGCTTGATGTGTCAGTGGCAGCATATATATATATATATATATATATATATATATATATATTTCCAGGATACTATATATATATATATATATATATATATATATATATATAGTTCCAGGATACTCTATATATATATATATATATATATAGTTCCAGGATACTCTATATATATATATATATATATATAGTTCCAGGATACTATATATATATATATATATATATATATATAGTTCCAGGATACTATATATATATATATATATATATATAGTTCCAGGATACTATATATATATATATATATATATATAGTTCCAGGATACTATATATATATATATATATATATATATATAGTTCCAGGATACTATATATATATATATATATATATATATAGTTCCAGGATACTATATATATATATATATATAAAAGTTCCAGGGTACGTGTGTGTATATATATATATGTATATACACACACATATATATATAGCCTATATATATATATAGGCTATATATATATGTGTATGTGTGTATATATATATCTCTCTCCATATGTGTATATATATCTCTCCGTGTGTGTGTGTGTTTGTGTGTGTATGTATATATATATACACACACATACATATGCATATATATATCCTATTAGTTCTGTCCCTCTAGTGAACAATGACTAATATAGAAACTTTAAAATCACAAGAATTGGCCAGGCATGGTGGCTCATGCCTGTAATCGTGAGGCCGAGGCAGGCGGATCACCTGAGGTCGAGAGTTCGAGACCAGCCTGACCAACATGGGGAAACCCTGTATCTATTAAAAATACAAAATTAGCCGGGCATGGTGGCACATGCCTGTAATCCCAGCTACTTGGGTGGCTAAGGCAGGAGAATTGCTTGAACCTGGGAGGCGGAGGTTGCGGTGAGCCAAGATCGCACCATGGCACTCCAGCCTGGGCAACAAGAGCGAAACTCTGTCTCAAAAATAAATAAATAAATAAATATAAAAGTAAATAGCCAAAACAAAAAATCAGAGTAGATAATGATTGCATCCAGGGATAGGAATCTGGGGGATAGGTAAGGGAATTCTGTTACCTTTTTACACCTTGTAGGACAATTTGTCTAAAATATGTGAATATACTACTTTCAAAGAAAAAAGAAATTTTAAAATCATATGTCGGGTTATGCTAGTGCTATAATTTACCTGAAATATCTGTTGCTGTATAACAACCCATTTCAAAACCCAGTGGCTTAGCAGAGTATTGATTTTTGATTTTTTATGATTCTGTGGTTTGGCTGGACTAGCTAGACCGTTGTTCCGTTCAATGTTGTGTGGGCTGAAGGCTTTCATGTGATCACATTCAGCAGGGAAGATTGGCTTGAGAGCCAGATTCTCCCCAGGTGGTTTCTCTCTGTATATGGCATCTTTCTTCCACCAGGGCTCTCCACATAGCCTCTCCCTCCAGCAAGTTACTTTAAGGCTTCTTTGGAAATGATGGCTGGGTTCTAAGAGAAACTTTATTTATTTTTGTTTTCATTTTATTTTTTAAGTTCCAGGGTACACGTGCAGAATGTGCAGATTTGTTATATAGGTGAACGTGTCCCATGGTGGTTTGCTGCACCTATTAACCCATCACCTAGGTATTAAGCCTGGCATGCATTAGCTCTATTTCCTAATGCTCTCCCCCAGCCCTATCACCCTCCCCCAGCAGGCCCCCGTGTGTGTTGTTCCCCTCCGCTCTCCATGTGTTCCTAAGAGAAGCTTTCTAAGGAAGAGGTGCCACAATGTGCAAGCACTTATCAAGCCTCTGCTTATAGCATGCTTGCCAATGTCTTACTGGCCAAAGAGAGTGACTTGGTCAAATCAGAGTCAGGGAGGGAAAGTTCTGAACAATGATATGAATACTGGGAGGCGTGGTTCCCTGAGGGCCACCAATTTAACAGCATAGCCCCACATCTATGAACTTTTGCCTCTGTCTGATATGCCTTACCTACTTGACCAAGGATGAAAGTTAGACTTACTTGATGAGAGTGTTAAATTTTCATTTCAATATTTATTTGAATATTCTTTAGGATTGGCATGACTTAAAGGATATCACAAACCCTGATTCCCTCCATAATCAATTAAATAGCATTAAAACAGTCATAATCTCTGAGGAGCTCAGTAAAAGATACATGAACGCCGCTGAAAGTCTTTGCTGAACCACGAAATGACCACAAGCAGCAAAATAAAGACATTTATTTTCCCCATCGATGATTTGCTATTGCCTCTTATTTAGTTTTAGAATCTTTTTTTAATTTGTTGTATTAGAAACCATTTGTTATAATGCTTTCATCTTTTAAATTTGCAATCTATATACACTTCCAAATGTTTTGAAAACTAGTAGACAAATAGTGGTAAGTCCTGCATGCCAGGACTTTGCCATATCAGAAATTGAATGTTAGAAATATCTGGAAAGAGCCCATGTCTACAAAATGAAAATTTTAAGTTACTATGAAAAATATTCTATTCTTAGAAAAATTTCCAGGTCTTGCTTTTGATACCAGATGTTTGAGGCTAGAAACTAACTCATTAGACAAAGCACAAATTGTAATTTTAATATCAAAAATTATCATCCTTGCTTTCTCATACTCATTTTTCTTCCACTTTTTCTTTTTCTTCCCCTATTTTTCTTTCTCTTTATTATTGCTGTTATTTCCATGATCAAACCTAACATTTCAAGATAATTTAATTTTCCATAAAATCTGTTGAATGTCAGTTGTCTTACTGAGTTGTCCTTGTCACCTGAAATTATAACCATCCATCCAACATGACTATTAAAAATCACTGAAACTACTTTGCAGATATAAGATGTTCTATAAACACTTTTCCCCAGTAGCCTACAACCCATTTAAATGGTATTTGATCTGGCATAAATTGCTATTTCAAGCATCTTTGAGCCGTCATAAATTTGGATGCTGTCCTTGCTTTCTGAGTTTCATATTCCCCAAATGTTCTTTATTGAAATCCAATATTCATTCCAAAGGGTATTACATTGAATTCAAGTTAACTGAGAACAGGAGCCAAAGAGGCCCCATTCCCTAGTCATTCTTTTCTTAATGATAAGAATGAGATCCAGGAGATCACATTTGATTAGATTATTCTCTTTCTCAATTGTAATGCTATTCTACAGGAAACTTAAGAGGCTTCTTTATAATTTGCATGTTGGAGAATGAAGGTGATGATAATTCCAATACACACCAGGGAAACAAGTTTATTTAAACTAAATCAACATGACAGAGAGCATTTCACTTCGAGGAGATAACACTGATTGTAAAGCCAGCCTATAGATGAATATATGATAAAAACTTGAGCAATTTTATTTACTCAAGCTAAAATATGTGCAATCTTAAGTAACCTAATTTTGCTCCAGCCTCAGAATACTCACTTAAAAAGAAGAGATCAATATTGAATTGTTACAGCTAGACTTGCAATGTCAAGAACTAAGAACCATCACAGACGTTGAATGTGTTAATGTATTTAGGGCACAGAACAATGGAAAAATGAACTCAAAGGTGGATGAAATCAAAACAAAGAAGCACAGAAATATATAAATCATCCGGAACAAAGCACTTTATTGCATTTTACATGCTGCTAATGCTTCAGTTGGAGCAATTTTTAAGGATTACGGATATTCCTGGTAATCACTGAGCAAATTTTCTTGCCCAGCATTTCTCCAAGTAAATTTTGTGGAACCGTAGCCCTACAAGATACTCTGTGAGGAAAAAAAAGGTTTTTATCATGTTCCTATCACAGAACTGCATGCTGTAGTCCCACCCCCTGTCACTGTCAATGCACAGCAGATATTAGCAGATCTGAGAACTTGCATTAAAGGCTTTTTCATTTACTTGATTCATCCTGCTTCCCCATTTTATTTGGCCATGAAACTTACTTTCTCTCTTCTCTTCCCCGCTTCCTTCATTCCATTTATTATCTTAAGAATTAATGTTCCCCATGCTACTTTAGGAACCCTGGTCTGTCTAGATGATTTTAAATATAAAATCAATAAGCAGTTTTTAATGTTTCGATCATATTTACAAGATCTACTTAGAGGTAGCAGAGTCCAGATTTTAGCAAATTGGACAAGAATTAATTACCAAAAGATAAACTGTAGAAACACATTGAAGACTTGTTTGGCAATATCTCCTAAAGCTGAACATATGTCTACCCTGTGAGCTGGCTATTCCACTCTACCATGTTGGAATATGCACATATCTGTTCACCAAAGGACGTGTACAAGAGTGGGTATAGCAACTCTGTCTTAATAGTTATGAAGTGAAAATAAGCCAAATATCCATTGACAAAAGAATTAAAAACAGTGAAATATCTAAGCAATAGAATACTCTGTAGCAATGAGAACAATGAAAACATTACTATCCACAAAAACAAAGAATCATATCAAAAACAAATTGCTGAGCAAAAACATTCAGGCAAAAAGATTACGTACTGGATAATACCGTTTGTTAAAGTTTAAGATTTTAAATGATGAAAGTGATCAGTGGTGGCAGGAATCAACATAGTGGTTACCTTGGGTAGGCCATAATGTCTAGATCAGGAGGAGACTTCTGAGATTTTAATAAAATTCTATGTTTTCATGTGGGTGTTTGCTTTGTGAAAATGTGTCAAATTGTGTGCTTAATAATTGTGTAATTTTTTGCATGCACAAAAATAATCGTTTTAAATAAGTAAAAAGTTTTAAATTTTATTTTTTTTAAATATTACTGTTGGAATGATTTAATGTTTTACTTTTTTTTCTTTCCTTTTTGCCAGAAAATTGTTTTCTTAAACGCAAGTGATATTGGGCAGGACTTAAATTAAAACAAATCTACCAAAAGAAAGTCTGAGTTTCCATATGCCTAGATATATAACGTGCATTTTGAAGCTAGAGATGGCTTGCCATTAGTGTGGGGTGTTAAGCGTGTCTGTGTGTCCCTGCACATGCATGTAACAAATTCAAGTGAAATATGGGAACATGTGATCCATTCAAGTATTATTCATTCATTTATTCCTTAACCATGTACTATGCCCTCAGAATATGTTTTAACAGAACAGAAAAAGTTGTTGATCTCATAAAGCTTGTATTTTATGGATGTAAGAAATGAAACACTATATAAATAAATGAATAAATGAACAAAAAGCAAATGTCAGGTGGCGATAAGGGCTCTTAAGAAAATAAAGCAAAGGAATAGTGACGTGTGTGAGTGTGTGTTGGCATGCACATATGTGGCAGGGGTCACCTACTGTGGTCACGGTGCATGGTCAGGGAAGACCTCTCTGATAACAAGATATCTGAGCAGAATCCTGAAGAAAGTGAAGGAGTGACCAAGCAGGTGTCAGGGGCAAAATGAATTTAGGGCAAACAGCAAGTGAAAGGGCCTGAGGGAAGAGCATGTGCAGAACGGTCAAGGAATAGCAAGGAAGTCAGGCTGCCTGGAGCAGGAAATAAAAGAGAGACTCAGAACCTAGCAAGGACTTGGGCTCTGGAACACTTTGGAGAGTTTTGAGCATGCACGTAACTGATCTGACTTACATGTTTTTTTTTTTCAGCTTTATTAAGGCATAATTTACAAACACAGATTGTATGCATTTATATGTACAACATTTTAAAGCCTCACTCTTGCTTCTGTGTGGAGACTGGACTAGGGAGTGGGGACGATAGTGGAAGCAGAGAGACTGGCGAGGAAGCAGTCGTGTGGTAACTTGTTCAGAAGCTGGTTGTGGAACCACTGAGAAGTGGTCATAGGTTATGTTTTAAAAATACAATGACAGAATTACTAATAAAACCGGATAAGAGGTGTAAGCCAAAGAAAATACATGAAAGATGACTCCAAGATTTGGGGCTTGATCAACTCATGGAATAAAGTTACTATTTAGGTAGGGGAACACTGTAGGATGGGCAGGTTAGGAGGCGAAATGCAAAATGTTCTGGGTGGAGCATGCAAAGCTTGAGATGACTGTGAGACGTCCACATTCAGGTGTGGATCTGCAGCTGGATACATGAATCTGGAGTCCAGTGCAGAGCTTGGAGCTAGGGACATAAATTTGAAAGCTGTTGGATTCTAGATGGTATTTAAATCCATAAGACTGAATGACTTCATATAGGAAATGAGTATAGATAGAGAAGTGAAGTAGTCTAAAGACCAATCCTCAGATTTAAACATTTAGAACTTAAACATTTAGAGTTTGGAGAGAAGAGAAGAAGCCAGAAAAAGAAACCAAAAAGGATTAACAAGTGAAGTAAGAAGACAAGGAGTGTGTGCGTTTGTAGAAATTAACTGAAGAAAGTGTTTTAAGAAACTTACCAGCTGTTTCAAATGCTGTTCACAGCTCAGCTAAGACGAAGACTGAGAAAGGACCCCTGGATTTGCAATGTGGATGTCTTGGTAAATAGGACAAGAGAAATGTAATGGTGTGGACAAATGCCTGATTGGAGTGAGTTTTGAAAATGATCTAAAGAAAAGAATTAGAGAAAGCTGAGTGTGGACTTCCCATAGGGAGTTTTACCGTAGAGGAAGCAGAGAATTGGGTATTTGTTGGGAGATGGGGGGTGAAAATAGGTTTTTGTTGTGTTTTGTTTTAATGATTGGAGATATTCTAGCATATGTATATGTGATTGAAATGATCCAGTAAAGAGAGGAAAACTGGCGATGCAGGGGAAAGAGCAGCCACTGCAGGAGTGATGTTATTGAGTAGGGGAGAGAGAGAAGGAAGCTGGAGGTCAGGAACATCTACAAAATGTTTATTCTTGTACATATAGGTGCAAGCTAATTAAAGGATTGGTTTTCTCTGATTTCTTTTCCTCTACATCTATGTATCCTACTGGGTAGTTGATACAAAAGCTACCAATTAAGCCAGAAATATTTCTGTCTGTGTGAGAGAAAAAAAGTCACTCATTTGTCATGCATTGCGGGTGTGTGTGTGTGTGTGTGTGTGTGTGTGTGTAGTGTGTAGGCTCTCTTTTGTTATTGAGGATTTCAAGGTATTTGGAAGGTATGGCTGCATCTTTTTTTGTGTGTCAGATTCAGTTATTACTTGGAATAGAGCAATTCCATTTGAATTCTGATTTTTCAAGAGCCTGGTTTGTAGTTCCTCTCTTCTGAAATGGTAAATAAGAGGAGAAATAGAAGAAAAGTACAGCAATTAAAAACTTGAATGTCAAGGTTTCCTATCAACTATGAATTTACTTTTTCAAAAGAGTTAATTATTTAGTATATTAGAATAATGGGGACAATAATGGGGACAAAGTTTCTTTGTGTAAACTATGTGTTTTCTCAAATTTTATATCAATTTCATTTTAATATTGTAAACTGCATGTTTGCTAGTAAGTCAAACTTTAAAACCTCATATTGTAAAAAGGAGACATGAGCTCAGAGTTGATTACTTTCCATATCTAAAATAGGAAATCTATGACAGAAGCAGAATAAAATCTCAGCCTGTGATTTAGGCATTAGGCTATAGTTTTTCAATTCTCAGGCTGATTACATGAATTTTTTTAGGCCTTGATGCTATAAATAATAGTTTTATATATTATTATCAATGAGGAAAGCTACTATTTTAAAATCAGCTATGGTACTGAAATTATAGAAGAAAAGATAAGGATTGAAAAGAGTAAGTTATCTGATGGAACCTCTCAATAAAGTGTTAGGACAATGAAAGTATTCATGGTATTATATATTGATAGATTTTACTACACATAGCTTGCTAATGTAAGCATCTCCTTTCTCCTGACCTCTGAGTATGTACCTGGAGGACAAATCCATTTGAACCTTGGTTTTCCTCTGTTTTTTTTTTAACTGTGTCTGTTGATAGCCCTGTCTTTCATCATCCTGGATAGATCGCTTTGTTAGCACTCTCTCACCAGTGAAATTCAGTCCTTTATTAGGGTCAGATCAATCTTGTTGGCATATTTTTCAAGCATTTTTCTTCTTCCTGTTCCAACCGCCATTCTCACCTCCATGCCTTTCTCACACTTTAAAAAATAGAATTCTCAGATTTTCAAGGCCCTCAGCATCCTTCCACCGTTCGGGATCTGTTCCAGCCTTCTCTTACTCCACTCTCTATTTCACATTGAATGTTCAGGAAAATTGGTCTTTCCCTCTTCCCATTTCCTGAGCACGCTCTCAGCTTTCCCAACTCCATGCCTTTGCTCACATGGTTCTGTGAGGCATAAGATAAAGGAACGACTTCCAAGAGATGTCATCAACGGGGCCATCTCACACCTCTGACTTTTTCAATTCCCCTGCTCCTTGAAAGGACCAACCCAAATGTCAGCTCATTTTCAGCCTCATGACTGCTTCCTGGAATAGTTATCTTTACACACTGTTCTCTGCAGCACCCAGCCCAAGCATTATCCTCATTTTACAGATGACTAAACCGAGGCAGGGAGGTTTAATGATCTACCCGCACCCCAGAACTAATGTGTGGCAGCCCGGGATGCCAAAATTATTGCCATTTTCAGGTACTCAGCTGCTTCCTAAATGCTATTTGACTGCATGAAGAAATAAATGTGTCATTTTCCATTTTTCTTAATTCAAAATTGGTAAGTACTAAATGATGCTTCTTTGTCAGTAAGAGTCTTGCAGGACTAGAATAAAGTATATTAGTCGTGCCATGAGCTGAAAAATGGAGAAAATTTGGGAAATTTCTGAAGTAAGGCCAATAGTAAGGCTGTGTTGTCTATGACAAGAAAACGAAAAGCAAATGTTTTATTTAATCTTACGTGTTTTAATGGTGTGATTTTTTAAAAAGTATTTGAAAATAACCTAGATGAACAGTTATTAAGTGCTCAGTATAGGCCAGACATTTTTTTTTTTTTTTTTTTTTTTTTTTTTATTATACTTTAAGTTTTAGGGTACATGTGCACATTGTGCAGGTTAGTTACATATGTATACATGTGCCATGCTGGTGCGCTGCACCCACTAACTCGTCATCTAGCATTAGGTATATCTCCCAATGCTATCCCTCCCCCCTCCCCCCTCCCCACCACAGTCCCCAGAGTATGATATTCCCCTTCCTGTGTCCATGTGATCTCATTGTTCAATTCCCACCTATGAGTGAGAATATGCGGTGTTTGGTTTTTTGTTGTTGCGATAGTTTACTGAGAATGATGGTTTCCAATTTCATCCATGTCCCTACAAAGGATATGAACTCATCATTTTTTATGGCTGCATAGTATTCCATGGTGTATATGTGCCACATTTTCTTAATCCAGTCTATCATTGTTGGACATTTGGGTTGGTTCCAAGTCTTTGCTATTGTGAATAATGCCGCAATAAACATACGTGTGCATGTGTCTTTATAGCAGCATGATTTATAGTCATTTGGGTATATACCCAGTAATGGGATGGCTGGGTCAAATGGTATTTCTAGTTCTAGATCCCTGAGGAATCGCCACACTGACTTCCACAATGGTTGAACTAGTTTACAGTCCCACCAACAGTGTAAAAGTGTTCCTATTTCTCCACATCCTCTCCAGCACCTGTTGTTTCCTGACTTTTGAATGATTGCCATTCTAACTGGGGTGAGATGATATCTCATAGTGGTTTTTGAACATCTTACATATATTAATTCTTATCTTTTTTTTTTTTTAGCGTTTTAGAGATGGGGTCTCACTCTGTCACTGAGACCGTGAGTGCAATAGTGTAATCATGGCTCACTGTAACATCGAACTCTTGGGCTCAAACGATCCTCCTACTTCAGCCTCCCAAGTAGCTAGGACTACAGGAGCATGCCACCATGCCCCACTAATTTAAAAAAAAATTTTTTTTGACACAGGGTCTTGCTATTTTGCCCAGGCTGGTCTTGGACTCCTGGCCTCAAGTGATCCTCCTGCCTCAGCTTCCCGAGTAGCCGGGATTACAGGTGCAAGCCACCGTGCCTGGTGCTAATTTTTAAAATTTAACCATTATATCAATTCTACAAGTTAAGTATTACCATAACCATTTTATTGTTGAAGAAAAGAAGGTCAAGGAGGCTGGGCGCGGTGCTCACGCCTGTAATCCCAGCACTCTGGGAGGCTAACGCAGACGGATCATAAGGTCAGGAGATCAAGACCATCCTGGCTAACACGACGAAACCCCGTCTCTACTAAAAACACAAAAAATTAGCCGGGCGTGGTGGCGGGTGCCTGTAGTCCCAGCAGCTCTGGAGGCTCAGGCAGGAGAATGGCCTGAACCCGGGAGGCAGAGCTTGCAGTGAGCAGAGATCGCGCCACTGCACTCCAGCCTGGGCCACAGAGCAAGACTCCGTCTCAAAAAAAAAAAAAAAAAAAAAGATCAAAGAGATGAGATGAAGTAACTTGCCCTGGACTGAACATTAATGTTATACTTGGAATTCAGAGCTAAATGACCGCCAAACCCATATGTTTTAACTGAATATTTAAGGTTGTATAGACAGAGGGTAACATATTTTGAGGTCACTTTCTAATCACAGTTATATAAGAGACGACAGTTAAGGCTTTTGGTGACAATAAAGACTATGGCTCCTAACTCCTTACGTTAAAAACCTTATTATAATCAAAAAGTAATAAATTTACTTGCAAATAACTTCAAAAATTATCCAACTTTCTTTGCTAACCTGAAACTTTGTCAGCATTGAAGTTGATAAATAAGTGGATCATTGAGCAGACTTCAGATTCCTGGCATCACCACAAAAATGTACAAGTATTTAGTGGTTATGAAATTAATCTAAAGCAGAATGTTTTTCTTATATTTTAATATATTAATTGTGAAGTGTTGACTCTCAGGGTTGATCCAAGGTGACAGATTAAATCAGATTAATGCCTATAATACTAAAACGCTGAGCAGAATAACATTAAAGCTGGTATCCATGAGCCTAGCCTCACTCCCCAGAAGAGCACCCAGTCAGATTATGAGGCAGTTGTGCGGGATTCTTCCACAGTTATCCTTACCTGCTCAATTAACCTTGGCGTGGCACAGCATATTTGGTTGTGATCTTTTAGAGTTGATGTGTCTCCCATACCTACAAAATTTGAAAATTTAGTTTCCCTTTTATCGTAGAAATTAATCATGTTCTGTGTAATATGTGTTAGCAACTTAAAAAAAATACCTATTCAAATATGACTTTGATGTAATCCAATTTAATTTAGGCCTCAAATTAAATAGAATTTAAGAGTCTTACAGACTTCCTAGACTTGTTTGCAGTCTCAGACACTATATTTGTGATAAGATACTATGGATTGATTTTGTTAACGTTAGTGCGTAATATTTTGACTATAATCTTGTTCATTGGATACTCTCTTTCCAGTAAGTCTGAACCTGTGGAGATTGGACTTGACATAGGCATTGGGTATTTTTATTTGTAAGGTGTGATATGGAAAAGCATATGGGCATTTTGTCTTTGAAGCAGCACCAACTACTTCTACCAACAGAATTTATCATAGCTCTTAGGATTGCCTCTGAGAAAAGTCCTCTGCCAGGGGATTTAAAACATGGCTGTGGATGACTGGGGTCATATGGCACTGAGTTAATTTCTGTTTAGGACCTCAGCTCTGGCTCATTTCCTGAATCTCTTGAGTGGCTCTTGTCTGTCGTTTTTCACACTCCTGGTTTCCAAAAACTCGTAATCCTAGAATCAATGTGGCTTTGCATCATAAAGCTGATGGCCAAGTGCTTGAGGAGACCACTAATCATCACTGTAGCCAGGCACGGGAAGGTACATGCTGCCCCAGGTGGCCTTTGAGCATTGAATGCAGCCCCCATGGTCTCTGCGAAGCAGTCCTTTCAGTAGCCCAAATAAAATTTCCCCTAAGCTAGTAATTGTCTTGCATGTTTAGCAATCATCTTTGAATTTTTCCTCTTTCAAATTATAAAACCTTTTCAGTTGTGCCCTGTCATCTTGCAAGGATGGCTCAGCAGGACATTAAGACTTTAATAGAGACTTTAAAAACATTCCTACCAATTTATAATAATTGCACATATTTGCAAATTCTGTTTTTCTTTACCAGGCTCTTATTACCATTACTACCATGTTGTCAGCAGGCGAACTTTCTGGCAAGAAATTACAATCAAATGACCACTCATTAAAAAAAACAAAAAACAAAAAAGAAACTCACAAAGAGACAAAGAGATGGAGGGGAAAGTGAATGTATTTTCATACATAATTATGAGGCCTTCAAGCTTCACTTTAGAACTTCTAAAATGGGAAGGTGCAAAGCAAAAATTCAGTAGCAGAAGACTAGAAGAGACATAAATCCCAAGAATCCCTTCTAGGGAGATGCAGTTAGGAACAGTAAATTCATGGAGGCTCTCTTTGAACAACAAAACAAATCTTTCTCTGCCTAGCACACATCCAGTTATTGCCCAGGACATTATCTTGTAGTGGCTCAAAAACGTATTTACAATTATCAGATTTCAGTGACAGTGAAAGTATCTTGAAGGAGTATATTTCACTCCACTCAACTAGATATAGTATGATTTTTTACCTGTTTCACTGAGAAAAAGAATGAATCATGATGATTAAGTTTGGGTCACTTAAAATCACCATCAACTGTTTATAAATAGCAGATGCCTTTTTGCATTCATTCTATATGTCTCCATTGCAATATGTTCCAATCAGATGTTTATTATTCTTTCCTACTGTTTGGATTCCTTAAACTGTGAAAATGGCACATGAGCAGCAAAGAAAATTCTGCTGGCTTTTGTGTGGTTATTGTTGCTAAGGAAACCATTTCCTTTCCACTACAGTGTATAGGACATCTGTGCCACATTGAGTCTGCTACAGAAAGACACATAACATCAGGAATAGGGAGTGAATGAAGAAGGAACACAAATGAATAAAACAAGAAAAGTTAATACAAATAACACTTACTTTAAACACTCCTTTTAATGCTCTCATAGTGATGATTTTTTTAAGTAGGAAAAATGTAGAATGTGTACATGTAATTCTCAGTAACATGGAACATCTTTATGTACATCACTGCCACATCCCAACTGGGTCTCTTCCTTCCCTTCTGTGAACTCCATGGAAGCATGTACCCTAATAGAGCGTTTGTGAATCTTTCACAAACTTCATCATGGTCATTACTACTTCCCAGAGAGGGGAGCAGGTGTGTCCTGAGGCATGTGAGCATGCTATGGTATTTGAGACAGCATGCCTCTCCTCCTTGTGGTTTTCTATCAGCTGCCCCAAATCCTACACCATCCATAGCTTTCTCCCTCCTAACTCACTTATACATTCGTGCCCTTACTTTTCTAAGGCTACTTCATTCTTACTTTAGCCTATCCCCTGCAACCTTTCCTGCCGTCCCCCAGATACATGTTTCTTAGTTAATAATTCAGACAATGACCTCTTTGCTTCCTGCATTGGTTGAAATCTGCCCAACCCCTGAGGGTGCTGCTGCTTCATTCATTCACTCCAAAAAGAGGCAGCTCGTTCTCTCAAACCCCACAACCCTGATGTCAGATCAGGAGAAAGAACAGATAGTCTGCATCCTCCCCACTTCTTCTAGGCATTAGTCTTCCACCTTGGTCTAAAATCTTCTTTCCTAATTCTATTTTTGCAATTACTTTTAATTGCAAAAACCACAATTACTTTTGCACCAACTTAATATGATACTTGTTTTCACTGTCATCTACCTCTCGCTGTCACCTGCCTTCTGATCACTCTCTTTGTGACTGAAAACTTTGGAGGCTAAATTGTAGTCTTCTTTCATGCTAACCTATATTTCAACATGCATATAAGTGACCTGACAAATAATCTAGTCTCACAGTTACTAAGCTATTTAACTCCATCGGCCATTCTATTTCAACTACCTACTCACCTGCCCAGAATCTTGTACTTGCTAGAACAAACACTAATTCATCTGTCTCGTGAGCTCACACCTACCTACCATCCCTTCTTTCCCATTTCACAGAGACCTCCAGCTCTTGATCTCAGTATCTTCCTAGTTTGTCTGCTTCTTGTCTCTTTTCCTTCTATTAATCCTGACACGTGTGTGTTCATTTACTCCAAAGATTTTATGCATATCACTGCTTTCTAAGTTTTTGCTACACCTCTGTGAATCCCTGTTCCAACCTTGCTCCTCTATTTTTCTGCAACACCTACCCAAGATCACCAACTACAAATTACCACCTCTACCTTTCCCTAGGACACCTGAGTGTATAATGCCTGAGAAAGTTCCAGGTTGATGCAACCTAAAATCTTTATAAATCCTGAGCTATGCCTCAGCTGCATCTACTAGAAAGGCTATATGTTGTCCATGATTAGCCTTCTCTCATTATCCTAGATGACAATTCCTGATGCTCTCAGCAGATAATCCAGCTTTATAAGAGCAGGATGATTGTGTAATGGTTAAGAGCATGCTATCAGAAAGCAGACAAAAGGCTATCAAAGGGAAGAACAGAAATTCAAACGCAGCTCTGCCTACCGCTGAAGCCCACAAATAATTTCTAGTTGTATATTATTGTTGATGCTCTCATAAAAATAAAGGTTCAATTTCTGTAACACCTGTCTTTTGAAACTACAAAATAATTTTTTGCATGTTTTTAAACACAATTTTTAAAAAATTTAAAGTATTTAGATTAACGTTTACATCATAAATTATCTTAGAAGATGATAATTTAAGTGTTCCCATGATTACGTTTTGCCACATCAGATCTGACATTTTTCCATGTTATTTTATTCATTCTCCCTTGGAAACTCTATCCACTTTCATGGCTTCAATTATCACCTCCAGAACACTCCTCAAAACCAATCTGTAACTCTCACCTCTCTTTTGAACTTCAGTCCCAACTGTCCAAATGTCAGTTGGACATCTGTGCATGAATATTCTGCTATCACTTCAAACTCACCATGTTGAAAATGAATGTATAGTCCTAACCACATCTAAATCTGTTTGCTGATTTTAATATCTCTGTCTCAAGTTCAATTATTAATGTTGATCTTCATTTTCCTTTCTTCCTCTCAATAATTTTTTTCTCAACTTCAACCTTCTCACACTCATAATTCCCTTGTTTATCCCTGCTTTGTGTGGGCATGGAACATGTAATATTTTTTTCTTTTGTCATCCTTCAAGCTGCATGCCTTTGGTGAATATTTCCTTTTGTCTGTAAGTCCCCATGTAGATACCTTTATTTATTCTTTCTCTACTTTAGTCCCTATTTTTTCTTATTCTTTTCTCATTTTCTTCCTTGTAGGACTGTTTTCCAATATTGAAGTTGCCCAGGTGTGACAGTGGGTGGCAAATATATGTGTACACACACACATACGTGTTTGTATGTATATAAAACTTGGATGAATTATCCATATCAGTTTTATCAAAAATTAAACACTTCTCAAGGCAGGGATGTGACTATGAGTATAAAGTCACATATATTTTGTAGATGAAGAAATGGAGGCACAGAAAAAATGAATCACAACAAAAGCTCAGTGTAGAGGAGAATATAGGACTTTAAGCCAGCACTCTGATTCTCGGGTATTTTTTCTACTCTGTGGGTTCCCTTTCAGCAGGACAATTTTAAGCTTAAGACTCACGAGCATCGGCATGGGAAATATTTAATATAAGACCAAATAGTACATGCCCTTTGATAATTCTTTATACTCATTAATATCAAATTTACAAAATCACTAACTGCTTTAAATGAGCTCCACAGAAAATACCATTGCTTATAACAAACTAATCTTTTCTGAGTTATGTACCTATTATTGACCCTTTTCATTTTTCTTATTTCTTCCCAAAGTGTGAGGAATTTGTTAATACAGTAGTTTCAAAATAGATAGCAAACTCTTTAATACACAAGTCAACCAAGGGGTGGTGAGAAGAAAGTCCAAAATACACCTATAAATCTTTACAACTGGAAAAAAAAAAAAAACCTGAAAGGAATTTCTTTCTCTTGAGCCCCACTATTGTTTTTCTTTTCTTTTCTCTTCTTTTCTTTTATTTTTGGCTTTTTTTTTTTTTTTTTTTTTTTTGGAAATTCAGATTGCAAGCTCCTAAAAGTAGAGTTGTAATGATTGTAATCATGCATATATTCTGGGTAATAACTTAGGGACACATAGAAGCCTTTCCTCTATTACCAGAGAACACTGTACATTTTGTTAAGATGCAAAAATGCAATTGGGTTCCTGAAATTTAAAATTAGTATCATGTATATTTAAGTGACTGTAAAATAGCACCCTGCACATGACCTCGATTATTAAATAAATGGCACTTTAAAGTCATCCTGGTGTGTTGACTACAAGGCTTTGCAAGAAAAAAAAAAAAAAAAAAACGGTGTCTCAAAGGATCCATTGTTAGAATAGCTGCAAAAGCACTGTATGATCACCCTCACGTGGGCCAACTGAATAGTTATTGAGACCAAGTCACAGCTGGGACTATTACAATTACTGTCACACTTGTGAGAATATCATTTTATCATATGACCTCTTAGGTGATTATAAGGACCCAAAAAGGCAGCGCAGAAACTGAAGGATGGAGGGTTGTAAATTATCACAGAACCTACATTTTGGCCTCCTGGGCTAGGGCTTTAGGTTAGTTTCAATGTTACTAACACCTTGCAGAGTCAAAAGTAACCATTTTCACTGCCTCATGTTTCTAAAAGCACCTTATTTTAGAAATAGCTTCAAAAGTGAATCTTAAGTTTCATTCTTCTTTTTTGGAAATTTAGAAATTGTTACTTTTTTAGGAAAGAGATTGTCATCATGAATAATACTAAAGGAATACTTAAAATCAAAATAAAAACTCTTACTTTCCTTTCTTGCAATTGTGAGTGTGAACCACAGTGAATCAGCTGAGATCTCACACACTGATTTAGTACACTTTGCCAGCAGAAGACCCACGTTTCTTTTTACATTAACGTTTATCTCTTTCTTTGTTCTCTGTTTCACCTTAAATGGGAATACGTAAATATATTAAAAGTGAAAAACTTCGTTTATTTCATAGCAACTTCATAACATCAGATAATTGCCAA
The DNA here is from genome assembly GCF_028858775.2 of Pan troglodytes. NCBI lineage: Eukaryota > Metazoa > Chordata > Mammalia > Primates > Hominidae > Pan > Pan troglodytes. The sequence continues at coordinate 87,918,740 of NC_072404.2, read as the reverse complement.
CTCTGATTATTTTATTTGTATTCAATTGATATATATTAAGGATTTATCACACACCATGATCTTAGAGGAGAAAATCAAATGAGAATAGAACACTCAAAATATTTATATTTAAGTAGGAGAATTTAGTCACATACACAATCAACTATTTAAAAAAAAAAAAGAGTTTCAATAAAGTACTAAAGAGGATCAGTAGAGAGAGGCCACCTAGAGTAGCCAGGATGACTTTATAGAGATGACATTTGTGTTCTAAGTTTGAAATCCTTTTCTTACATGTACATGTTCAATTGTATTTTAAATAATCAATAAGCAAAAACTGTACCTCTGATTACACTGAAATCTGCTCTGAAATGGATTATTAATTTTTAAGAGGAGAAAAAGAAAAACCTTTATTACTGCTTGTTTCTTGGAGGGCTATAACAAGAAAACTTTTGTTCCATATCTATGGGGTTGTCACTGACCTTCTAGAAAGTATTTCTGGGTAGTGACATTCCTCTAGTTTTCGCTCTAGTTTTTGTAAGTCAGCATCCTGTTTCGCAGTGGTGGGTCAGGAGCTTGCTAGAAGAGTGGAGAAGCCCTGGGAGCCTCCATATGTGTTTCATAGCACCATCACTTGGCTAGAGGGCCAGATACCCAAAGACTAGGGAATACTTCTAAGTAAGATGGGGAAGGGAATAGCCAAAAAATTCCTTCGCTCTAAAATTGCTCTGGAAGAAAGGCAGCCTTTTGTTAGCATTTCAGCTCACCAGGTCATGAGCAGGAAATGGTACCAGGTCTTGGAAGGAGAATACAACAATGCTAACTGGCTCCTTTGGGGGGCTTCCAATTTTGTTGTTCTGGCAAGATATATACAGTACATATGGAAATATAACTAATTGTAAAAGGAAAGATGAATGCAGAAACTGGCAATTCAGTACAGAGGGTAAAACTCACATCACTGAGTTAGGAAACCAAAATCTTATTTTGTGTGTACTTGGGCAAATTAAAATCTTCTAGCCTCAGTTTCCTCACCTGTGAAATTCTTTTTTTTTCTTTTCTTTTTTTTTTTTGTTTTTTGAGAGACTGTCACCCAGGCTGGAGTACAGTGGCACTATCTCAGCTCACTGCAAGCTCCATCTGCCCGATTAACACCATTCTTCTGCCTCAGCCTCCTGAGTAGCTGGGACTACAGACACCCGCCACCACGCCCGGCTAATTTTTTTTTATTTTTAGTAGAGACGGGGTTTCACCATGTTAGCCAGGATGGTCTTGATCTCCTGACCTCATGATCTGCCCGCCTCAGCCTCCCAAAGTGCTGGGATTACAGGCGTGAGCCACCACGCCCGGCGGCAAACCCACAGTTCTTTAAGTGGAGGATTCCAAAAGAGGAAGCGTGGCTTTCACACAGGAAAGAGAAGGGAGTGTGTTTCTGTAAGGGGAAAGCTTGAGAAGGGCATGGAAATGGGAATATGTGAAGATACTTAGACAATAGTGAGCAAAACGGTTGCTTGTTCTTAGCATTGGTTCTAGACAACTTCATCCCCAGGGCTGTTCTCACCTATAGAGAGGGTATTGCTTCATATACTCTCCTCATTCCCTCAAGTGCTCCCATTTTAGTCTGCATCTTCCTACAAGGTTCTTTTAAGCTTCCACTGCAAACATTTTAGAGTTGTCATCACAACTTCAGGATATGAAGATATGCAGTACCCATAAGTAAACGGATGAATCCAGTCCTGAAGCCCGTGAAATCAGCCCATGTTGGTGCCAACAGGAGACTTCGCACACTTCCCAAACCAGTATGTTTGGTGACTATTGGGACAAGTTTGTCAGCAAAGTGCACATGGCCCTGGGCAAAGGTATCAGAAGACTGACATTTATGTCCCACCCTGTTTTGCCCCTAACCATAAGTTGACCCCTGTAAGTCATTCAATCTCACTGAGATTCGCTTTCTCCATGTTTCATGTGACAAGATTATTATCTTCTGTGCCTCTTACTCTGGCTTCCTGTGAGGCATAATATAAGCTATCATATATATATATATATATATATATATATATATATATATATATAAACTTTTTGGAAAAATATAAACTGGTAAGCAAATATAGGGCATTATGATTGAAGAGCTTTCCAGATATGCTAACATATATTGAATTTAAGGCCTTTAATAGTTACTAGATTTTCTTTTTTAAACATGGTAATAGCTTTACTGATTTTTATTGCAATACTCTTCTCAAAACATTTTGCATTATTATGTGCTTTTAGTATTTGAGACTTCAGTCCACCCAGTAGTGGTTAGTGGTAAGAGTGGAGGTTGTAAAATATATAAATGCAATAGAAACATGCAGTTAGAAATGAGTGTTTAGATAAACACATCTTTGGGCTGAGTACTTTAAAATGCTCTATCTAAGTGTAGTCATTGACTAAAATCCATCCATGAAAAATGTTTATTGACTTTCTCAAATGTGGTAATGGTAAGCTTTTTTCCTTCAGCACCCTATAAATAATGATGTGTTGTGGTTTTATCAGCAGGTAGCAACATAAATAGGTAATATAAACTCAGTTCCCAAGTGCAGACAATAAGCCTTCAGAAATAACTTTATTATCATTGCCATAGTTGTGCTTAATTGGGGCTAGTTTAATTTTGTAATATCTTTATTTCATAATAATTCATTATATTATCACTTTTCTTATTGCAGCTTTATGCCCACAAACTTTTGCAGCCAGAATAGTTTTTTTATACGTGTCTATATATCTCATATGAAATTTCTGATATTTTATCATCTACTACATATGAAAATGACAATTTTATGATTCAGTCTAATAGAGCTCAGTGCTTTATTTCAGATCCAAATTATACAAAATGGTGATTCTGATCACCCTGTTATGTTGTACCATGTAAACAACTATAGAAGAATGTTCAGATAGAAAGCACCTATAGAAAGGTTTTGCTTTGCCTTTAAGTTTAAAAAGAGGACAAATATTAAATAATAACTGTCAGTTAAACATAGCTAATATCTGGGGATTTTTAATTGCATCTGAAAGTTGATGCCATCTCTAAAGCAATGTACTTTTAATAAAAATATATGAAAAATAACTGTGTAGTAAATTCAAGATACACACTTAATTGAAACTATTCATTGTATCAGTAGTAATAACCCTAAATTTGATAAGTACTTGGGCCTGTTTCTACTAAAAGGAATGAAAGATATTCCTCCACCCTCTTAGGGTCCCTGGTTGAGTTTTATGTGACATGGAAGCCTTCATAAGGAAACAAAGTCCCAAGAAGTAGTTAAACCTATCTATCTATCTATCCATCCATCCATCCTCTATCTATCTATCTATTATTTATTTATTTATTTATTTCTGACATTGCCTCACTCTGTCACCCAGACTGGAGTGCGGTGATCATAGTTCACTGCAGCCTCAACCACCTGGACTCAAGTAACCCTCCCACCTCAGCCTTCTCAGGCTGCGCTGCCTTACCTGGCTGATTTAAATTTTTTTGTTTTAATTTGTAGACATGAGGTTTCACCATCTTGCCCAGGCTGGTCTCTAACTCCTGGGCTCAAGCCATTCTCACACCCCTCACACCGCAGCTTCCCAAAGTGCTGGGATTACCCACATGAGCCACCATGCCCGGCCAAACTATGTATTTTTATGCTAAGTTTGATGGAAATGGGAGAGTCGTGGAAAAATGTAATTGGACAAAGGGGGTATGATTTAATGATAATAACTTGGCAGAACTTAGCAAAGCCTGTCTGTTCAAGTTCCTCTCTGTGACCCTGTGTCTTCAGAGATAAGGATGTTCTTTTCCTCTGGGTGTAGGGAGGGTACCTCTTGAATGAGGGTCTTATGACCTGCTTCAGGGGAAGGTTAGAAAATTCTTCCTGGGATATATGGCCTTCTTCCGGGGAGATGGGCGAGAAGAAGGTAAGAGTGACCTTCCTGTCTCTGCTGTTGTCAAATGCCACGGTGCTATATTTTGGGGTAATGTGTCCTGAATCCCATCAGCACTATTGCATAGAACTTTGTGTTCTTTTAAAATTCTGCATATAAAGAAAATTATCTTCTGAGGTGTGACTGACAGAATGAGGAGATCCACATGGACTTGCAGATTTATGTAAGGTTCACAAATATGAGACTCAAACTTGATTAGCTCAGAAGTGTGACCAAGATCATGATGGTGCTTGCAGCCCCATGGAGCACTTTCACAAGCGCTAACACAAGCCTTGGTGACTGTTAACCCTCACTTCACAGACAGCTTTGCTGTGTGTAATCATGACAGTGTGGTTTCTCCAATTTTTCCCTATTTTAACAAAAATGGAAGCACCTATGAGACCAACTTTGGGTCAGTGAATCAATACCAATCTACCTTCACTTCCTGGAGAGCATCTCAGAATGCATTTTCCTCCAAGGATATGTTATTGTTTCATCATTGTTTTTTAATAAAGGGGAACACATTTTTAGAACTAGAAATGGGGGAAAATACATATAACCAACAGATTTTTTGGAGCAGACATAACCTAATACAAATCCCACTTCAGGTCAGACTCAGGTTGGGCCTTCACCCCACATCTCTCCTTCTTTTGGGACTCCCCTCCACTACCCCGGGCCCTACTCCCTTCCATTTTCCTGGAGTAGGACAAATACATATCATAGGAAGCAATGTGTCATAGCAGACACAATTAAAACTCCAGATTTATTCCAAAATCCAAATCCTATCTCTGCCACTTGGTAACTGTGTGATTTGGGGCAATATAATTTCTCTGAGCTCTGGTTTACTTGTCTGCACAAATGCTTGTGTCACAGAACTGTTGAGCATATTAATGGATGTATCTAGCACCCAGGACAGTGTCTAGAACATTGTTGGGGCTTCATACTCAGTATCTCTAATGAGATAATCATCTAACTAACTTGGGATCATTTAGTCTGAGTTGTCAGGCTTGGGGATGAAGTTTGAAGAAAGCAGGTTTTATTTTGTTTGTATAAGTGCAAGTCTTCCTTCACCAGTAACACTTTAATGACAGAAGTTTTCAAATCACGTATTTATCTGAAGGACAGTTACATTTACCTTACTATTTTCTTGTTAGAACTCAGTTGCATTTCCAAGGTGACCTCCAACATTTTACAGTTCGCCATAAACATATTTATTTCATTGATGAGAAAAATTTGGGCAGCGTGGAGAGTAATACGGAAAACTTTTAAATGATTAACTGGGTTGTGATCATTAAAATAAAGCTATGAAAATGCTCATGTAGTCAAAGTATATTACAATTGTAAGACTGCGAACAGATGGGAATGTACAGCATTTTGCTACCTTGTAAAACCTAGGCCATTACCCTTTTATGAAAGGACAAATCTGGGCTCTGGAATACACTTTGGTGTTTTTTTTTTTTTTTAAATTTAAAGTTGATTTTACAGGCAACTTCTGAATTTTCCTCCTCTGCCTCTTACAGTTTTTAAGACGATCTCATCTTCCTCCACTCCATGCTAGCCACAACTCTTAAAAGCCACAAACTCTCATTCATATCCATAGCAATTGCCTGGAGCTCACTGACCTTGTGGGGGCAATTTGTACTTGTTCTACCACCTTACTCAGTTTTAGACCTTTGGCCCCGTCACTCTGCCTTCGAACTTGTTTCTAGCCCTTTGGATTTGTTGTTTGTATTTGCAATGCCCAGAATTTGAACCTTGCTTCACCCCTTAGAAACTGGCTTCATGTTTCACTTTGGCTCAGGGCACCCCAGCTGGAACAACCCTGACCTTCTGTAGTGTTACAACACAAGTAATCTGTGTCCGTCCATTGTAGCTGGGACGAATCACAGGCCTGCAGTTTTTAAAATAAGCAATTTACAGTATGGCAGCTACAGACACCATTTTTGTCCACCACACCACTATACAGTTCTTTGTATAGTTTCTCATTTTTACCTTTACAAATTTTTAATAAGGCTGTTTTTACTATCATGCTGGCTACACGTTTTCATGTAATGTATCTCTGAGTTAAAAGGAAAATAATTGGGTGCAGTGGCTCATGCCTGTAATCCCAGCACTTTGGAAGGCCGAGACGGGCAGATCACCTGAGGTCAGGAGTTCAAGACCAGCCTGACCAACATGGTGAAACCCCATCTCTACTAAAAATACAAAATTAGGTAGGCGTGGTGATGCATGCCTGTAATCCCAGCTACTTGGAAGGCTGAGTCAGGAGAACTGCTTGAACCCAGGAGGCAGAGGTTGTGGTGAGCTGAGATCGCGCCATTGTACTCCAGCCTGGGCAACAAGAGTTAAACTCTGTCTCAAAAAAAAAAAAAAAAAAAAAAAAAAAAGAAAATAAATGTCTACCTAAAAGTCTATGGTTATTTAAAAATACCTTATGTTTGTTTTTCTTCAAGTCAAATTGCCCAATAAGATTGCTGAAAGTATATTGACCTTTTATTTCATTAACAATGCAAACTGGAGCTGGATGCAGTGGCTTATGCCTATAATCCCAGCACTTTGGAAGGCCAAAGCAGGCAAGTTGCTTGAGCTCAAGAGTTTGAGACCCATCTGGGCAACATGGCAAAACTTTGTCTTTACAAAAAATACAAAAATTAGCTGGGCGTGGTGGCGCATTCCTGTAGTTCCAACTACTCAGGAGGCTGAGATGGGAGGATCACTTGAGCCCAGCAATTCAAGGCTGCAGTGAGCCAGGTTCGCACCGCTGCACTCCAGCCTGGGTAACAAAGCAAGACACCCTCTGAAAACAAACAAACAAACAAAACAATGCAAACTGGTAAAAGCCACTTATACTTCGTGTTGGAATTTATTTTAAACTTTCGTATAATTCAAGCACAACAGCTGGATGAGAAGTTACCCTCTTAGGGCCTCCCTAGAAGTTTCCCCCTTAGGACAGTCTCCTCAGAACTGTCTTCTCTCAAGGTTGACATGCAGTGGGTATATTATTCATGTATGTGGCTTTCAAATTACTGATGTTGGGAATATAATTCAGATGCAAAGTAAGTGTAAAGAGGAACATTTTAAGTAAGCAAGCAATAAGATCTCTTGAAATAGTGCAAATGCAAGACATCTGGCTTGACAATAAATCTTGTAGAAGAGACTCAGAAGTGTTCAAGGCCTGTAAGTTTCTATAATGTGAGTGCAAAAATCAAAACAAAACAAAAAAACAGTGTAAACTTGCTATGCATTAGCCCAGAAAAAATTTGAGAGTGTTCCCAATTAACCACGGCCATTTAAACAACCCACTAAAGTAATTAACAATGCAACTTGCTAATGAACACTCCAAGGTGGATTTAATATATACTGATTTGGCTAAGTCAATGATAAAAATTGTACTATACAAGGAAGCAAGGAAGCATTGTTAAGATACAGTGAGAAAGTGAATCTGGAATCAAATGAACTTCATTTATAAAGTTAAGATAGGTGAGCATCCCATATTTTGACTGGTATCTGAACTTCTACAACTCACTAAATCTATTCTCAGTAATTATTATTTATTAATTTATTCCCCTATTTCAGTCTGAAATGACTTAATATGGCTTACAAGGATCCATATAATAAAAAAATCAATTTTAAAAGAAGATACAAAGAGACACACTAAATGCATGCTTAGAAGTTCTGTATAATTCCAATATGTAGTGTACATATTCCTAAAACTAAACCATTAGCTTGTCTCTATGGAAATTGGTCATTAAGAAAGGATGATTAGCTATAAGAGTCACAATGTTCATGAGTTAAAAAAAAAAAAAAACTGTTCAGAGGGTGCTCAACACTAACAGTATTCTCTCATGAGTTTGCATGGAGGGGATATAACATTAATGTAAAAAACAGTATCAAGGATCACAAAACTTTTATTTTAAAATGTCCTCAACCTTGTCCAGTGGAGTTATGCAAAAGTGCCATTGGGTAAAAGCTCTTATCTGGGGAGTCAGTATTCCAAGATCCAGGTATTAACAGTCTTCTATCTGTCTGGCTTATTCCAGGAGTAGATTTTAGAGTATCTAGAGGAATATATGGATTGTCTCTTTCCCCTAATCTTTACAAATATTGTTTTTCTTGGCTGAGCTTCTGAAGTGTATTGAGCCATCCTAAGTCCAAGCTTATCCTTTCTGGCACAAACCTGATGTACTGGCGCCCTTTTGCCAGTCAAGTGGAGCATTAAATGTTTTATCAGCCGAGTGGCAGATACGATTGATTCTCTTATAAAAACTGAAGTGCCCAAAGAATGGGTGCCTGAACAAAAGATCATCTAACTTCTGTTCTAAAGGATATTACCTTACTCCATTCAGGCTGCTATAACAAAATACTATAAACTGAGTGGCCTATAAACAACAGAAATTTGCTTCTGAAAGTTCTGGAGGCTGGAAAGTCCAAGATCGAGGCAGATATGATATCTGCTAAGGGTCTGCTTTTTGGTTTGTAGACGGTGCTTTCTATGTGTCCACACATGATGGAAGAGACAAAGGAGCTGACTTGGGCCTCTTTTGTAAAGGCACTAATCTTACTTACGCGGGCTTCACCCTGAAAACCCAATCATTTCCCAAAGGCCTCACCTCCTAACACTATCGAGGATAGGAGGGACAAATACTCAGATCATAGTAGAAGTTAAGGGTGAAACTCTAGGTAAGCCAAAAGCAAGATTTCCATCAGAAAATGATTTTCAGTTCGTGGTAACAAACACACAAATAGGCCCTTATTAAAGGATTTAATGTCCAAATTTGCATCATCCTATTAATACATTGACATATTATACTTGTGTTTTATAGGTCATAGGAAATATATAGTAGGTTTTGCATTTGATAAAATTCCAGGTAGTCTTTTTTATGTGTCACATCAGTAACAAGATGGCAATGCCCTTCAGCCAAGGTCACCAGGAACACACCTATAGTCAAAGAAAGATGGATTTTATTAACTCGTTATTGAGAAATGAGGAAGAGAGCACTCCATGGAGCACTATGAGCCATCTCAGTAGGAAGATATAGGATTTGGCTTTATAGTAGGTGATCCTGAAGAGAGCTCAAGGCAGTAGGACTCTTCTCCAGATTGGATGGATGCTGTGAGGAATCGGGTGATTTTATGATTGGGTTTTTATAATTCTTATCTAGAATGCAGATGAATGAAGAAAGGTGAATGCAGTAGTTGGGAAATATGCAAAAGAAGGCAGTCTTACTTTTGTCTTGATCCACTATGGTCACACAATGGCCTTGTCTGAAGTTGGCGTTCTGTGAAACTATTGATGTTCCACAGGAGAACACCATAGCCTAGCTGGGAATACCAGGCCAGCTCCTATCCATAATACCTAGCTAATAGTTCCAGGCCCACTTATATCTATCAGCTTTTCTTATTCTCAAAGTCCACAATTTTTTGCTTACCAAGAGTGCTTGTCAAACTGAGCCTCTCAAACAGGAAACCTACTTTTGTAAGACATGATGCTGCTAATAAAAGTAGTTTAAACTTATTAGCAATCTATTTATAGAAAATAAGAAGAGAAACTTTTTCCTTGAATGAATTGAGGTTTAACAAACCCATGGATGAATAGTAAAAAGGGCACATACATTTTGAAAGGCAGTATGCTTTTTAAAGCAATCTCATCCTGCAAATTCAACCATAAGTGAATTCTTTTTACCTAACTCAATATAGACTTTGGATTATTAATAGTTAACATCTAAATCAAAGAAAAAATAATTGTCCCACTGTTTTCTATTCTGGTAAAATAAGGTCTCTAAAACTGTATTCAGTTGTGTTCAACATTACATTTTAAGCATTAAGACCTGAAAGCAATCTTTTGTTTGTTTTTGTTTTGTTTTGTTTTGAGATGGAGTTTCACTCTTGTCACCCAGGCTGGAGTTCAGTGATACAATCTCAGCTCACTGCAACCTCCACCTCCCAGGTTCAAGGGATTCTCCTGCCTCAGCCTCCCAAGTAGCTGGGATTACAGGCATGCACCACCACGCCCGGCCAATTTTTGTATTTTTAATAGAGACGGGGTTTCACCATGTTGGCCAGGCTGATGTGGAATTCCTGACCTCAAGTGATCCTCCTGCCTCGGCCTCCAAAGTGCTGGGATTACAGGCATGAGCCACTGTGCCTGGCCGACATGAAAGCAATCTTAAAATACATGGAGGTCTGTCTTGTGGAGTAGCCTTTAGACTTATCCTATTCTGTTCCAAAAGCTCAAACCAGTATCATTAGCTTCATGTAACAAAGAACAATGATTTCTGCTCCAAAGAAAGAATAAGTTTCTCATAATGAAGAGCTATCCAGAAATGGAATAGGTTGTTTAATTATGTAGTGAACTTTCCAACATTAGAAATGTTGAAAACTGATGCTGAGTGAACACTGGGAATGCAGGCATAACTGTAATGCCTCAAATGGGAGTTTGGACTAGATAGTTGGTCAAGGCTCTTTCTAACTCTGAAGGCAAAATCGATGAGCTTGAGAAAGGGGTTAGGAAGTTGGTAGGTTACCATGAGCTAGGGCAATTTAAGATATTGTATTAATCAGCATTCTGAGAGAACCCAATTCTAGAGGTGAGAAGAAAAGAAGCTTAAAAGGTTAAGGCAATCTGTACTCACCAGTTCCTAAGGTCAGTCCATTGAAATGTGCCCTCTATTGGGAATATAGCAGGTCCTTGGATAACATCAGTTCACTCAATATTGTTTTATTATAACATCGATGTGAGAAAAAATCTATTCCAGACTGAAGCCACTGTCCATGTGAGGTTTGCACATTTTCCCTTTGTCTGTGTGGGTTTTCTCTGGATACTCCAGTTTCCTCCCACATTGCAAAGATGTGCACATTATGTGAGTTGGCATGTTTAAATTGTCGTAATCTGAGTGAGTGTGTGTGTGTGTGGGCACGCGCGCCTTGTGATAGAATGGCATCCTGTCCAAGGTGGTTCCTCCTTTACACCCTGAGCTTCTGGGATAGGCTCCAGCCATCCTCAGCCCTGAAATAGAATATACAGATTGGAAAATTGAATGAACGAATGAATGAATGAAGAATGAATGAATGAATACAAATTGTTGTCAAATAACCATTTATAAAGGCTAGAACAATCATACCAATACACCACAATAAACTATGAGGTGCGAAAGCACTCAGCGAACCTGCCATATTTCTTATTGTTTATGAACTGCATGGTGATAGGAGGTCCTTTTTACAGTTGTTGCTTTGTAAACACTTTTTCCTTAATCCACCACCACTATGAATGCTGTCTCTCACTGAATCACCAGAAATTGGGTAAATAATCTTACTTATTTTAATTAATATTTCCTAAATGTATGTATAGTTCACATTTATTTCAATATTTAGTATTAGAAGTGTTTGGGGTCTTCATTTGGAAGTTTGGTGTTGTTTTTATGACCAGAAATAGGTCATGGGAGTTTATCTCTTCTTTATATCCATTAGCCTGTAGTAAAATTGGTTTCATTAAATGTCATTTTGCTTAAAGTTGCAGTTTCTAGGAAGCCATCAACAACATTAAGTAAGAACTTACTGTACAATTAAGTGAGCATGGCCCCTGGGCAGAGACTATGCCCTTTGTTAATACTTCAAGTCTTGGCAATAATAGTATTTACTAGTTGCTTAACCATGTCCAATGCGCAAAGTTGAGTGCTATGCACAAGTAAGCAACATCCCATTTAACTGCTTCAGAACAACTCTGTGTGGTAGGCACTGTTATTATCCCTGTTTTATAGACGTTATAACATGCTTCAACTTACATAGCTACTATGTGGCACAAAACAGCTTTAAGCCTCTATTTGAGTCCATAGGTTATACTCTTAATCCTAAATTATACTGCTTCTAGGTAGAGAGAGAGAGAGAGAGATGAGGCTCTTTGACAACGGGTGTGATAAAAGGACCATTTCTTTCTACTAAGGGAGAGGACACAGGGGGACACAGCTGTTGGCAATATACTAATCAACACAGTCAATTGTTTAATTTTCCAAGGCTTAAAGGCCACAATTAGATTAAGCTATAATTTAGAATTTTTAGAATTAATAGAAAAGATAATTAGACCTGCAGGCTTGTCTATCTTTCTTATGCTTTTCTTTAATTTAGAGTATTATGTTTTGATGTTACCTGGTGAACCATGTAAGAGTGGATCTTACATGTTCAATTATGTTTAAATCTGGTATGCAACCTAACGATCTCATAGCAAATATTGTGCTGCAAGTAGGAATGCTAGTTAGTAATAATGATAGTGGTGGTGGTAGCAGAGGTACTAGAAGTAGTAGCAGTACAAATAAGTAGGGAGTACCTATCTGCCAAAAATCTTGTTCAAGCTTATCTCATTAAATGTTCAAGATAGGATTATAAATTTGGTCTTAATATTTTCTCCTAAAAAGCCAAAAATTATTAAAATATAGACTCAAAGAACTTAGGAAACTTGCCCAAACTGACACATATAGCTGACTTGAGAGAGCCTCTTATGAAAACCTTGGGTACCCAAATACATGAACATCTTTATTTTAGATAATTTGAATAGGGTGATAAAATATGTGTTGGGGAAAATATTCAATATATTATTTAACATTTTTGGCTTAGTTTTAGAATGGAAGCCTCTGATCTAGGAACAGCTGAACTTCAGGCAAATTGATTTGTTAGTACCATAAAGTTAATGCATTTTATTTTTTCCTTTGAAAGGTAGGGATTATAAACACCATACAAACAAAATCATAATCCAAATTTTAAATAAATTCCAGTTAATCAGTCTCATGTTGACTAAATTTAATGTAATGTATGAAATATCAATATGCTCTACACAAACTCATTTTGAAAATTAGCCGGAGTATTTCATTATGTTGTGGTTACAAGTTTAGCAGAGTGGACAAAATACTCTTACCATGTATTCTACCAACAATGTCATTAAATAGCGGTTAGCAATTTACTGCTGGCTAATGATCCAGGGCATCATGATAGCCCTTCAGGTCTCTCAGGTAAACACAATCTGTTTAAATTAATGTTGCATAAGCATCAGTTTATTTGGGGCTGAGCACGGTGGCTCACACCTGTAATCCCAGCACTTTGGGAGGCTGAGGTGAGTGGATCACTGAGGTCAGGAGTTTGAGACCAGCCTGACCAACATGGCGAATCCCCTTCTCTGCTAAAAATACAAAAATTAGCCGGGCATGGTGCGTGCCTGTAATTGCAGCTACTCAGAAGGCTGAGACAGGAGAATTGCTTGAACCTGAGAAGTGGAGTTTGCAGTGAGCAGAGATCGAGCCACTGCTCTCCAGCCTGGATGACAGCAAGACTGTCTCAAAAAAAAAAAAAAAAAAAAAAAAAGAATCAGGTTATTATCAGATTATTTGGCATGACTCAATTTAGTATAAGGTGCTGAAGACTTATAATTTCAAGTTCCTTTGTTCTATTGATAAAACCTACATTGGACTCAAAAGGAATGCCAGCTTGGATACCTGCCCTCTAGGAGCTTAAAGTCTAATAGGGATGCCGAGACAATGAATAGGCAGGCAATTTTATAAGTGGCAACATAAGTAATGTAAACAGCCAGGGATACTAGATTATGAAATTAAGATACAGGCCAGATGCGGTGGCTCACGCCTGTAATCCCAGCCCTTCGGGAGGCCAAAGCCGGCGAATCACCTGAGGTCAGGTTTTTTGTTGCTGTTGTTTTTTGTTTTTATTTTTATTTTTATTTTTTTTGAGATGGAGTTTCACTCTTATTGCCCAGGCTGGAGTGCAATGGCATGATCTCAGTTCACCGCAACCTCCACCTCCCGGGTTCAAGACAGATTATACTCCTCAAACTTTATTGAGTGACTGAGTCACCTGAGGGTCTTGTTAAAATGAAGATTCTGATTCAATGTCTGGCATATACTTCAGAGTTTGCAATTCCAACATGTTTCGAGGTGATGCTGATGCTACTGGACTGCAGATCACACTTTGAGTAGCAAGAGTCTTATTTTATTAACATCTTCTCTAAGCATTTCCCACTAAGATCTGTTATATTTTATTTAAACATAAACATAGATATACAGAGAGATTATAGTCAGATATAATTGTATCCCCACCTTACAAATGACAAACTATTAAGTAACAAACACTCTTGCCAGTTGCCAAAAAACTTTTGGCTGCTCCCATCTAAAAAGACCCATTTTATAAAGGCTGGAAAGTGCTAGGATAACTCCTTTTAGTCAATGTCTTGACTCCTGTCTAGAACTATCCACCTTAGGGCATGAAGGATTCATGTGTTCCTGACACAGATACCTGTCTTTTAGGAATTACACTGAAATCACCAATTCATTTTGTAGCAGTTGCTGAACAGCTGTCTGTTGATAATAACTTGTAGTCACTACCAGTTTAAGCCAAATTGGAGCCAATGACCTTTGGGTCAGAAGTTTCATATTCCATTTCCAGTCCCTGGAGCCACTAAGGGCTCTTGTCGGAAGAGTTGTAATTCATGAATTTCAGCACACTGCCTCCAGCCCAAAGCATAGAGATTGTTTCCTGAAACTCATAGTCACACTTGGGTTATTGGTTGTTTATGGCATGAATGTAAGAGAATGGTATAAGGATTTGCTATATGGCACTTTTATTTTTCTAAGCAATAATTAGAATGATTAGCATAAAACTTACATGAATAATTATCTACCTTAGTGGCAATGGATTCCCAGTGTTTCTACATAAAGATACGACTAAAAAGTTCATATTAATATTCTGTATCAGCACTCACCTTTTTAAAATAAAACTTCCAAATATGACATTGGATTTCTTTTCCGAGCACAAGAAGATTGTTGGAGGAGATTAGTGAATGCTTATGAACCAGCATGCAAGAAAACTTTTAAAAGTTCTCATCATTGTCATAGTGACATGAAGTAACGGGAAGGAAATGGCAGGCCAGACCTTATGGTATTGATTTCACTTACTATTCACTCCTATGAGGTAATCATCTAAATTACTAAGGATTTGCCCTTTTCTGTGGAGGAGAGATGCTGATTCAAATGGCCTCATATAAAGGAAATTGCTGAATGAAGTCATTACTCTAATTTGCATTTATGTCCCAATGTTAACAATATACCTTTTTTAAAAATGATGTTTGATACATTCCAACTTACAACATTGGTTGTAGCCTGAGTGCCAATTTTAATTGTCCTTTCAATATCAATTTAGACAGATCTGCTAATAGGGTTGTGTTATTAGATAGATGTCTCTAGTAATGTTATTACTGAGCTGAACTGAATAGCTGTTCATTGTGATGAAGTAAACTATCAAAGCTTATTCATTCTTGACGTCCACCTACCTATTCAAAGTTCCTTTTTCTCTCTACATTCACATAAAGAATATCATTCTTTAGCTGCTGGATAATGTTGAATGAAGCTTTTGTCCTTTTCCTTGAAGATTTTATTCTGTATCTAGATCAAATCCCATTACATCAACCTCCAAAAGACTTCTTAGAGTCTCTAGTTGAATTTGGTTTTAATCTGCAATCATGAGATCATCAGTTTGGGCTTAGGAAATCATTTTGTTTTACTGAATTTCTACTGTAAGCCTTTCAGTTTTAATGATATCTAATGCATGCTTGTGAATCTCTCACACACACACATGCACACTTCTAATCTAGTCTTCAAACCGTCTTCCTGTTCTCTTGGTCCCCTCCAAATCTGTTTTCCACAGCATAACAAGAAGGAAGTCATTTTTAAAGCCTTAAATAAAATCCAGTTAGCCCCTTGCATAAAACCTTTGCCAAAATCCTTGACTTCACTGACAAGGCCCTGTATGATCCGCGTCCTGTCATCTTCTGAGGCTCAAATGCTGCCCCTCCTCCCCTTACATGTTATGCTTCAGTCACGTTAGGTTTCATCGGTGCCTACATGCTCCTTCTTTCCCAGGGACTTCATGCTTGCTGTGCTTTGGCCTGTAAACCCTCTTCTGGCTTTTCATATAGTGGGCAAATTTTCATTAGCTTTCTCATCTTAGTATAAATAGCATCGCTTCAGATGGGCCATTCTTACCCAATCTGTCTAAGGGAGTTCTCTCTGTTACCCTCTCTTACAGTATTCTGATTATGTTCTCTTTCTCACTTATTTATTTGATTAATTTTGACGTCTTTTCTGGGCTCTTAAGCTCCCTGAGGACAAAAGCTTTGTCTATATTGCTTATTTGCTAGGTACATAGGAAGTATTCAGTTAATGAATGATACCTATACCTGGAAATTCTTGTGTAATTTCTAATGAAAAATTTAAAAATCAACCTCAATGTAATTGATTATTACATAGACTGGGGGTTGGAAAACTATAACCTGTGGACTAAGTCCAGTCTACTCTCTATTTTTGTGTTGCCAACAAGGTAAGAATGGCTTTACATTTTTAAAGAGTATTTTTTAAATGAAAAAGAATAATGGTATCACATAGAAATCACATGAAATTCAAATATTAGTATCATAAATAAGGTTTTATTGGTGTACAGCCACACTCATTTGTTTATGGACTGTTTATAGCTGCCTGCATGCGACAACAGCAGAATTGAGTAGCAATGACCCAGACTGTATGGCCTGAAATGCCTAAAATATTTACTCTCTGGCCCTTCACAGAAAATATTTGTCAATTCCTAACATAGACAAGTTAGCATATCAGAAATGTAATACCTAAAAACAACTACATTGTCCTCAGTCTTTTCATAAAGATTATTTGAAGGAAGGAATGATAGAAGATCATAAAATACTTGAATCCTTCTTTTACCGGCCTTTTAAAATAAACCTTATTTAATTGGTCTCTCATTAAGGGAATCTTCAAAGATAGTGGTTCTTAGATAGTGACGTGCATTCTAATGACCTAGAGTGACCCATGCCCAGAGCTCCTGATTAATAAGTGCAGAGTGGGGCCTGAGAATGTGCATTTCTCATAGGCTCCCAGGTGACACTGCTGCTGTTGCTCTGGGGCCTACAATTTGAAAGCTTAAGCTCTAATGTGTGGTTTTTCCCAAATCTCCTTGTCATCATGAAAGTCAAGAAATACCACCAGGACTGCATCTTTCTTTACAGGATGTGAGTGTCTCTTCTGTGTAAGAATTCATTTACTAATCGTTTACTCAGTATTGACCATATGCCAATGTTGTTCTAGAGGCTGGGAAAACAAAGCTTAATGATAAATGGCTCCTTTTGAGGAGCCAAAATTTAGGGCTTTGCAGACATCAAATAAATAATTACAGTAAAATAGAAGGGCTATAACAAGAGATTTAAACTGCTGTTGGGCTACCAATCAGTGTCTGATACCTATTAAGACTTTTTAAAAGGGTAATTCTTTCAAAAAATTAAGACTTATAGGATGCTGTAATGTTTAAAAAAAAATCCTTATTGCAGCCTGGGGTTGCCAGCCCACAGCATCTCATAAAGAAATCCTGAGTATCAGGGAAGGAAAATAAATGGTGGATAGGAGTCAGGACTGACTTGCAGCCCTTTGGACAGATAGAACAGCATGTGGATACTCACATCGTGAACTTCTGCTCCAAGAACTACTGCAGGAACATACTAGGAAAACTGAAAGAATTCACAGACCCTTTGAAAGAAGTGGCTTGCCACGGCAAACTCTGTGAGATGGCTGAAAAACTGTGAGTGCCCAAAGTGTGAGAGGGGAAAAGTCTGCCTCCAAACACACATCTCGCTGGGGAACCCAAAAATCCAGATCACAGGAGAAGGGTGTAACCTTACTTAGAGTTGAAATGAATTTAGAAAGCCAAATATAAGAGTAGAAGAAGCAGCGGCGAGAGTCCTGTAGGCACTCCCGGCCCCTAAGGAAGCCCAGGGAAGCCACTTCTGACTTTATCTCTCAGGGTTCCTTAGGGAGGGCTGCCAGTGGAATTGGCAAAGGACCACAGAGAGAAGGAAACTTTCAGCTGAATTTTGTAGTCATTTTGATCAAGCACAAATTTTCCTGGGCAGAATCTGGTGGGGGTGGCAAACAAGTGGAAATATGAGCACATAAGTCATGGCAGGTGGGGAGGGGCAGAGCCTGAAACCCCTGCTTTCTCTCTCAGTCCAGAGGCTTGTCGCCTGGGGCAAGATGTCAGCCCTGCTCACCGGCTGACTGGATATAAACTTGGTGCTGTTGGTGGGGCACAGTGGGAGTGAGACTGGCCTGCCTGGCTACGTGGGGCTGGGTGAAGGCCTGTCAATGCCAGCTTTCTCCCACTTTCCTGGCTACCTGTGTTATGCAACAGAGGCAGCCATAATCCCCCTGGGAGCAAAACTCCATTGGCCTGAGAACCACACCCCATCCCCAACAGTGGCTACAGCAAGCCCCGCTCAAGGACAGTCTGAGCTCAGACAGGCCTAACCCTGCCCCTACCTGATGGTCTTTCTCTACCCACCCTAGTAGCCAAAGACAAAAGACATAAACTTTTGGGTGCTCTATGGCCCTGCCCATTGCCTGAGAAACCTGAATACTTATCCAGGCAACCTAAGGGCAAGCTTATATCCCCCTATATGATCACAGCTGATGCGCTCTTGAAAGCGCCACCTCCTGGCTGGAGGCCAACCCACTCAAGCCATTACAGCAACTCATAAAAGAATAACCTCCTGGCTGGAGGCCAACCCACTCAAGCCATTACAGGAACTCATAAAAGAATAACCCTGCTCCAAGAAAGGAGAAAACAGCAGGTAATTCCACCACAAGTAACATCCTGGCGAACCCGAGGCCCTGAGTCTGTCCACGTGAAACCTTCACTGTCAGCACAATCAGCATTCAAGAAAACCAGCACAGTAAATAAAACAACTAAGGACCCTCACAGTCCTCTTCACTCCCTTGCTACCTCTGCCAGAGCAGGTGTTGGTATCCATGGCCGAGAGACCTGAAGACAGATCACATCACAGGACTCTTTGCAGACATTCCCCAGTACCAACCCAGTACCGCTGGGTGGCTAGACCGAGAAGAGCAATAACAATCACTGCAGCCTGGTCAACATTGATTCAAGATGGAAATTTAAAAATTCTTTGAACTGAATGATAATAATGACAACCTGTGAATAGCTCTGGACTACAGCAAAAGTAGTGCTTAGAGGAAAGTTCATAGCATTAAATGCCTATGTCAAAATGTCTTGAAAGGGCACACACACAAAAAAAAACTACAGACCAATATCCCTGATGAACATAGATACAAAAATTCTCAACACAATACTAGTGAACTGAATCCAACAGCATATCCAAAAGGTAATCCACCAAGATCAAGTGAGTTTCATCCCAGGGATGAAAGGATGTTTTAACATACACAAATCAATAAACTTGATACACCACATAAACAGAATTAAAAACAAAAATGACAAAAATCATCTCAATAGATGCACAAAAGTCATTTGACAAAATTCAGCATCCCTTTATGATTAAAACATTCAGCAAAATTGACATAGAAGGGACATACCTTGTAATAAAAGCCACCTATGATAAATCCACAGCCAATGTTATTCTGAATGGAGAAAGTTGAAAGCATTCCCCCTGAGAACTGGAACATGACAAGGATGTCCACTTTCTCCACTTCTTTCAACATAGTACTGGCTAGCCACTATTCAACATAGTACTGGAAGTCTTAGCCACGATATTCTTGTCATGTTCCACTATATCTTTTAAGTAGTGTATTTAGGCCACTTATATTCAATGTTAGTATTGAGATATGAGGTAGTATTCTATTCATTGTGCTAGTTGTTGCCTGAATATCTTGGTTTTTTTGTTTCTTGTTTTTTGTTTTTGATTCAACAAGAGAAAGAAATAGAGGACATCCAAATCAGCAAAGAACAAGTCAAACTGTTGCTGTTTGCCAATGATATGATTGAATACCTAGAAAACCCTAAAGACTCATCCAAAAAGCTCCTAGATCTGATAAATGAATTCAGTGAAGTTTCAGATATAAAATCACTATACACAAATCAGTAGCATTGCTATACACCAACAGCAACCAAGGTGAGAAACAAATCAAGAACTCAACCCCTTTTACAATAGCTACATCAACAACCAACATAAAAATAATAATAACAACTTAGGAATATCTCTAACCAAGGAGGTAAAAGATCTCTACAAGGAAAACTACAAAACACTGCTGAAATAACTCATAGACAACACAATTGAATGGAAACACATCTCATGCTCATTGATGGGTAGAATCAATATTGTGAAAATGACAACACTGCCAAAAGCAATCTATACATTCAATGCAATTCCCATCAAAATACCACCACCATTCTTCACAGAACTAGAAAAGACAACCTAAAATTCATATGGAACTAAAAGAGAGCCCGTGTAGCCAAAGTGAGACTAAGCAAAAAGAACAAATTTGGAGGCATCACATTACCCAACCTCAAACTATACTGCAAGGCTATAGTCACCAAAACAGCATGGTGCTGGCATAAAAATAGCCACAGGGACCAATGGAACAGCATAGAGAATCCAGAAACAAAGCCACGTACTTACGGGCTACTGACCTTCAACAAAGCAAACGAAAACATACAGGGGGAAAGGGCATCCTATTCAACAAATGGTGGTGAGATAATTGGCAAGATATGTGCAGGATCCTCATCTCTCACCTTATACAAAAATCAACTCAAGATAGAAGAAAGACTTAAATCTAAAACCTCAAACCATAAAAATTCTAGAAGATAACATCGGAAAAACCCTTCTAGACATTGACTTAGGCAAAGACTTCATGACCAAGAACTCAAAAGGAAATACAACAAAAAGATAAATAGATGGCACTTAATTAAACTAAAAAGCTTCTACACAGCAAAATAAATAATCAGCAGAATAAACAGACGATTCATAGAATGGGAGAAAATCCTTGCAAACTATACATCTGACAAAGAACTAATACTTAGAATCTACAAGGAACTACAAGGAAAAAATCAGCAAGAAAAAGACAAATAATCCCATCAAAAAGTGGGCTAAGAATATGAATAGACAATTCTCACAAAAAGATATGCAAATGGCCAAGAAACATGAAAAATCCTCAACATCACTAATTATCAGAAAATGCAAATCAGATCCCCAATGTGATACCATCTTATTCCTGCAAGAAGGGCCGTAATTTAAAAAATTGAAAACTAATAGATGTTGGCATGGATGTGGTGAAAATGGAATGCTTTTACACTGCTGGTGGGAATGTAAACTAGTACAACCTCTACGGAAAACAGTATGGAGATTTCTTAAAGAACTAAAAGTAGATCTACCATTCTATCCAGCAATCCCACTACTCAGTACCTACCCAGTGGAAAATAAGTCATTATATGAAAAAGACACTTGCCCACCCACGTTTATAGCAGCACAATTTGCAATTACAAAAATATTACAAAAATATGGAACCAGCTCAAAAGTTCATCAATTGATGAGTGGATAAAGAAAATGTGTGTGTGTGTGTGTGTGTGTGTAGTGGAATACTATTCAGCCATAAAAAGGAATGAAATAATGGCATTCCCAGCAACCTGGATGGAGTTGGAGACCATTATTTTAAATGAAGTAACTCAGGAATGGAAAACTAAACATTGTATGTTCTCACTTATGAGTGGGAGCTAAGCTATGAGGACACAAAGGCATAAGAATGGTACAACGGACTGAGGACTCAGGGGGAAGCATGGAAGAGGAGCAAGGTATAAAAGACCACACATTGGGTACAGTGTACACCGCTTAGGTGCTGAGTGCACCAAAATCTCAGAAATTACCACTAAAGATCTTATCCACGTAACCAAACACTACCTATTCCCAGCAAGCCAAGATCGCGCCACTGCACTCCAGCCTGGGTGACACAGCAAGACTCTGTCTCAAAAACAACAACAACAACAACAACAAAAACAAACAAACAAAAACCTATTGAACTTTTTTTTAAAAGAAATCCTGAGTATTAGGAGCAAATTTAGATATGTCCAAGATTGCTTATTTACAAATGAGATAAGGGGAGGTCATCAAGAAAAAGGCTTCCAGTTCTTCAAGCACAAGCTGCTCATATTAGTTCCTTCCTAACCATTACTCTGTTTTCTGTTTTTCTCCTTTGGAACCTAATTTGTACCATTGTTGTCTCCATTCCATCACCTTCCACTAGCCCAAGCTGTAACCACCCAACAGGTTCTCCTGGCCCGGGGCTCAGACAAGGCCAACTTATCAAGACAGGGGAATCACCATAAAGAGTTTAATTCATACAGAGCCAGCTATATGGGAGGCCAGAGTTTTATTATTACTCAAATCAGTCTCCCTGAAAATCTGGGGATCGGGGTTTTTAAGAATAATTTGGTGAGAAGAGGGTCAGAAAGTAGGGAGTGCTTATTGGTCCGGCGGAAGATAAATCATAGGGAGTTGAAGCTGTCCTCTTGTGCTGAGTCAGTTCCTGAGTGTGGAGGGGAGGCGGTGGTGGGGGGGTATACACAAGACTAGATGAGCCAGGTTCTCGATCTAGGTGGTGTCAGCTGATGCCTTGAAATGCAGGGTCTGCAAAATATCTCAAGCACTGATCTCAGGTTTTAAAACGGTGACTCTTTAACCATAATTGTTAATTTTGTGGCTAATTTGTTAGTCCTGCAAAGACAGTCTGCTCCCCAGGCAAGAAGGGGGTTTGTTTTGGGAAAGGGCTGTTTTCATCTTTGTTAAACTGTAAGTTCCTCCCAAAGTTAGTTCAGCCTGCACCCAGGTATGAAAAAAAAAAAACAGTTTGGATGTTAAAGGCAAGATGGAGTCAGGACGGAGCTCTTTCATTGTCATGATTTCCTCAGTTATAATTTTTACAAAGGCAGTTTCAAAGATAACATCTTTACCTTTGTAAATATCCCTCATTGACCTCAAGACTTTCACTCTTGCTGCTTCCAATCCATCTTACACCCTGCAGCCTGACATCTGTTTTAAAAACAAATCTGAATGCCTTTTAAAACCCCTAAGGGCTTCCTTTTATTTCTTGGAAATTGACCCAAATCTTTAACAAACCCTATTAGGTTCCATATTATCTCTAGCCTGAGTGTTTTCCTATTAGTTCTTCCAAGTTACTATTATTTCTCCAGATTCAAGGCTTTTGTAAATTTGTTTCCTCTGCCTGGAATGCTTTTCCCTCTCTGTACCTCTTGAGCCTTTACTTCATTTTACTCATTTTTTTCTTTTCTTTTCTTTTTTGAGATGGAGTCTCGCTCTGTCACCCAGGCTGGAGTGCAGTGGTGCGATCTCGGCTCACTGCAACCTCCGCCTCCTGGGTTCAAGCAATTCTCTGCCTCAGCCTCCCAAGTAGCTGGGATTACAAGTGCCCACCACCACACCCAGCTAATTTTTGTATTTTTAGTAGAGACGGGGTTTCACCATCTTGGCCAGGCTGGTCTTGAACTCCTGACCTCATGATCCACCTGCCTCAGCCTCCCAAAGTGCTGGGATTATAGGCGTGAGACACTGCACTTGGCCTTACTCATTTTTTTTCTAATTTCACTTTAGACATCAGTGCTATGGAGAAGCCTTTCCTTCACTGACTCTACTTGCTCCCCCACTATCAGAAGCAGGAAATGATGACCAGACTACACTGGTCATCAGTCTAGAAACAAAGGTCAATATCAAGTTAAACCTGCTATCAGTCTACCTTCAATTAAGTTTATGTAGTAAAAAACAAAACTTCATTTCAAACTGCATAGCTCTTGGATTTGTGAATGTTAGAGGTCTTTTCAGTAGAGACTATGTCTTGGGTTAAACTGAGAAAAGAAGAGCTTATCTGGCTAATTAGCAGACATGTTGATAATTTTAGATTTGGCAAGCAACTTGATTTATTTGGGAGCACACGCACACACACATATATACACAAACACACACATATATACATTTCCATATAGTTTAGCCATTTGGCTTTTAGAAAAGTACTTAGGACAAGTTTAAGAACATTGGAGCAATTTTATTTCTTGTGGTTAAACCACATGCATTTCCTAAAGATCTGTATTTATCCATAAATATTTTGGCCCAGATTGAGGGAGAAAGGCTGGGTATTCAATCATAATTCCAATTTTTTTTCTTAAAAAGCCTAACTTGAACTCTTCTTGGAGTTCTCCAAACACCACCACTTGACCTTTTTAGCTCTTGTCAGAATTTATAATTTTGTATTTGTGTGATTTTTTGATTAATATTTATCTCCCTCAGGAGAAGGTAAGTTTCAAAGAGGACTGTGCTTATGTCATTCACCATTGTTCCTTGAGTTAACCTGTGCCTGGCAAATAATAGGCTATCAGTAAATGTTTGCTGCATGAATGACAAGATGATTAGGTGTATGATAACCTTCCCCTCTGCCCGTCACTCAGCTGTCATTGGCTTGGTCAGGCAATAAGCAGCTCAACCCCAATCATGGTTCTTGATACTCTTTCTGATTGAGTTTCTTGCCTATCAAGTGTCTATTGTCCTGGATCCTTGGGTTGACTCCTTCTCACCTTCACTCACTCTTATTAGTTATGGATATCATTACTTACTAGTAGTTGACTACTTATTGAGTCTTACTTTTTTTCAGAAGAACTAGCCCAGGAATTGAGATGGAAGATATTACCATTTTGACATATAATCAATGTAAAAATGATTACTAAGATATTTTATTTCTTTTGTGGTACTAAGAGCTAGTGTGCAATTTATATTTACAGCACATCTCAACTCGAACTAGCCAGATTTCAAGTCCTCAACAGCCAGATGTAACAAGTGGCTGCCATATTGGATAGTGCCGCTCTAGTACCTTCTCAGATACTGGGTCATCACAGATGACCTTATGTGTGTGTGACTTTGGGCCAAAATGTCTCCTCAGAGATTACACTGGAACCTTACAACTTCATGAAATTACACATGACACTTCCTCTTCTTTTGTGTTCTCCTCTTCATCATCTCTTTTCCTCATCTTTTTCCAGTGCCTCCTTGTCCTTACTTTTCTTATTCCTATGTATTTTCTGGTCTTTTTGACCCACACATTTCTTTCCCTACTGTGCTCGTTTCTCAGTAATTTAACAGGTTTTCTAAGTAAACTCTTATTTGTGACACTTGAAAATTTGCTATATAATTTGAAGGATGGTATGAAAGGCCAAGTTACATAAAAATGTGATGAGTAGAAGAGGTATACCTCAGTAAAATATACACCTTTACACCTTTAAAGAATTAGTTGATTTCCTCTCTACTAAAAATACAAAAAATTAGCCGGGTGTGGTGGTGGGCACCTGTAGTCCCAGCTACTCGGGAGGCTGAGGCAGGAGAATGGCATGAACCCGGGAGGCAGAGCTTGCAGTGAGCCGAGATTGTGCCACTGCACTCCAGCCTGGGCAACAGAGCAAGACTCCATCTCAAAAAAAAAAAAAAAAAAAGAATTAGTTGATTTCCAGAGTTTTAAATATAAAGTGAGTTCAGAGTTTTCTTTGTCATTAGATTGGTTTTCATAGGTAGTCAGTATATTGATTCAGAGGCAAAAGAAAATCCAGGTTAAGTAAGACATGCTAGCATCATGCAGTCAAAGCCTAGGGTTATATGCCAAAAAGCTAAAGAAAACTTTCTTTAGCTTTTTGGTTTGTTCGTTGTTTTTCTGACTTATGCGTTAGTACTACTTACATCTAAATTGCTGCTAATGTTAACCATACTCTAACACGTAGGCTTTATGTTTGTGTCACACAGATCACAAGGTGATTACAATAAAAATGCCAACTCCAAAAAAGTCAGTAAATTTTAAAGTATCACATAGACTAAAATATAAAGTCGAAGTGCTTTATATATGACCTTCCACAAAGTAATCATAGTCTACATCCTATGGGAGATATACTTAGGGACTCTCTAATTCACCAACAGGGATGGATGCAAATGAAAGGCTTGGAATAAAAATAGAAACACTCTGCAACCACAATCACTTTCCCAGAAGGGACTGTGCAAAGACATATAAAGATACGGTCAAATGACAGTTTTCCACATTATGTCAGGAAAGCAAATGCGTCCAGGTTCTCAAGTAAGTGAAATTGTTGACTTTAGTTTATTGTTATTCTCTATTCATTGTCAATTCAGGGCTTTCTAATATGATGAAAAAGAAAACCTGTTGTCCTTGCACCCTTTAAAATTTTTCATTACAGAATTTTGGAGGTGAGGAGCATTTTAGAGGTATGTCCTAATTCCGTATTTTCACAGTGAGGAATCTGAGGTTCAGGGGAGGTTGCTGCCCGGTTCACAGTCATTTAAGGAGATTAGTGGTAGAACCCTGTTTAGAACCCAGATCCTCTGACTCTGTGTCAGAGCTCTTACCATGTCAAGCTTGGGAAAATCTAGCAGTCATATTCTTCAAGGAGAAATGAAATTTCTTTTTTATTGTTTTTCTGACTTTTATTAGCAACTGAGGGTTAGAGATTTGATATTTGGCAAATTCCTTTAATCATTAACCAACAATCAAATTAAAATTAATCAGAAATTTCCCTGGGTATTGTATTTACAAGACAGGGACTAAAAATAGTTGTAGAGGTCTCCTAATTTCTTCGCAATTTTATAGTATCACAATTGAAAGCACCATTGGGAGAAGGAAGTTATATGACAAGCTATAAATGTTGTGTGAGAAAGTAATGTCCTTGAAAGGCTCAGTTTTCTTTATCAATTTTTGAAGAAGTAAATTTAATTAAGATGACTATCACAAGAATCTGCTGAGCTTTGTACAAATGCCCATTTATAAATTTGTCAAAATTTCACTTTCCTTTTCTTACGTACTGAGCCATGAAGGGATTGTCTCTTAAGCATTGAGCTCACTAGACACTTAAAAATCTTAAACAAGGCCAGTTGTGGTGGCTCATGCCTGTAATCCCAGTACTTTGGGAGTCCAAAGCAGGCAGATCACGAGGTCAAGAGATCGAGACCATCCTGGCCAACATGGTGAAACCCCGTCTCTACTAAATATACAAAAATTAATTCGACGTGGAGGTGCATGCCTGTAGCCCCAGCTACTTGGGAGACTGAGGCAGGAGAATCACTTGAACCCAGGAGGCAGAGATTGCAGTGAGCCAAGATCATGCCATTGCACTCCAGCCTGGTGACAGAGTGAGAGTCTGTCTCAAAAAAAAAAAAAAACTTAATTAATAATTACATTAATAACACAATTGCAAAAGGTTTCCATTCAAAAAGATAGACTTATAAGTTTGTTACTAACTGGAATTATACTAAAGTTATTTTTTATTCAGTACTGTTTTCCAAATATCTTTGCATCTGCATTTTGCTTGAGTTCCCTGAGGGAGCAGGGTCATCATATCTACCCTCCCAGGAGCCCTTACTACTCAGGATAACGCCTCCACTGTGATTTGAGGAGCACCAAAGGCTCTTCTGAAAAATAAGTTCTTCCAGTGGTTGACTAGTTATCCCCTACCTTGTCCCCCCTATTAAAATAGAAACAGGGATTGATTAATATCCCGCTCCTGAATACATGTAAAATTTGTACAAAAATATCTTCTATGAAAATGATTTGTAATCTGTAGACTTATTACCTGGGAGATGTCTTGATGTAAAATCCCATCCTTTGGGTTGTGGGTTTTTTGTTTTCTCCAAATAAATCTGATCTTTAAAGTTCAAAAAAAAATAAAAAAATTTTAAGATTAACCTTTTGGATTAGAGTTTTAACTCTAATTAAAATGCAAGCATCATATGGAGCCTATGAAGCCTATTTTAATCCTTGACATCTTAGTTTAGTTTCTCAGAGTAGTAACCCAGTCACTTGGCAAGACTGAAAGGAAATTGGAAATGGGACACATATCATATGTCCA
The DNA here is from genome assembly GCF_028858775.2 of Pan troglodytes. Lineage (NCBI taxonomy): Eukaryota > Metazoa > Chordata > Mammalia > Primates > Hominidae > Pan > Pan troglodytes. The sequence continues at coordinate 87,891,068 of NC_072404.2, read as the reverse complement.
AAAAAAAAAGAAAATTGGAATTGTTATGAGCATGAGGTGCGAAAGTAGGAGCCTAATGAAAAGAGAAGCATGAGGCACTGGGTACTGAACACGATGGGGGATCAAAGTGAGAGGGAGTTATAGAGGAAATGCAAGAGAGAAAAGGATAACTATGAGTATTGTCTGTTTCCACACTGCTGCCATGAGTCAACAATCCCTCTGTCTGTGAGTTATGACTAATTATAAAGAGGGCGCTTCAGTCCTATCCCTGAACACAAGAACAGTGTCTTCACACAAGTCCATGCTTATTTACCTCAAACATTCATTCTTTTTTTGTTTACCTTCTATCCTATATCTTAATAATAAAGTTAAAAATGAATATTTCAAGACAAGATAAAGTGATAAAAATGGATGAGTAGCAGAATGAGAGTGTTGCTAAGACATGTACATCTGCTAGATGCTTAATGACATTTTACAGGTGCTCAATGGACCAAAGCAATCAAACGAGAAATATCATTGACACATTGTCACCTACAGTTGTTATTGTGCTTTGGTGTTTACTCAGTTTTCTCAGTTATTTACTGAGAAATGGTCGGTGTATTGTTTGTGAGAAAAATGAGTTATTCAGGTGATAATATAGTAATTTAAAATGATATTTGATGAAAGGGATTATCTGAGGCTGTGCTGTCCAGTATAGTAGCTGCTAGTAACATATGGCCATTAAATATATGAAATGGGGCTTGTCCCAATTAAGGTGTGCTGTAAATGTAAACTATACACTGGATTTTGAAGACTTCGTATTAAAATAATAAAATATTACAGTAACTTTTTTATTAATTATTAAAATGATAAAATTTTGGATATATTGGTAAAGAAAAATATTAAAATTACTTTCACATTTTTTCTCTTTTAATATGGCTAACTAGAAAATTTTAAGATGATTGGCCAGGTGTGGTGGTTCATGCCTGTAATCTCAGTGCTTTGGGAGACCAAGGTTGGAGGAAGGCTTGAGGCTAGGAGTTCGAGACCAGCCTGGCCAACACAGTGAGACCATGTCCCAAAAAAAAAAAAAAAAAAAAAAATCCCCATCTCCTTTAGCAAGGAAAAGAAAAGTAAAAACAAAAAAATTTAAATTCCATATATGTGGCTCATATCTGTGGCTTGCATTCCATTTTTACTAGATAGTGCTATTCTAAGGGATTTAATACATTCTTTAAATGGGATATACTCGTGAATTTAAAGTTTATGTTATAGTTACAAATGTTCAAATGTCTTCTTTTGGAAGCAGATGTATATTTGACATCAACAAATCATATGTGACTTCTTTATAATTTCTTTCCGTCTGCTATCTGGCGCAGGTGGGAAATGTTCTGAGCTACTCTGATAACACCTGAAGGGAAGAGCCACTGAAGGAAAGAGTGTCCAATTTCCTTTACATGAACAAACCACCTTCCCTAGCCAGTCTGTGGACAGTTACATTTAGCAAAGATTTATCCTGTGCCTGTCTACATTAGCTGACGTGAATAAATGAATATTCAGTCAGAGTGACCTCTGAGGACTTGCAAACAAGTTTCAGGAAATGTTAGTCAAATTTAACTATCTGCATGACTTTCTGGAGAGCACTGGTGAATAATAAAGACAGTAAATTCAGAATGTATGTCATTGGAGATCATATTGTGAAACCAGCGTTAATTTAATTTACAACAAATTTGAAATTCTTAGGTGGGGTTTGTTAAGAATAATTCAATTCCATGTATATAAAAAAACAAACATTCCCACTTTTTGTACAGTTGTGGACTTTCTGAAAGTCACTTAAACACTGAATTTCTAAAAATTCAGAAATTTACTGTTCAGTATAAGTATTGATGACAAAATGCTATTTGGTATATTTTTCTTATTTCTGACACATGTAAGATTAATGCTTTTTCACCACAAGAGAAAAAGACATTATCTTTCGAGGTCAGGGAGTTTCTGCATCTTGGTTTCAAGCTGCTAACTACATATGACATGATGAGGAAATGATATATTTTTGTTTTATTCAGGACCAAATGTAAGCATCAGAGCTGCTTACAAAAATAATTTCAAAAATTGGTTGACAAAAGAATTCTGCAGTAAGAATTTCTGTCTTATTTTCTGGTAGAAAATCCAGTTTTAGAAAAGTAGAATATTTTCGGGGTTATATTTACTCACTTCATTTTATATTTACAAAATTTCTAATTTACTAACTATAGCTATATGACTATGATTCTTTTGCCATGGGTGACATGAGTTAGAATGGTTTTTGGTACTAGTTTTAACTCATTACTATCCCTTGTTTAATATGTTAAACATGTCTTAAAGTTTGAATTTGGGGTCCTTTGATGATTTATCCATTTCTATTAATATACATCTAAATCTCTGATGTGTATTAAATGATTGTTTACTTACAATCTGGCAAGTTTTCTAACATAATTATGATCAGCTGGAACCCTAAATCTTTTCTCTGTTTAATGTCAGAGTCAATTTTTGCAGGTGCTATTAAAGAGGCCAAGCATCAAACTATTTGCTTCATTTATAAAACTATAAAAACGAATATGATTCTCAACCATTTAAAGTTTGCCACATATTGTTTCCAACACGAAGACATATCCTCAAGCTCTCTGGGAATACCATTGATGAGCTGCGCTGTTTGCATGCCCCGTGGGTCCTGCAGGCAATCATCTCTCTTCTGCTGAACCACTATCCAAAATTCATTCTTTCCATTTACCAAAATGGGAAAAAAGGACTGAGAATATTGGGGAGGAATAGAAGTCATGACCTTAATCTGTGTGGTATCTTGAAGACAAGTATATTTATTACCTTTGTAAAACCCATCTCCACTTGGGAGCCATATGGAAGGATCTATCGTTATTTGATATAAAACCTACACATATTATTATACACCGAAAGGATTGAAACAACAGAGTAAGCATCTGAGTCTACAACTTAAAAAGCCAAATAAACTAAAGTAATAACAAATTATATGTTTCCATCATGAAAACTGATCTTGTTTAAAGAAAAAAGGTGTTGGAAGTAAGTGAAAGTATTTCAAAGTATCTGCTACTAGCATTTTTACATTTCCTCATACCTAAAATTAGTTTTCAGTGTCTTTCCTATTTCTTGTCATAATACTGGAATTTAAAAGCATAAAGAACATGGTGCATCTCAGAAAATAATATTTTGATCTATTATCATTCAATGAAGACTGGAGGTACAAAAAAGGAAACAGTTTAAAATTTGTTGAAATCGTTTCATATTCCTGTTTTTCCCCTTAGCCTCACCACTAAATCAATGTGAAAAAATCTGGGAGGAATCAGAAGAAAGGTAAAATCATCACTTTAGAAACTTAAAATACAACTTTTATGCAAAGGTCAATTGACTACAGAGAAAGCAGAAGAATAATTCCACGATGGTTTCAAGTACAGTACATGAAAAGTTATTTAGAAAGCTATTCTCATTGCTTTCAGATGACCTAGGGACAGGTCTGCCTAAAAATGGGTAAGGGATTAGGTTTTGCAAGGACTTTGCCTGGCAGGTTTAGCTCATAATTAGTCTCTCTCCCTTTGCAATAAATTGTGTGAGTGTCCTGTGTAAATGGGCATTTATTAAATGTTTTTATTACAAAACAAATTATTGACAATGGGCTATTCTTTTTATTCACATTTTTGGAAAAGTTTTTCTTTTTCTTTTTCTTTTTTTTTTTTTTTTGAGATGGAGTCTTGCCCTGTCACCATGCTGGAGTGCAGTGGCGTGATCTCGGCTGACCGCACCCTCCGCCTCCCAGGTTCAAGCGATTCTCCTGTCTCAGCCTCCTGAGTAGCTGGGACTACAGGCACATGCCACCATGCCCACCTAATTGTTGTATTTTTAGTAGAGATGGAGTTTCACCATGTTGGCCAGGATGGTCTCTATCTCTTGACCTCATGATCTGCCCGCCTCAGCCTCCCAAAGTCCTGGGATTACAGGCGTGAGCCACGGCACCCGGCCAACTTTTCTATTTGTATAACAGAGTACATTCATCCTGTTCCACATTTTCATAGCCCCACCTTTATGAAAAAAAGAATCTGTTCATAGGTAGTTTAAAAACTGAAGAATAAGTCAGGGTCCTGAAATGACTTTCTCTCTTATTTTGCAGGCATTGATTACAAAGAAGACTATGTAAATTTATAGATTTTCCAAATATCACAGAATTAAGGGGACAATTTTATGTATCATTTTGTTGTACTCAATAAGTTAGTGGAATTTGATATTAAACTTACAAGAAACTGCTAATGTATAGATCATTCTTCACAAGTACAAACATATTCCGTGAAAAGTGCTCTAGAAAAGCCTGCACTCTCCTTAAAATACAAACACACACACTCTTATTTTTAAAGGAGTGGATGGAAAAAAATTCCTAAAATGTCCTTGCTGTATGCTTTGGTAGCAATTTTGCCTTTCCCTTTTGAAACTGATGCATTTGTGTTCATTGACTGTGGCTTTGAATGAAGTTCTCCTCTATGAGTTCTGGGCAGGTTGCGATTGCATCACACATTTTTTTCTCTTAAAAGGCAACAGCGTATTTTCAAAAGAGATGAGGTTCTTAAGTCAAAGAGATATAAGTTTTCCACTCGCTTTATATATAATATTAGGAAATAGTTTAACGTCTTAGTCTCTATTTTCTTAACTGCATAGGCAGAATGACTTCATGCTGTATTGTGATGAATAAATACCAAAAGTAGCACCCTATTTTGAGCATCTACTCTGATCTAGTCACGTCATATATCCTTTTAGTATCATTAATCTATATAACAGCACTGTGGGGAAAGAGTTATTCTACTCCCAATTTGATACAAGAATACTTATGTAAAATGCCCATGACGGTGTGCAGGTTAGCACATTGTAGCAGTCATAGTGGTAATAACAGTAGTAATAGTTATAGTTGCTTTTGTGACTGGTCATCTTACATCCCCACTTTCCCACTTTAACTGAATTGATTTAAGGATATAAAGAGGTATTGAGATTAGGGGACACAGGATTCAAAGTCAGGTTTATCTCACTAGCATTTATGCTGTTAAGCATTACACCATATTGTTGTGGGTTTGTGGAGGTTTTGTTTTTTCGTCTGTTTTAATTTTAGATTTTCTATATCCAGGCACTATGCATATAGGCACTTCATCCTTAGGGAACAATTTTTCCAAATTGTATTTTAAAACAGTTTTGATATTTATTTTTTTCTGAAAACATACTGGTACGTTACCTAAAAGGCACATTTTATCCTTGATACATTTATTTGTATACACTTATATCAGGGAGTCAGTTCAATGAGTTAGCTGCCTGACTGCTTGGCTAATTCTTCAACCATTGGTCTAGGTATTTCTGGTTTCCTGGTTCTTATGCAATGAGATAAAAACGTTGGCTTAGGGTAGCTTATTCTCTATGAATTACATTTGTCAAGTGTAGTAAGAGTATGGATTATTTATGTGCTTCCTTTATATTGCTATTATTGCCAATAAAGATAATCTTAATGTCTTAACTAATGATTCATATTTTTACATACAAAATTTAATCTGATGTATTTCATACACTTATAGAAATAGAATATTGTTGTATAATTTATAGTTATATCATATACCAATAGGTATAATTAGTAATATAAATTTAGCAGGATCTGTTATTTAGTATTTATTTTTAGCCTGTGCTATGCATTTATGTCTAATTAGTAAAAGGTTTTTTTACTTCAGGGAAATTTAAAATTGACAAGACAAATAGGGAAAAAAAAAACACTGAAGTGTGATCCATTTTGCTTAGTACTATGTATTAAAGGTATTAAAGATATTAGAATACTACCTTAAAATCATGTATCATTTATTGAGATATGCATAGATTATTTAGTTTTACATTATGCTTATTAGATAAGAAGTATGTGTTGAGATTCCATAGAAAGCATAGCAACATACTGAAAGCTGTGCTACCCTTTAGGAATGCTGAAATATAAAAGTTCATTGATACCAGGGAACAACTGTTCATTTTTGTTTGCTCAGAATTTGTCTGGTACATATAGAGGTCTGATTTATTTTAAATGCTCCAAATCAAATTACATAGTAACATTTAGCAATGTGTATATATTATCCACTTTTTCGACTGTAAAAGAAAAAAGTTATATACTTACAGTATGTGGATAAGAACCACTTTACAACTTAATTTTTTTTCTTGCATTACTCTCTTACTGTGAATATCTATAGTGATGAGCAATGGCATTATTGGCACAGCTAGCCTTCAGAATATTTGCTCACTTTATGCCAGCATGAAGTTTACACTGCCGTTAAAACCACTGCAATTTTTACAGTATTTTTTAATAAAGCTCTTTCTCATACATTCTTACTTCGTCTTCACAACAACCCAGTGAGAAGGCAAATGGAGTGGAGATTTGTCATTTCTACCTGCCAGCATTCCAAGGCCCTTTCTACCGGGGCGGGGTAGAGGGGGGGCAGGGAGAGGCTCTTTCTACCTGGGGAGGCCCCTGAGATAAAATCAGTGGACGGTAGGGCTCCACCTCCCTCTCCCTCTACTGAAATCAAAGGAGAGTGCACATCTCTTCTACTTCCTTGGCAGCCCAGGTGCTCTCACGTGATGGAGGCTCAGCCAATGAGATGATCCTGCCTGGGATTTTTTTTTTTCCCTAGAAATGAGTGAATCAGAGCAGCTGAGGACAGTTTGGAGCCCATTCTCATGGAGGCAGTTTGCACTGTGGGTTGTCCCTTTGTTAGTAGAACCATCTGGAGATTTCAGGGCTATCAAAGGCAACATAAGTGTCTGCAGTGGGCTCCTTTGTTTCTGCCATTTTTTCTCATGGTTTTTCGGCCTTTCCCCTTGATATGGCTTGGCTGTGTCCCCACCAAAAATCTCATCTTGAATTGTAATCCCCATAATCCCCACATGTCAAGGGAGAGACCAGGTGGTGGTAACTGAATCATGGGGGCAGTTTCCCCCATCCTGTTCTGGTGATAGTGGTGAGTTCTCACAAGATCTGATAGTTTTATAAGTATTTGGTAGTTCCTCCTGTGTTCATTCTCCCTCCTGCTGCCTTGTGAAGAAGGGGCTTGCTTCCCCTTTTGCCATGATTGTAAGTTTCCTGAGGCCTCCACAGCCTTGTGAAAATGTGAGTCAATTAAACCTCTTTCCTTTCTAAATTACCCAGTCTTGGGCAATGTTTTTTATTTATTTTTTTATTTTATTTATTTATTTTTTTTTGAGATGGAGTCTTGCTCTGTTGCCCAGGCTGGAGTGCAGTGGCGCGATCTCAGCTCACTGCAACTTCCGCCTCCCAGGTTCACGCCATTCTCCTGCCTCAGACTCCATTCTCCTGCCTCAGACTCCAGAATAGATGGGACTATGGGCGTCGGGCAATTATCTCTCAACTAGCCATCTTATATATTTATATAGCACATCCCTATCACATTTAACTTGAGTAGGCTGTGGTTTTTTGCAGCCCGGAACACAGGTGATTAGAACAATTACTGCTCTTCCCAACTTACAGATGAAGAAATTGAGCCTTACAGAGGTTAAGTAACTTGCTTGTAGTTATATAAAAAAGCCAAGCCTAAATTCTATGTCTTCTGGTTAATGGTCATTCCTTTCACAGCACACCTTTTACCCAGATGTGTTTAGTGACCTTTGCAGACAGTGAGGTGTGCTTCCTTCCTCCTGTGTATCTCCTCCATTGCAGTGCTTTCTCCTATTTCCTGTTATAATGCTTTTCTGTTTGACATCAAATTTGGTCTCCCTTAGTGGACTGTTGAGCATCTTGGAAGACAAGGATTTTATTGTATTCATCCTTTTTCTCTCAAACATATACTGGAGTGCCTGGGTGCATAACTTAGTACCAATAAAGATTTTAATGAGTGAGCAAATAAGTGCATAAATTACTCAATTAACTGAAAACACTGATATAGGTTCAAAGTTGGTGCTATAAGATTGATTTCAAAAAAATATGACCTACGTTCTTTACCAATCTAAATTTTAGGATATTTTAAATAAAGTGTTTTACCTTGAACATATCAAGATGTTCACAGCCGGATGCAGTGGCTCATGCCTGTAATCCCAGCACTTTGGGGGTCCGAGGCAGGCGGATCATTTGAAGTCAGGAGTTTGAGATCAGCCTGGGCAACATGGCAAAACCCTATCTCTACTAAAAATACAAAAATTAGCCAGAACTGGTGGCGCACGCCTGTAGTCCCAGCTACTCAGGAGGCTGAGGCACAAGAATTGCTTGAACCTAGGAGGCGGAGGTATCAGTCTGCCAAGACTGCACCATTGCCCTCCAGCCTGGGCAACAGAGCAAGACTCTGTCTCAATAAAATGAAATAATAAAGATGATCACTTAATAAACATTTATTCCATGATTATATGCTAGGTTTTAATATGGGAATAAATAAGAATGATTCTCTTTTCAAAAAAGTGCTGCAGATGGTTGGGTAAAACAGATGATTCCATAGCTCAGATAATGGAGCTATGGGCAAAAAAAAGCTGTGGTAATCTGAAGAGTGAATAGAGCAGCAGGCGCACTGTCAGCAGCCATGGGAACCACTAGACTGGCACGGGGATACAGCTCTAGGCAGGATGCTGTGCACATCAAGGACAATAGCCATAATCCTTTGAAAGCTACAGAATAGCAGAACGTGCTTTGCCTTTTCAGAATAGTGTGAGATTACCCCACTACAAAAAAATTACCTGTACTCTTAACATAATTATTTTTTAAAAGGTTATAATCAAGTCTTGTTATAAAAAATTCGGATAATTTTAAAATTAACTATGTACCGCTTGGGAATAACACATAAGACTATATTTTGGTTTGGCACAAAGATGAGAATAAAGATAGATCTATATCTCTAAGCATTAAAGTCCAATGCAACAGAAGGAACAAATAAATATGTATATATAGAGAGACACATAGATAGAAAACCATATATATATATGTATGTGTCTATGTATGTACATATAAAATAGGATAAAAATGTGTTAATATAATTTCCATTCTTCACAAATTATGTACATGGTAGAAGAAATATTTAACTCCAAGGATGTTTTGGTATTGTTTGCAGACAATTACTACGGTACCCCAAAGCCGCCAGCAGAACCAGCACCATTATTGTTAAATGTAACAGACCAGATACTTCCAGGAGCCACTCCAAGTGCTGAAGGAAAACGGAAGAGGAATAAATCAGTGAGCAACATGGAGAAAGCCAGTATAGAGCCTCCTGAGGAGGAAGAGGAAGAGAGGCCTGTGGTCAATGGAAATGGAGTAGTAGTAACACCAGGTCAGTCCTTTACATTTTTTATGGCTTCATAAATTTACTGTTTTAGATCTAAGATATATATGTACACATATACACAGTAAGATATATATACAGATACATAGTAAGATAAATATATACATATATATTTCTTACATCTGTGTATTCACGTGTAATTATTATAATTATCTTCAAAGAGAGAAGATTATGATATCAAATGGAAAGGACATGGAATTAAAGAAGTTGAAAGAATATGCCAAAAACATTTTTGGCATATTTTTTCAACTACTTTAATTTTTTATTTCAATTATATAATATTAGTAGCAATATAGTGAATGATTGAAACTTCTATAAGATATTGCAAGTCTTATATATGGTTGTGTAAAGTTTTGAGCTCTTTGTTAATTAATATTAGAGAAAATCTATTCTTCGAAATCTTGCTATGCTTGCAGTTCTCTCAGTAGAGGTTACGTCATGTGATTCAGTTTACAACTTCAATGAATATAATTTTCAAAATCGCTACAACTGCAGAATGCCCATATATTTGTTTCTTTTTCCTTACCACCTGATCTGGAAACATGAAGAATGTATCTTTATACATTAACAATGTGAAGCCACTACCTTGTACAAGCAAAATAATAGCTGTGCCCTTGATTTATGATCATTGTACCACATATGTGAAGAATTAGACACAAATATAAAATGTGCTTGTGCAAAGTATGGATTTGCATTTTTCTTATTATTTAATAGAGCATCAGAAATAGATTTTTAAAATAAAATTATTCATAATTAAATATTACCAAAACAACAACAAAACTATGGCATTTTGGTAGCCTCTTGGAGTAAGTTTCCAAAATTTCATTTTATTATTTATTTTTTAATGGTAGCATAGCAGTGGGCATTAAAAAAATCTAAGGTCCGTATTTAAAGCTCTTAAAAAACTGTTAGCGTGTGTACCTTTCATACATATTATTCTTAAGATATTTCTTATTACCACTTTGATGTCTATATTTTCAGGTTTATTGTGCTGTTTCTCTACTAACATAGTATTGGAATTTTTATGCTGTTATTTTTATCAAGGAACTAACATAGTATTGGAATTTTTATGCTGTTATTTTTATCAACGAAAACCTTCATAAGCTTACTTTTTATCTTCCTTTTTCAAAATGCCTATAAAAGTGTTCTTCATTGAACATAAGATGAACATAAGGAGACCAAAAATCGAATTTGTGCTAATCAAGGCATAAAACCTAAGGTGCTTTCATCTTGATTACTCAGAGGAGGACAACTTCCTCCCTTAATATATGTGAGTTAAAATATATTAACGGACTCTAGCATCATTGATTTCTAGATACAAATGCTAAAAATCACTATAAGTAATGTAACTTGTCTCCTATGAAATGATGTGGCAATTTTCAAGCAATTAGGTATCTTCCTCTTTTTTGATTCTTAAGTATCTGTGTCAAAATATTTGCTTTTAATTATATGATTTCATTAGAATTAAATTGATAGTACATAGTTTTCTTAGCTGATTTTTGATATGAGAAGCCAGACAACTCAGCTGGGTTGAAGCAATAACCACAAAAGAAGCAGAGGCTGGGGTCATATAACATTTGCAAAATTTCTTACTGGTTAACATCTTGTGGTTAAAAATGTAAAAAGTATATTCCTGCTAAACCAGGATCATTGATCCCTATTTCATTTCTTATCTGTGTAGGGCAAATAAAGTGAAGTATTCTTGATCCACAGACTTTTAAACTAGAAACTTGTTTAATTATGGGGCTTACTGAATCTAGAAAGCCAAATTTCCTTCTATTCATACCTTATGCATAAGGATGATGTGCTTTTATGGTTAGGAGGTCTTCATCACCCCCAGAGAAACTGGATAAAACTGAACTGTTCTTGATCAACCCTAGCCATATGACTGTCTCTGGATTCCTCAGCATGATGATAGTAGAGAACAACTGTTAGCCAACTCTAGGTTTGCAAGACAGTCAATGGATACTGCCAACAGTGGCTCTGTAAATAAGCCTGCTGGACAAGTGGCCCTTATACTGTGCTTTTCTTTCCTGTTATGGGGAGATGAGAGATATACAAATCAGGCAGCCCTTCACCCACTGTTCAAAAATGAGCCGAACAGTCTCAAACCAAAAAATGGTCCATCATCCAGTATTAGAAGTCCTTTGACAATCCCTGTCCTTGAAATGTCTTTGTTTCTCTTTACGTTTATTGAGTAGAGACTTTAGGAGTTTCTTTGACTTCCTCTGATATACATTTCCCAACTCTTCACCTTTTGAAACTCATCACATTGGTTTTTGTTTGTTTGTTTGTTTTTAGTACAGTGTCTCTGCCCTGCCTTCGTGTTCTTCACATTCTTCACATTCACCAGACACCAGATTTCTAAGAAGACTGAGAAACATGTTCCTAGCCAGGTGCGGAGGCTCATGCCTGTAATTCCAGCACTTTGGGAGGTCAAGGCAGGCAGATCACTTTCATAGGAGTTTGAGACCAGCCTGGGCAACATGGCAAAACCCCATCTCTGCATGGCAAAACCCCATCTCTGCAAAACACACAAACACAAAAATTAGCCAGGCATGGTAGCACACACCTGTAGTCCCAGCTTCTTGGGAGGCTGAGGTGGGAGAATCACCTGAGCCCAAGGAGGTCAAGGTTGCAATGAGCCATGATGGTGCCACTGCACTTCAGCCTGGGCAACAGAGTGAGACCTCGTCTAAGACAAACAAAAAGAGAGAGAGAGAAACATGTCACTTAAATTTTAGTTAACACTGCCCTATATCAACTAACTATAGTAATAATTAATATCAGACTTCAATTCAGAGCATGAATATTATAATCAATGAGGCACATTTGGAGAATATAAAAAACATATTGAGGTAACATTATTCCATTACGAAGGAATATTGATAATAGTAATAAGCAATAAAATAATTCACTTCTTTTGAATGCTTACCATGCTTTAGGAGTGGCCTAACCTCATTATAGGTATTAGTTCATTTAACTATCTTAACTGTCCCATTAACTAGGTACTACTTTACAGATTAGGAAACTGAGATACTTTGCCTAGTAACTGGAGTTCATATGTAGGAAAACTTGGTCCACAATCCATATGTGTGGCTGCCATGCTATCCTGAGTCTTATATAACCAAATACAAGCATAAATATATTTCTTAGTGATATATAAACATATAACCACTATTTTACCTGTATATCTTTCAAAGTGGCATTATAAATTTCTAGTTACCAAAAACTTCATATTGCTTTTATTTCCTGAAATCATGTACAGTGAACTTACATCCTTCTGTGGGTATAAAAAATTCCTAGTTTTTAAAATTCTGTGCATGTATAAGCATCAAATCTACCAATATTTGGCTTTATATATATTTAACCAAAACTTTGCTCTAAGTAAATAAAGCTTGTAGGTGATTCCTCGGTTTATATCTGATACCTATTTTTTTTTTCATCTTTTCTCCTTTGAACTAGAGATTATACTTAAACTGCAGTTTTCTTTTTCTCTCAGACCTTATCTATATAAACTCAACGACCACCTTTAAATATATAAGTTCTCCAGGAAGTTCTGCTAACATTATCAATGTTATCAAAATTCACATGACATGTGAATATTTATTTTACTGAGTGTTCTTTCCTTCTGCTCAAAATTGCACCAGACACATAGAGTTAGCCCATGGCACCTAGTAAAACCATATAATGATTTTTCAGTGTCAGGACAGAAATATTTCTCCCTCTGTCACACATTGCCTTGGTAATGGAAATCAATACAATTCTATCCTTAGATATGTAGTTTTATCCTTGTCAATAATAAAAAATGAGAAACATAAAAATAAATAATAATGGCCACTCTCCTCTAATGGATACAAACAATGTACCAGGCATATAATACATATATTATCTCTAATCCCATAATAATTCTATACTTATTTTATGAATGAGATACTGAAATTTTGCTTAAAGTCCTTAACTAAAGTAAAAGTTTATTTACTGGCAGAGTTGAAATTTGGATCTAGTAATACCTGAACTCATCTGCTCTCCAACACATGTCCCAGAACTGTTAACCATGCCAAAGACAAAGGGACTTCTGACCTCCCCAAAGTAAATTGCAATCCTGCAGCTTAGAGGATTTAGTCTACATTGTATTCCATTGTATTTGTCTTTTACTAGGCTCACAGCAGTGATGTTAGATTTAATGACAAGTACGATGTATCCTTACATCATCTTACAGATTGTTTTTGAACCGATGTTTAAAATTTATATCCCCCGGAAACCTTAACATTAACATCACCTATATTTAGATATTTTCATCTTTCTGTTTATCTTATTAGAGTTGATGTCAGCCCCATGGCTTCAAATTCTACAGATTTATCTGCACCCTTCACTGCTCTCCTGTGTTTAAGGTATATTTCTAACTGCTGCCCACTGGACAGCATCACCTAAGCATTACTTCTGCAACTTAAATGCAACACATTTCACTTAAACTCTTCTCCCACAGAACAAGCAAGCAAACCAATTCACAAAGCCCTTTACCTGATTTCTCTAATTCTACTTTTCACGCATATTCCTCAGAATTATCATTTTGTTTCTTTTCCCCAGTCTTGGTATTGTTTATTAGGCACAAAAGGGCCTTTAGCTCCCATCCTTGCCTTCGAAATATCACTGCACCATCCTAGAGCACTGCTTTACTAACTCATTTGTGGACTATAGTTCCCTAAGGGATCTGTATGCCTCCAGGATCCTTCCTGATCCAATTACCTTTTATTCCACCATAGGTAAAAATTCCTGAACCAAAACAAGGTCATGGCAGGGCATGATGACTCACACTTGTAATCCCAGCACTTTGTGGGGCTGAGGCGGGTAGATCACTTGTGGTCAGGAATTCAAGACCAGCCTGGGCAACATGACAAAATCCTGTGTCTACAAAAAATATAAAAATTAGCCAGACCTGGTGGTACACATCTGTAGTCCCAGCTCCTTGGGAGGCTTAGGTGGGAGGATCACTTGAGCCCAGGAAGGTCAAGGCTGCAAGGAGCCATGATTATGCCTCTGCACTCCAGCCTGGATAACAGAGTGAGACCCTATCCCAACAAACAACAACAACAACAAAAACAGGTCATGCAACTATCCTCAAAACTTGAATGAGCTCCTGTTTCCATTGGTTCAAATTCCTCAGGTAGCAACTCAGGTCCTGTTACATTTGACAAGAACTCTGTTAGCACGGGCTCCCATTAATCCCGTATATAAACTCCTTTCTGTCATCCACACTACACACGCAAAACATTTTCACCTGTGTGATCAGACCATTCCCACATTTGAATTCTCTTTATTCAAAATCCAATAAAAATTTTTCTTATTTCCTGGGAATCCCTTGTTGACTTTTCACAATGAAAAGTAAAAACTGATCATCTCTGAATGACAGTAATACAATTTGCACTTTTCATGTGTTTGGAAGGTATTATCCTGGTACTTGTTGGTAACTTTTCATAATGTGCATGTCTGGCATCCCCATATATATATTGTAAATTAGAACAAGGACCTTTTTTTTTTTTTTTTTTTTTTTTTTTTTTTTTTTGGAGATAGAGTTTCACTCTTGTTGCCCAGGCTGGAGTCCAATGGTGTGATCTCGGTTCACCAAAACCTCCGCTTCCCGTGTTCAAGCCATTCTCCAGCCTCAGCCTCCCAAGTAGCTGGGATTATAGGTGCCAGCCACCACACCCAGCTAATTTTGTATTTTTAGTAGAGATGGGGTTTCTCCATGTTGGTCAGGCTGGTCTTGAAATCCTGACCTCAGGTGATCCACCCGCCTCGGCCTCCCAAAGTGCTGGGATTCCAGGCTTGAGCCACAGCGCCTGGCCAAACAAGGACTTTTTTTTATTTTTCTGTTTGCCTGTTCAGCGATTAGCATATATCTTTAAATATTTCAAGTACTTAGTAAATCTTTATTTTTTAGTCAATCTTGTCTAATCTCTAGAGGATGTCAGTTTTACTGTATCAACTGATTACATTCCTTTCATGCTCATTTTACACTATTCAGTATATTCAATATGCAGTGTTTCCTAAGTTTGAAGGATATATCCCTGATCCTATATTCCTTCAAAAGTTGTATAACTAAAAAAAAAGTATACAGAAGTGCATTTTAAAATACATATTCTTAGAGATGAGAATTAGCCAGCCTCCCTAGCTTTGGCAATACCAAAGATAGATAGATGGTTAATAGATAAGTCGATTGAATTTTTTAAAAGATTGAACTCTCCTTCAGGAAAGCAAGATGATGTAAACCAGAGTAATTAGGTTAAGCTTTCTTGGATTTCTTTTATTTCATGAGTTACCTGCTAAACTTTTCCGGAAAGTAATTCACTATTATCTTGTAGCTTCCCCTCACAAGCTATTAGTAAGCCTAGTGCAAAGAATTAGAAATGCACATATATTTTAAAAGCATTTAAATCTCTCTGTTAATACAGACACACACACACACAATGCCAAGAGGAACAGGGCCCATGAGAGCTACCTTCGCCAACAAAGAGAATACAGTATGTGTACACAGAGCTGCCTTCTCCAGGCCCCCAAGCCTGCAATTAGTGCAAATGAACTGCATCTCCCAGAGAGCAAACAGAGTGTCCCTTATGTGATCACCGAGTGTCCTCGGCAATGATCTCAGTTCACCATTAGGGACCCGCATCCAGGTCCTGTGCTGCTTGGCACGCTGACTGAGCATGCACCATCAGTCCTGGTTCTGTGAATGAGACCCTGTCACTGTCAGAAGAATTATGTCCTCCCTAGTGAATCTCGCTGTTTTCCTGTGAATAATGCCCCACTCTGAAACCACCCCAACGCCTATGCCCTGCTTATTTTTGTGTGGGTTCACAGAGACTGCGATTTGTGTATCTACCCAGATATTTATCTTTTTTGAGCGGGGTGAGAAGGGCTTAATTTTATGATCTTGTTCCCAGAGTACTGGGTTTTATCTCTCCATTGAATGGGAAAATTTCTGGGGCTAGTTTAAATTAGCCTTCTAAAATTAGATATTCCATCTATAAATGACCAGCATTCCATCTTTTCTTGAAAGAATTATTTGAAAGTTATAACTGCCCTAATTGTAAAATGTTCTGACTGTCTAGGTGTAATTAAAAAGTAATGATATCACTTTAGAGTTTGTGGTGATTGTAATTATAATATTACTATTAATAATTTTATAATTATAATATTACTATTAATAATTTTATAATTATAATGGTAATTATATTACTATTAATATTAAACTATTATAGTGATTGTAAACATACCATTTTAGTAAGGGAAATCAGGACTAGTTTTAGAAGTGTCATTTTAAATCAAGGCACAGTCATGTTTCAGTTAAACTGAAAGTAATGGATGTGAACCTCTTTAGTCCTTTTTTTTTTTTTTTTTTTTTTGAGACAGTTTCACTCTTGTTGCCCAGGCTGGAGTGTAATGGAGTGATCTCAGCTCACTTCAACCTCTGCCTCCTGGGTTCAAGCAATTCTCCTGCCTCACCCTCCCAAGTAGCTGGGATTACAGGCATGTGCCACCATGCACAGCTAATTTTGTATTTTTAGTAGAGATGGGGTTTCACCATGTTGGTCAGGCTGGTCTCCAACTCCTGACCTCAGCTGATCCACCCGCCTCAGCCTCCCAAAGTGCTGGGATTACAGACGTGAGCCACCGCACCCGGCCCTCTTCATTTCTTAAACAGATTCAGCATTGCATGCACTCAACCTCTGGGGAGAGTGTTTCTCTACTTCTCTGCAAGTTTACGTAATTTGCGTGTGAGGGAGATTTGATCCATGAGTGAGGAAGGCAGAACAAGGACAACCAGCGTAGCACCTCAGGTTTCTCCAGCAGTTACAGAAAGCCCATGGAATTGTGAAAATGTTTAAGTTTCTTCAGGTTCTCCAGGCATTCTTAGAATCTAAGCTTTTTTTCTAATCACAGTCATATATTCTCTGTAGGTCTGATTTTCACCTGTGTCCCTGGGTGAAACTCCCAAAGTTTCTTATAGTTCTCCTCAGGAAAGTGATTATGATTGTTGGTGTGAAATCACAGCTACTTTATTGTCAGTGATGGCTCTAGTTATTTCTGGCTGAGGACTGGCCTTTCTTTTTGAAGAGGGCATAAGGTCTCTCTGAGCACCCATTCCTTCTACATGACTCTATCAATGGGAACAGTATTGTGATGTTCTTTCCCGTTTGACTTTTTGCCCTCATCAAAAAATACGTTGACTCCAATTTTGCCCCAAAGAATAGCTCTTGAATTATCAAGATCAAATTTAAAGTCTTTCTAATTTTCTCTTTCATCTCCTTTGAATTTCCTGGAACTTCAGAAAGTGGCCTCTTGTTTTCTATAATACTATGCTCCTGATTAAAAAAAAAATTGAAGGCAAGCTCTAAGAAATGTTGTATGTGCATGTTCTTTATTTCATACCTTGCTGTGGTTTTTTAAGTATGTCAACATTTGTATCAGTTTCTTTCACCCCAAAGTTTGTTAAGAATTTGGGGGACTTATTTCTTTATGATAAATATCTTTAGATATTTTCTTCTCCCCTGTTAATCTAAAATAATCTCCTCTACTAATCTTTCTGTGATTCTTTTCAATTTAGTTTTAGGAAATGTTTTCCTTGTCACCTTCTACCCACAGATTTTGAATTTTCTATTTTCATAATTTTCCATATTGTTCTTTTAGTACTTCAAACAATTTATAACTAATTATGGGTTTTAGATATAGAAGAAAAATAATTGTGAGGCATGAAGTATGCATTCTCAGTAATTCACATACCCCTGGCTAGACCCTGAATAGAAGAGATGTAATTTGCTTATAAATGTTACATATATATTGAGAGGCCAAGGCAGGTGGATCACAAGGTCAGGAGTTCAAGACCAGCCTGGCCAACATGGCAAAACCCTGTCTCTACTAAAAATACAAAAATCAGCCCATTGTGGTGGCACGCCGCTGTAGTCCCAGTTACTCGGGAGACTGAGGCAAGAGAATCGCTTGAACCCGGGAGGCGGAGGTTGCAGTGAGCTGAGATCGCACCACTACACTCCAGCCTGGGCGATGGAGCAAGACTCTGTCTCAAAAATAAAATAAATTCTAAAAAATTACATATATAAATCATTTCTTCACAGGATTGGGGATTTCTGCTTCCTGGATTGAGGTGTCATCCCAAAAATCAGAAGCATAGCTAACCATTACACTAACTTTCCCTACTTCTAATATCTCTCTCCTTCTAGACTTACGTTTTCTCCCTGGCCTCAAATAATAAAGGGAAGCGGTTGTTTACATCTGCAAAAATATGGTATAGATATATTTGCCACACTGTTTAAAGGCCACACCCTCTTTATACTCATACTTTTTTTTTTTTTAATTTTTTTTTTTTTTTTTGAGACGAAGTCTCGCTCCATCACCCAGGCTGGAGTACAGTGGCACGATCTCCGCTCACTGCAAGCTCCGCCTCCCGGGTTCACGCCATTCACCTGCCTCAGCCTCCCTAGTAGCTGGGACTGCAGGCGCCAGCCACCACCCCCGCCTAATGTTTTTCTGTTTTTTTGTTTTTTTGTTTTTTTTTAGTAGAGACGGGGTTTCACCGTGTTAGCCAGTCTGGTCTCGATCTCCTGACCTTGTGATCCACCCACCTCTGCCTCCCAAAGTGCTGGGATTACAGGCATGAGCCACTGCGCCCGGCCTCATATCTTATATATTAATTATAATGAATTTTTTTTTAGCACTTAGAACCACTTCAGAGCACTGAAGAGTCAAAAGCTGACTAAAAGTCAATAATCAATTTGCATAGAAAAATCTCTGAAGGGTCACAAAGATAATTATTATTGCTAACTTGATGGCTAGAGCCCTGGATTTTAAAGCTTGCTTTGCACTGTTTTCCTCCATTGTGCTTCTGGATTTTGTACCATGTGCATGTTTCACTGTGTCAAAAAAAAAAAAAAAAAAAAATATATATATATATATATATATATATATATGATGGTGAGCAAAAAAAGTCACTATACAATGTGCAAATATTTTAGTACCCATATTAGAATTCTTCTCATTTTAGAAGGTTTAGGAAAAGTAAGAAAATGGGTAAGAGCATTCTTTGAGCAATAATTGACAATCTGGACTTCTTTTGATCAAGTGACTGTGTAGAATGCGTGACTGCTCCCTTTCTGAAGACACTGAAATGTGTCCTACACTTTTCATTACAGAGTATAATCTATAGTACAGCCACGATGAAAAATCAATTATATAAGTTTACAAATAATTATATTAGAAATAAAATAATCATAATTTCGCATATATAAAAATCAACACAATCATATTTTTCTTTTGTCCAAATATCAACCCTGAAGTGTTGATTTATTTACAAGAGCCTGTGGTTCAAATTCTAAGCCAGCTTCCAGCAGTGAAGCAAACAGTCCTCCCACCACAATCCAATAAAACCTTAGATCAATATAACAAACACACTTTTTAATGGGATTATTGGGTTTGCACAAAAGCATGGAGAAATCTTTAAGCCCCACCACATCCAACACAGTGGCCACTACCACAAATGAGCAGAAACCAGAGTGAGGAGGACTGAGTTATAAGCAGACTAGAAAGCCAAAGTTGCCCCGGGGGTATATGAGAAGACCAAGCTTTGGACCAATATAAAATTGGGGAGCTGCATTTCTGATTCTGCTTTAAATCAGTGCTCTCAAAGGTGCCAAAGTGATGCCAAGTTTGTAGCTCGGTAGCAGCCCCTGGTGCCCAACAAAAGCAAATGCAGAACTCTAGAGAATATAATAGAGAACTTGGAAAAGAATGCATGGTGTCTGAAGATTGCTTTTCCTCCTTTAAATTACTTAACCCCATTACGTGTCTCTATTGAGGAAGAAAAGCTCAATTGATGCAAACACCTTTTAAAGAAGAAATACCACCTTTATGTATATCCTTTTCTGACATTTGCATTACTTTTTGAAAACCCCTAATCTAAAAATTATAGAAAATTGACCGTACCTTTTGTTTCTGTAGGCAGAAATCATTTAAATTGCTTGACCAATTAAACTACTCTATTTAGTATTATAAATAATAGAATTCAGTGGTAATAATATATAACATTTACTGAACACCTACTATATTCTAGCAGTTTACTACTCTAAGCACTTTATAGATAAGTCTCATCTAATCCTTATAGGTAGGTAACTTCATTATCCCCATTGTACAGTTAAGAAAATTGAAGCATCCACAGAGTTATTAAATAACTTGTTCAACATCCCACTTTAAAGGACAGATTCAAACCTAGGTGGCCTGACACAAGCCTTAACTGTTACGTTCTACTGCTTCTTATGGAGACTGTTGTTATCGGGGAATTTTTAAAGGAAACGTAAAAAAAGTTTACATTTCAAATTATTCCTATTCTCTTTATGAACTACAAATATGTTCCCTGATCTTTTTTTTCTCTCAGCTTAAATGTTTTCCAGCCATGCCTACTTCCAAAGAAATAATATGAAGACAAGGAGAAAAAATTATTGGATTTCTTTTTTTTTTTTTTTTTTTTTTTGAGACGGAGTCTCGCTCTGTCGCCCAGGCTGGAGTGCAGTAGCGCGATCTCGGCTCACTGCAAGCTCCGCCTCCCGGGTTCACGCCATTCTCCTGCCTCAGCCTCCCGAGTAGCTGGGACTACAGGCGCCCGCTACCACGCCCGGCTAATTTTTTGTGTTTTTAGTAGAGACGGGGTTTCACCGTGTTAGCCAGGATGGTCTCGATCTCCTGACCTCGTGATCCGCCCGCCTCGGCCTCCCAAAGTGGATTTCCTAAAAGTTGTCACATAGCCATTATAAATACAAATCACAGGGTAAAATAAATTTTGGAAATTCAAACTTTATGACAGTTTAAAGGAATAAATTTTTCTATCTACCTTAAAAACAAATCAATTATTTTCCCTCATTTCAAAAGACGGCAGTTACAGAAAGCTGCATGTTAACTGTATACATAGACTGTGTCACATGAAAATATGGATAAGATATAAAATATGTATTCTTCTTCTTGAGATGGTTTTATCTTGGCTTCTGGTTATTCTTTAATGAAACTGGGTGGGAACGTTGAAAACCATGACATTCTAATTTATCACTGGTCTTGTACCTGAGAAGCAACATGTTAGATACCGGCAGGGCAATAAACAAGAAAGCAAACGGAATGGCTGCTATGCATATTTTTGTAATATCAAAACCTTAGACTGTACCAGAAGCACAGAATTTATAAGGACTGAACTAAATGCACAAATACATACATTTATTCTCTCCCAATTAAACGCTTTCAGTTCCTGCACTATGTACAGATCTCTGAGCCCTTCTGAATTTCTTATGGAAAGGAGAAAATTATATTTACTGAATTCAACAAAACCCTCAGGGCAGGCAAGATGAAAGGAATTAAATTTCTTAATTCTTCACAACAGTTAAAGTGTAGGTATTAATAAAATATGTTTTTATAGATCATTGTTTATAAGACTATATGTTATAAATGTCTGTTTCGTGCCCCAATGTTTCTATAGAATTTCTAGGAATTCTATTTAACAGTCCTAGTCCCATAGAAAATTTTTACATCATTAGCATTCTTTAAGAAGAGGTGTTTCTTCTTTACTGAAATATTCTTTGTTTTTATTGTCAGTGAAAAAAAAAAATTCTTGTTCTGGTTTGAACGACATCTAAGAGACACAGAAACGCAATGGGGAATGCACAAAAAATGTCAGTGTTTGATAAAGTCTGTTCGTTTTAGCAGTAAATAAGGAAAACATTATGTTTTACATATGAAGCTGAGGCAGGAGAATCACTTGAACCTGGGAGTCAGAGGTTGCAGTGAGCCAAGATCGCCACTGCACCCAGTCTGGTGACAGAACAAGACCCCGTCTCAAAAAAGAAAAAAAAAAAGACTATTTTTCAATTTAACAATAAAAGCATACTGAGAAATGCATCTTAAAAGTCAAAAAGGACAATTTTACTTAGCCACTTCCTAATTAAATATAGCTTCACGCCACTATAAAAAAGGTAAAACATGCATGGGTTATTTGGCTCCTTCTCCCTAGTCAGAATTTAAATAGTCCAGAAATTCTCAAACCACAGATCTGATATATATATGATGTGTGCGAGAGCATGCTTACATGCACATATTTCTCATCAGACTGCATGGGACTAGGAATACTCGCAGGAGTAGCTGACACAGGCAAGCTTGGTTGGCGTGTAAGGTCTGGTTATTTCCCTCCCATTATTACGAAGTTTGCTCTGTTCTTAACAGGTAATTTCTTAACAACTTACACAATATCCAATATATGTCATTTTTAAAAAATTTAAGCCGATACAGAAGAAAGATATATTATCTAAAATGCAGCAAAGTTAATTTCTATTTTCCATATTAATCAGGGAAACAAATATGATATAGCATGAAACAATAATTTGCAGTCCTTGAGATGTTAAATATTGGTTCAGTGGACTACACAATGAACTGATCCAGTACACCATTTTATGAGTTGAATTGTGTCCCCCACCCCCAGATTCATATGGTGAAGTCCAAACCCCCAGTATCTCAGATGGTGACTTTATTGGGAAATATGATCATTGCAGATATAATTAGTTAGGACGTGGTCATCCTGGAGTAGGGGTAGACCCTTCATCCAGTATGACTGGTGTCCTTATAAAAAGAAGAAATTGGAACCCAGATGTGCACACAGGGAAAATACCATGTGAAGACTGCAATTATGTTGCCATGGGCCAAAAAGCTACCAGAACCTAAGAGAGAAGCCTGAAATAGATCCTTCCATAGTGCCTCCAGAGGGAGCTGGCCCTGCCAACGCCTTGATATAGGACTTTAACCTCCTGAATGTAAGACAATCAATATCTATGATTGAAGCCACTCAGTTTGTGGTGTTTAATTATGGCAGCCCTAGAAAATTATTACATATCATTTGGACCACATTCTCCTTGACTGTACACTGCCTAGCTTAGTGCCTGATGGTTAGTATGCTCTAAATAAATGTTTCTAATAATGCAGGAAATATAAGACCAGTTTCTTCTCTCACTGACAAAATATTGGAGTTCCTCAGACAACTGCTTTAGGTACCCTTGTTTCTAATTGCTACACTGTCTTCCTAGAAAATTTTATTCAGGTATTTTATGTCATTGAGTATCACTTAACAAATCATTATTGTAGTACTCTATATAGTTGCTCGGAGTTGGGGGAGACACGTCTTCTCCACCCTCCATGTTGCCTTGAATGTCTAGGAGAGTACTGAATTTGCATTCTACCATCTCTTTTACTCACTCTGCCCAGAAGAGGTGCAGGGATTTATCTGAGTGACACAACTTGGAAGATGAACCTGGACCTTCTTGGCTCAGTTCCCCTTTTCTTCCCCTAAACATTCTACTTTGCCCTTCTGGGAACAGATTCTACCCTTACATGGAAGCCCTGCCCTGGTTCCACACTGCCAATGAATAAATTGGTCCTCTGGGTTTTGCCAGAAGCCCTTGATTCTCACATTAAACCATATCCCTAGGTGAGCCTTTGTGAGTAATAAATATGGGAATGTTATGGATCTTTATTTGCCTTATTCATTTTTTTGTCTTATTTTGTTAAGATGGGAGAGGTAGGTGCTACTTACTGCTTCCCTCTCAGCTTAGTTCACAGCAGCCTGATAAAAAGGTCTATAATCTCCCCCATTAAGGTCTTGTCAAGTATCTTACACACTATAGATATTAAATTCATGTTTGCTACTTTAATGCTTGATTAATTAAGAATAAAGAAATGAATGAATAAACAGATAAACTGGGAGAACTTTGTCCAGTAATCTCTGATACATCAACAAATATGATTATAGATTTCTCCAAAGACTAGATCCTTTTTTAAGAGATGTCCTACATTTCTCTTGAGAATTTAATGGTATTACACAGTGGAAGGAAAGTTCATTTGTCCATAGCCAAGCTTCTTGAATGACTTCTCTATTAGGATAATTCTGTATTTTCTTTTCATTCATTTTTTAACCTATTCCAATCTGGCTTCACCAACCACTCCACCGTAAATACTGCCGTAACTGGCAGCCATTGTCACCAGTGATCTGCACATCATTCGGTTCTATAGATTTTATGTCCTTGTCTTGCTGGACTGTGCAGAAGCTTTGGCCACAGTTAAGTGTCTTGTCTTCAACACCCTTTGCTTGGCTTTTGCAACATGAAGTTTTTTTAATTTTCTCATTGCTTCCATGGCTGCCCTTTCCTCTTCTACCAGTCCATTGTTTCAGTGACTTAAATGTTGAAGTTCATCAGACAGCTGCTCCAGATTCTTGTTTCCACTTCTCACCCTGTCTCTTGGCAATTTCATTTACTCATGGCTAAAATTATAGTACCATCTAGCCATGTGCTGTTTTCTTTCAGGTTTATTTTTTTTCCATCTAAGAATTCTCTGACTTGACGTCTCCATGAACCTCTAACTCAGTGTGCCCAAAACCACATGTATAGCCTACCCCTACCCCACAGAATCCTACTCCCCCTTCCCTGTTTCCAATCTCAGTGAAAAGCCTTGCCACTCACCATGGCAGGTTATAAAATCTACCCTCTAAATATTTTTTAATCTGCTTCTTTCCATCTCCGTGCCACCATCATTACTTTTTGAGAGCACAAAAATAACTTTCCACTGCTCTATAAACATCTACTCTTGCCACCCTCAAATCCCCAGAATAGTTAAGGAGATCTTTGTGGGAAATGAAAATCTAATTTTGTCATCTGCTTCAGTAGAACATAGCAGCATCTTTGCTCTCAGGACACACTTCCAAATCCTGAGCATGCCTGATAGGGCCTCACTTAATCCAGCCCTCATTTATTTATTTCTCCCTTACCTTCTTCTGAAAGAACCCTCAGATGTTATAGCACATTGAAAAAGAGGTTTTCCCTGACTCTTTATATGAGATTAGATGAATATACATACAGAAGATCCCATATACATAAGATTCCCTTAGGCAGCACTCATCACACTTAAAATTATTGTATAAAGACTACACATCTTGACATATTTGGAGTTCCATGAGAGAAAGGATCAATGTATCTCTTGTTCACTCTTCTGTCCTCAGTGCCTGGCACCAGTTGAGTGCATAATAAATATTGATTAACTGAATATTGTATAACTGAACATGTTCAGAGCATGACCTTGCATTTGAACTTTTCAGTGCAACATGACATTTTGTATGTTCCATGTGCGTACCACAGTATGTATAATTACATGTTGAAATATGCCACAGAAAAGAGACTCTGAAGTTAGCAGTGGTACCTGTTTTTACTGCTTTTATCCTACAAAACTTACAAAGATCAAATCTTTATAAGGAATCAGCTAGGAGATTCTATCATTAAGGGCCATATTATATTCATAATTTCCCTTTTAAGGGCAACACAGTGACAACTTGTAAAGTATTCTTGTGTTTTTCTAATAGATACTTTATTTCTATTAGATATTAGGTAAGTATTTCTAATAGATACTTTAATATTGCTCCCCTAGATTGATGGAGAGAGGGGAAAAATTGGCCCATGCAATTAATAGTGACAGCAAGATGATATTCTAATTTACTCATTTAAAAAATCTATTAACTTTTGAAGTTATAAAAATAATAGATACCAAATGAAAGCAAAGATATGTAAAAGAAACTTCTTCCACCCCCATCCAAATTTACTATCCTGAGGTAATCAAAGTTGACAATCTGTTGTACATCCTTGCAGTCTGTTTTCATGCTTATATAGAGATATAACTATATATCACTTAGAGATCTTAATATATGCTTATTTAGAAAAATAGGATTAATACTATACATTTCTCTGCAGCTTAGATTACTCTTTAACAGTTATAAGCACCTTTCAAGGTCAACAGATATTCATTGATTTTAAACTACATAGTTTTCCATGGTAATGACAAACACTATTTATTTATTTAATTATATTCTCATTGATAGGCATTTATATCATTTCCAGGGTTTTACTACTACAAACAATATTGCAAAAAATAGTATTATATAGGCATCATTATATAATACTGCCTTTATTTCTAGAGGATATGTTCTCAAAGTAGGATAACTCAAAGTCGGTGTATTTGTATTTTTTTATTTTAATAGGCATTATGTTCCCAAACAATTGTAGAATTTTATATTTCCAAGATGGCCACCTTATCCTCACATTGCCTCTCACTACCTTTCAGCCCCTCTGAATCTCAGTAGTGCTCTCCTTCTAGTTTCTGAGTTAAGGAACTTCTCCTTCGTATTTACCCTAACGGTATTTCTTTCTCTCGATGGTACCTGCTCTACTCTTCCCCAACAAATAAGACTCATGGTTTGTCCTTGACAGCAGAAAAACTAAACGTGGGGTAAATGAATCCATGAATAGCTCAGTAAACATACACATTAGGAGATATTTCAAAAATATCCCCATTATACAATTAAGCCTACACCTTGACCAAATTATTTGCCCAATAATCTCATCCCATGAAAAGGTGGCCTTTAAAATTATCTCATATACTCACTCTCTGAAGTGCCTACTGATGAGAGCTTTAGAATGTCTCTATTTTCCTACCTTTTCTCCACTTCCTAGTACCTGAGCTTTCCTAAGATAAAGTCTAAAACCCATGGTCTTACTAGGTCTTCATGTATTTTTCTTCTTTCCAGAATCTGTCTTTAACACATATTACAAATTTTCAGAAATGTGATCATCTTCCATTTATATTTAACTATATTATCCAGAATTTATTTCTTCCATATTGGTTCATCCTCACACTGCTATGAAGAAATACCTGAGACTGGGTAATTTATAAAGGAAAGAGGTTTAATTGACCTACAGTTCCACATGGCTGGGGAGGCCTCAGGAAACTTACAATCATGGTGGAAGGCAAAGGGGAAGCAGGCACCTTGTTCACAGGATGTATACTTATGAGGTCAATCATAACGGCCCACCTTATTTTCACTTATTCACATGATGCAAGAAATACCCAAGTACTTCTGAGATGATGAGGAAGGTGGGGAGGGGAAGGAGGAGAGAAGAATGAGGGAGGAGAGGAGAGGACAGGGGAGGGTGAGAGAATGAGGGAGAAGGGAAGAAGAGGAGGGGAGGGAGAGGAGTGGGAGGGGAAGGAGGGGGAGAAGGAGGGGGGGGAGGAGGAGGGGGAGGAGCAGGGGGAGGAGGGGGAGAAAGAAGAGAGGGAGGAGGAGGAAAAGGAGGAGGGGGAGGGGGAGGAGGGGGAGGGGGAGATGGAGTCAGTGCAAGCAGGGGAAATGCCAGACACTTATAAAACCATCAGATCTCATGAGACTTACTCACTACCACAAGAACAGGATGGGGGAAGCCTTCCCCATGATCCAGTTACCTCCACCTGGTTCTGCCCTTGACATGTGGGGATTACAATTCAAGATGAGATTTTGGATGGGGACACAGCCAAACCATATCATCTTCCTACCTTTTATTTTCTCCCCATATCTTGAGATCTCTGCTCTGATTCAATCATCATGATATGGTTAGAGTAATTTTTCAAATTTTGCCCTCAGATAAGATACTTGGAGAGTATACATTCAGAACTTTTGCATGTTCAAAAGTGACTGTTTTTTCCCAGATAGATGAATATTTTGGTAGAGTTGAGTTCTTGGATTACCATACCTTTTTTTTTCTCAAGTTACTATAGATGTTACCCTCTCTTTGCGCTTAGAGTATTACAGATAAAAGGTCTGATGCTCTTTTGTTCCTCTTTTCTTTGTAAGTAATCACATCTGTTCAGTATGGAAGCTGCTAAAGTTGCCTTTTAACATTGTAGTTTGGAAATTTCAACTAGATGTATCCAGGTGTCTGCATGTTTCCTTAATCTGGCCTCAGATTCAGTGAACTATTTCAATCTACAGACTGGTGTTTCTTCATCTTAGATAAATTTTCTTCTATTGTTTATCGACTTATTTCTTCCTTGTGTGTTCCTTCTTCTCATTCTGGAACTCATACTGTTTATATGTTGGGGATCTTGGGTCTGTCCTCCAAGCCTGTTACCACTTCTGTTAAGGTAGTTTTTGCTCTGTTGTACAGTAGCTCCCCTTAGCTACGAGGGATGTGCTCCAATACCCCCAGTGGATGCCTGAAACCTCAGATGGTACCAAATCCTATATATACTATACAAAAAAACTATGATAAAATTTAATTTATAAATCAGATGCAGTAAGAGATTAAGAACAACAAATAATAAAATAGAATAATCATAACAATATACTATTATGAAAGTTATGTGAAGGTGGTCTTTCTCTCTCTCTATCTTACTGTACTGTAATCATCTATTTTTGCACCGTGGTTGACCATGGGTAACTGAAACTATGGAAGAGCTGTGTTCCTTGTTGGCAGAGCTGTGTTCCTTTCTGGATTCTCCAGGAAATAATCCATTTCCTTGCCTTTTAAAGATTCTAGAGGCCACTAATATTTCTTGGTTTATGGTCATTTTCTGTCTTCTAAGCCAGCAACATTGCATCTCTTTGGCCATGATTTAGTAGTTAATTCTCCCTTTTACCCTTCTTTTCTGCTGACTTTTTTCACTTTTAAGGACTCTTGTGATTACATTTAATCATAATCATCCAGATGAGGCCATCTGGATAATCAAAGATAATCTCCCCATCTCAGGGTTCTTAGTCACATCTGCAGATCATCTTTTGCCATGTAAGGTAATATTCACATATTCTAGACATTAGGATATGAATATCTTCAGGGGCCCATTATTCTGCTCACCATACCTGTATTATGAAATGGTCCTTACATTACATCCTTTAAACCTCCAATTCTGTAAACAACAATAATTAGCTGAAAGGTAGATGACAATGATGAGTGAAAGGAGAGCTCAAATAGGCCTAGTGATCATTATGCTTTTTCAGAAATGTTTCCTGTTAGCTTTCATAGAAGTTATTCATGACGTTTATTCCCTGGTACAGCATTCTCCGTACTCAGTCCAGAGTTACTATGGTTGGAGTGACTAACCACGTGCTCTTGTTCTCTTATAGAATCCAGTGAACATGAAGACAAAAGTGCAGGTGCCTCAGGGGAGATGCCCTCCCAGCCTTATCCTGCACCAGTGTACAGTCAGCCTGAGGAGCTGAAGGAGCAGATGGATGACACAAAGCCAACTAAACCTGAAGACAATGAGGAACCAGACCCATTGCCTGATAACTGGGAAATGGCCTATACAGAGAAGGGCGAAGTCTACTTCATTGAGTGAGTTTCACACATTTCTTTCAACAGTGCCAAAAAGGTCATAGCGGGATATAAATGATGTAGCAAGTTAGACGTGGAAAAAAAAAAAAAGAAAAAAACATGAAATTCTGGTAACAGCTTTTTTATTTGTGAGAGAATAGTGGGATAGTGCCTTAATACAGTTAAGCATCCTAGAATACAGCCATAAATCAAATAATGGATTAAATAATAGCACCCTACAATCTCTTATAATTATGACTAAAAAAGACAAATCTCCATGTGATGTTATTATTGAATTAGGAATAGTCTAGATATCATGAGAAAGCGCTTACTCAGCTCCTCTTAAGACCCCCGTCTTGTCAAAATGAAATTTTTTTCCTATTATCTAAGCTAGTTGGAGGAATATTCACCATCAAGTCCAGGAATTTAATAAAATGCAACTATTTAAAGTAATAGGTCACAAAAGAAAAAATATTGATGTTGTTTGGTTGGTTGGTTGGTTGTCTTTGAGACAAGGTCTCACTCTGTCGCCCAGGCTAGAATGCAGTGGCACAATCACGGCTTACAGCAGCCTCAACCTCCAAGGCTTAAGCAGTCCTCCCGCCTCAGTCTCCTGAGTAGCTGGGGCCACAGGTGCATACCACCATGCCTGGCTAATTTTTGTATTTTTAGTAGAGGTGGGGCTTTGCCTTGTTGCCAAGGCTGGTCTCAAACTCCTGGGCTCAGGTGATTGCCCACACTGGCCTCACAAAGTGCTGGGATTACAGGGGTGAGCCACTGCGCCCAGCCAAAAAAAATGTTTTTAGCATTTGACCCCAGTGTCAGATGTCAGTAAAATAATTTGGCTTTGTATAGTTCGTTATGCTCCCTTTTACTATATTCCATTGTATTAATTGCTTACAATTTTTATGACTTGCTAAGGAAACTGTAGTGCAAATCCTGAACTTCTTGGTAATACTCAACCTAATCTTTCTTTTAGGACATTTTTTAAAAATATAATTTTTGTATATATCTTATTAATAATGTCAGGCTTTTCTTTTCTTTAGCTTCTAGGATTAAAACAACTTTTTAAAAATTCCAAAATAGAAAATCTTCGCACAAAATTAAATTGTTGATTTGCACAAGACAACCAAAATGTTCATTAGTAAGAGTAAAAACTGAAACTAATGTGACTGAACAACCCTTATCCTCTCAAAGTTGTATAAGCCTCAGAGAGAGAAAATAATAGAAGTTGAAGTTTTTAGTGTTGACAGTGGATAAAAATATGAAAACTCTGATTATTTAAGAAATACATTAAAACTGGATTTTCTTTTCCAACCTGGAGTGATTTATAACTTAGATCTCTATAGGCAGAATTCAGTTGTGAAATTGAAATGTTACCACATACCAATATTTAATTCTCATGTGAAGTTGGAAACTCTGAATCATGCGACCAAGGGACTACATAATCAGGTAATTACTCAGTGCTCTGCTTGACTCCAACATAGATGAGAAACACAATGTTTTGCAGAAAATGAATCAATAGCATTCACCTTTCAGCAAATGTTCTAATTTTAAAAGGAATAAGAATCTCTTACATTATTTCTTATTGCTGTAATCAATGACCAAGGCATCTTTTATCAATTAATTGGAAAATAGAAAGAATGTTTAAAAAAGTGACTTATTAAAAATAATCATATCTAGAAACATAATTTTGATATTGGTAAAGACAGCATGACATCATTGCGGACCAGAAGTCAAAATACAAATCTTAGATATGAGATCACAAATAGATGTTCAGAACAATTGATGTTCGGAATAAGGAAGCTGATGACATACATAGTTTTATTATATAAGACAAGGGGAGTAAGGCTATATGAAAATAATAAAAGGAAAGCAGCATGACAAGTTGATTAAAGACTATTTTCTTACAATGTTTCCAGTAATGCAATAATAAAAACCTTTTTGTGTGTGTGATTATAAAGTAAACTTTCCTCTTTTAACTACATCAGGTTTTGAGGTTGTGAAGAAAAATAACTTCAAAAGACAGAACTTATGTTCCAGGTATATAGTAAGTAGTGAGGCTGGCTCAGGGCTTGAGAGAATCTAGCAAAATGATTCTATGACTCGTCAGTCAGCCAGTGTTGGCATTCAAACATGTGTAAGATTTTGTCCTTGCTTTCAAACTTGTTGGCAAGATGGGGAAGAGAGACAAATAGTTATAAACACTTGGTCAACAATTTCTGAATTTTGTGATGCTATTCAGGGAAGCCAAAGCTTACAATAGATTTAAGATATAAAGGGGGCACCGCAGAGAAGGTGAGATAACATAGACTTGAGAAGTTAACAATGGCTAGATAGAGCATTCCAGGTATGGGAGCTGTCATTACAAAGACGAAGTCCTTAGGTGTATTAGGAATGGTGAGGAAACCCCTGACCCTACTAGAGAAGTATGTATTAGTTGGTAAATCCCAGGAAATAACTGCTTAGTTTTCGTTTCACTGGATCATTAGTGCTTTTGAAAGGCAAGCAAAGGAGTGGCATGTTGTTGTTGTTGTTGTTGTTGTTGTTGTTGTTGTTTTGTTGTTCGAGTTTGTAGTTTTTTAATCTTCCTAATGTTGGAGGGAAGGACTGATGGACAGTATTAGGAGCAGAAATGGATGGAGGTGGAAAATTAAAACAAAATGGAGGAAACAATTTCATCTGTGGCGAAAGAGCTGACGCTGAGGGAGACTAAGGTGAAAGAAGGAGCCTGGAGTCACGGTGGAAGTGACTGTGTCTGGAAGGTGATTAACAGAGGAGGCAGGATCGAGGTAGTCTACGACGCCTGCTAAGGTTCCTCCATAGACTGGAGGCATCCCCGCCCGCCTGCTCCCCAACACCCTCCACCTTACCCCCAGTTTGTGATTCATCTGTCTTTCATAAAGGTTACCTTTGAACCTCAAGATTCGGTGTGATGAACGCAGGTATCACAGAGCGGGCAGTGGATCAGCGTCTTTTTGTCTGGTCCTTCATGTCCATACCATCACCACCAACAACGTTGCAGTTTCCTCTCTCTCTGCCTATGGTTTACTGTGCTTTACTTTTTCTTTAGTATTCACTGATTTTCTCCTGTCTGTTTTCACTCTTTGCCCTGGAATATTCCTTCCTTTCCTAATTACATTTAAATCAACATTCCCACCCATTGTCATTGATCTGTGAGTACCTTTGCTTCTATGACAAAGAATTCTTATGTAACTAACAAACTGTATACTATGAAAGGCCCGTAGAAGCAGATCTTGTAGAATATGAGACAGTGATTGGGGAGGGAGCATGGTTGAGCAATAAGACATGTCTTAAGGACAAAGCCACCATGTGTCTCAGAGGTAGTTCTGAAGTAGTTATGGACCAGAAAGCATGATAGAAAGGGAAAGTAGAAATATATTCACATTGTGGGATGGCTCAGTTAAGCTACTTAACATATGCATTACCTCACATACTAGTCATTTTTTGTGTTGAGAACACTTAAAATCTACTCTCAGCCATTTTCAAAAGTATAGTACATATGATTTTTGTTTATCAATTAAGTAAATAAATAAATAAAAAGTTTTTTTAAAGGAAAGGTAGAATACCGTAAGAGGAAGGTAAACCAGAGGGAAAAGAAAGGAGAAGAAAAATGAGAGAGATTTGTGAGGGAAGAAGTGCTGACATCCGTAAAAACTTTTCTCTTGTACAGATATTGTGAGAGCTGCTTACAGTAATGAAACTCTCCTCTGGCAGGTCCCACCCTTTAATTAGACTTTGCTGAAGTCTGTATCCTGTGAAATGAAGATCATGACAAAACAGAAAATAAGTGAAACAAAGGAGAATGATTCTTTGGTTCTGTGTATAAGATAGATAGATAGATAGACAGATAGATAGATAGATAGATAGATAGATAGATAGATAGATAGAATAGTTATTTCTAAATAGCATAAAGGAACTCTACAGTGAAACATTAGATATGTAGTTTTAAAAGACGTATTAAACAGTATAGGTTTTGAATTAAGGTAACAAGCAATTCCATTTACTTGTCTTTTTTTATGCAATAATGTTTTGAAATATTTATTGGTTTATGTGATATTGCAAAATAGTTATATGGCTGAGTCCTTTAGAAGTTCTGAATTTAAGAGGTGAAGTTTTAGAGGTTCTGCATTTAAGAGGGAAATGTTTTTTCTGCCCTCAGCAACCCTGGTAAACTAGCAGGCCAACTATGTTTCCCACACTACTCAAACTGCTTCTTTTGATGAATGATAAAAGCAGATTTCTTCTATCCTATAGAATGACATTTAATTGGAAAAGGAGAATTGCTGAGAAAATATTTTTATGCAGCATAATTTTAAATTTCAAGTGAACACACTCTTCCAAACATGCTTTAAAATAGTAATAATGTCTTATGTTTCATAATTTTCAGGAGACTTTTAAATGTATAATACTGTGTAAAACCAGTAATCTCTTTGACTCATCATCTTCATTAACATTATCTTTGAAATAGGCAGTATATTAATTGTAAATTCAAATGAGAATATGTGAATTCAAATGAGTTATTACATATCAAGGACCCACCTTTTTAAGGATGTATTCGGGTTACCTTAACAACAATAGTTCATCTGTTAAGCGTTTTTACTCCATTCACTTAATCCTTACTTTATGAAACTGAGACTTTTAGAGGTAACTACTTGCCAAAAAGTCAGACATAGCCAGGGCTCTTTGATTCTGTTTATTCAACAGAGGTTTATTGGTCATGTATTATGTCCTGGGAATCATTCTAAACCCTGAGAATACAGTAGTCAAAAAAACTGACAAGATTCAGACTTTCACGCGATGTAGGCTGTCTCCATGGTCCTTGTTCTTAACCAATTTGCTGTGATGCCTACTTCACATCATCACCACCCTATAAAGTGTCTGGTTTATCCACATTTCATAGATGAGACTTTGAGGCATCCTTGGACAAATTAACATTCCCAAGGTCACAGAGCTCTTTCACTCTACAAAGTCATTCCCATTATCTCATACTAACTCCGATAGAAACAAACATTGGCTGAGAAAAAAAGTAAACTTTTATATTACAAATAGTATTTGTTTTATAAGTTTCTTGGCCAGCAATTCACTACTCCAGAGGCTAAATATTCCATAAAAGAAGAGCTGCCACAGGGTTAATCTGGATTGACGTGTTTTGGGAATCCCATTAAATTACTTCTTTGTTTGGGAGTCAGTTTAGTTAGTGACACAAAAGAGACTGCTATTGCTTTGGCAAAAAACAAAAAGACAACAAGAACCTATTTGTTTACTGCCATCTTCCCGAATGGCAGTGAACACTATGTCATCTTAAATAACAGATTTTTAAATGCAGGCTTTTGAAACCGAAAATCACATCTGTGAAAAATGTCATGGCTGTATATGGTTTACAAATATTTGTCAGGGCTGAATTTGCTTTTAAATTCTAAACAAACACACAATTAGTTTATGTTTCTTTTTGTGTTCCTATTTCTCTATCTCCTTAAGTTTTAATTAAATTACCAATTACCATTTCCAAAAAACGTTAAACAACATTTATTAAAGAAAAGATAAAATACTTTGGAAATTTATTGGAGAGAAATATAAAATCAAATTTTTGGTATGCAGCAACACCAGAAATATACTTTCTCATTCTATACTTGACATATCGTACTAGTCACAAAATCTGGTCTAGGCTTACTGTCAATCATATTACAAAGACAGGAGATACATTGAATATTTTTTCATATATTTTTTTTCTTGTGCCTGCACAAGATTCTGGTGTAATTTCCAGACAGAAAATAAATGTTTTAGACAAAACAGTGTGCAATACACATCCACAATATCCAAAACAGTATTTGTAATGAAACCTCTTTAAAAATATTTTCTAAACACATGAAAGATAAAATGGCAAATGCAAATATTCATATGCTTAAGAGAAATTGTAGGAATATTATTTAGGAAACAACCACTAAAGAACTCATTGACAGTAGCTTTATTTGTGTATTACCTATGTATAGATAGAAAAACATAGTGAAACTTTGGGTGAATGGAGTCTTGAAGGAACAAGTTTCCATTGTTTATCACCAATTAGATATATCCGATCATTGCCTTTAGTAATTATTTTGAAATGATGATATAGAAGGAAGAGAAAGTCTTTTGGAAAATGTTACAATCATCCTGAAGATTTTATTGACTATGGTGTAAAACCTACTCAATTTATATACCTTTAAAAATTTATGTTTTTCAGCAAACTAACACATGAACAAAAAACCAAACACCGCATGTTCTTACTCATAAGCAGGAGTTGAACAATGAGAACACATGGACACAGGGAGGGGAGCATCCCACACCAGGGCCTGTTGGGGGATAGGGGCCTAGGGGAGGGATAGCATTGGGAAAAATACCTAATGTGGATGACAGGTTGGTGCGTGCAGCAAACCACCATGGCATGTGTATACCTATGCAACAAACCTGCACATTCTGCACATGTACCCCAGATCTTATAATAATAATAAAAGTGTTTTGTAAACCTAAAGTCAATTCATCAATCTGTCTCTGATACTGTCTCTGAACCGATATCACTACTACTATTGAAACCTTATCATCCACAGACATTTTGAGTTGCTGTTGACTCCAGAATATTTACCTGAACCTTGTTTATCTTCTTCAGAAGATTGTTTTATGCAATCAAATGTCATTGGCTTTAATCTCTTGTTATTCTTATGTCATAGTATTTCCCGGGGGCGGGGGGGCTGGGAAATACCATTTAACTATCAGTTTAAGATTGAGATTCAGAATTGGCTATTTGGAGGACTTATTAATCATTGTTTTAAGTCTGTTTCTAGTTTTAGAGAAAACGGAGCAAAGGAAAGGAATGTGTTTAATAATAAAATTTTTCATTTCACTAAGAAAATTTCAGTTGATGAAATTGAATTTTTCCAATAGTTGTACAGCAGTGAAAACATTTTGCTCTGGCAATATTAAAGAATGAAAGAAAAGAAGAAAAGAAAACAGAAAGAAATTAGAAAGGAATGGAGAACATGTTTTAATATTAGGTTTGAATTAGGTTACCCTTGAAGATCTAGTTATGTATATACCTAAGAAATGGAAAAAAGGTTTGTACCCTGACTGGGCAAACACTAGAGTGAATGAAAAACTGGAACAGAAGAATAGAATATGGCATGATCTATAAGAAAATTTTAAATTTTGCTCCTAACACATACTGCATCCATTGATAGCATTTCTTAATAACATAATTCTTTAATATAGCTTCTAAGACCAAATATTCATATGTAGATTATATGAATCAGGTTTCTAAAAAGACTTCATTTTAGAAAAATATTCAGATTTGAATGAAGAAAATTTGATTTGAAAGTGATTCAGGGCCAGGCACGGTGGTTCATGCCTGTAATCCCAGTAATTTGGAGGCCAAGGCAGGCAGATTGCTTGAGCTCAGGAATTTGACCCCATCTCTACAGAAAAATACAAAAAATTAGTCAGGTATGTGGCATTCACCTGTAGTCTAGTCCCAGCTACTTGGGAGGCTGAGGTGGGAGAATCACTTGATCCCAGGAGGTGGAGGTGGCAGTGAGCCAAGATCATGCCATTGCACTCCTGCCTGGGCAATAGAGCCAGATCCTGTCTAGAAAAGAAAAAAAAAAGAATAGGAAAGAAAAAGAAAGTGATTCAAATACAGAATTTAGGTTTGTAAGGAGAAAACTTTCCAGTGGTATTATCAATGCCTCCTCAATCACAGTGCTTTCTTTTGTCTCTATGCACATGGAACTTAATATCATACTTACCAAGTGCAAAGCATTTACACTTAAAAAGGAATTTAAGTAGTGATTAACTATCCATAAACAGTAGGTAAAAGTCTGTTTCCAAACTACTGGCAGAAGCTGGGAAACAGACTCTTGATTACTATTCCAGGGAGTGAAATGAAGCACCTCAGTATAAAAAGCCAAGTGTGAGGTTCCGGATGCCTCTGGTTTCAGACCACTAAAAAAAAACCTTGTACCTGGAAACCAGATATATCTGGGTTTAATGCTAGCTGGCTCTTTCAGTTTCACGCACTAGCTGTTTAGCCTTGGGCAAGTTACCCACCTTCCCCCAACCTGGGTTTCTCCATCTATAAAATGGAATTCATAATGCTTAGCCACAAAGGCTCATTAGCATTAAATGAGGGGACATATCTGAAAGTCCTGCTGCTTTCCCTGACACAGTAGACAATCGAGAAATGACACGGGATAGTGAGAATAACTTTGCAATGGTGTGCTGCACTGTAAATAGCTTTTCTTGTTGAAATGAAGCATGTTCTATGTGAGAAGAATGTTTTCTCAGAAGATAGGATATTAACCTGCTGCTTCTGTCAGTTTGGCAAAAGTTAAGCTTACAAATTGTACAGAAATGTCTGCTCATTGCTGATCCACCTATTGCATATTTTCAAGGCCATTCTGATATGAATTTAAACTAGAAATGCGGACTTGACTGAAATTTCACTTCTGGCTTACTCTAGTCCTCTAGACAGACCCAGTGTTTAGTTTAACATCAGAGAAGAGTTTGGGATATGCCCATATGATAAACCATTGTTTCTGGTTTTCATCCAGGTTTTTAAATATGACAGTGACTGAACTTAAATATCCACTGGCTTTTTCACTTGACCTCTCACTTTTCATGATCACCACATTAGCTTTATCCTAAAAATACATGAAGTAGTATATTAGTATGATTCAAAGTTCCTAAAAAATATCTGTTGCATTGTCCAGCTGGAATAAGAAAAGTTTATGTGCAAATGTAGCCTATGTACGTGTATGTGTCTCTGTTAAAGAAACTTGAATTGAAATAGAAAATTATATAGCATTGGCATTTTCTTTTCCTGGTATTTATGTGACACACAGTTTGGATAGATACAGAAAACTGATGTCATGCACCTGAATCTGCCCTAGCTAGGAACTGAAAGGAAATAACCTCCTTAAACTTGAAAGATAGTATGCAGAATGTGGAAGAATCCCTCAATTATCCCATTCTGAACACAGTTTCCTGCCTGACATTTAATTCGGTTTTCAAATGGAATTATTAAGCTTTAAAATATGTAATTTAAGGGAAGTAGAAGAGCTGGTTGGTCTGTTGTCTCCCAATGCATTAAAAATAATCCTCTTTGCAAGGAATCTTGGAGGAGCATGCAAATTACAAGGCTGGTGAGAACCACTATTGAAAAATACTGTGCTGGATCTTCATGTGATGTTTAAGACAATTACTGGAGGTAACTGCTACCCACATTGCTTTCAGAATCATTTCTGAAGATCAGCTAAAAATGGTGTTAACTATAAGAGACTCAATCTGTCAAAATGTATTAAAGTGACACACCGTTAATACTGGTTCAACCTAAAAAAAATCAGCGTGTAATGAAATGCTTTATATAAACTCAGGAAAGCTGGAAAATTCACAGTTCTCTACTAAATTAGCCAGTATTTGAGACCCATGGTGGTGTGCAATAGAAATGGTAATTTGACTCTCTGCAGTGGCTTAGTAATGTTCCCTTAATACTTACCCATGGATGTGTTTGCTTTTGTGAATATATCTAAGGAGCCTAGAAATGACTTTTCTCCGAAAAGAGGAAAGGATTTGGAAGAAGCAGGTGAGGACAAAAGGAAGAGAAATGTATTTTCCTTGCTTACTTCCCAAGATTTCTCCCCACCTCATAGAAACATAGACATCAACACACACATACACACACACACACACACACACATACACACACACACACACACACACAATTTGAACAGAGGCATGTCTATAAAGGGCATTTTTAAGTGATTTCTTTTTTAAAATGAGAGCAGCAAACACTGAACCCGGTGCCCCTATCCTCACATTAGGAATAGTCAGAGCCTGCATCCTCAAGCTTCAAGTCTTTAGTTCAGAAGAAAAGCTAGATTATATTGACATGCAAACGAGGGCCAGAACCAGATGAAAGTGTCTGCAATATTTTATATCCTTCTAAAACTTGGTAATGAAGCACCACCAGACTTTACAAGGGTCAAATTGAGGAAAAATAAAAGCTGGCATGCTCTCCTGTTGATTTATTATTTGATCAAATTCACAGCCTTTATCCGATCAACTTATTAGAGTCCTGTTGAGAGGCATTTATCATCGAAGAGCCCTTAAATGTTAAGAATGTGATGGAGAATACCTTCTCTTTATTCCATGTGAAAGTCAGAAATAAAATGGTATCTTGTTCAGGAGCAGAAACTTCATGACCCAAGGGTCATTATGTCACAGTTCTCAAATTAAAGATAGCTCTATACCTAGACAGATGGGATGGATTATCATTCAGAAAATGCTATTTGAAGAGTGATTTAACACCTCGGAATAGCTTTCTGCTACTCATCTTGACTCCATCCTCCCTCTTTCCTGGCTTGAAAGTTCCTCCATTAAGAAGGAACTTGGTTTTTACACACTTGTGATTGAATATACTGCCTGGGTGAATTGTCTAAACTTCATTGTAAGTACAGATTGGTTTATCAGATTGTCTAGCTAACATTTGTGGTTATGATTGGCAACATATAGTTAAATTTCATTAAAGAAAGAGAATACATGTGAAATTTATATCATCATTATCATTTTGACCTCCTTACAACTGTAGTAAAGTATGCCTGTTACCTGGCTCTGATTTCTATTTCCATCCTCTCTTCTATTCTTCCTTTCATGTTCCATTCATTGGCCTTCTGACTGTTCCCTAGAAACACCTCACACTTTCCCACACCTGTGCCTTTGCTCATTCTTTTCCCAAACCCCTCATAAATGTCACATTCTTGATAATTTGTCCATTGGTAGATGAGATCCCTTGAGACAGCTGTACACAGTAAACATTTTAGCTCCAATGAGCAGTTATGTGAGCCATGAGTGGTTCTTGAATTGTAATGCGCATAAGAAGTACTGGGAGTGCTTGCCAGTGATGGAGATTGTGTAGCCCCACCTCAAAGATTCTTATTTGATAGTTCTTTGAGGACTCAGAATATGCATTGTTAATATGCGTTGTCCACCAGGTAATTCTAATGCAGGTTATTTCACAACCACTTTAAAAAACACTACTTTTAGAATATCTCTCCTTTACTTTTTAAATTTCTGGCAAAACTCTTACAAGAAAACATTTTTTTCAAAAATATTATTTTATCATTAATTTCTGGAAATGCCATTTCAGAAACATTAGAATGCAGGCAGTCTTATCCCCTACCTTCTGAGCTGGGTTGGAAGTATTTGGATGAAAGATAGTTTAATGTGAGTTAATAAAATTGCTATTAATCACTTATTGAGAAAATGCAGGAATCCCAAGAACATGCTGTAATCTGCATCACTTTTGTACTGCCTCTGCCAGCTCTGTAGTTAAAGAGTAACAAAACAACTGTTTATGAAAAGGGTAGGTTTAAGATGAAAATAATTCTTTTGCAAAACTCAGGAAACATTATCAGAGCCTGTGGACTGTGCTCTTCCAACTGGAGAATCCTGTATTTGTAATAAATTCCTTTTGCTCTGGATGAGTTCTGCATTTTCAATGAGGTTAACTTGGCAACATTCTAGTTGATTTTAATAAAAATAGCTGCTTTGAGGACAGGGAGCTGAGGTTGCCAAATTTACAGCTGCCTTGCACAATTACTCTTACACCTCCTTCAGGGCTACTTAGAACCAGTAAGCAAATTAAGTGTATCGATTGCAATTTTGTTGGACTAACCCTGCTTTTTTTTTTCTTAAGGAATAAACTTGATTCCTTTTAGTATGTGTCTGTTCAGAGTGATCTCTTTTCTTTTCAGCCATAACACAAAGACAACATCATGGCTGGATCCACGACTTGCGAAAAAGGCTAAACCTCCAGAAGAGTGCAAAGAAAATGGTAGGTTATTAAGTTTTTACGGTGTTTCAGCAATGTGCTTTGAGAATGTTTGTGTTTCTTAAATGAGAGTCTCACCTGAAGAGGCAATAATCTAGTTGAAACAATTTTAACGATGTAATGTTTAATGCTCAGATAAGAGAGAGAATTAACTCGGCATTTCAGCAGGGCCATGTGGTTTTGCTTTTTCTCTCTGAGGAGACTGTGCTGAATATCACATCTCTGTCATCTCTGTTGGTTCTGTTTGACTCCTGGCCTGACTTTCCACCACCTACTAAGGACTTTTTGTTTGCAATACGTCGCTCTGAGGACTCTGATCTTTTAATTGGAGTCAGATATGATGCATAAGAGAAACAGTTTGTGGCACTATAATATTTGATTTTGTTTTGAAAGGCTTAGCATTCTAGCAGTTATTAAGGACTCAGAAATATAAAGACATGCTTTCCTTGAATCAAGCATTTAAATAAAATAACCAGTTGCCTGAATGTCTTAGATTATCCTTAGTATTTTCCAGTTCTCAATATTCTAATATTGACCTGCTTTAAAATAGACCGTTTTCGTGCATGTGAAGAATTTTTTAAAAATAATTTTGAGGACTAGATGAATGTAAACCTTGTTTTTAAATTCATAAATTATGTGGGTGAAGTCTGTTACTGATGATACTCTTAATTTTTTAAAATATTGAGTTTAATTTTAAAGGAGCACTTACAGTTTAGCTAAGATGATCAATAGCATACTCTCTGATGATTTATTATTTGACCACATTCACATACTTTATGTGATTAAATTATTAGAGCCCTGTTCAGAGGTTTCTGTCATTGAGGAGCTCTTAAAGGTGAAGAAAACAGCAGAGAATATTTGAACTTTAAACAAAGTTTTTAAAAAGTTAACTTTTAAAAAAGTGTCTCATTCTAAAAGGCCTTTCTTTTCAAGCATAATTCTGACTTTCTCAGATACTGTCCACATTCCTATGTTATAAGGTAACTGTTCACAGGCTAGGGACTGAGTTAAATTAAAAATTAGAGATTGTAATTTATATGAACATATATAAATGTACACATATCCAGTTTTAGTCTATATTTAATTTTGTATTCATAGCCATATCTGTACCTTTCTGTATAATAGTACAACTGTATGCAGTTGAATCCCATAAAATTATTGTACGATCTGAACTTTTAAGCATGATTTGGTTATATTTCATTGACACCAATGAAACATGTGTTACAAAATGTGATAGTCTGAAAATTAACATGACCTGTTCTAACTGGGAGTTATGATTTACTTATGCCACAGTTGTAAAACCTTAATATATCCTAATTAAAGTGAATTTAACAATTTTGCAGTTCTGTGACATATTGAACTTCTCAGCTGTCTTGCACCTTTGAGTTTTTCTTTTTATTATAAAAAGCTATTAAAGTCAATTTTAAAATCCTGAGAGAGACGCAAGCATAACATATTGCATAATTATAATATTTCAATGTTATTTGTTTTTCCCACATCTCTGCTTATCAGACTTAACAGGATGGTAGGTGCCTAAAATATGATGCTGGTGTCCTCTGAACCAAATGTCATTGAGAAACAAGTTCTAGAATTCAGTTTATAGATCAGGATGATTTGTAACTTGGTCAACTGCTATTTGTTTTCATTCACTACAAAATAAATAATTCCTAGACTCTATTCTTTATATTATCGGACTGTTTTTACAGTGGAAACTAACATCTAGTTTGTTAGAATGTTATTATTCTGGACACCTATTTTAAGTTTTCTTGCCAAGAAAAGTGCTTTTAGGTAATATTGTTACCTGTGTTTTACTTTTCTTTAAATGACATAGATTCGTATTACTTATTTACAACACTGGATGTTATTGGATTGCTATTGAACTTGCCAGTTAAGTCATGATTCTTCATATGTGCCACACTTCGGCTCAGACAAAAGTTAGTACAGTAATTTTCTGAGTGCA
This sequence comes from Pan troglodytes, assembly GCF_028858775.2. Lineage (NCBI taxonomy): Eukaryota > Metazoa > Chordata > Mammalia > Primates > Hominidae > Pan > Pan troglodytes. The sequence continues at coordinate 87,847,709 of NC_072404.2, read as the reverse complement.
GGAATACATATAAAATGTGTATTTAAAAATGTAGAGGCTCCGATGATGATATCTTTTTCCAGCAAAGATTTGCCCTTCCTCTGCTAGCCAGATAGAGTGAAAGCTAATTACCCTAATCCAAACCAGAACTGAGCCAACGTGAGGTTGGGTTGAGTTTGCCCTGTTCTTTGAGTGTTTGGCCACCAGAGTTTTCAACTAACATCCTAGTGCAGGTTGGCAAACATTTTCTGTAAAGGGCCAGGTGATAAAGATTTTAGAAAATGTTTTGCAGGTCATCCAGTTTCTTTGCACTCATTGTGCAAAAGCACCATATGTCAATATACAAAGGTCATGCATGTGTTCTGATAAGGATTTATGTGTGGACATCAGAATTTGAGTGTTGTATACTTTCTTTTTCTTTTAAGCAGAGGAAGCAGGTTTTATTGATGGGTTGTCTCCTGAAACCAGAAAGACTATGTACTCTATTCCAGTTACCCCCATGCCTCCAGGACCACATGTTGTTCCACTTGAGGGGAGGATAAAAATTGCCTCTTGATTTTCCAAAGCCCAGTCTTTCCCTTCCCTGTGCAGCCTTAGAAACTCCGTAGCAATGCTGTTTGGTATTTTGGCTTTTTTTTTTTTCCCCGTCCTGCTGCAGCTACTTCGTGTCAACTAGAGGTGGAAGGTGTCCCGGGAAGCAGTTAGATGAGTTAAGTGTGATACACAGGAGAACAGGACCGTAGCCTATCAAAAGTCCCTCTGCCCTGCCTCAGTGTATTGGTCCTTCGTTGGTTACATTTCTCTTTGTGCTGGAATACCCTCTTCTGAATCAGATCAGGGATTTCCACTGTCAGCCATGGACCCGGCCCCAGAGCCATGAAATGAGCTAGTTCAAATTTGGGTACGTTACTGGCCCACAAAGATTTGAAATGATCTGTCAGGCAATTTTGCCACCTCTGTACATCTTTGCTGTCTTTCTGTCGAGCTCAGGGACAGCAATTTCTAGGGCAGTAGTAAGATACATGATAGGAACTTCAAACTTGACGTCAAACTCACATTTCAGGAGGCCATGGATATACCAACATTTTCCAAACCACCGAGTCCCTACCTTGCTGGACTCCAGTTGGAACCATCGTTGTCGCCATTGTTGTTGTTCTCCACATACCAGATAATTGACTGATATTCCTCTTTCAATCACTGTACCCACAACTCCCAATCTTGGGGTCCTGCATTAGTCTTCAGTGCCAGAGTCTCAGACACAACATGTCAGGTGGCCTCATCTGCCATCTTGGGCCAGGGCGAGTTTTGTATACTTTCACATAACAAAATATTCTTCTTCTTTTGATTTTTCCTCAACTACTCGAAAATGTGTAAACTGTTCTTAGCCCACTGGCCACACAAAAATTGGGGCGGGCTGAATTTGATCCACAGGACAAACCCTATCCTACCATGTTTGTGTGGGACTCTACTCTTGGCAGGTCTTGAACACCAATATTTTTAAATATTTTTCTTCTCAGGATTGCCAGACTCCCAAAACTCGGAGGTGGTTTTCAGGAGATTTAGCTTAACTCTTTTGCCTCTAGATCCTGCAGCTCCAGAATTGACAAATGTCAGGAGATAACTGACTGACTGTTTGAAATCTCTCATATCTATGTTTGTCACTCCAGTCCCTCAAGATTCCTCACTCTTTCGGTTTCTTTAATGTCCAGCAGCGGCCTTCTTCCCAGGCCAAGTCTATACTGTTCTAAGAGCCCAGACACAACAAGAGCAGCTGCAAATTCTTCCTTCACCTCTCCAGGGTTCCCTCTTGAGAATCTTAGACCTTCTAGACCATGCTGCTTCAGCTAGTTTCTGATTTCTTTAAACTGCTTATTTTTTTACATTTTATCTAGACTTTCTGTTTTCTCATGTCTAATAAGCTACTCCATCCTATCTGGTAGCAGAAATTTTAGTGCAGCAATTTTAAAATTGTACATTTTGGATGTTACTGGGCTGGATGTCATAAAATCTTTACTGTTATCCTAATTTATATTTTAATAACTGAAGATTATATATTATTTTGTCATATATGTGTTCTTACTATTTATGAATGTATGGAGGTATGTAGTGTATGTGTAGATATGTATCTGGAAATGTTTGCACCTTCAGATCTGTTTACATAAATGAGTAAAGTTAATTCCTGTTAAATTAATATAAGAGGAATACAAGTGAAAGAGAGATGAGAGGGGATACTAACTAGACTAGAGAAAAAACTAACAAAAGTTTTCTCATTGGTATTAAGGAGAAACAAGACATGGATGGCTCAGTACAAATATATATTAAACAAGCACTTATTCTACTGACAGTAAAGCAATCATTTTGCCTTTTTACTTAAAGGATAATACTGCTACTAAACATAAAAACATACTTCCTTCTCTCACAATAGGGTTGGAAATACTGAAGTCATTATGTTCTGTGCATTTGTCATAGCTCTGTACACTTTTGGAGTTTTAGCAGCAGTCTACATGGCAGAAAAAAATGTCTCCACCTACTACTGGATTCTAATATTAGTATTTGGGGGAGTGCTGTTTAGCAAGCCAATATAGTCTTTTTTAAAATGCCACAGAAACAGCAGTTAACCACTAAATAACTTGGATGCAAGATTGGTTAAAGTGTGTATAAAGCCCCATCATATTTCTCCTCTCAGAGTCGGTAATATGGGATCCTCCTGAGATATTTTCAATCACAAGCATTTCTGTGCTGACATCCCATGAGCATTGCTGGGTTAGAATCCATATCAAAAGTGAATTAAGCCTTGTAGGACCATTCTTTTCTTAAAGTTGAAATGTTATTAAACCCAGTAGGATCACACTATAATGTACAGGAGAAGAAATTGTTAAAGATTTGGAGTCAGGAAAAACTGTTCCAAACCCTAATCTGTGGGTTCTTGGGCAAGGTCCTTAATCTCTGGGAGCCCAGATTTTCTTACCTGTAAATGGGAGTTGTACCTCTTTCATGCAGATTTACCTTCACATGTTGGAAGCACAATGACTAGCACCATAAATTCTAAATAACTGCTCATTTTCTTTCCTTCAGGTAGAACTCTGAGCCAGCAAATGAGCCCTATAGAAGATGACTGGGAAAAAATTCAGAATAGTTATCCTACCTTAACAACTTTGAATGACTATAGAATGTCCTGGCAAAATGGAAATGAACAAATCCATATAGGCTAAAATTATCCATCTAGCTTATTCCAGCCTGAGAGTAATACACTGGGGGGTTTCCCCCTTCAACCTGTTAAGTTGTCTCTAAATTTTCATGAAGTTATATCTGCATGAACTGGGTGGCTTTGTTTCTGTATTCAATATGTATGAATTTTAAGTGAGTTTTCTTATGTTATTACAGGAAAAAAAATTACATAATCTTAACCCATTTACCTGCATGAGTAGTGCATTTCAATTGGAATTAACTAATGCTTTGAACTAATTAATTAATCTGTCTTTTTTAAAAAGTGTCCAAAATGTGCATGAACAAAGACAGCATACGCCATGCTTTACAATACATATTAAACAGGATGTTTTTCAGGAGAAGGAAGTTGCCTTTCTGAAATAGTAGAAAACGCTAATTAGTTTCAATTTATTTCTTAAATGAGTTTTATAAAACTGACACACAGATTAAAAGATTCATGCTTTTGTGTTCATATTTCAGATTCTGTTTCTAAATTACATTGTTTATCTTCCCTTAAATAGGAGCTTTGGCCTTTCTCATTAAATTTGTTTTGATAATTAGTGATCCTAATTTCTCAAGAAGATTAAGTATGACCAAATTAATTTTACCTTTCAGTATTTATCTTTCTAATCTGATAAACCTGCTAAGATTATGTTTGCAAAGCACCTTGGAATCCTTCCTCAAGGAAGAACTCATAAAACGATCCTAACAGTATTAACTATTCAAGTACTAAAACTTCAAAAATTGATTTTGTTTTTGTACTGATATTTCATATATGTTTGTAAAAAATGAAATTTCAAATATCTTAATAGAAACAATTGTTTTGTAGCTGACTGGTATTAATCATGATGTGCTTTAGCAACATTTTGAGGTACGCTTCATCCAATAATATAGTGCCCTTTCCCGTCTTTTCGGGTCAGAAGTACTCAGAAATACCAATATTTTAGGAATATAAATCTTTTGTGGAGGAAATAATACAATTTATCCAAAATAAATCAGGTAGGATGGATATTCCACTGTCGTGCACCAGTACCAAATTTTGGGTTGTGGCTGGCATCTGTTCTTGTTGGTCCTAGAATCTGTTATTGATTGGTTGATGTCCAGACCATAAAAGATATTATTTTAAATATCCTTCCTGCACCAATGATTTATGTATTTTACCCTTCTACCTGTTAATATTCCATGTGGCTATAAAGTAGTGCCTAGGTAAGGATTACAAAACTCTGTCCTACTTTGTTTCTTAGTTGCTCAAGTTACTTGCATGTAGAGCAATGAATTGTATCTTGTCATTTCTCCTCAATGCATACAACTTTTAAAATAATATTGACATCATCAAATCTGTTTTGCACAGTAGCAGAATGATTTCAAAATTTTTCAAATATGGCTTTTTAAAAACATTTTAAATTTTGAAATAATTATAAATTCACAGGAAGTTACTAAGGAATTTACAGGAAGGTTTTAGACACCCCTCACTAGCCTCTCTCAATGTTAACTTATATAAATACAGTACAATATCAAAACTAGAAAACTGATAATGGTACAATCTACAGATTGTATTTTGCCAGGTATACAAGTACATATACACAAGATCATATTTTGCCAGGTATACAAGTACTCGTGTGTGTGTGTGTGTGTGTGTGTGTGTGTTCCATGTGATGATATCACATGTGTAGTTATACATAAGTATGACCACAATCAAAATTCAGAAGTGTTTCAGCACCTCAGGGCTCCCTTATGCTACCCCTTCATAGCCATGCTTATCTCCTCCCCCTGACCAATCCCTAACCCTTGACAGCCACTGATCTGTTCTTCATTTCAGTAACTTTGTTGCAAAAATATTCTATAAATGGAATCATAATGTGTGTAAACTTTTGAGATTGAGTTTCCACTCAAAATAATTCTATTGAAATACATTCTAGTGTGTGTATCAATAGTTTGCTACTTTTTATTGCAGTATAATATGCCAGTAGGCTATGGCATGGATGGTACCACAGTCTGTTTTAGGGTACCCATTGAAGGACTTGTGGGTTGTATCCAGTTTTTGGCTAATATGAATGAATAAAGCTGCTATGAATGTTTGCATACAGGTTTTTGTGTGAACATAGGTTTTCACTTCTCTAAGAACCCAAGAGTGCAATTGCTGGATTATATACTAAGTGTGTTTCAGTTTTAGGACAAACTGCCAGACTGTTTTCTAGAATGGGTATACTCTTTTACATTCCCACCAGCAGTGAACAAGTGATCCAATTTCTCTGCATCCTTGCCAGCATTTGAGGTTATGAGTATTTTTTAAATTTTAGCCATTCTGACAGGTGTGTAGAGGTACTGCTTTTTTGTTTTAATTTGCATTTCCCTAATTGCTAATGATATTGCACATCTTTTTATATGATTATTTGTCATATCTATATCCTAATTAGTGGCAAATCTGATCATGTCTTTTGCCAGTTGTTTGCTTTTTAAACTCAGTTTTGAAAGTTCCTTATGTATACATGTTCCTTTACATATCCTTACAGATATGTTGCTTACGAACATTTTCTCCAAGTCTGCAATTTGTATTTCCATCCCCTTAACAGGATCTTTTACAGATAAATATTTTTAACTTTGATAAATCCAGATTATCATTTTTCCTTTTATGAATCAGACTTCTGGTATCAAGTCTAAGAACTCTTCAATCTAGCCCCAGGTCCCAATTTTTTTTCATATTTTTTCTAAATATTGTATAGTTTTATTTTTTATGTTTAAGTCTGTTGTGTATTTTGGGTTAATTTTTGTTTAATGTATAAGAATTAGGTTAAGGTTCTCTCTCTATTTTTTTTTCCCTATGGATGTTGAACTGTTCCAGCACCATTTGTTGAAAAGGCTATTCTTCTTTCATGGAATTGTGTGTGCACCTTTGTCATAAACTGTTGGATTCTGTTCATCTATGGGTTTATCCCTTCACTTGTACCACACTGTCTTGATTTTTCAGCTATATAGTAAACCTTAATATTTGGGTAGAGTGACTGATATGGTTTGGCTCTATGTCCCCACCCAAATCTCACCTTGAGTTGCAATCCCCATGTGTCGAGGGAAGGACCTGTAATTCCCATGTGTCAAGAGAGGGAAATGACTGAATTATGGGGCAGTTTGCCCCATGCTGTTCTCATGATAGTTAATTTTCACAGATCTAATGGTTTTATAAATGGTAGTTTTCCCTGCACTCACACACACTCTCCCTCTCACCTGTCGCCGTGTAAGATGTGTCTGCTTCCCCTTCTGCCATGATTATAAGTTTCCTGAGGCCTCCTCAGCCATGTACAACTGTGAGTCAATTAAACTGCTTTTCTTTATGAATTACCCAGTCTCAGGAAGTTGTTATAGCAGTGTGAGAACAGACTAATACAGTGATATTTCCTACTTTACTCTTATCAAAATTGTTTTAGATATTTTAGGTCTTTTGCCATTTTATATAAATTTTAGGAGAAGCTTTTCTAGAACTACAAAAATCTTGTTGGGATTCTCATAGGAATTGTATTAAACCTCCAGATTAAGTTGACAATAATATATATCTTTACTGTGTTGAGTATTCCAATCCATGAACATGATAAGCCCTTCCAATTATTTAAGCCTTCTTTGAGTTCTTTCATCAGCATTTCGTAATTTCAGCAAAAATATATGGCACGTTTTGTTTAGTGTATACCTAAGTATTCCATTTTCTTTGAGCAATGTAAATGGGTATTGTGTTTTTAATTTCAGTCTCTGTATGTTTGTTGTTAGAATATATACATGAGATTGATTTTCATGTGTTGGTCATAGATCTCATGTACTTGCTGAATTCATTTATTTGCAGGAAATTTTTTGGTAGATTTCTTGTAATTTCTACATAGACTATTTTCAATTGATATAATCATAAGATATTTCTTATTTAAGCTGTTGACATGGTAGATTACATTGAGTGATTTTCAAATATTAAATCAACCTTGCATACCTGGGATAAGTCCAACTAGGGCATGGTAAATAATTCTTTTCATATACTGTTTTATTTAACTTGGTAATATTTTACTGAGGATTTTTGTGTCTATGTTCATGAGAAATATTGGTCTGTAATTTTTTTTGTACTGTCTTTATCTGGTTTTGGTATCGGGGTAATACTGGCCACATAAAATGAGTAGATGCATTCCTTCATCTTCTGTTCTCTGGGAAAGATTGTGTAAAATTGGTGTCAACTTTTTCTTTAAATATTTGGTAAAATTCTCCAGTAAAACAACTGTCCTGGGGATTTTTTTCAAGAGGATTTTAATTACAAGTTCAATTGCTTTAATGGTTACAGGATTATTCAGGTTATGCACTTCATCTTGTTAGTTTTGGTAGTTTATAGTTTTATAAGAATTGGTTCATTGCTTCCAAGTTGGTGAATTAGAAACAATTTCAAGTTTTTGAATTTTTTGAATAAACTTTGTGGATCTGTCTTTAATTTCATTGTTCTGCCCTGTTATATCCACTCTGTTACTGACCCACCCAGCAAGATTTTAATTCCTATTATTTTATTTTTCCATTCTGTAATTTCTATTTAGTACTTTTTCATAACTTCCATTTCTTTACTGAGATTTTTTGTTTCAAGACAATTCATAATTGCTTGTTAAAGCAATTTTATGATGGCTGATTTAAAATCCTTGTCAGATAAATTTGATACTTGATTATCAGGATTAGTTTATTGTCTTTTCTCATCCAATTTGTTTTTCCTGACTCATGGCTTATATTTATGTTTAACCTGGACATTCGTTATACAGACCATTTTTAAATGGACATTTAAAATAAAATCTATCATTTTAGCCAAGAATGTCCCTGTTTTGGTTTGGTATGTAGGTTCTGGCCTGTTTCGTAGGCTGTGGTTTCAAATGCATTTAGCTTGCAGAGCTCTTCCCAATGCCATTTTTGGTCTGCTTAGTTCTCCTGACTTGGGAGCTCCTGATACATTCCTGCTGGTGCCACTTGCAAGTTACAGAAAGCACTTCCCTAGGTCACCTGTTATTACTCGTAGGGATGTTAGACACTGGATCTGTAGGGTGGAAAGTGTTTTCTCTGGCCTCTTATCTCTGCCCACATGATATAGGCAGGTACGGGGAAGAGGATGGGTCACCCATACGGGATTTTGGTACCAATTGATAATAAATGTTGCCTTCAGACAAAAAAGAGCAAACATTATTTGGTGTTTTGATACAAAAACTATTTAAAGAACCCAAACAGATTTAGAATCACAATTCCCAAGGTACTACTTCAAATCAGCAATGCAAAATCAATGTGAAATTGTATTGATTGTGTTTGTCCCTGAACTTCTTACTACAGAGTTGTAATTCTTGGAGATTATATTATTTTCTAAATTTGACCAGGATTGATGTCAGGGGTTCACTGACATCACCAGTGCAGGTGCTTCCAGCTGCCACTATGGACACAAGATGTGTTACCCTTTCTGGGATCTACTGATGCCACCACTTATAGGTTAAAGGAACCTACACTGCTTCTAGGTATGGGTCAGGAAAAAGGCTGCCCCCACGTCCCAGTTACTCTCCCCCTTTCCTTGCCCTTCGGCCAGGGAGAGTAGGCTTTTCTCTTTTGTTCTCTTGCTTTTGTTGTTTGTTGATGCCTGTTGTCCATTCCAGGCTGAAGGTCTTCCTGGTGTGCTGTCTAAGATATATGGGAGAGAAAAGAAAATCCTACACATTTGCTGTGGTTCATTTCCTAATTCCTGCCTTCTTCTTTCCACCTTTCAGGGTCTTTTGTGAATGTCTGTTGAATTGTTTCCAGGGTATTTAGCTGTATTTGGAGAGGAGGAAATGGGAAAATTGGGTCTACACCATCTTGTTTGGAACCAGATATCTAAATATGACCTTTGGTACCAACTGATAACAGTACTTTAAAACTTGAAAATATTCTCACATAACATTATCTCTGTTGAATCTACTCTGTGATGTAGGTAGAGATTTTGAACTCCCATTTTTCAGATAATTATTTTATAGTCCAAAGGATTTAGGGGTCTGATCTAATAAATGTAAATAGAAAATGAGGCTTGGATCCAAGTCATCTGAGTTAAAAATGGATATCAATGTGTGTCCACCATTTAATACCACAAGACGCTTAAACTAGAGACATTAAGGCCTAAAAACATGTTAAGGGAAACTAGATTAAATATTTTTCCTTTAGATGAGTTCATGTTCTTTGCAGGGACATGGATGATGCTGGAAACCATCATTCTCAGCAAACTAACACAAGAACAGAAAACCAAATACCACATATTTGGTTTTCCGCATACCAAATACCAAATCACTCATAAGTGGGAGTTGGACAATGAGAACACATGGACACAGGGAGGGGAACATCACACACCGGGGCCTGTTGGGGGATAGGGAGCTAGGGGAGGGATAGCATTAGGAGAAATACCTAATGTAGATGATGGGTTAATGGGTGCAGCAAACCACCATGACAAGTGTCTACCTGTGTAAAAAACCTGCACGTTCTGCACGTGTACCCCAGAACTTAAAGTATAATAAAAAAATAAAAATAAAATTTCCTTTAAAACTTTGTATTTAAAACCCATAAGAAGGGAAATATTTTCAAATATTCTCAGTGTTTTCCCTAGGACATCATATCAGTAAATAGGCAGATCAATATAATTTTATAATTATTTTAATTGTCATATAATTTACATTCTTGATATGGTTTTGCTGAGTCCCCACCCAAATCTCACCTTGAATTGTAGTAATCCCCATGTGTCAAGGGCGGGGCCAGGTGGAAATAATTGAGTCATGGGGGCGGTTTCCCCTAAACTGTTCTCCTGGTAGTGAATAAGTCTCATGAGATCTGATGGTTTTATAAATGGGAGTTCCCCTGCATGAGCTCTCTTGCCTGCTGCCATGTAAGACACCCCTTTGCTCTTCCTTCATCTTCTGCCATGATTGTGAGGCCTCCCCAGCCATGTGGAACTGTGAAACAGTTAAACCTCTCTCCTTTATAAATTACCCAGTCTCGGGTGTGTCTTTATTAGCAGCGTGAGAACAGACTAATAAAATTCTTAAACTTACAGGGTAAATTTACCTCTCTGAAAGGTATTATAAAATAAGTATTACATTCAGTGTTCTTACAACATTTTAAAAAAGAATTAGCTTCTGTTGTTTTCTATGCCTTCACAATTTTTAAAAATAAATGCTCACTGTAGTCCACATAATGTTGGAACAATCTCTGTAAGAGCTAAATGTGAGTCTCTGTCAATCACACTGCCAGGCATTAAGTGTCCCTTGGTGGTTAGGTTTGCTCAACAATGCAGAAAGCAAAATAGAAAGGTGAAGCCCTGATCTGAATATATAGACAAGTTCTCAAGGAAATGGGAGAAACAGATCCAGATCATCAACCCAAAGCCAAGTAATTGAACATTAACTATGGCTTTTAGTTGGAAAAAAGAAGAGGGGTTTAATTTCAGTTGCTGAAGTGAGACGATCTGATTTCCCTCTCAGTACATGTAATTTTGAGGTTTCCTAAATGCTATGCATCATAAAACAGTGCATTCCAAGGCTGATGATGATTTTTTAAAAAGCATTTTTTTTACTAGTGAAGATAAAAAATGAGCACTTATGATACAATTCAGTGCATAATTGTGACCTAACCACCAAGCTTCTCAAAGTGTCTGGAATAATATCGATTGAGTGATGCCAGTCACACAGCTATCCATGTTACTGTTAAAGACCCATATCTACCAGGAATTATCTTTCCAACAGCTTAAGATTTTAGGTGCTCTTTGTGGGAACTCCTTGAACATAAAGTTGCCCTCAGACAAAAAAGAGCAAACATTATTTTGTGTTTTGATACCTAAACTATGTAAAGAACCTAAATAGATTTAGAACCACAATTCCCAAGGTACTACTTCAAATCAGCAATGCAAAATCAATGTGAAATTGTGTTGATTGTGTTTGTCCCTGAACTTCTTACTACTAAGTTGTAATTCTTGGAGATTATATTATTTTCCATATTTGGCCAACAAAATTAACCCTTGACATTTTTTACTGATTTCCCAGTATTTGTGTTCATTAAGAAATATTTTACTTTCTCCCGCATTATCTTTTCAACTTTTTCTAATTTATATTCTTTCTTTGCCTTCACTTTGGTTTAACTAACCTAAACTTTTCCTTTGAGGCTGATTTACTCCCAACCCCACCCCAGTGGTTCGAGGCTACAAAAAAGAGTGGCCTTTTCCTTCCAATCTAGTACTTAGTTCTTACATGATATCGTAAGTCATTTTACTCATTTTAATGCAATTTATCTGCAAACAAAATAAGTTGATCTGGTTGTCCATATGACAAACACTTGTTGGATAACCTCTCTGCTTGTAGAATTAAATCATTTGCCATGAAAAATGCAAATGAATACAACTTCTGAACCCAGTTTTCAAAGAGCAGTATAGTGGGGAAGATAGTATGCTAAGCTCCTCAAAAATGAAGAGGAGAGTTTAACAATGATGTGAGGAGTCATCCACCGAACAAGAATGAAATGAAAAACAACTGACTGTGAACCCAGGCGTGTTCCGAGAAGACTTGGTGAAAGAGATGGAATTTGAGCAGAATTTTAAAGATGGGCTGGATTTAGAGTCACTCCTAAATGTTCAAGTTCTACTAGATTGCTTCATTTGGTGACCTTCTCTTTTCTCCTCACCCCTTGTCCCTACGTTATTGTTCCCAATCCTGTGGCTTTACTTCCCATCTAGATGCTGATGACTCTCTTTTTCCTTCCAACTCTGATTTATTCCGTCTGCTATTATGAATACATTTAAGTGCTATATTCATTTCTCATTATTCTATTAAGCTTTATTTCTATGATGTTATTATTTCTAGATAATTTCAGTTCACTCCATCTTCTGCTCCTACTCTAGCCAGGTCTGTATTTGTTATATTACCTTTCCTTTCAAGTTCTTTCTATTACTAAACTATATTCTTACCTGTGTTCTTCTAATCTTTATTCTATACTTTTCTCTATGAAATCCTTCATGGAGGAAAATATTTCTTATACTTAATAAAATGTGTTCTCTTAAAACTGCCTTTTCCTAAAAGGATGTCCCCTTTCACTGCTCACAATAGTGTACTATCCAGCTATTCTTTCACCTTGCTTTCCATATTCAGCATAAATCCATGGTGTATGTGTTTGCATTCAAGATGCTGCATGATTTTTGTATCACTCCATTTAATTTTTTTTTTCTTGAGAGCAAAGCCAGCTGTTGCTATTGTTTCCTTTATTCCACTCTGATTACTAAAACTGTGTTGTTCCCATTTAAAAAGCATACACACAAGATTCAGATAGTAGCATTCATGGATCTTCCTCAGGGCTGGAATTCAAAAAGGTCCAAACGCCAACTTGGTATGTTGATAGAATATGTATTTGAATCTCAAGTACTGAGGGAACTCCTGATAAGATTATGACCCAAGAAAGGGATAGATGAACAACATAAAACTTGAAGTACCATGATGTGGACTTCCAGGTTTTTTTTTTATTTTACAACAAAAAATAATAGCTTTCCAATAGTTTAAGTGAGTTTTTAGCAAAAACATTATTCTCCTTTGAATTGACTTCCCTATGTTTGTGTGAGCACATTTTAAGTTAATATTTACAATTAAATGTTATTTAAATAATATATACACTATATTTTCTAGAAAAACAAATCTGTTTTATTTGTTTCTCACCTTTATGTGGGGAAGTTTTCATTAACTTCTACAGGTAGAAGATTATGTCTTCATTAGTATATGTATGGGTTGACAATCTCCTGATCTTATTTGTCTATTTGCCATTCAGATTCTACTGGAAACTTTATTTTGTACAGAGAATTTTGCTTCATAGAATTGGAAGCTTGTTTGAGGTTTATTTAAAATGTATAGATCTCACTCTGAATTTTGAAAGTGTACTGCCTTTTGCTTTGTCCACCTATAGGGCTTGGCAATCCTCAATCACTATTATATTTAATTTGTTATAATCCTAGTACCTAGAGTTGTGTCATATTAGCTCTTTGTGCAGCATGGTTTTGAAATTACCTTTCCCAACCAGTTTGAAATTCAGCTTGTGGGTTTTCTTGGGAGCATAGCCGAATGAAAATCCCATCTCCTAAGCTGATGCACTATCACATAGATTCCTTTTTCACTGTCTTTACACAACTTGCAGCTTACCAGATACCTGATTCTGTAAAGCCAACAGTTCCCTTTACACAATTTGTAGACAGGAAGCCCAACTTGCATATAAATAGAGATATACATGATAATTTTTTTCTCAAATAAGATAGTGTTCCCATTGGTTTAATCTTATAGTCATATCAGCATATGGGATAGTGTCTGAGAAAGCCTTTGTAAACTGTAAAGCCTAAAACACACCGGTTAATGTTGTTATTGTGGGGCTGCAGGGTATGTAACCTGATATATGTCAGAGACTGTTCTCTGGTGATGACAGGGGCACAGATGGTAATGAAAACCCAAAGCATTGAGTTAGGGGAGGTTGTAGCTGTTTCATGGCTAGTTCACTTTTTATAGGTATCTGACCAGAGAAGTCGTTTAAGATTTGTCCTCACTCTCCTTTTTCCCTAGCTTATTCCCTCCCACTTTTGGGCTTTTTCATTTGGTCTGTGTCTGACTTAGAGCTTTCTACGAGTGAGTTTATTTGGAATGAGGAAGGCTGAAGAGGTATTGTGTTTAGATCTCCAGAAGGAAACCACTGCATCCTTGTATAACTGCATAAGGGAAGAAATATGTGTGTATGTATGTCAGTGTCTGTGTATTATACATCATTGGGCATGATGAAAAAGTGTGCATGGTAAATGCACCTGGATCAATTAGGAAGGACTTCATTTAGAAGATGGATGTTTGCACTGAGTTTTACAGGGCTGAAGAAGTACGTCATACCAGAGAGAGAGAAAGAAACTTGTTTTACATGTGGATTTACTTGGAGGAAGGTTATAGATGGAAGAGAACAGATTTTTGTGACTAAAGCTGAGGTTGAAGCAAGTTTATTGTCATATGTAAATATAAAAATAGATGAGCATAGTGAAGATGAAAGGCAGAAATGTTACAAAGTTGTAGGAGAACAGAGGCAAACACTTGTGTGCCATCAAAAATATCTGTAGATTCAATTTATTATCCTACATATGATGGTCTTAAGCTATAGAAAATGTAGTCCTGGGCCCCAGCCAAGAAGCTTGCAGGTCAGTTGAAAAATAGCTAAGTAATGGGATCAGATGGTAGCAATCCAGAAACACTTTGAGTCCCTTTATGGGCTCTGTGATCTTGTGGCTCAGTTGCTTTTGTGGGTGTCTGTGGCTCAGTTGCTTTTGTGGGTATCTGTTGTTCACAAAACATTTTTTTTCTAAAGCATTTTCACAGATGTCAATTGTTATCTTAATGAGCACTTTGTGAAATAATAAAAATTAATATTCACATTTAAGAGATCACGGCTCTGAGAGGTATAATAATTTCCCCCAAACTAATTGCTGATAGAACTGCAATTAGAATCCTTCCCTTGTGGTTCCTCAGTTGGTGACCTTTCCCCTATACTACCTCGCCATTAGGCATGCAGCAGAGCCCAGGGATAGACAACCATCAGGAGTCCCTAGAATTTATAATGCTCACCAGCTTCCTCTCCTAGAAGATACCCAAGCATCAGTACCACTATAGCTATCATAAGCAGAAACTGAAAACACAAACAACAGCATATGTTTAGGATGATGCACTTAGCATTATTGTGCAACTTGGGAATTCATGCTTAGAGGAATGCTTGAGTGCTCTCCCAACATTCCACTGGGTTTATAACATCACTTTAAGAGGAATGATATTGCAGTTACCATTTGCTAGTATCATTCAGAGCACATGTTACCTGGCATTCTTAGAAATACAGTATTCCCTAAAGAATGGTAAAAAGTGTCTTCAGCTTATTAAATGCCTGGCTTTCTTCAAGGGCAATGTGCAATCCTTAAATTTTTTTCTTATTATTAAAAAAGATGTTCATTGGCTCCTTTACTGCCTTGGGGAAAACAGATTGTAACTTTCTTGATCTAGTAAATATTATCAAGTGCTGCTAGGTTATTAATATTTATTGTCTACATTTGTTTTATCTTGAAAGTTGTTGACTTCTATTCAAAGGATGTTTTCCTTTTGTGTATGGTATATGTATATAAATTTGCAGGCAAATCCAGCAAAGAAATGACTATTTTTTAAACTAAATGTGAGATAGCAGTTTTAAGACATTAATACAGATTGGAAAAATAAAGTTTTACATGACAGCAAATTCATAATAGCAGCAAAAATTGGTGATGCAACATTTAAAAGGATAAGAGATGATCATCTGCAAACCTAGTTTATGTAAACACTTGATACTATCCAGAGAGTGCTCAGCCATGTGACTACAGAGAGGAAACCAAGATAGTCCGTAAGAACATAGGCTCTGGAGCCACACTGCTTGGATTCAGATCCTGGTTTTGCCATTTACTGGCTGTGTGAACTTGCCACTTACTGAGTGTGTGAACTTGTTCTGTAATTCCCCTTACTTTTTTTTTCAGATGGAGTCTTGCTCTGTTGCCCAGGCTGGAGTGCAGTGGTGCAGTCTAGGCTCACTGCAACCTCCATCTCCTGAGTTCAAGTGATTCTCCTGCCTCAGCCTCCTGAGTAGCTGGGATTACAAGTGCACACCACCATACCTGGCTAATTTTTGTATTTTTAGTAGACACGGGGTTTCACTATGCTGGCCAGGCTGGTCTCGAACTCCTGACCTCATTGATTCACCCACCTCGTCCTCCCAAATGGCTGAGATTACAGGCATGAGCCACAAGCCCAGCCCCTCCTACTATTACTAAGTAAACTGTATCATTTAACTTTCAACTGTTTTTCTTTAGACTCCGATATGGAAGAAAATACTTTGAAATATACATAGAAGTATGTCTAATCATAAATAAAATCCCCAGAGGTGATTCAATACATTCTTGCTCCTACTTCATCACTAGTTTTATGTTACTGTATTTAACATTAATAGTTACCATGTATTGAGTAATTTGTGGGTGCTAAGAGTATTACATATATTGTCTCCTTTAATCTCCACAACAGCCCAGTGCTATCCCTGTTTAACAGGGAAAGAAACTTTTGATCAGTTAATTATTCTAGGAAAGAAGGCATTGAAAATTAAATCTAAGAAAATATAGCTCCATTCACATTAGACTTTTCTTCTCATGTCTCACTCCATTTTAATTGTCTTTGATAGTAGTACTGAAACAGCATGATAAATTTCCTCTTATAAAAGATCAACAGATGGTATCATCCTATGTATGGTCTTCTTAATGGAATAGAACTGATAAGCATAATTCACCTTTTAAAAAATATTCACTTCTAACACAATATAATTGGCACTCTAGCTTACTTTGGCCATGAGAAACATACATAAAACAATATAAATGTTTCATTCTTAGGCAAGAACAAGATATGTGTAGACTTGTGAAGTCATTTTGGTCAACCACTAAAATTTACTCCTGCCACTAATGGCTTACCTCAAAGGCACGTTAACATATATTTTATGTTAATTTCACATATCCTGAGCTTGACAGTAAAGCTAACCTTATTGTAAAGTATTTTATCTCATTGAAATGACAGCTTTATGTCTTAGTTACATGATGTCCATATAACAGACCCATTGTGCTCAGCCAATAGATTGGAATTTTCTTTTCATTTCAAAATTTGCTCACATAAGCATTAAAAAATTATCACTTCTCTATATTTCTATTTTCTATGGAAGCAATAATTTTAGTGACTGGCCCAAATTACTTTATAAGCCCATGTATACTGTGTAGCATCCTAAAAGTGGAAAATTCATGTTGTTTTTTGATCACTGCATGCCCAAAAATGATCTACAGCATTAATTATGTTACATCAGAAGGAAATGGTGAACGAAAAAGGTGAATTATATTAGCTTTACTCCATTAAGAATAAAAACATACAGGATCTTTTAAACATCTTTCAACAGTCGGTCATTCATAATCCCCACCACTAAATAAAGGAGAAACAATGCATTGTTTCATATTCAAATGTTCCAACCAATTTGTCATTATCACTTATGTCCCAATTTCCTGTTATTTTCATTTTAAGTTAAACAGTGCTGGTTAAACATAGTTTCCATTGTTAATGGGTGGCCTGGATATAAATGACAAATTCCACAGTGGTCAGAGCAAAAGGTACAAAATGTAGCATATTACTTACAAAGATAGTGACAATATCTCTAAGTTCAGTTGTGTTTGGGTCAACAGTTATTTCTCCACCAGCGTCATGCTAGGCACTGTGCTAGAGACTTGGGTGTGAAAAATGAGAAATGATCCTTAAGGTGGTTTTTCAACTTGATAGTGAGAAAGATGCATGACTGGAGTTTTTCAAAGAAAATGCAGGGGCTGATTTCCACAGCAGGCTTAGGGAACACAGAGGAGGAAGACTGCACGTGTCTACGGCATTTAGCGAAGCCACATTTCATATATTCTGCATGAGATTTATTGACTATTCCTTGGTTTAAAAGCGCCGTGCTAGGCACTGGGTAGACATGGAAGAAAAACATGCGTGCAAAAATAAAGAAAGGATTTCCTTTCGTTTTATTATCCCATCCTGTGATGATTACAGGAAAGATGAGGGGAAGGAAAATCAGGAGTATTTGAGAGTGGGCTGAGATCCAGTATTCTCAGGATTCTAAATTGGAATATCAGGAATCTCATCCCAGAGGTAAAGTTAATATAATGCAGTTTTTCCCACAGAAGGCCAAAATAGTAGGCTCCAGACCTGCACTACTATTCAAGATAGTCTGCCTCTAAAAAGATAATTGGGAGAAACAAAATTAACTATTTCATAAAGAGAAGTCTTCAAATTTGCATGTGGCATAACCAGTCTTTTTTTTAACCTGGGCTAATCCCAAAGAGAGAAAAGCAATACTGTCTCATTAGTATGGACTTAGGATAGCTTTTCACTTAGGCGACTTTGTGTACAGTTGTGTAGCACATGTTCTTCAATTCTTCTTGACTAAAGAAACAAGATGTTAAGTGGAGGTTATTTCATATGGCACAGCATCAAGGACCTTGTCTCATCTTTGAGACTCTCTCTGCTCTCTAGAGTTTAGGAAGGTGTCCACACAGAATAAGTAAATAAAAATAAAATGATGCAGTGCTTTACTTCCCATTTGCTCCATATGGCTAATGATTCTAGTTCTAGGCTATTTCATGAATAGTAGTCAGTTACGTTAGCCTACGCAAGTCTTAATTTAGTTTTATATGGAAATTAATAATGATGTGCTTAGTTTACAGAGAGTATACATATTTGTGTAAGGTGTCAAATGGATATATATCGTAAACTGTATTTAAACTTGTTTTCTGAGAATATGAAGTTCCCCAGATAATTGAGAATAAATGTTAATTTGGTCACTGGTTTATTGTTTATTTAACTTTGACTTATTTGAAACAGAAGGATTGTTTAGGCAAGGAATGTTGTTGAATCATTGCTTCCTTAAATCTGAACATGGTACCTGAAATTCCTCTCGTAACTGTTGACCATGATCCTGCCCACCCGTGTGTGATTTTGCTATTATTAACCTTCTGACTTGGCTACACTTGTGTCACCTCTGCCAGACTCCTACCTCAATCAGATTTATTAGCTGCAAGCAGCAGCACCTTATCCATCAAGTCTGTCACAAAGAATAGTAGCCAAGATGTCAGAGGCGTCCTTTGCTTTTAACCTCCCAATTGTGGTTTGGCAACCAGTAGCTATATATTTCCATGGACATGATTTTTTTCTATGAAAAGGCAAAGCCAATTATATTAAATAACTTAGAGAAAATTATAACTAGAGACCGATTTGAGAACAAATAATATTTTATTCTAATTGTGCAATATAGTTGAAATGATTTTTCAGTGGCTTGAAACAGACATTGTAAAATAATTTTATAACATGCAGATCCCTATGTAAAAGCAAGAATGACAGCCGTAAGACTTTATATACATATATAATATATAAGCATATGTATAATTTATATTTGATATACACACATAGAATAATTTGAATGCCTTAAGTTGTCACACGCCCTACCACTCCCTAATCTCATACAGCCAACATATGTCACGCATTTATATTGTCTGCCTGGACTAGTTAGTAGCCACTGGAGTTTGTGTCCCCTGAGAAAGAAAAGTGATAGTCAAGGGAACCATTATTTCTCTACTATGTGTCAGGTTATGTTATAGAATCTTTCCATATATTATCTTACTTAAACCTGATAAAACTATGTTAGGCAGGAATTATAATTGTCATTTTACAAATAAGAAAATTAGTCTCTGCAAATTTAGTAAACTAGCCCAAAGTTGCACTAAGTAAAAGTCAAACCAAAGTTTGTTTTGTTTTGTTTTTCTAGGTTGTTTGAATAGGTAAGGTGTTAAATGGCCCAAAATGATAAGCAGTGAAAACTTTTCCCTCCACTTCTGTCCCTCTGCTACCCAGAATATTTCTCCAGAAATATCCAGATTTATTGGTTTCTCATATAGTATTCTAGAGATAGGTTTTTTGCATAAAAAAGCAAAAGAAAGATATCTTGTGTCAATTTATATAGACCTTTTTTTAAATTTTGTTTTTAAATAGCTATGCAGTTTTCCTTATGAGATTTTCACATACTTTCTTTGTCTATTTAGGTTTCTCCTAATGTTCTGCTATTAAAAATGTTATTATAGTAAACAACCTAGTACATAAGTCATTTCACACATATATAAGAATTCAACTTGTTTTTTCAAATATCAGCTCAGTTATCTTAGTACTTTTCCTTTCTAATATGAGGTGTTGCTTTTATCTCACACCAAATTGCATTTTATATTGACAAATTCAACTCTTTCTTATCTATGTTTTATCTAGTATATCACTCTGCCAATAATACCCTCTAAATACATTGTTGGAGCTTTCTAGATCTCTTTTAATTTCAGTTCTGACTTACATTTCTCAGCTCCCACTAGTTTAACTCCCAGTACTACTGATAGTTTTTTGTTTTAATTAAACTCTCTTTTTCTTGGCAAAATGAAGCATATCAATTAGCCAATTAGTTCTGATCAGCGAAGTATCTCCTTGCCTCTGTTTTCACCAGGGACAGCCATGCCCACAAAGGGGCATCTCTTAGGATTACAGGGGCCGAGGCATAGCTGTTTATCTTTAGGGGCTGATTCCTTAAGGTTATTTTGAGGATTAAGTTAGTTAATAGATGTAAAATTTAACGAATGTAAACTAGCATGGGCAAAGCACTCCAAATGTGACAGAGAACCAGCATATCACAGTGAATAAGCATGCAGTCTCTGAGCCATGAGCCTGGGTTTGCATCTCCTCGCTGTCCCTTACTAGTTATATAAACTTTGGCAGATTTCTTGACTTCATTGTGCCTCAGTTTCCTCATCTGTAAATTGAATAATTATAGTGCCTACCACTAGGAATGCCACTTGCTTATTCTGTGCTTTTGTGTGAATTTGGGAAAAGTATATCACCGGGACAGATACCCATTAATTTTACTACCTAAAGGTATCTTGATGCAAAGAAAGAGTCCCAGGCAAGGTCACAGAACAGGATGCAGTGAGTGAGGACTGGATTTCTGCCCCATCCCACTCTCTGCCGAGTGCCTTTCAACAAGCAGCCCAGTCACGCAACCCTATGCCGTGATCTTGTCTACACTGTAGGATTATCCTGTCTATTAAATGAGTTAATACCTGCAGAACACTTAGAACCACCCCACCACGTAGTATGCCCTCAGTAAGTACCAGCAATTTTCCTGCCTATACCTTTTCACAGTTTACTTTCCAGCCAGGTTTCCCTACAGCAGCACCATTTAAAACTGTCATTTTAAAGCACAAAAGGCAAGTAGAGAGCTTTTTCTAACACCTCTTTTTGCAGCCACCACCTATTTTAGTTATTTATAAAACAATTTATCTCTGATATATTCAAAATAACATACTTAAATTAGGCGCATGCAAACACATAAATCCTCACAAACAGTTTTTTCTCCTTTGGGACAAATTTGAATGGACGCAATCACTGATTTTAAAATACCTCCTGCATTCCCAGCTTGTGTTCACACCTGTGCCCAAGTGAGGCACTTCCAGTGCAAAGTGGAATGGGACACAGAATCTGTCCTCTTTCTAGAGAAATAAAATCAGTGATTACAGTTCACTGTGCTCCGTGTTAGGCTGAGTGGAAAGGGAGCACAAAGTAGGGGCTGAGCAAATAGCAGATCAGAAGAGGGGCTCAATAAGGTATGATGCTGGAGTTGTTCCTAAGGGTAAGAAAGCAGTCAGGAAAATGGAATTTCATGCAAATTGAGGGCAAAGTGGCTTAACAAATTCCATTTCACTGTGATGCAGGCCCTGATTAGCAAGGAGGATGTTAAGAGCAAGTGGTTGAAGCCGGATTGGAGTGGTCCATGAAAGAGGTCAGGATAATATTTAGAAGTGTGTCCTATAGGTAAGACAGCCCCTTTTAAATGATTGGTGCTGAACATTCATCTATCCCAAACTGTATTTTCCTGTCTTGCTTTACGGCCGAAGTGCATAGACTAAGTTAAAGCAGAGAAATGATGGCAATAGGCTACTCAGGAGATGAGAACCTAAAGTAAGAGGTATTCTGAAAGAGGAAGGGATTTGGTTTACAGATTTGACTGGATGATAATGGAGCTAGGTGATATTTTCACCCTGAAAGTTAAGCAGAGAAATCATAGCCATGGAATAACATACATTTTTCTTTCATTTTCTGCCTCCCATTTACAGCCTCTTTCATAGAGTTATTCCATTTCTTTTTCAGAAAAGAAACTATTTATCAGGTCCTCATGGTCTGGAAGAAACCTCAGATTTGCTAGTTTTGGGCAAAATAACTTAAAGGTATATCTTTCTGTGATAATCTACATCTTTTCATAATTACATCCTTATCCATGCCATATGGGACACCTAAAATTTCTGAAACAGCAACTTCTCCAGAGAATAGCCTAAGGATTTCTCATAATGAAATGCACATGTTAATAGTACATGGCTTGATAAACCCTATTGTGCAAGGTAAACCTCATGCTCTCTAGTAAGGAACATGCCAAAAGTCCTCTATCTAGACATAGTCTCTATATGCCCATTGCTATTCTATAATACCAGTGTCTATAATTTAAGATTCATATGCTAGGAACCCTGCCCTCGTTTATGGTGACTTTGAATGACCTACCTACAGACACCTGCTCATATCAGTACAAACTGGGTTAGCTCACTAAAGCCATATGTGTGTGTATGTGAAGCCTAGATTCACTGAATTTAATGAATTAACGCTGAGGACACAGAAAACTTTTTTTGTTGTTTTGTGAGTTTTTTTGCCCGATAAATTATTTGTATTTTCCCCAGGTTAACTATAGTTATTTTGCATATGTCATAATAGGTAACTTTTTCAATTTGTATTCTGAAATAATATGAGGAAAACTGATTATAGAAGCATAGTTACAGTACGCACTATGATAGTATTATTGAATTTATAAACTTATTCCTGAGGGTTGATAGTAATGGTATTAATATTCTTAGACTAAAACACACATGCTTGCCTTTAGCTCATCATCAAGCATTTCTTAAAGCTGAATAATGGTATGGGAATTTGAAAAGTTCAAGTACCATCCAGAATGACTGACTATCCCTGCTTAACGAAATACATTTTTTGCATGTATTTGTTGTAAAAAAAAAAAAAAAAAAAATCAGGTTCTTATTTTGTAAAAAAAGTATTTGACCTAGGATTTAAAAACACAGGCTATGTACTTTATGTGGGTCATTAATATGTAGAATAACTTTTTTCTAAAATCTGGCCTGTAGATTAGTATTGTTCTTTTGAACAATATTTTTTTTTTCTGTTCCCTTGAAAATGAGCTAAATTTTATGAACACTTTTGAATCTTACTTGCTGTTGGTTCCTGGAGAAAACCCCCAGAATGAGAAACTCAGGAAGAAGCCTTTAAAAGGGCTACAGGTATAGGGGGATATGAGCAGTAGGGTTGACACAAAAGCCAGACAAGCGAAAGGGTTTCCAAAAGTAAGAAGTCATCAGTAATGATACATGCTGCAGTGAAGTCAGGTAAGGCATGAACTAAAAATTGTCCACTGGATTTCACAACAAAGATGTTATTAGTAAATTTGGCAGGCATTAATTCTTGGAGTGTCGCAGAGTAGAAGCTAAATAGAAGTGGGTTAAAGCATGAGTGGGAGGATTATTAAGAAAGATGCATTTGTAGGGCCCAGCAAACTGAAGCATTTCTCAAATATCCTTTTTAGAAATGCTCTGAGGATAATGATGGTGGTGGTGAGGATGATGATGCTAAAGATAGCAATAATTATGATAATGATATTTAGCATTTCTTGAGCACCTCCAGTATATCAGATAAGCAATTTACATGTATTATCTCTTACAACCTTTGCAACAATTCCCATTTTACATATAAATGAGACATTGATGGGTTAACTCACTCTTGTTCATCTGCTTCCCTACTTGCTACCTGCCTGCCTGCCCTCCTACCTACCTTCCTCCCTTCTTTCGTTCCCCCTTCCTTCCTATTATCTATAGCAAACATTTATTAACTCTTTTTAGAGTCTACGTCCTTTGCTATATTATGCAACAAATCCAACATTGACTAAAACACTACTTAGTATGCATAGTAGACATGAAAAATAATGACAGTCTTTATTCTTCCTTGCTTCCTAAACGGAAGCCTTTCCTTGTTTACTTTCAATTTCTCTAGCTCATCACTTTCTCCATATCAAACCACCTCCATTTGCAAGGGGGAGTTTCCCAGAATGTTATTCTTGCATCTTTGCTCTCCCCCTTATATTCCAGGACCTCACATGGTAGCATCTACTCCCAGATATTTAATTGCTATGAGGGCTGTACAATTAATACATATTTTTATTTCTCCACAAAAGCTGCTGTGCTTAATGTAAAAGGCCTCAGAGAGTCTCTGATTAGAATACATCTAAATGAAAGTGGGGAAGACAAAGCTTTTTAAAACTCTCTTTCTGGGTTGGTTCTTTTAACATCCTATCCCAGGAACTTCCAAAACTTCTTTAAACATTACTGTCTTTAATCTATGCACTCTGTTCTTGGATCATCTCACTGTCTACTATGTATGTTTCCCTGTACATGTCTTTTCTGTCCCGGCAGTGCTCAGCAAATGCCTCGTTGGTGTCTCTCCTGCTTTCGTGGTACAGCCTCATGTATGCTCACCACAGCTGCCAGCAGCCCTTCTCAGCAGGCACATCTTTTTGGATATAGATGCTCTCTTTCAGAGCACACCACAGGCACCAGGCCCTATGGGCAAATTACATCAAGAACCATCCTTTTTCTTCAAAGGTTCAAGGTGGGCCCCAGATAACATTTTTATAAGCTGCCATTTAACTCTAGCCATAGCCCTCTGAGTAGTCTACACTCCATTGACTATATCTCTGGTTTTAAATCCACCTGTTTCTCAATTTTAGAAACCTTGTAGAAAGTTATAGCCAAGGTTCACTTGCGTGTGCTGAATGAGAGCAGAATATCTTCATGTTAAGTTGGGAATTCTGCCATCAGCTCACCAAAAGACTACGTTTTCAGGAACCACGTGGGTTTGTCAAGGCAGGAGGCTTCCTGCTTCCTCGTTGCTGCATGCTGACTGTGAATATACCTTCACACAGCAGCATTACAATTTTACCCAGATTTTCTAGGAAGCTTTTGATTCTGCCTATTTGGGAAAATATTAATCATTCATTTAATATGCAAACTGATAAGGATTTTTAATTACATTTTGGGAAAAAGGTTTTGCAATAACCATGTTCATTGATTTGCTTCCACTAAATCAGCCAGTGAAATCAGAGGCACCTTCTTTAGATTTAATAGAATGTACAGTAATTTCAACATACCTATAATAATTCTGCTAGATATGGCAATAGATTTTCAAAATTAAAATGCCTTGAGGGCTCTCTTTCTCTCATCATTATTTCTAGTGTTAGATTTTAAAGTCCTGTTCCCAGGTTCCCTTAGATCAAGAGAATGTGAAGTTTATTTCAGAATAGCGATACATTTTTCATTGTCTCTATTTTTATGCCATCATCCTGCTATTTAGTTTCAATGCTGAATGCATCTTTGCCACCTTCACTCTTGGTTTCCATTAACTTAATTTTTATACTGGTTTTTGTCTGATGACTATAGTCTTTTTCCTGGAATTTTAACAAAAAATGAGTAGTGGGATATGGGAGACATTTGTGAGAGAAGATGAAGAATCAATGTAAATTGTGTGGGCAAGGCACAACATATGCTTCATTCAAGTAAATTTTTTCAAAAATTGAGTTTTAAATAAGAGTACACCATCAGTGCCATGGAGTCACATATTTGATTTCAACATTTTCTTTACAAAATTTAATCACAAGTGCTTGAAAATCAGGTTCAAACCTCACCTTATAATCACTTAATTTTACATTATAATCATTTAATTTTTCCTGTTTCTTTCTTTTCTTTTCTTTTCTTTCTTTCTTTCTTTTTTTTTTTTTTTTTTTTTTTTTTTTTTGAGACGGAATTTTGCTTTGCTCTTGTTGCCCCGGCTAGAGTGCAATGGTGTGATCTCGGCTCACCGCAACTTCTGCCTCCTGGGTTCAAGCAATTCTCCTGCCTCAGCCTCCTGAGTAGCTGGGATTACAGGCATGCACCACCACGCCCAGCTAATTTTGTGTTTTTAGTAGAGACGGGGTTTCTCCATGTTGGTCAGGCTGCTCTCGGACTCCCGACCTCAGGTGATCCGCCCACCTCAGCTTCCCAAAGTGCTGGGATTACAGGCATGAGCCACTGCGTCTGGCCTGCTGTTTCTTTTTTACATCACTTCTCTTCAGTGAAATTTTGAAAAGCTCTAAATCCAAAACCAGGAAAAATCTTTGTTTTAGGCTATACTAGCAACATAAAATTACTGTACTCTAAACTGGTTAAAGATTAAAGCTATACAAAATATGAAAATACAGAAAAACTAATAAATCTGATTCTTCTAACCAAGAGCAATATATCCCAACACACACACACGCACACACACACACACGCACACACACGTGTCCAGGAATCTATTTTCTTTTTTGTATTTTTAATGTTTTCTTACTTATACACTTAAATTACTCACCAAAATGTAAACCAATAAGGAAACAAACCCTCTCTTAGAGTGCTTTTATTTATCAAATTATTCGAAGAGTTAAAAATATTTTTATTGACCTAGCACAGGTAATATGTCCACCTCTTCGCAAACAGTAGGCACTCAAATATATATTGAATGTTAAAACAATGACTGGATAAACTGACATAGAATGAAATACGGGCAGAAAGATGTGAGAAAAGATGGTAAAAGAGATTTAAAAAAACTCAATGGGGGGATGAAAAGAGGATAGGTAGATAGAAAGGTTGTTAGAAAGAATGAAGAAAGTCAAAGCATGAAAGGCCAGGAAAGATTTTTTAAAAAGAAGAGTATGTGTGTGTGTGTGTGTGTGTGTGTGTGTGTGTGTGTGTGTTTTACCAGATCCTTATTGACTCCAATAGTGATGGCACCCTGTCTGAGAGGTTGAAGAAGAGACCCAAAGCCAGTGAATAAGACATAAGGTTTATTGAGGACTTACATATAGGGTAGTGTCCAGGAGTGGCAGGCTGGACAGGATAACAGCTACCATTTGTAAAAAGTATGCAGGTTATATAGCATTTTCACTTAGCAACCTCCACCTAGCAACCTCCATTTAACCCAAAGCAAAGGGCCTCAGTGCCTTGCACATCCTGCGTTCCAAGAAATGGGCTAGGTATTCAGATATCCTTTGTAAATAAGGAGTAAACCTCCAGGTTGGCCATTCAAAGATTCCTTAACTTGAAACTCTGAACACCCCTTCTTAGACCACACTGTCATTCTCAGTGTGTGCCTAAGTTATTGCTGGCAGGTGCGTCTGCCATACCGTGTGTGTATATCATCTATCTCTGACATGTGTTGGCAACTTAAATGGCAATATTTTGCCACAATTCATTAACAACATGGAAATCTGAGTTAGAATTTTCAAAAGAACTATCAGTTTGAAATGACACTTAGAACGAGTACCTTGTTTTTACCAAATGTAGTAACCATGCAGTTAAATGTAGAATTCTTTTTCTAATTGCTGAGCTAAAGGGAAGTTTCACAGTGAACATGTGTGACCTGCATAAGTTACCTCACTACATTGATTCACACACTCAGTTGTTTTCTGTGATCTGCCAGCAGACCTTTTGGCTAACCAACCAAATTTCAGATGGTTATAGGATTTGTTTCTGGATGTTTCTGTGTAATTTATTGGAAGAATAAGTATAATCACATGATGCCATATCACATTTATTGGAAGAATAGTAATTGGCAGAGTCAAAGCCAGCTATACACAGGGGTTGGATATTAAATTCTTGTCTTGTGTTGTCTCTTTGGGAAACACTAGAAGACAGGCAAAATAAATGCCCTGGGGTGCAGCCCAACAGATGTCCATTCATGGTAAGTAATTCAGCACTTGTGAAATCTGCAGCCATCACTATTTCTGCATTCACCAAAATGGCTCTGGCTATTCTAAACACTGATTTGGTTTAGAGGTACTTCTATGTTTTTCTTGTCAGCTTAAATAAATGTAAAACACTCACCTTTTCAGAATCTAAAGGTCATTCTCAAATGCCATAAGGAATTTGAAGACACGGAATTGTCTTAAAACCTTTGCTTATTCGTTGAAATATTAGATTTAAAATGATTGCATACAGCATAGCTGAAAAACATTTGAGTAAGAGAAAATATCTGCATGAAAATAAAGTGTTCAATTAAGTTTTATGGGATTCATTGCACACTTAATTAAAGTAATCTTTATCTCTACTGCTCACCATGCTCA
This sequence comes from Pan troglodytes, assembly GCF_028858775.2. Classification (NCBI taxonomy): domain Eukaryota; kingdom Metazoa; phylum Chordata; class Mammalia; order Primates; family Hominidae; genus Pan; species Pan troglodytes. The sequence goes on along the minus strand of NC_072404.2, from coordinate 87,819,596 downwards.
TTTAACAAGAAAATGGAGGAATATTAAATTCGTGGAATATGTCCCATATCAGTGTATTTTCCAAAATATGTAAGTATGAAGTAATTGAAAATACCTTTGCTCTTAAGAGGTTTTAAATATTCAGCCTCTGCATTTATAATTAATTTAAAGACTCCATTTTTAGAGCCCTCATAGATGTAACTAAAAAAGGAAATGAGCCATAAAAGTGTTAATACTACCTTTTGCTCAAGACTCTCTACTCACCAAAGTTTATGCAAAGTGTATCTAGGTAATAATGACAAGATGAGAATTCTGCTTTTAAATGGTTCTATCTACTGCAGATTATTATGCAACTCTTAATGAAATGTTTTATATTGATTATATTCAAAAGTTGCCTTGCCATATCTCAAGGATTTTAATTATCAATCTGGTATACATTTGTTAAACATGGATTGACAGAAGTGTAGAAGCAGTTTCTATGTTTACTTATGAAATATAAAAATAATTATTTTACTGTTTAAAAAGTGCAAATGTACTTTGAATGCTCTTTTATCAAACTCAGTATTATCAGTCAACAGCTTCTAAGTTAAAGACAATCATAACTTTGGTTGCTCTTACATTTGAATTTTTAGATTTTTATTTCCTTCAGAAAAAAAGTAATGAGCCTGGCCCAGTGGCTCACGCCTGTAATCCCAACACTTTGGGAAGCCAAGGCGGGCGGATCACGAGGTCAGGAGATCTAGACCATCCTGGCTAACACGGAGAAACACCGTCTCTACTAAAAATACAAAAAATTAGCCAGGCGTGGTGGTGGGCGCCTGTAGTCCCACCTACTCGGGAGGCTGAAGCAGGAGAATGGCATGAACCCAGGAGGCGGAGCTTGCAGTGAGCCGAGATCGTGCCACTGCACTCCAGCCTGGGTAACAGAGTGAGACTCTGTCTCAAAAAAAAAAAAAACTAACAAAAAACAGATTGCAGCAAAGATGATTTACCTTTACCTTTGTAAACTATTAGTTGTTACTCATGTAACATAATTTAAACTATTATTTAATTGTATAAAATGGAAAATGGGAAAAGTATATATAAACTTATATATGCACACACCCATAAACTTACATCAAAACAAATACATAAACTTCATAAAGCAATCCTTCATCTTGCCAGTAGTTTCAAAATTAGTGGTTTTACTATGTGACTGCCCTTCAAGCCTGTGGTGTTGAAAATATTAGAACAATATGGTTTCAACAGGAACATAAGATACTTGATTCAATTTTACTCTTTTATTCTTTTTTTTTTTTTTTTTTTTTTTTTTTTTTTTTTTTTTTTGAGACCGAGTTTCGCCCTGTCTCCAGGCTGGAGTGCAGTGGCATGATCTCAGCTCACTGCAACCTCCGACTGCCTAGTTCAAGTGATTCTCCTGCCTCAGCCTCCCGAGCAGCTGGGATTACAGGGGTGTGCCACCACATGCAGCTAATTACTGTATTTTTAGTAGAGACGGTGTTTCACCATGTTGGCCAGGATGGTATCGATCTCCTGACCTCATGATCTGCCCGCCTTAGCCTCCCAAAGTGCTGGGATTACAAGCATTAGCCACCACGCCCAGCCTACTCTTTTATTCCATTTAAACTATATGTAGACTATAAATTCAGCATTACAGAACATGAAAATAATTTCTTAAGTTTGTGCATATTATTAAAGACTTTGGAGATTATTGAATATACTTGTGCAAAAATCTTTATTTTTCTAAGTATAATGTATTGAAAAGCACACATAGGCTTTGGAGATACAGAAGTGGATTTGAATCTCAGCTCTTACACTGACTAGTCTGTGCCCTGGGACAATTTACATCATTGTCATGAGCTGTATTTTTAGTCTATAAAAATAGAATTGATTATTACATTACTGTGAGGATTAAATGAGATAATATGTAAAATGTCTAACATACCACCTGCTACCTCTGAAAGGTCTGTACAAGTGTTGGTCTTTTTCTCTCCCTTTCTCCTTTTTATTACTTTTATTAAAAGAACATGGACTATCATGTTTTAATATGTCATATGTCTAGAACTCTGCTAAACATTTTAAGATATATTATATTACAAAATCCTCAGAAGGACCTCAGTAGACCTTATTATTCCAATTTGGAAAATAAGGAAACTGAGACTCACAGAGCTGAAATATCTTGTTCAAAGGTCCATCAGCCAGTAAATGGTAGATTCTGGTTTCCAACCTAAGGCCCGGATTTGAACCTAGGAGAATCTGACTTCTTAATCTTTTCCTCCAAAAGAATTCCCAAAGCATCCTTCTTGACTCTATGATAAGGGAATAAAACAACATAGAAAACGTTTCATCATGGCCTGAAGATGTAAAAGAGTTTGAGAAGAAGGATTGAGTTTGACACTGTGAAAGCCAACTATGTGCCAATTGCTACAAGTAACCAACTAGTTTGCTGACACCTAAAGCGGGGCAGGGCTAGTAGGTGGAAAGCAGCTCTCCCTGACATCCTCAAACATAGTGAACTGAAAGCAAAGAGGATATTCATTGCAGTTCACAGGGGTCCTAAGAGCTGCTCAGAAAAGCAATCATCTTAATAACTGTAGAAATCTGATCTTCCAGAAAACTTTTGCACCGACTTGCAGATTGTTGCTAAATGTATGTCTCTTACAGATGTGTTCACGCTTACATTGGTTGATGTTCCCTGTAGGAAAAGGTAAACCATCTCCTTTCTTCAGAATACTAAAAGAGGATAATTCAAAAAGCAAAATGACCCATCCTAGTATTTAACTATGGTTGGTATCATACTCTCCACTAGACTCCCTTTTCCTTTCTTCTTAGCTGTGAACTTCTCCTTTTTGAAACCTAGATTGAATATATTGTCTTCCTAGAAGATTTTCCTGGCTTTCTCCCATCCCTACGTCCGTAGGGTTCATCACACCCTCCTCTGAAACCACTGTATTTTGTATGTCTTCCTGTTGATATAGTTATTGTACTATACCGGAATAAATTTACACAAGTCTTTTTGTCCTAGCACATAGCAGGTGTTCAACAAATGTTTATGGAGTATTGATTATAGAGTCAAATTCCTGAAAATAGATTGGGTCTTAGTAATGTCAATTTTCGCAATGCCTGGCACAATGCTTAGCCTAGAGTATGTGCTCAGTAATTTTTAAAAAAATAAATGCATAAGTGATGACTGTAAAAGTCCCTGAAAAATGCCACTTTACTCAAGTTTATTAGAGAATGAAGGATTCTTACATAGAATTAGAGGTTTTAAAAGGACGTTTAAGGGAGATGGAAGGTAGAATATGTCCCAGGGTTAATATGGCACAAACTTATAAAAAGCCTCAAAGTATAGCATAAGCTGAGCTGACAGCAAATGCCACACCACCAATAACAACAAAAATCACTCTTTATAACATGTATAGGAAGAAATTCACCACTACTCTAATATTAAAGGTAAAATAGAAAGCAGAACTATGACTCCTGGCTTGTTGCATCTTCTCCTTGAATGGACATTGTCTTCAAAGGGCAAAGAGTAGAAAAAAAAAAAAGTACATCATGTAGAAGCAACTGAAACAAGTTGACTAGGTGCATCTTTCATCTCAAGTTGACAAAGATGGCCCTGAGAGCTGTAAGAAAATATCGAGTGGGTCTCTTTAAAGTAGTTCAAATGCCCAGACCCAGATTCTGAAAGTGATTGAAATGGGAAAAAACATTAGGGTATTACTGATTCCTAAAAGGGCAAATGTGGGTAGCTTTTGTAAACAAAAAATAGGTAGACTTAGTGTCAATCTTTGAAAGAAAAGACGAAAAAAATAATTAAACAGATTACTCTTGAGCACTTAGCACATAATATGGTGATCCTTAGAAGCCAGACTAACATCACTGAACATGAGAAATAACAAACTAACAATTATGTGTTGGTATAGCGACTATATTATGGCAGGAAAATACTAACAATAGCCACAATTTAATAAGTAACAGCTGTGGGCCAGGTAATGTGCTCTGCATAATATATTTTTATTTTCATTAAAATATTAACATAATCTTTCAGGATATTTTTGTGGGTGAGAGAAATTGGGGTTAAATAATGGGCATATTTAAAACTGGTTGAAAAGTTGTACCTAAAGAGATTATAGTCTGAAGTAAGATGGTCTTATTCTGTCTACATTGTTGTATTACATGAATGCTAGAAGCAAGGTATGTTTATTACAATTGTAGATGACTCAGAGCTAGAAATAACTATTAATAGGATAAAATGACAGAATCAATATTTCTTAATTACCCAATGAGAAACTAGTAAGAAACCAGTATAACAACAGATAAGTAGACATTTCTGAATTCAAGTTTCCTAAAAAATTTGTTTAATTCATAGACTGTTTTATAGAACAGCTTTATGTTTATAGAAAACTTGAACAGAAAGTGCAGAGAGTTCCATATACCTGCCCCACCCTCCCTCCACACACATATACAGTTTCCCCTTTATTAATATCTTGCATTAATGTGGTATATTTGTTACATTTGAAAGCCAATATTGATACATTATTATTAACTAAAGTCCATTGTTTACTTTCGGGTTCCCTGTTTGTGTTGTACAGTTCTGCCGGTTTTGACAAATGCATAATGCTGTGTTTCCAATATTAAAGTATTATACAGAATATAGTTTCAATGCCCTAGAAACCCCCTGTGCTCCACCCGTTCATCCCTTCTCCCTTTCCAACCCTTAACCACTGATCTTTTTATATCTCTATAGTTTTGCCTTTTCCAGAATGTCACATAGTTGAAGTCATATAGTATGTAGCCTTTCAGACTTCTTTCCCTTAGTGGTGGGCATTTAAGGTACTTTTATGACTTTTCATGGATTGAGAGCTCATTGCGTTTTATCTCTAAATAATGTTCTATTCTGTGGCTGCACCATGGTTTGTTTATCCGTTAAACCTATGAAAGGCATATTGGTTACTTCTAGTTTTTGGCTAATATGAATTAAGTTGCTACAAACATTCACATGCAGGTTTTTGTGTGGACATAAGTTTTGAACTCATTTGGATAAATAACCAGGAATGCGATTGCTGGATCATATGATAAGACCGTGTTTAGGGTTGTAAGAAACTGCCAAACTGCCTTCCAAAGAGGCTGTACAATTTTGCATTCCTACCAGCAATGAATGAGAGTTTCTATTGCTCCACGGCATTTGTAGCCAGTGTTTTGTATTTTAATCATTCTAATAGCTGTGTAGTGGTACTGAAATCAGGTCTTAAAAATGAGTTTCATGTATAGAGAAAGGAAGGGATCTCCTTAAGAAATGGCTCAAATGGGGGGAAAAGTTCTTGGTAGAGTCTATGGATCATAAGCTCGATGTATCAAAAGCCTGATGCAAATGCTAATAAAAATCAAAACAAAACCAAAAACAACTTGAGGTATGTTGATCCTGTCGGTTTCCTACTCATGCGATAGAGTGATCACATTATGCTCTGTTAGTCAGGGTATATATAGAGAATGGTAGACAGGTCAGTTTGGGGCACATGGTACAGTGACAGCTCTGACATGTTAATCCAGATGTGGAGGTTGTATTTATGATATCAGTCATTTCAACACAAAAGATAAATGTGTTGGGTGATAGGTAGCCCAGTTATCCCGATTTTATCATTATACTTGTATACATGTATCAAAATATCACATGTATCCCCAAAATATGGACCACTATTATATACCAATAAAAAGGGGAAAAAATGTCGTGTAAAAGAGGAACAGGACAAAGGAAATCTATAAAAATATTTCAACAAATGTCATGTTAAAGGGATTACATTTTTTGTGTTTCCAGATTACTAAAGAAAACCTCCCTGGTCTCAAATATAAAATGGCGATAATTTTACTAATCCTCTGGGATTTTTGGTAGAAATTATCTGGGATAATGTCTATGAAGAGTTTAGCATACTGCCTGACACATGATAACTGTTCAGCATTGCACTGGCCACCCAATGGGGATCCGGAGGTCGGCGGGGGAGGTATGGCTGGGAAGCATGTCAGTGATGTTTCAAGTGAAGTGACATTTGGGCAAGTTGACTAGCTCACCTGAGGACACATACAGAGCAAAAGAGAAGAGGCCTAAGATATCATCTGAAAAGACTAGGAGGAAGAACTACCCAAGGACATTATTGCAAGAAAGAAATGAACAGATACAAAGCTTTTGCCATTCTGGCAGGTACCTAATGCCAAGAGCCTGGGGAAACAGTGATTCCTTTATACAGAATTGTTCTAGTTGCTTTCTCTCCTTTTATCCCTGAAGAAAGAGCTTCCCTTAAAGAGTTGATCATTAGTGAGATTATATGACGTTAATGAAGTCTTTCAGTTTCTCCATCTGTGTATTTGCATTGCACCTGTCCCTGCAGTACCTTGGTGTTTTAACTGCTGTACATGTCGAGAAATATTCACATTGTTCATTATGCAAAGGAGATCTGGCAGATTTAGGTCTGGATGTGGCAAAGTCAGGAGAGCTGTGACATTGTGAGATTACCCATTGAAAACTAAAAATAAAACCTCAGAGAATACAAAGAACAGAAGAAAGAGGCTATTAACATTCAACTTACAGTGAACATGATGATATATACATTACAAGTAAAAAAATTTCAAAAATTATTTCTTTAGTTTTGACATAAAAGCAAGTGCGATTTTTTTTTTCAGGAGAAACCCAATCAGCTAATAATATGCAAGAGACTGAAATGACCTTATTTTCTAAATTTTAAAAATATGCTAATAAATACTAACATAACTTTTTTACATCTGAATGTTCACATCAAAATTATGTATTTTTGTATTAGTCTTCAGTAACTTTAGTACTTACTCAAAAGGCATTTTCAAATTACTAGACATTTTATAGCCTGTGTACCTGGTACTTGGTATCTAGTGGCCCGGTATACCTGTTTAACTGAATTTTTCTCTATATTTCTTAAAGGGATGGTTGCTTTTTACATTCTACATACAAAGTCTCCCGTGAAAAGATTATGTCTTTATTATCAAAATTAATTAAACACTGCATACTTGTTTTTTTCCCAGAAAAAGGTACATTTTTATACTTAAGAACTGTGGGTTTTATATTTTCAACTATTTATTTTAGGGACTTTTCAAAACTATTAGCACATAGATAGTATAGTGTTCTTATCCTAGAATTAAACAAAAATAATCATAAGCATAATTTTAGTGCTATTAATAATACCCTGTCTTCATACTGTGCTCCACAGTTTTCAAAGCTCTTTAATATGCATTGCTCCTACTATCACTTCCCCGGTTATTACCACCAAAATCAGGGAGAGAGTACCATTTCCTGCTTGGAAGTATGGGCTTTGGGGTCAAATAAAACTGGATTTATGTACTGATTCTGCTACTTAATTTGTGAGCTTGATCAAGTTATTTTACCTTCTAAGTCTCCATTTCCTCATTTTAAAGTATGGATAATAATACCTCATAGAGTTTTTGTATAGAGTAAATGAAATAGAACACAGTCCACACTCAGTAAAGTGTCTGGCCCAAGCAACGTTAGTTTCTATCATCAACATCATAGTCAACACCATTATATTACAAAGATATTGTTACATCAGTATCCCTCAGGATTCAACCAGATCTTGGAAATAAAGGAAACCTTGAAGTCAAGATCGTGTGATAGATGTGATTCTCCATTGTGAAATATTTTTAAATGCCTCAAGCACGTATCCCAAGCATACTAGTCCTATAATGATATCCTCCAGAAAGGGAAGTTCATGGTGCATAATGTGGGAAAATTCTGCCTGTCACCCTTTGAATGATACAACATATATTTGTGTATCAAAAGCCCTGATCCAGGAAAGAAGCTTTACCATCCATCAGTGTTGCCAAAAGTGCCCAGTCATGTAGTACTTACTCTGTACCAGACAATTCCCAGTGCTTTATGCAGAAACTCATTTAATCCTCACAACAAATCTCTGTGAGGCTGGTACCATGATTATCCCCATTTTACAGATTGGGAAACTGAGGCATAGGTAAACTATAACATGCCCAAGCTTCCTCAGCTATTTAAGAGGCAATGTCAGGATTCAAATCCAAAGAGGCAGGCACCAGCCTCTGGTCTCCCAACCACTACTCATATTACTTCTGTCATTCTCACGGGAAGCTCTGAAATTTACTAGTTCTATGCTCAATCTCCCCATCAAGAACTATAAACCCCTTTGGAGACTGACACTGCATTATTCTAATGCACTCAAATGTTAAGTAGGTTAAAAAGCAGTTCCCTTTTTGTTTTTCCTTTGCATTCTAAACACCAGGAGGAACCCTCTCGTTTCTAATGCAATATTAGCAATGTATATTATTTAAGGAAGCAAGCACCTCAAAAAATTTCTGAAGTCACACCCATTTGGATATGATGAATAGGAAGGGCACAAAAATAGGCACTTATTCTGCACAAAATCAATATTTAACACTGGAACACTTCCAAGCCACAAGTGGGAACTAAACTGATGGAGAGAAGTTCAGCAAAGCAGTGAGTTCACTTTAATTCTGAACGGGTTGCACTGTGGCTGGTGCATGTAGAAATATTTCTAGAAATGACCTTGATGTCAACATTTCACTACTACTACTACCACCTGCCGCTTTCTGTCTTTTCTTACTTGTCATGCCCTATCATTATGTGAAAATCATATCGCTATTACAACATGTATCATGGTTCAGCAATTAGAGCATGAAGCTCGAAGTCCCTGTTCTTCTCGCTATTGCTTGAATATATCACTATGCCAGACCAAGTATTGAATGAATGAGTAGACTAATGACTGCCCATGCTAGAAAACAAACTAGATGAAGAGTTGGGATGACCTTAGTTCCACGTCCCTGCTGCATCACTAATCATTTTGTCACCTTGTGGAAATTACTCTCCTTCCAATTCTGAGACTGTATTTGCTATCTGTGCCAACAAAAGTGACAAAAAGTGCAAGGAAAAAAAAGTAAGCAGAGAAAATGAGAAATGTTCTTGTCACCCTCAAGTTAATAAAGACCTGTTTTAATCACACAGTCTTCCTAAGAATGTTTTCAACTCCTAGAAGCCTCAGCATCCTGTCTAAAAAACACTTTCATCACAATGAGGCGTGTGCTTTGTGCATGCTGCATTCAACTTAGTCATCTTATTAATGAAAGCAAAATTATAGAACATTTATTTGAGTTGATTAATTTATTCCTAAATGGGGCAATTTCAAGGTATGAATAACTTCCCATCTTTTATATTTCTAACAAGACATTTCTTTCCCCTTTATTCTGCCCTGAGGGTGTGTGAAGGTTATAAATAATTCAAAAGAATATATCCTAAAATGTCTTGCATTTTAATGAATTCCCAAGATTGAAAGGAGTTAGTATTGTTTAAATCATACGAATGTTATGCATCAATATTTTGTATTGTTCATCACAATACAGCCCTCATACTAGTATGATTTGATAACATGGGTGGAGGAAATAACTTATTGTAAAGATAACTAGGAAGTAATTATGAAGAAAGTCATGGGAATGTTAAAGGAACATTCTCACATTTTTCAAAAAAAAAATTCCATTGACTTCTACAAAGGATATTGTCCTGAATGAATCAAATATGTTCATAATTATTCAAGAAAAATATGAAGATCCATTTATGTAACTGCTGCTATAGATGTAGTCCTCTAAGACAGTGTTATCGAAAGTCTGTAAAATATGCTATAAGGGATGATTTGAAGTGCAAAGAAACTGCAGCTGTAGATTAAATAAGATCACAGTGAGAAAGTTACTTTTAATTCTCTTCTGATTACCTGGTTATCCCAAACCTCAGGTCTGAAAGTCTCGGTTAAGTGATAATGTCTATACCAAACTCTTACCAATTGTTATATTTAGCAAATGAGCCCCCTGATTGTAATTAAGTATTAGGAAGTATAGTTTTTAGGCCAGTAAGCATCTCAAAAAAATTTTGAAGCCACACGCGTTCAGATAGGAAGAACAGGAAGGCTACAAAAATAGGTACTTATTCTATACAAAATCAGTATTTAATGTTGGAACACTTCCAAGCCACAGGCAGCAATTAAACTAATGGAGCAAGACTCTGCTTAGAACTTTTGAAGACAATGGTATTGAGTCAAAATTGAGTCCAGTTGTTTTATTTCCATCGTATTTATATTTATTGTTGTTTGCCCTTTCTGTTGAGACATGCTGTTTTTCCTTTTATGGAATGGCACAAAGTTTTCCTGTTTATATTTTGTAAGTTTAATTGTGGATCAATTCAAAGAAAATATTAAGTAAACAATAGTGCAGATGGCATGCAGTTGTGACAAAAATCCTGACGGTAGTGTATTAATGACCAAAATTCAAGAAATACAGCTCTTCTGGGCTCAAACATACAGTCTCTCTTCTAACTCTCTTGTCCCACTTCTTTCAACAGCTGCTGGTGCTCAGGGACCTACACATGTTTTCATAGCCCTTATCAGGTTAGCCACAGAAGCAAGGTGCCAATGATAGTGATGGGAAGGGGCACCAGGGCAGCAGAATGATGTCACAGAGCTGAACAAAGGGTTGAGAGATAACAATGTTTTATGTCTAATATCTCCTAGTAACCATCAGATTGAGTGACTGTTTTTAAGCCAGATCAGATGCCCTTTGACCCATATCTTCACCTACTGAATCACCCACACTGTTAAATGGCAAGGTAAAAGATTTCACTCTACGAGACACTGTGTGTTACTTCTCTGTGGGTCATTGACTCCTTGATAAAGCTTGTCTTTAGTTATCTGTCGTAACCTCTTCATGTTGAGTTTTAATGATACACACCATGAGCAGTTTTCTCGCAGAGGTGGGTATGGGTGTCTGTGTATGTTTTAGTGTGCACATAAGCCTACACATAAATATATATGCATACAAATATACATATTTAAATTATTGTATAAAATATAGAGAATGGAGCTAACATGAGAAGGTCTCATTTTGAGGACCCAAATTCCGTCTTAAGACAAGAGAATTTTTTGAAATGGCACCTTGTGTTTGAAAGCTAAGTCCAAATATCTCATGACCTATTTGAATGTGGGCTGGAATAATAGAAGTGTTGGCCAGGGGATTTGGAGTAGCATACCAAGTTCAGATTTAGTAACTTCTTGCTCAGAGTAATTCATTTCCAGATGCCTGTGAATAAATCAGTTTTTCTGGTGAGCCCCCTCATTGCTGGTGTGGTTGTGGAGAAAGAGGAACTCTTTTATACTGTTGATGTGAATGTAAATTAGTCTATCCATTACGGAAAATAGTATGGAAGTTCCTCAGAAAATTAAAACTAGGACTACCGTATGATCCAGCAATTCGACTACTGGGTATATACTCAAAGGAAACGAAATCAGCTTGTCAAAAAAACTTTGCATTTCCATGTTCGTTGCAGCACTCTTCACAGTAGGTAAGATATGGAGATAATGGAATCAACCTAAGTGTACATCAGTGAATTAGTAGATAAATAAAATATGATACATATACACAATGGAATCTATTCAGTCATAAAAAGAAGGAAATCCTGTCATTTGCAGCAATGTAGATGAACTGGAGGGCATTATGTTAAATGAAATAAACCAGGCACAAAAAGACAAATCACCTGTGTGATCTAACTTATATGTAGAATCTAAAGAAGTTGATCTTATAAAAGCAGAGAAAAGAATAGTGGTTATCAATTGCCTGGGAAGGGTGCAGAGAGGTATGTAGGGAGAGATTGATCAGCAAGTACAAAGGTGCAGTTCGGAGGAATAAGTTTTGTCTACTGCACAGTGGGTAACTATGGTTAACAATATTGCACTGCATATTTCAAAAAAGAAAGGATTTTGAAGGATTTCCCCAGGCTGTTGGCTTTAGGTACCTGCCAGAATGGCAAAAGCTTTGTATCTGTTCATTTCTTTCTTGCAATAATGTCCTTGGCTAATTCTTCCTCCTAGTCTTTTCAGATGATATCTTAGGCCTTTTCTCTTTTGCTCTGTTTGTGTCCCCAGGTGAGCTACTCAACTTGCCCAAATGTCACTTCACTTGAAATGTCACTGACATGCTTCCCAGCCATACCTCCCCCGCTGACCTCCAGATCCCCATTGGGTATCCAGTGCAATGCTGAACAGTTATCATGTGTCAGGCAGTATGCTAAACTCTTCATAGACATTATCCCAGATAATTTCTACCAAAAATCCCAGAGGATTAGTAAAATTATCGCCATTTTATATTTGAGACCAGGGAGGCTTTTTTTTTTAGCCATCTGGAAACACAAAAAATGTAATCCCTTTAACATGACATTTGTTCACAAAAAAATGGTAAATTTATGAGGTGAGGAATATGCCAAATGCCAGATTTAGTTTTTATGCAATGTATACATATATCAAAACATTGCACTGTACTCCATAAATATTTACAATTATTGTGTGTCAAGTTTTTAAAAAGAGACTCTAAGTAAATAAATAAAAACAAATACATTTTCCTAGCTGCACTTCTGATGGATAACATGTATCAGTATTATTAATACCAAGTATTATCCTGTATTTGAATATACAGATAGTCTCTCCCTGGGCAGTGCTGCAATCTTTCCAAAATCGTTCTGATGAAAAATTTGTTGTAACTGATGAACCATCATTTGAATAGGATAATCAAAATGACTGATCCTTCTGAGAAACTGCCAACTCTGCATCCTATAAATGGGCCACAGTTGATTGGTTTGACCTGAAGTTAAGTATAATAGTCACAACTTAGATGGGTTTAGTAACTCTTCGGCTGATATATGGTTGTAGCCTGGTTGTTTCATGCTTATAAGCATAATTGGAATGCCTAAAATAAGATGAAATTGCTGAAGCTTCATTTGAAGAGCAAAACCTTGGAAAAACCATGAACAAGTTAGCATTTTTAGTTCATATGTGAGTATGTAATGAACCTTTTAAAATGACCGTCTGTAAAGAGTGCTGCTTCTCTGATTTGCCCACTTTGAACATCAGAACTTGACTGCAGAGGACATGCAGGACCCAAGGCATAGCTTTCTACTGGTAACAAAATCTGGTAGAGTTCCTTTAATTGATACTTTATGAAGACAACCAAAAGGTTGCCTGATGATGTATCCATTTTGCTGTTGAGATAACTCATAACTATTTGCCTCAGTGGTATATATGGACAAGTCCTTTTTATGAGAAACTAGTGAAATGTTTAATCAGTTCAGATCCTTCTGTTCACACCTCTCTCTCTCATTTTTATATGTCCTTCCAGGATATGTTGATTACCATTGAAAGTCCCACATCATATTTATGCCAGTTTAAGTTGATCACTTCCGTCACAGAAAACTTTAAAAAATTTAAAAATTAAGTCTTGAGAACATCTACTGAAGTATGGCCGAGTAAAAAGATTTTTATTCCACTCTCCTTCCTTGTATCTCATTAATAATTGCCATAAATAAATACATGCGAAGGAGAAAAGTACCATCATAAAAAATGAGTTAAACATATAGTATTTCAGCTTCAAAAAATTCAGAGAAACATAATTTCTTTAAAAAAAAAATCTTTAAAAAGTACCTACTAGATTTTAAAGAAGGAATTACAAGACAAAAGAAACACAAAATAGAAACTGGCAGAGCTTGGAAAAGCAAGAGAAGAGGAAAAAGCACAATCATTCTAAAAGCAATAGTAAAGGCAATAAAAGTAGCATTAAAATATTTTTAAAAATAAAAAAGGCAATATAGGCTTAAGGAAACAAATATATGAAAGAAATATAAAAAGAAAAAAATTGTATTAAGAAGATACATGTAAGAAACATGGTATACCTCACACATGTATAATTGATGTTTTCAAGGAAGAAAATGCGTTAATAAATGAAATAGAAAACTGTCCTGAAATTGTCACATTTAAGCTTACAAATAAAAAGAGATGGATCTAAAAAATCTGATATAAAATAAACATTAAGGTGAATCCCAGTAAATTATTATAATTTTCCAGAACATGAAATTATATGTGCATTTCAGGAGGAATAAATGCCAGGTGAACCTAGACTTTTGTGGTAGCAACAGTCAATATTGGACCATAGAATAATGTCTACTAAAGTTTGAGGTAAAGTAAATTTGACCCAAGTATTTTGTATTCATCCAAATTATTTTGCAAGGGTATATGAAGATTATATATCAACCAACAGACATTCTCAAACAAGTATACAGCACATAGGTCCCTTTTTTCATAATCTTTCTGAATTTTACAATGCAGCCAGCCAAAAGATGGATCAGTATAAAGAATTCAGGATAGAAAATCCATAGTTATAATCGTTCATTGATTTCAACATTGTGTGAATTATGGTGAACAACAGCATATAAATATAATAGCTCCTAATAATTTAAAATTTTTAAAAATCAAAAATTCTGGTTGAGGAGGGCAGATAGTTGCATGATATCTGCTTGCAAGGCACTGAAAGAGATTCAGTTTGCCTAGATTATTCACTAGACGTGACTAAAGTGGAAGCTAGAGCCGTTAGGTCTGATTGCTCAGGGCCTTTAAACACACTAAGGAATTTAGACATTTTCCTAAAAGCACTGGGAAGACATGTAACCACCCAAGGAGATCTTCTTGCCCCCTGCCCAGATAGAGCCAATGTATCAAGACAGGGGAATTTGAATAGAGAAAGAATTTAATGCACAGTATTATATGTACTATATCTACATATATATACTTATTTTTATATATTAGTTTACATATATATTTGTATATATACACACGTATACATATAAATATAAATTTATATATTTTTATATATTTACATTTATACATTATATATATATAAGTACATATTTGTATGTACACACATATATATGTGTATATACAGTATATACACATACACAAACACATACATATAAATTGAGGGAGAGCCGGGAAAACAGAAGAGTAGAAAGTTCAAAAGTTAAAATTTCAAGAGATAAGCACTTAATATAAAATAAATGACATCAGGATCATATTATGAAACAATTTTTATTCCTCACTTAACATTTATTTGAAGCAGCAGCTGGCTCTCCAATACAATAATACTAATCAGTTTTTTGATGAATCTAAATCCTAGGCCAATGAAGTATTTATTCTTCGTGAGAAATGCTGTTAAGTAACACATGTCTCTTCCTCTTTTTCTGCCCAGCCAGAGCAACAGAAAAAGATTGCTGGGTATGAGTGTGGGTTTCTTTCACCTTTAGAGCAGAGAGTATTAAAACTCGACCTAAAGCCCATTAATGAATTGTGAGGGGCCTACTGATGGACCAAAATGGATCTAAGATTGGAAGTCTTTTTTCACTGTTCTGCGTGGCTCTCTATTCCATAAGTTTTAGTTTTCACTTATGATTTGTGATGGTTAATACTGAGCGTCACCTTGATTTAAAGCCATATACATATAGCCAACTAACTGAGTTGTTTATGATTACTAAATTTGTAAACTGACCTTTGTACATTATCCCAGTTTACTGAAGGTTCCAGTTCAGTGTTCTGACTAAAGCTCAACCCTGAACAGAGAGTTGCAACATGACATACACCAGGTAGATAGGAGCTGCGATACTAAGTGGGCCATTTTTTTTCATCCCACAAAATGGCCTTAAGAAAAACATGTGAGAGTCTACACTCTAGTGGCGCTCAAGTAAACAACACCTCCATGTGATATGAAAATAAAGAAAATCTCTGAAGAATATTCTCCTCCCACAACTACTCCTTCTATATATATATTACTTCCTAAGAAAAGAAAGAGGAATGACAGGTCATGTTCTTCCTCTCGTCAAACTGAAGCCCAGGAGTCTAACTCGGAGACATCTTTGATGTCTGTATTCCAGAGTCAATTCACACTAACTCAAATAATTCTTGACTGCATAGTCTGATGTACAGATTAGTCAAAGACATAGATGGGAAGAAAATTATCGGATGTTTTAAAAGTCTTCATGAGGTTTTTATGATGGATGTATACAGGTCAGAAGATATCTAGTGATTTTCCTCTAGAAAAGAGAAAAATACAAAAATGGCTTTAATAATACAGGATTAGTTACATGTTATAACAGAGGAATAATCAAAAAATAATAGTGGAATGAGTGAATTAGATTTTATCAACTTAGAAAATGTTTATAGAGGGCTTATTATGTTTCAGGCACATTTTTAAAGCCTGGGGATAGCATCATGAATTGAAAATATTAGGCTCTGTGCTTGTGCTACTTTGTAGATGAGAAGAAAGGATGACCAAGTGTGTCTAACCCAGAAGCAGGGTTTCGAATTTCAAACACTACTTGCTACCACTATGTGAGGTCCAAGATAGGACCCCACTTCTCCAGTGCAACTCCCCAGTGTATTACTGCCAAATGTAAATCATCACTACCTTGTGCTATTTCTTTATGTCATAATAAGCCCACAGAGATTTTGAAACAATCAAAAATGTTCCACCCAAACACATTTTACAGAGCTCAAGTGATTAAGCTACGAAATATGTTTTCATTAATATGGCTCTGCTTAGTAGTTTTCAAAGTCTAGATAGAGTATTTGTCAACAAGAAGGGACACACAGGGCCACATGCTTACTGTGCAATAACTGGAAATAAGATACAAACCATGTATTGTTCTTTAGTATCAAGTTAACTGACAGGCCACTTGGTATCTCTTTGACTTGTTTAAAATGTACTTTCAAATAAAAGAAAGAAAACAAATGGTATTTTAACTAACTAATGTTTTCCTGAATGAGGAAACTGCCTTTTCTAATCTTGTATTATAGACAGGAGCAAACAGGTTTGCATCAATTACTGTTCTGTTTGTTTAATATGTATTTTCAAAAACAGTGAATACCAAATCAAATAGTTTTAATGCTCAGTTATGTTAAATAGCCCCCATTTGGATTTTTTCCAACATAAATCTAAGCAAATATTGATAAATAGCACAAAGCGTATCAATAATATGTTGTCTGAGCTTGTTATTTAGGGGATTAAAATCACAGCCGAGAGAGCAAATAAATATTACAAGTTACACTGCATCATATTTGCCAAACTTCCTAAATTATTAGCAGATCCACTGGGTAAATGCAGCAGCAAAGCACAATCTGTTTCCCATGCAAATCTGAAATCCACTTATGAGGCATAACAAGCCTAGATAGGATTTCAGATATATGATTACAGAATTATTGATTCACCATTTTCATCTCCAAAGAAGGTCATTCTAGGGATCACCTTGTAGGTTTACCCAAAATGAAATAAGAGAAGTGTATATGGGTAGTTTATTCTTTCCATGTGTACACACTTGAGGTCAGCTTAACCAACTTGTACCAAGATGATGATTCGTATAAGACACATAGAATCTATCATCAAATGATTTTCAATCAGATAGGAAGTATGTGAAACAAATGCACAATAACTCTAACACAAAGAAGAATGGAGGTCTCCATAGCAGTGTAAGGGCTGTCGAGGAGAATATGTTCAGATGGGGAAGGTGAAATGGAGTCCTGTTTCCTTGAATTTAATTGAGCAAGAAACAGAGGAGAAGCAAACACTTTGGAAGAAGAGTTTGTGTAGCAAAGGCTCATAGTCATAGTTGCCTTCTAAAGAAGGAGGATCCCTTTTATTTTGCTAGGGCTCTGGATGAGCAGAGGTATGCAGAGGGGACCCTGAAACTGCAGCTGGGCTAGGAGCTGGAGAGAGCTGAATTACTCTGGTTAAGGAAATGTGAGATTTGGGATTTGCCACTAGGAGGACGAGAGGAAAAGAAGAGAGAAAGTATGAAAGAGATGTGAGGCTAAAGCTAAAACTGAGAGACAGTCTGCAACAGGTATATCTAACCGGAAATGTTAATCATTTCGTTCCTGTAGTGGGAGTACTTCCTTCTCCCCAGACCTCTGTATTTCATTTCCTCTACTAAATGTCTTGTGTAGGTGGGATGCTTTGGTCATGGTATTTTTGTTTTGTTTTTGTTTGGGTTTTGTAATTTTTTTCTTTCTTTTTTTTTTTCCTTAAAATTAAGAAAGAGAACTGAATTCCATGACTGGGTTAACTAATTGTAATAGAGGGACCACATTAGCAGGAAGGTAAGTGGAGCTGTAAACTAATCACTGATGCTCCTCTAGTTACAAACAGCTTAGGTAACCAAAATCCCTAATTGTGCATAAATCCAAAGTGACTCCACACAAGTAATTGCTATTGCCATCTGTTAATGGCTGGCAGAGCTTTTTTATGTATCTGTGGAAATTGAAAGTTTTTAATAATTGAAGTTATTCTGGTAATGTAACCCTTTTCTCTGCTTTACCCCACAAATTTCTATAAATCTTAGAGAAAGCCACAGATTCCACATTTCGTGTCATGGTAGGTCAGATCCCTTTTACCTCAATCTTCAAGTGTATAGAGAATGCAACTAATATCAAGGTTATGTATGTAATCCAATTTGGTGGAGCAAAGTGTGTGTTAAGCAAACAAGTAGAAAACTTAGAAGGCAGCTTGAGACCAAATTGTGCAGGATCTTGAATGTTCAAGTCAGGAACTATGTTTCATTACACCATGAATTATAATTCAAAATTACAAAGGGGAGGAGGACTAACAACTAAGAATTGATATATCCAACCTAAATATCTCCCTCAAGTCCCACATCCATGTATCCAGCTGTCTACTGGACATTTCCGCTTGAACTTCTCTCGGGTATTTATTTTATTTATTTTTTGAGATGGAGTCTCACTCTGTTGCCAGGTGGGAGTGCAGTGGTGCGATCTCAGCTCACTGTAGCCCCAAACTCGGAGATTCAAGCAATTCTCCCACCTCAGCCTCCCAAGTGGCTGGGACTACAGGCACCCACTACCACGCCTGGCTAATTTTTGTATCTTTTAGTAGAGGCGGGGTTTCACTATGTTGGCCAGGCTGGTCTCAAACTCCTGACCTCAAGTGATCTACCCTCCCTGGCCTCCCAAAGTGTTGGGATTACTGGTATGAGCCACCACGCCCATCCTCTCTCAGGTACTTTAAACTTGACTGTCAAATTCATCTTTCTCCCCCTACATATACTTTTATATGTTTTCTATGTGTTTTTATGTATTTGTTTGTTGATACCTGTTTCCTAGCCAAGAAGCTAGGCGTCAGGTCTGTTTTCTTTGTCCTTATTCCATATAGCAAACTGGCCAATGGGATGTGTTAATTTTGCCTTCACGATGTCTCTTCAGTTCATCCTTTCTTTTCCAACCCACCACCTTTCATTTAGCCCAGACCCTCATGGTTTCTCATAGGAATTACTACAGTGTAACATGTGGGTGTATGTCAGATTGCCCGAGTTCAAATTCTACAGCACACTTCATCAGCCATATGACCTCTATTCACTTCAGTTTCCTTGTTTGTAAAATGTGGAAAATGAAAGCACCTACCTTAAATGAATAAATGAATGCATGCCTGAATTATAGGAGGAAGAAGAAAAATTACATGATCAAGCCTTAGCTTTATCTAGGTATGAATCCAGATAGTCAGATCCCATGGCAGGGCTGTCTGATAGAAATATAATGGGAGTCATTACATTTAAATGTAACTTTAAATATAAATATATTTATATTTAAATGTGACTTTAAATATAATGGGAGCCATTATATATATATGTGTGTATATAACTTTAAATTTTCTAGTAAAAAAATAAAAATACGTTAAATTAATAATATTTATTTAGTCCAATATAGCCAAAATATTCTCTTGTGGCACTAGACACGTTTTAAGTGCTCACTAGGCACATGTGGCTGGTGGCTCCCATTACTGGACCAAGCAGCCACAGAGATTATGACACTGGAGAATACTATTGTCAAAACCAATGAAAGAAAACCTCAAGAAGGTGCTTAGAAAGAAAAGATGATACATTTGTCCTGCTCACAGTGAGGTTAGGGTATGTAAGCAATTCGGGTGAAAATATCTTAATAAGCAGTGAGAAATAGAGTTCTAAAATAGGCAGAATTAGAGATTACATTTCAGAAGCCAAAAACCAAGGATCTAGCCATAAAGTATGCTTTAATTTTAGCTCACCTCAATAAGTAAATATTTGCTTACTAGTATTGCCTGGTGATGTGTGGTGTGCTGTGGGGCCCTCCATGACTTCACTCTTGCCGTGCCCCCTCCTCAAAGGTCCCACATCTTACTCTGCACCTCTCCAAATGCTGTCATACAAAGGCCTGCACCACTTCTTACATTAAGGCTTTTCCAACTATTTTGTCACGTTTATCTTATCCCTCAAATCCTGCTGTACATAAAATTACTATTTACACAGTTAGGCACTGTAATTACTCTGGGCACCATCTTTTGTCCTCATAGCTTGACTGTAAGTTCCTTGAAAACCAGGAGCACTTCTGTTTCCACAGACCTCAGAATCAAAGAACCTGAGTGCTCAATAAATGATTGTTGAAACAGTGACTGACTCGGGCAACGTTCAAGCTTCAGCTTCTGAAATTATGAAGGCACATCCAAGGAACTGAAAATTCCACAAACACTGTTCTTTAACTCAGTGCTAATGGTCAAACTGCTTCCATTTGCATGTGGGTGTTTGGAATGGCAGACTCAGAAATCATTTTTGACATAAATTGGGTAATCCAGAGGGCAGTATGGGCTTCCAGCTACTCTTCAGGTTCACCAGGAACAGGTAGTTCAAGGTAGTTACATTATAAACCTTAGATGTCTTGATGCACTTGCAGTTAATTCCAGCTAATTCATCTTCGGAGGAAGATGTTTTCATCACTGAGTAGTGAGCAGGAAGAGATTAATTTTAAAGGCAAGCAAAATAGAAGCGTCTTAACAGCCCGTTAATGATGCCATTTTCCCATTTCCTGCTCTTGATGTATTGTGCGCCCATGAATGATGGGGCAAAATCCAGGCTTTAGAAATTCATGTTTTGTGGAGAAAATCCATTTCTGTGCCTTGCAAAGCAGAACTACAGGTGCAGCAAGTGAGTAAACAGTACCAGCTGCTCCTTGGCTGTGGTTCGTTAAAGAGAAATTAAAGACAAAACCCAGGTTTGGAGTGAGTACAGAATCACTGAGAGGACAGCAACGGATTTTTCATGAGTTAGGCCCCGCTTCTAGCATCTCCACCGTAAAACAGCATGCTCATAAAGGAACCGCAGCACACACATGCTGAAGGTCAGAGCTGGTTTCTGCCTATATTCTGGTGAAGTGTTTTGGTGAAATGTCCTTGCAGACATTGTGACTTAGCCAGGGAACTCATACCAGATTCATATATTAAAGCTCTAGAGGCTGATTTGGGAGATGATGTAGAGTGCCTAAACACACAAACTTGTCACCAATACAAGTGAATTCACATCTTAAGCTTTTAAAAAATTCATATCTCAAGGAACCTAATGGGCTCAGGATTTTTTTTTTTTTTGTACTTATGACATGGGTTCACTTTTATATGACTAAGCTTTTAGGAAAAGTCTGTGAGTGGAGAAGTTTGATAGTATAGAGTTTATCAGAATACAGAAGATAATATTACACATCAGAGTCTCAAAAACGTTTCAGTGGTTATCTGTTTGCTTTATTCTCACCAGTTGATTCCTTACCTTGTGTCTGATAGCACCATGTGTACACTGCCACCAAGGATGAAGGGAACAAAGTATCATTACATGTGACATAAACAACAACTAATAACAAACTGTTGGTTTTGATATTGCTCCTGAGTGATTTTTGGCATTTTATTACTTCATTTGACATTCTGAAACTTCTCAGGAATTATGGGGAAGAATTTTCATTAGATGCAGTCAATGATAAGGGTAAATGAAGCTTATATTTATATTCTAAAGGTTATATTTGGAAAATTATTTTCTACCTATATATTAAATTATAAACTTTCATAAGTGCCCCTTTCTTAACTTCACAGTTAACTGCTGTGGACCATGGTATGTCACTTGTGAATGTAAAACAAATGCTAAGAGAACACTCAGTGGTCATGTCATGTTATCTTCTTGAAATTTATTCCTAGGGCTCTAGTCACGTCTTATAGGACGGTTTACCCTGATGCAATTGGCTCCATTGTTGCTGCCCTGGTGCTGGTATTACCTCTTCATATACCCTTGACTCCCATCTGCTGTCAAGATGGGGGCACAGAGGCTGAATGAAAAGGTGAATGAAATACCAGGGCCCATTTCCTGCATGTGAGTGGAAGCAAAATTTTATTTTCAAACTGAGTCTTTTCTGGTAAGCAGACTTTGCCCTGCTTTGTACCACTGCTTTCTATTTAGAATCTGTTATGCCCTCAGTGAAGAAAGTGTTGCAAAGTACAAATTCTTTTTGCATGACTTCTTCCCCCAATTCCAAAATGCTTTTATGAGTCAATTAGTAGAAAGTAGAAAGAACAAGACCTTGTCTATTGAAAGGAGCTCCTGCTCACGTGTGAGCTGCCCTGCCTCTTGAGGTGGTACAGACGCAACTAAGACAAAGCTGTGAATGGCAGCCATGATGCTTCGTGGATTGCCTGACACACCATGAGCACCATGAGAATGTTCTCACTGCCACAGAGCAATAGCGTTTCTGTCGCTAACAGGAGCCAGAAGTATGATTTCCATTATGATAGGGAATTTTCCTGCATCCTCCAGTCTCCCACACCTCAGTCTAAACCTTTCTCAAGTAATCCTGTGTCATCACTCTGACTCTACTCTGCATTTGGTATAGATCAGCCTTAGAGAGTACTGCTGGCATCTTTGCATGCCCCCGCCACCCCACAATCATAGTTGGTTCCTAAATGCCATTTCCATCCCCCTGCAGTGGACCAGCCTAACTACCCAGGCCCCATGCCTATCTCAGAACAGACTATTTGGATCTGGGCTTTGAAAGTCATCTGTTGGCTTCTGAGGACAGGCCAGCTTGGGGATGCGGCTGGGAGCTATGAGTTGTGATGTATCAGGGGAATGTCTTAGGCTCACACAGAGGTGTTGCATATAGAGAGGGTCTGTGAGTGGAGAAGTATGAGAGGGCAATTATAATGAGCAACCTGTGCTGCCAGATGGGATCAACCAGGAAAAATCAGCTAGTGAAAGCTAATGATGAAATCATGTAAAGTGGGATAGGCAGGAAACTTTTCTAGGTTTTTGTTTGTTTGGGTTTTTTAAATTTATTTGTTCTTAGCAATGAGCATGAAAGTTTGGTTTGAGTTCCCAGGTGAGGAGCCTCACACTCTTCAAATGCATAAACTTCTCAGACCACTTGTCTAATAATGGTTCCAGGTAGAATTGAAAGTTGAGGACAGAGGTCTGTTGCAAGGACTTTCTCCTCATTAAAATTTTTTCTCTTCAGGGCTCTCTATGTCTGATTTGGCAGCCTCATCCCTGAATGATCCAAGTGGCTTTCACCTCATTGGTTTTCACTTCATTGCTCCTGGCTTTCTCGGGAATTGTTTAATTGGGTTACTATTGTCTCACTGGCAGGAACCTACAAAAAAAGGGCTCATTTCTAAAGCAGGGCCTTCCTCTCCAACCCTAAGTGGGCCTATTAAGCAAATGCAGCCCCTTGACCAGTTTGACCCTTTGTATAAACATAAACATGATTATGGGCCAACTTCTTTACCTGTACCTTTTTCAAAAATAAGAAACTCTCCAGGGTATGAAACTGATGCACTCACCCCAGATCTTTCCCTGAAAAATCTCCAGATATCTACTTGTGTGAAGGACCTTGTTCAAAATGGCATTTCCCTGTTTCCCATTTGACCTTGTCCTCTGCTTTGAGAATGTGCAAAACCCTTGAGGAAAGTACATTTTCATCTTTCTGTAGTACCTACCAACTTGGATGTGTTTTTAGGCAAGGGATAGCAGAAAAACTCTGGAAAAATTCCCCTTTCCAATAGAAATCTGTTTATTTTGCCTTTAGCAAGGAACTGTTTGTTTTCTGGGCTCCAGATTTTCAATCTGCTGGTTGAGGCAAATGTATCTAATGTGTCCGGGGATGAATGTGAGTGCTGGGAGCTTTATGGCTGAAACAGGAGCCTTTCTTGGGATTCTCTGTGACCTGGGGCACAACTTTAGAACAAGGTGGTATTTGCAGCTTTGGTGCCTGCAGGCATGTGGTTTCCAATCACTTCTGCTTGCAGTTCTCAGCTTGTGAGCCCACTTGTGTGTGTTTTGTTTTCTTGGCTTATGGAGTTTTAAAAGTAGCACAGAATGTACCAGGGTAGGCTCAGCTGGAGATGACTAAAAGGAAATCTTGGGGAAACTGGCAGAGAGCTGTCCACTGGTGAGAAGCAGGCACAGCTGAAATCCGTTGGTCCTCTGTAAAGGAAGGCAGTGTCCTTCACAGACGTGAAGAGTGAGGTTAACAACTTGAATTTCTGACCAAGTGTCTATGCCACTAATTTCAAGGTGTGGGGGAGAGCAACTCTTCTTAAAGTATATCTGTTCAATGAAGAGCATAATAATACTAACTGGCATTTAGTGAACATTTATTATAAGCCAGAAACTATGCTAGGCCTTCTTAACACATTCTCTCTTTTTAATTCTCCCAATTGTCCGTAGGCGCTAAGTGCTTTAGATTACCCCCATTTATAGATCAGGATTCTGAAGCACAGAAAGGTTAAATCAATTGTCCAAGATGACACAGGTGGCAAAGTGGCAGACCTGGGATGAAAACCCAAGGCAGACTCCGGAATCCAAGCTCTTAAACTTGTGAGGCATTTAGGGATTGAGTTTAGGTCTTTGTCTGGTCCATGCAGAGGGATAGGAGGCAGCGGGCCCTAAGGGAATGAGTGATAGAATGGCCGGCCAGCCAGCCAGCAACTCCCTCATAGGATGGAGTGGATTTTCAGTCAGACTTCAGCCTTGCATTTTCATTTTGCTTCAAAGATTATTTTCTTGTTTTCCTTACCTTTATTTTTCCTTCTGCAAGAGTTGATATATCTGTACTTCCATTCATTTCTCCAATTTTTCTATATCTCCAATATTTTCAGTTTTACCCTTTATATCCCACTATCTTTCTTGATGCTGTTCTAAAATAACCTATTCATTGCCCTACTCTAAATTCTACTGTCTCACTTTATGTGAGGGTAAAAGGATAATATAGGAGATGGAGTAAAGTAGAGTCATCCCTGTTTGTTCTTCTCTCCCCTTTTATCCCCTTTCCATAAGAAACTAGAGAAATGTTCCTTCACCTATGAAGAAGAGGGAGGAATTGAAGTGTTTCTTTTTCCCTCACCAGGGGGAGCTGCCCAAGCCAGTGAACCCCTACCCTGTTTCCATCCATCTCTTTATCTGTTGCAAGTTATCCCAGCAGGCTGTCATCTCTTCTCCAAAAGCTAGACACATACTCTGACTTCCTGATGCCCTTGAAGGCTTCTGTGTAACAATTAAATTTGAGTATATGGTTCTATTTTTCCTCCATAAAGACATTTTCATTCAATTTTCCAGGTTCTTCTCTCTATACAATCATTGTAACTTGTTTAATTGAGATGATCTATACCATGTTTCTGATCTAGTACTGTTTCTACCAATGCACAGAATATCTGCCTGGATTCAGCCAAATCTGCTCAAGCATTAAAGAGCTAAGTACTTAGGCTTTGATCTTGGCATCATCTAATCTAAGAATCTATATCTGAAAAAAAAGAGAGCATGTGGAAACAACTGAAGCAAAAAGCAAAGAGACAATGTGGAGGAATATTTTTATCAATACATATTTTCCTCCTATGGCATAGTAATCACTTGACCATAGTATTTTTCTAGACAAGACTGTGGTACAATGCTTCATTCAATCATTCATTCAGTGATTAGCTAAGGATTATATTTGTATCATATTTGGCCCTCTGGAAGCCTAAAATGTAAAAATTCCTCACATTTTATATTATTGGACTATGTGTGCATAGACTCTAAATCGTATTCTGGCTCTAAAACTGGTGAAAAGAGAATCAGAATAAAATTTTTTCTCTCCCTTTAAATAATATTTTGTACTTTTCTGTACCTTACACTACTGGCTCTTAAGCCAGATGTGTCTGCAACTGAGAGAACCCATGAATGCTGATGTCATCCAGAAGATTTGAAAATAAAACAGAAAACACTCTTTCCTGCAAAACCACCAGATGCTGTCACTCAGACAAACCACTTTATGCTGTTCTGATTGGGACATCCTTTACTACACTGAATGTAAATGGAGAAAATTCGGGGGAGGAAATATTTAAAATTACAAAGAAATAGGAAGATTTTTCGATAGAAAGATTGGTCCTAAAGTTTGCAGGCTGAGAGGAAACAAATTCAAACCTATGAAACCAAGAAGAATATAGATAAGATGAACAATGACTGAATCACCAAATCCTGCAATACAACAATTAGAGGGTGTCCTTAAATGCTTGAAAGGTACATTTTATACAAATAAGGAGTAGTAAACACACTTAATAGCCACTCTTTTCCCCCAAAGCTGTCCAATGCTAAATGTATCCATTAAAACTACTTAGGTAGTTAAGCTGTAATTGGGTTATTAAGAGAAAAGAAGGAAATAGATACCTCTCAGATGTGTAATTTTAATGGTAAGGGAAAACATTGATTATTCAATGTGTTGTGAGAGAGAAAAACTTTGGACTTTATAATGGCAATTCTTATTTTGACCACCTTCTATCTTTGGACTTTCGTGCTGTTTATAAGCAACTACTCTAAAGAGTGAACATGGGAATTGCAAGCAAATAAAACACCAACCCAGGTTATTTTATACATAATTAGTTAGTGAAATCTTAGGGGACATATTAAAGTTTCTCACTAAAGTAAGATTTTACCATTATCTGATATTAGATATTTGTCACATTGTGTTTATACTTTACCCCCTGGCTAGTAGCATTAATAATGAAAATGAGTGCTTTATACATGCGTATTAAGTAGGTTATTCTTTTTTTAATATGAGCTACATTTTCAGTCCATTTCTTTGTATAATTTTTAAACTATATGGCACAATACAGTAAATATTCATAGGAGGTCAATAAACTATACAAGAAACAATTGGAATAAATCTGGTAGATTGTTTCTATTTAGACATTAACTCTGTTTATCATTTGAGGAATTCTCAGTAGTTGTACCAGAGGTGATTGATTATTAAATCTATTAATTAGATACAAAATACTAATATGTTCTGTTCAAAAGAAGTCAACAAGGCATAATTATCACACAAATCAACAACGAAGAAAGACATGTTTTAGGACATTTGAAAAAATCACACGTAGCGTATTTTCTTGAGAATCTTAATCATGACAAAACCTGGGTTTCACTGACTAGATATGAAATGTGTGGGGCATTTGTTTACTAGGTGTTTAAGCACGGTTAGAACTACAATCTGAAAAATGTTTTAATTGTACAGCCTTACAATTATTTCAATCTAAATATCAGAGGAGTTAATAACATCAATTAATTTCAAAATTATGCTTCTATTTTTGTGAGGCCAAGTATAAATTGTTTTTGGCAAAAAGAAAAGCTAGTTTTACCTTTTTTTTTTTTTTTGCAAGGCCTGCACTGGGTTATGTGTTCTAATGCACAGAATGTTTAGCTAGGCTCAACCAAATTTGCTGTCAGATAAAAAAAATTAATAATTTAATATTTAAACCTACTGCCTCACATGTAGTATGAAGAAATTACCTGATTTTTAAAAATCAATTTTATTTCACTTATGCTTTTCTTTAAATTAAGTATTTGAACGCTTAAGATTTGGTATAATTCTTATTTGATGGTCTTGAAAATTGGCTACAGTCTGTGGGAAATATGAAAGTTCACTTAACTATCTAAAAATTTTATCTACATGATGCCAAAACTCTATTTCATGGAATCTTTGGTAATTTTCTTATGGATTTTAACTTTTGCTTATGTCTATTTTCTCCTCCTAGTATTATTTACAAGACAACTTCAAAAAAAACACTGCTAGTCTGCTTAAGAATTTAAGTGAGTATATGCACTCAACCCATCAGCTTTAAGTTATGAGAACATACTTTAAGATACATAATGTTTCAGGTCACAACAAAATGCAAGCTACATGCTGAAAGTCTCTGGGTCATGGAGTTGGTAGTTGCCATAGATTCTGGGATCAACTTTGCCATTTACCATCTGCATTTTCTTTTTCTTCCAAGACTATGTTTCTCTTGCTTTTGACTGACCAGTTGCATAAATACTTTTGGAATAAGCTTCTGATTAAATACCTACATGTAAAACTGCTAATGTGATTTGCAAAGCCAATAAAATACCCAAGAAATAGTCAGAACTGCTTTCCTTTAGCCTTTGAGAAAGAACAGTCTGCTTCCATAGGATAATCATACTGAATTTTAAAAGTAAGTTGCCAACCACTGCTTTGCTTCCTCTCCCTAAATAGCAGGTATTAGCTCTAAAGAAAGTCAAAAGAAAATGGACAAACTGTGATCTGCCTTCACACCTTTAGTCAGCCTTTGAAAGTCCTCCTATCTGCAAGTGTCTCAAATAATTACTGAACCTCTCACATACATATTTTCCTAAATGAAGTTAGTAATCATGGAGGCTAATCAAAAGTTCATTGAATC
The DNA here is from genome assembly GCF_028858775.2 of Pan troglodytes. Lineage (NCBI taxonomy): Eukaryota > Metazoa > Chordata > Mammalia > Primates > Hominidae > Pan > Pan troglodytes. The sequence continues at coordinate 87,791,162 of NC_072404.2, read as the reverse complement.
AGCAGGGAATGTAATAAAGGTATTTATAAACCAAGTAGGTGTTTTCTTTTGCTTAAAACACACACACACACACACACACACACACACACACACACACACACACACACAGAGCCTACCTCACTGATTCCAACGGGCAATTCAGCTCATAGAGAAGCTATAAGTCTATAATACCTGTCTCTGGGAAGTGAATTAAATAATATATGCCCAGGCAAACCTGTGCAAAATTGTAAGTCTGACACATTGAACTTGATGGAACTTTCTCTCAGGAATTTCTGCCTTTTGCTAGTAACCCCTCCTGTTGGACTTAGAGAATTGAGTCAACTAGGGATCCTGGTTGGAAAGCCATCCCTTTGCGCTGTTAACTGTAAACACATTATTTGTATTTTCACAGCGAACTCGAGGTCCTAAAGATTTCAAGACCTAAAGGACTAGTGGTTGCTTAGGGGGAATCTCAGGAAACAGACAAATTACTACACTTTTGGGGCATGTCCCTTCCAGCTCAGAAAGTTACCAAGTTTCCCTTTTGTCCACTTCCAGCCTTATCTGTGGGATTTCCCCCTATAACAACTGTTTAAAAGGTGTTGAAGGATACTATTATTTTCATCAAATACGAGAGAAAGTAATGAACTTCTGATTCCATTATCAGAAGAAATGGTTTATAATTAAAACTCAAAATCTAAGTATATTCAGAAATAGAGGAGTGTTTTTCTCTATTTTTAATAAATTTCCTGGAATACTACTTAACTTTTTAAATTAGAACTGCACTCAGACATCTAAGGTAATTTATGATTGTATTAAGCCTACTTAAAATAAAATCCACCCTCTGTAGAATTTTTTAGCTGTAGAATATATATGCATATTTACATGCAGGCTTTTAATTCCTAAGTATTTCTTCTCTCATCAATCCTAGCCCCTCTTATTAAAAAAAAAAAAAAAGGCTTTTCCAGAACAGACAGTAATACAGTTAGAGCATTGTAATATTTTTCTCTAATTGTAGCTTAAAGACCAGAATCACCTGAGAACTTGTTAAAAATGCAGAATCTCAGGCCTCACCCCAGAATGCTGAATATGGAATTGGAATCTGCATTTGCATTTTAACAAGATAGCCAAATGATTCATACACACATTAAAGTGTGGGAAATGCCACTCTGGAGCATGATTGAAGAAGGGCAATGTAGCACAGTGGTTAGGAAAAGGGATTCTGGATCCAAAATGCCTGATTCAGATCCCAACTCCATCACTATACTAGACATGTGGCCTTGGGTAAATTATTTAACCTCTCAATACCTCGATTTCTTGATCTATAAAAATGAGAATACTTATAATACCTACATCTTTGCATACTCATGAGGTCAAAATAAATATGAGTAAAACACAAACATACTGGCATATAGCAAGTGCTGTACAAAGCTAGTTGCTTATTTCTAAATAAAATTATATTTTCTTTATATTATTATTAAGTATTATTAGGTATAGTCACCATTTTTAAAAAGAAAAAGCCTTCTTTTTTGTGCCTTTTGAAAAAATGTCTTGAATAATGGCATTTAAATTACTAAGAAAATAGTAGTATAGCAGCAGTTAGAGAAAAAAGGTACATATTTATTCTATCTTTTTAAATTGTGTGGTGTGAATGAGGCCAAGGCTGTGGGTTTAATCCCTTTATCAGTCTATTAGCTTCTCATAGGAAAAAATAAAACAAAGAACGAAATCCATTTTTTTCCACGGGAGTTTTCAGTGGAGAAATTCTACCTCCCCTACCCTCTTCTGAAACTGCTGCCTCTAAGCCCTCCTCAGCCTACCTCTGACCCTAGGAAGCTGTCTCACAAATGCTTGGAATTGCCTAAAGGTGTATATCAGAAAAGGAGAAAAGAAAAATCTGTCAAGCATAGCACCAAACAAGGACCAGAGAAAACAATGAGGAGGGGATGGGAGTTCTGATGATGTTTGGGTCAGTTACAAAAAACAGTGTGGCGATTTATTAATATAAACAGTTTTGCAGCCACTTGTGGTTTTTGAAGTACCTTTTCCCACTTTATATTTTGAAACAGAATGGCCTCCCTCCTGTACTCATTATAGAAACCAATAATAAAGTTCATGTCTTTTATTTGGAAGGCAGTCTCTAGATACCTTATGATAATAATTGTGCTTTGAAGTGCTACCTTAATGCTTCTGTACTTTAGTCACTAACTTTTTGTTAGTAACACAGCATTATATCTGCCATTACACTATATGGTAAATGTGTATACAGGAGCATGCTACCCTGTCCCAGAAATGTGGAGGTCCACAAGCTGAGCTAAGCTACTGTGTCTCTGAAGCTTGAATCACTTGTCCCTTGGAAAACAGCTTGGCAGTCTGATAGGCAGCGACCTATAGCATTGGTGAGTGTTTGTCCTACAATTGAGCCTATGGAGGGAAGAGAAATATAGGTGTGAAACTAATAAGCTAGAAACCAGAGGTAATTCCAATGGAAGGTGAGAGGCCAAGTCAGGCTTTTTATGGGGTCTCAGTGCTTGGGCACGGCAGGCAGTTAGCAAGTAAAGGCACCAGCCTTAAATGGGCTGCATGTGTTTGCAGGTATTCCAGGATGAGGACCTGGATGTGGAGGACTCTAGCATGAATTTTTTAAATATACTTTTTGACAAACCATGAAAAGGCCAATTTGTGAAGGAAATTACATGTCAATTTTTAAATATTTTTATCTTCACTTTCTAGCTCCAAGACACTAAAATTATCCTAAGAAGATAGCTAATAATAAGGTCAATTCATCACTGGAACAAGGATAAGCAAGGATTCTTATTTTCAAGATAAACATTTGCATTTAACAAATTTTATGTTATCTGCATTTATTCCTTTTTAAAAGTGTGTTTTCAAATAATGACTTTGTATTTATAAAGAAGCATATATACTTTAAGGAGAGTACCAGAACCTGCTCCCACCTTCTTCTACTATCTCTTACCCTTTTCCCAATTCCTCCATAGCAATATCAACTTCACTGGCTTTCCATAAACTTGTCCTCTTTTCTGTCCTCGCCTGAAGTACCCATTATTAGATTTAATGTTTTGTTAAATAGCAACTAAATAATCATTAAATATAATTACAGAAGACTCTGTTACGATGCGTTCCTGTTTTCTGGGAATAAAAGGGGGTCTCTGAGAACTTCTCATTTATGCGTTTGGATTGTGGCTGGAAGTTCACAGGAGATGGCATAGGATAAAAAATTCCCATGGAGTGGAGACAGATTTTTCCTACTACATGGTTGTCTTTTGGCCTACACCAGCCCAATTTATAATTCTTTTTCAGGAGTCTTGAACCACTGACAGACACAAAATACAGTACTCATTAATCAAAAGTTGTGTAAAAACATTGTAGATATGATTATACAGCCAATACAGAGAGATTGGAAATAGGATATAATTTGGAAGTGTGTATAAATTAAATTTTAATAGAATAGAATAAATGTAAGCTTCCTTTCATTTAATGTTGTTCAAATTCATATTCTGGCTGGTTTTTTTTTTTTTTTTTTTTTTTGTCTTTTTGTTCTCTCAGTTACTGAAAGAGTGGTATTAAAATCTTTCACTATGATTATACATTTGTCTATTTTTGACTGATTCTGTTCATTTTGGGTCATGCAGTCATGATATAAGGCATATACAAATGCATAATTGTGATGAATTCAGCTTTTCATCATCATGAAATATTCCTCATTATCTCTAGTAGCACTTCTTGTCTTATAGTTTGCCTCGTATCAGTATGGCTTTCTTTTGCTGTATGCATGACTTGTCTTTTTCTATCCTTTTACTTTCACTTTTTCTTTGTCTTTACATTTAAAGTGTGCTTCTTATACTCAGCATATAATTGGATTGCCTTTTTTTATCCAGCCTGGTAATATTGGGTTTTTAATTAAAATATTTAGTCCATTTTCATTTAATATAATTACTGATGTGGTTGGAATTAGATCTATTCTTTTGTTATTCTTTCTATTTGCCCCATTAGTTTTTTATTTCTTTTTTCCTCTATTTCTGCTCTCTTGAATTTGAATTCCACTTCTAATTGAATTTTTAGCTATGGCTTTTGTCATTTGTTTTTAGTGGTTACTCTAAAGATTACAATGTACTTCCTTAACTTGCCACACTTTAGAGTTAATGTTATATTATTTCATGTAAAATGTTAGAGCATTGAAACAGTAGAGTTCTACTTGCCACCCACGTCTTTTGTGCTACTGTTGTCATATGTATTACATGTGCATACATATAAACTCCATTATTTGTCTGTTTTTATTTGTACGTAATATGTTGCTTTTCTCTGGCTGCTTTCAAAATTTCTCCTTGTATTTGCTTTTCACTAGTTTAATCATCATGTGCCTAGGTTAGATTTTCTTTATATTAATCCTGCCTGGGATCCAATGAGCTTTTGTATCTCTTAAGTATGTTTTTCACCAAATTTGGATTGTTTAGGAACATTCTCTCCTCACCTTCAGGAATTTCAATTACATATGTGGTAGACTGCTTGATATTTTCTCACAGATTATTGAAGCTCTGTTCATTTCTCTTTTTTTAATTAATTAATTTATTATTATTATACTTTAAGATTTAGGGTACATGTGCACAATGTGCAGGTTAGTTACATATGTATACATGTGCCATGCTGGTGCGCTGCACCCACTAACTCGTCATCTAGCATTAGGTATATCTCCCAATGCTATCCCTCCCCACTCCCCCCACCCCACAACTGTCCCCAGAGTGTGATGTTCCCCTTCCTGTGTCCATGTGTTCCATTGTTCAATTCCCACCTATGAGTGAGAATATGCGGTGTTTGGTTTTTTGTTCTTGCGATAGTTTACTGAGAATGATAATTTCCGATTTCATCCATGTCCCTACAAAGGACATTTGTTTTTCTCTCTGTAATTGAAATAGGATGCTTCCTATTGATTTGTCTATACATTCATTGGCCCTTTTTATTCTATCTTCAACCTAATGCAATTTCACGAATTTTTCATTTTGAATATTATAATTTTTAGTTCTGAATTACATTTGTTCCTTTTTACAACTTCTGTTGCTCTTCTGTGATTCCTCGTTTGTTCATTCATTATGGTCATACTTTCCTTAATGTAGTCAAGCTACTTTAAAGTCCTCATCTGCTAATTCTAACTTATAATCATTTTGGGGTTAATGTCTGTTGACTGATTTTTCTGTTAACTACAGGTCACAATTTTGGTATTGTTTTCCAATTTTTTTTATTATACTGTGAATTATTGTATTATTTTTCTTTAAAGAGTGCTCAGTTTGTTCTGGCAGGGAGTTAAATTACTAGCAGATTATTGACCCTGTCAGATTTGGAATAATTTATTTGCTAGGGCAGTATATTTTGACTTTGAACTTAACCCAATGATATGCCTCTTACTTTAAGGAATCATTCTTATTTCTAAGCTGTGGCCTTTCTGACATCTCAGATGCCTTTATTGCCCAAGAAAGTTTGTGAGGTTTCTCCATTCTGACTGAGCAAGGACTACAAAATCTTCTAGCACTATACAGACTTTGGTTTCACTATTCATCTCTTATCTCTGTAGCAACTGATCTCTTCTAGGCCTTACACAGTCTCACCCTATATATCAGCAGACCAATCTTTAGAAAAGGACCAATAGTGAGTGCATACAGATGTCTAGCTCCTCCTACCATTTCCAACTCTACCATGTATAATCTCTGTGACCTCAGGTAAACACATTTTCCCTATGCCTACATTTCCATATCTTTCCATTTGAACTGAACTGTATTAGTCTGTTTTCATGCTGCTGATAAAGATACACCCAAGACTGGGCAATTGACAAAAGAAAGAGGTTTAATTGGACTTACAGTTCCACGTGGCTGAGGAAGCCTCACAATCACAGTGGAAGGCAAGAAGGAGCAAGTCATATCTTACATGAATGGCATCAGGCAAAGAGAGAGCTTGTGCAGGCAAACTCCCACTTTTTAAAACCATCAGATCTCATGAGACTCATTCACCATTATGAGAACAGCACAGGAAAGACCCACCCCCATAATTCAATCGCCTCTAACCAAGTTCTTCCCATGACATGTAGGAATTGTGGGAGTTACAATTCAAGATGAGATTTGGGTGGGGACAAAGACAAACCATATCATCCTGTCCCTGGCCCCTCCCAAATCTCACGTCCTCACATTTCAAAACCAATCATCCCTTCTCAACAGTCCCCTAAAGTCTTAACTCATCTCAACGTTAACTCAAAAGTCCATAGTCCAAAGTCTCATCTGAAACAAGACAAGTCCCTTCTGTCTATAAGCCTGTAACATCAAAAGCAAGTTAGTTACTTCCTAGATACAGTGGGGGTACAGGCATTGGGTAAATTCAGCCATTCCAAATGGGAGAAATTGGACAAAACAAAGGGGCTACAGACCCCATGCAAGTCCAAATTCCAGCAGGGTAGTCAAATCTTAAAGCTCCAAAATGATTTCCTTTGACTCCATGTCTCACATTCCAGGTCATGCTGATACAAGAGGTGGGTTCCCATGGTCTTGGGCAGCTCCACCCCTGTGGCTTTGCAGGGTACAGCCTCCCTCCTGGCTGCTTTAATGGGCTGGTGTTGAGTGTCTGCAACTGTTCCAGGCACACGGTGCAAGTTTTCATGAATCTACCATTCTGGGGTCTGGAGGATGGTGACCCTTTTTTCACTGCTCCACTAGGAGGTGCCCCAGTAAGGACTCTGTGCAGGGGACTCCAACCCCATATTTCCCTTCTGCATTGCCCTAGCAGAGGTTCTCCATGAGGGCCCCACCCCTGCAGCAAACTTCTACCTGGGCATCCAGGCATTTCCATATATCTTCTGAAATATAGGCAGCAGAGGTTCCCAAACCTCAATTCTTGACTTCTGTGCACCTGCAGGCTCAACGCCACATGGAAGCGGCCAAGGTTTGGGGCTTCCATCCTCTGAGGCAACAGCCTGAGCTGTACGTTGGCCCCTTTTAGTCATGGCTGGAGTGGCTGGGACACAGGGCACCAAGTCTGTAGACTGCACACAGCAGGGGGACCCTTGGCCTGGCCCACAAAACCATTTTCTCCTAGGCCTCCAGACCTGTGATGGGAGGGGCTGCCATGAAGACCTCTGACATGCCCTGGAGACATTTTCCCCATTGTCTTGGGGATTAACATTCAGCTCCTTGTTATTTGTGCAAATTTCTGCAGCTGGCTTCAATTTCGCCTCAGAAAATGGGTTTTTCTTTTCTATTACATTGTCAGGCTGCAAATTTTCTGAACCTTTATGCTCTGCTTCCCTTATAAAACTGAATGTTTTTAACAGCATCCAAGTCACCTCTTGAATGCTTTGCTGCTTAGAAACTTCTTCTGCCAGATATCCTAAATCATCTCTCTCAACTTCAAGGCTCCACAAATCTCTAGGGCAGGGCCAAAATGCCGGCAGTCTCTTTGGTAAAACATAACAAGAGTCATCTTTACTCTCCAGTTCCCAACAAGTTCCTCATCTCTATCTGAGACCACCTCAGCCTGGACCTTATTGTCCCTGTCATTATCAGGCTTTTGGTCAAAGCCATTCAACAAGTCTCTAGGAAGTTCCAAACTTTCCCACGTTTTCCTATCTTCTTCTGAGTCCTCCAAACTGTTCCAACCTCTGCCTGTTATCCAATTCCAAAGTTGCTTCCACATTTTCAGGTATCTTTTCAGCCATACCCCAACCTCAGTACCAATTTACTGTATTAGTCTGTTTTCATGCTGCTGATAAAACTTTAAGAAATCATTCCTGAGACTGGGCAATTTACAAAAGAAAGAGGTTTAATTGGACTTACAGTTCCACATGGCTGGGGAAGCCTCACAATCATGGTGGAAGGCAAGGAGGAGCAAGTCACATCTTACGTAGATGGCGTCAGGCAAAGAGAGAGCTTGTGCAGGAAAACTCCCATTTTTTAAAACCATCAGATCTCGTGAGGCTCATTCGCTATCACAAGAAGATCACAGGAAAGATCTGCCTCCATAATTCAATCACCTCCCACCAAATTCCTCCCATAATACATGGGAATTGTAGGAGTTACCATACAAGATGAGATTTGGGTGGAGATGCAGCCAAACCATATCATGAACATTTTCTGAAATTCCATTCTGATTCAAAACAGAACAAAAATGTTTCTTTTAATTTATTTTGATAAATAATAACAATAGGTGGAAAACTAATTGTTTATATCTTTGTTGAACCTATTTATTTTTTCAGCTCTCAGAATTGACCTAAAGGAAGCTTAACATGGAAATGGTTAATGATTCTTTGGGAGAGCAAAAAGTATGAGACTAAGATGACTGAGTAGTAACAGCTGGAACAATACTATCAGAAAAGCGGGAGTCTGTTTTGTGCAAGACTAGGTTTTTTAATGGGAATAAATTTAAATCAAATAATTAGACATTAATGACCACCTTTCAAGAGCGCAGAATTTAGTGTCAAACTGACATTGGTTTTTAATCTTATTTCTACTCCCTCTAAGCAATACAACTTTGAGAAAGTTCCTTTCTCTTCACTTTATTCTCTTATATCTGCAACAGAAGAAAATGCATGTCAGTCACATGAGTAGATTTTTTTTTTTTTTTTTGCCTTTACACATTACATTCACCTTCTAGAAATAATAGAAAATTATCCTAAGGAGAGAGAAAATAATGAAGTCAATTGATATGTGTAAAAAGAAACTCAGGCAAGATTTATGTTGTCATGAAAAACACTTATAACAAGTGTTTGCCTGTTTTGTAGAAATATATATTTTCTAAAACATCAGGTCTATTGCCTTTTTTAATTATTGTAAGATCAGTTCACCTGAGATCTATTAACATTACAATTTTAAGTGTACAATACAGTATTGCTAATTATAGGATCCAAAGTTTTATAATACCATCTACTTTACAATCAGTGTGACAAATGAGAATACACATGTACCGCAGCTGGCATAAGGTATAGGCACTCTGTGTGAGTTCATCCCTGCTCCATTCTGCATGCAAAGCCCTGTGCCCTGCAGCTGCTCCTGATTTGTTTAAGGCATTCTCCCTAATGGCATCCTCAGTTCTGTTAGAGCTTTAAACTACAATGACTACCAGGACCTGCTTGAGAGGCAAGTTGTAAGTGTAGTTTTGAAATACACATTGAAATTGGCCCAACATATTTCTTCCCATTCAGATATCCTTTTGAAATTTCCCACTTTCAGTATTTTGTATTGATATATCCTTGCTGGCTAGAAATTAGGAGGATATATAAATTTAAAATTTCCACACAAATCCATTTATGAATATAAGACTGTCTCACAACTCCTATAGGATACACCAAGGAAAATGTTCCTTACGACCTCTGTGATGTTTTTGTTTATGTTTTTGTTGTTTTGAGACCAGGGTCTCACTTGATCACCCAGGCTGGAGTGCAGTGGCACTATCACGGCCCACTGCAGCCTCAATCTCCCAGCCTCAATCAATCCTCCCACCTCAGCCTCCTGAGTATCTGGGACTACAGGTGTTCACCACCACTAATTTTTTTATTTGGTAGATATAGGGTCTCACCATGTTTCCCAGGCTGATCTTGAACTCCTGGGATCAAGTGATCCTCCTGCCTAGCCTCCCAAAGTGCTGGGATTATAGGCGTGAGCCAGCATGCCCGACCAAATTCTGTGTTGTCTATCATTGTTATTTTTTTATATGTGACGAAAATAATCTCATGCTAACTCTGTTATATTTTGTTCAGTAGCAATTTTAAGTAAATCTTTTCAAAGTCCCTTAAAAGGAAAAGTAAATTATGTCTACAATTTGGCCACACAATAATTGTTAACCACCTCAGAGAACTCAACAAGGCCATAGTGGTTGTATGATTTCTTCTTACCCAAACTATGCAGCTTTTACCCCAGTAAGTGAGTTACATAAAGGTGTTCAGTGGCACTGACCCTGTTTTTTTATTCTTTTCATCTTTTTATGCCAGGAAAGCCAGTCTTGCTGATCTATATCTTGTTCCTAGGGTTTTCTCTAGAGTCCTTCTTACAGATGGGAATCCCATCAGCAATCTCCCAGTACTCTGACAAGGTGATTGTTTGCAACAACAGTTTCCACATTTGGCCAACAGCTCCACAATTTCATCCTTGAGTCTGTTCAAAACTCTTGGATGAATGCCATCTGGTCCTAGTGATTTATTTATGTCCAATTTGTCAACTTGGAACACTTTATGTACTCCTTACCTTTTGATCTGTTACCTCTGACCTGTGCAACTCGAACTTTATTCCTTTCTTTCTCTTTTCTAATCCTTTTTATTCCTCAAAGTCATCATGCAAAAATAATTCATTTCAAGAACTTTGCTTAATACTGTTTACAATCATTTCTCATTTTTGTTACTCAAATTACATGGCCAAGCTAAGTATTTCAGTTTTGTTAATTAAATGATATGGCCAGGATATGGGCAGTACTGCTAGGTAAAATTTTGGCATAGTGATCATCAGAACTGAAACATTAAATTAAAGGGATGGAAGGAAATCAGTGTCCCTCTGTCTATCCTTATGTTATGATAACTGACCATTTCCAGAGAATTGGAAAGTGTCAATGAAATAGGATTTTCAATCAATATGACCTTTGTCAGAAAAGGCAAAAAAAAAAAAATCTCATTTCAACCATTGTAGGTTGAGTCAAACAATGCAGGTAAGCATGCAGTTTATCTTCCAGTGTAGTTTAAGGTTTCATTTTGAATAGAGTGCTCCTGAAAGAGGCTGGGTATATTCTTAAACTTTATTGGATTTTTATTTCTCAAGAGAACAGTTGTTTGTGCTGATGGTCCTCCCATTTTGTCAATTTACATATTTTCTATTTGAAGCACTTCCCAAATTTTTCACTTCATGGAGTAATTCTTTACTTCTTGTTCTTCACTTCCTGCCAAGAACAGTTGGTGTGGACTGTTTGGTAATTGCCACTGTTAAGCCCTCTGAAGAGCCTTTATTCAAGTGTTAGATTTAGTGATTCTAGTTGCTGTTGTTCTGGTAGCAATAAAAAGGCAAATGATGAGCAGGCTTTCAACAAACAGCCCTTTATTGGTGCCAATGCTACCCTGGACTAACTCCACCCTAAATCGTTGTGGCATACAACTATAGAAACTCAAAAAGGTTTGAATAATAACAGGAACTCCAAAGTAACAAAACAGCTAGTGTACCCCAATGTCCTCTGGCATCACTATCCTGTGAGGACAAATTAGGTCACTTTAATGCCTGCTTACACTGAACTCATCTGATCAGGAGGACCTCAACCCCCAACAAGTGTTTCTGGGATGCTATAAACAGGGTGGTTCTTCAGTGCTACTCTCCAAGCAAGTTCAACTCAGTTCTTCCTGTGCTACTTGAGTGTCCCATTATCCATGTCCTCTACTTGAGGCAGCCTCACCACAGCCCTTTCTGATAGTATACATCAAACTGCTAACGTATATGCCTAAGGTGCTACCTTTCACTGATCCCAAGGCTGCCAGTTTTCCAGATGTTTAAGTGGCCTTGGATTCTCTGCAAAGGTTGAAAAAATGCTTAGCTCTCTTGGGCCCTTTCCCTTAAAAAAAAAAAAAAAAAAAAAACGACACTGCTCAATCCCAGACTCAGTCTCAGGGAATGATATCTTTCCTCAAATCAGCTCTTTCAGCTTCTCTTCTTAACTCATTTCTCCCTAGTGTCTTTAAATTTGATCAAAGATTTGGGTGGGTAGAGTTGCTATGATGTTACCCCATCCCAGTCTTCATTGTCCTTATTAGTCCTGTGTCTCCTTACACACACACACACACACAAGCTCGGTGCATATTAACTAATTAACATAGGCCGGTAAATTCTCTGAAGGGCTACACACCAGTTATAAAATGCAGGCTTGCCCTTAGTATGAGCTCAGCAGGGACATCCTTTCTTATTAGTATTTATCCAAGGTTCCTCTTGGCAAACAAAATATCCCTCTTTGTGGTTTGTAAAAAAGATCCTATCCTTATTAGAACTATAGTATGCTAGGACTAATCTGGAATTCTTTTAAGAATTAGATGAGGGGCCAAGACACTAGAACTTGGATTTTTTAAAATGCAGAAACATACCTGGAAACATTGCATGTGCAGTAATTCACCTTCTGAAAATTTCAGGCTGATCAATATTTACTGAGTTTATGTATAGCCTAACTGTCTATAATGAACTTCCTAATTTCCAGGCAATGTATTATCATTTTGGCAGGGACAATTTCTTGCTGACCTCCTGCTTATTGCAATATTCAGACCTTATTGCTGTTTGTCAGCAAAGACAAAAACAATATATTTATCACAACTACTACTATTCCTATATTCACTATTACTACTACCTTCATTTCTTCTCATTTACTATGTACCAGGCTTTATGTTAAGCACATTCCATATAGCATCTCATTAACCCCCTACAACATTGTGAAATGGCTATATTTGCCCTTTTCAGATGAGACTGAAACGGACTTTGCCATCAAACAGTAATCATCAGCTTCCCTAAAGAAGGAGATTGGTTTTCATAGCACTATCTAGTTCTGTACTGTCCAAAAGAGCAGCTGCTAGGCACATGTGGCTATTTACATTTAAGTTAACCAAAATGAAATTAAAATTCATTTTCTCATTTGCACTGGCCATATTTCACATGCTCAATAGCCACATGTGCTAGCAGCTACTGTATTGGACAGTATAGATTATATAGCATTTCCATCATCATAGAAGATTCTGTTGAATTGTGCTGGTAGTTCTCCCTTACCATTGTTCTCCTTTCAGCTGAGAGCATCAATGCCCTGAGTTTTCCTGCTATGTTCACCTTTCCTGCCTTCTAGTGCCCTTGTATCCTGCAAACTGATCTCAAAAAAATGTTAACACAGCCTTATCTATTTGTGGGTATATGTTCCTTTGATAGGTTCTAAATGCATATGTTTATTGCTTAGCAAGAAAATACACAATTTCAGCCATTCTTCCAATAGTGAATATTTGTTTCACAAATATCCAGTTATGTTCTGCTTTTCTGTTGCCATATTTTTTTCTGCATTTTTAGAGATGAGCTCTCACTGTGTCACCCAGACTGGAATGCAGTGGCACAATGATAGCTCACTGCAACCCCAAACTCCTGGGCTCAAGCAATTCTCCCTTGGCAGACATGATAAACAACAGTTAAGCTCAATCAGGTGCAACTCCAAGCATACCCTTAACTCAAATGGAGTGGAAACAATGTGGAGAGCCATGACTAGGTCCTCAAATACACAAAAATGAGAACCACATCACAACTGTTACCTGAAAGATGGTGATTGAAACTTGCCATCAATGGGGAAACATCCTAATTTCAGAGCTTTTTAAGTATGAAAAGAAAAATTCACCTTAGAATGGGTAAAATGTGAAAGTGTTGAATCTAAACTCTACCACTGAAGTCCGTGTGGCTGTAGACAATTTATCCAACCTATTGAATCCTATTTCTTAATCATTAAAATAAGCACAGTAATATCTGTCCCCCAGGAAAATTGTTTCAACAAAATAATACATGTAAATGACTCAGCACTTATTAAGCACACTTTTCATGTACTAGGTATTGTGCAGTAGGTTGGAAACATTGGATGAATAAGACTTAGTTTTTGCTCTCAAATAACTCATGGTCTTGGATAGGAAACAAACATGAAAATAAATAGTATATTGTAGAATATTAAGTATTATAGTTACTAAGTAAAAGATTGTAGATGTGGTACTAACGAGGGAGTGATTGATAAACTTTTGGTGACAGGGATAAAGGCAGCTCAGGGAAGGCTATCAGAGAGATCTGTGAATGTGAATTCCTTCCCCCCGGCCTCCCACACACCCGTCAATCATGAGTGAACGGCTCAGAGCAGAGGCAATGAATAATTTTTTTTTTTTAGAAAATGGTTTTATTTTATGGATTGTCAGTAGCAAGAATGGGTCACTTCAGGAGTCTTTATTTAATTTGCTTCAAAATAAAATAACAGTCTTTCAGTTATATGTAATTCAAGAAATTAGATGATAGATAGCAAAATCTTCACTCTGGCCCTTCCTCAAAGCAGCTTTATTTAGTTACTTACCAGAAATAGTAGAGAATGGATTTATACTTCCTGATCTTGTTATTTTCTTTTATTAGGATTTTATCCTTTATTTGCAAGAAAAGTGAGGATATATTTGGAGGCTTTCAGTGACCACTTGTCTTAGTCCATTCATGCTATTATAACAAAATTCTCAGACTATGTAGTTTTTAAGCAGCAGAAATTTATTTCTCACAGTTCTAGGGGCTGCGAAGTCCAAGATCAAGGTGCCAGCAGATTCAGTGTCTGGTGAAGGCCTGTTTCTTATCAATCACACCTTCTATGTCCTCACCTGGCATAAAGGGGAAAAGGGACATATACTGTGACCTCACATGGCAGGAGAGATGAAAGAGTCAGACAGCTCTACAAAGCCTCTTTTATAACACATGTATTCCATTCACAAAGGTGGAGGCTTTATGACTTCATCACTTCCCAAAAGGCCCCAACCTCTTGATACTACCACAATGGGGATTAAGATTCCACATGGATTTTGGAGGGACACAGACATTCAATGGTTTACAACTATACTTCATTTGATTCTTACAAGTTTAAAATTATTTAGGAGGCAAAAAAGTGTTTTAGAACTTAACATCATGAACTATAATTACTATAACTTAAGAAACCTACAGAGAATAAAACATTTTACTTGACTGTAATAGGCCCTGGAATACAATCATTTCATATGAATAGTTTATATAGTGCTAACACATTTTATTAAATCAAGTTTCAATATTTATTTTCCAATCATGTATGTAACATAAATTGTACCTATTTAGTATGTAAACCTAAACCAATTTCCTCTTTCATCATAAATACCTTCTGCATTTTTTATCTCAGCCCTAGCTTGCCATATCACTGCCTAACTCACCTATCCTATGGCACCTGCATCTCATCATACCATTGTCTGTAGGAATCATTTGCATCCCTCCTTTGGAATTCCACTAGCTAATCTTCATTGTTCCAACATATTCACTTCATTTCAGACCATGTTATACCTTGTCAGCAACTCCCTTGATGTTGTTGCTTCAGACCTTCGCTGTCACCACACATTGGCCAGTTCATGCCTCATGCAGCCGAAATCCATGCTCACTTTTACCCAACCTGTACAGTCCATTCTTCTCCATTCTGCTCCCTGGAACTGGGAGTCACCCCACCCACTTCCACCAATAGATTTGCCTCCCAGAAATTTCTATCCATCTTGGAACTATAATGCCTCATCATCATACAAAGGATTGGACTGTGTCCCAGCTGCAAAGATGAAATGTTGAAATATTAAATCTAACAGCATTTAAAATTCACTTGATCATTTTTAAAGTAACTGTGGTTCATGTTCAAGGTCTGACAGAATATCTGCTTACAGACATTTAAAAGATGCCACTTCTGCATAGGCTCCAACCCCATCTACTCTATTACCACCACTGCTGACAAATCTACTTGCTCTTCTGTGTGAAGCTGAGGATGTCTTCTGAATGGTGCCTGGTGGTGCTTGGGGATGGTTTGAGACACTTGCCAGAAATGCCTCTTTCCATTTGATACCTTCGGATCAGAAAATGGGAGCAGAGAAAATATATTTCATGCTAAATTATATAATATTTCCCTTCCATCAACCTAGACTTATTATTTTGACCTGGGGGCATTATGTAAAGGCATTTTGTGTATACATACAGATAGACAGAATTGTTCTTAAAATCTCTCTATTTAGTATATTATGTATTCAGAGTTAGCATAATGTCTTTATTTCATTTTTGTCTATTTTATAAACCTTTTGGAATACACTACCCAATTTTGGAGACTGTCCTATTTTGATGCCTTCTCTCCACCTCAGTGCTCTACACAGCAGTGCAGCTTAGCTCATTTAGATGTAATTAAGGTCAATGAGAATTTATACAACTCTATAGGTCTTGAGATTTCCTGCTTAGTACCAAATCAATTAATTATGAAGATATAACTTAATCTTATTCCTGTTTATCATGAGCTGAACATAAAGGAAGGTAAGGCACAGGCTTTAAATGAAACCTTAAAATAATTCTTGGATGTGTATGAATAAAGGCATTAAGAAATTTTTGAAAGACTGATAGGTAGTTTCATGACTTGCTAAGTTGGACCTTTTTATGAAATCTATTATTGTATAGCTCCATCCTTGTCTCACTTAGGTTAAATCAGGGCACACAGTTTTTAGATAATAGAATCACTGAAAACTCATTATTTAAATGTCTGAAATAATTATCAGTAGGAATTTCTGAAGAGAGATTTTACCAACTCCTAGTATTTACCTATTTCATGTATTTTCCATTTGAGTACTATTAAAAGCATATTTAAACAAGATTAGTTTTAAACAGTTGTCAAGCGTATTTTTGCTCTGAAGTCACTTTTTCACCAAACCCAGGAGGTATAGGGCTGGGTCTGCCCCATTTCCATACCAGCAAATAGAGTATATTTCTACCTCTTCTAAGCTAAAAGAAGGGGGGCGGGGGTGTGTGTGTGTACGCACACATGTGCACGCTCATGTATGTGTACAACAGCATGTGTGTGTTAAGGAAAAAAAATCTAATGTTTTATTTCTATTGTCCCCTCTCTTGGTCTTTTAAAATTAGGAGTTATTGAATTTTGTCCTACTAATAAGCATAATATATATTTATATGAAATTTAAAAATAAAGTACAAAGAATAAAATAAAGCCCAACCACAATATTACTATTCAGAGCAACTACCCTTATATTTAGTGCATTTCCTTCCAGTCTTTTCTCTGTATATGTATTTTTTCATGTTTTTGTTAAAGAAAATTAGTCAATTCTGGATATTCTGTCTGATATTCTGCTTTTCTTTTTATAAAATAATAAATATTTCTATATTATACCTTATTCTTTTCCCCATGCCACTAAATATTTCGTGCAATGTCATTCATATTTTATCATATTCAATCTAACCTTTCCCTTATTTACGGGCATTTATGTCGTTGCCAACTTACTAAAATGATGCTTCAGTGAATACTCTTGGACATAAATATTTCCATACATCAACTGCCTTCAGAAGTAAAACACTGAGGGAACAGATGCTCAAATTTGCACCTCTGGTTAATATTTTGCTATTATTTATGTAGCTTTTTACTAAAAATCTGTGATGGCTGGAATATGTTCCCGTTAACTTAAAAATCTGCCATTATGAATTTACTATTTATAATAGCCAGACAATCCTTCATTATGTCTAAATACAACATGGATTCTGAGTAAAAATTAAAATAAGTCCCCAGCCTTCTGCAATCTTGTTTTCCCATTTTCCACTGAAACATTTATAGGAGATTTTCTTTCGTCTTCTGGAATTGCAACATCCAAAAATTCCTTCTCTTCCTTGGCCCGTGTGTAGCATGTGACAGGATTGACCCCATGTCCAATACCATTGCCCAAGAGCCTCCCGGCACATTCTCTTCTGGTTTTTTCTACCTCTCATCTTCTTTTTCTTCTCCCTTGCCTTCTCTTTCAAAACTGCACATTTTCCCCAAGATCTCCTCATTCACTCCCATTGCCTCAGTAACCCCTTGTAGAATGACTCCCAAATTTGTTTCCAGAGTAAAATATTTTTGAGCTTCAGAATCACACTTCCAGCTGTTTATTAGGCATTTCCACTAATGGGATCTTAATGTTAATATATGCAGAGCTGAACTTACTCTCCTGTTCTTCCATTCTACTTCACCCAAACCTCTAATGTTCCTCTAATGTTGTGATAATTTAATTGCCATTTCTCATCATGTTCTAAAGCAAATCTGTGTACTTGTGAAATATAAATGAATATGGATAATTTCAGACACCATTTTCTTCCACTAATGGATTGAATCTTTTGTCAAATTCAGCTGACCCGAATTACATATAAGGCCAGTGTCATTTGTTTGGACATATAAATTGGTCTTTACACAGATCAGAGTCCTAAAATGTCTAAGTGCAAAACCTAGAAAGAGAAGAACCTTAAAAGACTATCTAATACAACTTTTCTCATTTTACGGGTGAGGGAACTAAGACCCAAAGAAGAAAACTGGTTTTGTCAAAGTCACACAGCTACCTGGCACCTGACTTCCGATAACAGTGACTTTTCCTTTAAACCCTGTCTCCCTCTGCCTGCAGAATAAAATTATTGAAATATTAAAAGGTTCCCATTTGTTGAGAAGGCTTTCAGTCTCTGAAGGAAGACAGAGAGTAGAGATGGTGGTTAGCCACCTTTCAGAAGCATTCATATGTTTATATTTTAGGCTTCAAAAATTGGAAATTTATAAATCATCAAGAGAAACATACAGCTACAGTTCACATTTGTGATATTTCTCCAAATAGGAGGTCTTATAAAACAATTTAGGTTTAAAAGCTTGAAAACAGTATTTTCTCCCTCAGGTAACAAACTGTTCTCAAATATTTTGGAAGTGCTCTTTTGTACATACACAACTTGGATGGTTGCCTAACCTAATGTTGCAATTTCATCTACTGTTACTGCCCTTTTCTCTCAACCCAGTGAGAGAAACAGTGACTAGAACCTGCCCTAGTTCCATCCAACTCTTTGCCATTTCCCAGAGTAACATTTCACACCCTGCTAATGCTGGTCATGTTGTTTCCTTTATTTTAAATTTCATTACTTGTTACTTTATCCTTCCTTTCTAACATCTAAACTCCAGCTCATTCTGCATAGCACAGCTCAGATGTCACCCATTACCTCCTCTGTGAAGACTCTGGAGTGCCCCAGGCAAAAGGAATCCCTTCCTTATGTAATTCCTCAAGCACTGTGATCATTCATGCCAACTTCATTAGAGATGGCTGTTTGCCTGTCTGTCTACTGCTTCCCCTTTGACCACAGGCTGTGAATCTACTCAAGGAGAACCTGCTGGCTCTTATTTGCTCTTACAGCTCCTGCACCTAGTGCCAAAGCTAACTCATAACCCTTCTTAGAGGATCGATTGTTCAAGGAATGCTGAAATGACTCTTTTCATTGATTATATAGTTTTATCAATGCATTGGAAGAGGAATCTCCTTAGATAACACTTGGTTAGTTGCAATAATTTTATAGACTTGAAAGCGATAAACATATTATTCTCTTACAATGCCTTAAAGTTGCACTTAACAATTATCTATCTCCACTTAATGTAAGATTTTGTTACAATAAAGAAAACAGTTTTAAATTGCCAAAGCCTTAGGACCAAAATTTATACCGTCATTTAAAAAATGTAATGTTGATTTGCAGCCCAGTAAAATCATTATAATGTCCAAAATGGTAATATCTAGTCTTACTTGGAATATTAGTTCCTTTCTCCTTATTCATTTAAATAAAGTCAAGAATCAGGGTTTGATATGCATAAGTGTACACAAAAAGCTTTATGCATAGTACCTTAAGAACTATTTCCATCCCAAGGCTATCAAAGGGCCAAAAGATACTTAAACTTATCCATGTTCTAATTTATATTTCAGCTAAAGCTCCACAGGAAAATATGAAGACTATTGGTTGTTCCATACAAACCCAACGCAAGAAATCACCCTAAGTGACAAATTATCACTTTCGTCAGAGAATGCTTACCAAAAAAATGCTTACATTTTAACTGGTTTGTTTTTTCTTGAGCTTATGACAGAGTGAATTCTAGTTGGTCAGTCTGCCAGTATTAGTTATTAGCCTACTGTCAAACTTTAGCTATAACATGTGTATTGTTTTATTGTTGGTATATGACAACCATTCTAAGTATTAAGAAAAGTTTATTCTTGCATTTGATGATGCCATGTTTTTTAACGCTGGAAAATTCAAAGATAAAGTAAGAAATCTCAGTTCAATAACCCAGGTTCACCAGGTTATATCTTCTGAAACTGAATTCAATTTATACAATACGAGATGCTATCTTACTGCATAATGTAAAGTGAAATGCTGTGTTGTGAAGTTGTGTTATGCCAAATTCTAGATAATATCACTCAACCCTCCCTTGACTGGCTTTGAAAATGAGGCTGCTACATAGGGCTCATTTCTTTAATACTTAAAAGAAAAACAAATTCAGTCTCCTGTGAGTCAATGGCCAAATTCTCTTTACTGAAATGCTTAAGTAACATGCTATTTTGTAACAATAATGTATAGTTCTCTGAGGCTATTTTTTTCTGGATATTTTATTTGTTCAATATTAAGCTTT
The DNA here is from genome assembly GCF_028858775.2 of Pan troglodytes. Classification (NCBI taxonomy): domain Eukaryota; kingdom Metazoa; phylum Chordata; class Mammalia; order Primates; family Hominidae; genus Pan; species Pan troglodytes. The sequence goes on along the minus strand of NC_072404.2, from coordinate 87,770,957 downwards.
TATCATTGTTGATGGCATGTTACTGACCATCAACGATAACATCTTTAATTATCCCAATATGCTAATGACAATACATTGTTTATGCTTATATTTATAAATTAGCTCCCGAGCAATTATGAAGGTTTATATATATTATATTCCCTTTTTGATTTTTATTATCTTTGACCTTTTGACTGACTACTGCCCAGTCATCATCTTTCATGGTCTTCTTTCCCACAGAATCTGCCATAATTCTTCACTTGCTTTTTTATCCCCCAGGTAGTGATTCCCTTCCCATCTTACTCTTTTTCTCCCTGAGCTTTGCATCCTGTGTATTTTAAAGAAGGGCAATTAATGTATCCATCATCCATCATTTAATTATTATGGATTTATTTCTTCATCAACTATGTGCTGAGCATCAACTGCATACCAGGCAGGTGGTGGAAATCAAATGGAAGAGTATCCATAGTTACTGAGACTAATTTTTTTAAAGCCAAAGTATTTAGAATCCACATCCTGGAAAAGGGGGCAATGAGAAATGCTGCCATGGAAACAAAGATGATTGAAACACAACCCTGGCCTTCTAGGATCATTTAATCTAAGAAGGGAGAAAGACATGTTGACAAATGTAAGCTGTGTCGTAGAGAATCAAGACATTCATTCTGGTGACTTTGCATTGCAGATGTAAAATGTTATTTTTATATTCATAACTTTACTATAGTTATAACAGCAGATTATTTATAGCAGGGTCGAGTTTTAATCCCGCTTATTCTGTAAAGTCTTCGCCAACTATTTCTTATATTTCAATACCTATTTTACTTATGCCTGTATCACACATTTTAACAAATCTTTTAGTTTTTAAATGGTGGAAGCAACATGATGTGAGAGCACAAAGTGGAAGCACCCATGGCTCCCCTTACTATTCTTTTAGCTTTCCCGGGGGTCGTGGACTGAGACCATCAGCTTTCCTTCTTTGCATGGAATCCATGTTCCATTAGCTGATGACGGTCCTTTCAGGATCCCAGCACAGCAGGGCGCAGTACACAACTTTTCTTCTTTTCTACTCTTTCTAATCAAATATAGCAAACTAGTTAACATTTTATATTATTTTCCTGTTAATATGACAGAAAAAGAGTTTAATTGAATTACAAATTTGTAAAGCTTACAAAATAATTTAGTTCTTTTATTAGGAATGCGCCAGAGACTCGGGTCGGGGCAGGCTGTGGGAACATATGCAAAAGCTTCCTTCAAGAAACATGTACCTAAATCTGCGTGTCTCATCTATATCCACACTACTCTTTTTATGATAGCTTTCTGTCATTCATCTTGTCATTTAACAAATATCAAAAATGAGACTTTAAACACGGATTTTGAAAAACTGTTTGACTCTTTAAAAGAGTGTACCAAAGGATGGGAGCAATGTGTGTAATAAAGGTCTTTGTTCAAGAGTAAATGGATTAGTCTTGATGGTTTTATTTTCTTCACTAAACCTACCTCTTACTTCTTCAAAGTTAATTTAGCTTTGAGTAGACTGATCTTTTTTGTGATGCCCCTGAAGTACAGTGCGAAAGCGCAGGCTTTGGAATCTGTTGGGTGTGGATTTAAATCACTACTGTGTGAGTTTAGGCAAGTTCTTTAACTTCTACAGGACTTCACTTTCTCATCTATAAAACGAGAGTAATTTCTTGCTCATTCTTTCAGGCATCTATTTATTCATTCAACAGAAAGGTATTGAGCATTCTACGCTGTAGAAATCATGCGGTGTGTTGAGATTTTAACACCTAAAAAAAGACACAGGGTCCTAGTCCTCATGATACCTATAATATAGTTGGGAATATAAATAGGTATAGACAGACAAATTGAATACATCATGAAAAAGCATTGTGATAGAAAGGTGCTATGCAAACCCACAGGAAAATTAAATCATTACAAGGATTAAATGAAATAATGTAGAAGAGGGTATGGTAGTGCCCATCTTAGTGGATGCTCAATAATAATTGTTGTCTTTGGTCTCTCTGTTGATATTCTAACCTCATCCTCTACTCTCATGCCTTCTAACTGTAAGTTAAATTCATAGATGGTCTATAGTAGTATTATCCAGTAGAAATACAACATTAGCTACAACTATGTATGTAATTTCAAATTTATTCTAGTTGCTACAATGGAAAAAGTAAAAAGAAACATGAAATGCATTTTAATAATACATCTAATTTAACTCATTTCAAAAATATTATCATATATAATCAATATAAAATTATTTTTAAATTTTTGCATTATGTATTTTACTTTCCATCTTCAAAATTTGATGTGTATTTTCTACTTTTCAGCACATCTCAATTTAAACCAGCTACCTTTCAAGTGCCCAGTAGCCACATGTGGCTAGACTGCCAAATTGGATCCTACAGGTCTCTGCTTACTAATTGACCAAGGTTACACTTTTTAAGAAGCAGTGCCCTGTAGGTACTGTAGTAAGCCTCTAAGAGATCTTTAATTAATTAACCAGCACCATTTTCATCCTTTCTCCATCCCTCCTTTTCTCAGGTACTGGGTATCAAAGATAAACTGCAGGCTGTGGACCTTGCCCCTCACTCCCATCCCCAATTCACTATACAGTGAAGGAGAGAAACCAATGAGTAGATGGCTTACAACATATTATAATTGCTTGGAAACAGATAAAGTATAAATGTGTTTTATTCTTAAAAATTGCTGACAGATCTTTAAGTGTTCTTACCGTAAAAAATGAGAAGTATATGCATATGTTAATTAGCCTGATTTAGCCATTCCACCTCGATTTAGCCACTCCACAATGGCACAGTAGTTCAGAGTGTCAATTTGTACATGATAAATATATACTGTTGTTATATTTTTAATAAATATAATATTCTTACAGAAGAAATAGAAGACAGGGAAAATGTGTATGAAATTGGATGATAAGCATAGAGGGGAGGGAGTTGCAAATTACCTGGAAATATCTGGAATGGTCTGCATTTTAAGGCAGAAAAGCTAGACTATCCCTTCTATGTCAGTTTCCCCTGCTTCAATAAATAATATGCTTCTTGGCTTATTTCCTGCAACAAAGTACAAGGTTCCGAGGAGGGGTCTGTCTGGTAACAAAAATGAACTCTGGCATCCTAGAGGAATGATCTCTGGCATCCTAGAGGAAAACCATCCCTGAAGCTCCTGTGATTAGAATAAACATAAAGGCACCTCAGGAAGAGACACCCTGACCTGACTTACTTCCTACTTGTTTCAGTTGGCTGCAATGGACTTTTCTTGTATTTTTGTCAATATGCAAATCCCTCTTCAAAGATGTTAAAGCCAATAATATTGAGTAAATACGTTGGAATTTAAAAAAAAAAAAGTAGAAGAAGCTGCAGCAGCTTGATAGATCAATTTCTTGTTAACCCCAAACCCATTTGTTGGTAACTTGACCAATTCGTTACTCAACTCCGCTGGAAAGCTTCTGAAGATCAGCATCATTCCCTTTTTGAGTCCATTAGGCTCATGACATGAGGGGGATTCTGTAATATTGTGAGATCCATAAAAGAAAATGCTTCAAAAACTTTTTATTCATAACTTGGATTTGGGAAGATAAAAAAACACCTTTTAACAAAAGGTGACTTTTTTTTTATTTGATATTTTTCAAAGTCTAGGGACCTAATGGAAAGTTAAACATAGGGTAAAAATGTACACCGATCGGCTGTTTTCACTAAGCACGCTATCCTGTGACAGATGCATATTTAACTGAACTCAGTGAGTAGAGCATCCTGTGAACAGAACCCAAATCTGACTTGGCCCTAAAGGAGAAAGACTGCATGACTTTGGATCCTTCCTTTCTCATAAGCAAAGAATTTGCACCTGCATTGAGTTTGTGGAAGACTTATTTCAAAAATATATTCACAGTCTTATTTTTACCTTAATGATTGCTTCTGAAAGTGTGTTTGTAAAATCAATGTATAAAACACATATTTCTGGATCTGAATATTTAGGATGTTATCACTGCTTCTTCAGAAGAGGATTTTTTGGGCTTTTTTTGTGCTGCATGTCCATGAATTTACAGCACAATAAGGAAACACTTAGAAAATGTTTATGGTATGTATAATCTTATACAGTGACAATGAATATTATAACATGGTCATGAATTTAGGAAGCTATGTAGTATTATATGTCAATAGACATTGAACATCCCTTTCACTCTTCCAGATGTTTATGTTAGAGCTCACAGCTTTATCCTTACCATAGCTACAATAAATTTACAACTGTGCAAAGTGTTTGGCATGTGGTAAAATGGCTCTCCTGAGAGAATAATAACATGAATCTATCGTGGTAGCTGACTGTAAAGTCTAGCTTAGATAATGTAGGAAATGCAAGGAATGCTAACTGATCATAATACAGACTTCTAGCAATCTATGAGGTGGCTAATATCAAAATTTCCAAGGAAAATGACATTCTATCTTTCATGTCATAGGAAACTCATAAATCACTAAATATCAGCCGGCAGAAACCATTTAAAATCATATTTTTTCTATCACAATTTGTTTTACTGTGCTATGTTTTGTTAGTCCAAAGGGGAAAATATGTGATTAATTTTTGTCCATGTTTTAAAGGAAAAATGCATGCCCTGTATAAGTGTTTAAAGTTTACAAACACAACCAAACTTACAAAGCAAGGTCAGAAATACAGCTCCTAGTTACAAAGGTTAAATTTAAATACTGTTATTTATTTGAAGCAAGTTACTACCATCTGTGTTAGAATAGAGTTGGAGGCATGGAAAAGACGGAGGACAGGTCATGGACTGTTTTGCTCATAAATGAGAACTAAAATGCTTATTTGGAGGGTCTCAATTTTTTTCTTGTTCATTAGTATATCTATAATTTACTGTCTTTTTAATACATTGGAATCTCTAGGATGACGAGTCATTTTCAACAAAGGTCATTTAGACATATAATTATTTTTCAAACTTTTACATATAAGCTAATAACTAAACAGGCACTTTTTCTGTGGTCCTCTGATTGAAGGCAATTGTAAACTAAATTCTGATGTTTTATGAAATTATTCACCAGCTCCCCATTTCTCTGCATTTTATAGTACATTTGTTATCAAAAAGGTATATTTTCTAGGCACATGGTACAGATACTAACTTAAAAGGCTTGTTGTTTTTTGTAGACAATTGTCTATTTATTGTGCTTAATAGATTTTTGCCAGTCAAACATAGAAATGCAAAAAAGTCCATGTGTAAGGTTTATTCACAATTAAGAATTTTTTAAATGTGTAAAAATATGAGTTTGGGAAGGCATCGTCTATTACTTTAAGTGTATTAAGATGAATAGTGTTTTTCTCCAAATAAGAATATTTTTGGTTTAAAAAAGCTAAAAAGGTTTTATGTTTAAGGTTAAACTCTAATAGGTAATGTTGTAAGATTTTCTATAATTGCTTAGGTATCTCTACTATTTCGTAACTGCTCTTGACACATGTAGTATACAAGTTGAAGAGAGTCAGCTAAAATTCCATAGTTTTGAGTTAGAATTACCTTGTATATTTTGAAATATTCTTGGGTGAGTTCTGAATATAAAGCATATTTAAAATCAAATGAAGCTTACTTAATTTCATAGAGAAAGTGGTCAAAAGACAGGACACTATCATTCAAATCTGGCTTATAACTATTTGAAGGTTTGTGCCTAACTCATTGATTTTATCCACACTGAAATGACTGTTAGAACCAAAAACAATTTTCTTTCAGAATTATTTCAGAGATTTCTCAGAAAGTATCTAACATAAATTTGAGGACAGAAATAGTATATAAGTAGTGCTTGTTAGCCTAAAAGGAAGCTAAGTTTGCATAAATTAAAAAGTTGAATCTATATTCCACTCTAGAAAACTGATGCAAATTTGTTGCCTGAAATTCTCCAAAATTTTAGGAAAAAATGCTGTTGGTGGGAAGCAGTTCCTTAGAAGTCAAAGAACCCCAATTGTTTGCAGTTCCTCAGTAAAGGAAGAAACCATTAACGAGTTAACTTGATGGGGTTGTTTGATTTTTTTCTTGTAAAATTGTTTAAGTTCTTTGTAGGTTCTGGATATTAGCCCTTTGTCAGATGGGTAGATTGCAAAAATTTTCTCCCATTCTGTAGGTTGCCTGTTCACTCTGATGGTAGTTTCTTTTGCTGTGCAGAAGCTCTTTAGTTTAATTAGATCCCATTTGTCAATTTTGGCTTTTGTTGCCATTGCTTTAGGTATTTTAGACATGAAGTCCTTGCCCGTGCCTGTGTCCTGAATGGTATTGCCTAGGTTTTCTTCTAGGATTTTTATGGTTTCAGGTCTAACATTTAAGTCTTTAACCCATCTTGAATTAATTTTTGTATAAGGTATAAGGAAGAGATCCAGTTTCAGCTTTCTATATATGGCTAGCCAGTTTTCCCAGCACCATTTATTAAATAGGGAATCCTTTCCCCATTTCTTGTTTTTGTCAGGTTTGTCAAAGATCAGGTGGTTGTAGACGTGTGGTATTATTTCTGAGGGCTCTGTTCTGTTCCATTGGTCTATATGTCTGTTTTGGTACCAGTACCATGCTGTTTTGGTTACTGTTGCCTTGTAGTATAGTTTGAAGTCAGGTAGCATGATGCCTCCAGCTTTGTTCTTTTGGCTTAGGATTGACTTGGCAAGGCAGGCTCATTTTTGCTTCCATATGAACTCTAAAGTAGTTTTTTCCAATTCTGTGAGGAAAGTAATTGGTAGCTTGATGGGGATGGCACTGAATCTATAAATTACCTTGGGCACTATGGCCATTTTCACAATATTGATTCTTCCTATCCATGAGCATGGAATGTTCTTCCATTTGTTTGTGTCCTCTTTTATTTCGTTGAGCAGTGGTTTGTAGTTCTCCTTGAAGAGGTCCTTACAAGGAATCCTTGTAAGTGGGATTCCTAGGTATTTTATTCTCTTTGAAGCAATTGTGAATGGGAATTCACTCATGATTTGGCTCTCTGTTTGTCTGTTATTGGTGTGTAGGAATGCTTGTGATTTTTGCACATTGATTTTGTATCCTGAGACTTTGCTGAAGTTGCTTATCAGCTTAAGGAGATTTTGGGCTAAGATGATGGGGTTTTCTAAATACACAATCATGTCATCTGCAAACAGGGACAATTTGACTTCCTCTTTTCCTAATTAAATACCCTTTATTTCTTTCTCCTGCCTGATTGCCCAGACACTTCTCAAAAGAAGACATTTATGTAGCCAACAAACACATGAAAAAATGCTCATCATCACTGGCCATCAGAGAAATGCAAATCAAAACCACAGTGAGATACCATCTCACACCAGTTAGAATGGCGATCATTAAAAAGTCAGGAAACAACAGGTGCTGCAGAGGATGTGGAGAAATAGGAACACTTTTACACTGTTGGTGGGACTGTAAACTAGTTCAACCATTGTGGAAGACAGTGTGGCAATTCCTCAAGGATCTAGACCTAGAAATACCATTTGACCCAGCCATCCAATTACTGGGTATATACCCAAAGGATTATAAATCATGCTGCTATAAAGACACATGCACACGTATGTTTATTGCGGCACTATTCACAATAGCAAAGACTTGGAACCAACCCAAAGGTCCAACAATGATAGACTGGATTAGGAAAGTGTGGCACATATACACCATGGAATACTATGCAGCCATAACAAAGGATGAGTTCATGTCTTTGTAGGCACATGGATGAAGTTGGAAACCATCATTCTCAGCAAAGTATCGCAAGGACAGAAAACCAAACACCGCATTTTCTCACTCATAGGTGGGAATTGAACAATGAGAACACTTGGACACAGGAAGGGGAACATCACACACTGGGGCCTGTCATGGGATGGGGGGAGGGAGGAGGGACAGCATTAGGAGATATACCTAATGTAAATGACGAGTTAATGGGTGCAGCACACCAACACGACACGTGTATACATATGTAACAAACCTGCACGTTATGCACATGTATCCCAGGACTTAAAGTATAATTTTTAAAAAAAAGTTAATTTGATTGTTTAAAACAAATATGTCATAGAAAAAGACTTAATAAGAAAATCAAATTTGATAAGCAATATGTTAAATTTATACCAATATATTTTTAAAACTTGCCTTTAATGATATTTTCTCATATATTACATATTTGCATGAAAATTTTCATATGTTGTGTATACCAATATACTTATCCAAGTATATGGAGAATAAATTTATTAATATGCTTAACAATGATTAATACATGAAGTTAACAATATTCATTTGTAATTATTGACTAGTTTGCTATTTAATTTGAGCAAGAATTAAAATTAGTTGGTTGACTTATAAGTTTAATCTGTGTTTTTAGATTTATCTGGCATCAGCTTCACACATTAAAAGCCTAGGAAGAAACCAACCACTACTGAAATGCAACAGCAAATACTTAATATTATCATAAACCTTCTAACACCATTGGGAATAAGACTGTATAGCATGATATTAGTTGAAAATTCCAAATGCATAAATTGGAGGAAAGAATGGGACTGACACATATATGGGTGTGCATGCACCCACACATGCCCGAGGTGGACACACACACATGCATACCCCAGGTGGAAACACACACGCCCCAGGTGGACACACACACATACACACCCCAGGTGGACACACACACACACACACACCCCAGGTGGATACACATACGCCCCAGGTGGACACATACACACCCCAGGTGGATACACACATACGCCCCAGGTGGACACACACACATACACACCCTGGGTGGATACACACACACCCCAGGTGGACCCACACACATACACATCCCAGGTGGACACACACACACACACCCCAGGTAGACAGACACACATACACACCTCAGGTGGATACACACACACACACCCCAGGTGGGCACACACACATATGCCTAGGTGTCAAGCACAGTGCTGGACTTCTCAAGGAATACCTAGTAATGGGAGACAGGTATGTAAACAAATAACTTTAATATAAGAGAATCTTTGTAATAGAACATGCCGTGGGAGCAGAGGCAGTAATTCTGTTAGGATCGGGAGCAAGATAAAGGCATAGAAGAGGGGAACCTCTGCACTCTAGAGGTTGAATAGGACTTAGGACTCAACAAGACAAGTAGAAACACATTGGAAAAAAAGCCATTTTCTAACCTGTTACCTGGGAAGGAGGGAAGAAGGGAGAAAGGGATCGAATGTTGTAACTGCTTACTCATACTCCACTTACACCCTACAAGGTGTTTAAATACTTTCCTCAGTCCTGTGTGGTAGGTATTATTGTCTCCATTTTTAAAGAGGAGAAAATACTTATTTATCTTAAATTCTATAAAATTTAAAATAAATTACTAACAGCTGTTGATGTATTCTATAATAAATTTTACCCATTAAAAGAAGGAGAAGGAACTATAGGCACATGGATAAAGTCTTCCTCAAATGAAAAGTGAAACAAGAAATCTAAAAAGATAAAAATGAGAGATTATCAAAACTTCTGAATATATGTAACGGGAATAAAGCATAGAAGAACTTACACAAAAAGACTGTCTAAAAAGAACAGAGCACTAAGAGGGCACAAGAGTTGGTTCAACAAAATGAGAGAGAGAGGGGGAGAGAGACAGAGAGAGGAGACAGAGGGAGAGAAGAATTCGCGTGTCTAGTAAACGTAATTTTAAAATGTGTAGCCAAGCCATTACCAAAGAAATGCAAGTTAAAATATTAAGTGATTTCATCTTAGGGGTTGAAAGATTGCAATCCTCAATACCTGTGGCAAGGTCAAGGTTGCTGGTGCGTATTGATGATTCCCAACTGCTTGGGGAATCCTTCTGTCCTTCCATTTTGTTTTCCTCATGCTACAGATCCATCCCGAAAAGTACTGATTTTTTTTTTGGTTGTTGGTAGTGTTTTCAGTCTCCAGGAATTTTGTTTCTTTTGCGAAGGGGACTAAAAGCACCCTCGGGTTTCACAAAGCTAAGGCTCTTGAGAGTTAGAAAATTTTATTTTTTTTTTCAAAGGAATGGAAATAAGAAACCATTCTAGATAGAAGCTGACATGTGAATTGTCATGTAAGAACTTACGAGGTAAATACACAGAGAAAGGAAATCGGCTTTCCCTAGTCTTATGCCCTGGTTTACATTTGACTTTGACAGCGAGAAAGATAAGGTTCTCAGAACTGACTGACATCATATTAAGCAGCAGGATGTCATAGGAAATAATATACATAAACTTAAATCTTGTTTCCCTGAACCAGAAATGCCCAGAAAACTACTTAAACATTCACTGCTAGTAAGTTAGCCGTCCTACCAAAAGATATTTCTCCCAATCATGTGTGGATAATGATGTCACATGTCACTTCCAACCTAAAAATATCATGATGGACCCGGATGTCATTAGTAGGCTAAATTTGTCTCAGAATTAACGCTGCTCATCATCAAATATTGCCTAGAATTTTAGTATAATCTGAATGATTTAACTAGACCACTTTCATGAACCTAATTGTCTCCAGACCATTTTTTCTTTTATTAAAAAATTGTGTGAATAAAAACACAAGATCTGATTATACATTTTTTAAATTTCACTGCATTCATTTCCCAAGCCCCAATAACAAATGATTTAAAAATCAGATCTGTACACTAAATAACTAATTTTAGTTAATTAAGATTGACAATATATTATAATCTATTTTGTGAGAGATTATTTGAGCTGAATGTACTTAAAATGACTGAAGTAAGTAGATAATAGAGTATTTTTGTTGGAAGAGGAACCTAGAAACGTTGTTTTCTGCTGCTGCTGAGTTTAAGTAGAAAGCCTCCAGTCACAACGGACCATTATGTTTCTAATTGCCCTTATTAACAGAAGAAAAAGAAGTGAAAGATTTTCTCTGGAGAATCTTAGAGAACCTACTGTTTCCAAACAAGCTCGATGGTATTGGTCCATACATTTTATATTTACAAGTTAGGTTTTGTCATCAGAAAAACAATGGTGAGGCAGAAAACTGCACAAATCAAATGCAATCAGGTATTTATGAACAAAATGTAGAGGTTACTGTCTTTTTTACTTAGAAGAGAAAAACTGACAAACCAAAGATGTTCCTACATGTTTTTTTGGTTTTGTTTTGAATTGTTTTGTTTTTTTTTTGTTTTTTTTTTTGCTGTGTTTTACCATGAGAGTTCTGGATCTTAAACATTTGCTTCACTGATGAACAGTGATTGAGCTGTGTTCATGCGCTTCTGTTTTTATCCATGGTAAATGTTACGCCTTTTTTTTTTTTTTTTATTTGACACAGAGTCTCAATCTGTCAACCAGGCTGGAGTGCAGTGGTGTGATCTCAGCTCACTGCAACTTCCACCTCCCAGGTTCAAATTATTCTTGTGCCTCAGCCTCTCAAGTAGCTGGAATTATAGGCACGTGCCACCATGCCTAGCTAATTTTTGTATTTTTAGTACAGATGAGGTTTCGCCATGTTGGCCAGGGTGGTCTGGAACTCCTGACCACAAGTGATCCACCCCCCTCAGCTTCCCAAAATGCTGGGATTACTGGCATGAGCCACTGCACCCAGCCAATATCATGCCTTTTTTGGTAAACTACTAGCTCCCATTACCTCGACTGATGCAAATAGTGCTTCTTACCAGAATATCAACACTTAGCATTCTACAGATGAAATCCTACTGTGTTCAAAAACATTCTCGTGCATTTCACAGCATATAACACGAAGATTTCTACACTTGGCAGAGAAATGTTTCAAGTTTTCAACCTTAAGCATTTTGTATGTGTGTATAGCATTAGGTTGAAAAGATCTTAGTATTTCTGGGGGGGTGTGTGTGCACACACCCGCATGCGTGTGTGTGTTGTTCAGGGTAGAATGTAAGCGTTTTAGAATGTTTTTTCACTAAATTATTCCTTGGTGTTATCTAATCACCTAAATGTTCATATTCTGCACTGTGGATTTTTCATTTCTTTATTGCATCTATCCTTCACTAGCTCTGTCATGAATATCCATTTTTAGACACATTTATTCTAAATCTCATATTTGAAAGAAAAGCATTTTACTGATTTAAAAGTAACTGGAAAGTATTGCCTGGTATCAGGAGACCAAAAGATTTAGAAAGATGAGAAAAAAGATTGGTTCATTGTCAAAGAAAATTTGCACTGGGTGGAGTTTACAATTAAACAGGCAAGGAAGACTTTATTCAAGATCACTGCAATAAGGGAGATTGAACTCAAGTGCCCTGAAACAAAAAGCAGGAGGATTTTTAAACACTAGGGTGAGCTGGTGGAAAACTACTGGAGGACGTGGGAGGGGTGAATTTTGTCAGTGTAATTAAGCCATTTGGGTTTTCTAATTGGTACTTAGGAAAGTTAGGCTCCTACCTTTCCACCAAGACTGAGAGTTGGGGCCCTACCTTTCTTACTACATTTCAGAAAGATGGATCCCAAGTCTGTGAAAAAAAGACATTCCTGGGTTATAGAAGATTTATATCTCAAAAGGGCAAAAAAGAATTTACAATTTGCAAGTTCTCTAAAGAAAAATGGTCTAAGAAAAGGGAGGTCGGGGCCCTATAGTCAGGAAGAAACCTGTCTAAAGTTTAGTCAAGCTGAGGGGAACATTAAGGCCTTCTTGGTCACCAAGATATTACAGGAGTTCCATATATGTCCAATAAGAGATGGTAGACTCGTAGTTAACAAGAGATTTTTCTAGACGGTTGATGTTATGAGGCACAGTTAAGAGTCAAGTCAAGTTGAGAGGTGCAATTTCAACAAGCATCCTCCAGATCCAGACAAAAAAAGCCGCATGAGTTCACCATCGAGTCACTTCAGCTGTTCTCTTATAAGAACAGATATTATTATCTGAGTCAACTGAGTCAATGCTGCTGTTTCGATTTCTGACTTGTCTTTGATCATGGATTATTTGATTCAATTTGACATTCCTTTGAAGAATCTTCTAGCTGATTACAGCATGTAGATAGGAAATTTCTCTTTTTGGCCTTTTCTCACACAGCACACACACTCACACATATAATTCAGCTTCCTGAAGGATTTATGCCTCCCTTTTTTCCTCTTTGATCTGTAATTAGTCCCTTATATTTTATAGACAGTGTTTAATTTTTACCTTATCATGCTACTCTATAGTGTTACCAGAGGTCAATATAATAACTTCAGTACTCTATAAATTAGAAATAAAAGAGGACAGAAAAATATAATATGTTGCCCTCTACTTATTTTTTTAAGGCTTCTTAGTATTTAGAAACTTGTCTGGAATCATATGGAACTACTTCCTGCTATAGCAATAGATATGTGAGTATTGTTGGTCCTAAGTAGCAGTGAAGTCATGTGAGAAGCGAAACTGGAGTCCCCATCTTCTTTATTTTTATATCTCAATCTTAGAAGTCTGTAAATGTTCATAAAATGTTAGACTTCGAGTTTCTGAGCCCTAACTCAGGTTTCTGTGAGTTCCTGGAGGATTACATTCACGAAGTCATACCTTAACTCTAAGTTCCTGCCTGCCAAACTCTTGATCTCACTTATACTTCAATTTTCATGGCTGTTTTCTTCTCCAGGCCAACCCAGATATGCAACTCAACCCTGCTTCCTTGATTTGCCTAGAAACCTGTCACATGAGGCATTACAAGCAATACATCAAAGGAACTTATTGATGGTTTGGGCAATGTAAGACAAGGGGTGTGTGTGTGTGTGTGTGTGTGTGTGTGTGTAGGAATTTCAAATGTGATATTATACATTTTTACTTTCGCAACTACTTTGGCCTGGCCACCTTGACGCCAGTGTATTTTTATAGACTCAATCCTTCTCTGCTTCTTCTTTTTCCTATCCCCAAATTTATCTTCATTTCTCATGCAGAGCAGTTTACCATTCCTCTTTTCTTTCTGGTTTCTTTTTAAAAAGTAAGGCTTCTAAGGTCTTACTTTTTACCACCAAAGAGCATTATTAAGGTAGTTTCCTGAATGTAAACATTCTCATGAAACTCTGTTGCCAGCTATTAAAATAACCATTTCCATCCATTTCTACCATTTTATATCCATTTTATAGAGTTATCAGGGTCTGGGATATCAGGTTCAACAATGCTCTAAGCTCACATTGAAATTAATTGTACCTAAAAGCTAAATTTCCAACTAGGAAGCTAAATGAAAATATGCATGATTTATTTAGGGCACCACTCAACCTGATATTGAACTAATAAATATAATACGGTCTCATAGGGTCAAGAACAGAAATTTCTCTCTCTGTTCTTTTCTTTCCTGCATTCTTTATGTGCCATGATCCTTTCAGACATCACATCACCCTCTTCACTTAGGAATCATTTTATAGCATTTTATATATTTCTAAGTGTTCACACTTACCCATTGATTGAATAAGAGACCACTTCCTTTGTATCAAAGTACCATGAGTCTCAAGTGAAGATTAGAATGAGAAAACCAGAAAATAAATAGTAAAATGTTATATGGTAGAAAATGCTAATAAAATAAAGCAAGGTGTTGGAAAAAGGGAAGGAAAGGCGGTAGCTATTTTAGATAGCATGGTGAAGGCAAGGTAAGCATGTGATATGTGAAAGGAGATTTGAATGATGAGGAGCCAGCTATGAAAATATCTAAGGAAGAACGTTCCAAGTAAAGTAAAGGGCAGAGATAAAAGCCCTGAAAATGGACTGGACTTGACACATTCAGAGAACACAAAGGAAAAAAACCAGCGTGGCTGGCCTATAGAGAACAGAGAGGAGAAGTGGTGTGATGAGAAGTCAGGGAGGCTGGCAGAATGGAAGACCCTGTAGTCTCTGTGTGGAATTTGGATTTTTTTCCTGAATCACATGGGAGGGTATTTTTTAATGGGGTATGATTGTACCTGGTTTCTACTTATTTACAATCGCTTTGCTTTATGAAGATTAAATTTTATATTGGTGATCTGAAAATTTATCTTAAAAGGGTTGCTTTAAAACTACAGGTGCACCCTCTCCAAATTGTCCTGTAGGCTGATTTATTCTACTCATGTTTCTTGAGTGCCTACTATGTTCCCAGCACTGGGCTAGAGCTGGAGATTTAACAATGACAAACATATGGTTTCTGCATCCAAGAACACATAGCCTCATACAAAAAGGTTTTGTTCAATTTTTCACAGTTAACATTGTCTGCATTCTTGTAAGGATCAACCTGACTTTCCATGAACTTTTCTCTGGATCTTGGATAATATCTATTTTTAGTCCCATGCCGTATTCCTTTATGCACTTTACTCAAAAGAAACATTTAAGATATATCTATCTAGGCGTTCATCACATTCTTGCCATTCTTTTTAGTTTCATGATAAATCTCCCCAAAATTTTTTCATAAGGAAACTGAATTTATAGTATAAAATAGAAAAAAGAGTAGCACCGGTTTAGAACTTTTCTCTTAGAGTAGCATTCCAAGTTAATTCAAAGTTGAAATTATATTAAGTAAACTGTGAAAATGTCTATACTGCTGAATTACAGAATAGGGTTTCTGCGTTGGGTCATTTCTACCTCCTCCCTACATTAAGCTGCAAAAATGCATAAAATGCAGACTACCCCCTCAGCCTGCTATTCAAATGGCTGATTACTGGTGGATGTTTTGTGACCTTAAGGAGCTGGATGATGAAGACAAAGGAATTCTGGTAAAGAAACCAAAAGCTGAAGGAAACCCCAATGTTCTGTTGGGATTGAATCTCAGTAACCGTGAGCTACAGCTTTCTCTACACTTTTGAACATTTGTCTTGCTTCCCCCTTTTTCTTCTTTTTCCATTGGACTTTAAAATTATAGGATATTTTTCCAGTCTATTTCTCTCACTATATCTTATCCTCTTTTTAAAATCTGTGCTTATCTTTCTGCCTTCTTTTTTGTTTTTCCCATAGTGTAAGAGTGACTTACATTAAACAAGAATCACTAAAGGACCCTATCTATGAAACTCTAAAGTTGAAGGAAAGACAAGACAGCTTTCTGAAGTTTGACTCTCCCTGAAGCCAAGAATGTTTCTCAATAAATTATTCTCCTTTATAAGAACTAGCCTTTTGACCATTGAACATTCAGGAAACAAAAATACATTGTATCTTAAAGATCCAGCTTCATTGTAGATCCAGTTCAGGTTAATAGACCTTAGACCTTCTCTCACTTTGTGAAAAAAGAACTCCTTGTTAACAATAAAATTAGCTAAAGTGCGGCCATGGAAATCTTTTAGGTTTCATAAGTCATGTGTGCTCTTTCCATTCCTGCAACTGTACATATCGAGGACATATTTAGAGTAAAGCCTGGATGTTGGGAATGCAACAACCATTGAGAAATAGCAATGCAAAGATCAATGAGTAATGTGGTCCCACAGTTCTCACTGTCTAATGGTGAAAAAAAATGAGAAAATTAACCATTGCCCTGTAAGTGTTAAGGGCTATAATGTTTGAACCAAGACTTATAAAAATGTAGCAGTGGCTATTTTGCTAAGAATGGTGGTCAGCAGACACTTTTAAGAAGGGAAACATGTAGCTGAACTGTAGAGGAGAGAGAAGAGTTAGATGGGAGAGGGGGGTGAGAAGTAGGCTCCAAGCAGAGCAAACAACATGTGTAAAAGCCAGGAGTCAAAGGGTTGCAAGGCAAGCCTAAGCACGAAAGGTTTGTGTGGCAAAGGACATGCCCTGGGGAAGACGTGACCATGGCAGATCATGGCAGACTCTGAATGTCATTCTAAGGAGTTTAGGCTTTATCTGAGAGCAAAGGGGAAAGCACCAAAACTCTCCTAGTAGGGGAAGGGAATGAATGGATTTGCATTTGTCCAGTATTTACTCTGGCAGTCATAAGTAGGGTGATGTGATGGTTAATTTTATGTGTTTACTTGACTGAGGTAAGGGATGCCCAGATAGTTGCTAAAACAGTATTTCTGGGTGTGACTGGGAAGTGCTTCCAGAACAGTTTAACCCTCTCTCTTCTTGAGCTGGGTCATCCATCTTCTCCTGCCCTCAGACATCAGAACTCCTGGTTCTCAGAGCTTTGGCCTTGGGATGGGAGTTATACCATCAGTTCACCTGGTTCTTGGGCCTTTGAACTCAAACTGAATTACACTGCCAGCTTTCCTGGTTCTCTAGCTTTACTCTTTCCCTTTATAGAAAGATTTATTTTTAATTTTAAAAAATCATTTATGTTTACCACCACTTACTTCCCCAGTTTATCCTCCAAAGAAATGTCACAATTACAGACATTATATTCACATGTTCTGCAAGCACTTTGTTATGAATCTGTTAGGGTATATACTTGCAAATATTTTGTTTCATTCTGTTTCATCCCTTAGGCAATGTCGTGCACATACTACTGCAAACAGAATAGTAAAGCAATGTCTTGCTAGTTACCAACTCTGTCAGTTCTTCCTTGTCAATGTCTCCCACTGTTGTCCTTTTCTCTCTCTACCTACTGTCATTATCCCCAGATGGTATGCCTGCCTTGGATGCTTTATCAGAGTTCTTGAGTGCAAACAACAAAAATGGATTCTGCTTGATTTATGAAGAAAACAAATTCATTGAAAGGCCACTGAGTAGCTTACAGAATCACAAGAAAGGTGGCAAAACCAGTTGTGGACAATAAGAAAAAACAAAGAGAGGTTCCATAGCCAGACTCCAGCCAGGGTCATCTCACAAGGACAGCTGAGTAAAGACACTGCTGTCTCTGGCCAAACTGCCACAGCTGCCCACAGAAACTAACTGTGGCAGTCTCTGCTGCCACTAGAAAACATTCTCCACTGTTGCCGCTGCTTTGCATCACTAACTCCAGATTCAAAATCCCATCTGGTTGTGTCTGATTGCCCAAACCTAGGCCACAGGTCCATGCCTTTGTTCCCATGTTTCCAGAGAAGTCAAGTATCTGGCCTTTTCAACTTCCGTAGGTGAGAAGCAACACCCACCTCCAACTACGACTTGTGCTGTGGAGCATTCTGCAAATCAAAGAGTCAAACCCCAGTGTAACACACTTGAGTTTCAGCCACAGAAAGAGAGCTGTCCCCTTGAATAACCCATTCACCTCCTGGTTCTAATCGTTTATTTTACTATTATATTCCATTCACTGTCCTGGACATGGATATGTGCTATGTACTAATGATGTAAATATTAACAATACAGGCCAGGCGCGGTGGCTCACACGTGTAATCCCAGCACTTTGGGAGGCCAAGGCAGGTGAATCACCTGAGGTTGGCGAAACGCCTGAGGTTGGGAGTTCAAAACCAGCCCGACCAACATGGAGAAACCCCATCTCTACTAAAAATACAAAATTAGCCAGGCGCAGTGGCACATGCCTGTAATCCCAGCTACTCAGGAGGCTGAGGCAGGAGAATCACTTGAAACTGGGAGGCGGAGGTTGCAGTGAGCCAAGATTGCGCCATTGTACTCTAGCCTAAGCAACAGGAGCGAAACTCCATCTCAAAAAATAAAAAAATAAGAATACAAGTGCCTGGATAAGTCTTTCCTAAAATGTAGCAATTATGTTGTTCCTCTTTTTGACCTTGTAATGGTTTCCAGTTACTTCAGATTCTTTAACCTAGTATCCAAAAACATTCCATTAGTTGATCTATATTATATATACAGTCTTTTCTCTTATTATTTTCTAACACAAGTCTTCTATTCCAACTAGGATAGTTATCTTAAAATTTACAAACACCACTTTTGCCCATTCTCTGCAAAAGTATCTATCTATCTCACACACTTTTCCCCATCTTTTACCTGAACTCATCAATTTCCCCTAACAGCCCCCACTTCTATTTTTTGCCTTCTTCATGATTCTACCTGAGAATCAATGAAAGTCATGAAGACATCTTAAATTAAGGCAGCTTTATTGTGAAATCATACAATATTTATGTATACTAGTCGTACCTGCACCTTCATGCATAAATACGCCTTATAGATCCATTTCTACTTTTACCCGTGGATACTTTTACCTCTCCAAGTAGATGGTAAAGTGTTTGAGGCAAGGATCGTATCTTCTCTTGTATCCCTTCTGTCTTATTTAGCATGTTAAATGCAGAGTCGAAACGATGTGTCTGTCGAACAGCTGAGCCGATGTCTGGCCAGTTTCAGCTCTCACTACCTGCTTACAAGGAATTGAGGATCTTAAAGCCAGTTTCTCTGAAACTTGGTCTGTTTCATTCTTCCCACAATCACTAACTTCAGGTAAATCTATTTATCACTTCACAAATAATACAAACTTTATATTGCAGTGGGAATCAGGTAAGAATGACTCAACACCAATTCAGTCATTACTAGAAATTACCTACAGTGAATGCCTAGGTGATGCCAATAGTGTCATCTTTATAGGGGAAAGATGGCATTATCATAAATTGAAAGAGTAAAATTCTGTGTTATGCCATATAATTTTTTCATGCTTTGCAAAGTTAAAACTGAAAGGAATTTGAACTCACTTAAGAATCTGATTATTCTGTCATTGTCACAGAATGACATATTAATTGGGTAAAATTAATTTGCAAAATGCCCTTGTGAATACAAACAAAATGTGTCTTTTGTAAATTAAGTAAAAAAATAGATGCCTATTCCTCACACAAAGTTTCTTTCTGATGCTCTCAAAAGCAGTACTTTTTGAGAGAGTGAATTTTGGCAGATGGCATTACAATTCAAATAAAATGAAATAGGCTTCCAAATATATCCATATTTCCTTATCATGTGAATGCCAGAGAAATTTTTAAAGTTTCTAAATGTTTCTCTTCTAAGTGTCCTCATGAATATAACTTGTGTGAATGCATAAATACTAGATATTAAATTATGACTCTAATGCTAGCTGGCAGACTTAACTGTGTGTTGATATCTTTCTGTATAACCAAAGCATATATTCACTATATCTGTAATACAAGGAATTCAATACAAAGGGATTTAGGAATGCTGAATTTGGACTCTGACTGAAGAGCGATGTGGAGAGAATTTCAGAGTTCTGGGGTATTCTTCATAAAGGCTGGATATGTAACGGCTGTTGAATACAGGGGCCAAGTCTTTCCTTGCATGTGGCTCTCCACATTTTCTTACTGCTATTTAGAACTTTAGGAATCCTAAGAAAAAACGGCCCAGAAAGCATATTTCAAGGGATTTCAGCACTTCCATCTCCCACCCTCACCCAAAGAAATTTTAGTTATGACATTGGAAAAGTTAGTTTTCCATTCACTGAGTTGTCTTGAGGATCAAATCAGGTGTTTCATGTAAAGCAATCATTTATGAGATCAGTGTCTGATAGATAGCATCAATAACTTATATAAATTACAGCTAATTTTAGTACTCCTATGGTGCTAAATAACTGAGGTGAGGCAGGAAGGGGCATGGAAAATGTAAAAGATAATATACTAAATGTGTTGCAGTAGAAACAGAAGTAGCACTATTGAAGTTAAATACTCCTTTTTCTTAATATAGAGTAGCTTCCCCTCCACCCCCCACCCCCACCAGTAAGAATTGTCAGGTAAAGATTGCCAACACTCTAATCCCTGCTGTAAATGGCCATTCCTTCATTTGAGCACCTCTGCCCCACTTCTACCATAACATGCCCAAGTCAAGACAACCTACATGTGTGCCTTCAGAGAACTATACGGTGAACCCCTTTACACAGAAAAATGTAAATCCCCAGCTCTCTGCACAGTATTCAATAAATGTTGAATAAATACAAATTTTATAATGTTCAAATTCATTACCAGTGAACGAAAGCATTGATCCATATTTCTCTCTGCTGTGCCATATGTAAAGCTGATAGGAGAAATGGAAACAAACCAAATAATATCTGAAAATCTCTTCCATTTCTATAATTTTCTTGAGTTTTCTATTGATTTGTATGTATTTTCCTGAAAATATGATATTGGGCACTTTCATTTATAATAAATTCTATGTCTAATGGGGGTTTAAATATATTACTCTTAGAAAAATGGTTTGAGAGGAATTTGGGATCTGTCTCATTAATGAGAGATTCTGTCCAGATGTCAAATATAAAAGAAAAAGTTTGAAAGTATAAAACATGGTGTTGCTTACAAAATTAAACTAAGAAAATTCTGAAATGTTACAAAGTATTATTATTTCATTCATGATTTTGTAAAAGGCAATAAAGTATAGTATTATTAGTCTGATTGTTAAAAACACAGTGTCCACATGAGGGAATAAAAGCTACTAAGACTCTACGTATGTTCCAAAAGCAATGTAACTAAACCTTTAATGGTTTTGCTCATAGTTTTTACTAAAACATTTTCTTTAATCCACATGTGCTTTTCTGACATCTGTGTTAGGGCAATCAAGGGTTAGGAAATTAGCTTTATAGAATATAGCCAATGTCAACTTTTTCTTCTCTCCTCTACCCCAAACCAGCACACTTTGGAAATACCTGAAATGCGGGGCAAACAGCAAACACTCTCACCATAAGAATACCTAACTGAATTAATTGTTAAAGAGCATAAAATCACAACAAAGGTATTAATATCACAGGAAGCCAAAATTCCATGTGCTACCCAAATATCTGTCTAGGGTTGCTCTTCTGAGAAAGGTACAACATTTTATCTCTCCCAGTGCCACAGCGGACACATCATCTCATTCATTCCGTTAACACTTGTCTGTGTTGAGCACCTAACAGTAGGTTCCAGGAACACAAAGATGAGTAAGATATGCTCCCTATCTTCAAGTTTCTCACCACGAAGAAGACAGAAAACAGACGGTCATAATATATTCTTCAGAACTCAATAGCAGTCCCCTTTCTCCATGGAATAGTACATTCTTTGTGTCCCTCGTTGTTTTCTCTTTTTCTTTGCCTCCCATGGAGCGCCTTCCAGTCTGTCTTGTGGCATCTGGTCCTACTGAGTTTTTCAACTCTCGCTTCTCACTGCAGAACCATAAATCACAGCAGTTTTAGAACTAATTTGTGTCTCTATTAAGTTGCTGAGTACATGTTAATTTTATTAACACTGATAAAGTAGCTTTCATGTTCTTCATGTTTTATTTATTTTCCAACTGGAAAATATCCTTTGTCTAGCACTGTAATTCTAAAACACAGATTTTATCTTTCACTTTCAAGTATTATCTCTGAGTAACAATAATTGATTGATCTTTGAGCAGAAATAGACGTTTTAATTACTTAAAATTTTTCTTGAAAAAGTCACCTGATCAAGGAGAATGTTCTAATGAAAATATCATTATTATCTTAATTATAGTTGTTATTTCACGGACTATATTTGTAGTACCGATGTGATTCTGATTTGTGAACTAATGAAATAGTTGTCTTGCTTGTTACTCTATATTTTTTCTTTAAAAAGGCCATATCTTTAAAAATAGTCATTTATGTATATATTAACTAGAAAATATAATCAGAATTGTGTTTGCTTTCAGGTGGTTTTGTAAATGTACTCCAGTTGAATCCCTTTGTACTAGTCAGTGTCTTTATAAATCAGGTCCTCTCTTCCATTTCTGAGGCCAAATGGCTAATGTCAATTGAACAATTAGCTAAATGTCTCTTTATCCCAACCCCCTCAAGCCAAGTTCCCACAGGAAGAAAAGAATAAAGTGTCCTCCTACTTAATAATTTCCTAATCCTCATTTTCTACACTCAGTGTTATTAGCTCTTTTCCATATTTCAGGTAGTTCCAGAAAGCCTTTTTCTTTCAACAATTATGGGACACATACACTAGTGATTTTTACCTGCCACACACTCTAAGTTTGGACCCAATGTCTTCATCATTCACTATTCCATCAAGTCCTACTATTGCTGCTATTATGGTTACTACCACTACCGATGATGATGATGATGATGATGATGATGATGACGATGATGATGATGATGATAACAGCCGAGCAACAGTAACAGTACTAGTAATAATCATAGCAGTACCTACTCTTTATTGAGTGCCAAGCATTGTAGGGCACTCTATATCTCTATTCCTTATAACATCATGCAGAATAAATAAACTGAGGCTTATCCAAGAAAACCCAACACTCAAATCATCTTTGTGTGACCCCAAAGCCAGTAATGTTTTTGTCAAATATACTTACCTAAATACCTAATTTGATTTTTACTTCATACTGTTTAATAGCCGTTTGGTATTTGCAAACTACAACTCAGGTGTAAGAATAGATTTTATTATTTTATTTATTTATTTATTTATTTGAGACAGAGTTTCACTTCGTTGCCCAGGCTGGAGTGCAGTGGCGTGATCTGGGATCACTGCAACCTCCGCCTCCTGGGCTTAAGCGCTCCTCCCACCTCAGCCTCCTGAGTAGCTGCAACTACAGGCGCGTGCCATCACACCTAATTAATTTTGTATTTTTTATAGAGATGGGGTTTCACCATGTTGCCTAGGCTGGTCTCAAACTCCTGGGCTCAAGCAATCTGCCCGCCTCAGCCTCTCAAAGTGCTGGGATTACAGGTGTGAGACACTACATCCGGTCTATTTTTATTTTCTGTAATTAATATCATCTTGTTTGAAGCCTTCATTGTGGTGATGGAGGGTAAGAAAACTTAAGCTTACTAATTAAAGACTTGCCTGTCTCTTTTACTTTAAATCAGCATTATTTGGGGAGGGTACAAATATTTTGCCAATTTTCAAGTTCAAATTCCCTGTCAGGCTTTTCCCCAATTGGTGTCTCCTCTCCTCTTCCATCCAAGATGCTGCCAAACAATAAAAGGAATAGGTATCCTATGGTGATGTGAGTGGGTCTGTGGTCTGCCTGCTGTTTGCTATCTTTCCTGGTCTCTGCTGTAGTAGGACTTACACCTGTTCATGTAACAGTTCTTATCTTTTGCCTAGAGTTGTAAAGACTTCACACCCTGAGTCCTCACCTCCAAATCTTACCCCCAATCAAGGTGCATGAATGTCACACATTGATTTCTGACTCTGTCTTTACATCTCCACTTGAGCAGACCAAAATCTCCTAAAATAAATGTCTGCTTAAATAGGAGAAAAGCCACACCCAAGGAAGTATGAATTTAAAAAGTACATTCACAGGTTTAAAAAACTATTGTCGCTATAGTAGCATACCAATCTATATGCCCTGTGTCTATCAGGGTTAATTCTGAAAATGCAAACTCAGAAGAATCTGAGACCAAATTTAAAATGTAGCCTAACACCTTGACCCAATAATTATATCAATTAATGACAATTTAGTTGGTGGTGTTCTAGGTACAAATCAATATTTTTAGGGCTTTTTGCCTCTAAATGCCATTACAAGACAAAATTATGTGATTCCATATATTAAAGCCTGGGGCCCTCTAAAGCTCTCCGTTTGGCTACCCTGTCTGGTACCAGTGCTGTTGAATAGTTTTCGTGTTTGCATGTAGAGTCTTCCAAAGTTGCTGAGTCCTGCATCACATCACACTGTCACTGCTCAATATGATATACCCACAGTCCAGTTGTTACCAGAGGTACAAATCACAGCTCCACTTGGGCTTTTAACATTTCCTGAAAGCTTGGCATGTATGTTAGACAAGCCTACAGGGCTTACCTAATTTGTGGGATTGACTGGCTCTTTACATGCCAGGTAACTGAAGCTGAGACAGACTCTGACAGCTTTATAAGGGTAATATTTTTCACTGGGGTGAAGTGCTCTCCAAGAATTTTCCTGATGTTTTAGGCATCAGGAAACCTTGCAGGAACAGCAGGCATCATGTTTTCGATTCCAGGTCCCTTTATATTTTGCAGATTTACTTACTGTGGAGGAAATCTTACCCACAGCTTTTTCCATGTTCCTTCATTTCCTTCTACCATGAAACAAAGTAGTAATGCAATGCATGCTGTTAATTCCAAATCCTCTACTTTTTTTGCATTATTATGTAGACAGAATATATATATGCTGTATGGAGAGAGTAATGCAAAATAGTGATGTATATATATCACTATTGTATTTTATAATTTTATCAAAAGGGATTTTGTATTCCATTAAGAAGAGATTACATTTCTTATTCCTGATGTTTAATCTAGTCCTTCTGCCCAGGAATGCTGCAGAGGTGGGACAGAGCTGAAATGGCAAAGATTCATATAAATTGCAATGGCCAGGTCTTTGGAATAAATATCCTGCCCACTGTTTGTGCTGGGGGGGAAGCTATTGCTCTGTTTGAATCAGAAAAATTAGGATTTTTACTAAAATCGTACTACTTCCCTCTTTGAGCAAAAGACCATATTTGAAGTGGATGCTCATATATGAAAACAGATCCCACTACAATGTGTGTTAATAGATACTTTGTTGCTTTTTATAAGGCTGGTATTATATGAGTCGAAATTAATTATAACCTAAATGAAGGTATATCTGTAACATTTACATCATTCATACTCCTCAAATTTAAAGATTGTTATGTTCTTTCAAGTCAGCGTTCACTATACTGTATTGCCAAGATGGAAAGAATTGTGATTTCAGTATCTCCACCTGGATTATCCAAAATAATCTAGAGAGGAAATTATTTTGGTAAAGAACATCTGAGAAACCCCACATACACATCTGGCTATATACATACAATTTAATGGTTGAATTTGGACATTACTTTCATTAAATTTTAATAAGCAGCAATGATGCCTTAGATTAATACCAAATAGGGAGTCAGAAATTTCACTGTTACAGTTACACACTAAATAGTCATCCTTTCATGTCAAGGGAAAAGCATTTTCCTGCCTTATCTCTCAACTGTCAGTGCCTTTGACACTGTCTGTGATAAGTAATGCTGAAAATTATATATTATCTCCACCTGGAACAAGGATAAGATGGGCACTGTCAGGTTGGTCAGTTTGTCCATTGTGTTAATGTTTAAAAGAATTCCACAACACAAACTAAAAATGTGGAAGCTTTCCTCTCTTCCTTTTCCACCCAAATCACGTTGACAATCAGTACTTTTATTGAGTTTTCTTTGCATGCATCCGTTTTTAAAATGTCTGTGGATTACTTCCTTTTTCTAACAGGAAAACACAGAGCTTGGTAGAATAAAGTAGGGAATCTATGACAACCCCATGTCACCCCAATTTGACAAGTGCCCAGCTTGCTTATCTATAAAGCATTCAAGTCTCTCAGGATCCATGCGTTTCACGGCAAAAGCAAAACTGATGTTACCATTTAGCAGCATGTAAAATTGTCGTGATGCTGCTTACACCCAGTGTTATGGGAGATGCTTCAGACAGCAGCATCATAGACTTTGCTAATCTTATCTGCAAATTTTAGTGAGCAGCCCTAGGTTTGTGCTCAGTCTGATCCGTTGGTCTAAGTGCCATTTTAATTAAACAATGCTTCAAGGCTGCATATTAAATAGAAAATGAAATTAAGGCATATTCCCAAGTAGAATTCAGTTTGTCTAATATAATAAAGGTAAATTTTAAATTTCATTTTTTTAAATCCTTACTGTATTGATGTTAATATTTAGTTGGCCCCAGAGATTTTAAACAGTAGGATTTTCTTGTAAACATCCAATTCATTAAATTTGAAAAGGCTGCTTCACTAGAAAAATAAGTTCTGTTGTGTAAATTCACCCCAAAACATTCAATTGATAAATGTGTTGCTGATTTATTGCATTAGGATTATTTAAATCAATTGTGATGAATTATGCCTATGACATGTAATAGCCTATGATTCCAAGCTGTTTATAAATTACCTGAGGGTTTAGGTAGAGTAAAATATACATGGACTTCTCCTAGTAGCATATATTATAAATTGTAATGAATTAATAATTAATGAGATTATTTGTTTATTGGCTGGCTCTGCCTGAAACTATCTGATCCATGGATCTTGTGACTTGTCACTCTATCCTCGGGCCCAGCACAGTGCTTAGCTCATAGTAGGTTATCAATAAATATTTCTTGAAAAAGTCTCACAAAATATGTTACATTATGAAAGCTATGTTAGGTAATGCCATTGGTAAAATGACTACATTGTCCAAACCAATCTACAGATTCAGGGCAATCCCTATCAAAATACTAATGTCATTCTTCATAGAATTAGAAAAAAATCCTAAATTTCATATGGAACCAAAAAAAGAGCACAAATAGCCAAAGCAATTCTGAGCAAAAATAACAAAGCTGGGGTCATCACTTTACCTGACTTCAAAATATATTACAAGGGTATGGTAACCAAAACAACATGGTATTGGTATAAAAATGGATACATAGACCAATATAACAGAATGGAGAATCCAGAAATAAAGCCACATATTTACAGTTAACTGATATTCAACAAAGCCAACAAGAACTTATGGTGGGAAAAGGACACTCTCTTCAATACATAGTGCCGGGAAAATTGTCGTGTGCAGAAGAATGAAACTGGATCCCTCTCTCTCACTATATACAAAAATCAACTCAAATGGATGAATGACCTAAACATAAGACCCAAAACCATAAAGATATTAAAAGGAAACCTAGGGGAAACTCTCCTGGACACTGGTCTAAGAAAAGAATATATGACTAAGACCTCAAAAGCACAGAGAACAAAAACAAAAGAAAAAGTGAACTATGTTAAACTAAAAATTTCTGCACAGCAAAGAAAACAAGCAGCAGAGTGGAAAGACAGCATGTTGAATGGAAGAAAATATTTGCAAATCATTCATCCAACATGGTACTAATATCCAGAATATACAAATAAATCAAACAGGAAAAAACAACTAATCCCATTAAAAAGTGGGCAAATGATATGAATAGACAGTTCTCAAAAGAAGACATACAAACACTAACAGATATGTAAAAAATAATCAGCATCACTAATCGTCAGAGAAATGCGTATAAAAACCACAGTGAGATATCATCTTACCCAGTGAGATATCATCTTACCCAGTGAGAATGGTTATTATTCAAAAGACAAAAAAAATACCAGATGTTGGTGAGGATGCAGAGAAAAGGGAACTGTTGTACACTGTTGGTGGCAATGTAATTCAATACAGTCACTATGAAAAACAGTATGGAGATTTCCCAGAAAAACTGAAAATAGAATCACCGTTTAATTCAGCAATCCCACTATTGGATATCTACTCAAAGCAAAAGAAATCAATATATCAAAGAGATACCTACACTCATGTGTTTATTGCAGCACTATTCAAAATAGCAAAGATATGAAATAAACCTAAGTGTTCATTAACAGATGAACTGATACAGAAAACGTGGTATATATACACAGTAGAATAATATTCAATCATAAATAAAAAAATCAAATCATGTCATTTCCAGCAACATGGATGGAACTTGAGGTCATTATCTTACGTGGAGTAAGCCAGCACAAAAAGACAAATATCATATGTCCTCAGTTATATGTGGGAGCTAAAAAATGTGATCATATAGAGGTAGAGAATGGAAAGAGAGATAAAAGACTATGAAAGGTGAGTGGAAGTTGAGGGGAGGCTGAAGAAAAGTGGGTTAAAGAGTGCAAAAGTACAATAAGATAGAAGGAATAAATTCAGTGTTTGATAGAGTACGGCGACTGTACTTAAAATTGTATTGTACTAGGGTGGTAGACACCCTAATACCCTGACTTGATCACTATGCATTATATACGTGTAACAAAATTTCTTGTGTATGCCGTAAGTTTGCACAAATAAATATGATTATTTCTCTTTTGAACCTCAATGAGTTTTTAATGCTTTTGCCTTTTGAGTTGCTGTACAATGAAACCCTAGTCCTAGAATCTCTAATTTCTTCAAGATTTGACTTAATTTTTTTGACTGGTTAGCAATTTTGTACACATGTAAGCTCATTTGTTATTGTTTGTATTAGATTTCAGGTTATTTTACATTTTTTTATTTTTTGAATAAGAGAGCATGAGTATTAATGTATATGAAAAAGATATACTCAGAGAAGTCTCATTCCCTTTCTGATCTCTCCCACTCATCTGTTCATAGCACCTCTTATAGTTAAGTAGTTTCTTTAGTTTGTGGCTCCTCTTCCTGTGTTTTTTTTAAAAAACGAACATTTGAATGTTTTTGTTTAACAATATGATCTGCATATAACCACATATCAGATCATAGAGACTTTCTTCACAAATTTTACAGCTGTATAGTTCTGTACTGTCTGCACATATCATGTTCATTTAACCAGTCATCTCTGGTTGGGTATTTAGATTGTTTCCATGATTTGCTATTAAAATAATGATGCATTGAATAACTTTGTTTGTTTGCTTAAAAAGTACTGTTGAAGATAAAACTGTAGAGAAATTTCTCAGAGGAGAGATTATTGAGTCAAAGGGTAAAATTTATCTGGTTATGTTAGCTACTGCCAAATTCTCCTCCTAGAGGTTGTACCACATTGTCCATCCACCAGTAAGGTATGAGGGGACAGTTTCCCCACAACCTTGTCTAAGAGTGTGTTGTCAAGCTTTCGAATTTTTGTGTCTGTTAGAGAATGATGTCTCAATATAGTGTTAATTTGCATTTCTTCTATAATGAAGGAGGTAGAAGATCTTTACCCATTTAAGCGTCATTTGCATATACTTTTTGTGAACTCTCTACTCCTGACTTTTGCATATTCCTCTATTAGGTGGTTAGGTTTTTTTCCCTTCCATTTAAAAAAGTTCTTTATTAAGGAGAGTAGCTCTTTATCACTGATATGTTACAAATATTTTCTCCCAGTTCATCGGTTATCTTTTAGTATTAGTTATGGTATTTTGAGCTATAGAAGATATTCTTTTCTGTTTTTATGTAGTTAAATTTGTCGAGCTTGAATCAGAGTAAGAAAACCTTTCCTCATACTTGGATTATAAAGGAATTTACCCCTAGTACTCATGTTGTTTCTTTTCTTTTCTTTTCTTTTAATTGAGACAGAGTCTCATATGTCACCCAGGTTGGAGTGCAGTGGCGCGATCTCAACTCACTGCAATTTCTCCTTCCTGAGTTAAAGCCATTCTCTTGCCTCAGCCTCCCGAGTAGCTGAGATTACAGATGCGCGCCACAACGGCCAGCTAATTTTTGTATTTTTAGTAGAGACAAGGTTTCGCCCTGTTGGCCAGGCTAGTCTCAAACTCCTGACCTCAAGTGGTCCGCCAGCCTCAGCTTCCCAAAATGCTGAGATTACAGGTGTGAGCCACTGTACCTAGCCTCATTTTGTTTCATTTGTTCTTTTATACTTGAAGATTACTATGGTAAATTGACCAAAAATCTTTCTAATTAAGCTAGAAAGCTGGGGCTCATTTCCATCGATTATATTTTCCTAAGAAATTGCCCATTTTAGGTTTTAAAATTTTGTTAGCATATATTTGTGCCAGGTATTACTTTATTTTTATTTTTGTGGATACACAGTGTGTGCATATATTTATGGGATACATGAGATATTTTAATATCGGCGTGCAATGCATAATAATCTCGTGAGGATAAACGGGATATCCAACCCTTCAAGTGTCTGTGTTACAAGCATTTTAATTATATTCTTTTGGTTATTTTTAAATGTACAATAAAATATTGTTGACTATAGTCACCCTGTTGTGCAATCAAACACTAAATCTTATTCATTCTATCTAACTATATTTTTGTACCTTTTAACTATCCCCGCTTCCTCTGCTACCCTTACCAGCCTCTGGTAACCATCATTCTACTCTATATATTCATGAGTTCGGTTGTTTTAAGTTTTAGCTCCCACAGCTGGGTGAGAACATGTGACATTTGTCTTTCTGTGCCTGGCTTGTTTCACTTACTATAATGCCCTCTAGTTTTGTCCATGTCATTGCAAATGACAGGATCTCATTCCTTATTATGGTTGAATAGTACTCCGTTGTATATATATAGCACATCTTCTTTACTCATTCGTCTGTTGATAGACACTTAAGGTTGTTTCCAAATCTTGGCTATTTTTACTATTGCTTCCTTCTTGGTACTTCTTGCTTTGTTATATATGACTTAACTCTTTTTAATCTTAAGCTAGCTAGTGTTTATTTTGCTTTTTTAAAAAAAGAAATAGTCTATTTTGTACAATTTTTTTTTTGCTTTTATTATTTGTTTTCCTCGTGTGTGTGTGTATGTGTGTGTGTGTGTGTTGTCTCTAGAGGTTCCTTTGTTGTTCTTTTTATAGCTTTTTAAATTGTGAATTGATTTTTATTATTTCCATTCTCCTATGTGTATATATTATGAAATTTCCTCTGGTCACTGTTTTAATTGTATGCTACAGATTTTTTATTTAATATTTTACCTCATTCATTTTAGAAAATATGCAATTTCAGTTAACATTTCCTCTTTGGACCAAGAGTTATTTCAAGTTCTTAATTTCTAGATGAAATTTTCTTTGATCATAATTTTGACACTAACATCTACATTTTATTGCATTATGGTCAAGATTATTGTTTGCACTATTTCTGCTTCATGGAACTTAAGAATTTTTTGTAATCTAACAATGTTGGCGAGTGTTCCATGCATATTTGAGAAGGATGTGTATTTTCTATTATTGTAGTATGAAATTGGAAAGAGAAAGATGGATGGAAAGAAAGGGAGTAAGAGCCAAAAGATGTGCCTAATTATGATATTTAGTTCTTTCATATCTGTAATTTTGTCAACTTTATCTGTCTTAGACTGAAAATAGTCAAAGTGCTTCTTATTAGTGTATTTTTCCTCACAGCTCCTGTAGTTACTGTTTTGTGAAGGTGGTTTATATTATTTGGTACACAAATATTGATAACTGTTGTAGAGCACTATGAATTGTGACCTTTATTGTTATAAAGTGGGATTTCTTGTCATATTTAATGCTTTTGACTTGAATTCTTCCATCTAATAGGAAGACTGTAAACTCTGTTTTATTTTTCTTGTCAGGCCTATCTTTGCCCAAACTTTATTTTTAGCTCTCTGAGTCACTTTCTTTAAATGTGTGTCATCTTTACAGGATGGAGTCAGGTTTTTCTTTATAAGCCAGATAGAAAATCTTAATAAGAAAGATAAATTACATTCAATTCTATGTTTGGTTTGAACTCTATCATATTTTATTTATTGCCCGTATTATAATATGACTGTTTATTTCTCTATGTGCCCTACTTTATTTATTCTTTTTTATTTATTTCTGTATTTAGGATGGTTTTTATTTGTGTTCTAATGTTTGTCTTTGTGCTGATAACTTCTATAAGTCCCTGGTACTTAGCATGGCTTTTAATTGCGTTCTAATGTTTGTCTTTGTACTGGTAACTTCTATAAGGCCCTTATTCAATTGTCAATTTTAAATAATATTCATTGACTCTCACCTGTTGCCTAAGCAATAGTACGTGAGCTCATTGGCCATTGTACTTTTTTTCCCTCTCCTCTCTTTTTAAATTATATTACTTCTATATTGTCTAAATATAAGACATTTACATATTATTATTCTGTCTTTGTCCCCACCTTTGATATAAGCTTAGATCTACAATTAAGTGTGTTGAATTATTACCATTAGTCCTTTCCTCAGATTATCTCTTGGTCGAAGTAGCTTGGTTTAATTAAGTAGGTATGTGTGAGGAAGGGATCTTGGGTAGAATAAACTGTTTATATGGTGGGGTGTGTGTGTGTTTGCACAATGAATACTTGAAGTACAATTTGGCTGGATATAAAATTCTTAGCTCACACTTTCTTTGAGAGTCTTTAAAATGCTGCTTCACTGTTTTCTAGATGTGTTCGTTCTTCCTGAGATTTAATGTTAATTTGATTTTTCCATTGTAAGGAGCTTATCTTTTAGCCATGTTTTCTCTACCTTTTGAAGTCTAATGTCTTACTGGTATGTATTTTGGAATTGACTGGGGACAATTTTTCCGGCTATATGACAACACTTTTCAATATATAGATATAGTTATTTTATTTCTGGAAATTTTTCTTGGATCACAGTTTTATGTATTAGTTCTATTATATTTTCTTCTTCTTTATGTATTCCAATTATGCATATGCTGGATTATCTCTCCCTACCTTCTATATTATTGACCTCTCTGATTCTTTTTACCTTTTTGTTTATTTCATTTACATTCTCTTGGCTATTGTCATGGCTTTCCTCAATAGTCCTTATATTTTCAATTCACTCTATTTTCTCTTTGGCAGTTTGTAATTTGGTCATTTCAGATTTTTTTAAATTTTATTTCATCATTTTTGTCAACTATCTTTTACTATCTGTCTGTTCTTTGTCCATTAATGTTCAAAGCTTTTAAATATGTGATTCAAAGTGGTGTTTTTATTTATAAGTATTTGTTTCAAAATATCTCTAGGTTTTATTACAACTTTCTTGTTTGCAATTTTGTTTTTGTTTTCTCTTGAGAGAAATTTTCATTAGCTGAATTGTTTTGGCTGTCATTTTCTGATTATTTTCTTACAGTAACTTTCTATAAATAGTCTGCTCTTTTTTTTTTTTGTTTAGTTTGAAATTTCTTTTGTCCCTAGACCAGCGATAACAGTTTCATGTAAGCAAAAGTAAAGGACTTGGTGGATTACTACATTTTTTAGTTCATGAGCACCCCCTTCTGTTGCTTTCATGAAGTACAGATTCCTCAGTGGATGCCTTTTTTATTTTTATTTTTTATTTTTTATTTTTTATTTTTTTTTTTGCAGAGTAGTTGGTGTGTCTTATGAACTTATCTACAGGTATTTGATATTCACCTCATGCTTTTTTCCTTCATAGCCAAGTCTCCAAGGAACAGCCTCCTCTCCCACTAACATCATCCCCCTCTTCTTCAGAAGCTGGGCCTTCCCAAGACTGTTATTCTGCTCACTGTCAACCCCCTTTCTTTCAATTCCTCATACTTGTGTTCTATTCAAGCAGGTTTGCTAGAAACATTTCTTCACTCGGGATGGGAATTTACCTTTCTGAGCATTATTTTTTCTGTTTTCCCACCTTACCTCACACCTGCCACACCCTACCCTCCTTTCTGCACAGTCTCCACTCTGGCACTAGCTGGCTGCACTGGATTGGAGCATTCACATCCCTACTTACATATAACTTTTGAAGTTCATACTATTTTGTTTCTCCTCATAATGTTGTAGGTGTAGGTTATGGGAGGCTTTATTTCTCTCTTAGTAGATATTTAGTGTTTTTAAGGGGTAAGTAGAGAGGTTAAAATCTATATATCAGCCTTTACACTATAATAGAGTCCAGGATGTTTACATAAGCATTTTCAAATGGATAATGATGATGATAAATAGTTGGATGGGTACATTAACACAGGCTTCTAGAAGTTGAAGCTGGAGATGCATATTTTGAAGTCCTCCATATATAGTTGCTTCCCAGATCTTTCTTTGTAGCCAGCCCTTTCTACAGATTACTAGAAATACAAAGACAAAGACCTACTAGGTTCATCATGTTTTGACCTTGTAATGCCGCTTGCAAACTTAAACCAAAGATGACTCTTGCTAAGTCCTTACCAGACAACATCCTTTATAGTGCCATGCTTTTCTGCCACCACTTCTTGTCACCATCTCAAATACATAGATGTCATATTTAAGTTAGTGTTGCAAAAGTTCATGGCTTTTCTCCAGATAGTATTCTGAATCCCCAAAATACTATTGACTACATATTTTTTCATACATCAATAGCTGCCAAGGAAATTGTTTCAATTTTCTATTAAATTTGGTAAGATATATTAATGAATAAATTTATTTGAAATTTTCTCTGCAATCACATCTTTCATCAACAACCAGCCCATAAAATCATGGTCAGTATTTTAATTTTTTATTATAATATGGTGGAATTAAGTACTCAGGTTGACTCTACTTGATAATATGAATTACATATCATCACTGTAGAATACAGCTCAGCTAGTTTTTCTTTCCACTGTAAAATAATAAATCTCCTATACCCAGAGTTCATAAATAAAGACTTCATAGCCTACATTTCCATGATATTGACTGGGTTTGTGCTCCCATGTAGGCAATATCTGAGAAAGATGAAAGAGAGCGGAACATAAAGGAGCAACATTTTCTATATTCAGTTTTAGGTTTTTTAATTTGTTCTTTGGTTTTGGTTTAGTTGTTTATTTTCCTGACTGAATGGAATAAAGATTTCTGGTAAAAAGGAGCAAACTGGAACCTTGATACATGGAAAAATGTCTGAAAAGTTACACCCCCAGCTTTACCTGTACATGAGGTAATGGGACTGTGGTTAGCTTTCATTAATGTATGGATTTAGCTTTTAAAAAAAAGAATATATTCAGGATTTACTTTTATAGTATCAAATGCATTTTTGAATAAAGGAAAAAAGAGACAAAGATATAATACCTTTTGTTAGCAAAAGTCATCTATTCTATATTTTATGCTTGCACAATGATCTTTCTCTTCCTCCTTTTTCTTGTTAATTCTAAAAACATATTTCATATTTTAAACTCACTTATATTAAGGATTCCTCAAACTCCTAAAGACCAACTAGGAGCAAAAGCTGTATAACTTTTACAGGAAAATTTAGTTATGTTCCCCAGTTTGTATACAAGTATATAGCAAAAATCTAAAATATTAGAGGAAAAGATTTTGTAATAAGTAGCTATTACCATATAATACACTATACACTACATTACTTAACCTATGGGAATTTTTTATGTTCCTTATTTTCTTTTGTACAGTCATTACCTCTAAAACAATCAAACAAGAACCTCAAATTTTTTTTTTTTAAAGGCTAGTCAGTATAAAATAATATAGGGTTGAAGGATATGGTTTCTGGTTTTTGGTTTCTGCCTCTGTCTCTAATATCTTAGTACATTGCATGATTCCTAAATTGGGCTGCTTTTCTGTAAAAGGAGGCCCATTCTGGTCTTCCCACCAGAACAGACCTCCATACAACCTTACATGAATTTACATAACCAATGCTTGTTGTGGCCCATACAAGACACCGCCTCCCAAGAAAGGAACAATGCCTGACTCTAGATTTAGCACTCCTGTTACTGAATCTGTGACTTCTAGGACCCAGGATGCAGCTGCATTTAAACATGAATGTTGTATTTACCCAGTTTTTCTAGGGAGCAGAAAGACAACAAAAAATAAATAAAAGGTAAGATAGCAAAATTAAAAATCATTCTCTTGAATATACCTATTGAAAGACATAAACACAAGCCTGGGAATGGTGGTGCACCCATGTAATCCCAGCACTTTGGGAGGCCAAGGCAGGTGGATAACCTGAGGTCAGGAGTTGGAGACCAGCCTTGCCAACATGGTGCAACCCCATCTCTACTAAAAATACAAAAAAAATAGCCAGGTGTAGTGGTGTACGCTTGTAATCCCAGCTACTCAGGAGGCTGAGGAACAAGAATTGCTTGAACCCAGGAGGTAAAGGTTGCAGTGAGCCAAGATTGTGCCACTGTCCTCCAGCCTGGGTGACAGAGTGAGACTCTGTCTCAAGAAAAAAAAAAAAAATCAACACAATATAAAAGAAGAATATAAGTGCAAAAATCCTACATTCTCATTTTATTTAAATTTCAGTTCTATCAAAATGAATCCAGTGTTCTGTGTATCTGATTTCACATTAATATATAGTGTGACCATGATACCAAAACCTGGCAAGACACAATGAAAAAAGAAAGCTACAGGCCAATATCCCTGATGAACATAGATGCAAAAATCCTCAACAAAATACTAGCAAACCAACTTCAAGTTCTCAAAAGCAATTGCAACAAAAACAAAAACTGACCAGTGGGACCCAGTTAAACTAAAGAGCTTCTGCACAGCAAAAGAAACTATCAACAGAGTAAAAAGATCTACAGAATAGGAGAAAATATTTGCAAACTATTTATCTGACAAAAATCTAATACCCAAAATCCATAAGAAACTTAATTGAACAAGCAAAAAACAAATAACTTTATTTAAAAATGGGCAAAAGACATGATCAGACACCCCACAAAAGAAGACATACAAGTGGCCAACAAACATGTAAAGATACTCCATATCACTAATCATCAGAGAAACACAACTCAAACCACAAAAGGATACTGTCCTACACCAGTCAGAATGGCTATTAATAAAAAGTCAGAAAACAACAGATGTTGGTGAAGCTGCAGAGAAAGGGGAACACTTATATGGAAAGCAGTTTGACAGTTTCTCAAAGAACTTGGAATAGAACTACTAGGTGAGTAAGCAATCCTGTTACAGGGTATACACCCAAAAGAAAACAAATCATTTTACCAAAAGACACACGCACTCACATATTTTTGCTGTAGCACTTTTTACAATAGCAGAGACATGGAATCAACCTAGGTGTCCAACAATGGTGGATTGGATAAAGAAAATGTGGTATATATGCACCATGGAATACTATGCAGCCACACAAAATAACAAAATCATGTCCTTTGCAGCAACATGGATGCAGCTGGAGGGCATTATCCTAAGCAAATTAATGCAGGAAGAGAAAATCAAATATTGCATGTTCTCACTTATAAGTGGGAGCTAAACATTGGATACTCATGAACATAAAGATGGCAACAATAGACACTTGGGACTACTAGAAGGTGAAGGGAAGGAGGGGGGAAAGAGTTGAAAAACTGCTCTGTACTACTATGCTCAGTACCTGGGTGATGGGATCATTCATACCCCAAACCTCAGCATCATGAAATATACCCAGATAAGACACCTGCACATGCACCCCACTGAAACTCAAGTAAAAGTTGGAAAGAAAAGATTTTTAAAATAAAGTGTGAGTAGGAGCCCTCTAATCAATAGTAAGAGTAAGTGACCTAGATTTTTCCATGTTTTCATTGTGAAGCTATTTTAGACTTCTAAAAAATTACAATACTACAAAGTGGCTCCCCATAACTCCCACTTAGCTGCCCCTAACATTTACATCTTTCATAAGTACATTGAACCCAGGAAATTAACATCCGTATAAACAATTAACTAATCTACAAATCTTATGTGAATTTTGCCAGTTGCTTCACTAATGTCCTTCTTCTGGTTCAAGATCCAATTTATTATCCCACAGTGCATTTAGTCATCATGTCTCCATATTCTCCTTCATCTGTGGTAATATCCCAGTCAGTTTTTCTCTTTCATGACCTTGACCCTTTCTAAGGGTACTTGTCAGCTACTTTATTGAATATCCGTCCACTTGAGTTTGTCATATGTTTCTCATGATCAAAATGGCATTCCTGGCCGGGCACAGTGATGCGCACTGTGGTTCCAGGTACTCAGAAGGCTGAGGGGAGAGGATTCCTTGAGCCTAGAAGTTTGAGTTCAGCTTGGGCAACACAACGGAACCCCGACTGTTAAAAAATACACACACATAAGGTTATTTATTTTTGACAAGTATACTACAGAGGTAAAGCTGTGCCCTTCTCAGTGCATAATATCAGAATGTGGATATCTTCTTACTGAGCTGGCATAAAGGGGTCTCTGTTTTCTGTAATGAAAGTGTAGCTGACTAAAGATTAAATAAATAAATGAAATAATATTTGGGAAGCACAATTAAATTTAAAAAATATAGCATGCTGACTATGCCAGAATCCAGGCAAAGCTAGGTGCGTGTTTAATCTTTTGTTTTTATTCCAGTTTTCCAAGCTGATATGATTGACTACAAATTAATCTAGACTTTTTCATGGTAGGAATATTTAATCACTGAATTTGCCCCATGGTTCCATGGCCTGAAGAAAATCTCAATTAAAACAGTTCTTAATGCAACATTAACCTTGCTGATCTCAAGTGTTTATTTTTTCCTGTTGCATCATGTATGTTATTCTTTCATCAGTGTGACCTTAATCATCCACAGATTTGTCAAGTATTGTTGAATACAGTATTCTAAATAACCTAGGACTCAAAAGCTCCAAGCTACATGCTTGCCTGATTGGACAAATAGTGTGATGTTGGAAATTCTTTTTCTCATCTGTTAGCTTAATTTAAAGAAGCAGCAGTTGTTTTGTTTTCTTAAACTAATCCGAGTCCAAATAGCTTAATTTTCACAGTGAAAGATAATTCTTAACTTTTTCATTTTTCATCATCTAGATGTGTACTCTTCAGTGTATAATGTTAAGAAGTTTTTTTGATGACTTGTCTTTTTACAAGTGAAGAAAAACTTGTGAAAGTTGTGTTTTTTCATTAGCATACTAGGTTAAATCTTTGTTTTTGAAGCAAAATGTCATTAAAAGAATACACACAAACACACATGTGCCAACATATACACACAGGTACACATGCATATATACATACAAGTACCTTTTTAAACATTAGTTGTATATTTTTACATCCATTCTGCTCCAAATGAAGCAATGCATGTATCTGCTATTGGTTTCCTGTAAGGTTCCTCCATCAATTCCTTGACAATATTTAAAATGAAACAAATGGTGCTCTTTCTAACAGAAAGTTAGAACTAGTGTATAATTTTGCCTCAAAGTGTGAGTCTAGGACCTCTAACAGTTCTTAAAACACAAATGTGTATGACATATAATTTTGTTTCAGCATGAAATAATAGTTTACTTTGGAA
Source organism: Pan troglodytes (assembly GCF_028858775.2). Lineage (NCBI taxonomy): Eukaryota > Metazoa > Chordata > Mammalia > Primates > Hominidae > Pan > Pan troglodytes. The sequence goes on along the minus strand of NC_072404.2, from coordinate 87,731,690 downwards.
ATCTGAAACAACCAAGCGAACAGACAAAACATATTGATATCTTATGAAAAATAAAGCAGATTCTCCCTAAATTCTGATGAGGACTGCATGATGACAAGTGGGACAGTATAATATATAATAAATTGTACCCAAGAAATTTGGCATTGTAAATCTGACAAAGAAAAGAATCAATGAACTCTGCCCTTCTGGGATATATTGCTTAGAACTAGTAATTTACTCAGATTAAAATGAAAGAATCATTTAATTTATAAAAGATAATTGTACAAACTTTGACCATGAAATGCTTCCATATGGCATTGGCATTAAGAAGTAGGGCTATATTCATAAGTTAACTACGTTAGGCTTTTACTCTTTATGTTTATTGAACATGATTGTTTTATATATTGTTGCATTCATAAGATGATGTTAAACCTGTTATAAATACATATCCATGTATCGAACCATATTAATAAATTAATAATAAATATCCATAATATTAATTGCTGTCCTCTGTATATTCTTTTACTTCTGGATGAGCTGCTTATAAAAAAGGGTTTTGAATGAGCTGTTTATAAAAGGCACTCAATAGATACTTGTCAAATGAATTCCTTTTTACTAGATGAATTTGCCAATAGCTTGGGGGATTTGGTGAAAACCATCTGGAGAGTTATTCTTCTTAATCTAAATTAAGTGGTGTTTATGCCTTGTTAAACAGAGTTTCTGAATTGATATTTAAATTGGGTAAGTTTACTGGAACCAGAGTACAGGGTTTTTGAGTCCTGAGTTGCTGGCATGATAAAATGAGTTAGTACCTAGAAAATCCATCAGTACTCAAACCACAAACAGTACTCAGTAAAGGTTTACTCTTATTATCCTTCTGAAAGAAAGATTTCTTAAGGTACTCTAAAATTTGGTGTTGTAAGTTTAAATTATCCTTCTTAGTATGAATCATATCTTTGGCTGCAGAAATAATCATATGTTCAATTATAAACTGCTTTCCCCAACTCTACTTAGAGTGTTATGAAAGAGAAAGCACTTGCACTGTGTTAACTTTCTCAAATTGCAAAAATTCTAAATTCTAAAACATATATGTTCCTAAAAGTTTTGGATGAGGAATTGTGGATCTGTATTTAATTTGATGGTACAGAGAAACAAAATCACTCATACACTCTCAGTGAGATTATAAATTAGTACTTTTTTATGAGTTGGGAAGGTAGAAATCTGGTAATATATGTCAAAAACAATAAAAGGATGCATGCCCTTTGATCCAAAATTTCACATCTAGGAATTTTTCAATACTATATTGTAGAAAAATGATAAAGGATTTACATTTTAGTAAGTCCAATACAGATGACACATGACAGGTAAAAACTAGAAGGTCCCAAATATTCAATAATAGAAAAATGATGAATTACACAGCTTCTAGCCGTGCTGCCGACTACTGTTGCCACCTTGAAAATGATATTGTGTGGTAACACACATTCACATTGAATGACATCCTTGATATTCTGTTAAGTAGAAATATAAGGCTATAAAAGTAATATGCACTGTATGTGGTAATTCCTTTTAAAAGTATGTGCACACATATGCACAGAAAATTATTTGAAGGATATTCACCAAAATATTAACAGTGGTTATTTTTGGGTGGCAGGATTGCTGGTAATTCCAGTTTTCTTTTGATAACTGTGCTTTGTCTACAGTGATACATATTATTGCTATAATAATAAAACTTCTTAAACTTCACTGAAATATATTTAAACTTGTCAATATATCTTAGGTTTCAATTTCTATATATGTAAAAATTCATATCTATCAAGAAAAATACAGTATTCTTCATATTTGTAGGAGTTAATAATTATAAAACCTTGGTGTATTTGGAAAACAATATTATGAAGCAAAGCCTAGTTTTCAGACAGCATGTTTTTGCCTGTAATAGGATTTATAGTATTGTTGATTTTTTTAATGTATGTGTGAATTAAAATTAGCTATGAAGAATTGAAAATATGAACTATAATATCAAGGAAAGCATGTTCACAATTTTATACCTTATTTTTAAAATATGCCCAAAGAGTGTACTGGCAGCATTCAAATTCTGACCCATGTGGAGTAACGGCAAGCCTACCATCTCAAATAGTGGGATATCAATTGAGAATTTATAATGTCTTTGTTTCAGTCATCAGAAACAATTTGCTATTCTCAGAAATATATTTTGAAAATGTGGTCTTTGTCCTGAAATCCTCCTTTAGCAATACAAATAAATAAGAGAAACATATACACTTTCAGGAAAGCGATTTGCCTTCTATATTGCACTAAATGGTGATAACGTGATGACATGCCATCCTACTATTTGGCATGAGACAAATGGCTAGACCGAGCAGTGTATCTGCAGAGAAGAGAGCTCTGTGTTTTAACTGCCAGTTTTCAAGTCAGTGCCTCTTATAGTTTCTATAATATGTTCTGAAATTTGTTGCTGACTCTGAATGCTTTGTTCCACTTTGGTAGACCATTTCTGCAATTCATGAACAATTAAATTATATTACTTTTTATTAGAAATTGTGATATTCTTTATTTACTGAAAGAAATAACTCTTTATTTTTCAGAGCTTCCATATGGCTGGGAAAAAATCGATGATCCCATTTATGGCACTTATTATGTTGAGTAAGTCTCTAAGTGTGATATTAACTTGTTATTAATATGTTGTGAAATTATGTTAGTATTTTATTTATTGAGCATGTGTGGCTCACAGCCCCTTCATTTCCCTTTCATCTTACTTTGAAGTATCCACCAAGACTAGCAGTACTAGCTAGCTGTTTCTTTCCTCTCCAGCTGGCTAATTTGTCATTCCTTTCCTTTGACTCAACGATTCTAAAACACCAATTGAAAAAGTGTGTTTCACACTGTCCTCTAAATGAGTGATAATTAAAGATATCAAAGTAAATGCCTTTCATTTTGCAATCAAAATGTTGGGAGCTGACTGGTTGTGCAAATGAGATGTTCTATTAAAACAGATTTTGAAGTCAATTAAATGAATCAGCCATATTTTTTAGTTGAAAAATAAAATAAAATTTAGATTTTTTTTCTTTTTTGGGACCTCATTCCAAATCAACAGTATTCTTTCGGTACATTGGACTTTTATGTTACCTATTGGAGGTTACATTGCAATAGTTTGTCATGGTATGAATTATCCCCCCATGCATCCTTTTATTCAGAACAAATATACTATTCAGGGTTAAATTATATACACATATTTTTCATGGGAAATCAAGTAATATTCATAATTTTCAAAAGTTAAATATGTGATTTATTTTTCTAGAACTCGCTCTTCAAACAGACGATTGTTTTTCATTCTTATCTATTGTATAATGTTCCTAAAGTTATTTGGGTGAATAACAAAGCCTACATATTCCTTATGGGAAATACTACCCAAGAAATCCAGAGGTTGAAAAACAAAAGACTTTCACATTGTTCATCAAGATCCTACTTTGTTTTTTCCAACCACATTCTGTTTAATAATTACAGATGGTCAAGAGTTACAGGCTGGCTTTAGTGCTAAATTGTTTTTGTAACAATATTCAAAAACGGTTACTGAGCTTTTATTAGGTGTCATGCCCTTCTTGGCACTGGAAATGTACAGATAAGTAAAATCTGTGTGCTCTCTGCCCTTGAGTATCTCCCTCAGGAGCACTTGTCTTAACTACTTTCACCCATCATTTTCATTTGGAAAAGCCCCAATTTTGGCTCCACAGTCATTTCCAGATTCACAGTCAAGGTGAATTCAGCTCATTTTCCACATGCAATCTGCTAGCATAGTATCTAATGTATGGTGTCACACGGACACTGAACAAATACAAAAAAAGTAAGATAAATACATAGAGGTATCTCTAACTGCAAAAATAAAGGGACATCATTTATAAACAGTTATAAGGCCTCTGTGTCCCACTAGATTGCTGATGAATTAAAGTACCTATATGTTTTAAATAACATAGTTACGGTCCCTAAATAAATATACCACTAAATATTTCAAATAAATGCTAGCTTGTCTTAATTCACTGAATCAAACTGTACTGTGTCTAAACCTACTACATCAGATATTCAAGGAAATTCCATGTAAGGAAAGAGAACTGAGTGTGAGGCATATCACGTCTTATCTTTAGTATATTTCCTCACAGAATCATTGAAAAAGAACCACTCCTTAGTCCATATGTTGGCAAAATCCATAAAAACCCAGATAGCAAATATTTGGGGTAGAGGACAATACGGCCTCTGTTATAACTGCTTAGCTCTACTGTTGTAGCTTGAAAGCAACCATCAGCAACATCAGCTACGTTCCAATAAAACTTTATTTACAAAAACAGGCAGCTGGTCAAATCTTGCCTGCAGGTCATAGTTTGCTGGCCCCTGCCCTATTTTAAGTCTTCTGATTGTTTTTTCATATCTTCAGCTCCTTTCAAGCTAACTTCCAATGCAGGAGAGGATTTAACTAAAACCTTTCTTCTCTGTCCTAATCATCTAACAGAGAGGCAAGACACCCCTATGTCAGAAAGCTATGCTTCATCCCTTCTTGATCATCGAGATGTGTGTTCTGCAAGTGAAGATCTGCTGCTGGTAGATCCTTTATAATTAATTATGAAATTGGACACTGGCTGTAACCCTAAACGAAAATTTTTCTTATCTTTATACTTCAAATTTGTGTGTGTGTGTGTGTTTGCCTACATTATACTTCTGTGTACATTTCTCAACTTCATTTTCCATGTAACACAGCCATTGTCAGAGAATTATATAGAATGTAGTCAGTCATGTGTTCTATAATTAGATCAGGCTGACATGTTTAATAGTTTTAGATTTTAAGTGATCGGGAGGTTGTATATACAGGTCACAGTGGGTCAAAATAGTTTAATTTTCTTCCCGTTACATTCAGTTCTATTATTTGTCATGGTCTTGTCCCCATTACATGATTTTATAGAGTTGACCAGTGTCAGTAATTAGGTGTGTGGGTGTAGCAGGCCACGCAGAAAACTGAGACAAATAAACAGATAATTCAAACTTAAAGACAATGTTAAGTAGAATATTATCCCAATATTTCTTGGAAACATCCTCTTGAAAAACTTCATAAACATAACTAAAATACCTGTTATTGTATATGATGTATACATTACTTGAGATAGGGGATATCTTCCATCATCCCAAAAATCTTATCAAATATTTTAATTGGAATACACTTATTTACATGGTTTGTTTTAATTCTGTATCTCATCTCTATTGCACTATTATTTTCACAAGGTATATATTGGTTCTGAATAGTAGCCTTATTTATGGAAACTATAAGAATACATATGTAAACATAGAGGTTATTCATCACTTTCAGTATGTAGAGTGTTTTTGTTGGAAGAAGAAAGTCAACTAATTTCTTACCATAAAAGATTAATAAGTGTCTAGTCTAAGTTAAGTTGCTATCTCAACATTTTCAGTATATGTATTATAAATATAAAATAAAAACTGTCTAGGTTAAGAATCCATTCATAATTATAGTGATAGCATTAATATCTTAAGGAATTATATTTTTAATTGGTAATATTAATATTTAGTTAATATAACAAGCAATATCTTTTTTGTTAATATATAGTCAAGAAAATGTTGATTTACTAATGCTATTAATGATAATGAGCAATGGATTCTCTGTACAGCTATCATTCTTATGTTTAATTACACACCCATTCATACAATTGGAGGTACTCTTTACAAGATATGAAAAAGATTCCACCTTCCAACCCAGTAGCAAAAAAAGCTTACGTGCATTGACACAAGAGGTCCAATTTAGCAGTTAGCACCTCTCTCCAGATAGACCAACAACTGGGAACAGAAGTTGCAGGTTGGGCTCTGTGACATCAGATTGAAATCAGTGTAATGTCTCTAGCACAGTTGCATAAACACACATTTTCCTCTCAGCCACAGACAAGCAAATAGCAATTGCAACAATCAATAGCAGAAGAGAATTTACACAGCTAGAAAATGAGAAACCTGGATTGAGCAGGCTTTGACCACTATAACTGACTTTACCCTACTATGCCACTGTTCTATCCCCTGCAAATTCAATTCTAAGGTTGTAGGTTTAATATATTCAAGAACCAGAAAAGTCATAATCATGTCATGGAAATTGTTAACCTTTATTGAGTGCTTAGTATGTGCCATTAACTGGGCTCAGTGCTTAACAGTTTCTATCACATTTATAATTCTCTCTATAGTGATAATGAGCTAAATTGTCTTAAGTTTACAGATGAGGAAACCCTGGCTAAAGAAGTTAAGTAACTTATCCAGAACCACACATTATTGAGATGAGGGGCTGAAATTTGGACCCAGGCAGTTTGACTGCAGAGCCCAGACTCCAAACTCTTACCCAAAATGCCTGCTATAAATTTCGCATTTATAACCCATAATGGTCTGAACAAGGCTTTGGGACCCATCCCTGGAGAAGAATGAGGGATTCCTCAAGAACATCTCCTCCCTGGCCTCCCTGTCGTACCGTTCTACAGCAGAATGCCCAACAATGTGAGGTCATGCTGCATGCAGAGCCTCATGAGACAGGCTGCTGACCCAGGCATTCTGAGCCACCAGCTCCATTACCCGCCACTGTGGAGTAGCCCTGGACAACATGGCCACCGAGAGCAAGATGTGAAAGAAAGGGAATCCTTATTGTTTGGACCTTAACATAGAAATGTTGGCCCTCATTTGGATTAGTAGAGGCAACACACAGCTATTTTAGAAAACAATGGGCCCTACTCAACATCTTTTTAAATTTTATCTGCTGTCTGTGCAAACAGACCAAGTTCTGACTCTATGTAGCAGCAGAAAGAACTTAGCCCAATTTTTCCTGACAGACACCAAATCCGTGATGGTGCAGCACTTAGCACTACGTATTAAGAAGTCCTAAAATTGCTAACTAGGAATGTAACTGTCACTGTTCATAAAGATAGGAAAATTTTTTAATAACAATGTGCAAAATGGAGAGTTGAACAGCTGTGACTTTTGTACAAATGTGGTTCTCTCTCCTCTTTAGTGAAATTATGTCTGCTGGGTACATTTTGGTTTTAATGGCAGTTACACAATTTGCTTAACTAGCTGCTGGTCCAGAAGACACGATTTGCTGGGACAGCTTTCATGCAAAGCTGCCTTCTCTGGCAGAGACAGAGAAGCAAACCATATAACTGTAGTTAAAATGATAGTGGAAACTGGCAGATGTGATTTTCATGTAAAGGTTTTACAAGTTTTTCATGTGATGTCACACATCTGCTACTATGAAACATTATTTGTATGCAATTCCAGAAAGTATGAAAAATACTGCATAATATCTTCAATGTAACATTTAATGTAAATGGAAAATTGCATTCATTTCATGGTTAGTGGTGAGTATCCATCATGATGTAGCAAGTTGGGAAGTGGTTAGAGAGAACTTGAACTCAATATCTTATCTTAATAATGCTTCATGGCTTTGAGTAGCTTTCTAAATTTTCTAGGAAAAAAAGTTCCTAACTTTAAAGTTTATAAAAAGTCAGTAAACATATGAAACATTTTCAATTAGAAATAAACATAAAAGAATACCCTTTTAAAATCTCACTAAGGAAAGCTCTAAATCTTATAAACAGAATTTGCACACATCAATTTTGGCCACTTAGTGGCCCAAAGTATGGGCTGCAGAGTTGCACAGTGTGCTAGCCCTGTAGCTCGCCAGCTGTGAGATCTTGAGTAGGCAGATTATAGAGAAGAAGGAGGAGGGAGGAGGAGGAGGAAAAGACGAGAAAGAAATGAGGAAGGGGAGGGGAGGGGAGGAAAGCTTATTGTGCACTTCGTGCATGCCAAGTATTATTCTAAGTGATTTACATGTACTAGCTGATTTAATCTTTCCAGAAACTCTAGAAAGTCTGTTTTATTATCCCTATTTTATAGGTAAGGAAACTGAGCTATAGATATTTTTATAAGTACTATATAATAGAGCCAGAATTTGAACCTAAGCGGTCTTATTCCAGAGTTGGTATTTAGCACTTAACATAGGTATGTTCAGTAACTGTTCAATAAATGTTAGTAATTTTTAATCTTGTATATACCAATAATATGTAGAAAGCTTCTCCTTTTGGCATTACTTGCTTTTTCAATACGTTCATGATTACAGTATACTTCAAAAAGTGAACAATTCTAAGAGAAACTTTGATTTGGAAAGAAACATATAATCCCATGGCCAGAGTATGCCACAATGAATAAAAACAGTGTTTCTTCAGAATTATTATTATTATTATTATTATCATTATTATTTTCGAGATGGAGTCTCGGTCTGTCACCGAGGCTGGAGTGCAGTGGCGCGATCTCAGCTCACCACGGGCTCCGCCTCCCGGGTTCGCGCCATGCTCCTGACTCAGCCTCCCGAGTAGCTGGGACTACAGGCACCCGCCACCGCGCCCTGCTAATTTTTTGTATTTTTAGTAGAGATGGGGTTTCACCGTGTTAACCAGGATGGTCTCAATCTCCTGATCCGCCCACCTCGGCCTCGCAAAGTGCTGGGATTACAGGCGTGAGCCACCGCGCCCGGCCTCCTCAGAATTATTAACAATTCCGTAGCTGCAGAAAATGGCTTCCAAAGGCGTTGAGCCTTCAGTTATTCATAAGGAGGTTATATTGTCATAATTATCTAGAATATGTATCATCTCATATAGCTGGGAATTTGTTATAATAATAGTAGAAATACCAATGTGTAAGGCATTATTTTAACTTCTACTTTTATTTTAACTTTTATTTTAATGTGCTTTTACATCCATCATCCCGGATGACAGTCACAACATGTACAAAGGAGAAGATCAAATCCCTAAGGAGTTAACTGAGTTTTCTAAGGGAATATGACTGATAAGGTCGAAGCGATGCTGATGCCATTTAGAACAAAAAAACAGCCTCTCAGTAGAGTAGCTATATTTTTATGTTAATAAGTTTGTTCAATTTTTATACTTTACAACATATTTTCCTCTATTCAACAAGCATAAACCAGTAAACTCCACTTTATAGTTGAACAAAAGGAACATGGATATCAAAACAAATATTGAGTGTCCTACCTCTAACTGAACTAGAGCTAGTTTTTTTATTAACTTATTTGACCTTAACTTATGACTGGTTTAACGTTTTACGTCCTTCTAGCTGACTCAGGCTGATTTTATAATTTGGGGCATCATTTCTCCTAGCCTGGATAAAACCAGTCATCAGGCCTCACGAGACATGAGTCGCTAAGATTCCCAGCAGTAAGTTAGGGGGTCTCCTAGCTCCACACACATGCTCTTAACTTTTCTGATAGTTCATAGTTGATAATTCCCACTTACCTCCCCCACCCTCTGTACTACTCACTCATGAAAACTTCAACTGGCTCTTGATTTCTTTCCTAATACTTCTTTTCAACCACCATTTTACTTTTCATGACAGAGTCCCTCAAACTTACTTACTTATTTACTTATTTATTGAAACAGAGTCTCGCTCTGTCTCCCAGGCTGGAGTACAGTGGTGCAATCTCGGCTTACTGCAACCTCCGCCTCCCAGGTTCAAGCGATTCTCGTGCCTCAGCCTCCCGAGTAGCTGGGATTACAGGTGTGCGCTACCACACTCAGCTAATTTTTGTATTTTTAGTAGAGGTGGGGCTTCACCATGTTGTCCAGGCTGGTCTCAAACTCCTGACCTCAAGTGATCCACCCGCCTCAGCCTCCCAAAGTGCTGGGATTACAGACATGAGCCACCGAACCCAGCCCCCTCAAATGTTTTTATACCACGATCCTTTCACATGAAAAGAAGTCTCCCGTCCAGTCTCTCTTCTCACCACTACCATCCAGGCAAGATCTGGAGGTGCTTCATCTCCCTGTTTCTGAAGTTAGAGGTCGTTTTTCCTGCTGTGAGACACTTCACCATTGCTGGCTCATTCTAACAGAATCGACATTTGCTCTCTATCCTACTCATACTCCGCCACCCTTAAACTGAAGGGATGAAAACTTGACTCTGTAATTAAATACACTTTTATTAGCGACTCTTACATCTTATCAACAACCTTACTTAACAAATCTTCTGGTTCCACATAGAGAATGTTTTAGGCACCCAGAAGTTTAAATTGGTTTAATTGCAGATGGACTTTTACAAATAACAATGAATTATTCACCTTGACATCAGTTATGTATATAAATGTTCTTTTTTACAAACAATTTTTATAACTCTCAAACATTATTTTCTTTGTCCTAAAGCCAATAATAAAAAGCAAAGGAACCATTCCTCTCACACCAACATTTCTTTGAGAATATATTTGTAAATAAAGATAACTGCAACATAAACACATTTTGTGGGGGGGAGGGGGGTTGTGTTTGTCTTCAAGCTTTTTTTTTTTTTTTTTGAGATGGAGTCACTCTGTCGCCCAGGCTGGAGTGCAGTGGCACGATCTTGGCTCACTGCAACCTCCGCCTCCCGGTTTCAAGCAGTTCTCTGCCTCAGCCCCCCAAGTAGCTGGGATTACAGGCACCTACCACCACACCCGGCTAATTGTTGTATTTTTAGTAGAAACGGGGTTTCACCATCTTGGCCGGGCTGGTCTTGAACTCCTGACCTCGTGATCCACCCGCCTCAGCCTCCCAAAGTGCTAGGATTGCAGGAGTGAGCCACCACGCCTGGCCCAAGCATTTTTTATGAATCTAACAAATCAGGCCCTTGTTTAGGCACTTCTGGAGAGGCTAAGCATAGACAAATAGCACAATAGCACACAGGGTAGTACAGAAGCAGGGAAACTTCCTGGCAGAAGGTAACAGTGTGCAGTACACAGACCCTGACCCCTTGACGTCCCAGGAAGAGAGGGCAGGAATGCTCACAGCTGGAGACACCATGTTCTCTGCTGCCAAAGACAGACCATGCTCCTTCCTTCTACTCCATCATTTTTTTTTTCTTAATTTTTTATTATACTTTAAGTTTTAGGGTACATGTGCACAATGTGCAGGTTAGTTACATATGTATACATGTGATAGGACCATGAGAACTCGAGAATGGCCTTGTGAAGGCGGGGAAGACAGTCTGAACTTGGGGAATTGTTGATTAAGAGAGTTGCAGACAACTTTTGGAGCTGGATGTGAGCTGCGTGAGCAGTGCTGTCCCTCCTGCTGGAAGAGGGGACCCCTGTCCCAGGTAGCTCATTGCTAGGCAACCCAGAAAACACTGCTAGCATCTTTCATTGGACAATCCTGTTTGCCACTCACCAAGGCAGTGTTCTATGACAGGTAGATGATGATTATTCTATTATTTGTGAAACAGTTAGCTCATATAGCTTATTAGTTTTCCTCTCTCGAGATTAAACATGCTCTGCTTCTTGTGCGTGCACTGCAGATTGTCTCATGCTAACAATCTGTATCATTACATACTTTGGAATCATATCTTAGACTGAGATTAAGTTCTAAAGTTAGCACATAAAGTGAAAATGGCTGAGTCAAAATTACCCTAACATTTCCTCAAGATCCTATCCTGTTGGTGACTGGCATATTAAACAACACTGCCACTTTTTTTTCCTTTGGTGTTGGAAAATAATTCTTTCTGGAATTAAAGTAGTTGGCTCGCATTTGCATCTTCTAGATCTTTAATAGATACATAACTGTGATCACATTCAGCCTAAAGAGATGCCGACAATGTTAAAGGTATGAAGGAACTTAGTCAAACTGAGGTAGTCAAACCAAAGCAGACTGATATTATTCTTTGGGCATCCTATAATTGAATAATGAAACAGAAGATGGTTTACCCTAACTGGGTAAAATGTATTACTACCTCATCCCCACATGAGAACTATAATTCATCTCTTTATCAATATGCAGGGAATGTTTTTCAAAATTCCTTTTGTGTGTCATAAATCACAATGTTAGTAATAGCTTATGTTTTTTCCATCCACAATTTTGAATTTACAGGTTAGTGCAAAATTACATTTAACCTCTCTGGCTTTTATTTGTTAAATGAATGGTTTAGATTAGGTGATTGCTAAGATCTCTTTTAACTCACTGCCACTTTATGTTAACAAGAATAAATTTGGCCTTTTTTCTGTAAGCCTCTGCATTTTCTCATTACAGTTGCTGATCAAAGAATACTTAAAATTTTTAAAGCATTTTCTTTCCATTTCTACTTTTTGTTTGGTTGGACAGTAACATATATTACCATTCTTTTATTTTAATGATTTTAACAATCCCATCATGTGAGTGTTATGGAAAGAAGGCCTCTCAGAAGGGCGAATTATTATCATGGATTCTTTTTACCAAGCTGTAGAAAAAAATATAAATATACTTGATATCCAAAGACATGAGGGCTGATATTAACATTAAAAGGGCATTTCTAAAGATAAAGGATAAGTTTATGAACAAAAAAGGTGGATAAGAACTATTTTTTTCTTTGAAAGTAATTTATTTCATTCTGATCACAAAATACAGGGAAGGAGCAAGGGCGACCCCTGCCACCTCTTGGTCACACATCTTCCTAGTCTAAGCTTCTCTATAATATCCTTTGAATAACGGTAAGATCATGCTGTCCCTAAGCACTTTTTCATATTATAACAGCCACAGAGTATAGCACGAGAAGGTGGGAGTTAAAAAGAGATGCCCCTTTCATGAGGCAGGGCTCCCTCCAATTAATGTTCCAGGTCCCTTTTGCCAATATTAAAACCAAAGTAACTGGTTGCTCTATTGGTTTTCTAAAACTCTGTCCTGAACAAGTAGGTCATAGACAAATTATGCCTGTACAAATCTTAGAGCTGTTTAAAATAACCTTATAGAAAGGCAGTGACTAAGGCCCTTCCCTTGCCCCCAGCTTAAGTCCCAGGCTGCCTATGGCACCTATATTGCTGCCCTTGGATCCCCCACATCCCAGGGCGGTGATGCAGGAAGGGTAGGCTCCCCCATATCCCAAGGTCGCAATAGCAGAAGGGTAGGCCAGGCCAAGCATGAGGAATAAACAGTCTTTACTGGTCTCAAACAGGGAGTCCCTCGGTCTTAGGACCTCTGTGTATTTGTCATTTGTCTTCTCCACGTTCTTTGTGGCCTGTTTCTGCAGCCGCATGAGCTGCTTTTTCTTCTTGTAGTGCATCTTGGCCTTCTCCGTCCTCTTCTCCCCCAGGGTGGCTGTCACTACCTGGTATTTCCAGCCAACCTCGTGAGCCAGGCACCCCAAGGAGGCAAACTTTCTTGTAGGCTTCAGTCGTACAACCTAAAGGGCAGCAGGAACCACCTTGTCATAGGGCAGTGAGATCCCATAAAACACCATAAGGTGGTCCAGGGCAGCCTGGCCCCACTTGGTTCTGCAAGGCCACCAAAAGATGCGCTGGGGGCCCAGGAATGGCGGGGCAGGGGGGCCTTGGGAAGGGTTGGTGCTCATCTGCTTGCAGAGGAAGGCCAGATACTTTAATTTGTTTCTCCAGAAATTGCCAGAAATGTTGATGCCCTCGTGGTGCTCGACCACCAGTTTCCTTCCCAGCAGAACCCACTTGGCCAAGATGGCTGCCGGGTGGCCCACAAGATGGCCTTGGCCACTGAGCACCAGGTTCTGTCTTTCTGCTGTCTTCAGCAGCCACCTGGGGGCAAAATAGATAGCTAGATATAGATAGTTCTCTCTGTCCATATATATATATATATATATATATATATATATTTTTTTTTTTTTTTTTTTTTTTTGAAGCAAAGTCTCGCTCCGTCGCCCAGGCTGGAGTGCAGTGGCGCAATCACTGCTCACTGCAGCCTCTACTTCCCAGGATCACGCCCAGCCCAGAGATATAGTTTTAACTTCTGTCAAAGCTGAACACATTTGAAAGGAAACCTGTTTTTCTTTTTTTTTAACAATAAAAAATGACATCAGTAAACATTATTTATTACTAGTGTTTATCAGATGATTTCATATTTAATTAGATAAGATTATATTACATAGACTGAGTTAATTGTATAATAAAAATGGGTGAATCATAAAAACTTTTATCATCAAATTTCACATTTAAGTTTAATACAATTAAGCCAAACTACAATTGTAAAGAAAAGAAATTCCATTCTGTGTTTGAGAAGGTTAACTGGATCTACTAAAGGCAAAAGAAAAAAAAAAGGCTCTTTGTTGTGCTAATAAAATTAGTTTTGCATAAATTTAGTCTCAAACTTATCATAAGGTAACAAATCTCTGAAAGCTTATTAAGCACTACTTGTTGAGTTTGTTGTCATGTAAAGATCTTAATTCAGCTTTCCACTAAGCACCACACTCAGCTATGAAGGTTGACAGGGCCCCTCCATTCTATTATTCTTACTTCACTTTCTCCAGTTTTAATTGGGCATCAAAATAATGTGAATAATATTTTCAGATAAAAAAATGACAGGAATGATTTTCTTTTCCCTAGTGTTGCTTAGTAATTTATTTTGGGGCACTGACCTCATATGTAAATTTTATCTCCAAGGGGGTCTTATTTAGTAACTATTAAGCCAGAGAAAAAAATATTAATAGCTACCATTATTAAGCACTTGGTATGTATTAGGCATTTTGTAAAACTCATTTAATCACCACCACAGTGCTTAATGGGAGATACTATTACTGCTGTTTTACAAACAGAGAAAATGAAACTTAAAGAAGCCAGGCCATCAAGCTAGTAGGTGATAAAAATATTGTTGCAGCCCAGGACAAGAATTAAGAGACTTCACACTGTCCATATTTAAGTTGCACTTGACTCCCAGGCCCTGAATATTCCAAGAATGTCAAAATCAAATTTATACAGTGCTTCATCTTTAAACATTTTCTATATTTTATCTTGTTTGCTCCTCAAAACAGTCCTATGAAATGAGTAGGATATTTACAGATGAGGCAGTTGCAGTTCAGAAACATTAGGGGAATTTCTCAAAGATAGTGAGTGGTAGACAAAATCTTCAATTGTAGCTTAAACCCAAAATGCTGGTTTGGTCTGAAAGATGGAAGAGAAGGACCACTCAGACTCATTGGAAGTGGCTTTCACTTTGGTGAATCTCAGTGACATTGAGGATACCAAGAGTCAAGTGGCACCTCCTTGCCTTTGTTGGTGTCCAAGGTTTGGTGGTGAATATAGCACAGGTGGGGTGAGAAGTGCACCCCTTTCAGGTGACTTTTATGTGGGTGTTTGGGAAGAGTTCCCACCAGCACTCAAGGTTCCACCCTGTTACATAAAAAATTCCTTGCTAAGTAACATGTTTCCATGTCCTTTTATAAAATCTTTCAATTGACAAATAATAAGTATACATATTCATGGAGTATATAGTGATGTTTTGATACTTATAAAGTGTAGTGATCAGATGAGGGTAATTAGCATAGCCATCATCTCATTTATAATTTATTTGTGTTGGGAACATTCAATATCCTCCGTCTAGCTGTTTGAGACTACATATTATTGTAAATTATAGTCATGCTACAGTGGTGTAGAACACCAGAACTTACTCCTCCTATCTAGCTGTAAGTCTATATCCTTTAACAACTCCCTCCATTTCTTCTTAGATCACTGGCCCTCAGAAGAACTGAACCTGGCCTACAACATGCAGCATTCTTTTATAAGTTTGAGATGAGACATACATAGTTTTGTTATTGTTGACTACCTCCATTCTCCCTCACATAGAACTGTAATCTTATTCATGAATATTAGCACAGAATCACCTTATTATCATTATCATAATTGCCAGAGACATGACCCACACTCAACTTCCAGAGTCGGTAAGGGCAAAGAGTTCAAGAAATTGATGTTAGGACTTGCCCTAAGGGAAGCTGAAAGACAACCCTTGGAACAGATCCTTCTGGTTTGAAAGCAATGTTACACAAAGCCCGGTCTCCTGACTCCTCATTCATGCCCTCATTACCATTTCATTTCTCACTTTCTCCAATATGTAAAACGCATACACACACACATTTTCTGGTAAAACACGTTCAGTCACTGTTTCTATGCACGTGATCACTGAGTTCTTTAAAAAATATATTTAATATATCTGTATTTTCACACTTTTGTCTTCAGAAAGTAAGCAGGTAATTCACAATGTTTTTAAAGTTTCCAATTTCATAATGAAAACTGATAAAAAGAAATTGAGAATCACCTGGCTGAAGTGTATTGCAGATTACCAGACATAGCCCATGTCTGTACATACATAAGTAATTTCACCATAAAAGCTAAGTGTATATTTGAAGCAGAATCACCTAACTCAGTGTTCTTGGATGTTGGCACTACACGGAGCTAGGCTTTGTTTGTGCATCTGCCGCTTAATGTAAGATCTGCAGAAAATGTTTTACCCTCTAGGAAGAGCAAGTGAATTAAAAGCATGCAACCTATTTCACTGAGGGTCAGCATATAGTATTCGCTCGGTGAATATTAGTTCCCATCCCACTCTGCCATCCACTATCTTCCCTTTAGTCTCTCCTTTGTTTTTTTACAAGGCTGACATTCATTCTTCATGCAACTGTTTCTTTCAGCAAACTGTGGCATCTATTAAACAGAATTTAAATCTGAATTGGAATTAACTTTAAAAGTGCACAAATGGAATTTTCTTCAGAAATATCCAACATCACACCTTTCCTGTTCTTTATTAAGAGCTTCAGAATGAAAAACACAAACTCAGCCCACTGTGGGGATATAAATCTGTATTATGGAAAAGAACAAACAAGTTATTTGAAAATACATCCCCCATTACAGTTACATGAAACTATCATCTCATTTGTGCAAAGCTTTGATCTTCTAGTAATGGCATAATTTTAGACATAGTATGTTAATTATATAAAACTCTGTCACAATACCTACCCCAATAAACCAATCTATTAAAAACAACACTGAAGCAACTTATTGCCACCTTTCTCTGTTCTTGGGGCTGCTGAACCTTTATCCTCTATTCCTACTTTTTCTCCATACCTCTTCTATCTTCCCAGAGTCCTTACCTAACAGAATTGTAGCCTCCTGCTCACTCCTAGACCTTGCAGTCACATTTAGTGGCAAGGTATTTAAAGATTCTATGCAGATTCTAGGTATCCAGCAATATATCCTTTTCTCCCTAAAACTCGTCAAAAGTATTTTTTTCTTAATTTTTTGTGTTTTCTAATCCCTCTTGCATCACATTCTAGCATATAAAAGGCATTGCTATATATTTGATTTCCTCCTGCTCTATGTGGTCATAAAGACTCAGTAGTCAAGAATAATACTTTTTCAGTATTTTTCTCATCTCTGAATGTTGGTCTTAGAAACCCGGAATTTGGGTATTATATGGAATTGGAGTTATTTTCATGGCCTGGTGACTTTCATAATCTGCCACAGCCTTGTCCCCAGTCTTGTCAATTTCCCCTCACTAGCATTCTTCTCCTGATTCCCTCCTTCCTGGATAATCCCAGACATCAGTGATGTTGCCTTTGCCATTGCCCGGTATTCTGAGTGTCCTTGGTAATTCTCTGACTCTCCTTAGAGTCAAGCTCCAAAGGATTCCTGTATCCATGGCTGTGTATGCTTACCATTATGTATGAATGTGTATTTTTGGAGTTCAATTAAGTTATATTGTGACTGCACGTTTTAGCAACTCATAAGTAATTTATTAAGAAATAGAAATCCAGTTCAACATAGAGTATGTTACAAGTCAGACTATTCTCACCCTTCCTTGTACACAGAAATGGCTATTTCCCTGGATGAGTTTTTCATACGCATGGAACATCTCTAATTCAACCTCATACCCTAGGTGAAAACAATACCTAGGACACTGAAGGTAGCCAGGAAATGATGCAGAAATGCTTGGGAATTCTAGGGAGAACCACAGCTTTCCTACTTGGTTGATGTGTGGTGAAGCTCATCTTATAATGCTCCCAAGTTCAGGAATAAGGTACATCATCCAAGATGGAGACTTTAAAAGCTGCAGTTCCATTAGACTAAGGTCACAATGGAAGTAGGGAGATCTTCAGACTAAACAAAACTCCATACCATGACTCAGAACTGTCCTTCCAGTCTTGTAGCTTCCATCCGCTCCCCTACGCCTCTTGCTCCCACATTGCCACCCATACACAACCACATGCATGTTTGTGTGCACTAGCCTTGTACTCTAGGTAGGCAGAATTGAATATTACTGAGCACCTCTATATCTACTACTCTCTTCCTAAAATGCCCCCTTCTCCAACCAGCAAAATACTTTCATCCTTCTACAGTCTGTTTACATGTCTCCTCCTTTGTGAAGCTTTCCCTGAGCCATCAGACTAAGTTGTCTTTTCTCCCTCTGAGTATTTACGTCATGCATACAAATTTCAGCAGTTTTTGCCTTGTGTTATATTTTCCTGACCACTTCTAGAATGAGTAACTCATCTTAACTTATGCAGGATATCCCTGTTTGAAAACTGAAAGCCCCACATCCCAGGAAACTCCTTAGTCCCAGGCAAACTGAAATGGTTGGTCATCCAACTTGTGCGTCTCCCCCACTGGAGTATGAGCCTCCTGAGGGAAAGGATTTTTTCATGTTCACCTTTGTGTCCTTAGTGCCCAGAATGCTGAGGAATCAATGGAATTATATATGAGACGTAAAGGACTTAAACTACTTAGTCAGATTGTCAGACACCAGTAGAAGAGGACTTATTAGTCTTGTCTCTAATACAGAAAGATCGTGAAATAGTGTAGTCTTTTAGTTTTCCTTTAGCTAAATCCTATTCTATGAACTTATAATTCACTACTTTCACTCAATCTAGAAGCAAAAGGTTAGAAATACCTTTGATAACAATGATCTCCTCCTGCACTCAGCAATAACATTTTAGAGAGATACTTTATGGGAGTGAAAAGGGATCGATAGAAAACAACATCTTTTAATGCATGCCTAGTGGCTCTGAATTTTTTGAAATTGAATCTATGTACCTTGTAGGTCCTGGGTGCTTCATGACATGATTGACGGTGCACACGGCCATGTCTGCTAGGAGTTAGTTCGAAGTTTTCCATGGAATTAGTGAAGAGTAATGGCTTAGTGATGAATCTTCCTTTATATATAAAATACACATTACAGGTTAATGTCTTAACTAAATAACTAGCATTACCACCGAGGGAGGGAAGAGATCTCATTTATGTGAAAATTTGCATTTTGAGAAGCTCAACCTAGTGTGGAGTAGAGGACAGACTCAGCTGTAAGAGTTTCAGTGCCAATATGTGGATATTCTTCTCATTTGGCCATGATTCCACCTCCCAGCTGGATACTATATCCCCAACATAGACACCCTCATGTCCAGGAAGAGCAGGAGAAATTAACATGTGAATGACTCAATCTTCCCATTCACATTCACAAAGCAAACTGACATTTCCCCAGGTACAGTAGGAAATAATGAATGGACGTTTATAGAAGGAAAATTATCACTTAAGTGTTAGAATTGGGAAGAAATCTTTCAAGAGGCAGGATTCAATTATTCTGTTTTTAAAAAATGCTCCAAGTAAAATAGATTCCATTTTTCCATTTATTCAAAGCTCATATTTTATAATAACATATTTAAAACATTAGGCTTTAATCTAGTACTTCTAAAATTCAGCATTTCAAAGCCCTGTAAAGCACACATTGCATTATGTAACCTTGTTTTGCATCATAATTCCTTTTTGTCCCTGTTTTCTCTCCCCTGCTAGACTATGTGCCTGATTCATCTTTGTCCCTCCCCTACCAACCATAGTGTCTAGTCAAGAGACTTTGGGAAATAAATATGCGACGAATGATGATAGTTAGCATTGACTGAGTACTTACATCCAGGCACTGTTCTTAAGTAGTTTACCCATTTTAACACATTTAATATGCACAACAACTCTGTAAGGTGAATATTATTTTTATCTGACTTTACAGGTGAAAAATTCTGAAGCACAAAAAAAGGGTAAATGATGTGCTCATGGTTACATACCTAGGATGTGCAGGGGCTTGGATGTGAGCATCATGACTACAGAGACTGAGTTCATAATTATACTATCCTGTCTTCTTTGAAGAGGGTTGGCTCCAGAAGATCCTTCTAGGGTTATTTTCCTCCCAGTTTCCAAAGCATGAAGTTGTTTTTATTCCATTTATTCAAACATGACAGTAGAGAAAAAGTTATGAAGTCTTCCCAAGGCTCATATTAAAATGAATGAAATATAGTCAGGGAGGGTGCAATGTCTGTGTTTGCCTGCTAGTTCAGCTGTAGTCTAGGGGTTCAGATGGGAGTTGGTAACAGTGCAGAGATGGGGAATTGGAATTGGGGTTAGAGAAAGCCTAGGGATTCCAAGCAATGATGAAATCCACACTAGGTTCATTCAGGAAGCCCAAAAGAAGCCAGTTTGCATTGTGGTCATCCTGAGCCACAACGCCAAGCCCCAAGCCAGTCCTCTCACTCCCTCTCTCAATGCTGAGTTGCTGCTTCTCTAATGCTCCCACATTTCATCCCTAATATAGTGCTTTTCCTTATTCACACTTTTCTGTTGTAACCCAAGCTGAGACTACAGACACTTGTGCCACCATGCCTGGCTAATTTTTATACTTTTAGTAGAGACGGGATTTTGCCGTGTTGCCCAGGCTAGTCTCAAACTCCTATGCTCAGGCAATCTGCCCACCTAAGCCTCCCAAAGTGCTGGGGTTACAGAAATGGGTCACCATTCCCTGCCCACAATGTGTATTTTACAGGAGAGTGAAGCTACAAAACAGTGAGATATATCCTCTTTCCTGCTGGCCTTGCTCCATTCATGTATTTATTCAGTAAATATTTGAGCACTATGTACCTCATGTCTTGGATAATTAGCACAGACACCTTGGATACCTTGGAAACATTTTATCTGTGACACAGTCTCCACTTAAAAGCTGCTCCCTTCTCTCTTCCACATTGATTATTTCTAAATGTTAACTGAAGTCAAGATAGCGGGATAGTAACCTGTAGGTGCAAAGGTGTCATCCACGACTATGCACTAAAAGAGCCTGTCTCCAAAAACCCCAGGAGAAGCAAGGTGGGTTGTGAACAGGCTGAGATATAGATACACAGGGAGCATTGATGGTGAGGGTCGGGGGATGGTTTTGATAACCTTCAGCCTACCTGTCCTGTGCATACTGATGGGCTCAGTATTTAAGACTTTCCTCCTAATTCCTCCCTTTCCTCTCCACAATGAAGAAAATGGCAGGCAAACAGGACCTGGACCAGGGACCACCTTTGGCAGCATGACCTCTAATCAGCTGCAAATATTTCCTTCCCTCAGTGCTTGTCTGAAACTTCTGAGGGCAGAAGTCCTCTTCAGGAGCAAAGTTGCATTTCCTATTCCTCCCTGAGGCCACATATAGAAAAAGAGGCTTCTGCATAAATCTTATCAGGCAAGATACTCCTTATGCAACACCTCTTCACACATTCTCAGCTTCTAACTCAGGGGATCACAGCCCTAGCTGCACACTAGAGACACCTGGGAAGCTTTCTTTCATCTAAAAACTGCCAGTGCCTGTGGATCTCATTCTGAAATTATGAATCAGTTGATTTAGGGTAGCCCTGAGTCCTCTGTTTTCTGTTTGTTTTTGAAGCTCTCTGGTGCATCTGGAATTTCAAAGCACTGCCACATAGGAACTTACTCTAAGTTTCCATTCCATGGTGAGAGGAGAGTCAGACTGCAGATAAGTGAATGTAAAGACAAAGAGATCAGGCAATGGAATCTCATCCTTAAATATCCTGAGTCCTTTGCCACTTTTAATTTGGAAGCATCTCTCATCAGTAGTCTTTCCCTTCTGTAAAGAGAAAACGGAATCTTTAAGATATACCCACTTCAGAATATGACTCTTACGCTTTTAGCTTTTAATAGCTCAAGAATCTCTTAGCAAAATATGACAATAGACTAGATATAATTAAATAGCAAGAACTCTTGGTAGCTTCCCAGCTTCTTGTTCTGTATGGAAGCTAGATGAAATAGCTAGTACTTACCTCACAGAGCCTAAACAATGAGAACGATGGCATTTGTCATTCACATCTTTTTGTACACATTGTAAGACCCCCAAATCCTTGCTGAAAGAACTTGAAACTATTCATTTTGGAAGCATAAGGAAGACAAGTTTCTATTCAGCTACAATCACATTTCTTTGTGATAAGTCTTTTAGAGCTTGTGAGCATTTTAAGTTTCAAATGAATGACTTCATTTGTGACAATGGAAATGTTCTGTAGCAATTAGCTTATGGTGCTAGAGCCATATCCTGCTTTTGCTGCCTGTGGGGTCCAAGGCATGCCAAACTAGCTCATTGGTATTCTCATTCTCTGTGAACTCTAGAAACTCATTTTGATGGTAAATGGAATATTTTCAACATAGTGACCATAAAGCAGGTGGCTGCACATTAACTTTTCTAAGAAAATAATTACATGCAGGTGGCAAGTTGGAGGAACTGGGTTGTATGCATAACTGCATCCCAGAAAGTTTTCGTAATGTATTTTCTAAGGATAAAGTTATGCATATGACGAACAATGACCTAGCAAAACGGATATAGAACAGATAGGAAACAAGAAAAGTTGATATCCTAGTACATTTCAAAGCTGTTTCTTGGTTTCTTAAAGTTACTGACATATGTTTGAAAATAAATGTTTTAAAACACACACTCATCATTTAGTCATTTAACAAGAAAAGCTATTTCCCATTCACTGTATTAGATGCTCAATACAGAAAGATAAATAACACATGTATCCTGTATATAGAAGTACACAATCTAGGGAAGGAAATCAGCATGAAAATTAATCATTAAAATACATTTTAATAAAGTTAGTATAGCCTGTGAAATTCATTATTGTAAAATTATCATTTAGGATGCTGTATACTATGTCACAGAAATCTCTTTATTCAAAATTTGGAAAGGAATGTGAATAAGACTTAGGAATACTATGTCCTTCTAAACAACTGGCTTCGGTGCATCTTAAATACTCTGAATAGTATAATTGGTTTCTCTCTCCTGTTGAATTAGCAGCTTAAAAGCTGAAAGCTAATTTGCAACAAAACTCTAGTAAATAAATAGGAACCTATCTTATCAATTCTATTGATCTCCCACCTTGATTCAACTAACTTCCACCTAATTTTGTTTACTTTTGTTGTTGTTGTCCTCAAATCTTCTTAATGATGAAGTGGAGTATAAGAAAATAAGTGAATATTGACTATAGTGAATAATAACTTAATTGTATATTTTTAAATAACTTAAAGAATGTAATTGGATTATTTGTTACTTAAAGGATAAATGCTTCAGTGGATGGATTTTTTTTAAGTGAATAAACTGCAATGAGAGAAGTCTGTTCAAAGTTTTCTGAGAACCCAAGGTGGAAGAATATCACACAGGCAGGGAATGTGGCTGGGAGGAGTGAGGGAAGGAGACACAGGAGAGATAGGAAAAACATCCTTAGAATAATGGCAATAACCACTGCAACACTTCAATAATAGTAATAAGAAATAACTGTACCTCAAAAAAATAACAACCATACCTTCATTGTTGGGTTCTCCCTGGGTATCTAAGGGAGATACAAACATCGTAAACATTGTAAACAATTCTCTTATCCTCACAGCAACCCGTGATGTAGCTATTAATGTCCCCATTTTACAGATAAAGATATTGAAGCTTAGAGAGTTAGAAATTTGCCCAAGATGCCACCTGAAACCCAGGTTGTCTTGCTTCAAGTGCTGCACCATTTACATACTGAATCTCTCGTGGAAAGATAAGAGGTCTGATAGAGGGTCACTGATCAAAGTAGCTCCAAGTATGTTCAACGTAGAGGGCATATGTGGTGATGCAGCCAAAGGTGAAGCTACAGAAATGAGTGAGGGCAAAATCAGGAACAGTATATGTTTAAGTAATAGGAAGGTTTCAAAGGATTTTGGTAAGGAAGTTATGTAACAATGGAGAAACGGGAAAACAGGCATCAAACTCTGGTCCTTCCAAAACAGGGTGGCAGTGTTAGAGTTTACAGCTCACATGCTTTACGGGCACAGATATTATTAGTTCACCGTGCACCACAGTCATGATGCACAAGGCCTTGGTGCACAAGAGCATTACAATAACGTTTTATTTCCAGTGGGAAAATAATTTTACATAGATGGTTGTACTTTGAACCTCTTACAAATGAGTTTCATTAACAAAGAGCACTGTTAGAAGCACTCCCTTCCTAAACAGCACCAAAGGCAGTTAGAGCAAGGTCCCAGTGCTTCTGAAGTTCCCCAATAAAGCCTTTCTTATGGATGAAAAATGATGACAGTAATGGTGGTGATTAAGATGATGATACAAGCTGCTGCTAATTATTGAGCATGTCTGTACTCAAAACCATGTGCTAATATTCATTATTTCACTTAATCCTCACAACCACCCCAAGAAGGAGGCATTACGCTGCTATTACAGATTAAGACACTAAGACTCAGTTTCAATAACTCAACCAAGGTCACATAGCTAGTCAAGTGGTAGAGCTGGAATTTGAATACAGGACTGATTAACTGCAGAGCCTGTGGGGCAGGCAGCTACCTTACCCTGTCTCCCGTGAGGAAAGAATTAGATCTTACGGTTGACTTACCATGTTTCTGGGAACTGCTTTGAAATGATCTGATTCATAGTATTGGAAATTGGTTGTTGAGATGTTGCTGCTTCTGTCTCCTTTCCTTTCTGAAGCTGTAAGTGGTTTGTGTTGGGGACGTGCAGGGTGTATACACACAATAAGTGTGTGTGCACATGCCAATGTGAAATTGTATATCCAAAAGAAAAAAGTGTGCAGAGATTCAGTTTAGAAATAAACCCGGCCAAGTCCAGCCTTTCCACTTACGAGACATGTGATTTAGAGCAAATAATCCGATCTCTCCTTGTGTCAGTCTCATTGCCTTTAAAAGGTGAATAATTAGAATGCAAGTCTGGGTTGTTAGGAAACTTCACTGAGGAAAACTATATATAGTAACTGGCCAAGAGTTAAGTACTCAGTATTTGTCAGTTTCTCTTCCATTCCTTCTCTCCTCTTCATGCTTGCCTGCCATAATTCTATGTATCAATGTATATGCCAGCCCTCTCATGGGATGTTTATATCCTAAAGAAAGAGCAGCATAGGCCCACCACTAAAAGCAGATTTGTTGGTTTCTACTCTCCCCACAGATAAGGAACTCTGCATTTCAAACAGCCTGCTATACAGGAATTCACAGTTTGCTTGGACTATAAGCTCTCAGTTTAGCTGGGCCACAGTTGCTTCAAGCCACTCTGCATCTGATACCTACAAGTTTGCCCTCTCACCATGTAGAATATGAATTCTCTACTTTTGCTTGATTTCAGCATCAACTGTCCTACATATGTATTCTGTAACTTCTGCAAACTCTTTCTCCTGGATCCCAGTCTCTCAATCCAGGACCAACTCTAAAAAGTGCAGACTCTGGTTGCTATACTCTATCAGTGAATTTACCTCACATTTATCCTGTTGGATATGGGGACTTTGCAAAGCTCAGGTGATGCTCTTCTCTTCAATACCATTCAGTATAAATTTCATTTCTTGACCACTTAGTTTCATGCATATTAAACTCATCTCAAATGAACACAGTAGACCAGAAAGCAAGTGCACATTCTAGTTCTTTTGGCTGAATTATGCATAATGTAAATAGAATAACATATGAGAGAGCCTTTGAAAACTCAGCACTTGTCACAGAAATGTGTGTTGTACACAGGCCAGCCCAGTCAGGAGCCTGACCGCGTGCTGGGTGAGGCACTTGACTGTAATCAGATAAGGTGGCCCTTAATCACCTGCTCTCTATAGAGCCATACATATGGTCTTTTAAATGACTTTGCCCCACTGTTATCCTAATCTGAAATTTTCTTTTTTAGCCACATAAATAGAAGAACACAGTTTGAAAATCCTGTCCTGGAAGCAAAAAGGAAGCTACAGCAACATAACATGCCCCACACAGAACTTGGAACAAAGCCCCTGCAGGCCCCAGGTTTCCGAGGTATGATACCTGTCAGCATGTGATGTTTCAAAGGGAAAATTGTCTGTCAAACTGCCTGCTCTTCCAAATATGTCTGTAGCTTGGACCATTTTGAAAAATTGATTTGCTTTCTCCAGACCTTCCTATTAGCTTTAGCTGGATGTTTGCATTCTCTCTAAACTAATGCCTTTAGCAACCGCAGATGAAGTTACAGCCACAGGCAGTACTTTATAGGAATGTACAGCATGTCACCACGTGGAGATTAATGGATTTTTATAGTGGCACTGTAAACTGAGAGATTCATAGAGACTCATAAGTTTGTCCTTAAAAGACCAAGCACAAGAATGAGGCTTGTTCTCCTTTGTGACAGTAGACAGCTCCTCATGGACATTACCTAGGCCCAAATCCATCCGCCCCCGTGCTGCCCCGGAGAGGTCGCGCAGCGTGAATGATTTGTCTTACTATCAGCGCGACCCAGCAGGGAGGCCCTGGCTGTTCGGTATGTCCCAGGGCTGCTTGCGGGACCTGTCTACACCTGGGAGCCACGTAGTGGGATGAGTTGCTGCAGAAACTTTTCACAGCTAGTGAGCTTCTAAGTAAAAGCACAAAACAGCCTTTAGAGTCGGGAGGCCTAGGCTTGCCTGCTGGTAGTTTTCACGCCATATACTGCAGCATGATTAAATGAATGTAAATGTCTCCTGATGAACTTATCTCCAACTATAAACATTAATTTGATAAAGAAAACATAGGAGAAAGGATTATATGTGGTTTTTATTTATGTTTTAAAGAACCTCTGTTTTTAATAAAGATACATGTGATATGTAAGCGGACAGAAAAAGCAGAAGTCTAATAGAATGACTCATTATTTTAGAGTTTATTACTTGTCACCCAAAATGTAACAACAAAGATATCACGCAGAATACTTAACTGAGTTACCATATACAATTTGGCTGTTAAAAATATTAAAT
Source organism: Pan troglodytes (assembly GCF_028858775.2). Lineage (NCBI taxonomy): Eukaryota > Metazoa > Chordata > Mammalia > Primates > Hominidae > Pan > Pan troglodytes. Next base: position 87,704,837 of record NC_072404.2, on the reverse strand, counting down.
CAGACCACCTAAATATAACACATTTTTAAAAGAATCATATAAAATATTTATCTGTGATGGAATTTAAAGCAGATATTAATTCCGTTTCCTAGTATGATTATTATTTTTTAAAACACTTACTATACTTAGGAATATATTTATTACAGATCATAGCTGGAAAAGCATATTATATAACAAATTAGCAGGTAAATCTATGCAGTGCCTATTCAGATTATTCGGGCATATGATTTGAATCTATCAACATATTGTGACAAAATGTGTTACCTTTACATTCATAATTATATCTAAAAACATTGGCTTGCCTTTTGCTCACATTTTAGAGTATACTAAACACTCTCGGAGCCAATAGCAATTTATTTATCTGGTTATCTTTATAGTATCTCACAATAGAGCAGTGTAAACAAAAGTCAGTCCCACATACAGGTACTCTTTCTAAGCAATCTGGACCTTTGAGCATGTGATCACATTCCACTGTTTCTCTGTTTGTGATACTGCACATGCTGAAATGTTGTGCTCTTATTCACTTAAAAAAAAAATCACAAGTCCATGTCCATTTCATTTCTCTACCCTTATTTCTTCAAGGCTTAGTTTAGGATCGGCCACTGACACATACCTCCTACCTGGAATCTTTCATAATAACAACAGGAACAGATCCAGATGTTGTCTGGATGATTTGGGCTCCTTGTCCTCTTTCTCAGAAGGCTCTGGCAGCCTGTTGACACAGCCTTTTTTAAGCACAAGAAGGCTAAATTAATGAGTGGAAACTGATTTGACAAAAAGTCTGTCTCCACACCAAACAGCTTTTTCATCTTTCCCTGGATGCTTGGGACTGCTCTTCATGTGTAGGAAGTTCTAATAGTTTTGCTCCTCTTGCAGTCACCACCTGCTTGCATTTGCTGTATAAGACCCCCCCCACATTTACCCCTGGGATTGTCGCTGCTCAGGGGCTGGCTTTCTCTTGTCTGAGAACTTGACTTGAACATGCCTTTTTCTTTTTTAACTTATATTGGCCAATGTAGAAAAACCACTCTTCACCCGGGATGCATCCCAGTTGAAGGGAACATTCCTCAGCACCACCCTAAAAAAGAGCAACATGGGCTTTGGATTTACCATCATTGGTGGAGACGAGCCTGATGAGTTTCTGCAGGTGAAAAGTGTGATTCCGGATGGGCCTGCAGCACAGGATGGAAAAATGGAAACAGGTAAGATCCTTCATGGTTTAGAAAATTGTTTTGCAACATCTTTTTTTCTGAAGGCAAATATAAGGAGCTTCTTTTGTGTTTTTATTCAAAAGACAAAGGTCACTTCACTTTAGGAAAAGCATAAAGCATAAATTATGTTTCCCCTAAGTTTAAAAATATCAAGTTGAATTAATTTGGAAACAATTTTGAATATAATTTTTGCCTTCTTTTTTAAACTACCCCTTCTGTTTGCTGGATTCAATGGACTCTTGAGATTGACACTTTTCTAATTTATATCTAGAGTTTGTTCTTAGGGGTGTAATTAACATTTCACACTTTTCTAACTTATATTCAGCCACAATATTTTAAAATCTGTGTTAATCTTATAATATTATCATGCTATATCACCCAGGTTAGTTATTGAAATATACATGCCCATCTCATACGGAAAATTTTAAACTGGACTAGGTCTGTATATGTCCCTATATAATGTTTTAATATATGAGTCTTTTCTAGCCCTTAAAAATTATTTTTCATATATAATTACTCAGATGTCTACTCAAATTACAATTGAAATTTATTTCATGTGGAAATACAGAGGCAAATTGCTAAGGACAGAAACACATAAAATACAAAAATTACACAGAGTAAATGAAAAAGTAATGAACAAGGTTTGGCTTCACAGTCTGATTTTAAATTTTCTTGCCTGGCCCATGATCTTGGATAAGTCCCATAACTTGTAAATATGAATTTCCTTATCTAGAAAACAATGAAGAAATTAAATTTGACCTTATGTCTTTTAAGTGCTGATTCAAGATTTGTATAGTGTAATTTTTTAAAATTATGCTTTAAGTTCTGGAGTACATGTGCAGAACGTGCAGGTTTGTTACATAGGTATACACGTGCCGTGGTGGTTTGCTGGACCCATCAAACTGTCATCTGCATTAGGTATTTCTCCAAATGCTATCCCTCCCCTATCCCCCCATCTACCAACAGGCCCCAGTGTGTGATGTTCTCCTCCCTGTGTCCATGTGTTCTCATTGTTCAACTCCCACTTATGAGTAAGAACATGTGGTGTTTGGTTTTCTGTTTTTGTGTTAGTTTGCTAAGAATGATGATTTCCAGCTTCATCGAAGTCTCTGCAAAGGACAGGAACACATCCTTTTTTATGGCTGCATAGTATTCCATGGTGTATATGTGCCACATTTTCTTTATCCAGTCTATCATTGATGAGCATTTAGGTTGGTTCCAAGTCTTTGCTATTGTGAACGTGTGCATGTGTCTTTATAGTAGAATGATTTATAATCCTTTGGGTATATACACAGTAATGGGATTGCTAGGTCAAATGGTAATTCTGGTTCTAGATTCTTGAGGAATCGCCACACTGTCTTCCACAATGGTTGAACCAATTTACACTCCCACCAACAGTGTAAAAGCGTTCGTTCGTGTTTCTCCACATCCCCTCCAGCATCTGTTGTTTCCTGACTTTTTAATGATCACCATTCTAACTGGCATGAGATGGTATCTCATTGTGGTTTTGATTTGCATTTCTCTGATGGCCAGTGATGATGAGCCTTTTTTTATGTTTGTTGACTGCACAAATGTCTTCTTTTGAGAAGTGTCTGTTCATATCCTTTGCCCACTTTTTCATAGGGTTGTTTTTTTTCTTGTAAATTTGTTTAAGTTCTTTGTAGATTCTGGATATTAGCCCTTTGTCAGATAGGTAGATTGCAAAAACTTTCTCCCATTCTGTAGGTTGCCTGTTCACTTTGATGATAGTTTCTTTTGCAGTGCAGAAGCTCTTTAGTTTAATTAGATCCCATTTGTCAATTTGGGCTTTTGTTGCCATTGCTTTTGGTGTTTTAGTCATGAAGTCTTTGCCCATGCCTATGTCCTGAATGGTATTGCCGGGGTTTTCTTCTAGGGTTTTTATGGTTTTAGGTCTTACATTTAAGTCTTTAATCCATCTTGAGTTAATTTTTATATAAGGTGTAAGGAAGGGGTCCAGTTTCAGTTTTCTGCGTATGGCCAGCCAGTTTTCCCAACACCATTTATTAAATAGGGAATTCTTTCCCCATTGCTTGTTTTCGTCAGGTTTGTCAAAGATCAGATGTTTGTAGATGTATGGTGTTTATTTCTGAGGCCTCTGTTCTGTTCCATTGGCTTGTGTATCTGTTTTGGTGCCAGTACGATGCTATTTTGGTTACTGTAGCCTTATAGTATAGTTGGAAGGCATGTAGTGTGATGCCTCCAGCTTTATTCTTTTTGCTTAGGATTGTCTTAGCAATGTGGGCTCTTTTTTGGTTCCGTATAAAATTTATGGTGGTTTTTTCCAATTCTGTGAAGAAAGCCAATGGTAGCTTGATGGGGATAGCATTAAATCTATAAATTATTTGGGCAGTATGGCCATTTTCATGATATTGATTCCTCTTATCCATGAGTATGGAATGTTTTCCATTTGTTTGTGTCCTCTCTTATTCCCTTGAGCTGTGGCTTATAGTTCTCCCTGAAGAGGTCCTTCACATCCCTCGTAAGTTGTATTCCTAGTATTTTATTCTCTTTGTAGCAGTTTTGAATGGGAGTTCACTTATGATTTGGCCTTCTGTTTGTCTATTATTGGTGTATAGGAATGCTAGTGATTTTTGCACATTGATTTTTGTATCCTGAGACTTTGCTGAAGTTGCTTATTATCAGCATAAGGAGTTTTTGGGCTGAGACGATGGGGTTTTCTAAATATACAATCATGTAATCTGCAAAAAGAGACTATTTGACTTCCTCTTTTTCTATTTGAATACCCTTTATTTCTTTCTTTTGCCTGATTGCCCCAGCCAGAACTTCCAATACTATGTTGAATAGGAGTGGTGAGAGAGGGTATCCTTGTCTTGTGCCAGTTTTCAAAAGGAATGCTTCCCATTTTTTCCCATTCAGTATGATATTGGCTGTGGGTTTGTCATAAATAGCTCTTATTATTTTGAGATATGTTCCATCAATACCTAGTTTATGGAGAGGTTTTAGTATGAAGGGGTGTTGAATTTTCTCGAAGGCCTTTTCTGCATCTTTTGAGATAATCATGTGGTTTTTGTCATTGATTCTGCTTATGTGATGGATTACGTTTATTGATTTGCATATGTTGAACCAGACTTGCATCCCAGGAATGAAGCTGACTTGATTGTGATGGAAAAGCTTTTTGATGTGCTGCTGGATTCAGTTTGCCAGTATTTTATTGAGGATTTTTGCATCGATGTTCATCAAGGATATTGGCCTGAAATTTTCTTTTTTTGTTGTATCTCTGCCAGGTTTTGGTATCAGGATGATGCTGGCATCATAAAAGGAGTTAGGGAGGATTCCCTCATTTTCTATTGTTTGGAATAGTTTCAGAAGGAATGGTACCATCTCCTCTTTGTATCTCTGATAGAATTCAGCTGTGAATCTGTCTGGTCCTGGACATTTTTTGGTTGGTAGGCTATAACTGCCTCAATTTCAGAAATTTTTCTTGGTATAGTGTAATTTTTAAATTCCTTAGAATACTATTATAAAGTACAATAACTATATCTCTAAAGGAATATACTCTATCACCATTGTCATGTTTTTCACATTTATTTAGTTCATGATATCAACTTTATAAACTCAATCAGTTCTAATAGATACAAAAATTAGAGAATTCCTTTGGAGAAAAAGTTCTGCCATTTTTATGACCAATACACTTATGAATTGTTCTTCCATGGGTTTTAAAGTGGTTGTGTATAGAGAAACAAAAAAAATTGAGGTATTCATCTGACATTTTTAATTTTAAATATCACCAAAGCTGTATTGCCATTTATCATATAGTTTCTGTATAAATAACTTTTTATGGTGCCTTTATATTTGTCACTGCCACTCATTTGTGAGTAATAATGCATATTATATCTCCTTAAAAGTTGAGATGAAGTTTCAAAACTAACTCACCACGTTTCCAAACACTACTGTTATAAGAGTCATGTGTACATAATTTTCTACAAGAGTGAGTTAGAGGGTGTTCAACTCTGCCATTCATTTGGTGATATTTTACTGAGCATCCACATCTTCATGTTGCCAAAACCTCACAAACATCAAATGTTTCAATAAAAATTACCCTATTGCCTACGATTAGAATAAAACAAAATTGTGGGACTAATTCCATCTTGGGAAAGGGGAAAGACTCCCCATTGCTTTTGAACTTCAGTGAAATATTTCGCAAATCCATTTCTTTTTAGAATAAAAAATGTAGTTATTTTTCTTTCCACTATTTCATGTTTCAAAACTAGAAAAGACTTATTTCAGTGTAAACTTAAAAGACAAAATAAAAATATTTGAATAGAAAACCTTTTTTCTTTTTTACTCATTTTGCTAGTTTGCCACACCCACACAGTCTAAGTTAGCTTTATTCAACCACAAAGTCAAAGCTTTATTTAGAATTTAGCAGATTGTCTTCATTTAAGATAATCACAAAGCAGGTCCTAGGCAAGATAAAAGAACCAAAGATTTAATTCTATTCACCATCTCCTATTTAGTCCTCTATGCATTAAACTTGCTGAGCACCTCCCTTTCATAGTCATTGCAGTGCACCAGGGCTATAAAGATGGGAAGAACACAGACCTGTTTCTCAAGGAGTTCACATCTAGGAGGGGCCACAGGCCCATAAACAAGTAATTGTAACAAAATATAATAGGTACGTAATAACCACAATATTGGCACAAAGTCAGGAGAGTAGGAGGAGTGAGCAACAGAAGTTTGTTTGTTTGTTTGTTTGTTTTCTCAAGAGATGGGGTCTCACTATGTTGCCCAGGCTGGTGGCACTCAAACTCCTGGGCTCACGCAATCCCCCTGCCTCAGCCTTCCAAGTAGCTAGGACTACAGGCATGCACCATCACACCCAGCTAAGCAACAGAAATTTTTTAAAGTATATTGCTAACTGTATAATTTTATTAGGCTTTTATAGGGATGATAATGTCTCTCATTGGAAAAGAGTTTAATCCAACAAAATGTAATGCTTGTTAAATATTCAAAAATATTAAATGTTTACCTGTAATTGTGAGATAATTTAAAATGACATGTAAAAACACATTTCTGCAACATCCCACATGTTATAATAGAGGGAATGGCTCTTCAGTTCAATTCAGCAAATATTTAGTGAATGTGCCAGATATTTTGCTAATTACTAGCAAATCCCAAATTACTAGGGATGCAAAAATGAGACAAATGTTTCTATCTTCAAGAAGTTTACCAGTGACATGTTAATGAGTATTTATATCAATGCTATAATAAAAATATGTACATAAGTACAACAGTAGTACAGAGGAAAGGGGGAATCCGTTCTGCTGGGAGGTGCTTAGGGAAGGCCTCATAGAGAAGATGATGCCTGAAAGAGTTTTGGATGACGAACAGATATCTGCTAGGTGGACAAGTGAGGAAGACCATGGGAAGAGGAAATAGCACATGCAGAGAGGCACAGTAGTGAGAAATGCCTAGAAAAAGCGGTACGCCGCCACCGTGTACATTAATGTTTCACCTTCAGTGTGGATTTATGGTGAAGTATGGAGTAAAATGATCATCATAAGTGGTAAAGATGAACTACTTAGACTTGTAGCAAACATCAGAGACAGTATAGAGTCATATATCCTCAAATAAAAAAACCAAAATATCACAAATACACATATACCTGTAATTAAAACCATTCTCATAGAATTTTTCTACTAATTTTTAGCCCATTTGGCATAGAGGTTTGCTCTATGGCTAATATTTTGTTTTACTTACATGTTCCTGGCACATAAAACAGCGCTGGGCAAATAACAGGTGCTCATAAGTACTTCTTGGATGGATGGATGGATGGATGGATGGATGGATGGTGATTGGATGGATGCTTTTATAAATGAAGAAATGAAATTTGAATAGGCTGAATTCCTCTTTTACAGTATAGCCTAGCCAATGCTAATTGGACAATGTAGTGGACCACTGAAGCACCAACAAACCAGTTTTTCATTTTCTGGATGAAATTTAAAAGACAAGTACATGGTAAAGACAAAATTAATTTTCTTTTTTATAATGACTTTATATATCAACTGAACCTCAAAAATTAACACAAATAATAGATGCTACAGATATAAATGATAAGTCATTGGTATTGAAAAGGTGAGCAGTCTCATTTGACATTGAAATAAACATGAAAGTATTTTAATCAACTTCTCCAGATCTAGGTGATCTCTAATTTAGGCAAAAAGATGTCAGTAGTTTGTGTAGGCACAAAGAAAAATCCTCTGTACCAAAAAGTTTGAACCAGGGTCCTGTACAAGAGAAACAAGGGTAGAGTTGGGAATTATTTCTTTCTTAGTCAGCACTGACTCCTGGGAAGGTGTGGAGAACAGGAGAAAATGAGGGCAGTGTGCCTTTGGCTGCTTTTTGACAACAACTGCTTATTGACAATCACTGAGCCAATCCCTGATGATCCTATGATGTTCCAGAAGGTTTCTCAGAAAGAATTATCATAGTGCCCAGAAACCCTCTGAGTTCTGGTTATTAAGTATTCTACACATCCCAGCAATCATTTGTAAACACTAGAGACCCTGATTACATTCTTTAAAGTATTTTAAAAATCAAGTTTGATGTAACATGGCTTACACAGAAACCACAGAGTCTGATAGATAGTTATTTATCTAACATCCTTCAGTTAAAAAGCTTCCCTCTTTACATGATGTTTTGTGTTTTTCCCTAGGCTAATTTTTGAATCAAAGCTTGTGGTTTGCAGCATACACGAGAGAGAAGAGAGCTAACCTATTCATGAAGTGCTTCCATAGGCAGGGGTTGAATTAGAAGTAACTCATAACCCGTTCATTTTTATTTGCCTTCCTTTAGTACTTATCCATTTTATTAGTAAAATCACAAGAAAGTGTCCTGAGAGAAAAACTCGCGAGCATCCTAGCATTCTTCTTCATCTTTCTCTTCTTTTTTTCTTCTTTCTTTTCTTCTTCTTCTTGCTTCTTTCTTCTCTCTTCTTTCTTCTTTTCATCATCTTTTTCTTGACAGAGTCTCATTCTGTCACCCAGGCTGGAGTGTAGTGGCACAATCATAGCTCACTGTAGCCTCCAGCTCCTAGGCTCCAGCCATCCTCCCACCTCAGCCTCCCAAGTAGCTAGAACCACAGGCTTGCACCACCATGCTGGGCTAATTTCTTTAAAATTTTTATAGAGACAAGGTATCACTTTGTTGCCTAGGCTGGTCTCAAACTCCTGGCCTGAAGCAAGGCTCCTGCCTTGGCCTCCCAAAATCCTGGGATTACAGTTATGAGGCACCATGCCCAGCCGATCCTAGAATTCTTCAGCCCCTGGCACTTCTCCACTTGAGCAGGTAGATATCACTGCTCTTTCAGTGGTCGCTACCTCTATATCTGTGCTTCTGAAAGTAAGGGCACAAGATTAACTTTGTCAGAACCATTTGGAGAGCTTTTTAAAAATACAGTTTCCTGTGCCCCCAGACCTACTGATTCCAGATTTCTAGAAGCAGTGTTCAACAATAAGCATGTGTGTATATATATGTATTTTTTTAATTGTTGAAGCAGTACATGTGCATGGTAAATAAAAAAGGATCAAAATATTTATCATGCTTAAAATGTCTCCACCCTGTCCCTTCCCACCCTCTAAACCTATAATCCCAGAGACAGTGGATTAGTTTATATTCTTTTAGATAATTCTTTTGGTAGGTACCTTCACACTTCTAACAAATACACTTATACAGTTGTCTTGATTTAACGGTTTAGACATGACCTATATTTACTTTCTTTTAGAAAGAAATGAAGCTTTAGCATCTGGTAACCCTCCTACATCCTCCCAGTGGAGTTTTACACTAATTTTAGTGAAATTTGCATAGTTTTTGCATCATTATGGCTTCGTACATTTGTTCACTGAGCCCAGTAACGTACCATAAATATATTGTTTCCCATAAACAGCTTTGTGGAGTTTTATACTCTTTCTTTATTGCAATATATTTCTTAAAATAATCATATTTTCCCCCAAAAGTGTCATCATGTTAGGTACTATGGAGGATCTCCCTTTTTCTGGTCATTTTTTTGTCTTCCAACCCTTGTCTAGTGGGGTGGTTGCATGGCTGACACTTAGGGACTTTGCATTATATTTTTCCCAAACACAGTCCCCTGTTATTCCTATCCATATCCTCTTTTTCTCACATACCTTTATTTTACTAGAGTGTGGTGCTCACATGTCTAATGATTCTAGATTTCCATATTTAAGAGTGAAATCCTATAAAGATACTTGGGAGTCCAACGTTGGTGGCAGAGTTTGAAGACTAGTCAGATTTTATTTAGGGTTATGAAGCAGGGACAGAATAAGAAAGTCTAATCTGTTCTCTGGGGCATTTTTCTTTCTGTTTTGGAGACACTCCCATTCTCTGACTTGGGTGTGTGGTGGGAGTTCTGCATGCAGGCAAATGGCCAAGCCGATCTTCCATGTACTCAGATCAGAATCTGAGCCCTTCTGGGGTTCCGTGGAGCAACTGAGAGTCCTTCCTGTCCATGCTGCCCTCCCAGCCAAGAAGACACTAGAACCGAAATCAGCAAACTCTGTAAAGGGTCAAATATTAGTAAATACTTAGATAAAACATTTTAGGTTTTGCAGACCAGATGGTCTCTGTTACAACTATTCAACTCTGCTATCGTGAAAGCAGCCCTAGACAACATGTAAAAACAAGAGAGTATGGCTGTGTTCCAATAAAACTTTAATTACAAATACAGGTGGCAGCAGGTTTTGTCTCATGGGTCTTAGTTTGCCAGCTCCTGCTCTGGAATATACTTTTCAAAGTCATGATACCTCTGCTCTCATGCCTTTACTGACATTCCATATTCTAGAATTCTCTTCCATTGTCTTGTCCTTATAACAGTCTTTCTCTGGGGCTCTTCATTGCTGTGGGTTTATCTATTTTAAAGTCCTTGTTAAAGAGAAAGATGTGTGTTCAGTCTGTTATCTTGAACCAAAAGTCAGAATCCGCATCATATGCCCAGTGGATATGCCTGGGCTACGACTGCCTTTAGTAGTAGCAAGAAGATTCCTTTCTCACCTACTGTACAGCTTTGCAAACACCCTCCATCCTAACCTCCCCCTCTCCCATCCAAGCCTATGCTCAGAACTGCTTTGAAGGGGTGTTTGTGAATAACAGTAGGGATTAACTTTTAGGGTGGAGACTATGGGCTTCTATCCAATAGAAAAAAACCTAATCTTTACATTTATCTTTCTTATCAGTCACATTAAGTGGCTTCTAGGAATAAGTCTAGGATGTTGGACTATGAGCAGTTTCTCACTTTGGGGATTATAGCACTGTTTCAGGAAATTCTGTCCCATAGCATCTGTCCCATCTGAAATCTTAGTTACACTTTTTACCCTCTAGGGAAGAGTGAGGATTAACCTGCGGTCCATGTGCATGGTGATGGGCCTGCTCTCAGAGGAGTAGTTACTGCCTCTCTTCTTAGTGCTGGCCATTCCATATTGATTTTCCAGTTAATGGTCATCCAGTGATTTCCCACTCTACCCCAGCCCAGTGTTCTTTGGCCCTTCCTAACCATTCTGAGCTCCTTAGCAGTTTAATACAATTTCCTGGTTGTTCATTAAACATTCCCTGAGAAAGAGCTGCAAGAAAGCCTAAGAAGTCATTTGAAAATGTTTTCTGGCTTGTTTTTCCACCACTTCATAACCAACCTATATCCAGAGCAGGCTGCCTTTTGAAACCTGAGCACACACTGAGAATCAGAGAAATGTAATTTTTCTAATCTTTTGAAGTACCTGTTTAGTTTTCTATTGCTGCCTAACAAACTATGCCAAACTCAAGTGATTTAAAAGAACACTAGATCGTTGGCTCATGATTCTGCGATCTTACTCAGGATCAGGCAGGTCGCTGTCTTCTACTAGACTTCCTTTGGGACTCATCACCCAGCTGCAGTCACATGAAGCTCTCCTGGGGCTAGCATGCGCAGGGCGGCTTCACTCACACTTCATGCCTCCGCTGGGATGGTTGGGACACCTGAGATCTTGCCAGGCATTGCTCCACACAGTCTCAATGACAAGGTAGCTTAGGGTAGCTTGAGAGAGCAAAAGGGAAGGCTGTCAGGCCTCTTAAGGCCTAGGCTGGATCCTGCACAGTATCACTTCCACCTCATTCCATTGATTTAGGTGATATAAATCATTGAGGTGGTCTGTCAATTCCTAAAACCAAATGATCTAATCAGAGAAATGCAACTTTTCTACTCTTTGGATCAGAGAGAGTCATAGGTCAGCCCAGACTCAAGGGAAGGGGAACCTTTTGGTGGAGAAGTAGCAAAAAATTTTTAGTAATCTTTTATCTACTGCAGTATGCTTCTTGTGGCTGCTTTGTTTCAGAGTTCCCTGTGTTTATGCAAACTCCCCTGAGAAAGTACCTTTCACTTTTATGGGCACTCTGCCTTCTCACAATCTTTCTGGTACAGAGCATTGATAATGTTTTCCCTTTCAGTTCTCTGTAGTGCTAGCAATAAATAATAGTGAATCATAATACCACATCCAGAAATTATAAGCAGTAAAACCACCAGGTCTCTAGCTTTATCTTCCTAATAAAAATAAAGGAAGTGGTTATAGGAATTCAATTTTTAAAAAAAGGCTTTAATCTAGCAAAATATTCATACTCACATCGTGTTAGATAATTTTCTAAAACTGCCATGACATAACATCATTTTGCCTGTTTAGACATTTATGAACCTTAGGTGCTAATGAAAACATTTTGGTCTCTCTAAAAGTCAGAAAATAAATTTCTAGCCAGCTGGCCAATACTAGTATCTTCCAGTAGAAAAGAAATAAACTTAGCCCATCAATATATTTACTCTTTGTTCTTTCTAAACACACCTAACTTTCAAAACTCCACTTCATTTTGTTCAAATACCTAATATCTCCACTGCTAGTAATGTATCTCTCAGACCAATAACAGGACCTCTCACAGTGAGGGTGAGAGCAGCACTGAACACTTTCTAGCCACTACTCTCCTTTTTTTTTTTTTTTTTGAGACGGAGTCTCGCTCTGTCACCCAGGCTAGCGTGCAGTGGCGCAATCTTGGCTCACTGCAAGCTCTGCCTCCCGGGTTCACACCATTCTCCTGCCTCAGCCTCCTGAGTAGCTGGGACTACAGGCGCCCGCCACAACACCAGACTAATTTTTTCTATTTTTAGTAGAGATGGGATTTCACCGTTTTAGCCAGGATGGTCTCAATCTCCTGACCTCGTGATCCTCCCGCCTCGGCCTCCTGAAATGCTGGGATTTCAGGCGTGAGCCACTGCGCCCAGCCTCCTCTCCTTTTATAATGACACATAGGTGATACAGATGTCACACCTGGAAAAGTGCTTGAGTTTGGCTACAGACCGACCACTTGGGGATTAAAAACAATGTCATTGCATCAATTCTTAAAACCATGCTATGCTTCAGCAAAACATTTAGTTTTAAAAAGAGGCCTTTGTAACCCAAATGCTATTGTGGTGCCTCTTTATTCTCATTTCTGTCTTTTCTTTTTGCCTTGCACAGTCCTCTTTATTCCCTCTTCATTTAAAATCACATTTTGATAAAAGTTCACTTGAGAAGGGGTAACTATACAAATGTTATCCTAGGTTCTCATCTCTGCTGCAGGATTAAGAACTTTAGTATCATTTTAGTGCAGATATAGCAAAGTGTGCTACTTCACATTTTTTTCTAGTTTCAGTATTGGTATCCATTTGGATTAGTCACACAGTAATTGAGATATGATATGCATGATAATTTTACCTGCTAAGGTCATGGAAGTCAATGCACTTAAATGTACATTTATTACTATTACTTTTAAGTTATTCTGCACAAAATATTTATATTAATTTGCACTAAGGCTCACTGGCCCTCTGAGGAGCTAAAGTAAAATATAGATGGGGCCTCTACTCGGCCTGAGAGCAGAGCTCAGAATGGTGCTAGACATTATAACACCAGGAATGTTATATTAGAGTACCAGAGTATGCTACTGGGTATAAAATTGGCATTTTAAAAAGAATTCTGAAAGCCTGTTATTTAAATATAATAGAAATGGACTGGAAGATATGGGGTTAACATCATCTTTTTATACTTAATAGTATAGGAGTAGGTGGTTGGCTGTGAGTATATTAGTGAGAGGTGTTTACCTTAAGATAAATTTAAACTAAAAGTAATAACTAAATGCATTTAAGCTATAGTTATTATTATAGTTATTATAGTTATTAAGCTAAAGTTATTATCACTTTAGCTTTTTAAGTGTAGGTCCAAAATCACCAATTCCCTTGCTTTATCAATGAACCAAAGTGAGCACAGCTAGATCCAAAGATTTACCAGATTCTGCTATCTGGACTGCCATCTGCATTATTTTTTTATACATAATTTCAACTTGTATTTGAGATTCAGGGGTGTCCGTGCAGGTTTGTTACATAGGTATATTGCGTGACGCTGAGGTTTGGGGTATGCATGATCCTGTCACTCAGGTATTGAGCTTAGTACCCAATAGGTAGTTTCTCAGCCCTTGCCCCGACTGTCCCCACTCTAGTAGTCCCTAGTGTCTGTTGTTTCCATCTTTATATCCATATGTACCCAATGTTTAACTTCCACTTGTAAGTGAGAACATGTAGTATTTGGATTTTTGTTCTTGTGTTAATTCACTTAGGACAGTGGCCTCCAGCTGCATCCATGTTGCTGCAAAGGACATGATTTCATCATTTTTTATGGCTGCATAGTATTCTATGGTGTGTGTGTGTTCTATGGTGTGTATATGTGTGTACACACACGCACGTGTATACACACCATATGCACTCTTATAGACAATGTCAAATTCGTTCAGTTCGTACTACTCTGTCTCTCTGAACTGAGCCTTTGGTTCATCAGGAAACAATCTGCTTTTTATGAAAGATGCTTATTTTTATCTCATCCTCCCTCAGCTGAATTGGAAATTCTTATTTGCCAGCCCCTGCCTCCCCAACCTGACTATAATAAGTTCATTGAGATCAAAACCTGTGTCTGACTTGATCGTTAATAAATCCCCAAGGCTTAGTTCATGACCAGGTATATGGAAAATATTCAACTTGTTGATTAAATAAGGGAAGGAATATTTCTATGCAGCACTAGTCTGACATGGATTACTATGGAGGCAGAAGATTCGCTGTAATCATCATAGATTCTTCTATGATTATGTTGTCCTTACAGAATTATTTAAAGCTTTTCTTAGTCTAGTTTAACCAAACATCTCACCAGATGTGTTATTATATATAAAATACTTAGGTCATGGCACATGGAATCTCTCGGAAATGGTAGCCATTATGAATCTCCATAAGACTATCTCCCAATAAATTAAAGCTATAATATTCTAGAAATAATGGATACATGAAAAGATCTTATGAACTCTTAGGATGTTCACCCTTTGGATCCTGGAGACAAAATGATTCTGCATTGAACATTTAAAGACACCTCTTGCTTCTTTAAATCATTTTAGACTTCATAGAGGTATCAGAAAATTTTCAGAATTGTAGTGCCATGTTGACAACTGTTCTGTTGGCAGACTGGCAGCTGAAATAGGGACATTTCACCTCTTCTGTATGCATTATCTGACACTGAAATTGGGCTAGGTGCCATGTAAGTATGCCGTAGGATGCTCATCTCTTTTTGCTAGGCACGTTTTACAGATCAGTAACCTAATCTTCATTTGTTTAATAATGATCTCTCCATTTTTGTTATGGTAACCCACTCCAAAAATAAAAGCAAGTCAATTCCGAATCATAACAAAAAGAAAAGTCTGAGGAGGGTAAGATAGTTGGAGTATGCATGAAGAAAAGTAAATGTTTCTGCTAAGAGAAATAACACTCCTTGAATTAAAAATATAGGATATTGGTGCATATTCCTATAGCTTGTCATGTGGGTTTGCAAGTGCTCGGTGAAAAGTTCAATTGTATAGATATGCACATATGTGTCATCATCCACAGGTATGTGGAATATAAGTGACAAGAGGCAAGAAACATATCTTTCATTTTCTTTAGCTAAGTCATAGATCTTAGCTCATAATTATGAATTTCTTAGTATTCTGAATAAAGAGACTTCATTGAAGTCAATAGGAGATAAATTACCATGCAGACCTTTGTTTATAAGTGTGATTCTGCTGGTTTTTGCAAGCTGCCAGTGAAATTACAGATAGAGTGCGCTGGAGTCTGCAAATATCAAAACTGCTGCAGCTGCAGAAACATTATCCCTGTATCCAATATAATTAATGTGCCTCTCATATGCTCCAGCTGAGGATTTGCGTGAAGTGACAAGAGTACACATGGTAAATCTTGAGTGTCATCATCTAACTTACTACTTTGCTGGAAAATCAAACTCTGTAAGGTAAATTTTGCTTTTTTTAATGGCAAGAACTATTGTCACAAGGGAAAAAAATTCTACCACGTATATGAAATATTGACAAAAGAAGTGGGAACTTTGTTTCGTCAAGCCAAGGTTAATAACCTAGAACTGTCTTTCTTTATATCATCACCTTTATCTTCCTGCTCTCTTTGTTTTAAAGTATTACATCCTAATATGTTCACTCCTCTTACTTCTTTGTTGTATTTCTTTTGTATTTTCTTATCTGACTATGGGGGGTGGTGGGAAAGAATACTGGATATATTTTCTCCTGTGTCCTCATGAGAGAAGAAAAATATTTGGTATGAAAAAATTACTTAGATTGCCACAGGTATAAATTTCATATGAAATATTGAACATAATTTTAAGCACAATGATAAGCAATGTAGCAACATTGGCATTTTTTTCAGAGGAGTCTTTCATGGACTTGTATAAGATTGTGATCCAGGATTGGGATATAAAGCCTTTAAAGTGTTAAAGTAATGAGAATAAAGTAAGAGAGAGAGAGGGGTGTGTGTGTGTGTGTGTGTGTGTGTGTGTGTGTGTGTGTGTTTTAGAGCTGGGAGCAACAAGAGCTGAGATATAAGCATCCGTTGAACATTCCTGGAAAACAAGATGCCAGGATTTTCTGGCATCTTATATCCTTAAATATATCCTGTATATTTAACTCAGTATTTCTGGTCACTGACATTTGCCTACAGGCTACATCAGTGGTGACAGATGTAATCTCAAAACTTACAAAGTAGAACCTCAAGTACAAAGTAAAAGATATGGAATTGTTTTCAGTGTTTTCATCAAGGCGTAAGTCCTTGAGGGGTTTTTGGGTTTTTTTTTAACAAAATGCAAAGGTCATTTTTCCTTTGGAAAAAAAATAACCACCTGCCATTTCCTCGAGAAAAGGTGACATTTTTCTAAGAAAAGGAGACATTTTGCCCAGAGGCAAGTGGAGGCAGTTTCTAGGATTGCCTGACAGTGAGTTTACATAAGAGCTGAACAAGATGCTGTGCCTCTGGCAGAAATGACATTTTCCTCCCTATTCAGAGCTGCAAATTCTAAAAAGTACAAAACTGATTTTTCATGGTAAATTTCCAAGGCTCTTATTGATGTGTGGAGTGGCATTATTAATTAATGTTATGACTACATGTCTTGCTGAGACAAGCAGAGGTTATACAAAGATGGCAGGCTGGGGCACTTAGCCCTGAGTCAGAAGTCCAGGGCTTACATCTGATTTCTGTCATCGACTAATCTTGTTCTGTTTTACAATCCACCTAGCCCCTTATTGCAACAGCATCAGTATTCCCATCTATTATCAACTATTCAAGATAGATGCATCCACTTGCTCATTCATTTATTCAGCAAACCTTATCAGGGGATATTGAGTGGTATTTTTCATAGAATTGACTCCAGGACCCAAAAACCTACCTCAGTGCTACTGTGGGGGCTCCCCTATTATAATCAAACCCTCTCCTCTCACCCTAGCCTCCATAAACAGAAGCTGAAGAGGGGAAAACAGAATCTTCAGGGTAGATTTTTCTTATGTGGGATTTGTGTTTGAGAGGTAACACAACCATCTGCATGAAAAAGAAAGGGGAGGCTACAGGAGAATCACTCATTGAAATTGGGGTAGCCTGTAAGAAGGGAAGACGGAGATCAGGTTTCCAAATTGGACATCTGCTCAGGCAGTGGACTCGCTTCCTTTGCCAGTCATAACAGGAAAGAAGTGAATTGGAGAGAGATGGCAGGAGAGACAGAAGACATGGCAATGAAGCCATCGCAACTCAGTATTTGGCATGAGGTTGCTATGTGAGATTTCTATGGTTGAAGTGGCCATGGAGAATAGAGCCTGACTTGAGCCAGCTGTCTTCTACCCTCCACTCAAGAGAGCTGCCTGCTGGGCAAGGAATACCCAGTGTCAACAGACTGGGCAGTGCTCCAATGTGGCAGGAGCTGACAGAGGTGAAAGAGGTCAAGCTTGAGCCAAATATTACACTGGCCGGAGGAAGAATGCACAGATCCATCCCACAAAAGAGCCAGCCACTGGATGCCAGCCAGTTACCATTCACCAGACAAGCAGCCACAGCCAACATAAAAAAGCATACAATTGCAACCAGTTAAAGAGAGAGAGAGAAAGATCTTCCTCTCTGCCCCTAACACACTGGAAGAACTAGACCTTGAAGAATGAAGGGAGGGGAAAGGCAGTGATTCAGAGGCAGACCATACCTCTCCACGGAGGAGGAAGGAAAGTGATTTAAATCAAGTTTGGTGTTGGGGCTTTAATGAGACTGAATATATTATAGCAAAAAGTTACTTAAAAGTTAATAATCTTCCCAAGATATCATTAAGGAATGGGGAAAAGGAATGAAAGTAGTAATTGGTAAAAAATACTATCTTATATTTTTATACCTCTTCCACCTCCCCTTCTGTCGTTCTGAAACAAACAGAAGCCAGAGAAGAAGAAATGAGTGGGATCGAGTCCATTTTCCTCAGTAAACAGGTTGCATGTGCATTGAGTACCCACCATGCATCAGGCATCCTTTCAGGTCCTGGGGATCTGTGGATGTGTAATACCAGTCTCTGCCATAAAGGAATGTACAGTCTGGTAAAGCCACAGAGGAATGTGAGTAATTTAAAAGGGCACCTGGAGATAAGTGCTAAAAGAGATGTGTACAGACTGCAGAGCAAGGACAGAGGAATGAGTCTCTCATAAGAGGAGATGTCATGGGGAGAGATCAGGGTGGATTTCACAGAAGTATGATTCAGAGATGGAAGGGAAATTAAGAATTTATTAGGCAATCCAGGTTCAGAGAATATTGTGTGCAAAAGTGCAGACATCCCTTTATTCAGCAGGCACATGTGGAGCATTTACTATGAGCCTGGGGCTACGTCAGGTACAATCTCTTCTTATAAGATGAAAGCAATGTGGTCCTTGGGAGTCTCTAAATCTGGGAGACATGGAGAACCATCAGCTTGTCTGTTACGCCTGAAGCCTAGGAGACAACAGAGAAGGAAAGTGGAAACAGAACTTAGGGTGAAAGGCTGCCAGGAGGTTGATCAGGAGGAAACTATAAAGTCTGCTTAAGAGGAATGGAAAGATTATAAAAGTAGGGGAGCAACATGATCAAACATGTAACATTCAAAATGATTTTGATCAAAAGATACCTCTGGAGAGAGAGAGAAACAGAAGTCAGAAAAGAAGTTAAGAAATGTGTGGAATCAAGTTCATCTTCCTCTCCAGACTCATCCCTTCTAGTTCTCTTTATTCACTACACCAATGGGCTCCCTTGCCCTGTGGCTTCTACTTGGGTTGGGTCAGTGGGAAGAAGTAGCAGGTGATCACAGGGCAGGATGAGAGTGGGGTCCTGGTTCTTAATGCATTGGTTTCTTTGCTGCTAGTTTGCTGTATGCTGGTCATCTACCTATTGGAAATGTCAGCTCTAACAACCATGAGAAGAAAAACAGGAATGAAAGGACAAATATCTGGACCATAGAATTAGTGTTCCCTCTTGTCTGCATAGAAGAGAGGGGTGGAGAACGAGTCAAGTATGTTTGCTTGTTTGAGTTTCAAGCTAGAGCAACTAGGGAAGACTATGATAGTAGGAGGAGGAGCAGGCATTACATCACTTTCACCTAATTAAGGTGCTTTAATATCTCTTAAGTCATAAGGAATAAGGTTAGGTTAGGTAGTATGTGAACAAGGCTGTAAAGTTTGTCTGGAAGATTCAGCATCTATAAACTGTCTCCCATCAAAGACAAATTGGTTCTCAGTTTCATAGCTATGTTTTCTTTGTTGAGTGTTTTATGATTCCCTTTTTTGTTCTTTTCAGGAAGTAATGATAGCAATAGGATTCATTTAGCCTATACTCTTAGGGGTACAGTGGGATAATAAGTATATATGCTGAAGTCTACAACATAAAGAATGCAAAGTGCTTCAGAGATGAAATAGCTACCAAAAGGAAGGTGGAGGAGCCATGCTTTAAATCAATTATTTTTGGTTTCTCAGATGGGAGAACAAGCACAAATAGATGACAGCTATAGAGAGACAGATTTTGATTCATTGTTTTATTTTATTTTGTATTTATTTATTTTCTTTGAGACGGAGTTTTGCTCTTGTCGCCCAGGCTGGAGTGCAATGGCGCGATCTTGGCTCACTGCAACCTCTGCCTCCCGGGTTCAAGCGATTCTCCTGCCTCAGCCTCCCAAGTAGCTGGGATTACAGGCGCCCGCCACCACGCCCAGCTAGTTTTTTGTTGTTGTTTTAACTAGAGACAGGGAGTCACCATGTTGGCCAGGCTGGTCTCGAACTCCTGACCTCAGGTGTTCCACCAGCCTCGGCCTCCCAAAGTGCTGGGATTACAGTTGTGAGCCACCGCACCTGGGCAGATTCATTATTTTAAAAAATAGCTTAATAACAGAGCTACCTTACAATGGAATGGGTTATCTAATAATAACACTCATTCACTGAGAGTTTATTGACATTGTGCCACATTCTTAATATATAATATCTAATTTAATTTTTGTGATAACCCTGTAGGATAGGTATAATTATTTTACAAATAAAGAACTGAAGTTTAGGAAAGGTAAGAAACTAGCTCAAGATCACACCAGCTGTGTGCAATAAGCCTGGGATCCAAACCTGTCTTGACTACTGTGCTGTTCTGCCTTCCAGGAGAACAGTCAACACGACTAAACTGGAGGTTTAATACGAGTCTCAGTAATTGCCTCTCAGGCTCTGGTTGGAGGATGAACCATATGATTCCTTAAGTCCCATCTCTAAAGTGTGATAAAATTCTCACTCTCCACCAGGCTTCTGTTTTTTTTTCCCCCCTCAGTCAGGCTTCTAAAGTGTAGTGTAGTGTAGTGTAGTGTAGTGTAGTGTAGTGTAGTGTAGTGTAGTGTAGTGTAGTGTGTCAATTATTTTGCTCCATTTTTTAAATAAAAACACACATTGAGGGAAAGTTTTAGATAAGAGATAAAAGTCCATTCCCTTTTTACTAATATACCCTTGTCTGTATATCCAAATACTCTGGTTAGCTAAAAAGAAAATTTCAAGATCAATACACAGAACGTATAGAAATTTCATACCAGCATGGGTTTATTTCCCTGCTATATGCCCCAGGTTTTTGCTCCCAACCCTCACTGATTTCAGAGGAAAAAAGCCAGCAAATATATCCAGAAGTCACTTTGCATTTTTAATCAATAAGTGAGTATCATTTGTTGTTAAGAAGTACTAAGTTAAAGGTGTTTCAAAGCTCCTCAGAATAAGAACTATGCAATAATTTTTATGTCATTTAGATTACCAAATTGAGCACAATTTTAGAATTACAAGAAGATTTCACTTGATTGTTGATGTTAAAATGAAACTAGGTTCTATGGGGCCGGGGGGAACAAACAAACACAAAAAAAAAACTATGACTATAAAAATTAAACCTAACTAGTTAGACTAAGCGTAATGAAGCAGGATTCCAAGGCAGTGAAGAAGGATTCCAGGGCTGGTCTCTGAGGCTTCTAATTCCAAACTATCTCCCCCAGGTAAGAGCTTTAGGACCCTTGTTTTGTTTCAAGCATGTGATAAATGAAAGAATGTAGTGTTACCTAAGAAGTGATCCAAAGAGGGTTGATGTCTTCTCAAGACAACATAGAATTTTATGCCAATCCAAACATACCATATCTTTTTTAATTGAAGGAAAGAAGTATGAATGTCCTTTGCTCACATTGCTGAGATGCTGAAGGAATGAGGTCCTCGGTTTTATGAGGAAAATTAATCACAGAAAGATATTTCTTGTAGTTCAATACCAAGACATTGCATTATAGTCTGTTGATGCCTCAGACCCAAGTATATACTTGATATTCTTGCCTAGAAAACCTCTGGGATCATAGTACAGTATAAAGAAGTGACTAAACAAACATTTTGGAAACTGCAAAACCTTCTTCAAATGTAAATTTTTTTTTGGTAATTTTACCTTTTTTTTTTCTTCCATAGACGTTTTTATTTCTCTTCATTAGATGAACACATATTTATTTTTAGATGAGAAAATGCTCAATATTTTTGATATTTTTCTTTATAGGACTTCCAAGTCAGTTATAAGATAACAAGGCAGCATTCTTCACCTTTCAGTGTCATACCAGAAAACTGAAACATATATATATGTATATATTTCCTTAGGGTTGAAACTCCAAAGACAGGACAACTTAAGACTCTGAGTGAGTTACTAATATTCACATACAACTTTAACAACACATTTTCATCATAATTATAAGTTTAGATTTAGTTCACCTAATTTTTTTTAATACATTAAGTTCCGGGGTACATGTGCAGAATGTGCAGGTTTGTTACATAGGTATACATGTGCCATGGTAGTTTGCTGGACCCATCAAACTGTCATCTACATTAGGTATTTCTCCTAATGCTATCCCTCCCCTATCCCCCCATCTACCAACAGGCCCCAGTGTGTGATGTTCTCCTCCCTGTGTCCATGTGTTCTCATTGTTCAACTCCCACTTATAAGTAAGAACACATGGTGTTTGGTTTTCTGTTTTTGTGTTAGTTTGCTGAGAATGATGGTTTCCAGCTTCGTCGAAGTCTCTGCAAAGGACAGGAACATATCCTTTTTTATGGCTGCGTAGTATTCCATGGTGTATATGTGCCACATTTGCTTTATCCAGTCTATCATTGATGAGCATTTAGGTTGGTTCCAAGTCTTTGCTATTGTAAATAGTGCCGCAATAAACATACGTGTGAATGTGTCTTTATAGTAGCATGATTTATAATCCTTTGGGTATATACCCATGATGAGATTGCTGGGTCAAATGGTAGTTCTGGTTCTAGATCCTTGAGGAATCGCCACACTGTCTTCCACAATGGTTGGACTAATTTACACTCCTACCAACAGTGTAAAAGTGTTCCTGTTTCTCCACATCCTCTCCAGCATCTGTTGTTTCCTGACTTTTCAATGATCACCATTCTAACTGGTGTGAGAGGGTATCTGATTGTGGTTTTGATTTGCATTTCTCTAATGACCAGTAATCATGAGCTTTTTTTCATGTTTGTTGGCTGCATAAATATCTTCTTTTGAGAAGTGTTCATATCCTGTGCCCACTTTTTGAGGGGGTTGTTTTTTTCTTGTAAATTTGTTTTAGTTCTTCGTAGATTCTGGATATTAGCCCTTTGTCAGATGGATAGATTGCAAAAATTTTCTCCCATTCTGTAGGTTGCTTGTTCACTTTGATGATAGTTTCTTTTGCAGTGCAGAAGCTCTTTAGTTTAATTAGATCCCATTTGTCAATTTGGGCTTTTGTTGCCATTGCTTTTGGTGTTTTAGTCATGAAGTCTTTGCCCATGCCTATGTCCTGAATGGTATTGCCTGGGTTTTCTTCTAGGGTTTTTATGGTTTTAGGTCTTACATTTAAGTCTTTAATCCATCTTGAGTTAATTTTTATATAAGGTGTAAGGAAGGGGTCCAGTTTCAGTTTCCTGCATATGGCTAGCCAGTTTTCCCAACACCATTTATTAAATAGGGATTCCTTTTCCTATTGCTTGTTTTTGTCAGGTTTGTCAAAGATCAGATGGTTGTAGATATGTGGTGTTATTTCTGAGGCCTCTGTTCTGTTCCATTGGTCTATATCTCTGTTTTGGTACCAGTATCATGCTGTTTTGGTTACTGTAGCCTCGTAGTATAGTTTGAAGTCAGGTAGCGTGATTCCTCCAGCTTTGCTATTTTTGCCTAGGATTGTCTTGGCTATGTGGGCTCTTTTTTGGTTCCATATGAAATTTAAAGTAATTTTTTCCAATTCTGTGAAGAAAGTCAATGGTAGCTTGATGGGGATGGCATTGAATCTATAAATTACTTTGGGCAGTGTGGCCATTTTCATGATACTGATTCTTCCTATCCATGAGTATAGAATGTTCTTCCATTTGTTTCTGTCCTCTCTGATTTCCTTGAGCAGTGGTTTGTAGTTCTCCTTGAAGAGGTCCTTCACATCCCTTGTAAGTTGGATTCCTAGGTATTTTATTCTCTTTGTAGCAATTGTGAATGGGAGTTCACTCATGATTTGGCTGTCTGTTTGTTATTGGTGTATAGGAATGCTTGTGATTTTTGCACATTGATTTTGTATCCTGAGACTTTGCTGAAGTTGCTTATCAGCTTAAGGAGATTTTGGGCTGAGACCATGGGGTTTTCTAAATATACCATCATGTCATCTGCAAGAAGAGACAATTTGACTTCCTCTCTTCCTATTTGAATACCCTTTGTTTCTTTCTCTTGCCTGATTGCCCTGGCCAGAACTTCCAATACTATGTTGAATAAGAGTGGTGAGAGAGGGCATCCTTGTCTTGTGCCGGTTTTCCAAGGGAGTGCTTCCAGTTTTTTCCCATTCGGTATGATATTGACTGTGGGTTTGTCATAAATAGCTCGCATTATTTTGATATATGTTCCATCAATACCTAGTTTATTAAGAGTTTTTAGCATGAGGACGTCTTGAATTTTGTCGAAGACCTTTTCTGCATCTATTGAGATAATCATGTGTTTTTTGTCATTGGTTCTGCTTATGTGATGGATTACATTTATTGATTTGCAAATGTTGAACCAGTCTTGCATCCCTGGGATAAAGCCGACTTAATCATGGTGGATAAGCTTTTTGATGTGCTGCTGGATGTGGTTTGCCGGTATTTTATTGAGGACTTTTGCAGTGATGTTCATCAGGGATATTGGCCTGAAATTTCCTTTTTGTGTGTGTGTGTCTCTGCCAGGTTTTGGTATCGGGATGATGCTGGCCTCATAAAGTGAGTAAAGGAAGGATTCCTTCTTTTTCTATTGTTTGGGATAGTTTCAGAAGGAATGGTACCAGCTCCTCTTTGTACCTCTGGTAAAATTTGGCTGTGAATCCATCTGGTCCTGGACTTTTTTTGGTTGGTAGTCTATTACTGCCTCAGTTTCAGAACTTGTTATTGGTCTATTCAGGGATTCGAATTCTTCCTGGTTTAGACTCGGGAGAGTGCATGTGTCCAGGAATTTATCCGTTTCTTCTAGATTTTCTAGTTTATTTGTGTAGAGGTGTTTATAGTATTCTCTGATGGCAGTTTGTATTTCTGTGGGATTGGTGGTGATATCCCCTTTATCATATTTTATTGCATCTATTTGATTCTTCTCTCTTTTCATCTTTATTAGTCTTGTTAGTGGTCTATTTTGTTGATCTTTTCAAAAATCCAGCTCCTGGATTCACTGATATTTTTGAAGGGTTTTTTGTGTCTCTATCTCCTTCAGTTCTGCTCTGATCTTAGTTATTTCTTGTCTTCTGCTAGCTTTTGAATTTGTTTGCTCTTGCTTCTCTAGTTCTTTTAATTGTGATGTTAGGGTGTCAATTTTAGATCTTTCCTGCTTTCTCTTGTGGGCATTTAGTGCTATAAATTTCCCTCTACACACTGCTTTAAATGTTTCCCAGAGATTTTGTTATGTTGTGTCTTTGTTCTCATTGGTTTCAAAGAACATCTTTATTTCTGCCTTTATTTCTTTATGTACCCAGCAGTCATTCAGGAGCAGGTTGTTCAGTTTCCATGTAGATGAGCAGTTTTAAGTGAGTTTCTTAATCCTGAATTCTAATTTGATTGCACTGTGGTGTGAGACACTGTTATGATTTCTGTTCTTTTGCACTTTCTGAGGAGTGTCTTACTTCCAATCACGTGGTCAATTTTAGAATAAGTGTGATGAGGGGATTGCAACCCCGGTTTTTTTGTTTGTTTGTTTTTTGTTTGTTTTTGCTTTCCATTTGTTTGGTAAATATTCTTTCATCCCTTTATTTTGAGCCTATGTGTGTCTTTGCACATGAGATGGGGCTCCTGAATACAGCACACTGATGAGTCTTGACTCTTTATCGAATTTGCCAGTCTGTGTCTTTTAATTGGGGCATTTAGCCCATTTACATTTAAGGTTCATATTTTTACATGTGAATTTGATCCTGTCATTATGATGCTAGCTGGTTATTTTGCCTGTTAGTTGATGCAATTTCTTCATAGCATCGATGGTCTTTACAATTTGTTATGTTTTTGCAGTGGCTGGTACCGGCTGTTCTTTTCCATGTTTAGTGCTTCCTTCAGGAGCTCTTGTAAGGCAGGCCTGGTTGTGACAAAATCTGTCACCATTTGCTTGTCTGTAATGGATTGTATTTCTCCTTCACTTTTGAAGCTTTGTTTGGCTGGATATGAAATTCTGGGTTGAAAATTCTTTTAAGAATGTTGAATATTGGCCCCCATTCACTTCTGGCTTGTAGGGTTTCTGCAGAGAGATCCTCTGTTAGTCTGATGGGCTTCCTTTTGTGGGTAACCTGACCTTTCTCTTTGGCTGCGCTTAACATTTTTTCCCTCATTTCAACCTTGGTAAACCTGATGATTATGTGTCCTGAGGTTGCTCTTCTTGAGGAATATCTTTGTGGCATTGTCTGTATTTCCTGAATTTGAATGTTGGCTTGTCTTGCTAGGTTGGGGAAGTTCTCCTGGATACTATTCTGAAGAGTGTTTTCCAACTTGGTCCCATTCTCCCCATCACTTTGAGTTACACCAATCAAATGCAGATTTGGTCTTTTCACATAGTCCCATATGTCTTGGAATCTTTGCTCCTTTTCGTTCTTTTTTCTCTAATCTTGTCTTCTCGCTTTATTTCATTGAGTTGCTCTTCAATCTCTGATATCCTTTCTTCTGCTTAATCGATTCGGCTATTGATACTTGTGTTTGCTTCACGAAGTTCTCTTGCTGTGTTTTTCAGCTCCATCAGGTCATTTATGTTCTTCTCTAAACTGGTTATTCTAGTTAGCGATTCGTCTAACGTTTTTTTCAAGGTTCTTAGCTTCCTGGCATTGGGTTAGAACATGCTCCTTTAGCTTGGAGGAGTTTGTTATTACCCACCTTCTGAAGCCTACTTCTCTCAATTTGTCAAACTCATTCTCTGTCCAGTTTTGTTCCCTTGCTGGCGAGGAGTTGTGATCCTTTGGAGGAGAAGGAGCATTCTGGTTTTTGGAATTTTCAGCCTTTTTGCGCTGGTTTCTCCCCATCTTCATGGATTTATCTACCTTTGGTCTTTGATGTTGGTGACCTTCCGACGGGGTTTCTGTGTCTGGACGTCCTTTTTGTTGATGCTGATGCTATTCCTTTCTGTTTGTTAGTTTTCCTTCTAACAGTCAGGCCCCTCTGCTACGGGTGCACTCCAGACTCTGTTTGCCTGGGTATCACCAGCAGAGGCTACAGAACAGTGAAGATTGCTGCCTGTTCCTTCCTCTGGAAGCTTCATCCTAGTGGGGCACCCACCATATTCCAACCAGAGCTCTCCTGTATGAGGTTTCTGTCGGCCCCTCCTAGGAGGTGTCTCCCAGTCAGGATACACGGGGGTCAGGGACCCACTTGAGGAGGCAGTCTGTCCCTTATCAGAGCTCGAATGCTGTGCTGGGAGATCCGCTGCTCTCTTCAGAGCCATCAGACAGAGACGTTTAAGTCGGCTGAAGCTGCGCCCACAGCCGCCCCTTCCCCCAGGTGCTCTAATTTTACCTTCTTACATATCTTAATATGCTACTTTCTCCATTTAACCTACTATGCTGATGCGCATTCTTATTGTTTCCCTTCTTGGGGTTGTCAAGCTGTCTAATTAGATTATAGATTCATTAGGTGGAGGCCAATGGCTAATTCTGTGTTTAGTACAGAAACAGTACATTGTTGGTATTCAATCATCCATATTCTCCTGTTCTTGCTTGGTGGGATATAATAATACATCTTCTGAAAGCTCAGTGGAGTGAAAATTCCTCGGAAGAGGGTGAGAAAAAGGCAAAAAGAACAAATGAATTCTCACTCAATACTCAAGAAGTTCTTCTTTTTATGAGAGTATAATAGCTAAGCCACTAACCTATGGAATGGGGAATCAGCCTGAATAAATGCAAAAGAAAAAATCAATATGCAATAGTTGTTTTATGCAGCGCTATTCAATTCCAAGAGGGCTGACAGTTTTTATGGGAAAATAGATGTGTTGTGCCATTTGGGAAATAAGTAAAGCAAATAATTCATATGTAGAACTTTCAGGAGTGTCTCAAAATGTTTAAGATGTGTTAACTGTGTCCTTAGCGAATCACGGGTGAAGCAAGGGTAGGGAAAATATTAATTTACCTAATTTGTAAGTAAAGAGAAAAAAATACTTGGCAAAGCTCAAAGATTCAGGGTTTATCAGCTCATGGGCCAGAATCCCTGATTGCTCATCTGCTGTCCTATATAGTTTATAAAATCTGTAAGGATTGAACAGTATTTACTCACCCTAGGGTTATAATTTAAGTGCTGCTCAAGTGCTTAATAAAGAGTTTCACATTTTCTTCACCTTAGTTGACTCTCTCTTGGTTTGTAACCAAGTTTACCATGGCTTTTTCTAGAACTTTATTGATTTTAATTGACAGTTTCTACTGAAACAAAAGGAAAGAAAACAAAATTATCTACTTTGTAATAGGTGGATTCTGTAAGACTGCATTGATAAGTTAATAGTAGATTATTTTATCAACTCTGTTTTATCACATACAAATAAAGGCTTACAGAGTACTTTTTCTTGTCAGCTAAGTAAAGCATCTTTTCTGAAAATGTCATTAACACCACTTGGAGTTCATGTAGAAATCAACTTAAAGATCTCAGAATGTTTAAAGAGCTTCATTTATAATCCCTTCAATATAAAGGAGAGGAAAGGGCAGGAACTCACTGTATCTGTATCAGCACTAAAATGCAGTGTAAATAATGAATTCTTATTTATATACACCCAGTTTTATTCCTGGGCTAAAATTTGATGAAAGAGAAAAGAATACGCACATGTTTATTCATTGTTTGCAATGCACCTTGAAAAATATTGAGTGACACCTTTACATCTGAAAGCACTTTCATTTAAAGTAGTAGCTGCAGGGGATAAAAGGACACTTTGTAAAAGAGACAGCCAAGTATCATAGATCATTCTCTGTCACTCACAGACGGACAGCTAAGACACTTCCCAGTGGACTCTGGGATATATTTGAAGAAGTGCCCAAACCCAGAGACTCCCGATGGATTGAGAAAATGGCAAATCTTCCATCATGAAAAGGTTTAAAGGAAGAATATGTTTTGGAGTAAGCCAGAGAAAGTATAGGAAATTGTTGAAGCAAAGCAAATCAATACTGAGAAAGAAAATGATCGAGAGACAAAGATGACCACAGTTCTTCCTGTAAATGAAGAACATGTTTATACACCTGCAAATGAATTCTAAAGGTAGAAACTTACTACCTATAAAATAGAAATGAATAGAGACAAACGAGGTTGAAATGGAACAGTAAAGAAGCTCTAATTTTGAAGATAATTTTTTAGCCTCTTACTATACATTTAATTCTTATTTGAACAGTTTGCAATTCTGAATATAATAGATTCTGATCTAATTGGCTGAGAATGATAATACTCTTTAAAATGAGTTTCTGGCATAATGTTCAGTCTTCTCTAAGCCTATAATTATTGATGGGTGTATGCGAACAAGGAGCTATATGATTTAGTTGGGCTCAATGGACTAATAATAATACCCCTGATCCGTGTTTGAAACCCTCCAAGGAAGAACTCAATGTGAATAGCATGACTAAATTCTATAGACAGCAGCACTTATAAGAAATAAAAGGAATTACAGGATATATGAACTCTATCATCAATTCTTATTTCTGGGAAAATGGCAAAATGTGAAACCCTGCCAAGTATATGCCAGTTAGTGTGATTCATTTTGAACATGAGTTAACCCTCTGGCCCACAGACGTCCTGAGCCCAAGTGATGTCTCTCACTTAATACCAGGTCATATTGCTTACTGATGTCCCTAAGCTGTATGAAATCAAAATGCAAAACACTTAATTCCAAGTGGGAGTCAACATGAGGTGGTAACTAGGACATTTGGAAACTTGGAAAAGTGACTTCTTCCTTACAGACCTATTGCCAAAAAATGTGACAGTAGGTCTCAGATCTTCTCCAGCTCTAAAGTTATACAAATGGACAGTTGTGAACCACAAAATTACAAATATTGGTCTAGCCAGTATAAAACTATGACTTTTCTATAGCATGTCCTATCTGCAAACTGGATAAAGTCCACCCATAATAAAGGGGTATACCCAACAATTAACTCTGATATCCATGTCCTATCCTCTAATAGAAACAACCACAATCAATTGAATACAATCGAATAGAGTCAAAACCCAAGTGCCAACAAAGGTATGGTCAGCTAATTTTATAACTTCTCATGAATATATACAAGAAACAACACAAAAGCATAACAACAACATATAATGTTTAATTATCCTGGAGCGTGATTTGAGTATACTCCACAATTATTATAATTGAGCAAAGAATGATGGTTAAAGTTACTGAACAAAAAGTAATAGGCTGAAAAACAATCAACTCAGAGGCCCCGGGGGCCATGTGTGCACATGCCTCTGGTTAACACTGTTAAACTGTTACTAATAGAGCCAACGCTAAAGTTTCAAAGTTCTGGATCATTGCTCCTTAGGGCTAGGATGTGGGCAGTTTGTATTATAACTGAAGTCCATCTTCATAGTCGGTCATCTTTTTCCATGCCCTCTTCCTTTCAGGATAGCATGATAATTCCTCAGCAAATTATCTGTCTTACAAACTTCCTTTTTCATCCCATAATATAATTTGTTTTATCCTCTTTTAGAGAGCTGTAAGGCATCATTTTTATATCCACTGGAAGTCATGAAAAAGCAATAAAGAGGCATTAATAAATACTTAATCTGCATTGTGTCCTATGAGTATATCATATAAAATATATGCTATCAAACAAAATAGTATATGGCTCTTGAGCTACCCAGGCCTTCTTCTGGGCTAATGCCATTTAATGCAGTGTGAGTCCATTGCAGTCTTATTTAAAGATTAGGCATTTATAAAATCAATCTATCTTTGTATTCAAGGAACCAAGCCTTTGGCTCCATGATAAATCGTACAGAAACATTATGTTTGATTAATCTTTTTAATGCAAATGGAGAATGAGAGGTCTTTCAAAGTGAACAGCATCTTAGTGTGGGTTAACTTAGTATAGGTTAATTCACGTCTCCATTTTAACTTAAGTCCCCAGGGCACCCATAACTTTAACTCATGTTTCCCAGTTTCAAAACTTTCTTCCTATAATTCATTTTAAATCATAAATACAATAATTTTTAAGTCATTTTAAAAAGTCATTGTAGTGTCAGAGGAACTTAAATCTATTAAATAGCAAATTAGCATATGATTTTTTTTCCGTCTCTGAAAAGAAATGTTGCTTAACAGATATAGTTTTAAAAGCAAAAAAGTAAACAAAATGTGCTACTGGCCATTGAGCTTAATAATACACAGACAAGAATACTTCCCCTTCCATAAATTTCTTGACTTTTTTTTTGGTACCAATAGCAAAGTACCTATTTCTATATATCAAAAAAAAATATTTTTCTCTTCTTCTTTCTAATGTTTGTAACTGTTTTTACACACATACTTAGATTTTAATATTTTGTGTTGGTATCATTGTTTCTATTCTTTATTATTCAAATTGGAAAATGCATTTTGATGTTTTGAACTGACAACCACAATGATAGAATTTGAATTTTTTTATGTCATTAAGCTTTGTTTCACTTTCCAGTACAGTTAATGTCATTTTTCCTCCAAGATGAAATTTTTTTTATTTTTTATTTTTATATATTTAGGGGATACAAGTACAATTTTGTTACATAGATATATTGCAGTGGTGAAATCCGGGCTTCTGGTGTAACCATTACCTGAATAGTGTACATGGTATTCATTAGGTAATTTCTCATCCTTCACCACACTCTAATGCTCCCACCTTTCTGAGTCTTTATTATCTACCATTACACTTTCTAAGTCCATGTGTGCACATTGTTTAGCTCCCACTTATAAGTCAGAACATGTAGTATTTGACTTTCTGAGTTTTCACTTAAGGACCTCCAGTTCCATCCATGTCACTGCAAAAGACATGATTTCGCTCTTTTTTATGATTTCATTCATTTTTATGGCTGAGTGGTATTCTATGCGATGTGTGTGTGTGGGTATATACATATATATATATACACACATATATATAAAATATATATGTATATGCAGGTATCTTTTTGATATAATATTTTCCTTTGGGTATATACCCAGGAGTGGGATTGTATATGTGTATATATATACAATATATATGTATGCAGGTATCTTTTTGATATAATATTTCCCTTTGGGTATATACCCTTGAGTGGGATTGCTGGATGGAATGGCGGTTCTATTTTAAGTTATTTGAGAAATCTCCAAACTGCTTTCCATAGAAGTTGAACTAATTGACATTCCCACCAGCAGTGTATAAGCATTTCCTTTTCTCCATGTCTTCACCAACATTTGCATTTCCCTGATTATTAGTGACATTGAGAGTGTTTTCATGTTGTTAGCCATTTGTATGTCTTATTTTGAAAAATGTTTATTCTCGTCCTTTATGGGGCTATTTATTTTTTTCTTGTTGAGTTGTTTGAGTTCCTTGTAGATTCTGGATATTAGTCCCTTGTCAGATGCATAGTTTGCAAATTATCCCATTCTATATATTGCCTGTTGATTATTTCTAAATAAGTTTTTATGATATTTTTGTGGTAGCTAAAATTTACAGTTCACCTGTACTCATTGCAGAACTGGATGTTTCTGCTACATAAGAAGTTTAGGTTTGATGTTCATTCTTAAAATACATAAATTTCATTTTGACCCTAATTTTTCATATTTAAATTAAATGTTACTTTTTATTAATTTATATGTAGAAAAAAACAAATGTTTCAAAATAAAACAACTTTTTTTTGTATGAAGTTTTTTTCCACAGCCTCCATTCAACCAAATTTGCTTTGCTTTCCAATATATAAATGCCCATTTCATGTAAAAATTGTATTTAGATTAATAGGTCCCTTCTGTTCCTTTAACAGATTAAGAATTTGTCACCAGGTGCAGTAGTTTATGCCTGTAATCCCAGCACTTTGGGAGGCCGGCTGGCAGATCACTTGAGGTCAGGAATTTGAGACCAACCTGGCCAACATGGTGAAACCCCGTCTCTACTAAAAATACAAAAATTAGCCAGGCATGGTGGCATGCACCTGTAATCCCAGCTACTAGGGAGGCTGAGTCAGGAGAATCACTTCAATCCGGGAGGCAGAGGTTGCAGTGAGCCTAGATCATGCTACTGCACTCCAGCCTGGATGACACAGCAAGATCCTGTCTCAGAAAAAAAAAAGAATTTGTGAAAGTGTCATAAATTTGCATATTAATGTTTTTAATTAAAAAGACAAAGTCTAAATGTTTTATCAGTATGTGAGCACTTACAAAGATATTTTATCTCTATTGATCTAGAGTTATAATCAAGAAAAGATGACCACGTTGACATGTTCTCATGCATCAGCTGACATTCTAATTTTAAAAGCTTCAGTTGTTTCTTTTATTCCTTTATACTATCATTCTCTTTTTCACAGGAAAATGCCATGAAAAATTATTCTGTCCCTACTACTTCCCTCTCTTTAGATCCATCCCCTTAATCCTCTGTAGTCTGGATTCTGAAACACCTCTTTACCCAGACTCCTGTCTCGTCAGTACTGCCAAATGCAGAGACTTCGAGTCATTGCTCTTGAACTTTCTGAAGTATTTAATGATATGGACCACACAATTCTCCTTGAAATTCTGCCTTCCCTTGTTCTATGGCATTGCTCAACTGTTCCTCTTTTCCAACCTCCCCACTGCTCCTGGAATCTGGTTTCTTTTTCATCTTTCTACTGCCCATGGGGATTGCTTCTCACTCCATCTTCTGTTTTTCTTTCTCTATTTTATTTCCTGAAGGAGC
Source organism: Pan troglodytes (assembly GCF_028858775.2). Lineage (NCBI taxonomy): Eukaryota > Metazoa > Chordata > Mammalia > Primates > Hominidae > Pan > Pan troglodytes. The sequence goes on along the minus strand of NC_072404.2, from coordinate 87,671,380 downwards.
TCATCCATTGTCATCCCAGCTTAGCTACTTATTAGCTGTGTAATGTAAGGTGAGTTATTTGGCATCTCTTTGGTTTCTCATCAGTAAATTTGATATACTAGTTGAGGTAAAAATCAAATGAGTTAGCGCTTAGAAAGCACTGAGAACAATCCCTGTCACATGGTAAGTCATCATTAGCCATGACCATTATTTGTTATCACACTCAAAGCTACATCTTCACCTTTGATCTTTACTTCGATGTATGATTCCATATTTCCAAGTGCTTTTAAGAATATTCTGCCAACATTATGTCAAATATCAACATGTCTATAACAAAAGTCAATTTCTTGGGCTATATTCCCTTATCAAAATAGCTTATCCTTTCAAGTGACCCTTTTTTATTGCTAGTATTGCTATCCTCCAGGTAATCAAGCTTGATATCCTACAAATTTAACATTTCTCTTTTATCATCTCCATTTAATCTTGTTACTAAGCTTGTCCTCTCTTCATTGTAACTTTTCAACTTCCCACCTTGGTCCAAATCCTTGTCATCTTAGTAAACATCCCTACTCCCAGCGTCTTTACTCCAACCAAACAAGGTCTTATAAACATCATTTCAATATGTTATATTCTGCTCTACTTAGTGTTCATCTACTCAAGAAGTTGGAATTTTAAAAAATCAACTGTATCAATAATTATTAAATAACTGAGAATAGCAGAGCTGATGTACTTTTTAAAAATTATTTTTATTTTTTTGAGCTGGAGTCTCGCTCTATTGCCAGGCTGGAGTGCAGTGACGTGATCTCAGCTCACTGCAACCCCCGCCTACTGGGTTCAAGTGATTCTCCTGCCTCAGCCTCCCAAGTAGCTGGGACTACAGGTGCGTGCCACCATGCCCAGCTAATTTTTGTATTTTTAGTAGAGACGGGGTTTCACCATGTTGGCCAGGATGATCTCGATGTCTTGACCTCATGATCCTCCCACCTCTGCCTCTCAAAGTGCTGGGATTACAGTTGTGAGCCACCACACCTGGCCACTAATGTACTTTTAAAATATATATTGAAAATGTAACTGCATAAAATAAAAAACTTATTTTAATTAGATAAAATTTTAGAAGAATAATTTTTTGCTTTTATGGAAGATTAAGAAAATAAGCAGGAAGGATTATACAAATGCTTCCACAAACCCTAGGTATCATACAAAAGGGCCAATGTTGCTACCACTACTATAATAATGATAACTAACATTTGTTCTCTACATTAAGCTTTACATAGGATTTTTATGTAGAATATTTTATCTTCTCAATAATTCAATGAAAAGAATATTAATGTCAACCTAATTTATAGAAGAAAGGTCTGAGCCTCACAGAGGTTAAGCAGCTTATCAGAGATCATGCAGCCAGGAAGCCAGAAAGCCAGAACTTGACCTCAGGCTCTTAATTCCAGGTTCTATGCTTTTTCCATTGGGCTATTGAAAGACCACAATAATTATTTTTTAAAATCTATTTTTTTTATTTTAGTTTCAGGGGATACACATATAGGTTTGTTACATTGGTATATTGTGTGACACTGACGTTTGGGGTATAAATGATTCCTTCACCCAAGTAGTGAGCATAGTACCCACTATGCTAGTTTTCAGTCCTTTCCCTCCAGTAGTCCCCAGTATCTATTGTTCCCCTCTTTGCGTCCATGTATACCCAATGCTTAGCTGCCACTTATAAGTGAGAACATATGGTATTTGATTTTCTATTCCTGCCTTAGTTCACTTAGGATAATGCCCTCTAGCTACATCTATGTTGCTGCAAAGGAAATTATGTAATTCTTTTTTATGGCTGCATAGTATTCCATGGTGTATATGTATCATATTTTCTTTATCCAAACCACTGTTGATGGGCATCTAGGTTGATTCCTTGTCTTTGCTATTGTGAATAGTGCCACAATGAACATACAAATGCATGTGTCTTTTTGGTAGAGCGATTTATTTTCCTTTGGGCATATACCCAGTAATGGGATTGCGGGGTCAAATAGTAGCTCTGTTTTAAGTTATTTGAGACATCTCCAAAATGCCTTCCATGGTAGCTGAACTAATTTACATTCCCACCAACAGTGTGTAAGTATTCCCTTTTCTCCACAGCCTCACCAGCATCTGTTATTTTTTTCCTTTTTAATAATAGTCATTCTGATTAGTGTGAGATGATATCTCATTGTGATTTTGAATAATCATTTTAAACAACTTACTACATTTGAAAAATTGTATAGTAATACGTTACACGTAGTGTACTGTTAATGAATTTTGAGTGAATGAGTGAATTACCAGATAAACTATGTATTATGTCTATCTGGCAATTCTAAGCCCCATAGTATAAGTATACTAAAATAACAGCACATAATATGATGAAAACCTGAAGCAGTTTCCTAAGTGACTGATGCCTAACTCAGCTGAATATTGACTTACAAAGGGACTTCAAGTATAGACCTAAGGAGATTGCTACCTACCTGTCTCTGAGATTCTCGTGGACTTCAGTGTGAATATAGTAATGGAACATCTGAAAAGGAAGGGAGTAATACAGAAGAAAAATGGTAGGCAAAGAAAATGGGGTATAGAGAAGCAGACTACTGTGCCTCCATCCTTTTCCAGAAAAAAAAAAAAAAAGATGGGTCTGACCTCACCCTGGCCTAGATGCCTTCTCCTTAAAGATTATATGTATTCTCTTGCTCTAAGCCCCTACTAAATAAGAAGCCTTTTAATTTGTTCTTCCAAACACTTCAGTATGCAGAAATAGAACAGAAAAGGGGATACCCCACTCCGAATGACTAAGCTGACAGTCTTGTTGTACATTGGTCTCTCTTCCTAGTGTCTGAGTATCACTGAGTCTGACCATTTCAAGGTGGCCTCAGAGTGTCCAGACAGGCTGAGAACCACCTACCTAAATCACAGAGACTCAACCCAGATGCTGTCTTCTCAAAGAAGTTTTAGCAGCAACAAGCAAGCTCTCCTATATCACATCCCCCATTAGAATGGCACTGCACTGAATAACATTGACAGTGAATTTCACCATCAACAGGGTAGGGGAAAATGCTGAGTATTAGAAATTCATTGCCCATTATTTAAAGTGAGCTTGGTTCTCTTTGATTCAGCAAATTGACTCCCAATGACCTAACTGGAATTTAAGTCTTTAATTCTCTTATCCAATGCCTCTTAAAATCTGACCCCATTTGAATTGTCCCTTATTATTTCACCTAGCTGCCTCTAGCACCTTGCTTGGGCAGGTAGGTGAAATAATGAGGGCCCCTCTTTTCAAAGACTCCTCTCATCTTTGCTCATTCTAGTCATTCCTGAAATGATTTTTTAGAAGTTTTTATTCTGGAAAATTTTAATCATATACAGAAGTAGAGAAAATAGTACAATTAATTCCCACATACTCAGCACTTAGGTTATCAACTCTTAGCCAGTCTGGAAAGGCATTTTCTCCTCCTCTATGCTTAGATTCATTAAGGTCTACCTCAAATCCTATGTCTGAAATGAAATTTCTCTCTAATTATTGCTGCCTAAACTTGCTCTGTTACCTTCCTGACCTCATCTGGGGCAATATTACTGCTTCATGTTTTGTTATCTGGTAATGTTCTTTCTGTTACAACACTGTAGTATAAGCTCTCTAGGTACACAGGGAAGCTGCATGCATATTTCATATGTAAAACCACATCTAATATGAGTTTCACAATAGGCAATCTATATAATTAAGCCTTATAAGCCACACGATCACTACCTGGCAAAGACATAGTATCCAGAGAACAGTAAAAATATTTGTACTTTTGTACCACAAGGTATCTGCACCTATTTAAATTCATTAGCCAAAAGGTCAGTAACAAGTTTTTAATTGTTCTAATAATTAACTGCATAATTAACAACTTGTATAGCAGTAATAGGAGTGAAAATATGTAAAATACTTTTACAAGGGTAAATAAAATTACCTTTTATATTACAAAAGTTGTCCTTTGGGCATGAAGTCGTCTAAAATTATAGAACTGACAAAGACAAATTTATGACATGTATGTGTCAATGCTCTCTTCTTTTCTTTAGTATGGGATTAATATTCCGATAGTTCAACTTACGTTGACTAATGATTACAGAAATTATGAAAATGAAACAAAATTTAATTTTCCAGGGTATATTTTGTGCTCTGGAAATAATGGCAATGATGGTTTAACATGTTTAAACCTGAATTGGACATATGCGTCTCTCTGTTCACTTGACTATTTTAAATAGGATTTAAAACTCTTTGATCAAAGTATTCAGAAATTTCTCATTTGTAAGTTACTTGCACTAGCTTTTAATCTGCTGACATTGCATAAACATTATTCTTAAAACCATACCAATGACTTTCAGGACTCAGATGTTAATTAATTCAGGATAGAAATGGCCATTGGGAACATGTGAAATGTGTCAAATGATAGCCCACTCCACTTTCCCAGAACTTCCAACATTTAGAGCATCATTTAGTATTTCAGCAAAAGAAGAATACAGTCATTTGGTGCTGAAATTAGTGCATAAAACCATAATTTTATGTCCTGGGGGATCTTCTGCATCATAGCATTTTACTAATAAGCTTCATTAATATCTGGCAGCTTGTCTTTTATTTAAATGACTTGATGACAGTTTCAAAGGCAAGAACACTCTAGATAGCACTTTATTTTATGCACATAGTTGGAATGTGGACAACAAACCAGTGTCAACTAGTGAAGCGATAGCCAAGTTAAAATGGATTTAAATTGAATGAATGAACAATAACTTATCGAAGTGCTGTTATTTTAGATGCCACCCTCTAGGAAAAGTACATCATATAACCCATTTTATACCATCTGACATGCTTTGCTTGAGTTCATCACTCACATAACTGATGACTAGAGGGAGACAAGGGGTTGGATGAGAAAATAAAAGAAAATCCAACTTAGATTAGCTCGTCCTTAAAAAGACCTGCCAATTAGCCTTTCAATTAACTAAGAAGAAGCCTTTCAAGTCTTTAATAACAATGAAGTGAAACTACATTAGCACATCCACTTCAGCTCAGTTCAACAAACACAGGTGGTCTTCCTTTGTTACCACAACAACCACTTGCAATGGGTATTTTCATATTTTCTGATTCAATTTGTCCAAAATGTGAATTTTTTCCTGCCTAATATGAACAAATGTGAGTTCTCTGAGAGGCCAAGTTATTTAAGGTGAAGGGTGTTCAGCAAAAATTATGCCACATTATTTGTTACCAGCAAGTATTTTTTCCTCCTTGATATGACATTTATTTATAAATGACTAGAAATGTATTACGGATTTAAAACAATGTTTTAAACTAAAGCTCATAATTGTCTTAGTTTTGAAAAGACTATATTACCAATCAGGTATGCTTAAAGATAGAGAAAAATCCATGGCTGACTTGGAAAGAAAAGGAACAGGCTCTTTCATGTATACAGTTCCTTGGAGAATGCAAAGGGAGTTGCACTTCTAGAGGATTCCTGAGTCCCCCTTGCATAGGAGGTTGGAGCTCATGGTTACACTGCTAGTTGGATAAGGGGTTTCAAATTCTGAGACGGTGACCAACTTCTAAGGATCTTGAGTTACTTTGCATATTACCATAGAACACAGTAGCAATCTGTATTGAGTATGGTAAATCTTAAAGCAACTCATTGCCTTAAACAGATAGTCATTTATTTCATTATTTACTGAGCACCTGGCACATATGATTAGGCACCAGGCTACACTGGCACTCTACCCTGAGGAGGCAAGTAGACATGCTTGCTGTCTCACGGAGCTTTTGGTTGAGCAGCAACGACAGTACAGAGTTATCTCCATACAAAGGGGGCACAAATGACATTTAGCTGAGAGCCAACCAAGCGAGGTTTCATTAAAGCAGTAGCATTGGAGTGTCCTGAAGGGTAGGCTTTTTGAAAGACAGAGCTGCATTCCAGATGGAGAAAATCAGACAAGAAAGGCAAAACACGTGGGGCATGTTAAGGGGTTCCAAATAGTGAAGTCTGTCTATAGTGCATGACAGTTCATTGAGTCCCCACTAGAACAAGGCTCAGTTCTGAATTCTCAGGATAAAGTTATTCTTGTTCTCAAAAGAAATAAAAAAGACACTGCCCTTATGCAGCCAACATTCTGGTGTAAAGATGTCAGCAATAAAAACCAAATCAATCTATAATATAATGGCAGGTGGTAGAAGTGCTACTCCATTCCACGCACACTGGTCTCCTGACTGCTCTTGGAACCATCAAACATGACCTTGCCACAGGCCTTTGCACTTGTTCCCTCCACCTGAGATACTTTTTGAGATATTCACAAGGCTCACTTTCCTCACTCTTTAAGATCTCTGTTCAAATAGCCTCCTATCAGGGAAGCTTTCATTATTAAAGTAGCAACCACTACTCTTCCCCTAATACATCTTATCCCCCTTCCTGGCTTTGATTTTTCACCATAGGAGCTACTATCATCTGGCATGCTATTTAATTTGCTTGCTTATTGTTTCTTTCTCAAGTGGAAAGTAAGCACCATGAAACAAAGGGATGTTTGCCTATTTTGTTTACTGCTATATTCTCAGCATCAGGACAGTACCTAGAACATTCAAGAAATATTGGTGCTATGAAGAAATAAGATAAAAATGAAAGTAGGGTTAAGGTGATTAAGCAAATCATGTGTTGCTCTTTTCCAGGGAGACTGGGAAAGGTCTTTCTAAACAGGTAACATCTGAATAAAAACCTAAGTAAAAGGAAAGAGCAAGCCACACAACTATCAGAGGAAAGAGCTTTCCAGGCAGAGAGAACAGGAGAGGAAAAGGTAGGAGCGTCCTTGGCTGGAGTGGCAAGAGCTAAGGAGAGTGATAGGAGATTATGTCAGAAAGATAGCATGAGCCCTGTTAAGGATGTGGACTTTATTCTGAGTGAGCTGGAAAGCTGTGGAGTTGTAGGATGCACTGCAGGAGAACAGAAACAGAAAGGAAGGCAATAGTCCAAGTACTTTAGATTGGTATGAGAGCAATGAAAGTGTAAGAGTCAGGATAGTTTTTGAAGGTAAAATTGACAATATTTGCTAATGGAATAGATGGACGTGCTAAGGAGGAGATTTCAGGGAGAAAAGTAAGAATTTAAGGAAGAACAACTGTATAATGACATTGCCATCAACTGAATTGGGAAAGACTATGAAAGGAATAGCTTGGTGCGGAGTGGGGGAGTAGGAATTAAGAGTTTTGGAGATGATAAAATTTTAAATGCCTATTCAATATCTAAGTGAAGATAGTGAGTAGGCAGCGAGATTTTTAGTCTGAATTGTGAGAGAAAGGTCAAAGCTAGAAATATAAGTCTGGAACTCATCAGTGTATAGATGGTATTTAAAACCATGGGAGTAGATGAGATCACCAAGGGAATTAGTGTTAATTAGAATAAATCCCTAACATTTGCATAGTGCATTCCATTTACCAAGCACTTATATAGTGACTGGAAAATTGTGGGAGTGAAGATTGAAAATCTAAGTTGGGCTTGAAAAAGGAAAGTGAACGAAGACTAAAGGTAATAGGAGAGGATGCTGACTGCACAGTGCTTTACAAGTGATTAGATTTGGAGAAAAAGGTTGTTAAAGACAGTTCCAACTCTTTCATTTCGAACTATAAAAATGTGGGGTGGGAGGGAGCATGCAGAGAGATGATGATAAATATTATTTTGAGCATGGTAAGTTTCTGGTGCTTTAAAGATATCCAGATGATTCAGGAGGAGGAGGGAGCTTTTTTTTTTTTTTTTTTTTTTTTTTTTTTTGAGACAGTTTTACTCTTGTTGCCCAGGCTGGAATACAATGGTGCAATCTTGGCTCACTGCAACCTTCACCTCCCAGGTTCGAGAGATTCTCCTGTCTCAACCTCCTGAGTAGCTGGGATTACAGATGCCTGCCACCATGCCCGGCTGATTTACTGTATTTTTAGTAGAGACGGGGTTTCACCATGTTGGCCAGGCTGGTCTCGAACTCTTGACTTCAGATGATCCACCCACCTTGGCCTCCCAAAGTGCTGGGATTACAGGCATGAGCCACCATGTCTGGCCGTGGGGAGCTCTTTAGCAAGGCCAAGCCCTATTCATTCTTCAAAACTCAGTTCAAATATCACTTCTGCCAATAAATCTTTCCCCTCCCTGCCTCCTGGTTTGAGTTAGGGTTGTTTCTATCTTGCTATAGCTTCCATCACATACTTAGGATTGCCTCTTTACCGTTCATATCCCACTTGGTTCCTGAAGGAATAGATGGATGTGCTAAGAGGGAGATTTCAAAGAGGAAAGTAAGAATTTAAGGCAGAACAACTGTGTAATGACGTTGCCATCAGCTGAATTGGGGAAGACTATGAAAGGAATAGCTTGGTGGGGAATGGGGGAGTAGGAATTAAGAGTTTTAGAGATGATAAAATTTTAAATGCCTATTCGATATCACTGAGTTCCTTAAAGGGCCTTTTGCCTTTCATGTCTAGGGCCTCAGCACCAGGGGCAGTGCCTGAAATGTATTAGGCACTCAATAAATGGGAGTGGATGGATGGATGGCAGCCATAAGATCCCAGATGAAGCTGTTGATATTCGTTTGTAATAAAGTAAACCAGGTGGTTTGTGAAACACAGAAGCAGAATAGAGAAAGCAGAGAGTGAAATTAAAGGTCATATTTCAACTACAACTTGATCTCAGATGGGACCTGTTCTGTATAAAGTATGTTTTAGGTCACCTGCCCACCAGATTGAGATAAAAATTTGAAATATTCACCACACTGACAGACCCGGTGACCACATTATATTCCCTAGATGTTTGGGGATGAAATTAAGCATTAAAAACTGCTCTTTGAATTTTTTTTCTCTATTGTAAAGATGGGACCAAGGCATTTATATGGAACTTTTCCATAGTCTACTGAGTTTGGCATATGACTGAATAAGAATGTGAAAGGAATTTGAAATGGTACAAATAGGAAGAAATAGCTAAGTCATTTAATATTTAATGTAATTCAATAACTTATTGAGCTTCTACTTTGTTTCAGGCACTAATTTTATGCTATAAATACAATAATCAAAATATAAATGTTCTCCCTGATGGGGTTTACAGTCTAGTAAATGTAATAGTCACTAACATTTGGCTAGCACTCTATGTGCCAGACCCTGTGCTCAGGGCTCTACATGCATTAGATCATTTAGTCCTCATGATAACCCTTTCAATAGGCATGCTGTTATCACCCCCATTTTATAGACTGGGAGGCTGAGGAACAAGAGGTTTGAATAACTTACTGAAAGTCACTCAGCCTGAGAACAATGAGGCCATGATTGGAATTCACATAGTCTGGCTCTGGAACCCCTGATCTTAAGCACATACTCTATATGTATAAGCATAGAAAAATGAATTGCAATTTTTGAATGTAGTACAAAGCTGCTGAGATTGGTATTGGATGCAAATGCCAGGAAGCTAGCATAAGACTTCAGAGGACAAAACAAAAAAAGAAAAGTTTCCAATCATCAGTCAAATATGAGAATGAGTAAGAAACAAAGAGACAAACAAAAACCAGACTGAAGTGTGAAGGATATGTTTCATGTGAATCATTTCAAATTATGTCTGGGGCAGAAATTTCCTGCATTCCACAGGGAAAGCATTAGAGAAATCATTGTGCACTGTAAGTCTTTAAGTGGTTCTTGTGTCGCCTGAGTCTCGCATGCCTGGTTCCACCAAATACTTGATGGATTCACAGCACATTGTTCCTCTGGGGAACATGTTTGTACTCCAAGTGTCTTAGGAGCGTTTGTGTCAGAGACATTTTGTTGGGGATGTAACTGTGATATGGAAGGGTTTTTTTTCTGAAATTTACTGATCTTTCTTGAAAGTTTTATATTTCTTGCATTGGCTTCTTTTCTGACTCCGGGTCACTAGCTCCAGATTTTTCTCATGTAGTGCTTTTATGTCTGGCATCTTAAAGCTGTAGAAGCCAAAACCATTCCATAGTCTAGGGATGTTTGTTCTAAATTGGCACCCATGGAAGCATGACATGGTCATTAAATGCTTGGTCCCTGGAATGACAGTGATTGGGTTTGACCCCTAGTTCCACCAACTCATTGTATAATGTCTTCTTACACCTCACTTTGTTCATCTTAAAATGGATTTAACATTAATTCCTACATTACAGGGTTACTGTGACAATTAATACACACAAAGTGCTTAGTACAGTGCCAGACTCAATATGTTTTGGCTACCATCCTCTTTGATCATTTGTAATAAGCACGCCTCCCAATTGAGATCAGGTGAAAGCCTATTTCAAAAAGCAGGAAGTCAAATTTTGTTATTCCTTTCCAAGGAACTTTTAGATACGTTTTTAGTAAAGAAAACCTGCAAATACATAGCAACATAGAATGTTTATAATGTAGTAGCACTCAGATTTATAGCATTTCCATGTAAAATATTTCTGCCATGTTCCCTGGGGAATAAGTTCTTTCCTTGACACTAAGTCACAGCTCATTAGGCACCATATTTTTAATTTGGAAAGTAGAGAAATTAACTTATGCATATCAACTTTCTTCCCCATTTTGAGTGTCTTTAATCGGTATTGATTTCTATCTGTGAATGGGCTTGATATTAATTACCTATTGCCACCATGGGCTGTTAAGGATGTCCACTAAGCTGTTTTACTTATATGAAAATTCATGGATAAGTGCAATATGAAATTTCACGTTGTTTATGGTGGTGCTTTCAGCCTTCTTTCAATCAGCAATCCTAAACTATTTCAGTCATGTTTGTCTTTGGCAGTCTGGTGAAGCCTGTTGCCCCTTCTCAGAATAATGCTTTTAAATGCATAAAATCAGAGGATTACATAGAAAAACAATTACACTGATATGTAGTTACCCACATATTTTTAAAACACAAATTTGTGATATAGTAACATTTTCGATTCTTCACTAAATTATTAAATGCTAAGACCCAGCAGCAAGTGCAATAGCTGTTGTAATATAGTAATTAACATAAAAGTTACTTTGAGATATCTGCAAGAACTATAATATAAAAATGTCTGTGATTTTTGTGGATAACAAAGTCACAGGTTCTGCTTATACTACTGTTGTTAGTGGCAAATATTTATGTTAGAATTCACTGAAAATCAAGATGTAATTTTTTCTTATCCAAGTTCACAAACCCCTTGAATTTCACCCAGAACCCCAAAAATTCCATGATGAAAAAGAAAAATTTTACTCGTTTTGTGATTAGTATGCTGAAATGCAGTTTCCATACTTTTTTGATTGATGTTTCTATATACTTCTTAATTGTATTAAATTAATTTTTGCCATTTTAAATACAATACCCACAAAAGAAGAAAACAAAAAGAATAAGACAAATCCAACACACACTGGGGTCTGTTTCTGTTGGAGGGCGGGGGTTGAGAGGAGGGAGAGGATCAGGAAGAATAGCTAGTGGATACTGGGCTTAATACCTGGGTGATGGAATGATCTGTGCAGCAATCACCATGGCACAAGTTTACCTATGTCACAAACCTGTACATCTTGTACATGTACCCCTAAACTTAAAAGTTGGAAAACAGAATAGTGGCAACCCCCAAAAAAATCACCCATATATAACACACCCACTGGCATATTCCCTGTAGCATTTTTATGTACTTCTTTCCAATTATTTTGTAATTGCCATAATCATACTGTGCTTATAATTTTGTATCTACTTTAAACTAAGCATTGTATCATACGCATTTTTCATGTTGTCCCATAATGTTTACAGCCATTAAAAGTTTTAATGATTGTGTGGTATTTTCTATCTCATTTAGCCATACCCTTCCTGCTAGATAGCAACATTGTTACTATGATGAATAGCATGTTTCATGTAACGAGCACTGCTTAAATTTTCTATCTGGGACAAATTTGAAATATGACTCATTCTTCAAGTTAGCAACCAGTAAAAAATAGTTTTAAGATGTGGTAGGATTCAGAATTTGCCATACGTTATTTTACTTTGACCTTCCCAATAAACCTTCTTTTTAAAAATTAACTTTTTATTTTAAAACCGTTATAGCCAGGCACGGTAGCTCACGCCTGTAATCCCAGCACTTTGGGAGGCCGGGATGGGTGGATCTCCTGAAGTCAGGAGTTTCAAGACCAGCCTGACCAACACAGAGAAACCCTGTCTGCACTAAAAAATATAAAAATTAGCTGGGCATGGTGGCGTGCGCCTGTGGTCCCAGCTACTCGGGAGGCTGAGACAGGAGAATTGCTTGAACCTGGGAGGCAGAGGTTGCAGTGAGCTGAGATTGCACCACTGCACTCCAGCCTGGGCAACAGAGCGAGACTCCAGCTCAAAAAAAAAAAAAAAAAAAAAAAGGTTTAGGCCAGGTGTGGTGGCTCATGCCTGTAATCCCAACACTTTGGGAGGCCAAGGTGAGTGGATCACTTGAGCTCAGGCGTTGGAGACCCAGCCTGGGCAACATGGCAAGACCCCATCTATACTGAAAAATACAAAAATTAGCCAAGGGTGGTGGCAGTTCCTGTAATCCCAGCTATTCGGGAGGCTGAGGCACAAGAGTTGTTTGAACCCAGAAGGCATAGGTTGCAGTGAGCCGAGATCACACCATTGCATTTCATGCTGGGTGACAGAGTTTCTGTCTCAAAAACACAATAACAGTTTTGGATGTATAGAAAAATTGTGAAGACAGTACAGAGAGCTCCCATATACCTAACACCCAACTTCTCTTCTTAACATCTTACATTAGTATATTTGTTACCCTTAATGAACCAACAATGATGTGGTATTATTAACTAACGTCTATACTTTATTAAGATTTCCTTAGTTTTTACTTAGTGTTCTTTTTCTGTCCCAGGGTCCTATCCAGGATACCACATTACATTTAGTTGTCATGTCTTGTTAGACTCCTCATGGCCATGACAGTTTTTTAGACTTTTCTTGTTTTTGATGACCTTGACAATTCTCATGAATACTGTTCAGGAATTTTGTAGAATGCTCCCCAATTTGAGATTTGTCTGATGTTTTGCTCATGATTATACTGAGACTATTGAATTTTGTGAGGAAGACCACAGATGTAAAATGGCATTCTCATCACATCATATCGAAAGTATATGCTATCAACATGACATTGCTTGTTAATGTTAATCTTTTTTTTTTTCCCCAGACACTTTTTTTTTTTTAAATTATACTTTAAGTTCTAGGGTACATGTGCACATTGTGCAGGTTAGTTACATATGTATACATGTGCCATGCTTGTGCGCTGCACCCACTAACTCGTCATCTAGCATTAGGTATATCTCCCAATGCTATCCCTCCCCCCTCCCCCCTCCCCCCATCTCACAACAGTCCCCAGAGTGTGATATTCCCCTTCCTGTGTCCATGTGATCTCATTGTTCAATTCCCACCTATGAGTGAGAATATGCGGTGTTTGGTTTTTTGTTCTTGCGATAGTTTACTGAGAATGATGATTTCCAATTTCATCCATGTCCCTACAAAGGACATGAACTAATCATTTTTTATGGCTGCATAGTATTCCATGGTGCATATGTGCCACATTTTCTTAATCCAGTCTATCATTGTTGGACATTTGGGTTGGTTCCAAGTCTTTGCTATTGTGAATAATGGCGCAATAAACATACGTGTGCATGTGTCTTTATAGCAGCATGATTTATAGTCCTTTGGGCATATACCCAGTAATGGGATGGCTGGGTCAAATGGTATTTCCAGTTCTAGATCCCTGAGGAATCGCCACACTGACTTCCACAATGGTTGAACTAGTTTACAGTCCCACCAACAGTGTAAAAGTGTTCCTATTTCTCCACATCCTCTCCAGCACCTGTTGTTTCCTGACTTTTTCATGATTGCCATTCTAACTGGTGTGAGATGGTATCTCATTGTGGTTTTGATTTGCATTTCTCTGATGGCCAGTGATGATGAGCTAGTGTAGTGTTTGTCAGGTTTATCTACCATAAAGTTGCTCTTTGTCCTCCTTTCCCTTCGGTACTCTTTGGAAGGAAGTCACTTTGTGCAGCCTACAGTCTCACACCTTAGAGTTATACTCCACCACCTTACATAGCTACATAAATTATTTGCAATTCTTCTGCATCAGAAATTTGCTGTAAGCCCTTTTTAATGGTTGAGAAAACAAAGGCTTAGAGAGATTAAGGAGGTAGCCCTAGTTTCATAGTGTTTTGTGCTTTTAACTATAGCAAGCTATAGCACATGACTTCTCCTCAACTGCCCTGTGTAAAAAAGCACTCCTTGTGTAAACGTACCTAACTGGGCTTTGCCAGGTGAGCCTTTCCCATGCTGACTGAGCTGTTCAGGGTTGTTTGGCATCAATTCCAGTATTGGCTCATTTCCAAAGCTAAATATTCATTCAGCGAATAGCATGCATTTATTTGCAAGTATAAGGTTCCCTCTGATGCTTAAGCAAGCATTTCCAAAACCACTAGAAGTTACTCAATTTTGGAGAAGGATGCTGTGGAGAAAAGGGAGTGAGCTAATAAATGCTTCTATATTCTACTGAGTTTATTCACCGAAAAAAAATATTTATCTATATGTACCAAACTCTCTGGGTACAAGGCATACCATAGTAAATGAAGCCCCAGCATCTTGGAATATTTTAGTGGGAGAGAGAGAATGCAAATAAATAAATCCCTCCTGGATATTATGTCAGAAGTGCTAATGAAGAAAAACCAGAATAAGTGAATAGAATACTCAAGAAATGTCTGTGAGGGCAGGGCATTTGATCAGAGACCTAAAAGGTGTGAGGCAAGGGCATACTAGGCAGAGGGAACAGAAACTCCAGAGGCCTCAGGATATGCTTTGCTTGGCCTGACAGCAACAGGCTGGTTAGGGAACATGAATTAGGGTGAGATTACAGAGATGATTGCCTCTGTTTATGTAGGACCTCATAGAACACAGTAAGGCTTCTTCTGGCTTTCATTCTAAACATGATGAGTAATCATTTAGCAGAGGAATAAAATAATAAAACTTGGATTTTTAAAATGTTACTCTGGTTTGTAATACTCTGATTGAAAATGGACTCTCTGGGGCAAGAGTAGAAGCAGGACGACCAGTTAGGAAGCTATTAGAGTAGCCAAAGAAAGGGAGCGTTATAGCTGAAACTAGGGTAATAGCAATGGCAAAGGTGAGACATAGAGTAAATACATATTTTGGGGGTAGCCATGACAGGATTGGCTGGTAGATTTTTTGAATTATTGGAGTAAGAAGAGGGAGAAATCAAAGACGGCTGTAAAGTTTTTGTCCTGAATAACGGTACCAATTTCTGAGATGGGAAAGACTCACAGAGAAGCAGTTTTATGCACGTTCAGTTTGAGATGACCATGGATATTCTAGTATTGAGTAGTTGAGCCTGAAGGTTACAGGAGACACTGTGCCTGGAGATACTTATTTAGGGGAGGGCTACTGACATATAGATGACATTGAAATCCATGGGATCGGATGAGATTATCTATGGACTAAAAGTATGAACAAAGAAGATGAAAGGGCACAGAACAAGGGACTAGCAATTGCTAGTGTAGTTGCTCACACTGAACAGTCATTGTGATAGGAACTAGGAGAATTCTGTATTGTGGAAGCCAAGTGAAGAAATTCCTCAAGGAAGATAGTGATCATATATGTGTGGTGATACTGAGGACGTTGAATAAGATTTCACACCCTCAGTGGTCATGTGAGAGATTCTTTTAAACTTAATAGAGGTTATGAGGCTATCTTTCCTTCAGTGGATAAGCATTCAGATGCACAAATTTACAGTTTATTCTCCTGTTAGTCTAAGAGAAAAACAGAGGCACAGAGATGGATTTATTCACATAGTCAATCTTCTGGTTATAGCCAAAGTAGACCACAACATATAGATATAAGGTGGAAGCAGCTGAAAAGAAAACAAAGCCTCATTTGTCAATGTGATCTTTCAGGGACTCACTTTCTCTAAGCCAGCAGCATGGATACCATCCCTGAACTATTACTACATTATCAAAAATTATAGTCAGTTATACCTATGTAAATATTAAAGGTACTGCACAAAAAACTAAAAGTCATAGACTAGACAGGTTAAAGGGGATAGGTACAAAGACAAGGTAAGATGAGGCTCATTATTTTGCCATTATCAAATAAATGATATTCAACATAGATAAAATAATGATGCCTTATCTTTAAAAATAATATGTCCTGTTCTGATGAGTTAGAATAACTGAAAATGGTAACATATCATGCAGCAATATTATTCTAATACATTAAAGAGCAGTATTTGGAACAAAATATCCAGTCAGTTTCAGTAACTATTGTACCAAAATTTTTTTAAATGCAATTCAGCCTTACAAGTGCAACCACCATAAAATCAAAGACTGTAAGTTCCTAATGATGAAACGGTGTATTGTGGCCATCATCGTACTTAGCGTAGTACCGAGTACATAGCAAAGGCTCAGTAAATACTTGTTGATCGGTTGGTTGGCTGCTTGGTTGGTGAATTTGCTGATAGATGGCATTGAGGCAAGATAGTGCACTACTAGTAAGTTAAAAGAAGAGAGACTCTATTTGCTAAGTGTTTCCACACGTGTCCTAAGATCTGCCTTAGGCAGAAAACTTTTCCAAATAGTAAGTTTATTTATCCAGCAAACATTATCAGTCCCCTACAGTGCTAGACTCTCATACAAAAATGAAAAAGAAACACAGAACAGAGTTAAGACCTTTAGAGTTCCAAAGTATTAAAAAGGTAATGGTCTCGATATGGAAATCAAAATAGAAACTACAATAAATAATGCAACTAGGATGAGAACACCAAATAAAGTTCTTGTTTTCCCTTTTACAACTATTTTAATACTCCCTATTTTGGAATACACTAAAAATCAGATTATTTCTCCTAAAATTTTACATCCAATGTGCCATTCTTCGCCTCTTGGTTAATTCAGCAATAGTGGCACAGTATCTCCCTCCTTGGAAGTTCACAGTCTAATTGGGAAAAACAGTGCTAAAAAATTAAAATGTGAAAAAATGATATTGAAATATTTACAAAGCCCTAAATGGCAAGTATTTCCTAAAGAATTATATATTTTTTTATTATACTTTAAATTCTAGGGTACATGTGCACAATGTGCAGGTGTGTTACATTTGTATACATGTGCCATGTTGGTGTGCTGGACCTATTAACTCGTCATTTACATTAAGTGTATCTCCTCATGCTATCCCTCCCCCAGCACCATGACAGGCCCTGGTGTGTGACGTTCCTCACCCTATGTCCAAGTGTTCTCATTGTTCAATTCCCACCTATGAGTGAGAACATGCAGTGTTTGATTTTCTGTCCTTGCAATAGTTTGCTCAGAATGATGGTTTCCAGCTTCATCCATGTCCCTACAAAGGACATGAATTCATCCTTTTTTATGGCTGCATAGTATTCCATGGTGTATATATGCCACATTTTCTTAATCCAGTCTATCATTGATGGACATTTGGGTTGGTTCCAAGTCTTTGCTATTGTGAATAGTGCCACAATAAACGTACGTGGGCATGTGTCTTTATAGCAGCATGACTTATAATCCTTTGGGTATATACCCAGTAATGGGATGGCTGGGTCAAATGGTATTTCTAGGTCTAGATCCTTGAGGAATCGCCACACTGTCTTCCACAATGGTTGAACTAGCTTATAGTCCCACCAACAGTGTAAAAGTGTTCCTATTTCTCTACATCCTCTCCAGCACCTGTTGTTCCCTGACTTTTTAATGATTGCCATTCTAACTGGTGTGAGATGGTATCTCATTGTGGTTTTGATTTGCATTTCTCTGATGGCCAGTGATGATGAGCATTTTTTCATGTGTCTGTTGGCTGCATAAATGTCTTCCTTTGAGAAGTGTCTGTTCACATCCTTTGCCTACTTTTCGATGGGGTGGTTTGATTTTTTCTTGTAAATTTGTTTAAGTTCTTTGTAGATTCTGGATATTAGGCCTTTGTCAGATGGGTAGACTATAAAAATTTTCTCCCATTCTGTAGGTTGCCTGTTCACTCTGATGGTAGTTTCTTTTGCAGTGCACAAGCTCTTTAGTTTAATTAGATCCCATTTGTCAATTTTGGCTTTTGTTGCCATTGCTTTTGGTGTTTTAGTCATAAAGTCTTTGCCCATGCCTATGTCCTGAATGGTATTGCCTAGGTTTTCTTCTAGGGTTTCTATGGTTTTAGGTCTAACATTTAAGTCTTTAATCCATCTTGAATTAATTTTTGTATAAGGTGTAAGGAAAGGATGCAGTTTCAGCTTTCTACATATGGCTAGCCAGTTTTCCCAACACCATTTATTAAATAGGGAATCCTTTCCCCATTGCTTGTTTTTGTCAGGTTTGTCAAAGATCAGATGGTTGTAGATGTGTGGCATTATTTCTGAGGGCTCTGTTCTGTTCCATTGGTCTATATCTCTGTTTTTGTACCAGTACCATGCTGTTTTTGTTACTGTAGCCTTGTAAAATAGTTTGAAGTCAGGTAGTCTGATGCCTCCAGCTTTGTTCTTTTGACTTAGGATTGTCTTGGCAATGTGGGCTCTTTTTTGGTTCCATCTGAACTTTAAAATAGTTTTTTCCAATTCTGTGAAGAAAGTCATTGGTAGCTTGATGGGGATGGCATTGAATCTATAAGTTACCTTGGGCAGTATGGCCATTTTCACGATATTGATTCTTCCTACCCATGAGCATGGAATGTTCTTCCATTTGTTTGTGTCCTCTTTTATTTCATTGAGCAGTGGTTTGTAGTTCTCCTTGAAGAGGTCCTTCACATCCCTTGTAAGTTGGATTCCTAGGTATTTTATTCTCTTTGAAGCAGTTGTGAATGGGAGTTCACTCATGATTTGGCTCTCTGTTTGTCTGTTATTGGTGTATAGGAATGCTTGTGATTTTTGCACATTGATTTTGTATCCTGAGACTTTGCTGAAGTTGCTTATCAGCTTAAGGAGGTTTTGGGCTGAGACAATGGGGTTTTCTAAATATACAATCATGTCGTCTGCAAACAGGGACAATTTGACTTCCTCTTTTCCTAATTGAATACCCTGTATTTCTTTCTCCTGCCTGATTGCCCTGGCCAGAACTTCCAATACTATGTTGAATAGGAGTGGTGAGAGAGGGCATCCCTGTCTTGTGCCAGTTTTCAAAGGGAATGCTTCCAGTTTTTGCCCATTCAGTATGATATTGGCTGTGGGTTTGTCATAAATAGCTCTTACTATTTTGAGATACATCCCATTGGTACCTAGTTTATTGAGAGTTTTTAGCATGAACAGCTGTTGAATTTTGTTGAAGGCCTTTTCCGCATCTATTGAGATAATCATATGGTTTTTGTCACTGGTTCTGTTTATATGCTGAATTACATTTATTGATTTGCATATGTTGAACCAGCCTTGCATCCCAGGGATGAAGCCCACTTGATCATGGTGGAGAAGCTTCTTGATGTGCTGCTGGATTCGGTTTGCCAGTATTTTATTGAGGATTTTTGCATCGATGTTCATCAGGGATATTGGTCTAAAATTCTCTTTTTCTGTTGTGTCTCTGCCAGGCTTTGGTATCAGGATGATGCTGGCCTCATAAAATGAGTTAGGAAGGATTCCCTCTTTTTCTATTGATTGGAATAGTTTCAGAAGGAATGGTACCAGCTCCTCCTTGTACCTCTGGTAGAATTCGGCTGTGACTCCATCTGGTCCTGGACTTTTTTTGGTTGGTAAGCTATTAATTATTGCCTCAATTTCAGAACTTGGTATTGGTCTATTCAGGGATTTGACTTATTCCTGGTTTAGTCTTAGGATGGTGTATGTGTCCAGGAATTTATCCATTTCTTCTAGATTTTCTAGTTTATTTGCATAAACGTGTTTATAGTATTCTGTGATGGTAGTTTGTATTTCTGTGGGATCAGTGGTGATATCTCCTTTGGCATTTTTTATTGCGTCTATTTGATTCTTCTCTCTTTTCTTCTTTATTAGTCTTGCTAGCGGTCTATCAGTTTTGTTGATCTTTTCAAAAAACCAGCTCCTGTATTCATGGATCTTTTGAAGGTTTTTTTGTGTCTCTATTTTCTTCAGTTCTGCTCTTAGTTATTTCTTACCTTCTGCTAACTTTTGAATGTGTTTGCTCTTGCTTCTCTAGCTCTTTTAATTGTGACGTTAGGGTGTCAATTTTAGATCTTTCCTGCTTTCTCTTGTGGGCATTTAGTGCTATAAATTTCCCTCTACACACTGCTTTAAATGTATCCCAGAGATTCTGGTATGTTGTGTCTTTGTTCTCATTGGTTTCAAAGAACATGTTTATTTCTGCCTTCATTTCATTATGTGCCCAGTAGTCATTCAGGAGCTGTTCAGTTTCCATGTAGCTGAGCGGTTTTTGAGTGAGTTTCTTAATCCTGAGTTCTGATAGCACTGTGGTCTGAGAGTCTGTTATAATTTCTGTTATTTTACATTTGCTGAGGAGTGCTTTACTTCCAAGTGTGTGGTCAATTTTGGAATAAGTGCAATGCAATGTGGTGCTGAGAAGAACGTATATTCTGTTGATTTGGGGTGGAGAGTTCTGTAGATGTCTATTAGGTCTGCTTGGTGCAGAGCTGAGTTCAAGTCCTGGATATCCTTGTTCTCTTTCTGTCTCATTGATCTAATGTTGACAGTGGGGTGTTAAAGTCTCCCATTATTATTGTGTGGGAGTCTAAGTCTCTTTCTAGGTCTCTAAGAACTTGCTTTATGAATCTGGGTGCTCCTGTATTGGGTGCATATATATTTAGGATAGTTAGCTCTTCTTGTTGCATTGATCCCTTTGCTATTATGTAATGCCCTTCTTTGTCTCTTTTGATGTTTGTTAGTTTAAAGTCTGTTTTATCAGAGACTAGGATTGAAACCCCTGCTCTTTTTGTTTTCCATTTGCTTGGTAGATCTTCCTCCATCCCTTTAATTTGAGTCTATGTGTGTCTCTGCATGTGAGATGGGTCTCCTGAATACAGCACATTAATGGGTCTTGACTCTTTATCCAATTTGCCAGTCTGTCTTTTAATTGGGGCATTTAGTTCGTTTACATTTAAGGTTAATATTGTTATGTGTGAATTTGATCCTGTCATTATGATGCTAGCTGGTTATTTTGCCCGTTTGTTGATGCAGTTTCTTCATAGTGTCAATGGTCTTTACAATTTCGTATCTTCTTGCAGTGGCTGGTACCAGTTGTTACTTTCCATGTTTAGTGCTTCCTTCAGGAGCTCTTGTAAGGCAGGCCTGGTGGTGACAAAATCTCTCAGCATTTGCTTGTCTGTAAAGGATCTTATTTCTCCTTCACTTATTAAGCTTAGTTGGGCTGGATATGAAATTCTGGGTTGAAAATTCTTTCAGAATGTTGAATATTGGCCCCTACTCTCTTCTGGCTTGTAGGGTTTCTGCAGGGAGATCTGCTGTTAGTCTGATGGGCTTCCTTTTGTGGGTAACCCAACATTTCTCTCTGGCTGCCCTTAACATTTTTTCCTTCATTTCAACCTTGGTGAATCAGACGATTATGTGTGTTGGGGTTGTGGTTGCTCTTCTCGAGGAGTATCTTTGTGGTGTTCTCTGTATTTCCTGAATTTGAATGTTGGCTCCCTTGCTATGTTGGGGAAGTTCTCCTGGATGATATCCTGAAGAGTGTTTTCCAACTTGGTTCTATTCTCCCTGTCACCTTCAGGTACACCAATCAGATGTAGAGTTGGTCTTTTCACATAATCCCATATTTCTTGGAGGCTTTGTTCATTTTTTACTTTTTTCTCTAAACTTCTCTTCTCGCTTCATTTCATTCATTTGATCTTCAATCACTGATACCCTTTCTTCCACTTGACTGAATCAGCTACTGAAGCTTGTGCATGCATCACATAGTTCTCATGCCATAGTTTTCAGCTCCATCAGGTCATTTAAGGTCTTCTCT
Organism: Pan troglodytes; assembly: GCF_028858775.2. Taxonomy (NCBI): domain Eukaryota; kingdom Metazoa; phylum Chordata; class Mammalia; order Primates; family Hominidae; genus Pan; species Pan troglodytes. The sequence goes on along the minus strand of NC_072404.2, from coordinate 87,649,479 downwards.
ATGCTGTTTATTCTAGTTAGCCTTTCGTCTAATCTTTTTTCAAGGTTTTAGCTTCTTTGCGATGGGTTCGAACATCCTCCTTTAGCTTGGAGAAGTTTGTTATTACCGATCATCTGAAGCCTACTTCTGCCAACTCATCAAAGTCATTCTCCATCCAACTTTGTTCCTTTGCTGGTGAGGAGCTGCGTTCCTTTGGAGGAAAAGTGGCGCTCTGATTCTTAGAATTTTCAGCTTTTCTGCTCTATTATCTTCCCATCTTTGTGGTTTTATCTACCTTTGGTCTTTGATGATGGTGACTTACAGATGGGGTTTTGGTATGGATGTCCCTTCTGTTTGTTAGTTTTCCTTCTAACAGTCAGGATCCTCAGCTGCAGGTCTGTTAGAGTTTGCTGGAGATCCACTCCAGACCCTGTTTGCCTGGGTATCACCAGCGGAGGCTGCAGAACAGCAAATATTGCAGAATGGCAGATGTTGCTGCCTGATCCTTCCTCTGGAAGCTTTGTCTCAGAGGGGCACCCGGCTGCATGAGGTGCCAGTCAGCCCCTACTGGGAGATGCCTCCTAGTTAGGCTACTTGGGGGTCAGGGACCCACTTGAGGAGGCAGTCTGCCCAGTCTCAGATCTCAAACTCCATGCTGGGAGAACCACTACACTCTTCAAAGCTCAGTTGGAAATGCAGAAATCATCCATCTTCTGCATTGCGCCCGCTGGGGGCTATAGACTGGAGCTGTTCCTACTTGGGCATCTTTGAACTGCCCTTACCGTATTTCCTGAAGAATTAAAACAAGGAACCTAGGGAAGGAGAAAGCATTGAGAAAAAAGATGTAGGTAATGTCAAATAGAAGTTAAACAGTACATGATTACTTTAATTTTGAATTACTGTTAATATTGTTTACATTGAGTTTTAATGGGAAAATACAAATAAGTGATTAAATTTAGAAGGAGGTATGATTTTATTATTTAAATATTATTTTTCATGTAGCTTATTATTACATTGTCATGTTAAATTTATGTATTAAATCTGCCTGTCTCATGGTAGAAGAATTCCGTTAAAATTATTCATCCCATGAAATGAGCAAAAGCACTGCTGGATTTACAGGCCTGGAAATGTTTTCTCTTCTGCTTATTAAGTGATCTCATGCGTTTGAAATAATATACTCACATTGAAAATCCAGGCACTTGGATTTATCTTGCACATTTATTTTAGGGAAAGGAAGATGATAGTATTTATAGGCATTTCTTCTTCTCTTGTCTAAATGATAACTTGGGTACCTTTGTTAAGTCTAGAACATATCCTGATAGAAAGATGTTTGACACAACTAGTCTCAGATCCCCAAATTGTGAAAATAGAATAGGTAACTGATTTTTTCCTGCTGAATCTATTATAATTGTCAATGAGTAGTCATATCCACTCCTACTTAAAGTAGGTTAGCTTCTTATATAACAACATTCTCTGTAGGAAAAAAGAAAAACACTTTTAAATGATTGCTATGAAACCAAAATTACTATTCTAGCCTAAAATATGATTACAGGAAGAAATTATACAGCTGTAGTTTACATTCATCTTCCTTATATTCTTAGAAAATATGATGGTAAAGATCACTCAGGTGACTTTTGAAGATTAATTCAGTAGTCATCTATACAGATTTCCTTTATGACTCAATAATACAGATTTTTGAAAGCTAATACTACTTATTTGTGTTTTAACTACATCCTTTCATAATGACAATCTGACAGTACCAACCTCGTGTCACAGAGATTGTCTGTTCCACCTCCTTCATTGTCTACATGATATGCTTCTCCTCCAATGGACTCAGTATTTCCTACTACATATCAGACATTCCACCTTAAAAACACCTTAACAGTCTGAGCTAATAGTATGTTTAGCTATTCATTTCCTAGTATGTTTAGCTATTCATTTCCCAAGCTAGAACCTTAACACTAGCTCTCAAAATTTCTCCTTCTCTCTGAACTCCACATTTAATAAACCTTGACAATCCCTCTTCAGAAATCGCTCTTCTTTCTTAAGCCCTGCCATTGGATTAGTTCAGGACCTCGTTGTCTGTTACCTTAATCAATGCAGTAGTTATTTTACATTCCAGTTGAACCCTAACTTTACTTCCAGAATTATCTTTTAAAAAATGATTATGCCACTCCCCTCATAGTGGGAGTAATTCCCTCTGAAGATTATAAAACAAAGAAACAAACAAAGATAATTCCTTAGCCTGGAATACAATGTCCTCCACTGTAAAGTCCCAACTTACCATGTGCAGCCTTATGTCGCAGTATTCCATCCAGCTACATTCACTCTCTCAGCTGTCCTTTCATGAAACTTGTCTATTTGGGTATAAATCCACAAGCTCTGATATCAACATATCTGCCTGGTCTTTATCAGAAAACATTCTTGTTAACCAATTTCATACTTATCCCCACCACCAGTTCCTGATTTTATTTCTCTCTCAGACCATGAAGCCTTCCTCCTCTCCAGAACCAATGCTTGGGGCTTCTTCTCCAGCTTTGAGCTGCAGCTTCCCTCTTTCTCCTTGACCATTCTAGTATATAGCTTTCCAGTACCTTCCCCAGACATGCCCCCACAGCCCTTCACCTCAGCGGACTCTCATGATTGTCCTCATCTCCAAGTTTATCATAATCCTGCAAGTAAAACCTAGACCATGCCTTGCCTTTACACAAGATAGAAGGAATGCCTCTTGCTGGAATCTCTTACCCTCCCCTTTAACTTGCCAATTCCTACTCAAAACAAAGGTCACGTATCAATTCTTCTATGACGCCTTCATTGAATCCCCTAAATAGTAAATCGCCATATTCCTTGTTTATCTGGGTTCCCAAAATATTTCATATATTTTGTATAACACTACTCCTTTGTATGGTAAAATATTCAGCTCCCCTAGTAGATGATGAGCTTCTTACAGACAAGAAAAATATCTTTTAAAAGTGTGGATATTTGTAATGTCTCTTAAATCCTCTTAAGAATAAGACAAAATATGGGGGTAGGGAGGAGGAATAGAGAGAGGGAGGGAAAAAGAGAGAAAACAAATTTAGTATTGAAAGGAGCTTTCAAATTTTTTTACCTTGACCTACAATAAGGAATACATTTTACACCGTAAATTTAGTGTGCACACACACACAATGGATATTAAAACATTTCAAAGAGTAATATTGCTTAGTAATGCAGTGCACTTTATTCTAATTTTTAACACTGAGCTACTAAATTCATTTTTAGAGCATGATACATAAGGATTATTTAGGGATCTTTAAAATATATTTTCATGCCTCCATTCCAGTCCCAGAGATTTTAAGTGACATGGGATGGAACCTGCACAAAGAAGTTTTTAAAAGCTGCCCTGATATTTCTAATATGCCAACTCAAGTATGAACTGCAGGTCTAGAGGCTTGTTATTCACACTGTGATCCATGAACTGGCAGCATTGGCATCACCTGAAAACTTGTCAAGATATGCAGAATCTTGGACCCCACGCAGATGTCCTGATCAGAAAACGCCCTGTAACAAGATCCCAGGTATCTCATAAGCTCATTCAACTTTAAGAAACACTGCTGAGCTTAGAGCACAGAGAGGCAGTTAAAGGTAATGGTTAGGAGTGCAAACTCTGGTGACCATGGGCAAGTTACTAACCTTTCGGGCTTTAGTTTCCCCATTTCCCAAACTAGGACATTAACAGTCTTATGACCATAGGATTCCTGTGAGGGCTATCAGATAATTTGTATTAAGGGTTTCACACAATGCCTGGCACCTAGCCTGGCACATAACAAGGATAAAATAAGCATCATCTATTTTTATTATTCCCAGCACCAGCAAAATGACTAGCAAAATTACTCACAAATAGGAAGCATTCAAAAAATTGAATTGTTTTGTTCATTTATTGGAGACTGAGAGAGGTAAAATAATTCACCATAATTATGTAACTGTATTATGTAACTATTTTACCAAAAATCTAAGGATACAAAGGAGTTCTAAAAATGGATTAAGATTTTTTTTGGATGCGTAACCTAGATTGTCTGCCCTGCTGCTAACACTTTCTCATGTGGGAGGTTTTGGTATTTGTTGGAGTGCAAGTTTTGCTAAGCATCTGTGTGTGTGAATCCATGTACTAGAAACAGTGGTTTCAGTGAGTTCGTTTTGCCCTGGCTCATAAAAGCTGTCTCCAAAGTTGTCAAAGTTACTCACCGGCTGTTAAACCATTCAGAGTGTCCATGGCCAGTTGACCAGCCCTTATTTATCCTTCAGCTGCTGCCCATGTTAATTCTAATTTAAACTGTAAAGTGTGTTTTTTAAAATTGTAAACATTTATTTTTAGCATATATTTTCTGTACTTATTTCTGGAATGAAATTCAAAACGTGATTTTGCCCAGAGAAATTCCTGGTCATTAGCTCAAACATAACAGTGTTTTGGGGGAGGGAGGAAGATTCTCCTACCATATAATCAAGGTCCCTTTGTTAATGGACACACTAGTGGCTGATTCTGCTCCCATTTTGATGACAGGCAGCCGAGTTTCTCCACTGAAGAAAAAACCACACCTGGAGTCAAATTAGAATTCATGTTAGAATTCATGCCCTGAGCTGGTGACTACCTTACAGCTCAGTGAACTATATTATACCTTTTTGCTTGGAAATCATGCTGAATCCACTAGAATATATATAGGGAATGCACCACTTCAAAAGTTCAGCTAGATACTGATAAATACATTGCATTGACTTCTGGCCAAATCAGTGTGATCAGCTTCTTCAGACTGGAAATGAAGGATTCTTATTTAAAAAAAAAAAAAAAAAAAAAAAAAAAACCTCCCCTTTCCTCAGCCCAAACACCAATTAGGGTAGGTGAAGCAGAGAGGAGTGGACACATAAATAAAAGTGTATTTGCCAAAAGTCCTCAGGAACAGCTGAGATTGGATAGCAACTTAATTAAACTGCATAGTTCTCTATTTTTAAACAGAATTGGCTATTTTTCATATTTAAAATGTCAAAAAATAACTAGAAACTGGTTCTTAAAAAAACATTTGCCTAGGGGAAGGTTTAAGCCATTTCAGGTGTAAACTGGCATGTCTAAGTCTCCTGCTTTGTAGGTAAGTGGTGTCACACCATGTTATATACTGTGTGTGTACTCATATTTAAATTTTTTCTTGTTTGTGCTGTTTTAGACACAATTTTAATTTACTCATCTGTTAAATGTTACACATTTATCACCTCGTGGTACTGAGGCATTTATTTAATGTTGTGTTAAACACCTGCTTATCCTTAAGTGAAAAATGAAAAATAATTACTCCCGAGTTTTAACATGCAGAAAAGGTAATATTTTCATCAATTTTCTCCCATTTATGGCCTATTAACATAAATTAAATAGAATACATGCTCACTGACATTTAAAATACCACTTTTAATGGGGTCTTTTGGGTTACTTTACAAAAACAGATTTATCGCTTTTTAGGCCAATTACAGATGCCATGACATACAGCAATAACCACTTTGGAATAGGCATGTATTCTATAGATGACTGATCCATTACTTTATCAGTTACCTGAGTACACAAGCTAGATCACAGTTATGAAAAAGAATTTCCTAGCCATTCTCTCCCATGAAAAATTGAGACTATTTCTTTCAGGGAATTTAAAATACCATTTCGGAGAAACACGAAATTTAAAATCATTTATTACAGACAAGAAATGCTAATGAGAACATTTAAAAACAATGGTCAGGTAACTCACCAAGCACTTCGTAATTTATTAGGTATATTTACTTATTCAGGTTAATAAAGGATAAGTCTGACACAACATCAGACTGACCTTCTTTCTTGGCAAATACTACCTTAAATTCTCTAGAGCTAATTCCATCACCAGCCATTCTTTTCAAGGACAGCTTGTTATTATTCTCTTGGAAACAACAGACTGTCATACAGAATAACATGTACTTCACCCGAAATTCTTTATTGAAGAAGGCCCAGAAAACAAAGTGATTTCAAGCTTTGACTCTTGAGATACGTAATTTCAGAAAACTTTTCCTCTGTACTTAAGTTTTAGAATATTCAAATTTTGTGAGAACACATTGTACTAGGAAAATTATTTTCAAAGGAAATCCATAATCCCAGCACTTTGGGAGGCAGAAGTATCACTGGAGCTCAGGAGTTCAAGACCAGCCTGGGTAACATAGTGAGACCTCATCTCTAAAATAATAATAAAAGCAATATAATAAATGAAAGGAAATCCAGGTCATATCTTATTATTTCTTGAGTTCAGCCTAAACTTCTATATTATTTCCATAGATATTTACTTTGTTGGATAATGGAATCTGATAGCTCATTGTTAACATAAACATCAGTCAAATCATGAAGGATCCATTTTGGTTTAATGTTTAGGACTTCTTAATGCTGAAAATTGAACAAATATTGTGACCCTCCCACCCCTCATGAAGTCAACAAAGCTTGAAATCAATAGGGTTTTCTAGCTAAATATCTTAATCCAGATTGATCAGTTGAATCACCCTGCACCATTTTATTTCAGAATTATATTTAGGCCATAAAGAAATTATCATAAAATGAATTTATTTATTACCTAAGTACAAAGTTGGATTAGGAATTGTATGCAGAAAATTACATATTCAGAAAGTCCTTTTTTTCTGAAACTTACAGTCTAAGGCAGGGGTCAGCAAACATTTCCTGGAAAAGACAAGATAGATAGATAGTAAATATTCTTGGCTTTATGGGCTACACGGTCTCTGATGCAACATTTCAACTCTGCTGTTGTAGCACAAAACCATTCACAGGCAATATGTAAAAACATGACGTTGGCTGTCCCAATAAAACTTTATTTGCAAAAATAGGCAGTGTGCTGGGTTTGCCTACTTGTCACAGTTTGCTAACTCTTGGTCTAAGAGAAAGTCTTGGCAAGACAAACAGTATCACTTCAATGGCCTTTGGAAAGAATTTGGCATAGGGACTCCGAGTGGTAGAAGAACCAGGACAGGGAAAATCAAGGTAAAGGAGCATCAACCACTAAATGAGTTTAAGTCTCCAGGACATTGATTATATTCCAAAGCTTCTTTTTAAATCCAAAGTTGTTTTAATACCAGCAATAGTACTACACATGCTTTATAGTTTATATAATACCTTCCCATATATCATCTCTTAAGATTATGTCTGTTTCATAGATGAAGTGATTGTTGCAAAAGGCAATTCAATGGTATTAGAAACATGTTTTCTGATTCCAAGCATTCAAAGTTTATTCTCTTGAAAGAACTCACAGTGAAAATTCTGTAAGAAATGAAAGTGAATGGGAGAAATATGGAACATGAAAGCCAGGCAAGTTTTCTCCTTTTTTTTTTTTTTTTTTGAGATGGAGTTTTGCTCCATCTTATTTCTTCCATGAAATAAGGTTATTAGGATAGTCCCATAGAGTATTTTGAATTTAGCAAGACACTTAACAAAAAAAACTCTTGATGGAGATAAGTTGGTTAAATATCACCTGGAAATAATGTGTAGCTTTCTGAATACAGACAGTGAGTTCACAAATGAATTAATATCACTATGCTGCCAGACTCTACTTGTGACTGTATTTAGAATGAGAGAGTATGTATGTGTATTAGTCCATTTTCATACTGCTATAAAGAACTGCCTGAGACTGGGTAATTTCTAAAGGAAAGAAGTTTAATTGAGTCAGTTCAGCATGGCTGGAGAGGCCTCAGGAAACTTACTTACAATCATGGTGGAAGGATAAGAGGAAGCAAGGCACTTACTTCACAAAGTGGCAGGAAGGAGAGGTGCTGAGTGAAGCGGGGAAGAGTCCCTTATGAAACCAGCAGATCTGGTGAGAACTCACTATCATGAGAACAGGATGGGGGAAACTGCCCCCATAATTTAATTATATCCACCTGATCTCTCCCTTGACATGTAGGGATTATGGAGATTACAATTCAAGATGAGATTTTGGGTGGGGACACAGCCAAGCCATATCAGTATGTATTTTAAAGTTTTTAAAAATATCAATAGATCATGAATGAATAACAACAAAATATGCCTATTAAATGTATAGATTATAAGTGCTGGAGAAATGGATCAGGATTCAAAAGGATCTCAGACTAAAAATGTAGACTGAAGAGGATAGTTAATAAATGTAAAGAGTTGAGCTTAGATTAGAAAAATGAAGAGAAAAAAATGATATCTGATGACTCTTTGAAGGATAGCAGGTAAAAGTTATGAGGAAGGAGATTTTGATTCAGTTTAAGGAAGAATATTTAACAATTATGGCTCTGCCATGGTGTGATGACCCACCTCCATAGAGTGAACTGGTGGGAAGACAACACGCTTCAGAGCTGTGCTTTTCAATCTTTTTTTTTTTTTTTTTTTTTTTGGATACCCATCACCTGAAGATCAAGTTAAAAGGCAATTCCTGATGCAGATGGTCGGGGGAGGGACTTGACATTCCGTATTTCAGAGCTGTGCTTTTCAATCTTTTTTTTTTTTTTTTTTTTTTTTTGTATACCCATCACCTGAAGATCAAGTTAAAAGGCAATTCCTGATGCAGATGGTCGGGGGAGGGACTTGACATTCCGTATTTCTAAACAACTCCAGTGATGCCATTGTTGTAGTCCCTGACTGTCCACAGTCTGAGTGTCAAGGCTTTATGGTTCCACCCACCTGGCTCCACCACTTACTCCTGAGTTCCTTGGAACATACTTAACATCTCAGTCTAATCTTTCTAACCTGGTAAAATGGAGTTAGTGATACTTATATGTCACGGGACTCTTGGGAGGACTAAACAAGATTCTATGTGCTGACACATAATGAATACTTAATAAATATCAATCTCCTTTCCTCCTTCACTTCCTTATTATAACAGCTGCAGTGGGATAACCAGCTGCCAGGAATTCTGAAAGAGGAGTTCTTGTGTTTTGCAGGTCTCTTACAAACAATATGTTGTAAGCTGAGAAAGTGAAAGTTCAGTGGCTCTTTCCTGTCCTTTCCTTGCTTTAACTCTAAATTAGATACAAATTTGGTATCCACCATTAACCACCACCCCTTCCACGTCCCCCACAATTTGTCTTTCTTTGTGAAGGAGGTATTTGTGGGGTGATGAGCCTCAGTTTAGCTAAACAAGTGACTTCCTTTTCCCCACAGGAGATAGCTTCCCCATGCCATGAGTGCCACCTGATCCTGCAGCATCAGGGCACCCTTCCAAATCCCCCAGAAACTATGCTGAGCGCTGCTTACCTTGCCCTATCTCAAAGACCGTTCTATTTCCAGCTTAAACTCTGAGTTTTCCCAGAGGTCACTCTGAAGGCGGCAAACTTGCCATGTTTCAGCTGGTTAAGCTGGGTTTCCTTGCCATGTTTAAGCTGGGTTTGCTTAAGGATAAGCTGAGATTGCTGCTGGGTTTGAGGATGCCTGCAGGTGTCCTGTATGAGGCAAATCTTACACTTTTCAGTTTTCAATCTCCGTATTGATAGTAGTTAAGCACTGCTGCTTTAGTTAATGACAGATCCTGCTATTGGAGCCAGAAAAGCAAGAATTTTCACTAAATTGTTTCTGTGCTCACTTAAACTACAACTGTAGCCTCAATGGGAAGGAACACTCTGGATGGACCAACACACACCACACACACACATGCACAGACACGTATATATCCCATGACTGTCTCCCCACTCAGAGGGATCTGAACACAGGAACATGGGTTAGTCTCCTTAATGCTGGCTCAGGCCTATCAATTTGGTTTCATCAGCTCCCACCTGACTTCTCCCTTCTTTATTTCCTAGCTGCAGCTAAGATGCCCTGAGGGTGATTGAATTTAGGATATCATTCACCTGTTTACTGCAGTTTTAAGCCTGATGTTCAGCGTGGACTCTCCTCCTGACTAAATAATTAAAATTGTGTCTAAAACAGCACAAACAAGAGAAAATTTAAACATGAATACACACACACAGCATACAATATGGTGTGTCACAACTTACCTACAAAGCAAGAGACTTAGACATGCCAGTTTATCCACTCGGAGTGACATAAGCCTTCCCCTAGACAAATGTTTTTGGACTATGTCTCATCAAAATTGTTCAGACATAAGCTGTATTTCTGTGTGTTTAACTGAGAGTTCTGATACCACCGTTTGAGTCAACGGGAAATACAATCCCAGAATTGAAGAAGTGTGACTAATCCAAAGAATCTGATCCCATTCGGTGTTTGTGCTGTACCAAGTAAGTAAAGGACTAAAAACCAACTAGTAAAACCAGGTAGTGTGAAAAAACCAACTAGTAAAACCAGGTAGTGTGAAACCAGTTCCGATATGTTAAAATCCTTCTCCCACATCCCCTGTCACATACCCCCTGCCCTAATCACTAACCATCACCATCATCTTCATTTTTCTTCAATAAGTTTAATAAATAAGTTTGAATAGATACATTGTATAGTTCCAGAAATAGGAGATCAGACTCCTCTTTTCAGTAAAATTTGAGCTTTGGTCTCTGTATAGCTAGTGCTCTCCGGAGAAACAAAACCAGAGTAGGTATTGGCTCACACAAATCTTGAGGGCTGGCAAATTTAAAATCTGAAGGGCAGGGAAGCAGACTGGAAACTCTTGGACAGGAACTGATGCTTCAGTTTTGAGGCAAAATTTCTTCTTCCTCAGGGAAACCTCAATTTTATTCTTAAGGCCTTTCAACTGATTGGATGAGACCTGGCCAAAGTATCAACGATGATCTCCTTTACTTAAAGTCAGTTAATTGTAGATGTTAACTATATCCACAAAATGTATTTACCAAGCAGCATCGAGATTAGTGTTTCATTGAATAATTGGGACTACAGTCTAGCCAACTTGACACATAAAACTATCCATCACAGTCCTTATGAACAGAAAAATCTTCCACATCTATATTTGAGTAGTAATCTCTTCTTTAACTTGTATTATTTCAGAGAGCTTATAAAAACCATATCAATCCAGATCCACAAAACACAAGGCGGGAGTGCAGGCAATTATTGAAATACTTAAATTATGAGTTTTTGCTTATCTGAATTAGTAGAGCAGACAACCTCACTTCACTAGAAACTTGATTGTCTTCTACTCCCAAACCTACTCTTGAGGAACAGCAGTGCCATGAAATCAGCAGCTAATTAATGGTACTCTGTATCAGGGCAGAGACACTGAAAAACCTTAGAATGCACGTTTGGTTGTTGTGTGTTTTTTTGTAATTCCCAGTACTCCCCAGGATAAGCATCTCTTACCCTACTTTGCTGAAATAATGATGTGAGTTTCCTTATAAATCAAGATGCTATTGCTCCTACTACCCTTTTGTTTCCCCTCTGGAGTCAGATAAAAAGGTACTTTTCTCAATCTGAAGCCAAACTTCAAGCTAAACTTTCAAATTCACATACTCTGATCTTGGATCACATTCTCCTAACCCAATGTGTTTTCTCTTTCCCAATTCCTCCTCCTTTTTGCTCTTCTGTCTGCCTGCTCTGATTACTTTTCTATGCATTTTCTACCTCTCCCTACCAGACTTCTTAGATGTAGTAGATAGACAGCCACCACATCTATAGTCTCACTACTTGTTCTCTCTCCAATTTCCTATACTATTGTCTCTACTCTCAGTAGCCTACTGAAACTATCCCTGGGGTATACCCACTTGGTGAAATCAATGGCTACTTTCCAATCTGATGTTCTATTGTTGCCACGTTGTAAACAGGTAATCAGCCCTTCTTCAGACACCATTCTTCTCTGGCACCCTACGCTAATGACTCTTTGAAATCTCACTTTTCCTATCTCCCTCATGGGCTTCTCTTATCTCAGAATCCACTCTCTTGCTAACCCCATTTTCTAAAACTTGCTGCACCTTTGGATAGCTCTGTTTTGGACCTCTCATGGCTTCTTGAAATGTTACTAATTTTTTGCATTTGGCAAATGTTTGCAAGCCTTTACTGTGTGTCACTGCTGTACTGGATGCCCCCTAGATAAATGAGAAATAAGGGTGATTATTTTCTACGTTATTCCAAAGAGAAGAGGTAAAAAGTTTCTTTCATTTTGATACTTTTGTGATCACTGGTTATTTTTAATATTTCACTGAAGTATTAAATGGGAATTACACATTGAATCATAATAAATTATGCTAATTTTCCTTGCTAAATCATAGTTTACTATACTTTAAGATCAAGGACTATATTTTACTCATCTTTGTATCTGCTGGGACTTCATATTTATTAAATGGGTACTAAAACATTAAAATTATTTTTTATGGCAAAAATACATCAAACTAATGTAAGTTACACTAGTTGACTCATGCTGATTAGAAACTACAACTGGTAGTTAAATTAGTAAAAATAGAACTAATTTAATAAATAAGATTGAGATTGGAAAATCGTTTTAAATATGGAATGCAGAGAGAAATAAGAAGTCTGGAAGTGAGTGCTCAGGACCTAGGTCTCTATATTGATGACTCCAAAATTTGTATCTCTAGCCCCTCCCCTCAATGTTTACAAGTCTCCTCCCTCTTCCACTAGAATTTACCAGACACATATCATTCTTCTCCTCTACCATGAATTTTCATGCACACCAGTGATATTACTATTCTCATAGATAACCAGGTTAACATTTTATATATATCTTTAGCTTGTAAGATACTGAAAATAAAGATGATATTGTATATTTCATATACATATAATATGTAAGGTAACTCATAACTGCAATTATCTTTTACCTATATTCATTCAATTGACTGTTAATCAACTATAGTCAGTAAATTATTAAAATTAGTGTTCATGCATCTTTCCTGATTTAAAAAAAATTAGTAAAGAGTCTATAAAAAAATTTTGACTGAACAAAGAAAAATACTTAAGTGAAATAAACACTGAAGTTTATGTTAGTATTCCCTTTGCCTTTGGGGAAAAAAAAATAAAATTCCACCACTTAGCTCTAATCTTTCTCCACTAAGCAAGTAGATGCATTGTCAGATTTAAAATGATAATTGCATGTGTAGTAGGTTAATAAATTTAAGAACCTGCAGTCAAACCCACAGGGAAAATGAAACTAAGACAAAAAATTAAAGACATTTGACAGTAGAAAATATTTGGTAGAGTTTCTATTATTTCCTGTCCTTTCAGAGCTAAGTCTGAATTTTAATTAATATTTTTTCCAATATCTTGACTCAAGCATTTTATGCTGAAGGAATTATTGAAAGATCGACTAGCAGACTTTTGATGTAGCAATAAATATTTATGATCTGCTGACTGTATTTTTATGTTATTCATTGACTAAGTCCTTAGATCTCTTGCTTCCCTAGACCAGTAATTAGGGAGATGAAATATGAGTTTATGCTTTCTCTGTCAGTTTCCTGAGTAGAATTCAAAATGGAAAGGGTAACAATCACATGGCCTCAACAGTCATTGATTGATTACTGTTTATGTAGAAAAGTTAGCATGTCTGTGTAACTAAAACTGAAAATACAGTGTACAAAAAAGATATTACGTATATGTTTCAGGTGTTCTAGACCTAAGAAAACTAATTTATTTACAGTCAGCTAAAGGGCTAACTGCTCTCTCCATATTCTAGTCCATTATTTTCATTAAGATTATCCAACCGACTGTCAGTTAACTGGTATATCCAGTCCTATTACTAATAATTCTTCTGCCTTTTAGAATTCATGAAAAACTAAGACTTAAGATTTTCAAAGCTTCAGCATTTCGTAAAATACCTTAAAATCATTTTCATTGTTTTCTTTATTGTACATATTAGATGTTTATGACCTCAGAGTTAGTTACATCCCCAGTCATCCTCTTTGATAGGCTTGGCATTTTGTTTTTCTTTTCTTCTCATTTGCTTGCTTTAGGACTTGGGCAGGCTGACTAGCCCATTCAAATATAGCTAATTCTGTCACTGAGTGATTCTCCCTATGGGCCACAACTTGTGAATAAAAACAAGACTGTTATGTCAAGATAAAGTATCATCTGGGTCTGCTGGCAAGATGGCCAAATAGGAACAGCTCCAATCTGCAGCTCCCAGCGAGATCGAGGCAGAAGGCAGGTGATTTCTGAATTTCCAACTGAAGTACCTGGTTCATCTCACTGGGACTGGTTGGACAGTGGGTGCAGCCCACAGAGGGCGAGCCAAAGCAGGGTGGGGAATCACCTCACCTGGGAAGCACAAGGGGTTGGGGAATTCTCTCCCCTTCCCAAGGGAAGCCATGAGAGACTGTACCAGGAGGAACAATGCACTCCAGTCCAGATACTGTGCTTTTCCCACCATCTTCACAGCCGGCAGACCAGGAGATTCCCTCTGGTGCCTACCCCACCAGGGCCCTGGGTTTCAAGCACAAAACTGGGCAGCCATTTGGCCAGACACCAAACTAGCTGCAGGAGTTTTTTTTTTTTCATACCCCAGTGGAACGTGGAACACCAGCAAGACAGAACCATTCACTCCCCTGGAAAGGAAAAGAGGCTGAGGCCAGGGAGCCAAGTGGTCTGGCTCAGCGGGTCCCACCCCCACAGAGCCCAGCAAGCTAAGATCCACTGGCTTGAAATTCTCACTGCCAGCACAGCAGTCTGACCCTGACCTGGGACGCTTGAGCTTGATAGGGGAAGGTGCATCCACCACTGCTAAAGCTTGAGTAGGTGGTTTTCCCCTCACAGTGTACATAAAGCTGCCATTTAGTACGAACTGAGGGGAGCCCACCGCAGCTAAGCAAGGCCTCTGCAGCCAGACTTCCTCTCTAGACTCCTCAACTCTGGGCAGGGCATCTCTAAAAAAAAGGCAGCACCCCAGTCAGGGACTTATAGATAAAACCCCCATCTCCCTGGGACAGAGCACTTGGGGGAAGGGGTGGTTCTGGGCACAGCTTCAGCAGACTTAAACGTCCCTGCCTGACAGCTCTGAAGAGAGCAGTTGTTCTCCCAGCACAGCATTTGAGCTCTGTTAAGGGACAGACTGCCTCCTCAAGTGGGTCCCTGACCCCTGTGTATCCTGACTGGGAGACACCTCCCAGTAGGAGCTGACAGACACCTCATACAGGAGAGCTATGGCTGGCATCTGCAGGTGCCCCTCTGGGATGAAGCTTCCAGAGGAAGGAACAGGCAACAAACTTTGCTGTTCTGAGGCATCTGCTGGTGATACCCAGGCAAACAGGGTCTGGAGTGGACCTCCAGCAAACTCCAGGAGACCTGCAGCAGAGGATCCTGACTGTTAGAAGGAAAACTAACAAAGAGAAAGGAATAGTATCAGCATCAACAAAAAGCACATCCACTCAGAAACTCCATCCGAAGGTCCCCAACATCAAGGACCAAAGGTAGATAAATCCACAAAGATGGGGAGAAACCAGTGCAAAAAGGCTGAAAATTCCAAAAACCAGAATGCCTCTTCTCCTCCAAAGGATCACAACTCCTCGCCAGCAAGGGAAGAAAACTGGGTGGAGAACGAGTTTGACGAATTGACAGAAGTACACTTCAGAAGGTAGGTATTAACAAACTCCTCCGAACTAAAGGAGCTTGTTCTAACTCAATGCAACGAAGCTAACAACCTTGAAAAAAGGTTAGATGAATTGCTAACCAAAATAAACAGTTTAGAGAAAATATAAATGACCTGATGGAGCTGAAAAACACAGCACAAGAACTTCTTGAAGTATACATAAGTATCAATAGCCGAATCGATCAAGTGGAAGAAAGGATATTAGAGATTGATATCAACTCAATGAAAAAAAGCGAGAAGAGAAGATTAGGGAAAAAAGAGTGAAAAGAAATGAGCAAAGCCTCCAAGAAATATGGAACTATGTGAAAAGACCAAATCTACGTGTGATTGGTGTACCTGAAAGTGACGGGGAGAATGGAACCAAGTTGTAAAACACTCTTCAGGATATCATCCAGGAGAACTTCCCCAACGTAGCAAGGGAGCCAACATTCAAATTCAGGAAATACAGAGAACACCACAAAGATACTCCTCGAGAAGAGCAACCACAACCCCAACACACATAATCGTCTGATTCACCAAGGTTGAAATGAAGAAAAAAAGGTTAAGGGCAGCCAGAGAGAAATGTTGGGTTACCCACAAAAGGAAGCCCATCAGACTAACAGCAGATCTCCCTGCAGAAACCCTACAAGCCAGAAGAGAGTAGGGGCCAATATTCAACATTCTGAAAGAATTTTCAACCCAGAATTTCATATCCAGCCCAACTAAGCTTAATAAGTGAAGGAGAAATAAGATCCTTTACAGACAAGCAAATGCTGAGAGATTTTGTCACCACCAGGCCTGCCTTACAAGAGCTCCTGAAGGAAGCACTAAACATGGAAAGGATCAACTGGTAGCAGCCACTGCAAAAAGATGCGAAATTGTAAAGACCATTGACACTATGAAGAAACTGCATCAACAAACGGGCAAAATAACCAGCTAGCATCATAATGACAGGATCAAATTCATACATAACAATATTAACCTTAAATGTAAACAAACTACATGCTCCAGTTAAAAGACATAGACTGGCAAATTGGATAAAGAGTCAAGACCCATCAGTATGCTATATTCAGTAGACCCATCTCACGTGCAAAGACACACATAGACTCAAAATAAAGGGATGGAGGAATATTTACCAAGCAAATGGAAAGCAAAAAAAAGCAGGGGTTGCAATCCTAGTTGCTGATAAAACAGACTTTAAACCAACAAAGATCAAAAGAGACAAAGAAGGGCATTACATAATCATAAAGGGATCAATCCAACAAGAAGAGCTAACTGTCCTAAATATGTGTGCACCCAATACAGGAGCACCCAGATTCATAAAGCAAGTTCTTAGAGACCTAGAAAGAGACTTAGACTCTCACACAATAATAACGGGAGACTTTAACACCCCACTGTCAACATTAGACAGACCAACAAGACAGAAAATTAACAAAGATATCCAGGACTTGAACTCAGCTCTGGACCAAGCAGACCTAATAGACATCTACAGAACTCTCCACCTGAAATCAACAGAATATACATTCTTCTCAGCACCACATCGCATTTATTCTAAAATTGACCACATAATTGGAAGTAAAACACTCCTCAGCAAATACAAAAGAACAGAAATCATAAACAGTCTCTCAGACCACAGTGCAATCAAATTAGAACTCAGGATTAAGAAACTCACTCAAAACCACACAACTACACGGAAAATGAACAGCCTGCTCCTGAATGACTACCGGGTAAATAACGAAATGAAGGCAGAATAAAGATGTTCTTTGAAACCAATGAGAACAAAGGACACGATGCACCAGAATCTCTGGGACACATTTAAGCAGTGTGTAAAGGGAAATTTATAACACTAAATGCCCGCAAGAGAAAGCAAGAAAGACCTAAAATCGACACCCTAACATCGCAATTAAAAGAACTAGAGAAGCAAGAACATACAAACTCAAAAGCGAGCAGAAGGCAAAAAATAACTAAAATCAGAGCAGAACTGAAGGAGATAGAGACACAAAAAACCCTTAAAAAATCAGTGCATCTAGGAGCTGGTTTTTAGAAAAGGTCAACCAAATAGACTGCTAGCAAGACTAATAAGAAAAGAGAGAAGAATCAAATAGACTCAATAAAAAATGATAAAGGGGATATCACCACCGATCCCACAGAAATACAAACTACCATCAGAATAGTATAAACACCTCTACACAAATAAACTAGAAAATCTAGAAGAAATGGATAAATTCCTGGACACATACACCATCCTAAGACTAAACCAGGAAGAAGTCAAATCCCTGAATAGACCAATACCAAGTTCTGAAATTGAGGCAATAATTAATAGCCTACCAACCAAAAAAAAAGTCCAGGACCAGACAGATTCACAGCCGAATTCTACCAGAGCTACAAAGAGGATCTGGTACCATTCCTTCTGAAACCATCCCAAACAACAGAAAAAGAAGGAATCCTCCCTAATTCATTTTATGAGGACAGCATCATTCTGAAACCAAAACCTGGCAGAGACACAACCAAAAAAGAAAATTTCAGGCCAATATCCCTGATGAACCTCAATTCGAAAATCCTCAATAAAATACTGGCAAACCGAATCCAGCAGCACGTCAAAAAGCTTATCCTCCACGATCAAGTTGGCTTCATCCCTGGGATGCAAGGCTGGTTCAACATACACAAATCAATAAACATAATGCATCACATAAACAGAACCAATGACAAAAACCACATGATTATCTCAATAGATGCAGAAAAGGCCTTTGATAAAATTCAACACCCCTTCATGCTAAAAACTCTCATTAAACTAGGTATTGATGGAACCTATCTCAAAATAATAAGAGCTATATATGACAAACCCACAGCCAATATCATACTGATATAGGAAAAACTGTAAGCATTCCCCCCTTTGAAAACTGGCACAAGACAGGGATGCCCTCTCTCACCACTCCTATTCAACATAGTGTTGGAAGTTCTGGCCAGGGCAATCAGGCAAGAGAAAGAAAAAAAAGGTATTCAATTAGGAAAAGAGGAAGTCAAATTATCCCTGTTTGCAATTATGTGCAATACTTCCAATTATGTGGTCAATTTTAGAATAAATGAGACGTGTTGCTGAGAAGAATGGGCATTCTGTTGATTTCAGGCAGAGAGTTCTGTAGATGTCTATTAGGTCTGCTTGGTCCAGAGCTGAGTTCAAGTCCTGGATATCTTTGTTAATTTTCTGTCTCATTGGTCTGTCTAATGTTGACAGTGGGGTGTTAATGTCTCCCATTATTTAGAAAACCCCATCATCTCAGCCCCAAATCTCCTTAAGCTGATAGGCAACTTCAGCAAAGTCTCAGGATACAAAATCAATGTGCAAAAATCACAAGCATTCCTATACACCAATAACAGACAAACAGAGAGCCAAGTCATGAGTGAAATCCCATTCACAATTGCTACAAAGAAAATAAAATACCTAGGAATACAACTTACAAGGGATGTGAAGGACCTCTTCAAGGAGACCTACAAACCACTGCTCAAGGAAATCAGAGAGGACACAAATGGAAAAATATTCCATGCTCATGGATAGGAAGAATCAATATCATGAAAATGGCCATACTGCCCAAGATAATTTATAGACTCAATGCTATCCCCATCAAGCTACCATTGACTTTCTTCACGGAATTGGAAAAAACTACTTCAAATTTCATACAGAATCAAAAAAGAGCCCTCACAGCCAAGACAATCCTAAGCAAAAAGAACAAAGCTGGAGACATCATGCTATTGGACTTCAAACTATACTACAAGGCTACGGTAACACAAACAGCATGGTACTGGTACCAAAACAGATACATAGACCAATGGAACCGAACAGAGGCCCCAGAAATACCACCACTTATCTACCAGCATTTGATCTTTGACAAACCTGACAAAAACAAGCAATGGGGAAAGGATTCCCTATTTAATAAATGGTGTTGGGAAAACTGGCTAGCCATATGCAGAAAGCTGAAACTGGACCCCTTCCTTACACCTTATACAAAAATTAATTCAAGATGGATTAAAGACTTAAATGTTAGACCTAAAACCATAAAAACCCTAGAAGAAAACCTAGGCAATACCATTCAGGACATAGGCATGGGCAAAGACTTTATGACTAAAACACCAAAAGCAATGGCAACAAAAGCCAAAATTGACAAATGGGATCTAATTAAAGACCTTCTGCACAGCAAAAGGAACTATCATCAGGGTGAACAGGCAACCTAAAGAATGGGAGAAAATTTTTGCAATCTATCCATCTGACAAAGGGCTAATATCCAGACTTAAACAAATGTGTAAGAAAAATCAAACAACCCCATCAAAAAGTGGGCGAAGGATATGAATAGCCACTTCTCAAAAGAAGACATTTATGCAGCCAACAAACATGGAAAAAAAAGCTCATCATCACTGGTCATTACAGAAATGCAAATCAAAAACCACCATGAGATACTATCTCATGCCAGTTAGAATGGCAATCAATCATTAAAAAAGTCAGTAAACAACAGATGCTGGAGAGGATGTGGAGAACAGGAATGCTTTTACACTGTTAGTGGGAGTTTAATTAGTTCAACCATTGTGGAAGACAGTGTGGCAATCCCTCAAGGATCTAGAACTAGAAATACCATTTGACTCAACAATCCCATTACTGGTTATATATCCAAAGGATCATATATCATTCTACTATAAGGACTCCTGCACAAATATGTTTATTGTGGCACTGTTCACAATAGCAAAGACTTGGAACCGACCCAAATGCCCATCAATGATAGACTGGATAAAGAAAATGTGGCATATATACACCATAGAATACTATGCAGCCATTATAAAAGAGTGAGTTCATGTCCTTTGCAGGGACGTGGATGAACTAGAAAACATCATTCTCAGCAAATTAATACAAGAACAGAAAACGAAACACCACATGTTCTCACTCATAAGTGTGAGGTGAACAATGAGAGCACATGGACATAGGGAGGGGAACATCACACACCGGGGCTTGTCGGTGGGTGGGGGGCTGGTTGAGGGATAGCATTAGGAGAAATACCTAATGTAGATGACGGGTTGAAGGGTACAGCAAACCACCATGGCACGTGTATACCTATGTAACAAACCTGCACATGTACCCCAGAACTTAAAGTATAATAAAAAAAATCTATGTTTACATTATGTAATACTTTTCAGTTCAAGCAGTCAAATGTGAAATTAGATACACAAAATTCGAAGTGATTAATTTTAGCCTGTCTTAAGAAATGCCAAATAGATGAAATGAATCTTGAAATTTTATAAGCTTATATAAACAAACATCCACATAGTTGGAAGACAAGTCTGAATGTAACCCCAAACCCACTAGGGATATGGCAGCTCAGTCATTTATAATTGTTGGACTTGACTCCTCTAAGCCACAATTGCCTCTTCTATGTAATGGGGACACTATATTCTTCATCACGCTACTTCAAGGATTAAAATAAAATGAAGTCTCTGGAATGCTTGACTGACTTCTTGGCATACGGTTATTGTTCTTAGCACATAGTAGTAGCTATAGTTATTATTAGCCATTTCTCCCTGATCTCCAACAATATATTTATTCAGTAGAAAGGATTTAATTAGCTGTTTTGCATTACCTATACCAAAAATATCAAATTTAAAATATCCAAAATTTTGCTTTTCAATTAATATGCCACCACATGGTTAAGATTTTTGCATTGTACAATGATTTGAAGGAACTTGATATAAAATTAAGTGCTAGTGCTATAATTATAAAACTCATACTAGATTTAGTTTAAAAAGCAAGAAATTTTCATTGTTTCTGACTCTGTTGTTAACCTTATTTTGCTGGAATGGAAAGTATAACACAGAAGTGAACAAATTAACATACAAACATGGGGACCTATCTACATGTATATTTACGTAGATACATGTTCAATAGTCGTACAGAGGGAGGGGGCAACTTCAAATCTTTGGTGATGATTCTCTGCTAACTTATCCCAGTCAGCTTCAGTATCATATAATAATTGTAACATTGGAAACAGCAGGGGATTAGATTGTTTTCCTCCGTGCCATTTGTCTGTTGTGTCTGAGAATAAAATAATCTTCCATTGTCTGCAGTGAAATTGCTTTATATTTCCCTGAAACCCCTAGGCTAGGTTATTCATCCCCTTAAGAATCTGTGTGCAGTGTCTAACACGGAGAGGGTAGTGGTGGGTATATGCCCTATGGAGAAAGCAGTAGATGTCTGATAAAATAAGGTACCATATTGCTTTCCCTTTCTCTTCACATAAATCAGAGAGATAATAACTATCTTTCTCTGGATTCCAAAATTTCAGTGAAGCCAAGACAAATTTTGTTCTTCCTTTTTGCCATGTGTTTGAGGGAGTTTTAATTGGCAATCCTTGGTGTATATGGCCCAATGAACAGGCTGACTCCTTGATACTTGTATAAAATATTGCTCTTTCTGAAACTGAAATTGGAAATAAAAGGGTCCAAGTTTGACCAATCAAAGTCTGTCAATGAAGATTCACATCTGCCAAGTCTATTTCCCTTTTAACAAGTTAGAAGGGCTCTCTCGTCAAACCCCGGACCCATGTGCATGCAATATACAGTCACATTTTTAGCATGGCACATTTGTTCTTTCTGCCAGCCATTTTATGAAGCTCAGCAACTTAATGCTGCACCACTTCTGAAATCCATATGGGAGAAATATTCTGGCAGCCCTCATTTCAGCAAGGCAGCAGGGGCCCTGTAATTTCTCACAAATGAAGGGAGTGAAAGAGTAGATCAACATAATAGAATATGTTATACTACCAGTTAAGGCATGTTGATTGGCTTGCAATTGAAGCACTAGTCAGAACACTTTCCAGAATTACCATGTAGGTTGATAGAGACCTAGGGTTGAGCGCTTCTCCGACCAAGCAGCTCCACCAGTAGACATCCTGCAACACCCAGTGTGGGTATTCAGGACTAGCAACCAGCTCACAATGCAGCAAACAGTACCTTTTTTCAAAAGCAATTCAAGAAAGCAACTTCTCAGAAGGTTGTCTGCAGTTGGAGTCATAAAAGAGGGTTTTTTGGCCAGGCATGGTGGCTCACACCTGTAATCCCAGCACTTTAGGAGGCCAAGGTGGGTGGATCACGAGGTCACGAGACCAGCCTGGCCATCGTGGTGAAACCCCGTCTCTACTAAAAATACAAAAAAATTAGCCTGGTGTAGTGGCGTGATCCTGTAGTCCCAGCTACTCGGGAGGCTGAGACAGGAGAATTGCTTGAACCCGGGAGGTGGAGGTTGCAGTAAGCTGAGATCATGCCACTGCACTCCAGCCTGGGTGACAGAGCAAGACTCTGTCTCAAAAAAAAAAAGGGATTTTTTCCCCCTTTTCTACGTCAATTTCATGGTATCAGAAACTAAATTCTACTTTCCTCTGGCTAAAAACACTGCTCTGGCTGAGTGTGTTGGCTCACGACTGCAATCGCACAATTTTGGGAGGCCAAGGTGGGCAGATTGCTTGAGTCCAGGAGTTCAAGACCAGCCTGGGCAACATGACAAAACTCCCATCTCTACCAAAATATACAAAAATTAGCCAGACATGGTGGCATGAGCCTGTAGCCCCAGCTCCTCGGGGAGCTGAGGTGGGAGGATCAGTTGAACCCTGAAGGTCAAGACTGCAGTGAGCCGGGATAGTGCCACTACACTTTAGCCTGGGTGACAGTGAAACCTT
The DNA here is from genome assembly GCF_028858775.2 of Pan troglodytes. NCBI lineage: Eukaryota > Metazoa > Chordata > Mammalia > Primates > Hominidae > Pan > Pan troglodytes. The sequence continues at coordinate 87,626,324 of NC_072404.2, read as the reverse complement.
GTCTCAAATAAACATAAAAACACTGCTCTACGTGTCTTAAAAGTGTGTGTACGTGCATAGGTCAGGTAGTAAACACGCACATACACACACAATTACAAAAACCTTCAACCATTTGGCAGGAGGTAGCAGTTTGAAATGAAATGGATGCATCCATCCTTTTTTCATCCCTCTCACTCTCTCTCCTTGTTATTCCTTTTTCTTGCTCAGTCAGAACTGCAGGCTATTGACAGTTGCGGGTAGAGTAGAATAAACTGTTGGAAAGTGTGACCAGAGACAGTTCCCAGCTCCACCCCAGCCAGCTGTCCCTTCATTTCAGAGGAGGTTTGATAGCCACTTGCTACGCTATGTTGGAGTAAGGTCAAAAGATGGTGACAGGTCATGCCATGCTGGCCTCTAGGAGCCATTTCTGCAAAAACGAATCATGCTTGTTCAGGAATACAATTACAGCTGTTTGAAAATAAGCATGCATGTTGTTCAATGTCCACATAAAATTATGACTCTTTCTTGCAAGGTATTTTTGTAACTAGAGTTTTGGTTTTTGGAGTGGGGGTTGGGGGCGGTTAATATGTGGTTGAGTCCACAGGTCTGTCCATAACCCACAGAAGAGTACAGGGGAATGCTACATTTTTATCTTGCTTTCATAAACTTTTAGGGTTTTAAGATTTCTTCTTGAAAATCTTTTGGGTTCTTTTCTAGTAACCTATTTTTACTTTATACAACCCCTCTGATAAAATGTTTGCTACTTTTTGTTTAAAATTCACTACATTCTTTAGAGAAATGACAGATTCATTGACCATTTTATGCTATTGAATTCCCAACGTGAGCAAGCTATTTAGAAAGCCAGTGCTTTTTGGAGCTTTGCAAGAAACAGTCTTTTGTGCTTTCTTTTTTGTGGCTTTACTTATAGTTTTTAATCTGAAGTGTTGTTTCATCTTTGCCAGATCAGCAAATAATCAGTGCTTTAGATTCTCTTAGAATGTATTTTCTGTTTCCTTTTCAACAAAGTAAAATGCAAGCATTTAAATATATCTTACCACTCAATGCCAAACACAAAGGAAATGTAAATACATCGTTGGACTAATTCACATCTGGTAGGGAGTAATTGTTGGATGTGTGCTGCTTAATCATAATTTAAAAAAAAAAAACAAGCTTTTAATTAAGCATCTGCACTGGGTCACACAGATGAAACTATAAAATGTGATTAAGAAGCCTTTCATTCTTTTGAGAAATAAGTGGCTACTCCAGTATCTTAGTATCCTTCTGCCTATAGATAAGAGTGTTGGAGTCACTGGCTACTTTTGTAGAAAATCAGAGAAGTTCAAGGTAAGCCCCAATAGGCTTATCACTTACCTGTTTAACTGCACCACTGAAATTTCCCAGTGCTTTATATGAATTCAGTAGGACAGCTTTCCACATTTTCATCAGATGTAGGAACTCTTAAAGCTGCACCTTAGAAGTTGTCTTTTCTGACTTCTGCATTTTACGTGAAAATAAAGTAGACCAAGAAAAGTTAAATACTTCGCCCAAGATCACACAGCTATTGAAACAATTTATACTAGAGCTTATGTTTTGTGATGGTTATAAGTTGTGTGAGTTATAATGCCCTGTCACCTCCCACCTCAGCATTCTCCTAGCTCTCTTCCAAGCAGCTTATTTTGGAGGACTGCAGAAAATGGACCTAGCAAATACAGTGGATTCCCCGATTCCCCTGTTTGCAATTATCTGCTTCACTGCATGACTCCATTAACTTAGCTAATCAAAAGAATATTGCAGTTCATCTCTCAATTTTCACCCTCAGGAATTAAAGATAAATATCTTTACCCAGCATTCTGACCGATAACAAGCTGAGGGACACAAAAGAGTCCTCAACTCAAAATACATCCTGGACTGCTTGAAATTCTTAGCATTTGTGTTGAAGTCTTGGATTCACTTCCTCAATCTAACCTAATTATCAATGTGACTTTAGAGAAGTGACTTAACTTCTTCTAGGTTCAGTTTCCCATGTATCAAGTACAGATAACAATGGCTATCTAATATGGGTTTTGTAAGGATTAGGTAAGATGGAGTTTGTAAATGCCAGATAAATATTAAGTATATTAAAATGGTAGTCAATGCTGTTAGTGTGGTTAAATGGATTGAAGAATCACGCTACCAGGAAGAGTAACACACAGGAAGAAGTAACTAACATTCAGCTAAAGGAGGCGGTCAGAAAGGTTGTTTAAAAGGTGAGGCTGGCCTTAAAGGGTAACGAGCAGCTTGTTAGTGGGGACAAAGCAAGGAGAGAAGGAGAAACAAGAGCACAGAGACTGGAAAGAAAATATAGTGTTGGGGGCATGACCTAAAGCTGGGGCCAACTGAAGCATAGAGTAGGTTGGAAAAAGCAGGAGACAATGAAAATGTGAACTGAGAGCCTCGTATGTCATGCTAGAAAGTTTGGACTGAACTCTGTCTCTGTCAGCAGGCACTAAAGGATGTTAAGTGAAAAGGGCATTAGAATGTATGGTAATGGGAGATGAGCTGACAGGGAAGCAGGTAGAAGGCAGTATCTAGTGCTTTGCAGCCACTGGATATGGAGAATATGAAGACTATTCACACCCTCCTGATTCTTGAGCCAATCCCGACCAGAAGTGGAGATTTAGCAATGTCTTATGTATTCCTAGAGGTCAAAATGGGGTGAGACTTGAGAACCCCATTACCCCACAAGCTCACTTGGTCATGCCATATGTTGGGCTTCTCTTTGCTATTTCCCTAGTCATTCCCTCTGTGACATCAGGGAGCCCAGCTAAGAGACTATTGCGGAAGTTCATACAATAGATGGTAAGAATCTCATCTTGGGTAGTGGTAGTAGAAAAAAGAAAGCAAGGAACCAGTTGAAAAGCTGTCTAAATCCCATTACTGGGTATATATCCAAAAGAAAATAAATCATTCTGCCAAAAAGACACATGCACTCATATGTTCATTGCAGTGCTATTCACAATAGCAAAGGCATGGAATCAATCTAGGTGCCTATCAATGGTGGATTGGATAAAGAAAATGTGGTACATATAATGCCATGGAATACTACACAGACATAAAAAATGCTCTTCACAGCAACATGAATGCAGCTAGAGACTGTAACCCTAAATGAGTTAACACAAGAACAGAAAATCAAATATTACATGTTCTCACTTATAAGTGGGAGCTAAATGCTGGATATTCATGGACATAAAGATGGCAACGATAGACACTGGGGACTACTAGACAGAGGAGGGAGAGACGGGAGTAAGGACTGAAAAAACCTCCCTATTGGGCACTATGCTTACTACCTGGGCGATGGGATCAGTCATACTCCAAACCTCAGCCTCGAGCAGTATACCCATGTAACAAACCTACGCATGTATCCTCTGAATCTGAAATTTAAAAGTTGAAATTTTAAAAAATAAAAGTTATCCAAGAGCTAGAATCTAAGGGCCTTTGTCTTAGAATTTTAAAGTGAAGATACTTTCAAGATCATCTGGTTCAATCCTCTCTTTTTATAACATGATGCCCGGCTCATAGTAGTTGAATATGTGTAAATCTTTGCTGAATAAATTAATGAATAAGTGAGGAATAAGACCTAGGAAGTGTTGATACCACTAGTTATTGGCATACCTGGCCTAACAACATAAACCCCCTGACTTCTAAGTCAGTGCTCTGAGAGCCTCATATGTCATGCTAGAAAGTTTGGACTGAGCTCTGTCTCTATGAGCGGGCACTAAAAGATGTTAGGTGAAAAGGACAACAGAGTGTATGGTATGGAAGACGAGTTGACAGCGAAGCAGATAGAAGGCAATATCTAGTGTTTTGCAGCCATTAAGCCACATTTGGGCTCATAATATATAGAAAAGTATTGAGAAAGACGTTGTCTGAACCTAATTTTTATTCACAGTGTCATTTATAAAGTAACACATAAGAATAAACAAAGATTCTTCTAACGAAGGAATTTTTTATCATCTGTTACACTTTTCATGCCTAAGTATCTGTTTTTGCATTTCTATTAATACATAATTTGATGGGTATATATAATAATGCTACCTGCAAGACTGATGTGTAAAGTCAGTAGAACCATGGTAAGATCCAGAACCTCCAAAATTGAATTCTTCTCCAATTGATGGCTGTTTTTATAACTGTCACTCTAAGGAGACCATCTGGGAATTTTTAGAAACTGCTTCAAATTATTTTAAAGGAGACCCAACTTCAACTCTACTGGTATGACATACCACAGTGTTTCACTTTGGGGAATAAACTGTGTTGAGAGCAGTTATTTTCCATTTAACTGATGTGGTGAGTAGCACATCCCCAAAGGTACATGTCAGAATTTATTATGTTTGTGGGGGTTGAGTAGACTCAGAATAGATGTACAATATTATAATAAAATTATGTATTATGATTTAAAACACAAATTAATATAAGCTGCAGAAAATAAAGCTCAGTCAAATCTTATTAACCGAGAGGAAACTTTAAAAATAATCCTTTTTAATGTAGAGTGCATGTAATTGGTAGGATGGGAGTTGTCAGGTTTTTTTATTTTTCTTTTATCGAAAATCTGGATAACCTGGCAAAAACAGAAGTTAGAAACACTAAACTGGAGGTAGTACATTTAGCTGTGAAATCTTTTCTGGTTTCCTCTGACTAAATCTCTCCATCCTTTATTCAGTGAGAATCTATCCTAAATATCTGAAGAATTCTCAACATAGTAATGATGCTCTGTATATAGTGTAGAGAAATCTTGGAACGGGTAGAACTCACACAAAGGAACAAAGTCTGAGATGCATTTGCAAGCCTCAGACATGAGATAGGAGCAATGTCAGGAAGAGTGATGGAAGATACCTTTGAAGAGGTGAGGAAGGAAATGAATTGGTAGGCATGATTCCATACATAGAAAGGAAGTGCTCTTGAGGGTAAAGGGATAGCAGAATTTAACTAGAGGCAAGTAACAAGTTGTAAGTTGTGAGTAGTAAAGATACCAGCTTCACAATAATAACTTATTTGGTGGTAAAGACAAAGATAAGTTGGAAAGACTTAAACAGCTGATCAAGAGATCAAGTAGTTTGAACTTAATGGAGTAGACTGTAAGATGAGAATTGATTAGGAAGTAAATTATTCTAGTCTGGTCCAAGGTTGTGTTTAAGGAAGGCAGACAGGGAGTGGTAAGTGAGAGATGTTGAAAAGGAAGATTCTGTAGGCCACAGTGACTCAAAGAATGCGGGGGTAGAGGAAAGAGGTATAAAAATAACTCTAATTAAAGCAATGCTTTATGTAGAGTGCCCTATTTTATCCAAAATGATGAGGTATCCTATTCTGTATTTTGATTCCCATGACTAAGAAAGAAAAAATTATCTTAGAACATTTTTTCATACAGGACAGCAGTTTTAAAGCTCCTGCTTCATCAAACTCACTCTACCTCACTTGCACTTTGAAATTCCGTAATTGGCAATCAGGTTAGTGTGAGACCAGACCTGTGGGACACCTAACTCATCACTCACACTCAATCTGACCAACAGGCCTGAGGTCAGTAGCCCTAGAACTAACCTAAATATGGCCTGAAGTGAATGACCATTTAGCAAACAAAGTAAATTTTCCAGCAATATAGTCATGAAAATATATGCTTAGCTTTCAAAAGAAATGTATCTTCTTATTTTTATGGAGAAAAAATTTGATAAAATTATAAGTATTTTCACAAGGATGATCTCATTTTCACAGTAGCTCTGCAAAAGAGGAAATGTAAGAGATATTTTTATTCCCATTTTATAAAAGAAGAAATTGAGAGATGGGGAGATCAAGTGACTCTTCCAATTCTCCCTCTTAAGTAGGCCAACAGGTTAGAGCCAGAGCCAGTCTTCCTGATGACGTCCCTTTCTGTGCTCTTAAACCCAATCTGTCTGAGGACTTGGCATGGCACTGTCAGATGACATATACCAGGTGTCTTATATTTTTATTTCACGACATGTAAATGACATTCATACAGCACAGTCTATTAATATTCTATCCAATAAGTTCTATCTGAACAAGCAAATGTTTGCTGACATCCCCGTCTATAAGAGTTTTGGGCATGACTTATTATCTAGACATCTATATTTTTTTTAAAGTGGGCAGTTGAGTACCGTCAAGTTGTTATATAGTTTTATCCTGTGATAACTGACCACTCATCTTTTACATTCAGAAATCTTCTACGTATCTTCATAAAGATATTGTTGCAGTGTTCTTTATCCTTGCCTGATGACTTGAAAAATTGCTGTTAGTGGAAAATATCCATAAATTGTAAAAGGCAGTCTTACTAAGAAACACAAATAGTTCTCACTCTGTTTCTAAATAGCAAAATCACATTAAAACTCAAAAATAGATAACATTAATCACTACAATTCAAACTACTACTCTCCAGACCTGGCAGGGAAACTTGAGAGCTTTCAACATAACCCTTAGTTCTTTCCCGTGAAATTCTGGCAGAGCAGAGGGAAGGAGAGAGCGTGCTTGGGGACTGGGGAGTCTGTTAACAGTGATTAAAGTTAGGGAGAGCCTTAGAGGAAGTGGCATTTGTTACCTCTCTGACTTGTACTTGGCCATTCAGAAACCCATTGTTTCCACAATCATACTCAAGTCATCCTTGACTGTAACTGTGGTGGGAGTATCTTGGTAGAACTGTCCTGATTTTATAGAAGAATATAACAAAGGACAAAGAGTAATTACTGAAATAGCAATCATCTTTTACATAACAATTTACAGCTTAGAAACCCTTTCACCTGTATGATCTCATTCGTTATTTCCCATGGAACAATAAGTTGCTATTACTATTGTTCATCATTACTTCTAAAAAATCTGAGTCACAGAGGATTGAAGCCAGTTTGGGAAAGTTATACAGCTAATAAGTGATGAAACTAGAACTCAGACCAAAGTCTTTTGACCTCATATCCCATGTGATCTCTACTATACCTTGCAGCCTCCTAAACCTAAGAAGAATGTTGGAGCAAGAATGAAAGTAGACATAAAAAACAGTCAATGAGTTAAAAAAAAACTCCCTGAATAGGAAATTGAGGAAATGAGGCATACCCAAGAGAAAATCCAAAAGGCCAATAAACATGAAAAGATGCTCACCTTCACTGGCAGTCTGGAAAATGCAAATCAAAACTATGATCACATCCATTAGATTGGTAAAAATTAAGTCTGAGAATATGAAGTACTGTGTCAGATGTAAAGCAATGAAAATTTCAACACACTACCGATCAGAGTGTAAATCAATATGACCTCTTTTGTCAGCCATTTGCCACTATCTAACAAAGTTGAAGATGCACATGGTCTGTGCCAGCATGAGGTTCATAGCAGAGTTATTTTCAATAGCCACAGATTTGTCATAACTCCAGTGTCCATTAACAAAAGAATGGATGAATGTTATTAAGTAGTAATATAGCCATCACTAAATACTGTATTACAATGAAAACTAATCAACTAGAGGCACAAGTATCAAAATAGATAAATATCACAAACATATTTTAAGAAAAGTTACAGAATATTAAAATATATACCATTTACAAAAGGCTTAAAATATGTAAAATACTTTCCAGGGAGTATTATTATTTAGAGATTAGATACTATTTAGAGATATTGTTTTTACGGACACCTAGATATGATATAAACTATAAAGGTATATGTAAATAACAAACCTCAAATAGGGCAATGGTTACCTTGGAAAGGGCTGTAAAGGAGTGCAAGTTGGGGGAGAGGTGCTAGCCAAGGGGGATTCAACTAATATGAGCAATGTTCCAATCATTAAGTTGGATGTTAGTATACAAGTATTTGTTGTTCTTTCAACCTTTTAAATGTAGAAAATATAACATTAAAACTAAAAGAAACAGGAGGAGAGAAAAATAGTCTATCCGAATCAGACACTTCTCTGGGACACTGAGATGAATGGAATCAATTAAAAACGATTCCCAAAGCATCCCCAGCTGCCACAGTCTGAAGAGGAATTATAATAACAGTGAGGGAATGTCCACTCCAATTCAGTTCTGAGCCGTGGACCCATGTTCCAGCCACCACATCAGTACCCTCTCTGATAAACATTATGGAAAAGTGAAGTTCCATCTGACCAATCACATAGGTTGTGACATTTCCTAGAGGCAGACCTAACCTGGATCCCTGAAAATGTCTGCTTGGCCTCTCTGTCAATTTGGGAAGAGGGACTGTTAATTAAGACAATGCTGTTAATTGTTTTATTCATTTTATGTTATACACCTACAAAAGACCAGAAAAGTAGTCAACTCTAAAAGTTCAACTCTGTTTTTCATTTTTAACGTTTGCAAGCTTGCTGGGCAAGGATGTCTCAGAATGAAATCCCTAGCCATTTGTACCTCCCATTCCAGAATTATTCTGATAAACTGATGTCTGTTGAGTTGCTTATTTGAAGATCTGTGAAAACATGTCTCTTCATCCCTAATATACTCTTCAGCATAGTCAGGCACAATCTCAATTTGCAAGCTCAATTTTCAAGTATTATGGTTTGTGAAGATAAAAATACCAATCCATGATAAAATAGTTCTCCAAAAATAAAATTGTTATTCATACATAATTGAAATTTTTAAAAAAACATTTATCTCAAACAGCCGTGATTTTCTGCATTTTAAGCAGGAAAAAATATTTCTCTGAATATATTTTATAATGGATAATTTGCATTCAGAGCATTTCTAATCATAAAGTTGGCCTCTAACCAGTAGACCTCTGAAAATCTGTGATAGTTCACTGGGGAGAAAGGACAAGTGCCTTTATTGAAAATGATCCACAGAAATATTAGTTTATCTAAGATCAGAGGATGAACTGTGGCAACTTTCTGTTTGAAACCAAGGGTCCCAAATCTCCTCCATCCTATTTTAACAGCAATCATATTAATAATAGTCCACATTTATTGAGCACTGTGTGTCATACACTATGCCAAGTACTTCTCCTACATTATGTCATTTCATTCTCACAACTTTACAAATGAGGAACTGTGGCTCAAAGCAGGGAACTTGGTCAATATCATGTATCTGTTAAATAGTAGAGCCAAGATGTCAACCCAGCTCCCTAATCCCAAAACCTGCACCCTTGACCTTTGCTCGCATATACATGGAAGCTTTGTAATTACCTGCTATAGATGGAAAAAAATAAATGGGCAAATATTTTTCTGTTCCATAAAAAAGAAAAAAGGCAATTGACTTATTCAACTTATACAAAAAAAAAAATATGCTAGGGCTTTCTTTTTCGTCTAAAACTCATGACCACTACTTCTCAATAGTTCGAAAATTATATTAACTGAATTACACTGAAGATGGAATATAAGATGAAAAAGAAGCATAGAGAATGTGCTTCTTCAAGGTACACATTCCTCTAACCTTTTCTTTCAGAGCCTTTGTTTCTGAATATGAAGTTGTTTCTGAACTTCAAGAATAACCAAATAGCTTTTTTTCAGCACTTCATCATTGTATTTGCTGGCAGTCCTGTTGTAACCTTGAGTCACCCACAGTGATTTTAAGTATTATTCTAATTGATTTTCTCACTGCTTACTAAGAAACAACACCTCTCACTAGTCTCATAAATAATTCCATTTCTCTATGTCAATGTTAATTGAACTTACCTCATGTTGTCAATCTCTTTTTTTCTTACAGGTGATGTCATTGTCTATATTAATGAAGTTTGTGTCCTTGGACACACTCATGCAGATGTTGTCAAACTTTTCCAGTCTGTTCCTATTGGTCAGAGTGTCAACCTGGTGTTGTGTCGTGGCTACCCTTTGCCCTTTGATCCTGAAGACCCTGCTAACAGCATGGTGCCACCCCTTGCAATAATGGAGAGGCCACCTCCAGTGATGGTCAATGGAAGACACAACTATGAAACATATTTGGAGTACATTTCTCGGACCTCACAGTCAGTTCCAGATATAACAGATCGGCCGCCTCATTCTCTGCACTCCATGCCAACTGATGGTCAGCTAGACGGCACGTATCCACCGCCCGTCCATGATGACAATGTGTCTATGGCTTCATCTGGGGCCACCCAAGCTGAACTTATGACCTTAACCATTGTGAAAGGTGCCCAGGGCTTCGGCTTCACTATTGCCGACAGTCCTACAGGACAGCGGGTGAAACAAATACTTGACATTCAGGGATGCCCTGGCCTGTGTGAAGGCGACCTCATTGTTGAGATCAACCAGCAGAATGTACAGAACCTGAGCCATACAGAAGTAGTGGATATACTTAAGGACTGTCCCATTGGAAGTGAAACTTCTTTGATTATCCATCGAGGAGGTAAGACAAACACTGGCTCAGCAATAAAATATGTGGATAAGATAGTAGGATCATTTAATAATATTGTTAAAATGCAGATTTCCTTGGAGTTGAATGAAATTATACTTTAAAAAATAAAGCTTAAAGAGTGAGAGAGAAAAACATGAATTAAAGGAAGCTTTGTTTTTGAATTCAGAATATGTCTTTTTCTATTTTGTATTAAACACAATAATAATAGTTCTTTCAGTCTTACAGACATATTGATAGAAAGTTGGAGGGTAAAGATTAAATCCCCAACTATGAATGTATTTTGTTTCAAAAGTTCATTCATATATCGGTCATGGAGAACTCAAACTGCTTTCCCATTGATTTAATTAAGAAACCTGCTTTTACGATGGAAGCAATGCTTTGAATCGTGCTTAGGTTTCCAGGCTAGCAGGTGGAAGCCGGTTCAACCCCTGCTAAGCCCAAGCACAGTCTTGACAATACTCAGAAGGACCATGAACTGTGAGAGCTGTGGGAGCTGTGCTGCTGTAGAAAAATCTTTTCACAGTTTGGAATGATGCTGTTCAGGACACTTCTGCTACTACAGGAACTGCTCTAGCAACAATTACCCATAGTGCCTCCCATGATCTGGGGAGAAAGTTACAGAACAGGGTGAGGGCTGAAGTTCTAGCCTGAGTGTCCTGGGCAAAGTATGGAAATAGGAACAGTGCCAAGTGTGGTAGAAGCTCTGAGCCCTGAATGTTTCTTCCCCTCTACCTTTTCTGTGGGGAAGGGAATGGGGTAAAGCACAGGACCCCTTCTCCACACCTCTGCTGCTTTGCTCTGGATGACCAGTGAACCTGGAGAGAGAAGGGAGGGAAGGGGCCATAGATAAAGAGGATACTATCTCGAAAAAAGAGTGTAAAGGAAAAGGATCAGGCTAAGCCCTGGTTTTCCCATTTGCCAATTTGTGGACTTAGGACACTGAAAGTCAATGAGCCTCAGCCATGTCATCTGTTACAATGGGATAATACTACTACCTAACCCAGTGGTAGTGTTGTAGCCCAACATCTGCTCACTAAATGTCTGGCGAGTGTAAACATCGAAGCTTCAGCATGGGTGGGTCAGAAGGAACAGGACAATGAGGAACTCATGCATGAAGGACACACGTGTGACAAACATGTGGTTGCCGATTCAAAGCACTCAAAACAGCCTGAAACTCTCAGTTTGAAATGCAAGTGAAGGCAGTCAAAGCTGAAAGAAAGAAGCACCTTTTATGATTTATTTGGCCCTGTCTGCAGGTGTTTTTCCTTCAAGGAAGTATTACATTGTTGATTCCTTGTTTGGAAACGGACAGCAAACACCAGGCATTTGTGAGCAGCACTCTACAAAGTCTTAGGTTCCTGTACTAAAAGGGAAATTCATATGATAGCCAAACAATCTTAAATTTGACCTTCTCAAGGCATTGTTACAAAATAGCACTTGAATTCTCATAATTAAATGTTGGCAAGGTATTTTAATTTCTTGCATTGCTTAAGATTAAAATAAACATTGCTAATTAAATAGCCATATCTTCATAGTGTCCAAATGAAAATCAAATATTTGGACCAAGTTCTTGATATTAAATGGTATCACAAACTCACTGTGCAGTATCCGCTGTATGATTCATAGAAACAAATTTGGATGCATTTTTTATATACAGCTTCTTCTAAAAGCATGACATAGCAGAAAAAAGGTACTTTGAAATCCCTAATTTACATTATGGTAATTTGTACTTTTCTGAAAATATTCGTTGTGTGCCTGCTATCAGCTTGGCTACCCTATTCTCACTTTTCCTTTGCCCCCCATTTACTCCACAAGTAATCAAAGTGGTCTTTGCATTTGGTTTGTGTTTGGGGATGAGGGAATTGGTTTTCGTTTTTTGCCTAGCATAGCAAAATGCAGAATGCTGTGATGCTTAAAGTACTTCTAGTCGAAAACCTCTTGAGTTTACCCTAATTCCCACAATTTATACTCATCTCTCTGAAATTAATAGGAACTAGCACCATGCTTATGTGGTGAAATTCACTTTATCTTATTATGGGCTACCAGAAGTGCCTATGACCTCTTTGAGATAAGCAGACTCAAGAGCTGAGTCGCAGGCCTGGGTCCTTATATCAGGACCATGGGTGGTCAGCTGTTTTTAATTATTTACTAGAGTTTTTAATTTATAAAGTAATAATGTACATGGTTTAACTTTTTTAAAGCAAATAATGTCAACAAGTATAAAATGAAAGTAATTGTCTGTCCTATCCCAGACTTTCAGTCCTTTCTCCCAGAAGCAAATATACTGTTTGTATGTATAGTCACAGAAAGTTTATGGTCTACTAGCACGTGTATGAATATATATAGTATGTTTAATATAGATGGGATAAGTGTGTGCTACTTTAAAATACCTAGGTTATTTGGTATTTGTTTTACATACACCATGTGATATAATTTACATACCACAACACTCACCAATGTAAGTGTATGCTCAGTAAGTTGCTAAAATGATATAGTTGTGCAACAATCATCATAATCCTTAGAACATCCATCATCCCGAATTCTCCCAAACCCCAGGTAACCACTAATATGCTTTCTGAATCGTTTTGTCTTTCTATAATTTTTTCATAAATGGAATCATACAGTATATAATATTTTACTTAGCTTAATGCTGGTGAGAGTTACCTATGTCGGTGAGGTTTAAGTGTTCGTTTGTTTTATGGCTGCATAGTATTCCATTGTACAGATACACTCCATTTTCCTGTCCATTCATTAGTGTATGGACATTTGAGTTGTTTTCAGTTTTTGACATTTATGAATCATGTTGTTATGAACATTTGGATACACATGTTTGTGTTGCTTATATTTTCATTTTTCTTGGGTAGACACCTAGGAGTAGTATTGCTCAGCTGTAAGAAGAATATATATTTAAATTGTTAAGAAGTAGAATGTTTTCCAAAATGGCTGTTGTACAAGGTTTCCAATATCTCCCCATTGTTTTTCTTTTTTTTTTTTTTTTTTTTTTTTTGGAGACAGAGTCTCACTCTGTTGCCCAGCCTGGAGTGCAGTGGCATGATCTTGGCTCACTGCAACCTCCAACTCCTGGGTTCAAGCAATTCTCCTGCCTCAGCCTCCTGAGTAGCTGGGATTACAGGCACGTGCCACCACATCCGGCTAATTTTTTATATTTTTGGTAGAGACAGGGTTTCACTGTGTTAGCCAGGATGGTCTCAGTATCCTGACCTCATGATCCACCCACCTCAGCCTCCCAAAGTGCTGGGATTACGGGCGTGAGCCACCGTGCCTGGCCCAAGTTTTTTTTTTTTTCTTATATGGATCATTCTTTTGCTGTTATAGCTAAGAAATCTTTGCCTGACCTGAGATTTCTTGTGTTTTCTTCTAAAAATTGTATACCTTTAGCTCTTTTATTTAGGTCTGTAAACATTTTAAGATAATTTTTGTGTATACTGTGAATTAAGGGCCTAACTTCATTTTTTTTTTTTTTTGCTTATGTACATCCAATCATTCTAGCACCATTTGTTGAAAAAGCTAATTTTTTATTGAATTCCCTTGACACTTTTGTCAAAAATGAATTAGCATAAATGTGGAGGTTTATTTCTAGATGCCCTATTCTGTTCCATTGATCTGTTTGTCTATTCTTGTGCTGCTACCACACCCTCTAGGTTACTTTAGCTTTCTATTAAGTCTCGAAACCAGAGAGTGTTAGTCCTCCAACTTTTTCTGCTTTTTCAAAATAATTTGGCTATTCTAGGTCCTTTGCATTTCCATAGACATTCTGGGATTGCATTGTTCCTTTTTTTTTTTTTTTTTAATAGACAGGGTCTCACTCTGTTGCATAAGCTACAGTACAGTGGTGCAATCATTGCTCACTGCAGCCTCAAACTCCTGGGCTCAAGTGATCCTTCACCTCAGCCTCTCCAGTAGGTAGGACTACAGGCACATGCCACTGTACCTGGCTTTTTAAATTTTCTTTTAGTGATGAAGCCTCACTGTGTTTCCCAGGGGTGTCTAGAGCTCCTGGGCTCACGCAATCCTCCTGCCGCCAAAGAGTTGGGATTACAGGAATGAGTCACTGTGCCTGGCCTAGGATTGCCTTTTTTATTATTTTGTTACATAAAAGGCCTGCTGAGATTTGGGTGTTTCATTGCATCTATAGAGCTATTTGTGGAAAATTGCCAACATTGAACCTTTTAATTCATAAAGATAGTATATCTCTTCACTTATTCGGATCTTTAATTTCTCTCAGAAACAGTTTGTAGTTTTCAATGTACAGATCTTGTACTTTTGTTCAATTTATTTCTAGCTATTTTATTCTTGTTGATGTTATTGTCAATGGAATTGTTTTATGTCTTTTCAGGTTGTTTATTGCTAATATATAGAAATGCATTTGTTTTTCATTTTTGATTTTGTACACTGCAATTTTATTAAACTGACTCTTTAAGTCTGGAGGCTTTTTGTAGACTCCATAATATATTCTATGTAGTTATTATACCATCTGGTAATAAAGACAGTTTTACTTCTTCCTTTCCAATTTGTATGCCTTTGACTTCTTTTCCTTGCCTTATTACACTAGCTTGAACTTCCCAGAATAATATTGAGTGCAAGAGAGGTGAGCAGACATCCCTACCTTGTTACCAGTTTTAGAAACTGTTAGTCTTGCATCATTACATCTGATTTTAGGACAGGATTTTTATATGCCCTTTATCAGGTTGAGAAAGTTGTCTTCTATTCTTGGTTTGCTGGAAATTTAAATAATCAATAGGTCTTGGTTTTTATCAAATGTTTTTGCTGCAGCTATTGGGATGATCTGGTAGTTTTTGTCCTTTATTAATAATGGTATATTACATAACACGATTTTTAGTTATTGAACTAATTTAATGTTCCTGGGATAACAACCCTACTTGATCATGGTATATAACTCTTTTTGTATGTTGCTTAATTTCGTTTGCTCATATTTTGTCAAAGATTTTTTAATCTGTTTGGGGGAAGGTTTTTCTGTTGTTTTCTTTTCATGTGATATATTTCTCTGGCTTTGGTGTCAGGATAATAGTGGCTTCATAAAATGAGTAGGAAAGTGTTCCCTCTCCCTCTGTCTTCTGAAACAGTTTGTGTAGGATTGATATTATTTCTTCCTTAAAAGTCTGATAGAATTCACCAGTGAAGTCATCTAGTCTGAGCTTTTATTTGCAGGAAGGTTTTTAGTTATTAATTCCATTTCTTTTCTTGATTTAATGTTTTCTCCTTAAATCAGTTTTGGTAATTTATGTATTTCTAGAAATTTTTATAATTCATCTAAGTTGTTGAATTAGCATAAAGTTTTTAATAAAATTTTATGTAATTCCTTTTTAAGAACTAACTTTTGAAATTGCTGATTTTCTGTTTTCCGTTTCAACATTTTACACACTGGTAGTTAATAGTTTTTTCTCTCCAGCTTACTTCGTGTTTGATTTACTTTTCCTTTTCTGTCTTCTTGAGGTGGAAGCTTAGAGGATTAATGATTCCATTTCTTTCTAACGAAATCACTTAAAACTATAAATTTCACTCCAACTACTTCTTTAGCTAAATTCCATAAATTTTACTATGTTGTGTTTCCCTTTTTCACTCCGTCTAAGATATTTATTTCCCTTGTAATTTCTTTTTTGACCTATAGGTTACTTAGAAAACTGTTTATTATCCCAACATTTGGAATTTCCCAAATCTTTTTCTATTGTTGATTTCTAATAATTTCATTGTCGAAGAGAACATGTTTTGTATGATTTTGGTCCTGTTGAGTACATTACAGTTGTATATGTCCTAGTGCCTTGCTGTTTTTTAATATTAATTTATTTTGGAGGGTTTTATATATTAGTTCAGAAATACATCTTGTTTTTAATACTTAATCAGATTCCCACTAAAGCTAATGGATATTGTTGTTGCTTTCAGGCTTTTTCTATTAGAAAAACAGTGTATCTTTTAAGTCTATTTTTAATTGACAATAATTATACATATTTATGGGGTATATGATGTTTCAACACATGTATATGCTGTATAATTATCAAATCAGGGTAAGTAAATCCATCACCTCAAGCATTTATCATTTCTTTGTGGTGAAAACATTCAAAATCCTCTATCTACTTTGAAATATACTATACATTATTGGTAACTATAGTCAACCTAATGTGCAGTAGGACACAGGAACTATTTTCTCCTAACAGTAACTTCGTATCCTTTGTACAATTTCCCCCTACCCCTCCTTCCCACTACCCTCCCCAGCCACTGCTATCCATTATTTTATTCTCTATTTCTATGAGATGAACTCTTTTATATTCTGCATATAAGTGAGATCGTGCAGTA
This sequence comes from Pan troglodytes, assembly GCF_028858775.2. Classification (NCBI taxonomy): domain Eukaryota; kingdom Metazoa; phylum Chordata; class Mammalia; order Primates; family Hominidae; genus Pan; species Pan troglodytes. Next base: position 87,609,690 of record NC_072404.2, on the reverse strand, counting down.
TTTGTCTTTCTGGGCCTGGCATACTTAATGTAATGTCCTCCAGGTTTATTCATGTTGTTGCAAATGACAGGATTTCATTCTCTTTTGTGGCTGAATAGTATTCCATTGTGTAGATTTACCACATTTTCTTTAACCATTCATCCATTGATGGACACTTGGGTTGGCTCCATATCTTGGCTATTGCGAATAGTACTTCAATAAATATAGGAGTGAAGATAACTTTGTGACATATTCATTTTATTTTCTTCAGATATATACCCAGTAGAATTACTGATCATGTAGTAGTTCTATTTTTAATATTTTGAGGAACTTCCATACTGTTTTCCGTAATGGCTATACTAATTTACATTGCCATCCACAGTGTGCAAGGGTTCCCTTTTCTCCACATCCTCGCCGACACTTGTTATCTTTTGTCTTTTTGCTAATAGCTATCTTAACACATTGAGGTGATATCACACTGTGGTTTTGATTTGTATTTCCCTGATAATTAGTGATGGTGAGCAATTTTTCATATAACTGTTAGCCATTCGTATGTCTTTTGAGGAATGTCTACTCAGCTCTTTCGCACTTTTTTATTATTATTATTTTTTTTAGCTGTTAAGCTGTTTGAGTTCCTTGTATATTTTGGATATTAACTTCTTGTCAGATGAGTAGTTTGCAAATATTTTCTCCTATTTTGTAGGTTTTCTCCTATTTTGGAGGTTGTAGATTGTTCTTTTTCAGTATGCAATCTTTTTAATTGGATGTAATCCCATTTGTCTGCTTTTTTATTGCCTGTGCTTTTGAGGCATATCCAAAAAACCATTGTCCAAGCCAATATCATGAAGTATCTCCGCATGTTTTACTATAGTACCTTTATAGTTTTGGATCTTACGTTTAAGTTTTTAATGCATTTTGATTTGATTTTTGTGAGAGACAGAAGTCTAGTTTTATTTCCAATTTTCACAGCACCATTTATAAAGCTATGCTTTCCCCAATGAATCTATTTTATCTAAGTATAGCCACTCCTACTCTTTTGTTTACTGTTTGCCTGGATATCTTCTTCTATCCCTTTATTTTCAGCCTCTGTGTGTCCTTAAGGTTAATGTGAGTCTCTTGTAAGCAGCATATAGTTGGATCTTGTTTTTTAAACTATTCAGCAAATCTGTGTCTTGATTGGAGATTTCAATCCATTTACATTCAAAGTATTTATTGATAGATAAGGACTTACTACTGATGTTTTGTTAATGGTTCATAGTAGAGATATCTATGATTTACAGAGCAACATAACAGTATTGAATTATTCTGGATTTGATATATTTGCCCTTATCAGTGAATGTTGTACTTTCATATGCTTTCATTTCTACTTGAAGAACTCCCTTAAGCATTTGATGTAAGGCAGATGTAGGGGAATGATTTCCCTCAACTTTTGCTTGTTCAGGAAAGACTTTCAGCACTTTCAATATCATCCCCTTCTTTCTTAGACTCCAGGGTTTCTGCTGAGACATCTGTTCATAGTCTAATGGTAGTTCCCTTGTGTATGACTTGACATTTTTCTCATTGCTGCTTTTTAAATTCTTACTTTTTCTTTGACTTTTGACCATTTAATTGCACTTTGTCTCAGTGAGGACCTCTCTAGGTTGAGTTTGTTTGGGAACCTGTAAGCTTCATTAATCTGGATGTTTTTATCTCTTCCAAGACTTGGGAAGTTTTCACCAACTATTTTAAAATTACAGATAAGCTTTCTGTCCCTATCTTTGTCACTTCTTTTTCTGAAACTCTCATAATGCAAATGTTTTCTCATTTAATGGTATCCCAGGACTCCCATAGGCTGTTTTCACTTTTTTATTGTTTTGGGTTTTTGTTTTTGTTTTCCCCTCTGATTGGGTAATTTCAAAAGATCTAGATCTATCTTCAAGTTCAGAGATTCTTTCTTCTGCTTGATCTAGTCTGCTACTGAAGCTCTGTATTGTATGTTTTTCATTTCATTCATGAAATTCTTCAGCTCCAAGATTTCTATTGGTTCTTTTTTAGATATCCATCTCTTTGTTAAATTTCTCTTTGAGATCATGAACTGTTTCTCTGATTTTTTTCAACTGTCTATCTGTATTCTCTTGTATCTCACTGAATTTGCTTAAGACCATTATTTTTAATTCCTTTTCAGACAATTTATAAATTTCCCTTTTTCTGGAGGTTAGTTACAGAGTTATTGTGTTCCTTTGGTAGGGTCATATTTTCACCTCCAAACAAGTCTTAGTATGCCAGCTGAAAAAGATGTAGTGGCTGGTTCCAAGTATATTCAGTGGTATAGTCTTTGCACAGATTCTTCAGCTGCAATTAACATTTGCAATGATGTCTCAGCAGCCTAGGCTATAGGAGTTTGTGGCAGCAGCAGTGGCAGCATAGATTGCTGGGGTTCTTGGTGGCAAGAGTTTTGAGACTGTCCTGATCATGTTTTCTCCACAATGGGCAGACTTAGCTGAATGAATCCCTCTTGGTGTTGGGTCTAACATGGTCAATATGCAGCTGCAGCATATGCAGCTGCAGCAGCACTGGGCTCCAGGACACAGGTGTCAGAGCAGCTGTGAAACTGAGGTCCGGGGTTCAAGATCTTGCCAACCTATTGTAACAACTGGGTCTTGTGGTATAGGTTTACTCTCTGAGGCAGAGTTGGATAGAGATTACCCACAGAGCCAGGATCTGTGACTCTGAGGCAACCTCCAGGAGCTTAGGCCCAGGGGGCCAGCTTGTAGCTATGTCTCTGACCCTGAGGGCAGGGCACGGCACTGGCCTGGCTCCAGAAAAGAAGGGATGCTATGGAGATTTGGGCCTGGTGAGCAGGATACAGCTGCAATTTGTGAACCAGAGCCAATACAACATAGCGTCAAGTCAGATCGTGGGGGATGAGACACTATTTAGTGGTGACTTTGGACCCTGAGGTGCTGGAACACAGCAGCATCCCAGACTTGGTAAGGTCAGGTGCAGCAGCAAGAACCCTAGAATAGCAGAGTGCAGCAATTGCTTAGGCTCTGGTGGGACAGGGAGCAGCACAGAGATGACTTTACTCCCCAGTGAAGGGTTTGTCTCAGCAGCTCAGACTCTAAGGGGCTACTTTGACTCCAGGAAAGCAGGGTACTAGTTGTTTTGCATGCGGGCCAGGGTGTCTCAGCCCAACCAATGCTGTTTCTCTGGGATGCAGGGTTTCTATCAGCTCAGCCCAGGGATGCATGGCTACTCAGCTTCACCAGGGCACTAATTCCTTTGGAGGCAATGTGCTGCTTCAGCTCAGTCCCAGGAGGTGTGACTGCTCTCAGTGGCCAAGACATCATTTCCCAGGAGGCAGGGCACATCTTCAACTCAGGCACTGGTGGGACATGACTCCTCTGGACAGCCAAGGTACTGTTTCCCCAGGATGCTGGGCACTATTTCAGCTCAGACACGGGGGAGCTGGATGTAGCAGTTACTGGGAGGTGTAGATGAAGCTGTGTTGTTAATCCACTGTTTCCTTGGGAGGCAGTGCACAGCTTTATTTTGGGCCCTGATTGACAAGATGCAGCAACCACTGGGAGGGGTAGATAGAGCAGCTCTACAGCAGCTTGGCCTCACAGGGTAGGGTATGGTAGCAGCTCCACTCAGGGATGGTGAACCACTGAACAGGGGTGGCTCCATGGTGGCTAAGCCCTTAGGCATGGGAGGGTGCCATGGCCACTCACCCCCAGAGCAGGACATAACCTAGCAGTAGTTCTGATTCCAAGATGGCAAAGCACAGTAGCCGTGTGGGTCATAGGGGGCAAGGCACAGTGTCGGCTTGTTTTCTGGAGGGAGCATGGCTGTGTGGACTCCTGACACCTCCTTCAGCTGGGTTCAGTGTCTGTGAGGACTGCAGGAGTCCCCAGTGGTGAGGACAGCAGGTGTCCAAGGTGTTGATGGGGGATGCTGGGGTCCACCTGCTTACCTTTTCCTCACAGGGAGAAGTCCCTCCTGGTTCTGAGCTGAGCCCAGCTGGGAGGTGAGGTGGTGGAGGCCAGGGGTTTCCTTCCATTCTCTCTGGGGCCATCCTAGATTTCTGTGCTCTACAGGGTTTCTGCTACTCCTTTGATGTGCACTGGTGCTCTCCTTTAGTTATTTTCATCAAAATGTAATTACTTATCTGTTGTTTGGACTGTCCTTGTGGGGTAGGGACAAGTGCTAAGAGTTTCTAGTTGGCCATCTTGCCCCTTTCTCAGTTTCAACAAATACTTTTTGAATGCCCACAATGTGCTAGGCACTTTTTTAGCACTAGAGATAAAGCAATAAACAAAGCCAATCATATCCTTTTCCTCATGGAATTGATATTATTAGAGACAGACCAAAAAATAAATAACATAAATATGTCCTTAGTTTGTTTCTTACATTTATATCTCCTATCCCCCTGGAGTTTTATCCTTGAATATCTATCTTATGCCCAGCTCCTTTACTGAGTTATCTTAGTGTTTCTCATAATTTTTTCAGTTCATTTCATGGTATTGTATTTGGGGGCATACACGCGTACCACCTACAAATAACAATCGCTTTGCCTCCTCCTTTCTTATTTGCATACCTTTGATTTGTGTTATTATATACATGTCACTGTTAATAGTGAGGATTATGGAAATTTCTATCCATTTCCTGACTTAAATGGAAAGTCTCGTTTTACACTCTTAAATACAATACTGGCCTTCCATTTAAGATTAATATTTGCCATGCTAAGGAAATACCCCTCAATTCCCATTTCATTCAGAATCTGTATCAAAAATGGGTAATAAATTTTATCCAAAGCTTTTTTTTGCCATCTTTGGAGATGATTATTATTTTCTCCTTTGACTTATCACTATGATGAGTTGCATTAAGGGACTCATTAGCATTAAGCTATCCTTTCATTCCTGGAATAAACTATGTTCAATCATATTATGCCTATAATACACTCCTAAATTCTATTTGTTTACATATAATTTTGCATCAACTTTAAATGACATTGGCCTAAAATTTCCTTTTTGTTATATTTTTTACCATCACATTTTACTATTAAAGTTATGCTGATGTCTTAAAAGCAATCAATATACTTTCTCTGCTGAGAAATAATTTAATTATCTTCAAAGTTATCTATTCCTTGCAGATATAATATACATCTTTGCAATTATCTAGTTCTGGTGTGTTAGGTTTTGTTTTTTGTTTAATTTGGTTTGGTTTGGTGGGAGGAAGGGTACCCTTTTAGAACTTTTCAATTTCTTCCATAGTAATTAATTTTTTTAGAGTTTCTGTCTTGCCAGGGCTCAGTTTTTACAATGCATGTTATCCTACAAATTGTCTCTTTTATTCAGGTTTTCAAAAGTATTTAAATAGAATTAAAATCAAATATTCTCCATTTTTCTTCTAGTTTCCACTTTACCTGAGAGTAGTTCTATTACTCTCATTTCTTTTTCTTATTTTCTTTTTTTTTTTTTTAATTTAAATAGAGATGAGGTCTTGCTATGTTGACCAGGTTGGTCTCAAACTCCTGGCCTCAAGCGATCCTCCCATCTTGGCCTCCAAAAGTGCTGTGATTCCAGGTGTGAGCCACCATGCCTGGCCCTTATTTCTTATTAGTGCTTTTTGTTAATTAGGTTGGCTGGTAGTTTTTCTATTTTAATGGCTCAAGAAACATACTAATTTATTTATAAATAATTTATTGGCTGATGCCCAGCCTAGTGTGGAGCAGGGAATAATTACACTTTGCTCAAGGACACTGTTGTTTGAGGTCTGGAGTATGACAAACCCAGAGTGATTGCCATAATCAAGCCTTATTATATATTTTATTCATATTTATATTAAAATGCAACAAAGTCTTCTGCTTAATTTGTGAGCTTCCTGTTAATTGCAGTTGACCCGTTTTTGAAAACTTTTCTTCCTAGTTCTTCCTATAAAACATCATCCCCCAAAGTTTTCACTAGATCAGTATATTCTCTTATGCTGACAATATATTAACTGGTATGGATAATACACATCTTTTTTTTACATTCAAAGAGAATTCAGAGTATTTAAGAGGTATCATAGACTATATCATAGCTTTGAGTGAAAAGCAGAAAATTAAGAACCCAGAGAATTGTGTTTTTGCTTTAAAATTTTAAAAAGCATAATAGAGAAAACTACTGTACCACGATTTTTAAACTGCACAGATAAAACATTAAAAGTAAAGCTATAAGTATTAATATAACAGTGCTAATACTTTTTTCTAAAAAATATTCACAAGTTGCTTTGAATTTACAGAAAAAATGTGCAAGTATAATATACGTAACACCATATACGGTTTACCCACATTGCTATTAACATTTTGCCCCATTTGTTTTATAAGAGAGTGTGTGTGTGTGTGTGTGTGTGTGTGTGTGTATCTGAACCATTTGAGGGTAGGTTGCATATATCATGTTCCTTTACCCCCAAATATTTTAGAGGTTGTTTCATGTTGCTACTTGTTTGGAGAAATACTTAAGCAGCTAGTTAGGTAATGCTATAAAAGATACCTTATATTTATTTATTTATTTTGAGACAGGGTCTCACTCTGTCACCCAGGCTGGAATGCAGTGGCACAATCACAGTTCACTGCTGCCTTGACCTCCTGGGCTCAAGCGATCCCCCCACCTCAGCCTTTCAAGTAGCTGGGACCACAGGCATATGGCACCATGCCTGGCTAATTTTTGTATTTTTTGTAACATTACAACATGTTGCTCAGGTTGGTCTTGAACTCCTTAGCTCAAGCAGTCCACCTTCCTCAGCCTCCCAAAGTGCTGGGATTACAGGCATGAGCCACCATACCTGGCCAAAGATAAAGAATCACTTACAATTTAAAAACCACCATGACCACAACAACAAAAGACTTAAGAAGTTATCAAAACAGATTTAAGCTATGAAAGAGAATAGCTATCACTGATAAAGATCTAATATAGAAACGTTTCTGAGAGAGAAAAGCACCAGGTATTTGAAAAGATTTGTATCCAGGGACATTAGGAGAAAATCAAAGTGGATATTCCACATTCAATTATTATATAATCCAACTTTCCATTTGAAGTCAGCAGCAAAAAAGCATATATGACAGAGCAAACTAAGTCACAAATCCACAGCATGAGTTGTGAATGACATGACATACTGGCTACTGTATTAACAAATACACCATGAAGTCTTAGCGACTTAATAAAAGTTTATTTCTCACTCACATAAGTTGCAGTGCATGTGTTCCTGAATGGCAGATCTCCTGAGCACCTCCCCTCCATGCAGTGGCTCAGGGAACCAGGCTTTCTTCTGGTGAAGATTCATGCCCTAGGACCTTAGCATCCCTCTCTGGGTCCTCTCTCTAACTCACAGCTAAAATAAGACCAAAAGTGCAAAGTGTCATGCAAGAGGCTTTAGGAGCCAGCCCAGGAAGGGGTGGTGTAACTCACTTTCTGCCACATTCAGTTGGCCAGAACTCAGTTCTAGTTCCCACTGGTCATAAGAGACTGGGAAATGTAGTACACGTTCTTGTGTGCCCAGGAATTAAAAAATGGTTTGGGGTCAAACATGTGGTAGACATTCTGCCCTTGCTATTCCTTATGTGCTGTCTATACCCTGACCTGCACATCAAGGATATATAACTATATAACTATTGATCATGTCACATCATCAGGTGATCAGGTGAAATCTTTTTTTTTTTTTGAGACGGGTTCTCGCTCTGTCGTCCAGGCTGGAGTGCAGTGGCATGATCTCGGCTCACTGCAGCCTCCACCTCCTGGGTTCAAGTGATTCTCCTGCCTCAGCCTCCCGAGAAGCTGGGATTACAGGTGCACACCACCACACCCTGCTAATTTTTTTTATTAGTAGTAGAGACAGGGTTTCACCATGTTGGCCAGGCTGGTCTCGAACTCCTGACCTCAAGTGATTCACCCACCTCACCCTCCCAAAGTGTAGGGATTACAGGCGTGAGCCACTGCGCCTGGCCATGAAATCTTTTTTCTAACATGATATAGTGATGTGATTTATTCTAGCTTTGTGAGGTATACTCAAGCCACTGGTATATGTATTAAAATTCACAAGGTATCCTAACAGACTGAGAGTTAATAATTGACCCAATTTCAGTGTGTCTATGCAAAGAGATTAGCAATTTGGGGGCCCCCCAAATGTGAGAAATCTGAGTAAATATCAATGACAAGATACCCCATCCTAAGCATAGAAAATGCCATGCATTTTACAAGACATACACCAAATGGGGATATTGATGCACAAACAACACTTAGCATGAAAGAGACAGGATTCTGGGAATCTTGTAGAGTTATTGTCACACCATTTAGAAGTAGCAGAAACAGAACTCACACCTGAATCTTCTGACTGTAATTGTAGCGAGTTTTTATATTTTGTCAGTTTCCCAAAATTTTATCTTTTAAAAAAAGACTTTGATTTTGATGGCTTCTGCTTGGCTCTGCAGGACTTATTCATTCATTTAATAAGTATTTACTTAGGGCTAACTGTGTGCCCAGCACTAGTCTAGGTGCTAGAAATACGGCAATGAGCAAAACAAAGTCCCTGCCTCAAGAAGTTTGCCTCCTAGGAGGAAATTAGACAATAAACACAGTAATACATACTAGGAATGAGAATGAAGAAAAACTGAGAAACAGGGTCAGACAAAGGAAAGTGATGGGCAAGGAAGACAGTTCTTTTTTTTCCAAATTTATTTTTTAAATTGACATAAAATTATATGTGTTTATTGTGTACATGATGTTTTGAATACCTAGCTAATATATGTACTAATGTTAAATCTAGCTAATATATGCATTATCTCACATAATTATTTTTGTGATGGGAACATTTAATGTCCACTATTAGCATTTTTCAAGAATATGGTATATCATCATCAACTATAATCACCATGCTGCACAATAGATCTCTTGAACTTATTCTTCCTGTGATGTTTTTATCCTTTAGCTAACATCTCCCCAACTCCTCCCAGCCCCACAACCATCCTAGCCTCTGGGAACCACCATTCTACTTTCTACTTCTATGAAATCAACTTTTTTAGATTCCACATGAGTAAGATCATGCAGTATTTGCCTTTCTATGCCTGGCTTATTTCACTTACCAAAATATCCTTTAGTTCACCCATGCTGTTGCAAATGACAGGACTTTATTCTTTTTTATGGCTGAATACCATTCCATTATATAGATATAACACATTTTCTTTATCCATTGATTCCCTGCCTTGGCTATTATGAGTAGTGCTTCAATAAACATGGGAGTGCACCACATACACCATGGAATACTATGCAGCCATAAAAAAGGATGAGTTCATGTCCTTTGCAGGGACATGGATGAAGCTGGAAACCATCATTCTCAGCAAGCTATCACAAAGACAGAAAACCAAACACCACATGTTCTCACTCATAGGTGGGAACTGAACAAGGAGATCACTTGGACACAGGGCAGGGAACATCACACACTGGGGCCTATCGGGGGCAGGAGGCTGAGGGAGGGATAGCATTAGGAGAAATACCTAACGTAAATGACGAGTTGATGGGTGCAGCAAACCAACATGGCACATGTACACCTATGTAACAAACCTGCACGTTGTGCCCATGTACCCTAGAACTTAAAGTATTTTTTTAAAAAAGTTCTAGGAAACAAATAGAAAAAAAAATAAACATGGGAGTGCACGCATCTCTTCAACATATTTGTTTCATTTCCTTCAGATATATACCTAGTGGTGGAATTACTGATCATATAGATCTATCTTTGATATTGTGAGAAACCTCCATGCCGTTTTCCATAATGGCTATACTAATTTACATTGCCATCAACAGTGTGCAAGGGTTCCCTTTTCTCCACATCCTCTCCAACACCTGTTATCTTTTGTCTTTTTCCTAATAACTATTCTAACAGGAGCGAGGCGATACTGCCTTGTGGTTTTGATTTGCATTTCCCTGATGATTAGTGATGTTGAGCAATTTCCATATACCTGTTGGCCACTTGTAAATCTTTTTGTGATAAATACCTACTCAGGCACTTGCCTATTTTTTGATCAGGTTATTTTTTTCTTGCTACTGAGTTATTTGAGTTCCTTATATATTTTAGATATTAACCCTTTATCCATGTACAGTTTACATATATTTTCTTCCATTCTTCATGTTGTCGCTTCATTGTGTCAATTGTTTCCTTTTCTGCACAGAAGTTTGTTAGTTTGATATAACCCTATTTGTCTCGTTTTGCTTCTGTTACTTGGGTTTTTGAGGTCATGTTGAAAAATCACTGCCCAGACCAATGTCGTAAAGCTTTTCCCCTATGTTTTCTTCTATTAGTTTTATAGTTTCAGGTTTTACATTTAAGTCTTTGAGCCATTTTGAGTTGATATTTGTATATGGTGAGAGATATAATCTAATTTCATTCTTCTGCATGGGGATATTCAGTTTTACCAACACCATTTACTGAACTTTCCTTTCTCCATTGTATTTTCCTGGAAACTTTGTCAGACAGTTCTCCTTTAGAAAGAGTGGCCAGGGAAAGACATCTGTGTAGAAATCTAAAGAAAGTGAGTGAGCAAGCTGTAGAGATATCCAGGATAGAATTGCCCAGGCAAGCAGAAGATTTTGAGGCAGGGCTGTGCTTGATGCAGACAAGCCATGACAAGGAGCTAAGTTGGCTAAAGCTAAGTGAGGAAGAGATGGAATGGTAGAAGAGGTCCAAGAGATTGTTGGAGGTGGAGGGAGGCAAGTAATGTGGAATCTTGTGTAGCCATGGGCCAGAGAAAGGACTTTGGGTTTCACTTTTGAATGAAACGAGTTTCTGAGTGTCTGAGCAGAGGAGTGATAGGACATAACATTTTTAAAGGCTCGTGCTAGCTGCTGTGTTGAGAATAGACTGTTGGTGAGCAAGGATGGAAACAGGCAGGCAGGCGAGCTGGCTTTCACTGCAGTCCAAACTAGATGAAGAAAGCTTGGAGGAGGTCGGTTAGGAGTGGATGAGGTAAGAAATGGATTGTAAATATATTTTAAAAGCAGAGCCACAGGATTTACTGATGGACATGATGGGGGATATAAGAAAAAGAGAAAAATCAAAGATTTTTTTTTTTTGAGACAGGTTCTCGTTATTTTGCCCAGGCTAGCCTCGAACTCCTGGGCTCAAGTAATCCTCCCACGTCAGTCTCCCCAGTAGCTGGTACTACGGTCATGTACCACCATACCCAGAGGACTACAAAAATTTTAACCTAAAAAACCAGAACAAAGTTGCCCTTTATTTATATAATGACTATGATAGATGCATATGGTCACAGGAGACAGGATGGGGAACCGAGAATCCAGTCTGGGACATGTCAAGCTTGAGATGCCTTTAAGCCATCCACGCAGAGATGGCTGGTATGTGGGGAGTATGCCTAAAGCTGGGGACTGAATAAGAACATCTAGGAAATGAGTGCAAATAAAGAAGAGAAACATTCTGAGGACTAGGAACCTCCAATTTTAAATGTCAGGAAGGGGAAGAGTGACCAGCAAAAGGCCAAAAACACATAACTTGTGAGGAAGAAGAAAAACCATGTCCTAGTAGCCTTATGAAGGAAAACATTTCAAGATGGAAGGTGTGAGCAGTTGTGCCAAGTGCTGAGTAAAATAGGACGGAGAAGGTAGCTTTGGATTTGGCAACAGGATCAAATATTTTGAGCTAACGTGACCACTCAAGTCAGTTGTAAGTAAACTCAATTTTTAAAAAAATGATTGACTAATTGGTAAGAAGTCAATATTAGTGTTTTGGTCACTTGAAAACAAAGCTTCTTTCATGTTCAAATTGGTAGAGTACATTTATTTGCATGTACTATGTTTTTATATATATTCAGGGATGAGGCGGAATACACATTGTCTCTTCATTATTATCCTGGGTGATCTTTATTTTCTCCCATTCAACTCATATGAGATCAACTTCTTATCACCAAAATTCCATGCACTGAGAAATCCATAAAAAAAATAAAAAGAACTAATATTCCTATTTGTGCCAATGTTAAGTGATGAAATGTTGTTTGTGGTAAGTTTCAATAGAAGGAGCTATTGTTCTTAATATTTTAGACCTCATTCATTTGGAGCTTAGAGGCAGGGAAATTGCATTCATTGTATCGAGGAGATTCTTGGAGACAAATTACTTATTTAGATTATCATAAAGCTCAAATACCATAAAAATAAAAAATTTTAAACTACAGTCCCTCTTTAATACAAAAAGAACCATGACTAGAAGCCCAAAGCTCACCATTACACAATATATCCATATGACAAACCTGCACATGTACACTCAAATCTAAAATGTAAAAATAAAATAACATAAAGCAACAAAAAGTACATTGTGCCATTCTAACCCCACCCTGCAAACACATATCACTGAAGTATTTGGATGAATATATCTGTTTGTTTTATTTAAAAATATGTCTGTTGGCCATTTCTAAATACTGATGAAAGAGGGACAGTAGAAGTGTGTTTACAGATGGTAAATCTATGTGTATAACAGGATGATATGGTTTGGCTGTGTCCCCACCCAAATCTCATCTTGAATTGTAGCTCCCATAATTCCCATGTGTTGTGGGAGGGACCTGGTGAGAGATAACTGAATCATGGGGGTGGTTTCCCCCATGCTGTTCTTGTGATAGTAAGTCTCACGAGATCTGATGTTTTTATAAGGGGTTTCTGCTTTCACTTGTTTCTTTTTCTTTCTTGCCTATTGCCATGTAAGACATGCCTTTCTCCTTCCGCCATGATTGTAGAGCTCCCCGGCCATGTGAAACTTTGAGTCCATTAAACCTCTTTTTCTTTATAAATTACCCAGTCTCAGGTATGTCTTTATTAGCAGCATGAGAACAGACTAATACACAGGATATAATTGTTAATTATCAATTTTGTATTAACCTGTTATTTACCTCAGTTTCTAATGTTATTTACCCCAGTTTCTAACACCTTAAATGCACACCTAAATGCATAAGGAACATGTTAACATTTACCTTCATCAGTTATCAGTATAAATGTAAGTAATTGTTCTAGTGGATATATACAGAAATGCCAATTCAGAGAAACTACTGTCTTTTAAATACCTTATTTAAAGTAGCTGATTTCCCTCAAGAACAAGGACTGTATCTCTCATACCAGTTTTTTCCTCAAGCTTGGCGTGCATATTTGTTGAATTATTTTATTCTGTTATGACACCAGGGAGAGAAGAACAGTCACAAAACAAAATCAGGAAGATGCATGTGTGAGTCAAATAATGCAGCTGAGTGTATAAAAATGAACAAAACTATTTTTCTACTGACTGTCTTCTGTCTGGGCTTTTCAAGCAACCTATCATCATTCGATTCTCTTTGGTCATGTACCAAGTCTTTGTTTAATTTGTCTGTCTTCCTCCTCTTTGTTCATTCCATAAATGTGCCAGGTGCTGTTATAAATATGGGAACATCCAGTTAACAAGATAAGTTCTTGTTCTTATGGAGTTTAACACTAATGGGTAAGAACAGATTAACCCTATAAATTAACCCACAAATTGTGCTAGTTGTATGACTGTAAATCCTTCCATACAACAGTGCCCTCACTCAGAAAAAAAAAAAAAAAATACAGTCTTACCTGAATTAGATAAGGAAAAACTCATTTAACTGGAATCATAATACCAGATTTCTAGTATAATATGTGCTGCTAATTCACATGGTTACTTTGAGTATGTCACTTTTCTGGCCACCAACTACCCTTTGTTAAATTGAAGATAACCTGCAATGTCCATACTATCTAAAAAAAAAAAACCCTAGGGTTCTCAATGTTTCTGGATTCACAGGCTTAGTTACAATCGTGTATTTTATGAGTTGGGGGATCCAGAAGAAAGGAGTTGTAAAAAAATAGAGTATTAGTCTGTTCTCACGCTGCTATAAAGAACTGCCCAAGACTGGGTAATTTATAAAGGAAAGAGGTTTAATTGACTCACAGTTCTGCAGGGCTGGAGATGCCTCAGGAAACTTACAATCATGGCAGAAGCGGGAGCAAACATGTCCTTCTTCACATGGCAGCAGGAGAGAGAAGTGCCAAGCAAAGGGGGAAAAGTCCCTCATAAAACCATCAGATCTCGTGAGAACTCACTATCACAAGAACAGCATGGGGGTAACAGTCCCCATGATTAAATTACTTCCCACTGGATTCCTCCCACGACACGTGGAGATTATGGGAACTACAGTTCAAGATGAGACTTGGGTGGGGACACAGCCAAACCACATCAAACAGTTTGTTTACTATGTATTTTTCTATAAACCTATTTCCTGCCCCCTTCTAATCAACAGTAGTAATTTCCTTGAGCATGCAGCCCAAAATTTACTAACCTTAGATAAAACATGGCAGTAGCAAAATTTGGGATTTCAACAAATGTCAGAGGGAAGAAGAAAAAGTAGTAGTAATGGTTACAGCCAACAATTCTAAAGCTACAGGAGGATGGTCAAATTTACTATTATGTAAAATATGTTCAATCAGTTTATTCAAATTATTTTTAAGTGGAGGGAGGGAATCTTTCATTGGAGACTTTTTTAAAAAGCAAAACTCAAATCTAAAAATAACCAGTATACAATAAATTTGCCAAGTAAGTCTCAAATTCCCCTGATTCTATAAATTTTAAAACTTAAATTAAAAAAAAATCACATTCCTCACTCTCTGCCACTATACTGTAATAAATTTTATTTTAGAAATTATGCTTGTCATGTCAAAAATGTGCTCTGCTGTGGGAGTGTTCGTTGCTTATGCATGAGAGCAGAAATTTAAATGGACTGGGTGCAATTAAAGTTATGTACAAGAGAATTCCAGATGGTGAACTGAAAATTTTGCCATGAAGCCTGTTGAATCACAGTGCCTGCATGAGTTGGCTCTTACTTTTTGAATAAATGAACGAAATCACCTATAGCAGTATCTTGCTATAAAGCCTTATAAAGTCATGTTCATTTTTCATACTGTGGAATATTAAACCATACACTTATAATGAATATAAATTCTAACGAAAAGTGCAAATGGAAATAATTGCAGTTATTATACCACATTAATGGAAGTTATGCAAATTGCCCTAAAATTTAAAGAAAATGTATTATGTTGTGCCTCTCCTCCTAATTAACGTTATTTCATATTGTGTGGTACATTTATGGAGAATTTTGTAGTGCATTAGATAAATCAGTTTTGTATTTCCAGGAGAGTGGGTTGTAATGAGTATTACAATGCATTTCAGTTCAGAAGCAGTTTTATGTTACAAAGCATCTTCTGCTAGTAGACTGGAAAATGTTGCACCAAAGTGATACTTCCACTAAAAATTTGGAATACAATTTAGCAAGGGAAGCGTGGATGAATCCATTATACTTAAATGGCTATAAATTTGGGATTAATACTGCATTTTAGCTATGTTTTTTTTATTTGTCAAAAAACTCCCCATACCACACTTGCCAGTGATCTAAAGTGATTTGCAGGGCCTGCTGTATCCCACTTGCCACTTGGCATGTAAATCTGCACACTTATATAAAGAATATAAAATGAAAACATTCATGACCACTAAAATACATGCATTAGATCCACATTTAGCTGAAGCTAATCTAATATGCCATCATCCCAAGTACTTACAGATAATTTTCTCTCCCTCATGCTAAGGAAACTACCTTCTACCTAGGCGCATCCTTCCTTCTTTCCCTCTGGCTTCAAAAGAAAATTTATAGGTCCCATAATCAAAGACACTAACTTCACCTTGCTCTGGAAGGAAGTCACTCTTAGTCACTCAGGGAACCACTTCATCAACATTCCCTTTATCATGGACCCTGTTATAACTTCCTTTTTCTTCAGGCACCTTACCTTTAGCCTATAAACCTGCTCTAATTTATCCCATTCTTTAAGAACTTTTTCTTGATTCTGCTTTCCCCTCCAGCCATGGATTTTTCTCTTTTCTTTCATCCTGGGCCAACTTTCTTGAAAGATTATCCAAGTATGGGCCTACATTTACCCCACCATAAATCATAAAGATAGTGATTCTTGTAGGAATAGCCTTTACTTAACATCTGACTTCCTTTTCTGCCTTGCACCTCTCATCCTACTGCTGTCTGGTTTCAGTCCCCATCCCACTATTGAAAATGCTCTCTCTGTTGACTTTCTATTTGTCGAATGAATATTTCTCATTTCTTCCAGAATCTTTCCTCCCATGGCTTCCGGGACGCTCATATCTTCCAGAGGTCTTCCTGGTTCTCTGCTTCTTTTCAGACTCCTTTAATGAATTCTTTGTCCACTTCTCAAAAACTGAGATTTCCCAGCTTGTGTTGCTTGTTAACCTTTTTGTTTTATCACTCTGTAACCTCACCACCACAATCATGACCACCCACATGATTGTATCTACTTTTACAATTTTATTTCCCCATCTTAATACCCCTCCATGGTTCTCCATGGCCTCTAGAAGGCAAAGATCAGAACTTTTCTCTTACATCCAAATTTTTCATCCTCTAGTCCACACCAGTCTCTTTAGCCTCATCTCACATGACTCATCGCAATTAACTCATTCTTCATTCCATAAATATTCACTGATCCTCTACTGTGTTTCAGATACCACTTGAAGCTCCTTAATACAGCAGTGAACAAAACATGTAAAAACCTCTGCCTTCATGGCATTCATATTCTCCTAGTAGCACAGAGCTGTTGTTTTATATCTCTTTGTCATTGCAAAGTATTTCTTCCTATCTTAAAAATCTGTGTGTTTCGGCAAATTTCTATTTATCCTTGTGAATTCAGGTCAGACATTACTTCTTCCAGAAAGACTGTCCCAGCACCTCACATTTTCCCACCAGCCCTATAAGAATCTTTATCATTTCTTCAGGTCCAGGTTTGTTGTTAAGTCATATCATTGGGGTTACCATTTTTCTTCAGAATTTCTCAGGAAAATCCCAGAAAGACACATTGTGCTTTCTGGACTGGAAGATGCCTAGTCCTTTAATAAATTGTAAATGGAGTGCTAGATCAAGTAATTTCACCTCACCCGCACACACCAAATGATCACCGAATCGCTGATTGTTAAGAGTCCATACGACAATTATCTGGTAATTGAGCGGACAATTTGTTTCCCCAAATAGCCTTGCTCGCATGTATTGTAAAACATGAATAAATTTAGTATTATGTTTTTATGTTATAAAACCATGTTATTTAGCCTAATTATACTGCAGCTTTAAAAACTGTTATAAACCCAGCAACAGTCATATATGACTTTCAAATTCTATTTGTTCATAAACTAAGGATCATCCTATTAGCAGAGGATACAAGCAAGATTTCATTGTTCCTACCTGCATTATATTTTAGTGTCTAGCAAACAGTGTTTAGCTATTTGCCCTTGTCAGAAAAGACTATTAAATTAATGAGTTTGCCTGCCAATTTTGTTTGAAGCTACCTACTTTCCAACAATATACCTTAAAATATGTGGATTCCTTGCTTTTTTGCCTGTGTGTTTTTTTTTTTTTTTCTTGTGGAATACCTCTTAACAATGGTTCCTGAGTCAAGGCCATCCCACCCTCCCCCAAACACCAGGGGTGGGTTTGTAACTACCCAGAGTCATTTTGGGGTTGTATTATGGGAAAAAAACCCTCTTGGTTAGACTTGGAAGTAAAAATCCTTAAAAATATACTTGTAAGAACTACACTGCAGGCTTAAGGAGACAAGTCCAGCTATTCAGTCAACGACTGGACTTCTACCATACCCTAAGTTCCCAACACATCCAAATTACATCCTTTCTTCAGCCTAAAGTCCCTTCAAAGACTTCCCTTTGTGTCCGACAAAGGGAAAAGGATCAAGTGAGGGAAAAGAGAGCTTGTTTACTTCAGGTGTAGGGAAGGAGGGAGGACCTTTTCATTTATGTTAGCAAACTTGAGGAAGGCTATTTGAAGATGATGCCAATAACATACAGTGGAAGAAGTCGCCATATTTGTCCAGTTTAAAAAAACCTTTAGGGATGCATAAAAGTGTTACAGTGCTTGTCTGGTGAAATAAAACATTAAGAATCTGTCAGATATCATTTTAATTTCAAGAAAGCATGAATGGAATTTGTTTTTCGTTGAAGCTGTTTATCATCAATTGTTGTACTGATTGGATTCTTACTGGCATTTAGAGAGCAGGGGCCAGGAATGCAAAAACACCCAGCTGGGGGGGACAGGCACGCAATCCCAAAACCCATCCCATCCAGAATTCCAAAGAGTATTCCTCTCCATGGAGGAATACTCTGACCCTTTCTCACCACCAGGTAGCTTCTCTAGTCTTGTTGCCTCAGATCTTTTCTTTCTGCTGCACGCAAGCTTTGCTGAGCCTTCTCACTTAACCTTACGGCAGCACCTGGCTCCTTAAGGTGTGGTCCTCAGTACCTGGGAGACCAGGTCATTTTGCATCCCACTTTAGACCCTATTGAATCATTATCTACATTTTAACATCATCTCCCAAGTGATTTATATTCAAATTAAAGTTTGCATATTCCAGCATGAAGCCTGACCCTTGAATGATTGATCCTGGCCCAGTGACAGAATCCCCTAATTTAGTGGAAGAGATTTCTATGAAACTACTAAAGACCACCCTCCCCAAGGCTCTTGAGAAAGCTTACTTCAACAAACGTCTCTAAATTGCAGGAGTTTGTGAAAGTCAGTCAGTGATGCTTTTGAACACACTAAAAAACTGCCTGAGGAAGGCACATCAGGAAACTGTGAACAAGTCAACTTCTGAGACAGCCAGTCACATGGAAGGAAGTCACACTTCCAGGGTTTTTACAGAAACCAAAAGATGCCCAGAATCTGAGCTGGCGTCAGGCTAATGAAATAGGGGCCTTCCAATTGTTTCTCTTTTTTCCTCAGAAGAATTAATTACCCAAGCTGCCCCTCAAAGTCTCAATAAATAAGGGGGTCTTTTTTGATATTTTAGTTTGTGAGCCTAGAATTTCAATTGACTCCTTCAGAAATTTGGAAAATCATTAAAAACAAGTATCAGAATGATAGATGAAAAGTGTGAACTTAGTTTCACATGTGTAAGACAAAAGTTATTCTCTAAAAAAAAATTGCATATTCACTAAAAAGTACTAGCAACAAAGTTTTTAAAACTTGTATACACCTATGGTAAAATGCTTAACAAAATGAATTGTAATAGAGAAATAAAATCGTGTTCTAAAGGAAGGGATTTGAAATTGGGCTTATCACTCTCATCCTTTAGAAATACTATATTATGCTATAAAAATAACTCTGTACGCCCTATGTAACTTTAAATTATCAATGTCATATAAAAGTTGCATTATACTCTTGACTCCAAAATGTCTGAAAACACGTTAATGCAATTCAAAACAGTGCCCTCGAGTGTTAGGGAGAATTTTTCTGCTCTGCCTTATCAGGCATGATGAGATGAGCACAGTGTTTGGTCTAATTAGTTCTAGTGCTATTCCCCTGAGCAATACTTGAAGGCATTCTTTAACTTGAGAAATTAATAAGGACAAAAAAAAGGACAATGTGTCGATTCAAATATATGCAGTTTACTAACAGTTAACGTAGGCACTGTTAACTGAACGTTTATTAGAACCATGTTCTAATCGTCGTTTTTCTGTGGGTCACTAATCCCTGTTTACTAGATATTGGTGGACCTCTTGGCCAAGAGTGGCTGGGGATCCTCTGAATCTGTGTCTGGAGTCTCAGTTTTCACCTGACATTCTTGACCACTTCTGCCAGAATCCAGGAGCTCTCTCTTATGACACCTGCAGTGACTTCTATTGGTGTCTCCCACTTTGGTTGGAGGTCTTGTAAGATAGATCACAAGGACCCTTCTCTGTCATCGTCCCTTCCTATTTAGGAACCTGGCTTACTGGTTCCAAAACAAATATTACTGTAAAAGGCCAAAACAGCCTATCCCTCCTTGGCAGAGTGATCCAGAGCTGTCACACAGGCTCAGTGTCCTTGCAGGACCACGGGCTGTCTCCTCCTGACCTAGCACAGTGCCACACCATAGTGCTGGCCTTTTTGACGTGAAGCTCACCCCATTTGTCCAGAATCCACACAGAGCCCAGTATGGGGTTTCTTCCTCAGCTAGAGTGAAAGAAAACCCACCAAAGCCTGATTTCCTTGCAAAGTGAAGGTGTTGGGAGGCAGCCCAGCATGGTTGTTAGGACACAGGCCCTGAGTTCAAATCTTGGTGTTCACTTGGCCTGTGTGATCTGCCACATGTGTCTTAGGATCTCCAAACCTCAGTTTCCTTACCTCTAATGGAGCTATCAGTGTGCTAATTACAAGGACTAAACAAGAAAATCCACATAGAGCACTTAGCACAGTGCCTGGTGCAAAAGCTGTGCTCAATAAATCTTGGCTGGTGTTGGCAGTTAGAGTCCCCAGTTAACAGGCCATTCCCATTCTCTCCCCTCATCCATTTCTTTTGAGTTTGGGAATAAGTTGCAAAATGTGTGTCATGATGGTCTATAGATCAGAAACCATCAAATCTACTCTGCTCAGGCAGAGCCATATTCCAGCCTCAATTGATTTGCATTGGCCGAAAGGCCCCTGTGGGCACGAGATTCTAGATGGTCTCCACCTTCCTAGAAGATGTTTATGTTATAATCTAGTGTATTAGGTAAATGAAGTTATCCAAGAAATATGTTACATCTTCCCTTCAAAACTGTTTCCTCATAATGAAATAATTACTCTGGAATTCACCATAGGTAACAACGGCCTCAGCTACAAAGGTTTTCAATGTGGGCAGGATCATAAAGATCTTTTCTTATTTACATTTTAGTCTCATATACATTATATTTAATGAGTGTTTTTTTCCTTCCCCATAAATATATTTCTACTTTTACTGACTTTAAGTTAAATAAAGATTTGCCACATCTACTGATATTCTCAATAACAAGTATTTTAAATATAAACACTCGGAAACCCTGTTTGTATTTTCAGCATCTAAAAAATTTCTAAAATGCTGATTTAAAGCATGGAGTCTCTGCTGTTGATGTTGCCCCTCTTGGGTTGTGAGTCTTGTAAAATGGGTCTCTAAGGAACCTGCTCTATCATTGCCCCTTCCTGTTAGAACCTTGCTTACTGATTCCCAAATACTAACTCAAAAGGCCAACCCATCATAACCATTCTAGATGTGGTGAGCCACAACTATTGGTTAATAGCCTTCATTTCTTCAGAAATTCTCCTTCACTGGTTCCATAATTTATATTTTGTATAAACTTGTAACCCTAAGTGATTCTGATGCAGATGGTTTAGGGACTGCAACTTAGGAAACAGTGACCTAGGTCAGAGGTCAGCAAACCATGGCTCTTGCCAAATTCAGTCCACCATCTGCTTTTGTATGGCTCTTGAGCTAAGGATGGTTTTTACATTTTTAAATGTCTTAAAATGTTAAAAGAAGAATACTCTTTTGTAACATGTAGGAGTTGTACAAAATTCAAATTTCAATGTCCATAAAATGTTATTGGAACACAGCCACACTCATTGGTTTGAGCATTCTCAATGGCTGCTTTTGCATTGTGAGGGCAGAGTTGAGTAGTTGCAACAGAGATCATGTAGCCTGCAAAGCCTAACATATTTACTGTCTGGCTCTTTACAGAAAAATTTTGCCAGTCTGTTGTCTAGGCATTCACAATAACCAATGATGCTTCTAAGGGTTTAAAACACACACACACACACACACACACACACACACACACAACTGAGTAAGAAGGCAGTATGGTATTTCTATGACACAACTTCCTCAGGTGACAGAGAAGACAAGAGTGACAAATGGGAAGTGGAGGGGAGGATTACCCAGGCTTTCTGCACAACAAGAAGGGGGGAAATTATATTTTTCTATTTCACTCATGCCTGTGAAGAGAACATCATTTCATTAGGAAGGTGGAGTTCATGCACATGAAATATCCAAGAAATATTAAAAGAGAAATATACTTAAAGTCTAAATCCTATGATGCAAATAAAAGTGAGAGGAACTTAGGAAAAGAATCGCCTGAAGGTGAGATTAAAGGTGGACAAGGATTTAAGGTTAAATGGACAGAGAAGGGGGAAAAGGACTTCCCACTTTGAGTAGCTCTGTGAGTCACGAGACCTTAGAGGTGAGATGGACTAGGTCCAGTTAGAGAAGTTCTTTGATGAGCAGAACTCTGGTGAAAGTTCATACTGGGATGTAATCAAGATACTGTTGGGTAACTGAAATAGGGACAGATCCTCCAGTAGGGCCTTGAATGCCCAGCAAGAGAGTCCAGACTTACTCTAATGAGCAATGATGATGACCAGTGTAGGTGTTTTATCAACATATCAAGAACATGTGTTAGAAAAATGACTGACAACAATGTGGAATCAGACTCAAAAAGGAAAAATATATCTAAGAAACTATTTTTATTTTTAAATGAATATTCAGAGAGTTATACTTTTACAGCCCTTTTTACACCAACTGTACAAGAAAAGAATAGAAACACCAAAATTGTGGAGAGGGTGGAAGCCTTGAATAGATTTATGCCCTAAACTTTTCTTAAAGCTCTTTTAAGTCTCTCTTTTTAATGATGCTGTCCCATAAAATATCTATAATCAAACTAAAATCTGATTTTAAAACCCATGCATTTAATCATGCGTGTCCCAACCCTGTAATTATTGGCATTCACATCTGATTTACAGAAAACTCATTTCCATGGTCCCCTCAGCCTTGTTGTGCAAATGTCCAGTGAAACTCTAGTTCTGTTAAAAGTGTCAGTCTGACTGTACATTTACCTAACAGTTTCTTCCTTGAGAAGCCATTTATATGTTCATAAGCCTCACAGAGAAATACATACATATATACATACACACACACAGTGCATTTTAAAATTGTTTTACCTGGCAGGAAAAGGTAGTTACCTCTAAAGCTTACAATGGCAGCTATTCAAAGGCAGACCGTGATATTACACGGTAGTTTAAGAGAGGAAATATAATTTCGGTGGTGGGAGACATTCACGTAGGCCGAGGCAATTACCAGGGTTGGACTTCAGCCAGAATATCTGAATTAACTGAAAAAGGTCTCATTCGCTGCCAGTGGCACTGAATCACTAACGAGCATGAATGTAAAGTCCCAACTCCAAATTGGTCTCAAGGCTCAGCTATAAAGTTGAAATAAGGAGAGTAATGCCTGTATTTTGTCTATAATCCATTAATTTGCCTATCATGCCAAAGCCTCATTTGAGAGAAGTTCCTGCTGCCCACTTTTTTTTTTTTTTTTAAACATTTGTATACTTTCTGCAGTCATTCTCTGACATTCAGTTAAACTGCACTGCACACCGGTAGGGGGCACCATTCGCACATAATCTATGACCTAGACCTGTGAAGGTGGCATATTGACTGGGAGTGGTCCAGAAACTTGTCACCAGTGCTCAAAGAAAGACATAAAAAATTGAAATTAAGCATTAAAAACTCATATGGCAAATTGACATGAGTAATTTTATATCAGTTGAATCAATTTTTAAAACAGGGGCTTATATTTTTCTCTTTTAATTTTCTAATAATTTTCTTTACAAACATTTGGCTTTTGGATTTGAATTTTTTTAAAAACTGGTCTTTGCCAGAGATTGTTTGAGAAGCACTGCCCTGTCTTAGACTTATCTATCATGTGAACAGCACCCTCGGCGTTGTACAATGTGGCTGCAGGAGCAAAGAATTGCAGAAAACAAGATCTGCCTTGGACACTCAAAGGACTAAAAGAAGAATTTTAATTTATCTAGAAATATTTTAATCACTCAGCAAGAAGTGGACTATGGCGAAAAGAAGCCCATGCGCAGAATGCTGTCTGGACTGGACTGTTTAGAAAGAAATTGACCTCTCTCTGGTCAGTCCTTGCCAAATATGGACTTGGTTTTGAAGCACTCTCACCCCAACAAATATTCAGGCTATTTTGCTTTTGGAACTGTGCCTAAAGCAGTTCTATTTCTAAAACTCTGAGGTGCAGAAATGTGAACACATGGAGCCAGATACATAGTAAGTGCTCAAAACATTTTTCTGGTAAAACCCCATCTTTACAAAAAACACAAATACAGGTGCATGTTGGCATATGCCTGTAGTCCTGGCTACTCGGGAGGCTGAGGTAGGAGGATCACCTAAGACCAGGAGGCCAAGGCTGCAGTGAATGGTGACTGTGCCACTGCCCTCCAGTCTAATCAATAGAGCAAGACCCTGTCTCAAAAAAAAAATTATCTATAAATAAAAAAATTAAATGTGGGAAGGGTCTTCACTAGACAGTCATCTTGGTTGGCTCTACTGACGATAAACCAAGGCATAGTGTTTCTAGCAATGGTCTGAGAGGCAACCTGCTCACGGGGATAAACAAAAACTTGGAATCTCAGAAAATAAGGGGGTAAGAATTCAAGCTGAAAGGCTGCTGCAGCTGACAAGTGATCTCTGATGAGTAATCAGCTTTGGGTCTTAGAGCAGTTTGTGCAGTATCCCAAAGAGAGACTCCAGGGAAGCAGTGTGCAGAAGCCAGGCCGGCAAGTAGTTTGCTTCCAGGATATCTGCAGGGACTGGGCCAGCAGAGCCAATTCTGTGTAAGTTGGAGGTGAGGTGAGCAGAGGGAAGGCGGGGGTAGCAGCCAGACCTCAGGACCTATTTCTCTGCTGGGAATGACAGTCTGGGGTCCTGAGAACATGGAGGAATGCCCAGCATCTTCAGTGACTTGATGCTGAGTGACAGTAGAGACATGGACTTCCAAAAATGACATTCACCGTGAGGCTTTTCCTTGGTGGGAATGGAGACTGTTGAAATAGGACAAAGGTGGAAAACTGTCTGTTATTTACCTGATACACTTCCTCCAAAACAAAAAGGGGAACTATTTGGTTAAAAAAAAAAAAAAAAAATTTACGTTGTTGTTGCTGTTGTTGTTGTTGAGACAGAGTCTCACTCTGTTGCCCAGGCTGGAATGTGGTGGCTTGATCTTGGCTCACTGCGACCTCCACCTCCTGGGCTCAAGCCATCCCCCTGCCTCAGCCTCCCAAGTAGTTGGGACCACAGGCACACGCCACCATGCCCGGCTAATCTTTGTGTTTTCAGCAGAGACAGGGTTTCCCCATGGTGGCCAGGCTAGTCTCAAACTCTTGACCTCAAGTGATCTGTCCACCGCAGCCTCCCAAAGTGCTGGGATTATAGGCATGAGCCACCGCGCCTGGTCAAAAAAAGAGCACTTATAACTCACTGTGTAAAACTAAGTGAGTATGAAGACTAACGAGTGGAGAGCTTTTTTCCCACACAACCTGATAACTCACCTCACAAGTCACATAGGTAAAAACTTTACTTTTAATCATCCTAAAGAAAATAAAATAAATAAAATGTTTGGTTTCTGCATAAACTCTACATCGTTCATTGCTCCTGTACTCCAATTCCCAGATGAGGCAAATCAATCCAAAACTCCAAAAATGCCAACTGAACAAACCATTCTATTTCACAATGAAATCTACGTACTCTGTAGAATTGAGAATGAGAAAGCGTTACCCTAACATTTGCCTTTGAATCAAGCAGTCCAAGGCTTTACATGATTTTGGTCCAAGGGATAATAAATGTTCAGGAGAGCAATTGCTTCTGCAAGTCAATTGTACCAAGTCGGTAAGCTTAAACATGGAGCAATTTTATTTTAAAAGTGTCCTACATGCCTGGAAAAAGCAGTGGCTTTAATAAAAATAGACAATAATGATGATGAATATAATAGTGATTTTATACTCATCTGTTCCCTTTTTAGTTTTGGATTCAAAAATGCATAAATTCTCTTCTGGGTTTCTACTAGCTTTTATACCATAAATCTGTTTTCATTGTGAAAAAAAAGGGGCAGTATAAAATATTGGCCATAAATCATAAAATAGGCAGGCTTGTGGCATTACAGTAAATGGTTTTGGTGAGGTAAATTATCTCATTAAGTCCTTATCAACATTTTTAATGGTTATTTTTGATTATTTAGTATATTAATATTTTGAAATTTTCAGTTTATTGGTTACTATTTCTTTGAACTATTTGATAACATAACTTGTTAATATTTCTTTAAAGTTTCAGAACTTTTGAGGTAGTTATCCTCTCCCCTAAATTGGATTGCTGTCACCACTATTTATGTCTTCCCTCTTTACAAGTACTTTAAGAATATAATTTCTATTTTCAGAAATCTCAAAGCTAACTCTTAAATATATCTCTGGGTGGTTCTTCAAACCTATAGGTCAAGTATGTGAGAGCACTTTTTTTTTTTTAGTACAGAAAGCTCTTAAAAGTGGAGAGCATTTTAAGAAAAATGAAAGAACAAATGGTCTGGGGAACAAAGTGAGAAAACATACATGTTTTTCTAATCTTCCTAAAAGGAAGACTGATGTAAAGGAAGAAACATACAGGCTTAGAACTCAAAAGTCTTAAAAGATGAAAGCCCAGGTGTGATACCCGCACACCTAGAAACTGTGGTATGAACAGAGACAGGAGCAGTTCACCTTTGACTGTCCAGACAATTGAGAGGTTATTTATGATCCACAGAAATATTGACAGCTGTGTTGTTCAGAGTATCCCCCCATAACCATGTTTCATGAGAGAGACAATTTTTCTTCTGTTTATTTTCTGATTTATCTCTTCAGCCCTGGGTAACTTTTATGGGTGTGGTTTGATTTGATTTTTGCTTTTCATTACACTTTTCACTCAGTGTTAATTATTTGGTTTTCCTTTTGGCTTGAGAAATATCCATGTTCTGGGTATAAATTCCCTCTTAATCTAAGGAAATTCTCTTTTCTGGCTTTTCATTTGTTAGCTCATGAAGTTCCCTGCAACAGTACAGGACCTATGTGTTAAGAAGCATCAGATGGCAAAGCTTGGACTCTACATAAAGTGAATGTTAGTTTTCTTAGCGATCAGAGATGGGGCCTTCATAGATTCACACTTGGCCATTTTCAAACCCTACTGTGTTTGGAGGCAGTAAAACAACAATGATTAAGAACCTTAGGTTCAAAAGTAGGTTTAAAATCCTAGCTCTGCCACTCAGTGACTGTGTGACTGGGGGTAAGTTACTTTTCATCTCTAAATCTGCAGTTACTTCATTTGTAAAATGGGATGGTAAGAGAACCTACTTCACGTGGTTGTTGTGAGGATTAAATGGCATGATGTGAAGTGCCTGCCAGAATAAGGACCCAGGAAATGTGACTTATTGTTTGCAGTTTTCCATTTTTCCTTGTTCTGTGTTATTTCTCTCCATAGAGCTCATGAAGCTGGCAAGCTAGAGAACTTACTGATAGATTGTGTACAGGAGTTGAAACAGCTGCTGAAGAGAAAAAGAAATCAACATCAATTTTTTGCTATCCCATAAAACACGTGGTTTACTAAACTGAAACCCTCTAGGAATGGGGCATATTTCAGGCACATTCTTGTGTAAGAAGACACAGAATGATGTGCATTCCCAACATATTAAACCCAGCATAAACCTCTCATCTCTCCTGAATGTCCAGCGCTTTTCAAAGAGCTATGTTTTGCATATTTGATTTTTTAAGAGACAAGATCTTGCTCTGTCACCCAGGCTGAAGTACAGTCATGCAATCATAGCTCACTACAGCCTGAAACTCCTGGGCTCAAGCGATCCTCCCACCTCAGCCTCCTAAATAGCTAGGACCACAAGCACACACCACAATGCCCAGCTAATGTTCTTATTTTTTAAACAAAAGGATCGTTTAAGGCCAAGAGTTCAAGACCAGCCTAGGCGATATAGAGACAAGGTCTCCCTGTGCTGCCTAGTTGCCTAGGCTGGTCCTGAACTCTTGGCTTTAAATGATCCTTTTACCTCAGCCTCTCAAAGTGCTGGGATTATAGGTGTGAGCCACTGCACCTGGCCTTGATATTTTTAAATTAAGTTTTTATCTAACTGTCATTAATAATATTCTATTGTCCACATTTTCTGAATATGTGAATATGTAAATAATATGAGCGATATGGATTTCCCCAAATCTTTGTAAATATCAAATTGGCCATTGCTTTAATGTCCTCTTTTACTCTGTCTGTACTTTTACTCTGTTCTTACTTCACCTTTTGGTCATAGTTTTGGCCACTCTCAGCTTCCCACAGCATCATGCTAAATAATTATCTTTTCATTCTAAACAATAAAGTTAGTCTAGTTCTCTAAACAGTTCTGAGATCTCACAACCTAAGTTAATTTGAGACAATAAACCCTTTGATGGTTTTCACATAGTGAGAAAGAGGTGTCTGGGGCACAATGCTGCTTCATGAGTAAATGGAAAAGTTGGACAACAGGCGGAAGAGAACTAAGGGTCTGCCATGCGGGGAGCAGTCATCCTGATGAGAAAGCCACAAGACAGGCCAGAATACACTAGCAAAGGAAAAATAGACGTTGAACCTGTCCTAGGAATTTAAATCTGACAAAGCCATAGATGGGAAAGAGGAGACTTTAGAGGGGAGTTAGCATAGTCAAGGTCAAGAATCCAGGAAGGCTCAGGAGGCAATTCATGAAATGCTAAAGATCAGAAAAGTGGCCTGGCAACATGGCATAGTGAGCCAAGGAAGAAATGTGTGTGCTCAGTACAGGTACGGTAGCCTTAGAGAAGTGGGAGGGGTAAACACAACATATGGGTTGTAAACCCGGCAGCTGCACCTATCTGCTGAGATTATGGCATAAAATGTCTACAAATGACCAAAGCAGTGCCTGGCACACAGTCAAAGCTCAATAAAGTTTGCTTTCCTAACACAGCAGGACAATAAGGTACTGAACAGGAATATTGTCCCAATTCTGCCGTTAATTATTGACGTGATTTCATGGTACATTATTAAATTGCTCCGCTTCCACCTCTGTAAAAATGGATGCGTTTGGGCAAATGTTTGCTCCAGTCCACTCTATTATTTTTCTCATGGTCAAGTTACTTAATGTGTGTCTTATGCTAAAATATAAGCTGGTTTTATCTTCCATTAAAGGGAAATAGAATACACTGATCAAACTAACAAAAATAATTTTTAAAAAACCAAAGTATCAAACTACAGAATTCCCTTTCAGGATAAATAGCCCTGTTATTTACTTAGCAAGCATTCTTTACATACATGTCACTTTGGTAGGCACTGGGGATGCAAAGACAAACAGGATGTTGCCCCTGCCCTCAAGAAGCTTATAATCTACTTAGCCCAAGGCACATAACAATGAAGTGTCCTGGTGTGTTCCAGGTGCTGTGATGAGAGTGCAGCCAGGGTACCATGGGTGGGGGGACACAGCAAGATTGGTCAGTTCTACCAGGAAGAGAAAGAGTGGTGACAGCATTTCAGAGGTGGTGCATGAGATAAGAATTAAAAAGAGGTAACTTCGTGCCAGGCAATCAGGATGGGGTAGGAGTTCTAGGTAGAAATGGGCCCAGCAGGGCAAAGATAGAGTTGACACACAGCCCAGGTGTTCTGAGAGCTGCAAATGGAGCGGGGCAGACAGACAGAGGGCTCTGAGGTGGAACTTTGTAAGCAGTGGGGCTGGAGCTGCAGGCAGGGCCAGGTCATGGAGTAGGTTGTATAATAAGGAGTTTGGACTCCATTCTGCAGCAAATAGGACACCAATATAGAATAAAAAAGAAGTACTATGCTCAAATTTGTGCCTTACAAAGATTCCTCTAGCAGCAATGGAAAGAATGGATTGGGCAGGACAGGAATAGAGGAAAGGAATGAATAGTTAGAAGTCATTTACAGTACTATAGGCAAGAAGTACTGAGGTACTGGGGCTCTGAATCAAATAGTAGGAAGCAAGAGTCGAGAGAAGAGGTCAATACCAGAGACATCAAGGAATGACAGAATGTGAAAGGGAGGATGGAATGGACAAATTTGCAATGAGCCCCAGGTTTCTGGATTGGAGAATGGTTTGCTATAGCACCATGACTGTTGGAGAAGGAGCAAGTTGTGGGGGAAGAGATTACATTCATTATTGGATGTGAGTCTGTGGGCCCTGTAGAATAGTCAGTGTAAATACAGTTGAACAGCTGGTCTTGACATCGGTTGGGGGGAAGGCCAAGGCTGATTTAGAAGGAGATTAGATGTTTTCAGTAGTACGAGAGGCCCTGAGGATAAAATGAACTCAACCCAGGAGAATGCCTCAGTGAGAAGAGAAAAGTGGGTGCAGATGGAGGAAGCAGGTGTAGCAGATTCAGCAAAATGAAGTCATACCTTTGTCTTGGTAAGCTGTCCAGATAGACAGTGCTGGGCCTGCAGTAGCCATTCAATCAATATGCATTTAATGATGAATAAGTAAATGAATGAGTGAGGGAATCGTTGAGAGAGAAGTGAGGGGCACTTAGTGTAAGTGGCAGAGGTCAGGCTTAGAAACACAGCACTACCAATTCCTCTCCTGCAGACAGAAGCTAAAACCATGAGAGAGAGGGAGACCCCAAGGGAACGTGTATAAAGTGAGAAAATAAGGACTCAGCAGTGAACCCTTATCTCATTAGGAAGGTAGACGAGGCACATTCTCCACGATCCTCTGTAAAACATTAGTCATCATTAGTCAGAGCAGCCCAGTCAGCCAGAGCAGCCATTAGAGACACAATTTGACCTTCATCCATAGCAAAGAAGATAATGTTCCAGTTCCCCTTCATGTGGGAGGTAGACGAGGACAGAGGAGGCACAAAATGTCGGCTATGATGAAGCACCAGGTTCGGTAAGAGCAGGTGCCAGCTGTGAAGAGGCGCTGTTGGGCTGTAAAGTGTGGTTCTCGACTTGTTAATTCCATTAGGAAAAAACCTAGATTAGTCCCCACTGACGCTGTGTGAAGAATCCAAGCTGAGAATGAGCCCCACACTACTAATGCAGCTTCAGAAAGCAAAACAGACCCACAGAGTCCCTAGGTGGGTCCAGGTGACACAAACACACTTCCTTTGTCATATGCAGGTGACAGAGGTGGCTCATACTTTTTCAAACCCTGTTTCTCTTTGGAAACCTGAAAGCCAACATTGTTTGCAGGCTTCTTTGTTAAGTGACTTGAAGATGGGAAATTGTTCAAAAATAAGCTGTCAACTTAATTGAATTCAATTCAGCTGAAAAATATTGTGGTATCACTAAAAGTTAATTGTTAACAATATGATTGTTAACAATACAATTATTAACAAGCATGGCCCCTGCCTTCACTATTTTTCTAAGATTAAAACCAAAACAAAACATGGTGTTATTTAGCTTAGAAGTCAACTACTAGTGAGTTTAAGTGCTGATTTTCCCCTTCTCTGAAAGATTTACATCACTTCTAGTGATTGTCATCAGCTCCATGATGATTCAGTGGGAAGCCCTCATATGCACATCTGCAAAGGCAGAATCCATTGGCTGGAAGGTCCCCTATGGTTCCAACATGCCACAGACTTGTAATACATACATCATGACTCAACCAAGGCACATTGCTGACAGCCCAGGAGAACTTCCTTCAGTCTCTCATCTATGCAATAGAGCAATAAAATATTCTTGAAAACTTCAGAGTTGTAGAAGGCTCTTGGCCTAAGCATATCTGACTCCCTCAGTGCCATACATCTGTGTCTATTCTCTTTCCAACCCTAGTTCTGCCCATGTGGGACATCAGAGGGTCTCCAACTTTTTTTCCTAAGTAAAACGGCAGCTTGAAATGATGCCCCTTATAGTCATGCATCTAAGTAAATACACAGGAGATTATGATGTGCCAAGAACCTCATTCTCTGCCACTACAGCCCCCAGGCTACCAAGTGGTCACTATTGCTGGCCTCTTCTGTTCCACTGAATATAAAACCAACAAGCAACATCCAAATAATTATTACAGGTCTTTGTGCTGACCTGAAAGATTTTAGGACAAGATCATGGCAAGTAACTAGTCTGCTAATTGCATAATGCCCTGCCATCTTGCTATGGCAAATTGGTGTGGGAAAAGAACTCTAGACCTGGAGTCAGAGAGGGTGTGGGCCAAGTCTCAGTTCTGCCATCTCCCTGTTGCATGCCTGGGATGCCATCAGAACTCTACTTCCTTCTGTAAGATATGTGTAGTCATCCCTTTCCTGCCTCCTTCACACAGATTTCATAAAGAATGTGACAATATATCCAAAATTGCCATTTCAATGACAAACTGCTACATGAGAGATACACCACAGAGAAATAAAAATTGAGTATTGGTAAAAATACATTTTGATGTTTCCTTTCATGCAACAGGTATTTATTGAGCACCTACCCTACACTAGGTACTGTGCTAGGAACTGGAGAATGAATACAAACACGTAAGATCCCTGCCCTCAGGAAATTAAACCCATAGGGAAGAGAAAAGTTATCCCAGAAACGTGCACATGAATTCCAGTTGTAACAGATGCGAAAACTTTGGCCCAGGGAGGTTAATGTAAGGGGTTGTTAAAGGTTGAATTGTGTTCCCACCCTCAAATTTATATATTGAAGTTCTTACCCCCAGTACCTCAGAATGTGAACTTATTTGACATAGGGCCATTCCAGAGGTTGTTAATTAAAACAAAGTCATACTGGAGTAGGGTGAGCCACTAGTCCAATAGAACTTGTGTCCTTATTAAAAAGGAGAACATTGGAGATGCCATCCCCTGTGTGCATGTCTGTGAAGATGAAGGCAGAGATCTGAAAAGCCAAGGAATGGCAAAGATTTCCAGCCAGCTCCAGAGGCCAGGAGTGAGGACTGAACAGATCTTTCCCCGCAACCCTTAGCAGGAACCAACCCTACCAACACCTTGATCTCAGACTTCTAGCCCCAAGAAGTGTAATATAGCAAACTTCTATTATTTAGACCCAAAGAGGGGAAATATCTTTACCAATTAGTGGTCTCAACCATGGAAATGGGAAGTAGCATTGAGGTTTATGCAGCTATGAGAGCCTCTATCGGGTTTGGTTTAGAGAAGTCTGGGAAGTTACCTCTGAAGTGACCCTGGAGCAAACCAAGATCTAAAGGAGAAACAGGAGTTAGCTGGGTCAGCAGGGCAGAGAAGCAGGCTCAATGACCTCGTGGTGAGAGGGAGACTGAAGAGTCTGAAAGAAGGTCCTTGTGGCTGGAGGAGAGAAAGCAAAGCACATAGGAGCTGAGCACCAGAGCGAGGTGATGCTAGAAAAACGGATGGGGAACAGACTAGGGTCCTACAAAGGATTTTCACTTTGTTCTTACAAGCATGGGGAAGCCAATTACAAGGTTTTAAGTAGATGAGTGACATGATCAGATTTATTCTTTGAAAAGACTGTTGTGACTACACTGTGAAGAGCAGATGGATGAAGGTACGAGCAGGAGGCAGGTAGGTTGGCTGCAGTAGGCCAGGCAGGACCTGACAGTGAATTACTCAGATGCAGCACGGGACATGAGAATTGAGGACTATTTAGAAAATAATCACAGGACCTGAAATCAACTTGAATTGCTATGGCACAGGTTGTTATTGTTGGACTCAGATAACAGTTCAAATATGTCCCAGGGTGAATGGTGATATTTCCTTAAAACATGATGGCAGATTACGCCTGTCTCAGCATTGATGCTAGGACGAGGTATTGACACTCTTACATTTTCTCCACCTTGATCTCTTCATACTTCAGTTCATACTATGACTATTTCATTTTTTATGTATCAGTGGGAAAGAGATTAGCATGTTTACCAGAAAAATTGTGCCAAAATAACAAAGCTAATGTTTATTTAACTGCTATGCCTCATAAGTCTACCCCAGTCTTGCAACAATTGGAGAATTCTCCCATTAACCAAAGACACTTTACATCTGTGCATTTTTAAAAGGCCAAATCTGTGGAAGATTTTATTTCATTAGAGATATGTTCACTCAACTCATTACTAAAAAATAGCCTCCACTTTAAAACAGAGTGGCAAAACAGTGCCCACTTGCTACCCCCTTTTCCTCCATTCCCATGGCTGGGGTTGCTAATCAATAAAGATGATTTCCTGCTGAGGCCGTTGAGAATCCCCAGCACAGCACTCCAGGCAGCAGTTGATCAGAGTTGGCAAAAGAATGGACTCGTTTTCCATCTCCATTTTAATGCTATGTAAATCCCTTCTTCCCAAAAAATCATCACTCTAAGTGCATAGTTACATTTTCCTCCTACCACAGGTATGGTTTGCCTGTTTTCATCAACAGCATCTACAACAGGTGGTGTTGATGTCTTACTCATATCCTCTCAGCTGACCCAAGTCCACAGATGGCTGGGATGCTTCTAGCAAACTGATAGTTCTACCTCAAGCACCAGCCTCTTATTCTCTACTGAAGAACTTTCTGTGGCACCACAGATACTTCCTCAGCCTTAAAGCAGGCACAACCGAGAATGCAGGAGAGTTAACACCATAGGAGAACAATCCTTATCCCCCCATGTTCTCGTGGTTTTTCAGAAGATCCACGATGAGACTAAGCCCCAGCTGCTCAACACAATAATCTATTCATTAACGTTTCCCTTCCCTGAATCACTTTCCCCATTCTTCGCTTTATGCTTCCTAGAGTCACCCAAGTCCTCCTCTCAGGGTCTGCTTTTGTGAGAACCCAAACTAAAATGACATCCATGATCATCTTTTGTCTTCATGTGATGTAAAACATTGACTCACCAGTAGTCAGTAAGGTTCCTCCTGGTGATCCATGGACTGTGATGCAAGCTGTGACTCTCTGCTCCACAGCAGAACCATTAGAATCATCTTTTCTTCTGCCTGGGAAGTTCTACAGGAGAACCTGGGGATACGAAAAATAAACAGGGAGAAAGAGAAGTCAGTTGCACCAAGAATCCCCACTGTAAAGCAAACAAGTTTGTTCTTAATCCCTATTTCTTGCTATTGTAGTTATGAGAAAATACATTGCAGGGGTAATCCTCTGATGATTTTTGTGCTTTATCTCCACAAGTAGTAACAACTATTGTTAATCAGGGAAGCCATAGTCTTAAGGGAAGATTGATTTCAAGTCTTAGCTGGTTAGTCAAAACAAGAAATAAACATCAGTTCTACCTATATTCCAGATCTTACTTTTAAAAAGTAAAAGATCTAGATTTGTAGACCAAAGTAGAGATAGAAATAAATTGCTCTTAACATTAATAGATTATGCTAAGAAATCTTAAAATGACATCAGGCCAAAGTCTCATATTGATATCTCAGATCTCCCAACATCCCAGTAAAGTGCCAAGACATCAAAAAGATAGTATCAGGGATTCACAGATTCTAGCAATAATTGATTTTTAAATGGAGGATGGCATCTATAACAAAATAGGTAAGTATTTTAAAAAGGAATGTTTAGCCTTGAAGATTAGAAGAGCATGACACTGAAAAAGATTTACTACAGAAAACAAGAAACTCAGAAAACATACTTGGGATCCTCAGATGCTAGAAGATGTAATATTTAAAAAGGAGAAATGGGCACGGCAGCTCAAAATGCAAAGACCACACAAAGTAATGCTTGATAAAGAAGGCTGAAATAGACAAATCTGTGGGCTTCGGATTACCTCAGCAGGTGAAAACATTCATTAACATCAGTAAGAACCAGACCTGATGCTGCAAGAAGTTAATGATGTAGAGGTCAACATGAGGAGGTCTCCAATTACGGAGCAGTAGGTCTCACGTTTTCTTCCAACTCAACAGCAATCACATGCACATCACTCTCCCAGGTAATTCTGGTTTGGATTGGGTGTTTCAAATAGGAGACCAAACCTAGGCTGGGGAGGTTGGGGGAGTAGTATGCCTGAGTTACCAGAGGAAGGGAAAGAAGTGTTAGAAGGAAAACCTTAGATTAAATTTGATAGAGTTTGAGCAAAGAATGATTCGTGAATCAGGCAGCCCTCAAACCAGAATAGGTTCATAGACACCCCAACACTGTCGCATGATTGACAAAGATTTATGGACAGAAGCAAAATAACCTACAAAAATGGAATTGAGGTACAGCTCAGATTGGTTACAGCTTGACACTTCCCTGATTTGAACACGATTCGAACAGTTGGCTGCCTTTGGCCGAAACTCTGGCACAAGAGCAGGTTATGGTCTGTTTACACATCCAGTTAGATTAGTAGTTCACCATGTACAGAGAAACTCTTAGGCTGAACTTAAAATAGGTAAGGAGGCAGCTTTAGGCTAAACTTAACAGAAGTGTGAACCAAGAGCTTTGACTATGACCTCTTGGAGGAGAGGAAGAAGCATGTCTCTCTTTTGATAAACATTGATCGTAGGGAGTCAAAGGACAAAAAAATTCAGGACTCTAATAAAAGAGTCAAGATCAAATCTACAAATAGAATAACCTTTGATCAGGACTTCTGGAATGTGCATTAGTCACCTGGGGACCCTGTCAAGATGCAAATCTGATTCAGTATAAATCTTAGGTCTGAGAGTCCTAACAAACTCCCAGGTGAGGCTGATGCTGCAGGTCTCACACCACATCTTGAGTAGAAAGACTTCAGAGAAATCCTGAAGCAAATGCTCTTGCTATAGTCCAGGAAGAATTGATGAAAACAAATTAACACTTAGGCATATTCTGGTAATTTATAAAGCACTAGAAAGGATTTTAAAGTGCAATTTTTCTGGGAGGAAAATGAAAGGTGACTTACCAATAAAAATTGAGCAGATCCAGGCTTCTCCTTGCATCACTAAATATCAGAGGACAATAGAAAAGTCTTGGCTGGGTGTGGTGGCTCACGCTGTAATCCCAACACTTTAGGAGGCCAAGGCAGGGGATCACTTGAGCCCGGGAATTTGAGACCAGTGTGGGCAACACGGTGAAACCCCATCTAAAAATACAAAAAGTTAACCGGGTGTGGCAGTACATGCCTGTAATCCCACTGGCTACTTGAGAGGCTGAGGTGCAAGAATCATCTGAGCCCAGTAAGTCAAGGCTGCAGTAAGCAGTTGAGATCTAGTTTCATTTGAAACTAGAATTCACATGGAAGTGCTTAGGAAAGATGCCAGCTGTATGGATTTGCTACTGCTACCATAATACATTCCTTACAAACTTAGTGGCTTAAAACAATATAAACTGACCTTATAGTACTGTAGGTCAGAAATCCAGCACAGATGTCACTGGGCTAAAATCAAAATGTCAGCACAACAGCATTCTTTTCTGTAGTTATTAGAAGAGAATCCACTTCCAGAGGCCTCCAGCACCCCATAGCCGGTGACACCCTTCCCGTATCTTCAGGGCAGCTGCAGCAAGCCAGAGCCTCCTCACGCTGCCATCTCTCTCTCTAGCTGCAGCCAGGAACGTTTCCTCACTTGAAAGGGCTCGTGTAGTAGGTTGGGCCCACCTGTATAATCAAAGATACTCTTTGCATCTGAAGGCCTTTAGCCTTAATCACATCTGCAAATTATCTTTTGCCTTGTAAAGTAGCCTACGCGCAGGTTTTGAGGATAAGCATGTGGATATCTTTGTGGGGGCCACTGTTCCGCCTATCACACCAAACAATTATTTGAGGACATACATTAAGAGAGGAATCAAAATTCAAAATCCTCAAATAGAGAAGTACTGGTATAAAAAGAACTGTAGCAAGCACTAAAACGAGTTAAGTTGCGTAAATGTAAATAATTGTATAAATACAGGAAAATGCAAAGTTAGAAGCAATTCATAAAAGAATAATGGTGGCATAATCATTGAAGCTGGAGGCACAGTCTATACTAGAGCACAGAGACTGGAGTGAGGTTAAACCTTCTCACCTAACCAGGATCAGGAGGAACTGGAAAACTCCAATGGGATGAAAACAGTGATTGAAAAAGATAAAGCAAGTCAAAACAAGTCGTAGTCCATACAGCATAAGGCAGCTCAAAAGCATTTAAAAGTAAGCTTAAAAGAACAAAAAGTGGAAAACAGTGAAGGAAAAATAACATGCATCTGTTGTGGCAATAAATTGTTGAACACCTTGCTGAAAAGCAGACCTCTACTTTGTAGAAATAGAATTTGAAGTCCATCAAAAGCATTAAATGAACAAACATTCCACTTTGTATTGATAGAATGTAAAGTGCATTACTATTAAAATAGTTTGTTATTATCTTTACTTTGTTCCAGAAAAAGAATCTGAGCCTCCGAGAGGTTAGGGGACTCAATCACAGTCATGCATCTGTGAGCCACAAAGCAAATCCAGGGTCTCCCTCACAGCCCAGGAGTCCAACCTGATAGCTTGTGCCCACTCATATATGTGAGACCACATAGCTAGTGAGAGGTGGAGCTGGGACTAGAACCCAAGTCAGTTTTACCCCATATTCTGTGTGCATAACTCTCACTCCACCATCTCAGAAATTGTGTTCCTGTTTCTATCTTTGCCTCATAACCAGGACCCCTAAGACTCCCATTGATCTTACCAATCTCTGCCACTGTAAGTGAATTCTCCTGTCTAGTCCCATCCCCTCCCCATGGGGCAGATCCTGGGGGGTTCACCCACTGAGAGATCTGCTCCAGCCTCTTGATAAGGATTTGGGTGCCTCCTCTCCCAATTAAGGTGAATGTCTCCCCCTGGTGCTCTAGATCACACCCTCTCTCGTCTCATGAAATGATTTCACCAGTTAGCCTCTTTCCTACTGAATCTTCACACTATCTCTACTCAGATTCCTTCTCATCTGGATGTTAGCATGCTTATCTCACCAAAAAGAAATCTCTTTATGGAGGGCTTTATTCCCCTGTAGCCACTATGACACTGCTTCTTCAACCCCATAACCATTTCTCAGTCCCACTTCCTCACCTTACATTTCTTCAAACCCACTGCAGTCTGATTTCTGCCTTTGTCTTGGCAATTGAACTGCTTCCACTGAGGTCACCAGTGACCCTCCTATCTGACAAACCAATAAAAAGTCTTGTATTATGAATATTTACATCTACTACTTCTTGAAGCTTTCTTTCTACTTGGCTCTCTGTTAGTTTTCAAACACTTCACTCATTCTTCTACAAACCCAAGGATTTCACTTTTCATGCAACACAATTTTGCTGCATTATTTTAAGTTTTACCTGACACATATCTCTGAGCACCACACAGTAGAGCCAATTACTATGGAACTTAAACACCAAAACCCAAACTCATTTTGGTGCAAACTTCAAAATGTAGTTCAAACTACATTTGAACCCATACTCCCAAAAGCACCTCCGACTTATTTTGCCCATAACCTAACTCATGAGACTCCACTCAAACAAGCCTCTTTTTTTATCTCAGCCAATAACACCATCATACACTCAAGTTCCCAAGCTAGAAGTCATCATAGATTTCATCTTCTCCTTTATAGTACTTCTCCATCCCCAGCAAATCTCCGGGACTCATCAGTTCTCCCGAGTATCTTTTCACTATGTCTCTGTATCCTACATTCCTCACCCTTCACTACCATTACTGAGCCATTCAATTAGGTCTACTGAAGTATCCACTGTGTGTCAGGTATTTGCTAAGTACTGGGGATATATGATGAAGAAAATAGGTATAATATCTCCACTAATGGAATTTATGCTCTAATGGGGGAGATGGACATTAAATTAATAATTATAAAATTATGACATTAATAAATATGATCTAATAAATATAATTACAAATATAACCATATAAAGGAAAAATGCAGGATACAATGAAAAACTATAATAAGGAAACTTGATTAACAATGAAAGGTCAGAGACATCTCTGAGAAAATGATACTTAAGCTGACACATAAAAAAGGGTCAGAGATAGCTATGTGAAGAGTAAGAAAGAGTGGACAAATAAAGGAGTTTGTGCAAAGGCCCTGTGGTTAAAAACACCTGGCTTAAGGA
Organism: Pan troglodytes; assembly: GCF_028858775.2. Taxonomy (NCBI): domain Eukaryota; kingdom Metazoa; phylum Chordata; class Mammalia; order Primates; family Hominidae; genus Pan; species Pan troglodytes. Next base: position 87,570,054 of record NC_072404.2, on the reverse strand, counting down.
ACTTCAACAATTGAAGAAGAGTGACACATGCTCTGGCCAAGGAATAGGTAGGAGCCAATTTCTTCAGAGCCTTGTAGGTTTTGCGTTTCATCTCAAGTGTAACAGGAATTCACTGAAGGATTTTCAAGCATAATCAAATTCAGTGACATCGTCAAATTTGCTGTTGTTTCAGCTCAAGCAAGAGAAAATAGGGCGTGAATTACAATGGTGGCCATGGAGGTAAATAGAAAGAGATTTGAAATAGATTTCGGAGATAGAAAAGACGGAAATTTGGTGGTAAGGAAGGAAAGGAAAGGAAAGTGTTAAGAATGACTTTCAAGCCGGGCACGTGGCTCACACCTGTAATCCCAGCACTTTGGGAGGCCGTGGTGGGCAGATCATGAGGTCAGGAGATCCAGACCATCCTGGCCAACATGGTGAAACCCCCATCTCTACTAAAAATACAAATTTTAGCTGGGCGTGATGGTGCACGCCTGTAGTCCCAGCTACTCGGGAGGCTGAGACAGGAGAATGGCCTGAACCCGGAAGGCGGAGCTTGCAGTGAGCCGAGATCGCGCCACTGCTCTCCAGCCTGGGCAACAGAGCGAGACTCCGTCTCAAAAAAAAAAAAAAGAATGACTTTCAGGTTCCTGTCTTAAAAACTCAGAGGGCAGGTGAAATTTCCCAAAATAAGGAACACTAAAGAGTGAAGAGTGGATTTGGGAGGAAAGATAAAAGATTCAATTTCTGTGTTGAATTTATGATGCTTGTAAGACACAAACAACTCAATAAAGATGTATTTAATGTTGGTGTAAAATACCAAACAGACATGTAATCCATCTTAAATTACTATAAAATCTTTCTAGATGGATTTCCCAAAAAAAAAACAAACAATGCTATACATTCACCATTTTTTTAAAAATGTCAGAACTGAATTTTTCCATTTGCAAGTATTGATTGCCTTCCACATTTTCTTTGCCAATTTTTTACAATGTGCCATAAACCCAGAGCAGGTTTCTCTCTTTATTCCCCTTATCTTGCTCAGAACATAAATTAAAAGCCCTTTGTAGTTGTTAATATTTTCTTCCAGACTCACCTCACTCTGAGTTTTAGCCTTCCTAGCACAATGCTTCCTCTTCCAGTCCATTCCTTTATTCCTGTTTAAGGCTTTTCACCTTGCCTGCGTTATTTTGAACCTATCCTTTATGTAGCTGAGTTTATCAGAAGACAATATGTGCAGATTTATCCTTTTTGATAGTCATTGGGATTACTTGAAATGGTTGGATGGCTCTCTCCATAAGGAACAAAGCCAGGGGAGAAATGGCTGTTTGAAAACAATTTTACAGTGTTTCTAAGAAAAACACTTTTATTTAAAAGGTACAGAAAGGATCGTTTTTAAAGCATTGCAGATAAAGCCTCAGCTCCCCATATTAAAAAAAAAAAAAAAAAAGCCACTTTGGGAGGCTGAGGTGGGTGGATCACGAGGTCAGGAGTTCGAGATCAGCCTGGCCAAGATAGTGAAACCCCTTCTCTACTAAAAATACAAAAATTAGCCAGGCATGGTGGTGGGCGCCTGTAATCCCAGCTACTTGGGAGGCTGAGGCAGAGAACTGCTTGAACCTGGGAGGCGGAGGTTACAGTGAGCCGAGATCGGGCCACTGCACTGAGTGACAGAGTGAGACTCCGTCTTAACAAAACAAAAAACAACGACAACAACAAAAATGGATTCTGCAGGTCAAAGATGGTAGTTATGTGAAATTTTCTTTGCAAATTGAACGTATTGCTTGGCTAACACATGGTGATGTGATGTTTGAGTACTGGCAGTAGTGTGTCTTCCACTCTTGCTAAGGGACAGGTCTTTTCTTAGCCTAGGTCAGTTTCATTAGGAAAAATTGCCCTTTTACCCACTTCAAGCAGCTTAAACAAATTATCTCAAAGAACTGCAGGGCTTAACCCATTTAATGAATTTTAATAAGGAATACATGAATCAGTCAAAAACCAGAAAAAAAGTGAATAACATTGAACTAGTTCTGATGGAAATTAGCTCATGACTCTGCTGGCTTACATTTACCGAAGGCTAAATTTTTGATGGAAAGCTTAGGTCTGTTTTCCAGGCTGTGGGAGAATGGGAGGATCTTTAAATTAAACATTAATTTTATTAGTGGTATTTTTCTCCATCAAATTAACCCTAAATGGAGATTATAAAAGCCTTGGGGCTTTTTTTCCTCTTTGGGAAACTTTTAAAAAACAGTTTCTTGTATTGAAAGAGTTTCTCCATAATCCCTGAAATATTTTCAGAAATGTAGTGAGAATGTGAATTCAGTTTATTCCCTACAATCCTTCATAAAAAAGGATAATTTAAGAGGTAGAAAGGTCTGTGTGGGTGTTCAGGTGACTTTCCTGTCTTCCAGCAGGGCATCACAGGGACTGTGAAAAAAAAATTCTCTCCATTTATTACTTTCTCTTTTTTCTCTCTTACACATGTGATATGTGCACACTTTTGTTCTCTTTTCACTTTTTTCTTTTATTGCTTGAAAAAAATTTAATCGCGGTAAAATACACATAACATAAAACTTATCTTACATCTCAGTGTACAGCTCAACAATGTTAAGTGTATTCAAATTATTTTCTCTCCTTTTCTTATGTAAAACAGAACACACAGCTTTAGGGCATGGAAATCAGTAGTGAAACATATCTTTGTTTAAAAGTCGTTCCTACTCCTCTTCTGTGCTTAAAAAAAAGAGAACTAGAAAGTGTTTCCCCAGCATCTCCATCATTTTTAGTAACTGCAGAATCCCCTATGAAATACATGACGTTGTAACAGTAATCTTCAAAAGTAGAATCATATGTTCTAGCAAATATTTCAGCTAAAGGAGAAACTATTTCACATTCTGCAAATGGGAGTTCAGTGTATCGACTGGAATACAGAAGGATGTTGAAAGACTTAGTTCTGTTTGGGAAAATTCCTGAAAATCTTGAAAAGTTGTCTTGGCGTCCAGGTGCGGTGGCTCACGCCTGTAATTCCACCACTTTGGGAGGCCGAGTCGGGTGGATCATGAGATCAGGAGTTTGAGACCAGTCTGGCCAATATGGTGAAACCCCGTCTCTACTAAAAAATACAAAAATTAGCTGGGCATGGTGGCACACACCTGTAGTCCCAGCTATTCAGGAGGCTGAGGCAAGAGAATCGCTGGAACCCGGGAGGCGGAGGTTGCAGTGAGCCAAGATCACGCCACTGCACTCCAGCCTAGGCAACAGAGCAAGACTCCATCTCAAAAAAAAAAAAGAAAGGAAAAGGAAAAAGAAAAGTTGTCTTGGTGTTATGCCAAATTGACGGTATCATGATAGATTAAAGTTGCTCTTCATTGTATTTTGAACTCTTATTTGAATTGGGGTGATTTTAAGAAAGTTCATAATCTTTTTGCCCTGTGAAAATAAATAATAATAAAACTCTTACCACACAAATGCACACCCAGAGAGGGGATCTCCACTTCAGATCTACTGTAAAGACATTGATGTTCTTTCATTTTGGTTATCATGTGTCAGGAAAAGTAAGTTCTGAAAAGAGCCACTCTAATTTGCATCAAGCAGTTTGAAAATGGCCTTTTGTGGCACTAGCATTGGCCACAGCATCCTGTATCGCATGAGGTGACCTCAGTCCAGGATCCCAATGAGAAGGCAGTCAGCACCATGCAATGATCTGTATAGCAAATGGAATGTTCTAAGGTTTCTCAAAATCAAGATTCCTGACAATAAAGGAAATAGTAAATATTTTCAGGGCTTTTTTTTCTGAATGAAATAAATATTACCTGCAGTAGATGTTACTATTGTGTTTTTATTTTAAAATGGTTACCAGGGACATATATAAATTGTTCCCTATATAGGATGACCAGATTTCGCAAATAAAAATATAGAATTCCTAATTAAATTGAATTTCAAACAATGAATAATTTTACTATGAATAGGTTCCAGAAGTATCAAATAATTTTTAATAGCAGTATTTCCCATGTAGTATATGTCTCATGCTATATATGGAACATACTTACATCCAAAAAAATTACTCATTGTTTTCTCCAAAATTCAAATTTGGCTGGGTATATATTTTATCTGGCAACCATATTTCTGCAGTTCATTAAAAGTTGTATTTTGGGCCAGGCACAGTGGCTCACATCTGTAATCCCAGCACTTTGGGAGGCTGAGGTGGGCAGATCACTTTAAGCCAGGAGTTTGAGACCAGCCTGACCACCATGGGGAAACCCCATCTCTACTAAAAATACAAAAATTAGCTGGGTGTGGGGGCAGATGCCTGTGGTCCCAGCTACTCAGGAGGCTGAGGAGGGAGGATCGCTTTAGCCTGGGAGGTAGAGGTTGCAGTGGGCTAAGATCACGCCACTGCACTTCAGCGTGGGGTGACCAAGTGAGACCCTGTCTCAAGAAAAAAATAAATTGTGTTTAGTTGACATGTAGATTTAATTTACATTTCAATAATGAAATCAGCGTTGTCTTTTTTCTTCTGTCATTTTCAAGTACCAGGATTTCCTGCCTAAACAATTTGCAATGTGTGTCTGTTTCTCTGCCCATCTCACTATGCTCTTAGATGCAGAGTTACAAATATATTCTAGTTTTATTTCTGGTTCCAAAGAAGACAGATTTTACAGGTGTAATCAGTTTTGTGCTTTATATTAAAATGCAGCTATTTAAAAATAAATTTTAAAAATGCATCTAGTTTCTATATTAGCTACATCTAAATTTTTCCATTTATTCTCTTTTGTTTTATGTTCTTATCCATATTTCATTTAACTTACAACTATGTCTTGAGCTCTTTTGCTTTTATCATAAGATGCAAGATTAAATAAATACATTTGCATTTGTACACACACAAATGCACACTCAAACACACAACAAGTTGCTAAGGATAAAAGTCAATACATGATCAGTATGAAAAACATGAGTCAGATCATTATAAAAAAAATTTTAATCCCACCAGAGAATTCTAATATACAGCTTTCTACAGAAGTAGGGGAAATAAAGACCAGAAACTAAAACAAACTATTACTATTACTATTATTTTAAAGAATATGGCTCTTTTTCTATAAACTTGGTTTTATAGTGAAGACTACCTCAACTCAGAAAGGCTGAAGAAAAGGTTTTCTGTATCTCTGTTCCTGTTTCCCTATGAAAATGGGTGAAGAGATGCCCCAAAATTAATATTTTCAGGAGAACCAAGCCTAGCAAAATGCTTAGAATTGAGAAAGGCTAGGACGCCAAGCGAGGTGTAATAGTTTCTGGGTGATGAGGGGAATAGTGTCCTATGATCTGTGAGGCAAGCAGCAAAGGCGAAATTTAGCAAGCAGTTTTTAAATAATCATGCCCAATAGAAATTATTCCATAATTATTATTAGAAATTATTCCATTCACATGGAGTGTGGAGATTCACCACACAATACATGCATATGCAAAACTTCCTAGATCTCAGAAGTCTTATCTTGCTTTTGTGATCTATGTCCTACCAGAATAATTTCAGAAATAAGCTCAATATAATAACCAGCATGTCTCTTCAAGGACTTGACAGTTTTGATTTGGTTTTTAGTGCTTTTTAATTTTAATTGAAATAGACTAGATTTCCTAGAGGGGCCATCCCCACAAAAAAAGTAAGAAATGTGTAGTAGTTTGACCCACAACTTCCCATGAAGTTGAGCGGAGAGTTGGAGTTGAATCACATAGAAAATTTGACCTTCTGTCTTCATCAGGACCAAATTGAGTATATCCAAAATAAATGTTTTTCATTCATCTTAATTTAAATGTTTGTAGCATGATTAATAACTTGACAGATAAACAAAAATAGCATTTATTTTTAAGGAAATTATTCTGATGCTCTCTCTTACCATATAAAATTCCTTACTCTGCAGCACGCAACTTCTTTTTAACAATAATTCAGAAAGGGCTACTATTGCTTCAAAGACTGAAGCTTCTGCAGCACAACTCAGCATTAGAAATATTCCAGAAACTGCCATCACGTGAGCAGTAAAGGAGCCCTGGGTTGCACCAATGGTCTGAGGTCAGACTGAATGAATCAGCCTTAGAAGAATGAGGAGCCCAAGTACCCATAATGAAAGGCAGTCAAATTAAACGCCCCCTCTCCTTGTCTCTTCTCCACCAGGCTCCTGCTTACACCATTTTAGTTCTGACACCATAACTCCTGAGACGGTAGATGATTATACATTTTCTATAGGAGGGAAAATCATCTTTCAAGATAACGTCTCATGTGGAGATGAGAGCACCATTAAGAGGAACTATTTTCAATACCTCTGTATCAAAGTCTAAGAATCCCAGCACCTGTCAGATGTGAAATAGCAAATACTCAAAGTCTGTTTGGGCATTGCAGGAAGAAGGTGATGACACAAAGAAAGTAGAGGAAATCATTGAATATTTTGACATGGTGAAAATATATAAATGACGTCTTTTCGCAAAAGTGCTATTGCTGGCAATTCCGTAAAACAGCAAATAAATTTTATACTTCACTGAAGACAATGGTTAATCAGCCAATAGGTTAAAATTTGTTTCACTTTTAAACTCATGGTCAAATTGTTTTCATTGGTATTTTATAGAATGAGTCAAGGAGATAAATGTATTTATTTATATGTAATTTTTACTGTCAACTCTTTCCAAAAAGGATGCGATTAAATCCTTATGAACCACACATTGAACAGAATTTTTTTATTAATTGGAAAGAGAAATAGTGAACAGCGTATGTAAGACAGAAAGAGAGCTAATTTTACCAACTTCTTGGGTGAGATGGTTATTACCCCTAAACATTAAGTGTAACTCTAGGTTCTAAGGAAAGCTAAGAAACATGATGGATTATATAGTTTAACTTTTTTTTTTTTTTTTTTTTGAGACAGAGTCTCACTCTGTTGCCCAGGCTGGAGTACAGTGGCGGGATCCTGGCTCACTGCAATCTCCGCCTCCCGAGTTCCAGCGATTCTCCTGCCTCAGCCTCCCAAGTAGCTGGGATTACAGGTGCATGCCTCCGCACCTGGCTAATTTTTGTATTTTTAGCAGAGACAGGGTTTCACCATGTTGGCCAGGCTGACCTCAAACTCCCGACCTTGGGTAATCCGCCCGCCTCGGCCTCCCAAAGTGCTGGAATTACAGGTGTGAGCCACTGCACCCGGCCTAGTTTAATTCTTTTCATAAAATTAATCATCACTTATTCACAACAGTGCGTTGTGGTGCAATTTGTATTTTTGCCATGCTGAGTTGGATTCTTTAATGTGTGTAGGTAACTATGTGTCCCGATTTCTACAGATATTTCCTACAAATGGAAATAGGAATAGTTGTCAACTATGCCCATTTTGAACAAGTCTGTTTTAAAGATGATAAACATAGTATGTGGCACGTTTTCAATATTCATTTTTATTAGGGATTTTATCAGAAACTAACTTATACTAACTTAAGTGAAAATTGTTGAAAGAAGGAAGATATATGAAAAGATATGATTTTGTTCTATGTGCTCAATTAAGTTTTGGATTGTTAGGACCAGCATGTGGCAGTGCCCTCTCCCTCTATTTTAAGCTTGTTTTATCACCTTTTAAAAAATTGATTTCATATGCTAAAATAATATTTTTTAAAAGGGAGTTAATCTATCCTTTACTTTTAATTATCTTAATCATTTGGATCACAACAGGGTCACTCGAATCATTATATTTTGTGATAATACAAAGAGATCAATACATTGGGTAAAAAAGGCTTCCATGATACATGATTCATTCAAGTAACAAACATTTTGAGCTCTTCACACAAAATGTTTGCTAGCACTGGGGCACAAAGATAGAAACCTGCCCCATCTCAGTGGAGAAACACTCACAAAAATTTATAGTGGAACCTAATTGATAATGTAGGCATATACGTTATTTTTAAAGTTAGGAATAATGAAGGCTTATTAATTGATTTTTAACCACATAAAGCAGGTAAATAAAACAACCATTTCTTATGCCAAGCAAAGATATTTACCTTTGAAATCAAAATGTATGTCAATATCCTCTCTCTCTTTCCCACTAAGGCTGTGCAATAGAAATCCCTAAGGGTGACTGAGTTTTGAGCCTTGTCAAGCCCTGAGCATTTGATACATGTTCACTTGCCTTCTCTGTGCCTTAGCATCTTCAGTTGCCAAATAAGGAATGTTCTTAGAATCATTAATACAATTCCAATGAAATTATTTGATTTTGAGCTCCTTGAAGAAAACGATACAGCCAGGCAGAAGTTTTTGTTATTGTTCGCTATTAACTAATTTAAAATCAATTACAATTGTCTTAATATCGTGCCACCCATAAGTGGCAGTCGGTAATATTTTCAAAGTTCAAATATTGTTTTCTTTATTACAGGTTTCTTTTCTCCATGGAAAACTCCAAAGCCTGTAAGTTGGAATTTATTATGCTTCTTTCTTTATTTCTACTTACTATTGCAATTTCATTTAATAAAAGTTGAATTGGGTGACCTCAAAATCTCTTTCAACTCTAGGAGTCTGTGATGTAAAAAAAATAAATCCTCTGTGTCCTTTTGTCTTGTACCTGTCCCACAAGTACATGAGTCACTCACCTTACCTTCCTATAAAAACAATTCTGCCCTTTTAAAAAATATATACTTACAAAAGGAACATTAACACTATGCAGCCTAATGTAATGAAAATACTTTAGAAACCTTTTGTTTTTCTCCTGTCCACAATACAATGTAGTCTTCATAACATGGAATTTTTAGGAACAATACAAACTATAGGTCCAGAAGTCTTGACCTGCAAATTAAATCTAGTCCACAAAAAATTTAACTCTGTATATATTTACATTTACATTTTAATGTATGCAGAGCTACATGTGTGTGTGTGTCATGTGTATATATATGTTAGCTTTGTATATATGTGTATATATAAAATAGGTATGTGTATGTATACATATAATGTGTGTATGTGTCTTTGTGTGTATATATATGTATATACATATACACACACACATACACACACACGTATATTTAAGCTCTGTATACTGTATATATATTCTGCCAAACCTGACAAGCACTCAAAATGGTGCTTCTGAATCTTCTTCAGATACTGGAGATCTCTACCATCATCTGACCACTATAGGCCTACGAAACATGCTAAAATGTCTGCGCCAATATAGGAAGCTGGTGGGTTTTAATAATCTTTTTGCAGAGCTAGGCTAGCCAAGTTGGCTTAGCAGTTAGAGGTGGTCTTCACTTGCAGATAGATTGAAACTATTAATTGCCCAAGTCCCAAGAGCTGGGGCTGGTTTTCTGGCATCCCATTTTATGTGTTAGAATACTCGGCCCTAACTGGGATATGTGAACCCCATGACTGGAAGAGGCTGCAGCAAAGCAGAACACTCTCACTAAGCAGGACCTCATTTAGGATTTGACTCATCTGGTCCACAAAGAACATTAGATGGGAAAACCAGTCCTATTTAAGCTTAGCAAATCACTTAAGGATGCATGTGATTTTGAAAAGAGATACTTTTAAATGTTTAAAATGAAATTTGGTTTATCTTAACCAATGTCTAAATAGTTCCTTCCTTTCACCACCAAACTTAAATCTGTGCTCTGTGGTTATACACATCTTTATCTAATTCAACAAGGAACCTTGCAACCTCATCATGGTGCTACAATTATACAATCTAGTGATTTCCTTGTATGTACCACATTTATACAAAATTATGTCATTTGGTATAATTGCAGCATTTGCTGTCATTATTGTAATTACATGCATAGTCAATAATTCCAAAAATTGTTTTATAGAACTCAATGTACAATTAATCCTGAATCCATGTATTTCTACAAAAGCTAGGGCTTGGACTTCCACGGCATAGACAAAGGAAGGTAGAAGGCTGTAGATTTGATGTCTTCCATGTATCTACCAGAAACTCTTGCGGACTATAATGAGAGGAAGTGTGGCATTAATGTACTTGTTTAGGGTGCTGGTGCTAAAGGCATTCTACCTGGACTCAAGTTTTGCTTCTTTTCCTAACAGATGACTTGAGCTAGCTACATAAGCTATCAGTCTCAAGTTCTATATCTGTAAAATGGAGATAATAACACCCCTCTCACATGGTTATTGTGAGGAATTCTATGAGTTAATCCATGTAAGGTGCTTAAAACATGTTGCCTCTACATGTTGAGCTTGAAAACATTAACTACCATCACCACAGGAAGCAGACCCTCCATTCAGGAGCCTTTACCAAGTCACTGTATGAAATGAACATAGTTGACTAAACTATTAATCAAAACAAGTATATAACAATATACCCACAGTATGTAGGTTTATACACCTGTCCTCTGAGTGTGGCCCTTATTGGGCCTCTCTTATTCAGTCCCACTTTACTGGGCATGGACACCTTGGGACTGGACAAGAGAGGCCCAATAAGAAGCTTGTTGAGAAATAACCACGTGGCCGGTAACACAAACTCTAAATAGGTGAAGGCCAGGAAGACGCTAAGTAGAGTATTGATGATATCTTGGGTCAGAATAAGGAAATGTTATATGGAGTGAGCTCTAGCTTCCTCCTAGTCCTGTGTGACTTCCTGAATCTTTTCTGTCCTACTGATTCACATCTTATGCTATTCCATGTCAAGATAGTCACTTCCTGTTGAACAAGTAATATGCTAAAATAGTGAGTTCTCATTCTCTCCATCTGGAAAGGATCAAGTGCATTCTTCAAATACAGAATCAAGATAAATGCCATCATCTTCCAACCCTGCCCAAAATAGTGAGGGGGATGATTTAAACTACCCTACTTTCTACAGTAAGAAAACAGTTTCTGGACAGAGCATTTCATGGGAGTAGGGGAGAGGGGCCTGCCTCATTCATAATCTCTCTACTCCCTGTATGCACCCTAGAATCAGAAGCTGAGGTTGAAAAATCAGCCACCAGCATGGCCAACATGGCGAAATCCTGTCTCTACTAAAAATACAAAAACTAGCTGGGCATGGTGGCATATGCCTGTAGTCCCAGCTACTCAGGAGACTGAGCAGGGAGGATCACTTGAGCCCGGGAGGCGGAGGTTGCAGTAAGCCAAGATCATGCCCTTGCACTCCAGCCTGGGCGACAGAGTGAGACCATGTCTCGAAAAAAAAAAAAAAAAAAAAAACGGCCACAGCCATGAACAGATTGTTCTGTTTTACTATTTGATGCCTGGGTGTGGACTGTACATCCAGGCTGCTCACTGATATTTCAGTGGCTGTCCTTTCATAAAGTTGCACAGACATCCATTCATTCACCAAGGCCAGCAGAGATACAGACTTCTCTCAGCTATAGAAAACAACTTTATTTCCATTTGTGCTTATTCTAGTGAGATGTTTATAAACATTGGCCTGGGTGTGGACACCACTGGGACTGGACAAGAGGGGCCCAAAAAGAAGCTTGTTGAGAAGTAAACACCTGGCAGGTAACAAAAACTCTAAACAGGGAAAGGCCAAGAAGATGCTAGCTAGAGCAAGTGAGGCCCATCGACCTCAGTAAGGAGACAGGATCAGAATCCAGGGGGTTCATGAAGGTAGAAAGGAGCACACAGTGAGTATCCCAGGTAGAAAGCAAAAGTCCAGAGACCAAAATGTCTAAGGAAGGAGGGAAGAGTCAATGGAATCCACCCCTCAGAAGGTGCAGTCAGGCCAGCACACCAGCCCCAGGTAAGGGGATGACCTCTGACCCCAGGGCAGGTGGTTTGCCCCATGGTCTTCTGGGTAGGAGCCACCAGGTAACTCCATTTAGGAGGGAGCAGGGCAGGAGGTGGTGGGGAACAGAATAGTATGTCTGCTTTTTCTTGGGTGCAGTGATTTTCTGCTTTACAGCCTTTTAGGAAACCCTGACAGAGTGACTCAAGAGTTAATGAATGTCACAACAGGAAGCTGTGAATGCTTTACTAAGCATGAACTGGACTCTTGACTAATTCCCCAATCTCTGTGCTACAGAAATTGTAGAATTTGTCAATCTGCCATGGCAGCCTTCCCAAACAGTGCCCAAAGCATTACTTGTTCTGTAGATTTAAGATTGTTTTTTAGAAATACCAATATTTCATGTGAAGCATGTCCAATGACTACATGAACAATACATATACCAGCAAGTCACATTTGGGTATGAAGTAACCCTCAGTGGAATATGGGAGAAAGAAATAGACATTTGCTGAAGCCCTGTGATGACAAGTGGGAGAGTACTACAGCTCCCCAGACCATATTTCTAATTTATTTACTTTTTAGTATTTAGTATCTTATATTTGAAAACAGAAGGGATAAAGTCACAGCTAGAATGCATCCACATGCTGCCTAAAGTCAGCTAAAGTGAAAAATTACCGAGGATATGCCTTTACCCACAAATGTGGCCTTCCACATCATGGCAAGTTCACCCAGAATGGATGACCAAGGAAACCCAGAATAGCTTTCTGTATGAATTTTGCGATCAAATGAATTATGAAGTACATAGTTAAAGATTTTTACAAATGGGAGCACAAGCCCTTCTGAGCAGAAAATTCACTAAAATTTACTAAAACTCAAACCATATTTAACAGTTATTCCCCCTAGTGTGATATTATATAAACAATTACTTCTGTTAGAGTTATAGGGTGGTTCTGACCCAGGATCTGCCACTGGCAACTGCTGGACCTCAGACAAGCCACTTACCCTCTCTATGCTTCTAGAGATTATGTTTCACAGGAGGAAATTGAACTAGACTAGAGGTTTTCCATCCTTGACAGTTATAGAAACTTTGTTCAAGTGAAATCTTGGGCAATAGCCCACATAGAAAACAAATTAAAATGAAGCCAGTCTTATTGAAGGAAGGGTCAGTGACCCATTTCTTTTCCAGTTTGCTGGCTCAACATGAACCCCTGCCACAGTCCCAGTCCCAGGTGGGCAGGGCAGGCCCCTGGTGTCTCTGGTGTTACACAGCACATGTGCACAGTTTAAAAAACACTGGAGTATATGGCACCTCACATCCCTTCCAGCTTGAAAATATTGATGATGGACAGACCAGAGGTGGAATCAGAGCCCCGACAAAAATATAGCTAGTGTGAAAACTAAAGCAGGACGGTGCCATAGGGGACAGAAAGTTACAATCCTGCCAAGTTCAATGTAGTGTATATCAAAACTGTTTTTTTTAAGTGGCCATATTTTATTCACTCACTAAATGTACTTTTTCTGAGTACTAACTATGCACTGGTAATACAACAAGTAGAAAGACGCAGCCCTGTTTGCGTCTGATCTGTTTGAGACATGGCTGGGTAGACTCGTGGTAATCACAGTTGGATGTGAGGAAGTGGTGTGAGGGGTAGGAGGGACAGGGCGGTCAGCAAGAGCCCTCTAGGAAAGGAGACACCTCCTCTGAATCTAGTAGCTAGGTGAAATGAGAGAGAGGAAGGAAGAGTGGAAAATACATGTAGAAAGAGAAAAGAAGTATGCAAAGTTTCAGAAGCAGAAGAGAACTGGGTGGGTCCTCGGGAATGAGAAGCCAGCCCATCAGCCAATATGAGGAAGGTGAGCAGACCCAGGCTCAAAAGGAGCCCGCCATGACCCTCTAGGAAGTTTGGCCTTTGTCCTGAGGACCATGCATACTCAGAGCAGAGTTTCAGCAGGAGGGCAAACTAGTCTAAATCTTACATACGCTGCCGGTCTATTCAAAGCAGGAAAGAAAAATTGAGTTTGAATGAGGCATCAGTTGATGAATGAAGGTGAAGTTGGCAGTGCCAATAGGTGGTCTCAGGGAGTCTGGCTTCCTCCTTGATAAAAAATGGTATTAATCTCTGCCTTCTCTATCTTATGGTGCTATGGTGAGGATCCAAGAAGATCACGTATGTGAAAGAACATGATAAACTGGGAAGTACTCTGCAGGTCTTTAAATTATAGAAGTAGCAACATCAGTAGCAGCATTCTGGGGGAGGAACCACCAGATCCACAGTAAATGAGGCTTCCTAGGAGACTTTGAACAATCCCTGAATCCTAGATGGTTGCATAATTACGTCTAAACTGAGAGGAAAGCGACTGAATGCTCAAGCGTAGGAAGTTGTTGCAATATGCATAGGTGTCAAATGAGTATATGCAGACGACTGTATCTTCTGCTCCAGTGAAAGTGATGTAATATGTTGAAACCATCTTAGAAAAGGAACAACTAATACCATACATTTCTAAGCACCTACACATGAATCATCTTGAGACACATTATCTTTATCTTATAGGGGGAAAAAAACAGAGAAATTAAGTGGTTTGCCAAAGATTACTGGCTAATTGTTGACAAGGTTATGTAAGTTATAGATAAGTTTGCATTCAAAAGTCAGGCACCACTTGTATTTATAACAGTTTATGATGTTGTCTTACATAGACATAAAATCTTTTCTTTCAAGGAATTTATGCCAAAGTTTTACCCATCCCCTGGAAGAAAAGTCCACGAGGCAAAAAAGGTTAACCTAAAGGTGACAAGAGAAATAGCCAGGAAGAATTTGTCAGTCATTTTCTCTGTCCTCTGTCACTTTTCAGATAATGGACCGATGGGAGAATCAAGGCAGTCCTCAAACGAGTTTATCTGCTCCGGCCATACCACAGAACCTGCCCTTCCCACCTGCCCTTCACAGGAGCTCCTTTCCTGACTCAACAGAGGCCTTTGACCCACGGAAGCCTGATCCATATGAGCTCTACGAGAAATCTAGGGCCATTTATGAAAGTAGGCGTAAGTGAAAGCCACATGAAACAAGGGTACATTAATAATAGCTGAGGCCCTGCCAGGAGATATATTGAGGCTGAATGATCTGGCATGGTTTTATATTCTGAGTTTCAAAAGTGTTTCAAGAGCAGAGCCAGCTGGTCTAAAATTATCTTAGAAAGCCTGTTGACTCTAAAAGTAGGTTTATTATATCTTTTGCCTTATATTTTATCTCCTACTTTTCTTCCCCAAATCTCCTGAAGAAAATCGGGAATATATTTTTGGGGGTTGGGGGGTGAGGTTGCTGGTTTTGTTTAGGTTACCAAATACAGAAAAGAAGTGTTTGGCTTTTTTTTTTTAATCTGTTTAATCTGATCTTGAGCCTAAAGCATAGATCTTTCTTAGAGCCTTGAATATAGCCATTTAAAAAGTTAGGACCTTGAGTAAAATGTCAGCCAAGCCTTCCCAGCTCACAAGCATGAAATCAATTGGTTTCGAATGCAGTACTGATCTAGGTGCCAGTCATCTCTGCCACAGTTTTCTGCTTCTCCTTCCGTGCAGTCAGGCACATTTGAACATTCAGTCTTAAAATATCGTGTATGCACTTGTCACCCTATCTGAAGGTCTTTTAAAATTGTTGTACTTTATAAACATTAGAAAACAAGGCTTTTAATATTGCTTGCACCATTGTTGTGCTTCTTTCTACCATCTTGCAAGTCATCTCCACATGTTAGAGGACAGGAATCTCACAGTATCAGAAGAATCTGTGTATTAAATGATCAGGAAACCCAGCCTCGTAGAAGAGTTTGGTCCCTGGCGCTCCCATTACGGTCTGCTGATTTCCTTTGCTTCAGTGTTCCACCAATGTCTTGTTTCCAACTTTATCATCCGTAGCATGAATAGCAAGTTTTAAATCGTGTGTGATCTCAGAGGATCTCAAATCTGCTTACTCTTTTGATGAGCTCAGGGGCTGAGAATTATGCACCCAGCTGGTAAAGGGGAAAGCAGACATAATACCTTTTCCCTATCCTCTACAACTCTTTGTAGAACTAATTTTGGTTGAAAAATAGTTAGGATGGCAAGCCATTGAGAAATCATTAATATCGAAATGAAACATCCCCCAACCTGAAACCCACATATACTTTTTTTTTTTTAAAGAAGCGGCTACATCAGAGCTACTGTATTTCATTCCTCTCCTTCTGGATGAACAAATGAAATATTTTTAGGTTGTATCATTAGAATGTCTTTGCTGTAGCAGAGTAAGAACAAATTAGGCATTCTTAGCTACATAATATAGAGTATGAATTCAGGGTATTAATGTTCATTAAACTGAAAAAAATTGAAAAGATTTCAGCCCAGTTTCTAATACCTTTTCTGCTTTGATAACCAAGTATTGATGGAATGCCCATTTTGCTGTCAGCACTGTGAGGAGATACCAAAGATGAGTAATATGCCCTGCTCTCACACGTTTAACTGGGGAAATAAGAATAATGAATGTAAACAAATAGAGAGTAAGATAAAGTTAACAGTTCTAAGATGCAAGTTGGAAGTGCATAGGATTAAAATATCATCCTCACCTCCTTGGCTTAATTTTGTGGTTGCATTTAGGGAGCATTAAGAGATGCTTCCTCCTGCTTTTTGCCTCTTCCTTCATCATTCACTTCCATCTTTTTTGCAGTTTCCTAGCCAATGCAAAGCTTTATGATTCAGGACAAAAACAATGTTGGTATTTATCTCCAGTTTTCTCTTTATGGTTGTCTGATACCATTGTGCCCTCAGTTTCTTGTACATGATGCGCTCTCAACTCTAAAAGAATTATTTCTTTATCCAGCCCCTGCAATACTGTTTCTGTTCCTTGCCTTTCCCCTCCTCACCTGTAACAAACCAAGCAAACCAGTCCACCTTAACCTCCAGAGCCTTCTTTTTCAGTTCTCCTCTGGTAGCTCTTCAACGCCCTTTCCCTCTACAGCCGCAGGGACAGC
The DNA here is from genome assembly GCF_028858775.2 of Pan troglodytes. Taxonomy (NCBI): domain Eukaryota; kingdom Metazoa; phylum Chordata; class Mammalia; order Primates; family Hominidae; genus Pan; species Pan troglodytes. The sequence goes on along the minus strand of NC_072404.2, from coordinate 87,553,405 downwards.
AAACATCCTGACTCCCCACCTCACCCCACCGTGGGCCCCCCATCGGTGCTCTCCCTGTGCCACTGCTGCTGCTGCCTCATCACACCCCCTTCCTGCTGCCTCATCACACCCCCTTCCTGCTTTCATCAGCTCTCTCTAATGTTTCTAAGGTCACAGTAATGTTTTCAGGGTCAAAAATCTCAGAAAGCCAAAAGAGGACAAGCTCATTTCCTTTCCTATCCTTCTCTTTTCTATCACATTTCTTCATAACACTAAATGGAGTGTAAATGAAACATAGAAATTATGTCAAGGTAAGAAAAGCTCTACCACTGAAGATTAAGGAAACCAGGAGAGCATGGCGCCACTTTCTCTAGTCTCTCTGAATAGCTGATCAGTTTGCTCTGCTTGTGGATATGTGAGTGTCTTAAAAAAAAAAAAAAAAAAAAAAAAAAAAAGACAGCCTTTTGCCCTCCTGTACATTTCCATTTCCAAGTTTTATTTTCTCATGTAAATGTTTAAAGCAGTACTAAAAGAAAAAGATTGTAATTAATGATTGGAAAGCTCAGTCTGTTTCTCATCATCTTCCAATAGGTTTTTTTAATGCAATGATCATAAAATGTATATACCGAAACAAAAGATCAATATTTCAAAATTCGTGATTATGAACCATTCCTATTCTTATTCCTTTGAATCACATGCATAACATTTAGGTTTGGCTCTATTTATTCTTGTATCTTTTCCTGGGGGGAAAAAAATCAGTGCAACCAGGGAAAGTGTGGAAAAGAATCCTAACCAGAGCTGTTTAAACTAAGTCCTTTGACATTTCCCCTAGCCTATAGTGATCTCATGGTGTCCTTCCTTACAACCAGGTCTAAAGCTAAAGAGATTTTTGCATTCACTTTCAAAACTGGGTTGCAGTTGCCAAATAAAAAGACGCCCCTCCACCCACAAGCCTGAGCTGTACAGAGCTACAGAACGTTTGTTCTGTCAAGGCTGTCAAGAAATATTTGGATTCAAGTCACCAGTCCCCTACAAATGATGGAAATTTATCAAATGATGTAAATGCTGCCGTGCCTCATTTGACTTATAATTAGATTATGCTGACATTTTAATGTGCACGCACAGGACATCTTAATAAAGACGTATTCCTGAAAAAAAAAGCTGTGATTTTAAACAAATGAAGATGATCATAGGATACTACGGCCACGTGAAACAGAACATGACAGGTACATGCTGTGATAGGAAACACCTCCTATCTTCATGAGATCTCAAGATGAGCTGGGAATGGAGCAGGACAGAGACAGGAAGATTCTCCCACCCAGCAGGCTGGCAGCGCCTCTGATTTCAGAGCATTAGGCTCAGTGCCCAGAGGTGGTAACTCCAGGCTCCACATCAATCAACAAGAATATATGAAACACTCGCTATGTGTCTAGAACTCTGCAAGGCACTCCACAAGAGAAGTTATGAAAAATAACCTCTGCTCATTAGAAGCTTACAATGAAGTTGAGGACACAAACAAACACACAACACATGGAAAAACGATTTCTGAACAAGGCTCCATTACACAACACAGCAAATAATATCAATATTTTAATGTGTGAAATTGTGCAGTAAAAATAACTAAATACTGAGAGTTTCTCAACTTCCATGTGAAAATTGATATTCAGTCAAGACTTAATGTGTTAAGTACCTTTACATTATCAAAATATCATTAATCCTTGCTGGAGAACTCAGTGCAAAAAAAAAAAAAAAAAGAATTATTTCCCCACTAACTTAATTCCATATAAGCTTAAACTTACATATATAAAAGTATAACTCTGCCCAAAAAAATCCCTAAAAAAGTTTTAATCAATGGGCCTTCTGGATCTTCATATTAATTGTTTAAACATTGACCCTAAGTCATTACTACCAATTCCCAGAAAAGAACAAAAATCTCGCCAACTTCCATCTCTACCAAAGACTTTTAGACAAATGTGACTATTCTGTATGTGATAATAGTCTCTGTTGATAACAGACTTCTTGATGTCCCCACTACTTGCAATTTTGAAAATTGAAAACAAAAGAAAATACCTTTGCATAGTGGGACAAGCCGTGCTATTTTTTACTTCTCTTTTCTCTGTCTTTTTCCCAAGAATCTCATAAAGGAAGGACTTGAATTTGTTTTACAGTCACAATAGGAATGGCTTGAATGTTCTTGTTTGTATGCTAACATTCCTAATGCTGGACTACATATGCCATTTCTAACCTTGGAGAAAAGTAGTTCTAAGGGCCCTTAGTGTTTTCTCCCCCTCATCTCCTCCTGCCCTTCTTTCTCTATGTGTGACTGCATCCTTGCGTCCACCACTTGTTTCTGATTTGATAGGAAACCTTCTATTACTGGCCTAGTTACTTATAAGACTATCTAGGGTGACTACACATGGAAGTTTCCTGGACAATCCTTGTCTGTGCTGTCCTGGCATGATTATCAATAGTTCACTTTTCACCACCCTAGACTCTCATCATTTGAATGATAAATTATAAAATTTTCCTTTTTTATATACTCTATTCAAGGAATAATCATCATTACTGTTCAAGAAAAGCATATCTCTAAATGTACACATTATGAATAAAAAGTGTAATACCTACTCAGATAAATAATTTTTTCAAGCTAATTTATTTGGCTGATAGAATGTTTGCCTATACATATTTTATCCCTAATTTGAGGTAAAGGCTTATTAGTGACTTGTGTTAGTAGCCAAACTCCCAGTAAACTCCTTCCAAACCCAGAAAGTTAGACATATGTACAAATCTAGTGCATGGCAAATGAAGTAGAAAAAAATAGGTAGTAAGGTTTCCCACATTTAAGTACTATGCCATGGAGTCTTCTTTCTTAATATAGAAAATAAGTCAGGTTCAACATCACAATAATCACCAAACTGAAAGTTAGTTAATCTCATCTGTCTTCTTCTTCTGGGAAAGATTATAGTTAGATAACTACAGCTAGATACTGGTACTAAAAAGAGGAACTGTGATAGGCAAGGCAGTATAAAGTGCTTCCCAAAGAAAATGAATGTTGCTCACTTTGGAATCTTATGAAATTCAGTCTTGATCATTCTGATGGGTGTGTTGATACAGGATAGAGGGCCTTGTCCTGTTGCTTCACTTTTCTTTAAGCCAGTCTTACTCTAAGGGCTTGTCTTATCATTCAGCTCATGGGGACATTTCTTGGGCCTGTTCCACACTGCAGCCTTGAAAGCTGGAGCAATAAGCAGATACAACCAGGAATGGAAAAGAAAAATTCTTATTTCCTGAAACTCTTCCCTCAGGGTTCTGTCCCTTGGTTTAAACCCAAGTTGAATTATGACTGAAGTTGTTCAAACTTTTTTCTCTTCACATTGAACTTTGGTTATTATAAGTAAACAATTTATGAGGTACACCATGTCCACACTCCTTTGTGGTAAGACATCACTCAAATGTAGAATCATAAAAATGTCAAGGATCCGTATGGTGTAATGTGCCTTATGGTATAACCTCTTTAGAACAGAAATTTCTCTGAAATGTCTTCAAAAGAGCTCACACAATCAATTTTCCTTTCCAGAATTAGAATAATAAGCAATGAGTATCATAGCAAAGGTAGCAATCAAAAGTGATCACACGCCAGTTCAAGAGTATAATGGAGAAGCAAACTGTTTTTTAGTACTATATATGAAATGAAATTATCATTTGTGGCAGATCAAAAATGGACAGTTATGTTTTTCACATCTATGGCTGTTATCCTGCTCTTTTGTTGTTCATTGATTATTGAATTCTTTCATTGTTCAGTATTGTAATACACATGTAATTCATGGCTGATCACAAACGGGTGGTTGTATTTCTAAACTATCAGGTTTTCTGCTGCTCTTTCCTTGTTATTAGTGAGCAAGAGTTGTAGTTTGCACTGTCTCCCATCCTAACAGCAGAGCCACTTGAAAGGATGGGGTACTGTAATAGTATTATTCACCACAGAACACCGCTTGAATCTCTAAATGAAAAGTGATGGGGGAAGCCGCATCATACATGGTAGTATCTATCTAGGGTGCTCAAAACCAGAGCTCTGAAGCCTGTGGAAATCTTTCGGCTCAAGCCTTCCTGACTCCAAGTCTCCTTTTCCCACGTAATTAAATACCCAATTGAGCCAAGCTGGAAATATCAAAAAGTTTCACAAAGGTTTAAATAAATTCATGGATGCCATAGCTACAGGCAGCTATTAGGTGATCATGAAAGGCCATCATGCCTTCCCAGAAAACACCCTCACATGTGAACACTGTGCTAGATCAAGCCCCAGCCTGATTTGCTTGAACACTGCTGGTGTCCAATGGCATTAAAGTACCCCCCACTTATGTTCTCTGGAACACAATCTTACTTTAGTGAAATATTAAGATGATAAATAAATGTTAAAACACTTTTACCAGTGACTCTAGCATTAGAAAAATAAAAGGATAGAAAAAGATGTAATAATGTTATCATTTTAAATGTCCTCAATTGTACTAAGAGATTAATTTTCTGCAACCTTTTCTCATGGGAAAAGCATTATTGTTATCCTTAGTATAATGTATGTTGTGATTTGATCTGTGAAAAAAATTTGCCTTTCAGCTGGATTTTCTAATATATCACATTGTGCATTACTTTGCCGTTATATTGATATGAAGATCAGTAAATCCGGTTAAGCTGTGTCTGCCATTTTAATATGTAGATTTTAATTAATTTGGAAATCTAATTTTAAAAAGGTATCCTCAGATAGCTTTCTAAGAAACTGTGGTAACGTTTATATTTCCAACAGGTTCCTTTTGAAACAGGAAATTACCATGGGATGAGCTAAGTAATATAGAGATAGCAAAATAAAAGTTGTGGTAGGACACATATTTTTCCCATGTATTTTGGAAATTAGATCCAATCCTAGAGCTGATAAATTTATTTCATTTAGTAATTTAAAACTAAAAGATCCTGGAATTAAGGGATAAAGGCAGGGGGAGGAGTAAAAAGTAAACTCTAAAAATCAGCTCTTGATTGAAAGTTATTTAATATATCAAAGCATTTTGTTGGTTGCACAAGTTGACAATGTAACCCAATGTATATTCATGAATTAATATGAGACCATCAGGGCTATAGAGTTTAAGTGCTAGATGGCAAGTAGGTCCTCGTGAGAGTATAACATAAAATGTCAGTTTTATACCTAATGGAAGCGTTTCGAAGGTAGCAGTCTTCCATCCCTGATACAGACAAAAGGACATTTCTCAAGTCATAATCCTAAGCAGCCACACCAAACATGAAAGTTCTTAAAAAATAACAATTGTGCCAGAAAGCTAATTTGCCTTTACTGGGAAAACACAGCTTACCTGGCAGGAATGATTGTTATGCTCTCCATGAGCCGACTGGCTCTTTATTTGAAACAAAGCTCAATGAAAAAGCAACCAGACTTTGGTCTTATTTTAATTTTTAAAATTTAAGGATAAAATACTCATTTTTTTGGTATTATATGAGCCTTATATGGTACAACTATCTTATAAAATTATGTCATCTTAAAACATTCAGAATGGGGGAGTTCTATTGTACTATATTCTTATTCTCTGCCTTTCAAAACTGTAAGTTGCCTCTTCTGTAAATGCTCTTAAGGAATAATCGCATATGATTGATGATTATATATCATAAATATATAATTTTATAGACCAAAATAATAATAATGGTATGAAATTTCTTCCAAGCAACAAATAATTTACATATTGAAGCCTAAACGTGTGGGAGGAGTGGTTCTTGCAAGAACATTTTACAGTTCTTCTACCTACAATGTGAATTTATGTTTTAGAGAGGTTTAGTAATGTTTAGTTAATTTTTATCTGTAATTCCTTACATGATTCTAAAGCAAAACAATATGGTAAACTTAACATGAAATTCATCACCCTGCCATTCTCTCAGATAGAAGTAACTCAGCATATCTTAACGTAGATCTTTAGCTTCTTGAGTATTTCTTGACCAGAGGTTTGCATACATGTGTCTTCTGCCCATCTCTTATTAAACCCAGCTGTGTGGTTTAGGAAATTCTCTACTGACAGAACCATGAAGGAATAGGAAGAATTTCTGGAGATGTTAGGAAAAAATGTATAGCATGTTCAGAAAAGAGTGTATTATTTATTCATAATAATACTAAAATGAAATAAGAAAGTGTTTTATTGGATAATGCATTCTAATTAAGTTTAAAACTTAGATATAATAAGTATGTTTTCGAAAAAGGATCTTGAAGAGTTTCTTGTGAGATAGTATAGAATACCTTATGCAAGTCACTTAGCATTTTGGGCCTTAACCATCTGTGGAATGAAAGGTGCCTTGCATCTCTGTCACTCTATTAATGCCTCTATGATATTAAGACCAGGGATTTAGAAGGCAGAATGAAAATCAAGGGACAATTTAATTATGTTCTTCTTCACATTTAGCAGTTCCAGATAAAGACATGGTGAAAGTCTGCATTTCTCAAACATGCAGTAAGGAGTTGCACATCTCCACCATGTAGAGTAGGAGGAAGCATGTCAATCAATTGGAGCCTTGCCTACCCCTGAAAAATGTTCATGTATGAGAGCAACATGTCTCCCAATACTTCCAGAACCCAGTATGCAACCAGGTTGTTCTAGGTTCTAGAATTCTAAATGTGGGCTATGCCTACATTTTAAAGGTGTTTTACACTCACTTTTTTGAATTTTTATGTTATTAGAAGTAGCATAGATTATATCATAATTCTTATAAAGGATCTCTATTGCTAAAATAAACCAATTTAACTCAACTACTTATACATAATTTCAACTACCCAGATAATTGGAAATATCAAAATATTTGGACTAGTGTACATAAATCAATACAATCATTGATTGGATTTTCCACTTTTCATTTCAACGTTTTATGACACAAAATTATAACCTAATTTTAAAGGACCTATATTTTCTGTATACCTTTCAGGTTCTAGATTGACTTTACTTTCAAATAAGTATTCTTATAATGAAAGTCAAAACTTAATATTTAGAAATGGTAATCTTATTCCACCCTGATCTAAAAAGAAATTCAGATTTTTCTATTTTGGATGCATGTAAAAGAAACATATTTACATACATGCTCATACGTAAAGCAGGGTAAATTGGTCCACTAACTTGGATCTTAGAGGAAAAAAAAAGTATTAAACATAAGTATGAGATTGTGGTTGGGGGAGTTATGATAGCAACAAAAAGAAAGTAAAGATGAATTTTAAAATGCTATAAATGAATTTCAACTTTAATTCCCCATTTTCCCATCCAGAACAAGTGCCACCCAGGACCAGTTTTCGAATGGATTCCTCTGGCAAGTATTGTTCAGTACTCACAGTTCTGTGAACAAAACATCTTCCATTTTGTGTAACAAATCATTCTTCTGATAGTATCAGTTTCCTAGTATATAATCACTGTGCTACTTTAGTCACCTACATAAAACATGCATTCAAGGTAGACAGCAAGTCTCATCATGGTGAGCCTAAATGCCTGCCAACAAAAGACAAAGGAAAACAGTCATATTCATGAATTTCTTTCATAAAATACTCTAGTAAAAGGCTGGATTAAAAACAGCTGCCAAAGAGAGCCATCAGACTGACTAGGTCCGTGCTATGTAATACAGTAGCCACTAGCTACATGTGGCTATTGAGCACTTGAAATGTGGCTGTTCTAAATTTAGATATGCTGTAATATATGTGTAAAATCCACACTGGATTTCAAAGACAGTACCCAAACAAAAAAGAAAGATTTCATTAATTATTTTATATTGATTTATGTTGAAATAATATTTTGCATATACTAAGTTAAACAAAATATATTATGAAAATTTATTTCATCTGTTTTGTCTTCTAAAATGTGGCTACTAGAAAATGTTAAATTACTTATGTGGCTTACATTTTATTTGCATTGAATAACACTAGACTAGATACAAATAAGAAGCTAGAAGGTCTCAAGAGATTTGCAATTTAGACATTTCCAAAGAACGGATTAGAAATGTTGCTAACATAGAATGAAATTCTTTTCAAATCAAGTAAATATCTATATCAACTTAATTTTTTTAAACCATGCCAATAATAAAATACTATATTTCAATAAGATTTTAAGTTAGGCTAAAATATCATATTTTAATTTTAAGAGCTTTCAGTAATAACCAATTAATTTGCTTAAAAGGAAATTTTTTTTTTTACTTAACCATTTCGAAAACACTAATTTTGGTTTAGGCTAAAATATTTAACATTATTGTACAAATGTTGGAGGAAAAAGAAGATTTAATTTTTTTTTGCTCTTAGAATTCGTGATGAAAATGCTTTAAACAGCTAATCAGACCACCAGATTGAAAGCCAGAATACTCAAACAATTGCGGAAAATAGTGTTTTATAATAGTAGCACTATTTCAGGGCTGTGGGCTCACAGCACACATCTCCAGAGTGTTTCCATGATGACAGCTCATTATCCATCTCAGCATGTTCTAACACCCCTTGGAGAATATATGTGCCTGAGATCATTTCATTCTGTAAGTTTCCATGTCATTTTTGGGGGGATATGTAGAAAATATGGAAGATATTATTTAGTGTTTTCTCCTAAAATAATGTCTAAAGTATTTGTTTAGCTTGGTCTAAAAATTTTAAAGCATGATTATTCCTCTATACTGACTGCTAAATCTTTGCAATTTTTTTAAAACATTATCTTATGCCCAGAGAGAAAATGGGACCTAGTAATTACAGTTGCAAAATGAAATCAAGATTTAATTTGGAATTTTAAATCTCAGCTTACTGGTCACAAAAAGCACATGTCTTAAAAATCTCAGATTCTGAATGCACTTCATTTAAAAACAAGAGAAGGAGAGTGGCCCAGTAGTTTAGATTACTTTGACATATATGCAAAGTGATAGTTTACCTTTTTAAAAAATACATTACTTAGAAGACAAAAGTTATAATATAGTTGAGGTATATTACGTTACTGTGCAATTCAGATTTTGAAGAAAAGAACCAATCCAAATAGTTGGTTGAATGTCCACACAAGTTATCAGAATATTCTGGAAAATCATGACTGCATTTAAAATAAATATATCTTGCTTGGCGCTGTGGCTCATGCCTATAATCCCAGCATTTGGGAAGCCAAGGTGGGAAAATAGCTTGAGCCCAGGAGTTCAAAACCAACCTAGACAAGATGGCAAGACCTCCATCTCTACAAAAAATTTAAACAGCTGGGCGCTGTGGCGCATGCCTGTAGTCCCAGCTACTTGGGAGACCAAGACGAGACGGGAAAATGGCTTGAACCCAGGAATCTGAGGTGGTAGTGAGCTGTGATCACACCACTGCACTCTAGCTTGGGTAGCAAAGCAAGACCTCATCTCTAATAAAAAATACAAAAATGGCCAATTGCGGTGGTGCATGCCTGCAATCCCAGCACTTTGGGAGGCCGAGTCTGGCAGATCACGAGTTCAAGAGATCGAGACCATCCTGGCCAACATGGTGAAACCCCGTCTCTACTAAAAACACAAAAATTAGCTGGGCGTGGTGGTGCTTGCCTGTAGTCCCAGCTACTCGGGAGGCTGAGGCAGGAGAATCGCTTGAACCTGGGAAGTGGAGGTTGCAGTGAGCCAAGATCACACCACTGCACTCCAGTCTGGCAACAGAGCGAGACTCCATCTCAAAAAAAAAAAAAAAAAAAAAAACAAAAATACAAAAATAAGATAAAATAAGTAGATGCCCCATGTTTTTGTCACATTTATAAAATGTCTCATCAAATTATGTGTTATGATTCTGACTCAGATACATTTATCATAATTATAAGGTATATTACTAACTTTACCTGCATAAGATCCTTAGGTACAGAGGCAAAATTGATAGTAGGAAGTTCTAAATAATACATATTTATGAAACTAAGTGATAACTCCATAGTGGAATAATGCTGTGGTTCATTGGGACTAGGAGACTGGAGAGTGCCTTAAGGCAACTAAGTTCAGGTAATGTTTATTTAGCAACTCCTACAGACTGTGCATAATGGAACACTGTAGATGGCCAATGATAATTATGCCATCACCTAAGGAGAATATTAGTGAGAAACAATGGAATCTATGGCCAGGAACTTTGAATGGGCAACTCCATCCAAAAATAAGAGAGCCAGGAAATGGGGTGTCACAGAAACGACTTCCAAAGGAGATCTTTCCTTGTTTAGGATCAAAAGAAATCTGAAGTCATAAACAGTGCATCAACGATATCAAATAAGGCACTGAAATCAATCAGTATGAGGAAAGAAAAAGAGGCCATTTAATTTGGTCATTAGCATGCATAGTGACCTTAAAGAGTGCAGTAGTGCTAACAGAGAGCATAAACCAGACTGGCAGGAATGAATCAGAGGTAGCGTGAAGGCTCCCCTAGAGACTACTTTTCCTAGAAAGAGATGGAAGGAAGGAGCAAAGTCATATTTAGGATGGAAAAATCTGAGCTTATGTGAAGGCTGAGGAGAGAACCAAATAGAATCTGGGAGATGGCTTCTACTATGGCTAACACGTGCTTGGTCACATTCACATACCCACAGGGATAAAGCAAACAACTAAAGAGAAGGGATATTTTAAAGGATGGAGTATTAGCTACTTACTAGGTAATGTTAGATTTGAGCAACAGAAACTATAAAATTCCTGTTTAACTCTTTCTATATCTGGAGTGCATAGAAATCCAGAAGTCAAGACCATGTTTAATAACCTTTTTTGATTCCTGATATCTTCCTCATGCTAACTTTCCTAGATCTCTTTACAAGGAAAAGCCCAAAAAGTGATGCTCTTTCCAGCAGGAAAAATTGAATAAATGTATCCTCTGTGCCAAACTGTGATGATAAGCCATGGTACTTATGTTTTAATTAAAACATGAAAGGGAATTCAAGTACCAAATTTTAATTGACATGTTTACAGCAGCATCCCATGTGCCAAATTAATTCATAAAAATGTTGTTCTTTGCATTTTTGAAGATTGAATCCATTCATAAAATTAATCAGTTGTGTTCAGTTACCCAGCCTTTTCCCTAACTGTGCACAGAGCTACTTCTTTCAAAAGCAAGACTAAGGAAACATACAGCATGTGAAGCCCCTAGAGTCTTCATGTGAAGTAGGAATCAACTTTTGAAATCTGCTTTTCTTTATTATGAGAGAGGTTGTCCTGATACCTGGATGTGCTCACCATTTGCTACTTTTTAAAGTTCGTTTTTGCAATATTGGTGTGAGCCCAGAATAAATTAAGACTTCTAAATTTCATTTCAGTAACTTGCCACAGTGGTCATGTAAAATTCCATCTAGGAAGAGGATCATGAGATGCTTTGTTCCATAATGCCTGAGGATCCGAGGACCCAACTTCTAAGAAGCAACACTAGCCACAGCTGGCCACTGAACACTAATATCCAAAGAATGCTTTGTCTCCTCTTAGTCCATTTCTTTACAACCACTGCCTCCTCTTGAGCTGCATTAAACGACACCTGAGAGTGTCTCTGACAGTTCTGCAAAAAGTGCTGAGGAAAAAGAAGATTTTTTAAAAAAGAGCACAGAAAAAATAAAGAAGGGAACAGAAGAGTAAAAGGATGGGGCACAGTTAAACAACATGCAAAGCAACTCAGGTCCAAATAGGTGTCTACCAGACACCCTCATCTAACAACCTCCCTGGTGCATAGTTTCTTGAAACAAGAGAAAGGAATAGTGATTGTTAACTCTGTTGCAGTGAGGTAAAGAGATGGCCCTTGGATTTCTTCACTTTAAGTTCTTGCATTAATAAGGAAAGAGATAAAACATGATACAGTAATTGAAACATGTCGTCGGGCCAGAAGAGCAACTAGGGGAAAGTCAGAAACATCACAATCTGCCAAGAGAGCTAACAAAGCAGGAAGGAAAAAGAATGATGTCTCCCAGCTTTGTACATATAATTTTAGTTATTTTGTAAAGCCAGACTCCAAGGAAAAAAAGAAACCAAAGAAAAATTATCTTCCTAAAATGTTCTTATTTTCCCTAAAAAAAAAAAAAAAAAAAAATACTGCTGCCTCAAGGCACAATCTATCATATGAACTTTTTTTCCAGTTGACTATTTCTGTAAAATGTCCAGACCCTGCAGCCTCTGAATCTGTGTTCAAAATTAACAAAGAAATAAAAAATAAATCACATCTACCAGCATTCTTCTCTAAGGGATCTCTCTTTGCCTCTCTTTACCTGCTCATGAACCATGAAGCTGGCCACCCTTGCTGGGAAGAATGGAAGAGTAAAGATGAAATAAATGGCTGGCACATACCACCCTATGTTTGAAATCAGGGTGGGTCAGAGCAACAGGATCAGTATTGTCACCAAAATGTGCATAAAGAGCAGGAAGAGGAGAATAAATGCCTTATTCGTGTCTCTGTTCTTCAGAGTTCAATAAAATTTACTTGCTAAAATCTAGATTTTTCTCCTAAAAAGAAGTCATAAGTTATTCATTAAAGAAAAGCCCCTTAATTCCTCCAGGAATCACAGATTCTCTGACAAAAGACAAACTTCTTGTGCCTTAACACCTCTGAAAGTTCCATTCCTGAGATGGTCATAATTTCGGCATTTCTTTAGGGGAAAAGTTTTACGTAGCAAATAAGATGGATCACACAATAAAGGTCTTGTAAAGCTCCTTGTGCAATATGGATGGGTGCTGAAGTCACTGGAAGAACAATTTCCCACTTAGCATATTCAGTGGTGATGCAAAAGTGAGAAGAATACAGGAGATGAAAAGTTCTAGTTAAACATATGCTGGCTCTATCATTTTAAGTGTCACAAATACAGCACCTTCTATTTGTATTTTTAATGTGTATGTGGTCTAGAGTTCCTCCAAGCTTAAAGTGACTTACAGAAGAGATTGCCATGAGCAGTTGTATTATCCTCAACTTGTAGAAGTTTGAACAGTGATTGAGCAATATCTGTCATCTCCGATCTCCCCTTGTCTTTCTCCTTCTCTTGGGAGGAGTACAGATACCTGCTATGATTTTGTAGAGCTCTACTCCATCTGCCTCCGGACTCCCAAAGGCTTAGCACACACCCCAATATGTGATTTCATATATGATATACAGACTTCAGAAGAAACTGAGTTCAAAAGCCGGTTGTGTCTCATAGAATGTAAGGCAAAATTTTCATCTTTCCTCTGCCACCACCTCTATTTAATAGGAATGGAATTTTTTAAGTTCTCCCATCTTTAAAATATGACTGATTATATAATTTCTAAAGGATGTGGAGGTCTAACTGGTTATTCTTCTTGCAGAGTTTAATATTATTTATTGAATGGAAAAGGTCTTGGTCATGTGTGCATTTGGTCATAAAAGGGTATGAATGCTCATTGAATCCTGTACAATGCATATAAACATATGTACTTAAGTGCCTGATTCATCTTTATTTAAAAGAGCACCAGATAAATAATCGGCATTTGCCCACGTCTCAGAAGTGAATGATGCCTTTCATATATCCCTGGGAATAGCCCAGGTTGTTGGGCACCAAGGCAAGCCTGTATAATTGTGCTTTGTACACTGTATCACTCCAGCAGTCCCACCTACTGCAGAGCCTGGAAAATATTTGCCTGGCCAGCATTCAATGAGCCTCTCTCTACAACGAGTGCTACTGTATAATCATGTGGCTCAGACATAGATTTTTGTCCCATGAGAATTCTCTGAAATCTCGTCCTAATTTCTACAACTATCCTGTTTAAGCAAGGGGAATTTTACTTAATACCTGCTTCTATCAGTTCTAATACCTCCTTTAAACCATTCAGGTCCAGAAATCACTAAACATTTCTTAAGCAAGAGACAGCATAATAAATAGTTCTTTAAATTGCTGATCATCTGCTGGCACCCCAGCAGTGGACATGAAAGTATGCGCAGCTTGGTCACAACTGAAGTATTTCCCCCTGAGGAAGGTGCCAAGGGGCAAGGGGACAGGCTAAGCATAAATCAGATTCTACTTAAAAAGTCAAAACTTTTTATATTTAATAGTTTTAGTTTCTTCTAAGGCTGAAAAAATGACATTCAGGAGAGTTTTTCATCTTATTTTGAAATACAACTGTGTTCTTTCAGCTGACTTCAGAAAAGTATCTTCTATTTCTTTTGAGTACTCTCATGAAGTCAAAAGTCAATCTATGGCTTGCACATTCTAAAATGTTTCGGTGATAAAAGTCCACCTTAGACCCAAATGAATTTCTACCTGTAAGTTATAAAAACCCTAAAGGAGTTTGTCAGAAAATAAATGCTTCTTGAACCTCAATACAAGAAAGTTTAAATTCTATATCTTCTAATTTTTGCAATTTTAAAAGAGACAACTTCTGTTGGGCATACGTTTATACCCCACACACATACACACACACACACACACACACATACACACTCCTAAACTGGATGCATCATGTCATAAACAGATATTAATAAATTACCAGGCAGTGCTTTACTGGACAGTTCCAGGGTTTTGCCGTCTGTTCTCTCTTACTTGCGCAATAATTGTTCTAATCAGAGTAAACATCCTCAAAGTGACAGTCTAGCTTCTTGAGGGCAATCTGAATGCTCTCAGGAAAATCAAGAATTATAAAGGCATCAATTTTTTTACTCAGAAAGTTCATGTACTCTTTCTGCTTCTGGTAATACCTCAGTAGTGCCCTTGGCTAGTCACTATTATTCCAGGGACAACCTACATTTGGAACACCTACTTTTTTGCTGCCATATTTTTTGTATCCTCTATGGTTTCCATTGACCCTAACAGCACTCTCATTAATCGCATCCACAAAATTAATTTATCATTGGTATGTTCAGTTCCTCAGGGGCTGGGAAAGAGGCAGGATTCATTACTCAATGGGATCTCCTTTATGCCAGGTCCAGATTATAAGGAATTGGATGTTCATCTTCGGAGGATGGAGTCTGGATTTGGCTTCAGAATCCTCGGGGGAGATGAGCCTGGACAGCCTGTAAGTTGAATCTTCTTTATTTCCATGCTTGGGGCTGTATTGTATGAGTAAACACCAGGGAAAACAGTGTTTAGTGTGATATCTAAAAGGAAACGTTTTAGGACTCTCATAAAGAAGTTTAAGCTTTGGATTTTTTTTTTCCTTGCTGTTTTGTTTAAAAAGATCTCACGACATGCAGTTATCTCCACGACAAATATCTCTTTAGAAATCACATTCAATAGGGACATTGCTCTTTTTTAGAATCGATTGAATTCCTCTTGAGTATTTTCGTTATCTAATTGCACTGAACCCCTGGTATCTTTGGGTAACAGTTTATGAGTAGAGGTAACACCCACCTGGGAAGAGCAGAATTATGTATGTTTTTAACCAAAACAGCAAAGGAGATAAAACGCAGGGATAAACAGAAATAAAATCAAGCTCAGCACTGCAGAATCTCAGCCAGATTTGAATTAAGGGATTACCAGAAGGTGTTCATAAAGTCAACTTCAGTTGGCCTAATATATATTGGGAAATCTAGAAGGGCTGTGTAGAGCACTTTGTGTGTGTGTATGTGTGTGTGTGTCTGTGTGTGTGTGTGTGTGTGTGTATTCACAGTGAAACATAAAATACTAGTAGTCACTAATACACAGAAAACACAGCAAGGCTAGATTTATGAGCATATGTTAAAATATAAGCTATAAAACACTCATTGTAAAAGATGTGTCTTAAATGGTACCCAATGTGACTAAGTTAGGTCCACGAAAGTTTTGAATAAGTGAAGGGCCTGAGCAGTGCAGTCAGCTATCTACATCCCATCCAGCTCTGGCACCTGAACTCCATCCTAGCTCATGTAAGGGAGTTAAATCTTAAGCCTCAGCTTTCTCATCTACAAGATGGGGATAACAGTAGTGCTCTATTGTAGAGTAGCTTTGAGGATTAAAGGAGATAATATATATATATATATATATATATATATATATATATATATATATATATATAAAGGTCTTGGCATTATGTCTGGATCACATTAAGTGCTGAATAAGTGTTTATCATTATCAATTTTGTTTCTCTTGTTACTAGATTCTCCCAGGAAATATACTATATATATATGTGTGTGTGTGTGTGTGTGTGTGTGTGTGTGTGTGTGTGTGTGTCTATATATGGTTTTTAAATATACTATATGTACTACAAATATTATATATATGTGGTTTTCCTGAGACAGAGTCTTGTCCTGTCACCCAGGCTGGAGTGCAGTAGTGCGATCACAGCTCACTGCAGTCTCAACTTCCTGGACTCAATCAATCCTCCCGCCTCAGTCTCCTGAGTAGCTGGGACTACAGGCATGTGCCACCATGTCTGGCCCCAGAAAATAAAATTTAAAATAAAAATAAAACCTGGGCAGAAATCTTCAGGAGAAAAAAGTTAATCTAATAAATGAGAGGAATCTGAAACGGTTAAAACTGTCTCAGAGTAAAGTAGATTGCCTGGGTGAAGAGTGGGCTCCTACCCACAAGAGGTATTCAAGCAAGCAATGGGAACCTGGCAGGAACCCCGAGGCGCTTCCTCTGCCCTGCGGGAGGAGTTGAACTAGATGATTGATGAGGTCCCTTTCTACAGAAAACCCCAGGAAGCTGAGCTTATACTCCAAGGATGAGGGCTCTCCAGGAAAAAAACACTTATTTCCGAATTCCTGGGGATGAAATTTGGCAACAGTCAACCAGAATGTCACTAACTTCCCAGCTGCCAAAGAAGACGTGAAGGTGCTTTTGCCAAGGAGGATTGGCCAGATTTTTCTTGGTGCTTTGAGAGGAGGGAAAATGCTGAGGTAAAATACAGGGCTCAAGTAACTTCAGACTTAAATTTATTCAGAGACTCAATTAAGAATCTCATGTCACAAGGAAAAGGAACTCTTGGCTGTGTTTTACTCCCATTCACAGCTTTGTTTACTCTCCCCCATCTCCGATTCTGAGATTACCAGGGATCCTAGGTGACTGAGTCAGCCCTCCAGCCTCCCTGCCCTCTATAACTTACCTTGTTTTATAATAGAGAGAACTGAAAACATTCTCAAGTCCCTTCATATCTGTAAGCATTTAACGCACTGATTTATGCTACAGAACCTCCTGACCTCCGCAGGATATTTAAACAGCTTGGCTTCCTTCAGGATTGTTCATGTGTCTGCCGATTTTGTTTAATCAGCAGGATTTTAAATTTCTCCTAAGCAAGGACTTTGTCTTACCCTTTTTTTCCAACATGAGTATTCCATAATTGAAAAATGTGTCATTATCCAGAGTGAGCCAAACTCGAGGTTAAGGTCACAGTCTTCAGACTGCCACCTCTGCCCAAGACTCCTGGCATCTGCTGAAATAAGTTTGCCAAATGTCAGAGTCTAAGGGAACAGTCTCCACAGACCACCCCAACTTTAAACACTAGCTCTGAATCTGGGGGCCCCACCATGTAGTAGGTTCGCCGTGCACTGGTTGCCAACTTCTCTGTGTCTGTTGAGACAGAACACCCACCCACACACCAGGCTACATGAAGTGGATTTATCACTTACAGGGAGGCAGCAAGTGACAGTAGAAGCCAAGGATTCATGAAGAGCAAGTTCCCCAAGGCTCAGGAAAGCTGCCTAGGACAGATGGAGTCTCCACTCACACTTGCACCTCAGCTGAGGGGCCCCAAAAAGCAGCCTACTGTGGGTTTTCTACCCTGGAGAAGTATGTCAACACTGGACTCAAGCACTGAAGGACATCCTGTTTCTAGGGAGGACTGGAACAAAACACAGGCTGTTCCAGCTAGCCCCTCTTTATCTCAAGATGTTGTGTTCCTAGCACCTTCTATAGTTATTCTTGAGAACTACAAGAGAAAAAGGGGAAAAAATTGGGTGAGTCCAAGGCCACCCAGAGAACTGTTCTGTGCTCACAGCTTTCCTCAGGTCCAATAATTCACTAGAACAACTCAGAACTCAAGAAAGTGCTGTACTTATGATTATGGTTTGATTGTAGGGAAAGGATAAAAATTAGAACCATCCAAAAGAAGAGATGCACAGGATAAAGTCTGGAAGGGTTCCAAATGTGACACTTCCATCACCCTTAAGGACTTGTTACCCTCCAGCATTCATGCAGAGAGGATTGCCAGCCAGGGATGCTCACCCAAGCTTTGGTGTCCAGGGTTTTTATCCCAGTGTTTTGTTACATGGGCATGATTGATTGAACCATTGCCCACAAGGATGACCTCAATCTTCAGCCCCCTTTCTTCCCCAGAGGCCAGGCTGATATCATGTGGCTCAAAGACGCAACCCTCTAATTACAATGCTGGTCTTTCGGGTATGGTCAGCCCCTACCCTAAGATTATTGGTGAGGCTGGCCCCATCCTGAGTCATCTCCTTAGCATAAACCATCAGGTATGGTCAAAGGGGCTCACCATGAATGACAAAGACACTCCTAATTCCAAGGGTTTCGAGGTTACCTTTCAGAAACCAGGGAGAATGGCCAGACTTCACTTTGGGCTGAGACCAAATTATTTATGGCAAAGCCACGTGCTTAAAAGATATCAAATGAATGAAACAAAATGAAACCATGCTCAAAATAAAATACAACTTTAAGGCAATTTTTGTATCACTTCTGTGGGACACTGAGCACTAGCTGAAACAATTACAGGGCATTTAAGGGTAAACCCATCTGGAATCCATTGCACTTATACTAACATAATACTTCAAACTTACCAACCTAAGGGGTTTCCACCAGAAAGATGAGCTCTCTGTTTGTTCCGGAATACACTGACTCATGTGCTCTTTTTTCCCCCTTTTACTAATCTCTGAGCTCCTCGAAGGCAAGGACTGTAATTTAATGGTGTTTATGTCTTCCAAGCCTAGCCTGGTACGGTAAATATTTATTAAATGGAATTGAAGACTGTATTTTTTCCACCAAGTCAAAACTGTCACCTGAGCTTCTCAGAACAAGTAAGGATCTGGAGTTTATATTTTCTGAGGCCTCTAAGTTCTACAGGCTCTGTAGAATTAAAGTGGCCTAGTCCCAGAAACAGAGATAGCGTCCTGGCGGCCCTATAGCATGTTTTGTTTAGTTCCCCCAGTATTTTACAATTGTTGAGCGCCAATTAATTTCATCTTTTGAAAAACGGATTTTCATCTTCTCTTGAAAATTAAATTTAGCAACATTGAGCTTGCCTTTCTCCATGACAACAACTGGCTGGAACTAAGCAATGGCCCCTTTTAGACTGAGCCTGGCTGCAGTTCCCAAAACTCCTGTATGCCTGTGCTACTCTTTAAAGCTACTATCTTTGAGATTCCCATCCCAGTACCCAACCCAGAGGACTGAATTAAAAGACATTGGAAAGATGAATATTTTATGCCAATTGAGCCTTCAACCAGGGCCAGATAATTACAAAACCTAACCTAAGCACGGAAAAGATTATCAGGTCCTTTATCCCATTAAGAAATACAAATAACATTAAACTATAAAATAAATATTAGGCAAAGCAACAAAGTTTCTAATTCTATGATACTTACTTTAATAGAGTCTTTACAAAATGAAATTCTGAATTTATTGGACCCCTTGGCTCATGCTTTGTCTGCTTTGGAGGGAAGCCAGCACCCCATTCTGTAGATATTATCTTCAACCGCTCCCCTCCTCCTCCAAAAGCAGGAGGGATTGCATGACTGAGTCACAGGGAGGGAATAGTCTTGGCTGGCTCAAGAGGAGAGTGGCCTTGCTGGACGTTGCCTGGTGCAGAAGCAATAGAATTGTTACCAGAATGGAAGATGTCCTGTTCAAAATGAAGCTCAGATGTGTGAATGCAGCCATGATTGATCACCACCCAGCCTCAGGACATCTTTCTGCCTGGTTTGTACACAAGTTCCCAGGTTCCTATCACTTCTGAATATTGGCTTTGCATTCCTGAATCCTTTCTCCCCTCCAGTGGGCAGTCATCAAGTATTTATGATAAGCCTCCTCAGATTACATGGATTGCTGGTTATCCTGTTGTGTTTACTTAGATTTATTCTGGTTTATTCCTTCATTTGAATGATTTAAGACATACTCATGCTGGAAGTTAACAATTTTGACATTTAAGCCATAAAGTAGCAGCCTAAGTCTCTCCAAAACAAACAAAGCCAAAAAATTAGTCCTCAAAACCAGAATATTGAATCTCAGAATGACCCCATCCGGGAGAGTGAAACTGTAAAGATCTCCCACAAGCCTTTCCTTCCAGCTTTTCCACATTCTAAGTCCAGAGATAACAAACAAAATGTGCTAGCCTCATTTAGTTGCTGGTGAGCTACAAAGGGAGAGGCATGTAAGGTGATTTGGTCCCAACTAAAGGAGGTCTCATAAAGTACATCAAATGGGTTTCTGCCTCCATATATACGAAACGGTATTGACATCCCAGGGTGCACATTAAACACAACAGCACGGCTTTCAGCAAATAATGAACAGCAGGACTCCTGCTCAGACAAAGCATACGGGCATTTTTCCTGCAAGAGGAAATACTTTTCACAGTTAAATAACAATAGAAATAGAAAGAAGTGAAAAGTTGCCAGAAAGGAACAAAAATGGGATTTCCAGCTGTGAGCTGAGGAGATGGAAAGGCATCAAGAGGGAGAGATCTGGAAAACACTGCATTGGAGAAAAGCCATTCAAAGACAGACGACGACAGACCTAGTCGTTGGCACAGGAGTGTGGTGCGCACTGGTTGGAGGAGTTTCAGAAGGAAAGAGCCTGAAATCTGCTCGCCATAGTGGCAAGTTGTCCCAGGCTACAGATACTACAGAGCAGATACTACTGGGCTTAGGCTAACATCGGGCAGTGCAGGAAAGAATGAAAGCGATCAAAAGGCCTGGAAAGGTGGTTTTGGGTTTGTGTGTGTCTTACTTGTTGTTTTTTTTTTTCTTTTTAGTGTGAGTTTTTCCCCTGACTTACTGGCGTCGCAGCCACTTGAATGTGAATTGCTGTTATTTCACATCAAATGTTCTGTTTTGTTCTGTGCCCTCACAGCGAGAGATAAAGTAGAATTGTTTTGTTTCTTTGGGGTTTTAGAGAAGGCAATTGAAAAGATAGGGCCACAGATCAGTTGTTCATGGAGAAGTTCTTTCTTGCTCTGTTTTGCCACAAAGCTCTCCCTTCAGGGCCAAAACAATGGGGATAGGGAAAAACAAACAAACAAACAAACAAAAAAACCCTCCTCCAAGGGGGCAGAGAAGAGAAAACTGAATAGTGGAACTGAAGGGTCAGCTGAGGCTGAAGAGTCCCCCTGGGCTAGAGGGAGGTAATGAATGGGGCAAGGCTAGAGTTGGCTGGAAGGTTCACTGGCCAGTGGGCCAGGGGTCAGCAAGACTAAAAGGGTGTGACCTGGTAAGTAAGGGATCCTGATCCCAGCACCAGTGGTAAGGGGAATAGGTGTCTTAGCAGAACTAGAAAGCAGCTACTGTGATGGGTCAGGGAGCTCAGGTCTTGTGCTCAGCCAACTTGGGACGTGATCAGTGAGACCACAGATCCTGTGGCTATTGGGAAGTGAGAAGAATCAGAGCCTTGCTATCAAAGGGTGATTGATCTGAGGACCAGCAGCATTCAACTCCTGGGAGCTTGTTAAACCTGCAGAATCTCAGGCCCCTCCCAGGCCTGCAGCATCAGACTCTCATGGGGTGGGTCCAGAATTGTTTTAATAAGCTCACCCGGTGATTCCTATGCATCCAAAAGTTTGAGAACTACTGACTTAAAGGGTCAGATATCCTGGGGCATGTTCGCAAGAGCTTAAGCAAACATGAGAATGTATGCATTGGGAAACCAATATGAGTTACAGTGCAAGATACAATCATAGATTATCCAGTCCCTACGGTGGCAAAGGGGAAATAATAGAATGTGTCAAGGGTACAAATCATATTGGAAGTAAATGAAAAAAAGTTGTTTTTTTCTCAGAATAGAGAGATATATCGAGCTATCTCTGTGTCAGCAGTGAAATATAATGCACAAAGGTGCCAAACGCCAAAGGCTAAGGAGCACAGCGGCAGGAGAGCTGGAAGCAGTGACGGTGCAAGTGGTCAGCCTCTGCCCAGCAAAGGCTGCAGCTCCTGAGGGATGGAGCAAATGTAACTGTACAATACCGCTATAATGGGCAGGCACCACTAGCAACCACACGGCACACCATGCTCAGCTCAATTCAACTTTATTTAACAGTATGGCAACCTTTTTTTGAAACACAGCTAAGGACACATTATATAATGTAACTATATAATAATATATACATATAATAATTATGTAATACTATATAATTTATACTTGTGTTATAGTGAATATGCTATTTATTAGATATTCAATTGAAGGGGTAATTGAATATACTGCCTATTTAGAAATAAATATATAAGAAGCCTACTCTAACCAACTCTAGCACTACCTTGACCACATGACTGACACCAATCTCCACCACCGTATTTCTTCCATAGTACATCCTTTCTGGCATCCTATATAATTTACACATTTATTATATTTATGATTGTCTGACCACTAGAATGGAAGCTCTATAGGGTAGTGATTTTTGTTTATTGTTCACTGATGAATTTCCAGCACCTAAAAGTATCCTGGGCTCAATGAATATTTGTTGAATAAATGAATTAATGAGGGGAGTACTTCATATCACAGCAATATGGTAGAAAAGCAGATCTTTTACTGGGCTCTGTTTTTCAATACATGATATTAAACTGCTGGCACACACTGTAATGTTGAGAGTATCTGTAAATGTTGCTGTATATCTTGCTGTTCTCCTACAGCAAGAGAGGAATTTTCTGATATGAAATTTCATCTTTACTACTTTTGTATAGGGCCCAGTAGCAGCTATGGCTCTCTCAGTTGTAACCACTATTTTGTGTTTTACTTTCATCAGTTAGAATCAGAGCTATACCTTAAAATTGATTATTAACCAGCCAAGAAGTTCACAAGCCATTTTCTTTCTCTACTACTAGCTGTAAAGTCTCTCACTAAAGTGTATCGGAAAGCTAAAGGTTGAAGCATTTTCTTAAGACCAAACCAACTAAACGCACCTTTTCATGGGACAGTGGAGAAACATTTGTTTTAACTGGCTTTTGCACAAAGCACTTACCAAATCTTTGAAGTGCTCCATAGTGGGTTGAGCCTTTGAAGAATAGATTGGAACATCTTTATAAAGAAACTCATAAATTCAGGTTGGCATGACAAGAAGGGAAAGTGGAGAATATCAGAGCATACCCAACTTCTGGACTGTAGTGAATGGTTACAGTGAGTTGCAGGGAAAGAACTGCACTGTACAGCCAGTCTAAGGCAGGAGATGTCAGGCCTGTCCTGTGACAGCAATCATGAATCATTTGTCAGAACACTTAATATTCCACACAGAAGCAAATCTATTTCTCACCCTACCTCACTCCCCAGGAATAAAGGGAAAGCAGAAGTAGTGTGGGAAATTTTCATTCCTATGTAGAAAGAGAGCTATTCCATGGACTAAGTCTGTGACACCCTTCAGACTATAACTTTGCACATACCTGAGAAGTCCTAGGCCTTCAGATCTGGCTATCATGTTAACAGGCCACACTGAGCAGTGAGACTAAGTACAAAGGAATGGTTCTGCTGCCAAGCCTGAAGACATGCAAACCCGAAGGTCATGATGGAGCAACTCTGCAAATTAGCTGGAATCCAGATAGGGGATTTGAAAGAAATTATTATGCCTGAAGGAAATCAATCTGGAAGCAAGGGATTTAAAATGAAACATAGCCTCTGTAGTATCATCAGGCTAATGGTAACCACTGCCATCAGCTGCTGTGTGGCTAAGCCACTGGCAAAAGAAAAGGGGGACCTATTGGTCATGAGTTTGAAAAATTGTTTATAGGTTAAACAGCAAAATTAAAATATGTAATACTATTTTCTTTCCTCTGAGAAAGAAAAAAGCCCTGCTAATGCACACTAAACTGAGTGCCTCTAATGGGACATGGGAAAACTTCTGTGTTGCCTTTCATCACAGTCCCTGGTTCAGGGAATTATAAAAATAACCACATTTCCTAGACGGGTACCTTCTCACTTCCTGGCACAGTAGCCACCCAAACAGCAGAAGCACTTCAGGGAACAGGCAGAACTGGGAATGTCCTTTGCGTAGAGGACAGTGCTCTGAGGAAGTATTCAAAAGAATAGAACAAAAATCTGGAGAAGGTTTGAGATTTTTTTGAGTAAGTCAACTGGCCAGAAAAAGCCAACTATGAGTTTGCTTTGTTTTGTTTTGTTTTCTCCTTACCCTCCAGCTTTTCAAAGCAAAGAAAAAGAAAACTTTCAATCTTTGTCAGAATTTAAAAATGTGCAACAGCTAGTTTCCCCTTGAGTCTTTTTGTCCCTCGTTAAGTGCCGTGAAAAAAGTTAAATGCTTCACATGAGTTATTTCATCCAATTCTCCCAATAACTCCATGAAGTAGGTCTGATTATTATTTTTCTTATTTTGCAAGTGAAGAAACTGAGGCTCACAGAGTTTAAGAAGCTTTACCCAAGACCACACAAATTGTGAAACGGAGCCAGCATTCAATCCTCACCTTGTTTCAGCCAATTAGCATCAGATTATTTGGGATTAGAATTTTCCTTAAGGGTATTCGTCATTTATGATGAGCCAGAAAGCAGGTGTCCCCAAAACTTCATGGCAGTCTGCAGCATGTTCGAAATATTTATCTCTAGCACTAAACAACTTGAAAGAGTTGAAAGGGCATCTTTCCAACATCTCATTTTTTACTTTACAAGTGCATGCTCAGATTTGAGGGCAAGGGATGGAATGTGAGAATCAAATCTTCCACAAGTTATATAACTGTATATAAAAAGGAAAAAGATGGCGTGAACCTGGGAGGCAGAGCTTGCAGTGAGCTGAGACTGGGCCACTGTACTTCAGCCTGGGCAACAAAGCGAGACTCTGTTTCAAAAAAAAAAAAAAAAAAAAAAAGGAAAAAGGGTTGAAAGGTGAATGTCCTTTCCTTCTCACTGCTTCTCTAGATTTTGATTGGAGCCGTCATTGCCATGGGTTCAGCCGACAGAGATGGCCGCCTTCACCCAGGAGATGAGCTTGTGTATGTTGATGGGATTCCAGTAGCTGGCAAAACTCACCGCTATGTCATCGACCTCATGCACCACGCAGCCCGCAATGGGCAGGTCAACCTCACTGTGAGAAGAAAGGTGCTATGTGGAGGTATGTACCTGGAGCCTGCTGCAGGAATCGAGGGTTAGGTGGTAAGATGCTTTTGTGAGACATGGTAAGGCCACGTGAAACAAAATTTTAAATCCATTTCTACATTATATGAGGAAGGAAACAACCTAGATATTCCAAAAGTAATGATAATTTTGAAAGTGCTGATTTTCACCCCACTGGACAAAAATCCAGTCTTTGAGGCCTGCATTTTAAATGTATTCATTAAAAATTTCTAGAATAGCCTGGGGCTAATTTAAGGTATGTATGCTCTCTGCTTTCTGGTAGTTGCTAGTTCTAAGAAGAACATGATAGTAATGGAAAATATGCCATTTGAAAATGTGTTTGCAAACCAAGAGCCACAGCATTTTGATGCCACAATGAGGCAACCAGGATGGAAAATTAGCTTTCATTGTACAGCCTGATAAAAGGTAACAATAAAGCTGTTGCTCCTGATATAGAAAAAATACAGCTGTACCTCGCTCCAAGAAAACACAGTTCATATAGTTCCACATTTATGTAACAGATAAATTGGAAATAATTATTCCCTTTACAACCATTTTCTCAGCTTCATAAAGGAATCTACCAAAGACATACTTTTCAAAGTCAGCCCTTGTATTTATAATATGATTCCACTTATCTCTCTTTACCATATGAACCCTACAAAAAATTATTTATATGTTTAAGGAATATGTCAGTTACAAGCATCACAGTTTTTTTTAGAATCTGAGCATTCAATAACATTGGGATTGTATTACCTCCCCTCAGAACCACCCAGCCTTTGTTCTGTGAATCACAGGGGCAGCAGCTCCAATAATGCTCAGCTGTCACCTTCTGCCCCAGCGGCCCGCTGGCTTCTCTGCTTGACCCCTTGATAGCCCTCATACAGAATCATCAATACTAGAAGTAGGAAGGACCTTAGCTATATGAGCTTCATCTTGTTACAGATGAGGAAACTGAGGCCCAGAGGTTTGGTAGCTTGCCCAGCAGTCCACAGTGAGTCTGTGACAATGCAGAGAGGGACTCTTCTCTCTAGGGCCAGTGCTTATTTCTTTATGTTACTTTGTCCCCTACCCCATTCAACCACAATCCTCTCCCCTAGAGAATTAGAAGATGTTAGCCCAGAACTTAGCAAATGTCACTCCCTAATACAGGGAGTCTTCCCATATGTGCTGTTATACCAGTTGCATTCTAGAAGAGGACCACAGGCTAATGACAGGCTGTGAATGACTAGTAGAGAGGATAAGGCTTATTCGTGTGACGAAAAATCCTTTTCTTTCTAAGTCCCCCTAGAAACCAGACCATGAGCAAGGGCGGTCATTTAAAAGGGAAAGTCAAAAGAATTGTTAGCCCTCACCAGTAGAGACTGCTATATATCTTGTATCTTATAGAGGTTTTGCTAAGAGGTGCCATTTGTCTTCAGAAATTCATGGCATGTCACTTGACCCAAAGAAGTAAAGCATCTTAAATTATGCCTTATCCTTGGGCTAGATGCCAGGAGGAAGACAGTGCTTGCTTGGTTAACATTTAACTGTCTCTCTCCCTGCAGAGTAATTTTTAATAAAAAGTTTGCTGTGCTGTATGTTCTATAACCTAAAGATAAATTTAAAAGATACCTGATTTACAAGGAAATATACCACAAAGTGCAAAACCAATGCACCAACATAATTTCATGCTCCCCTTGTCACCAGCTGATTATTGCAAATTAAATTTTCTTTTAATCAACCCGAGCTGTTGAAGTGTGTACCAAATGCTGCAAAAATGTATTCCTGCAATTTGTGGATCACGTGACTTCCATAAAGATGCTCTTTGCTGCAGCTCTTACCAACTTTACTCAGTTAGGCTTTTGAGTGCATTTCAAGTGCATTTAATTTTTGAAAATGTTATGCTGCAGATTGCTCGTTCACACCAGGAGAGTTTCCAAGTTTATTCAGCCCACTCTTCCTTGAAAGCTTCATCAGTATTGAAAATATTAAGTTCAGCAAAGGATACTTTGATAGCAAAGTAATGCCTTGAAATAGGATGGAAAAGATTTAAAAAACAGGCATGGAAAGGTGACCTTTCTTCATAGCTGCCATTTCTTCAAAGTGAGAAGGGACAACTACAAATGAATATGACAATGGAGATGCCTTTTCAAGGACTGCTGCTGTCATTGTCGTTTTGTTATTATTATGCTTTCCTAAGCAAAGGCAGTGGGAGGTGCAAGCCTGGCTTAGGAGTGGATGGTTCCAAGCTGAGGGGAAATGAGCAATTAGCTAAGGAAGAGATAGGAGCAGGAAGAGGAGCAGCATCGCCACTCCCTTGCACAGAGGAGCAGTGCTGTGTGTGGGAAAAGGGCTAGGAAGAAGCAAGGTCATAGGGATGACACGCTTCCGCCTTCTTGCCTCAGCTTATACAAATGCCCGCCCCACCTCAGAAGACAGAGGGCACTGGCTTTTTAACTGATGCTCAAGAAAGAGAACACGTTCATTATGAGAGATACAGAAAGGTTAGTTACACTGAGCAAAAACTAAGATAACACAAAACCTTGCCCCAAATATTAAGTTATTTTTAAATGTACATGCTAAGGATAGAAAGGCAAAAAATTTTTTTGAGAAAAGGTCTCACTCTATCACCCAAGCTGGAGTGCAGTGATACAATCATGGCTCACTGCGGCCTCAACCTCCCAGGCTCAAGTGATCCTTCTGCCTCAGTGATCCATGCCTGGCCTAGAAAGCCAGAATTTCCAATCAGAAGATAAACTAGATTCTCAAAAGTGAGAAGTTGTTGAGTAAAGGAAGAAGCTATCGGGTAGTGCTTCCAATTTTTCTTTTATTCATTTATTTTTATTTTATTGTTTCAGTAGGCAACTATGGATAATAAATTGCCTCCAGTTTTATTTACCAAATAGTCATAGCACACACTTTCACCTTGTATTAGTTTTGAGAGAAGATGCCTTATCCATGCCTCCAGCTCCAGTATTTGGTTGTTTTTTTTTTCCCAAGGATATGAGAAGAGTGGCTTTAATTATTATACTGAAAAGCATAAATATTTATATGTTTAGCAGATCAGCTTTGAGACATTCAACCTAATGGCACATTATTTTGGATGCACACCATGTCTCTGAGGAATTTCCTAAAGTGTAAATCTAGAATTGATGTGAAAGAACATTTTATGACTTCATAAAAACATGTTAGAGTCAGTCTTAAAGCTATCAGCATCTTTTCTCTAACACCTAAGGGAAAGTCTAATTCTTGGCCTAATGCCAAGAAAGGGGAGGTTGTCTTGGCAGATGGGTGAAAAGTTTAGCCAGTATTGAAGGTGCCAGTACATTCCCTGATCCTGGTGACTACACTTTTTGCCAATTCTAAATGCATTCCCTTGTTGTTTGTCTGCAACCATGTCACCCATTTAAATAAGCTGTCTGCCTTGATGAGTATAAACTGGGAATGTCTGCACAAATGCCTATAGGCAGGCCAGCCCCTAACATTTTCAGGGCCACAGCCTGTAGGCTGCTCCTGCCCCATAAGGACCATGAGGGACCTGGTACACATGCATGTGGACATCACAGCCCACATGACCAAGCTCTGTCCATACATACATCCCATTGCCTCAGCCATGCTTCAAGGCAAAATATGCCTGTCTGCAATGCTGTCATCCTTCCAAAGACAGTCCTGAGAAGAGACCCAGGCACGTCCTGGAAGCAGGCAAGGTCTATATGGTTACAGAATTCTAGAGTCCTGGTATGTAGCGTATGGTCTAGAAGAGAAACCAAGGGTCCAGTTGAACAAGTTCCTTCAGCCCTGAGAATTCCTCACTGTGTGAATAAATGAGTAAATGAGGCATTTGCAAGAGGTCTTGGGGAGTGGGCAGGACTGTGGTGACCTGCAAACCCCATACCCAGTTGAAGGAGCAGCCATCACTGAGCTCCAGCCGACTGGTGCCAAATGTGTCAAGAAAAACTGGAAATCAGTATTTCTATAAAAATCTCCCTATTTACAAACATTGGCAATTAATTTTTTTTTTTTTTGAGACGGAGTCTTGCTCTGTTGCCCAGGCTGGAGTGCAGTGGCGCGATCTCAGCTCACTGCAAGGTCCGCCTCCTGGGTTCCTGCCATTCTCCTGCCTCAGCCTCCCAAGTAGCTGGGACTACAGGCGACCACCACCAGGCCCAGCTAATTTTTTTGTATTTTTAGTAGAGATGGGGTTTCACCATGTTAGCCAGGATGATCTCTATCTCCTGACCTCGTGATCCGCCCGCCTCGGCCTCCCAAAGGGCAATTAGTTTTAACAATTATCGAATGAAATATAGGCCAGCACTGTGCAGACCAGAAACAGCTCTTGGCCAACAGTTAAATGTACTGGTCTACACCATCTTACCTGGCAGGCATTGTCACTGACTCCCACATTCCCAATGGGAGACCCTCTCTTAGCACAGTGATGAGTTCCACTGTGACTGGTGGAGACGAAACAGCTTACCCTAAAAACTAATTATTTAGGCCAGACACGGTGGCTCACGCCTGTAATCCCAGCACTTTGGGAGGCCAAGGCAGGCAGATCACAAAGTCAGGAGATCGAGAACATCCTGGCTAATACGGTGAAACCCTGTCTCTACTAAAAGTACAAAACAAATTAGCCGGGCGTGGTGGCGGACGCCTGTAGTCTCAGCTACTCGGGAGGCTAAGACAGGAGAATGGCATGAACTCGGGAGGCAGAGCTTGCAGTGAGCCAAGACCACGCCACTGCACTCCAGCCTGGGCGACAGAGTGAGACTCTGTCTCAAAACAAAACAAACAAACAAACAAACTAAACTAATTATTTGACTTTAGTAGATACTAAGTGATTGAATTCTATGCAGCCACTTGTGTATGAGCTAGATGAATGAGTCAGGGATCCTAGAAATTAGTGAATTTTCTTTAAAAAAATTATATAATACATGAATTTTAGTCACTTTAGGATGTTTTACTATATTATTATAAAACAAGGCTGTTAATGCCCTACAGTAGGAAAGACCATTGGAAAGAAGACCGTCTCACTTGGGTCCAGAGCCAGATGAGTAGAAAAATGATGTGGGGTCAATCCCTGAAAGACAATCATGTGACCAGTTTTTAAGTGTCAAGGGCCCAGAACAAGCCCAGGAAGACCTTCGAAGTCTTCTTAACTTCCTGATTTTAAATATGCTCATTTGGCTAAAGATAAAGAACTTTGTACTGGAAGTTGAAAGAGAAGTCCAAAGGCAATAGAAAAGTATCCTATTAATGTATATGACTCTTTGACTTACCCAGGGAATCCTCACGTTGACTTAGTTATGATTTTCTCTCTCTCCAGAACCTGTAACATTGCCACTCCCAGCCTTTTACTGCAAAGACAGATAATTCTTCTTTCATTTTTTTTTTTTTTTTTTTGAGGCAGAGTCTCGCTCTGTCGCCCAGGCTGGAGTGCAGTGGCGCAATCTTGGCTCACTGCAAGCTCTGCCTCCCGGGTTCACGCCATTCTCCTGCCTCAGCCTCCCAAGTAGCTGGGACTACAGGAGCCCACCACTGCGCCAAGCTAATTTTTTTTTTTTTTTTGTATTTTTAGTAGAGACGGGGTTTCACCGTGGTCTCGATTTCCTGACCTCGTGATCCGCCCACCTCAGCCTCCCAAAGTGCTGGGATTACAGGCGTGAGCCACCGCGCTTCTTCTTTCTTGCTGACTTACTGACAATCACAGCTCTCAACCTCCTAAAATATGACAGCCAGAAAATGAGATCTCTCTTGTCACTGCCTATGACATTTAGTTACTGGTTTGGTCCAATAACTCGAGGAGATTTTCAATTTAATGTAGCAGCATAATAATTGTTTGTTTTTGTTCTTCCTGACTATCCCTAATCACTTTATTTCCCACTTGTACAAGGACTGATAAAGGACATGTGATGCACCAAGACAATAACAACTTGTCTTTGGATGATGTGTTCCAGCAGGGAGGGTACATTTTACAAGCGAAGCTTTAAATTCCATTTGAACAGAAAGAAAGGCTTTGACATTGACATTCTGTTCTCTTATGACCTCGGTACATTTCTTACAAAAAGCATCCATTTTTTCCTTTATTTAAACGTGATTAATTAGATCTTAAAGAAAAATCAAATTTACCAAATAATAACCAGCAACAGCCTGGGTCTCATTCATTCTGTAATTGCAAACAAGAAATTAGTATATTTTGGTTAGGCCATTTTTAAAATCTAAGTATATAAACAAATGCAGCTTTTTTTTTTTTTTTTTTTTTTTTTTTTAGGTATCGATGTAACAAAACATCTCTTGCAGTCTTTGTTTTTTCTCCCTGACTTTTTCATCTCAAAATGGAATTGCAGCTTGTAAGGTTAAGAGCCTTCACTGGAACTTTTGAAAATTATTTTAACTTGCCATATGCGACAACTTCCAGAGTTCTACATAGGATGCTATACCTAGGCACCCAAAATGGAATAATTAATGGTGATTATTTTCCATCTTATTATTCCTCTGTTCCATAAACATCTTTTGAGTACACTAATCAAATTTTAAGATGGAAATGAAAGCAACCCTATTTCTAATTACATTATTCTAGGTGCCTGCTTCGGTTCTTTTCATCAGAGTGCCAATACCTAGGTATCAAATTAAAATGACGAAATTCTTTCTGGATGACAGATAAACTTTCATTTCAAAAACTAGCTTCTTTTGGCTGCCAACTTTCTATCATTTCTCCATGGAAATATGCTGGCTTTTTCTCATGAAAGTATTAGTTTGGTTTATCTGGTTGATAATAGGGTGTATTTTATATTAAGATGGACTGTAAAAATGGAAAAGACCTTCAACAGCTCCTTAGAGGTTCAAACTTCATAATTTCAGAGCCTGAAATTAGATTTGATCCTAGAGCAAGCAAGCTATTTTATAAATGAAAATCTCAACTTATTTATTTATTCTTTTAAGCCACTTCATTGTGATATGGCTGATATACAAAAAGCTGTGCAAACTACTTTTAAGAAGTATATTTTCCACATACATGAAGTAAATCAATACTTCTAGGCTAGCAGAATATTATAAAATAGAACTATAGCTCTTTAGAAAAATGCATGATAGTTAACTTTACATGGATGGCCCCTGTGCTGTTAGCCTTCCTTATAATACATCTACAGCAGCATTTCTCGAAGTGTAGCCTTGAAACTTGATGCAGATTCTTGTGCCCAGACCTACTGAAAAAACATTCTGTGGGTGGCCCGTGAAGATGTACTTTTTTTTACAATTTATTTAAGTGATTCTTATGCACCATATCATGTAAGATTCTACTTGTTTTGTGACCATCTTCAGTAAATTATTCTTATGCAAAGAAGAACCTCAATATCTAAAACTAGGCATTGTCCCAGGGGTTTGCAGTCCTCATGAGATGAAGATATAAATCAGTAACAGCACAGAGGAGGCTGATGAGGGGTTTCACCTCTGTTTGCTATGAAAACTAGGACTGAGCAAGACCTTGGGAGCTCCACGCCTAGGTCTGTAGCTTTTCAAATGCTCTGCAAATCTGGGAGAAAGAGAAGCAGTTCAACCAGTCTTGTAACAATACCACTGTCTAGAACAGTGCCTAGTACATAGGAAGCATTCATTGAGACCCTTGTAAGGTAATTGATTACCTGTGTGTGGTATATTTTGCAGGGGAGCCCTGCCCAGAGAACGGGAGAAGTCCAGGCTCTGTATCCACCCACCACAGCTCTCCACGCAGTGACTACGCAACCTACACCAACAGCAACCACGCTGCCCCCAGTAGCAATGCCTCTCCCCCTGAAGGCTTCGCCTCCCACAGCCTGCAGACCAGTGATGTGGTCATTCACCGCAAAGAGAACGAGGGCTTCGGCTTTGTCATCATCAGCTCCCTGAACAGGCCTGAGTCTGGATCCACTATAAGTAAGTGCTGAAATTTGCCTGCATTTGAATAAGGGGTCTTGTTTTGATTTGTTCCAGTGATACAGATACTGGACAAGTATATCAGAAGACTGTCGCGGACATACTGTATAGCCTGAAAGCCACAGACTGTGGGCACAAATAAGGCATCCGTACCACTGACTAGTAGACTGTTACCGACCTCTGGCTCAAGAAGAAGGCAAGAACACAACTAATGCCCTCAACTCCTCCACCCCTATAAAAGCTCTTCATTCATTTGTAAATTAGGAAGAAAGGAAAACAGAGTGATATGGTAATGTTGCCTTGAAAGGAGGGGTGCTTCTTTTTGTGGGTTTGTCAGGGAATGTTCTGTAAGTAACTTGATTGAGAACTGTTCAACAGAATAGAACCAGACATGCAAAGGATCTGCAGAAAAAAATCAGTCCAGGCAGAAGGCTTAAGGTGGATGCCAAGCTTGGCATCCGAGAAATATAGAGAAGCCCAGTGCAGCTGTAGTACAGGGAGCAAGGGAGAGTGGCAGGAGGCAGACAGTGATGGCTTCATGTGCTGTTGGTAGGAAGTCTCAACTGTAGTCTAAGTCCATGGGAACCATTGGAGGGTTTTAAGCAGTGGACTGAAATCTGACTTATATTTGTAAAAGATGAGTCTAAATGCTTGTGGAAATTGAAACCAAAGGGTTGGGGGTGGCGGAGAAAGCAAGAGTGGAAGCATGAGACATAGTCAGAAGGCCATTTAAACATCCCTGTCAGTTCAGAGACACTGGTGACTTTGTAACTGCCCAATGGCTTCACCTTGCCCACTGTCTAGCAGAGCCAATTTATCAAGACGGGAATTTCGATGGAGAAAGAGTAATTTACGTAGAGCCGGCTGTGCGGGGAGACAGAGTTTTATTATTACTCAAATCAGTCTCCCCGAGCATTCAGGGATCAGAGTTTTTAAAGATAATTTGGTGGGTAGGGGCTTGGGAAATGGGGAGTGCTGATGTGGTTGGGTTGGAGATGGAATCATAGGGGGTCGAAGTGTGGTTTTCTTGCTGTCTTCTGTTCCTGGGTGGGATGGCAGACCTGGTTAAAGCAGATTACTGGTCTGGGTGGTGTCAGCTGATACACTGAGTGCAGGGTCTGCAAAATATCTCAAGCACTGATCTTAGGTTTTACAGTAGTGATGTTATCCCCAGGAGCAATGTGGGGAGGTTCAGACTCTAGGAGCCAGAGGCTGCATGACCCCTAAACTGTAATTTCTAATCTTGAGGCTAATTTGTTAGTCCTACAAAGGCAGATTGGTCCCCAGGCAAGAAGCGGGTCTTTCAGGGAAAGAGCTGTTATCAATTTTGTTTAAGTCAAACCATGAACTGAATTCCTTCTCAAAGTTAGCTTGGCCTATGCCCAGGAATGAACAAGGACAACTTAAAGATTAGAAGCAAGATGGAGTCGGTTAAGTCTGATTTCTTTCACTGTCATAGTTTCCTCAGTTACAATTTGGCAAAGGCAGTTTCACCCTCCCCTGGGTAGCAGTAGAGGGAGGAGAAGTAGATGAACACAACTTCTGAAGCTCCTCCAGCTCTAAGGTTCTATGATCCTATACAACAGGTGACAGTCATAGCCCATATTTGTCTTCCAACTGGCCACCTTTTCAGATTCTCAGGCTTCCTTGGTTGTTTTTCCTTTTCTACCACAGTCTTCCAGAGCTCATTCAGCAGCCTGCAAGCAGTAGAACAGAAGAGAGGATAGGAAAATTTGTGCATTTTTCATGTTGAAGTGATTTGGCCCAAAATGTTGGGTATGGAAACACGAAAATAAAGGAGCACTAAGAGAAAGTAAATAAATGCACGTACGTTGTAGTCCTAAAATTCTTATAAACTGTGGGAGCTTCTAGCACATGTGGGATAGGGGAGGGGTGAGTATTAAGCAATACTCAAGAAATAAAGTTGTTGAGAATGAATAAGAACTTTATGTGATAAAGTTAATGTTATCAAAAAAATAAAAATAAAAGAAAGAAAGAAAACCACCAGAACCTCATGGAGAGAATTGCCCTGTTTGGCTTAAGCCTTGATAAATTCAGGAGTGAAAACTACAGAAGCATTAAACCTCAGCGAATATGTGCAGAAGCCAAATTACATACACCTGAAAGTACAATTTCATTTCCCTTTTTCTTCATGAAAAGCTGAAGAAATAAATCCAATCTTTAAGCATAGACTAAAAGCAGAATTCTGTCAGTACGATGGATTCACCAAGATTAAAAGGATACAAAACTAAGAATTTTCATGAATTATATAAACAGCCTTCCAATAATTTACACTTGAGGAAGGTGTTCACAGAGAGATTTTGCAGCCATTCCAGTCTTTCAAGTTGTTTATTGGGGCAGAATACCTAAAGGACTAGAAAAAAAATAAAAAGTATATGGCCACAATGAAAGTGTTTAGCATGTAGTTAAAGTCTCAGCTTTATTTGAAGTATAACAGCCTTATTTCTAAATGTATAGGGGAATGTGTGTGTGTGTGTGTGTATGTATGTGTACACGTGCACTTACTATGTAAAGAAACTACAAACACTTTTCCTATTGCAAATAAAATCCATGCATAAGTAGATTTGGAAAACAATAGGTGCAAATGCTTATAATTAACATGTGAATTTTTCTTCCTACCAAATGGCATCAGACTGACCTCCAAAATTTAATTCTAACCACTTTCAAAATGATATTATTTTACTTCACCCTGGAGAGTGGAAATATATCCTACAGTTCATGATGCTTCATGGCTTTTCTTCACATGTTTATTTCTTTTCAATTTAGGGAGTTTAAAATGCAAGTTGCCCTGTGCTCTGTGGCAAAAGCAGCTTACTCACTGATGGCACGTTGCATTTACAGTATGTAATTTGCAACATGCACCTAAAAGCTTCCTGGAGCTGATGCTACCTCATACTTAACATCTGTAATAATTTTGAATTCTAATTTTGAAGAGAAATGCGAAGTGTCTCGTGAATGGTAAAAAGCCATCCTTGTGCCACATATCCCTGGTCAAAATATCAAAGGTTTTGGGCTCTGTGAGACTGACCGAGGTTTATGCTATCAGGTGCTTAAGAATCACGATCATTCCCAGAGTTTGCATTGTTTTACTCTTCAGGTCTTACCCGAGCCCAAGGATCATTAACATATTCACTGTTTTTTGTTTTGTTTTGTTTTGTTTTTTGTTTTTTGGGGGTTTTTTTGGGTTTGTTTTTTTTTTTTTTTTCGTGGCTTCGGGAGCTTTTTCTTGGTGGACTAAGTGCTGTTTTGCTTTTGATAGGAGCATCATTACATTTAAGCAAGAAAAGGGCATGGTTAACAGCCCAGGTGCTACAATCATCCTATCTGGACTTGAAACATGGCTCTATCATTTACTAACCATGTGACCTTGAGGAAGTTACATGACCTCTTTGGGCCTCAGTTTCCTCGGTGTGAAGAAAAGAACACTTTAATACCTCAATCATGGGGTTGCCATGAGAGTTCGATGAATATGTGGAAGTGCTCAAAAGAGCACTGGCTCAGAGTAAGCACTAAATATGTCATTGCTGCTATCTAGATACCATCCCTTCTAGGAATTATCTTTCATTCCACCAGCTCACTCTTGTCGAGTAGTGCAGAGTTTACTCTGGCTATAGGTTCTGTTAGCCATTAGTCAGAGCCACCACTCTCCCAGGGCAGCTAAATCTGGGCCACAGATGAACATATCTCTGAGGGAAGCTTCCCCTCCCTGTCCCCTTCCCCACATGTGGCCCTTCTGGGAACACAGTCTTTCTCACTACCCACCAAATTACAGCCTAGGTCAGCAATGGGGGCAACTGGAGTACTGGTGGCCAAGTCAGTCCAGCTGAGGTGCCTTTGCTGAGGCTTCAGGCTAGAATTGCAGTTTTCCCTCTCCAGAGTTCACAAGCCAATAAGCTATAAAAGTAATGGAAATCATCGAAATTCAGACTCAAGGGGATGTCTTTTAGAATCTCCCTTGCAAACATGTTGCTATTAAATATTATCAGAGGAGAGAGGAGAGAAGAAGGACCCAAATGTAAACTTTCCCTCCCTATGGATGGAGATACGTCCATAGCTTCTTCAGCCAAGACAACAACTTTGGCAAGGACAGGTGATGCTCAGCTAATTGGGAAACTGGGAGTTAGGGTTTCTTACTTATTTGCTGGCATTTAGTAATGCTCTTTACCAAAGGCTGACAGATTTGTTTTCAAAATATTATTTCCCCAGGAAATAAGGAAAAAACTTTATATCAATCAATGTAATGAAGGAGCAAGCTGCTTCCTTCCGAGGTCAGTGACCAAGTAGGCCAAGCATTGCATAGGAGTAGACAGGTTTTAGAAGCTTAGAAGCTTTCTATCTGTAGTGCAGGAATATCTTTTTGCTTGTTTGTTTGTTTGTTTTGTTGTTTTTGTTGTTTTTTGAGCCATGGTCTCACCCTGTTGCCCAGGCTGGAGTGCAGTGGTGCAGTGGCATGATCTGGGCTCACTGCAACCTTCACCTCCTGGGTTCAAGTGATCCTCCTCCCACCTCAGCCTCCTGGGTAGCTTAGACCGCCATGCACCACCATGTCCGGCTAATTTTTGTATTTTTAGTAGAGACGAGGTTTTGCCATGTTGCCTGGGCTAGTCTCAAACTCCTGGGCTCAAGTGATCTGTCCACCTTGGCCTCTCAAAGTGCTTGGATTACAGGCATGAGCTACTGTGCCCAGCCAGATTATCCTTCTTGACTTCCAGTGAGAACAGGGAAGCATCCTGGGCATGTTGGTCCCATTATGCAAAATATTATGTATTTGTTTCAGACCTTAACATTGGGCCCAAGGGAAACTAAAGTGGTTTCCAGAACAAAGCCTTGAATAAAAATAAACTGTAATAGGCAATTTCACTTTAAATTCTTAAAAAGATTTGAACAAAGACTTATATGCAAAATGTTCATTGCTATATTATTGTTAAGCATAGAAAATTGGAAATAATGTTAGAAACTTCACCAAAACAGATAACTTTGGTGTATTTGGGAAGTTTGAAGCATTTTCTGCCATTGACTAACTGTTTTCATTCTCACTGAGGTCTGCATGCACAGGTTAGAGAAGACTCAGGTAGCCTATGACTCTGAATGGATTAGATGCTTGCTCCGTAAAATGTCCCAGGGGCTACGTGCAGTAAGGTTGTCAGGCCAATCCTTGGTCCTCCCTACTCAAAACCCAAGTCCTGACATCCAGGTTTTATTGTCCAGCTGTAGCACCTGTCCTTATAGGTGCTTCCTACCTCCTTAACAAACCTACTTTCCCACCAGAGGTTCCCAAAAAGGGCTTTGGTACAAGTAATGAAGTGGCCCTTTTCTATAATTTGAAAGTCTCCACCTTTTCTGTCACTTGTCAGGAGGTTATGCCGGAATATATGAGGTAGACACACATGGCAGCTTGGGTATCGGTGGTGGTGGTTGACAGGCTATTCAGGGAATTTCTAAACTTAGATATAGGATAACAAGCAGCAGGTTAGAACATATTCAGGACAGTGGTCATAGCATCAATCTAAACAGTCAGCAGTAGGGGAACAAACTTTTCAATCCTTCCTTTCTTCATTGGTGTTCCTCTAGTGGTGTTGATTTCATCTTCTGTCCCTATCCGCAAGTGCATCACTGGTCAGCACGCTGCTGGCTCCTCGCAATCCTTCAGCTCAGGACTGGTGCTGAAAATCTTTGTTTCCACATGTGTGCTTTCTCCAGCATGGGTTGAAGTTTGGACCTGGTCATTCTTGACTTTCCCTAAGGCCACTGCAATCTGATGCTCAGGGAAGGAATTAGTTATCTTTGATAAAGCACCCTGGTGAGTTTCTCGAAGTCCTTGATGATGTCCATAGGCTTTGGAGATTAAAACTTATCCTAGAGATTTTAAAACTTCACTAACAGGTCTTTTATGACATTTTAGAGTATGGTTCCTAAAAGGGATGAAATAAAAATGAAATAGAAGTGATGTGAGTTAGGATTTCCCCCACCAAAAGTCACCTCACTAACCATGCAAACACTGAATAATCATTGAAATTAGAGGAGGCACAAAGTAAAACAAAAGCCAAGGTCTCTCTACTCTTGCCTCAAAACAAGGAGATTTAAGCTAAATGAAAAGAACATTGGACAGTGAGCCCAAGGCTCACTCCAGCTTGTCCACCAAATATTGTATCCCTTGAGCAAGTCACTTGGTCTTCCTGTGTCCTTTTGTCATTTAAAATATAAAAGAAGATGGTCTTTACATCCTCTTCCAGCTCTAAATTACATGATGCCAGGAATCAGCATGGAAAATAAGGTATTAAGTTAGTTTTGCTGGTGTGTAAAAAAGTATTGGGTAAGTTTGAGGCCTAGATCATATTTTTCATTAGCTAAGCTATCATTTTAACTTTTATTACTTTTACCTTTGATTACATAATGAAAATGGCTCCTAACACTTTGAGTTCTTTTGTTCATCTCAACCTCTGTCAAGAAATTATCTTAAACAATCACTTAAATACACTAACCCAGCTCCCCTTTCAAGGCAATATAAGGCAGTGTTTTTTCAACCTCCTTCACTTCTTGGCACACTTGTAAATTGATGGCATTTGTATAACAAGCTGAGATAAAACGAATGAGGCTGATGGCGGCAAGAGGCAGTCCCCCAGGAGGCTCTATGCCTGGTCCTCACCAAGCTCACCCAACCATCCCCAACTGTCTTGGCACACATGTAACATTTAAGGCACGCCCCTTTCAGTGGCATCATGTTTACAAAGCTCTGCCTTACAGTAAATCCTCCAAATAGCAACCAATTAGCCATTCATTTTAGGTTTTATTGGGATTTGGGTTGTGGCAGTGAATTTTCTTCAAACCTCCATATTGAGGTTTGTTCATTGATTGCCTTAAAAACACAGGTAATAGATGCAACTGGTGCTTATCCTAGTGCCTTAGCCTTCTCTATGTCATTATAAACTTTGACCCATCAATGTTCCATCTCCAAAAGTCATTGCTAGAGCTACTGAAATACCCACACTGTTGAACATAGGAATTAGAAAGTGAGTCTCATTCATTTCTCTATTTCTCACTGGTTTGCACAAACAAGTTCCCTTTCAGAGTTCTTAACCAGCTTCTCAACATGTAATGTTCTCTTATTCCTTAAATGAATCCCTGCTTTGGATTCCTTCAACAACACAAATGCTTTTACTGTGGGCTTTGATTATGCTGAGAGTGGCTCACTCAGGAAGCACAGTGGTGTCACCCACAATATTACTGTGAGTGCTTTCATAGCAGAAGAAATAGTGGGGTAGGGAACCTATATAAAGTACTGGTTTTCCCCTCATGTATCTGGCTTCTAATATAACTAATTGAAGCCGAAGATAAGCACATATCCTCAAAATCTCTGGGAAAGCCTACATATACAACAAAGATAAGATTGTATTCATCATCTATGCTGATATAATATGTTTTCAGTCAAGTAAGTCTTTTCACATTTATTATTGTGACTTAATTTCTGTTCCATGAGGTAGCCAGGGGCTAAGGGGGGAGTGGTAGATCATTGCTAATGATACAAAGTACATCAAGAAAGACCACACTTTCTACATACAATCCAGTCCTCCTGTACCAAGTCCTTGACCATAACACTCCTGATACAAATATCTGCAGGATAAAGCTTAAACACACCTCTTGTCCATTCAAGACCCTGGGGCATCTGTTTTTGCCAGCAGCTCCTCACAGGTTCCATTCCATCAAAGCTGGTTCAGTTATTTACCCTGTCCCAGAAGCCATGTTTTGCCTGTTGTCACTTGGTATGCTTCTCTTATGCAATAATATTTTGTATGAAGGTTTCTCCCAGGCACTGTGCTTGGAATCTTACACCATATTTAATCTTCACAGCACCCCTAGGAGGTGGAGACTATTGCCCAAACAGTAAACATCTCCTATTGCTTACTGCTTCCTGACTTCCCTTCTTTTATTGTGTCTGTTATTGCAATTATAGTCATTTCACTTTTCATGTGCTTTTGTTTTGCTTTCCCCACAAAAGTTGTGAGTTGCTTAAGGGCAAGAAATGGTGGCATTTCTTTGGATCCTTCACAATTCCTGATAGGTTTTTTTCAAGGATTTTCATGCTATTTATGTCGATGGGGCTGTATGCTTCTCATACAGTGATCCAGCGCAATCCTCATCAAAAGGAAGACTGTGACTGGTGCTCTGTCCTAATTTACTCCGCACCCAAACCTAGCTGTTTCATCTCACAAAGGTAGCGTGACATATTTTTGACAATGGGCGATGCAGTAGAGGATCACTTAGGGGAGGAATTACACGAAAGCTGGTCCTTGGCCAGAGTGAGAAATCACACGATAATAAAGCAGAACCAGAGCAATGTCCCAGAATACAGATTTGCCATCAGTTGTTCTCAGCCTGGGTAAATGATTCAGCAGTCAGCCTGGGGCCTGGTGAATGAAGACTCAGATGAGAGAGCACCCTAACCAGTCAGGGGTAGGGAAGCTGTCTTTTTGCCTCTGGCCAGCCCCGGTCATCTTACATTTCTTGGTTGCAAAACCCTTGTTCTCTGAAGGGCCAGGCAGTGGCCTTAATGTGCCCCCTGATTCACCTCTCCTGGCACCAACCCTTGGAATCGTCATCCATCTGTGTGAGCACCACCTCAGCAATAATTATATAGTCCTAAATAGGAGGATTTGGATGGCATCCCAGACTCCTTAGAAAAAAGTATTACTTCAGATTATTTATTCACTTACAATTCTCATTAACAAAGCAACCCATTTCAGTTCCAACTAAACAACTTCTGTATCACATTACTCCTTTATAGGATTGTACTCACTGAGGTCAGAATGAATAGGACCTATTTATTCAATTCCGCTTTTTCAGTCCTGAACATGACTAGTTTTTTTTCCCAAATTACAACCTGGCCGCCTGGTTCCTACTAGTAAGCAAACAAGTGCAAATACATAAATATAAATATAAATATAAATATAAAGCATCAAACTCCAAGTCCCCTGATACCGGAACACTGAAGCATTTATTAAGTAAAATAGAAAGACAAACGCAAACATTTTACTCTGCTAGCACTAACAAATTTAAGGATCTTTATATTGTAGAATAAGTCTGCAGAGAACACCATCATTCTTATTTATCCTCAAAAAGAGGAATACAATCTATCAAAAAAATCTGTGTGTTCACAATGCATTTTCTAAAATTCTGGACTATTTTTCTTACTGTTGAATAGACCTCATAAATCATGTTTCCCCCACTAGGGAATCATTTTTCAGGAGAGTTCTTATTATTGTGTTCAAAGACTCCAGGCAGCAGCATAAGGTGGATATCTTCTTACCTTTAGCTATTCAGTTGCCTTGAAAGCTCATAAATGGGTGATCAGTGGCCGTTTCCTCTGGGCTTATGTCCTGCAGCTCCTTCTTATTCACTGGATAGTACAGGGAGATTGCAACTGCGAAGAGACCCCAGGCATCATGTACAGGATGATCCTCTACCAATGCAGGATCCCCATCACTCTCCCACATGAGGTTCAAGCAAATTCAGAGCCCGCAGGGCACTTTTGCAAAAGACAGTTTTTCTTTATACTGCATTCAGGGCCTCATGGTGGATTAAGCTCTCTGTGATTTTTTATTTTTCTCTTTCTTCCCAACAATCAACTACATAAGAAAGTATTTCAGAGAAGGGTCCTAACGAAGCTTGTTCCACATGTGGAACCATTTTAAGAACAAATTGTTAAGTGAACACAGTACTGTTATTTATCACCCTTGTCCAGTCATGTTGAAAGGGTATTATAAGGGGATATTTTTCCCATTTGGCCTGGGATAAAATATTTCTTTTTGATGTCCAGTTTCCCTCAGGAACTTAGGGAGTGCTTCTACCGAAACTCTTTCCTACCACACCAAATCTTGGTAAAAGATTTTTTATTTGTGCATTTGACCACCAATAATTTTGCAATTGAAGCTGGATTTGTTCCCAACCAAACTATTCTGAGTACTTGGTTGGAATCATTTCTGCAGATTAATCAGACAGCCTTTTCTGGGTGATGAGTCAGATCACTAGGCATTCCCAAGGTTTTTGCAGTGCCAGAGAAAATCAACCAAATAGTGGAGTGTGCCATTGCCATTTTCATTTTTCAATCTGACCTCTCCAAGATCTTGTTTCTCTAAGCCAGGCAAGGGTTTGCTCTACAAAAATGGCCAGATGTTGGGTACCTGATGAACCCATCTGCTTTCAAGAGTGAAGTGCCTAAAACCTTCTGTTATAAGTCTGTTCATCATAAAGATGTATACTTACGGATTCATCATGAGAGGAGGGTCTTCCAGAAAGCAAGAAAGAGCACATGTAAAAGGTTTTGTTCTTATAGTTTTCTGGCACAGAGCAGTTGAGATAACATGAAGTAGAAGAATAGTTCAACTTAGAAATCTTCATTCAGATGTTTATTAGACTTGCTAGATGAACAGCAAGATGAAAAACAGCCACATTCTTGTAGACACTTGACAAAATTGAAATACAATAAAACCTGGGTGCCAAATTACTCACTGATATTGATGCTTCCTGGTGCTAAGTCACTCTTAGCTTTAATCGATGTGTATGATCACAAGCTTTAAAGCAGACCTCCAGGTACCTACATTAATATCCTAGCAGAATTTATACACAATTATATTTGTCACTCTTGAGCGATGAAGGCAAACTGTTACCCAAACATGCTTTCCAGATATAAGACGAATACATTAGGCATTCCCTACCACCACTGCTAATGCCTTCCTTAAGGTTCTGGGTTAGCACTGTGCAGCAGAACTTTCTGCAATATGGAAATGTTTTATCCTGCACTATACAACATTATGGCCATTAGCCACATGTGGCTGTGGAGCATTTGAAATGAGGCTGGCATGACCCGGAATTTAATTTTTAATTATCTTTGATTTCAAATAATTAAATGGCCACATGATGCTTGTAGCTACCATGTTGGACTGCACAATTCTGGAGTATTATGGTGGTCTTTAAATTACTTCCCTGCCTCCAGCCTAATTCCCACTCTCCCTATGCTTCAGTCTACCCTTCATACTACCTACTATCATCAGACTCATTCTAAAACGAGTCTGATGATCTCACTTAGCTGCCATAATCCATTAGTGGCTCCTCAATTCCTATAATATAAATTCCAAACCCCTAGCCTAGACATTAAGACCTTTCATGACCTGGCTTTCCTTCTTTATTCCAGGGCCCACTGATGTCTGTGCTCACTGCACTCTCACCCCTCACAACACAGACACTGCTAATCCACAGATCTGTGTCTTTGCAAGTCATACCACTGTGACTATGCTGCCTGCTTCCCCTAACCTTGACCACCTGGCAAAGTCCTGTTCGTGTTTTATGACTCAGATTAGACAGCATTTCTTCTCTGAAGACTTCCAACCCTTACACTTTCCCCTGCTCACCTCCTGTCTCCTAGTTATTCTACATCAGTTCCTTTTTACTTATCTCTATTTATTTCCATCCAAAACCTCTTATCTCCTTCTGCTTTTTCACTTTTCCCCCTATTTTAAAGGTTTAATTTCTATATAGTAAAGTTTACCCTTTTTAGTCTATACTCTGAGTTTTGACAGATGTGTTTAGTTATAACTACTGCTGTAATGAATCAGCTGTTCACCCACTCCCAGCCCTGGCAAGCACTGATTTGTTTTGTTCTAAAGTTTTGCCTCTCCTATATAAATGGAATGATACAGCATGTAGCCTTTTCAGTCTGGCTTCCTCCACTAAGCATAATGCATTTTAGATTCATCCATGTTGTTGCATGTGTCAATATTTGTTTCATTTTCAATTGCTGAATAATATTCCATTGTATAGATGCACCATAGTTTGCTTATCCATTCCCTAGTTGAGGGGCATTTTGGTAGTTT
The DNA here is from genome assembly GCF_028858775.2 of Pan troglodytes. Lineage (NCBI taxonomy): Eukaryota > Metazoa > Chordata > Mammalia > Primates > Hominidae > Pan > Pan troglodytes. The sequence goes on along the minus strand of NC_072404.2, from coordinate 87,508,512 downwards.
CCTGTTTCTGGTGATTACAAATAAAGCTTCTATAAACGTTTTCATATAGGTCTTTTTGTGTGTGGAAATTGGTTTTATTTCACTTGGTAAATATCTAGGTGTAGGATTGCTGATTCATATGGTACCAATTTCCAAAGTGGCTGTACCATTTTATATTCTATGTGTGAAGGCTCCAGATGCTTCCTATCCTTGTGAGTACTTGTTATTTTTAGGTTTTATGGTTTTTTTTAATGTTTAGCCATTCCAATAGGTGCATAGTAGTATGTCATTTTGGGGTTTGGGGGTGGTTTTTTTTGGTAGAGATGGGGGTATCCCTATGTTGCCCAGGCTGGTTTTGAATTCCTGGGCTCAAGCAATCCTCCTGCCTCAGCCTCTCAAATCATTTTGGTTTTAGTTTGCATTTTTCTCTAAAGACTAATGATATTGAAGATCGTTAGTGTGCTTTTTTCCATCTGCATATCTTTGCCAAGGAGTTTTTTTTCACTTTTAGTCTCTTCCCCCTCCAGTATAATTGGCATTTCATTATGGACAACAAAACACGTTTTGAATCTCTTCAATCCTTTTTTATTTCCCATTCATTTCTTACGTTAGCGTAATAAAAGTCATTTTGTGATGATAGTCTCAAATAAAATTATGGAAATGTATATTTGCTTAGTAAAACTGAAAACACATATAGTTATAATACTTTAAAATATAAGTCATGAGAGAAAGTACATATAAGCAGAAATCCAAATGAAGTTAAAATGTGCAATACTTGGGTAAGAAAGATAAGGATAAGAAAGAGAGACCACATGTGGTGATGGTCTCACTTTTCAAGTCAGGGAACTGACATAATTTATTTGACCATTCAGAGGTCACACTGCAAGTTGTTTTCAAAGTTAATATATGATCAAGATCTTCTAGCTCCTGAACACTTTGCTTGAGGGTCTGTTCATATTTAATTTTATCCAGTCATGCGAAATTGCATTCTTTCAGGTTAAAACATACTATATACACTGTTAGTGGAACTTTGGCTTGTATGTGTAACTGGAGGGCCAATAAATATTCATGTAATCTTCTGGATAATATATTGAAAAGGACAGCTGGCTCAGGAGGGATCATTTGCCTGGGTTAGTATCTGTTTCCATTTATATTAAGAAAATATTGCAAAAAGTTATTATCTGCCGGAGGGCTTGGGGGAATTCAGTGGAAGTCTGATATTGCATCTGATCACTTTTGACATTTACCTATTGTAACAAGGAAACTGTGTGAAGATAGCCAAGTGACTTTTTACAAAACACAATTTCAGAAGCTATAAAAGGAAAAAGGAGATGGCAGAGATAAAATACACTGGATCTGAAAAATGAGAAACATGAGTTGTCAGCAACACCTGCTTGTAACTATCAACCATTTCTATTGGGCCTGCTGAGAAATTACTCAGAGCCAAGTACATTGATGGGTGTGAAAAGTGCTTCAAAGGTAGTCAAGAGACACAGAGGAGAGAAAGAAAGTGTAGTTTTATTGAACATTTTTAACCCTAAACCTGAAGTTGATGAAAGGTAATTTTATGACACTTTCTGAATACTTGAAAAGAAACAAGTTGTCCTTTATGTTTTTATCTCTCAAGGCTACAAGTGACAACAGGGCTTTTAAACGTTGGGTACATAAAACTTTAATTTTTTTTCCAAACAGATTCCAAATCTCTAACTGGGACACCAAAATATTGATTGCAAAAACTGATTAAAAATTACTAAAGATATTTCTAATTTCTAATTGATAGTAGTAAATTATAACTACTTGGGGTCTCATTTCTTAGACCCCAAGTAGTAATAGTGAATGAATGAGAAAAGGAGTGGGCAGGAGTGGTCAAGATATTTCAAAGACAAAAAAGTGACAACTCAGCAGGGCAGAGAAAATCTAAAATAGATATGAATAACCCAGACCCACTCATTTCTTTAGAAACTCAGGGAGGCCCAGAACCTAAAATACTCGGGACAGAATGGAATAAAACAACCATGAAATTTTTATGTTTAAAATAATAAAGCAAGCAAATATGAAAGAAATGAAAGAAAATAAAAGAAATAAAGATAATTCAGGGAAGAAAAGAAAGCTTCAAAAACTTATTTATAGCCATAAAATGATATGATATTTACTACAAACTGACTGTTTGTGTCTCCTGCTCCAAAACCTATATGTTGAATCCCTAATTCCCAATGTGATGGTGCTTGGAGACGGGCCTTCGGGAGATAGTTAGGTTTAGATAAGGTCATGAGAGTGGTACCCCAATGATGGGATTGGTGCCTTCATAAGAAGATGAAAAGACCAGAGCTCTCTCACTCCAACATATGAGGATACAGCAAGGAGGTAGCCATCTTAGTCCACTTTGTGCTGTTATAGTGGAATACCACAGACTGGGTAATTTACAATGAACAGATATATATTGGTTCACAGTTATGGAGGCTGGAAAGTCTAATATAAGGTGCCAGCATCTGGCAAGGGCCTTCTTGCTGTGTCATCCCATGGCAAAAGGAGGAAGGGCCAAAAGAGAACAACAGGGGGCCAAATTTGCCCTTTTATAATGGTACATGGTACTAATTCTACCATGAGGGCGTAATCCTTATGACCTATAGGAGAGGCAGCAGACCAATCCGGGATGCCAATATCTAATGAGAGTTGCAGAAAGAGAGACCAGAAAAACAGAATGGAAATTATCAAAGAAATAGTATAATAAAAGTTCACAAAACCAAACTAAAGGAAACAAGTCTCCATACTGACAAAGAACCATACCAAAATGCACCATTGCAATAATTTAAAACAAAAAAAAAAGTACAGGGAAAAATCTTAACAATTTTCAAAAAGAAAAGGTAATATAAGTATATCACATACAAGGAGCAAAAATCCTAATGGGTTCAGGCCTCTCAATAGTAATGCTGGATGCTAGAAGACAATAAAGCAGTGCCTGTAAGTTTCTGAAGAAAAATCATTTTTTCAGTCTAGGAGTTTCATACAATCTAGAATTCTAAGCCAGAATTCAATCAAAAGAAGGTAAAAATAAATGTATTTTCAAACACTAAGAATTGAAAAATTGGTTTTATCCCTGCATAATTTCTTAGAAAGCTGCTGTAGGATATGCTTCAACAAAATGAAAGAGTGAATCAGCAGGAACAGAAAACCAAACACCGCATGTTCTCACTCATAAGTGGGAGTGGAACAATGAGAACACATGGACACAGGGAGGGGAACAACACACACCAGAGCACATGGGGGGCAGGGGAGCAAGTGGAGGGAACCTAGATGATGGATCAATAAGTGCAGCAAACCACCATGGCACACACGCATACTTATGTAACAAACCTGCACGTTCTGCACGTGTATCTCAGAAATTAAAATAACAAAAAATAAATAAAAAGTGAATCAGAAAAACTGACACAGAGTCCACCTTGGAGTGCAACAACAATCCCCACGATGGCACTGTCCAGCAGACTGGAGAGCAAACTACCTACGTCTGGGAGGAAAGTCTTCAGAGGAATAAATTAAATTGATGATTTTAACAGCTTTTGGGGAAGCAATTAATGATGTGAGGAAAAAGACACAATCAGAAACCTTGATTAGAAGTAGCGAAAGAAGGAAAGAAACTGTGCAAGAAAATAAACGAAATCATAAATGCTTCAGTGAACAAGATTTACATAGTAAAACCACAAACAATGATAACTGGTTTAACTAAAAATTGTAATAAAACTACTTTGGGATAAGGAGAGCAAGTGGGATGCAGAGGAAGAGTGCTAAATCCTCTATCAGAATAGGAAGTGAATAGATATTGACTAACATTGATAAAATGAGAAACAGCTGTGTAGGAATATTATTAGAAATGTGAAGAAACAGCTGAAAGATTTAAAATGTTTGCATTTGGGTCACAGAACTAGAGAGGATGGGAGAGTTAGGGCAAGAGACTAGAATTTTTTATTATAACCATTTTGGTTATGTTTAATTTATTTAAGTTCACACATATATTACTTCAATTAAGTTGCTTTAATGCCTAACGCTTCTCATAGAGCTCTTTGAGGAAAGAAATCTATAGATAGGGAAAATGTAAGGAAAACAATTAGCTTGCTATAAGTCTCTTAAATTGTCATCATATTGAGAGCAATTGGTAGTGAGTGGGAGGACTAAAAACATAGCCACTAATTTAAAGACAGAAACAAAAGAGTCTGTGGCCAAAAAAAAAAAAAACTTATAGGACTATAAGTGAAAGAAAAATGGTCCTAAGATTAAGCAACACTGAATAAGATCATATAGCAGTTTTGGAAATGAGCTGATGATGCAACATCACAAAAATCTTGAGTTTCATAAAAATAAATTATTCAGATTAAGGAAAGGCCACAGTAATGAGTACATACTTGACGTATTTTTCTCTATGCATATGGACAGGTTAGTTTGGGAATGACATACGATTTTTTAAATGGGCAATTTAAACTGTACCTGTCTTAATAATCAGTACCAAGTTTTAAATATAAATGCTTCTTCAAAAAATAAAAATGACACCTTAAAAAATAATCAAGTTGCTTTAGTTATATTTCCAATCACTAGAAGATTGTTTACTCTCCTCCTTTTACATTATATGAATTTTGAAATTTTTATACAATTTTTATCATAATAGAACCATCTAGTGTTTTCTAGTAATAACTTGATGAGGCTCTGTAATAAACTATAAATAAAAGGAACCCCATATTCAGGAACTAAATTGGTCATCATAAAATTGGGCAACCAGCCCTTTGAAAGGTAGATTTGCATGCTTGGGATGGAAGTATAATACCAAACCTCAACCCTGCAACTGTTTCTTAAAAAGAATAAAGCAACTGGCTTTTCTGCCCTACAGGGAAGAATTCCTTTATCATATTTTAACATCAATAATTCTTTAAAGATTTTTCCATTATTACTGAATCGGCTTGCTGTTTGGTTATTTGCAAGCCATGCTTGCTAAAAGCTACACAATTTTACTAACTAAAATTACTCTAGTTGAACAATAGAATTTCACCTTCTACTCCTTGATTGGAAAGTCCTGAGTTGCTGGTTTTATTGGGCAATGGAAATACATATCTTTTTCTGAGTCTTTGCGAAAAATGCAAAAATTGCCGAAATAGGGTTAATATTCATTTGGCTTAGTGGGACCAGATTTTCCATCATGACATTCAGACCCAAAGAGGTCAAAAAAGATATCCTTGCTAGTTATTGTACAAGTTGGCAAGGTGATTTTCAGGGACATACAGAAAATGAAAAGTATTGCTACGGAAGAAAAAAGGTGTGTCTACAAATGGAAATGTTTTTTCATTCTCTCTGTCCAGCTCCCAGACCCCACACACCTACAGATTTGAGTATCATGACTATTCTGAAGTTTCTTTGCTTCCTGCCACTCTAATGTCTAGACATTTTGTCAGACTGTGAGGAGAAAAACCATATCAAAAGAATACATGAACCCCTTGAAATACCGTGATCTATCTTAACATCTACTTAAAGAGGGTTACAGAAGAATAGTTGCTTTGTCAATGACACAATAATGAGTGACTTATAAGAATAATTTTCACAGTGGAGTAAGAGAATCAAGGTAATTTTTAGACCTCTTCAATAAATATGTGAAGAATCAAAAGTAAGAGTATACTTAACAGAAATTTTTTGGACTGCCTTTTCTAGTGACGTACAGGGGAGTGGAAAATGCACCCATAGAGAAAAGGATTGTTTTGGCTCCTTTCCTACCACCCACCTTGTTGGTGATTTTTCTTGGTAGCTGTAACATATTCTCATTTACACCTTCCACAGCAGACACTAAGAACAGTGGAGTGGTGCAAGGAAGAAATATATTATGGACAGATCTACCTAAGACCAACTACATAATTTGCAGGGTCTAGTGCAAAATCAAAGTGTGAGGTCCTTGTTCAAAAATTATTAAGAATATCAAGCTGGTGACAGGTGACTAAACCAAACACCAGGCCCTTTTGAGCATGGTGGCCTGTGTGACTGCCCAGGTCACATGAAGCTAGCCATGTGACCTCTGGCCCATCAAATGTTTCCAAACAACAAATCCATTTTAACCCAGCCTCATGTTCCAGGATAGAACAGTTGAGTCATAGCTAATTACAATTCCTAATGTCGTGAGATTTCTTTCAATTACTAATTTACTCTCAGTACTTAGCTATGCAAATTTTTAACAATTGGTATAAAATAAAAGCATAAACGGTAATATATGGCTGCTGAGTGTTTCTCTCCAGCCATTTAGTTAATCGTATCTATAGGATGCTTTCTGCCCTCAGCAACGTGAGTTCAGTTGGGTTCCCAAATTGCCAGTGATGAGCCCTTCTTCCCATTCTCCTGTCTGACCATCTGCTTATTACCAACTGCAGGGTAGCTAAACTGTTCAACCACAAGAGAATGACTCATGGGTGCTGGGAGGGGGGAAAATGCACTTTTTGAATATGCAATCCTTAAAACACCAGCTGTTTGATTTTGGGTTTTGCATATCAGTTGGCTATGAATTTCAGGGAAGACGTTTTCATCTTTGGAAAGCTAAATTTCACAGCGTTCTAGAGGAAAACAAGTCATGCCGTCTGTTTTTTCTTAATTTTGCCACCAAAAAAAACTTTAAAATACAAAACACATGTTTTTTCCCACATCTCCACCCCATGATGACAAAGAAAACTCTTTTGAAGGACACCTTGTCATATTCCAGGAAGGGACAATATCTATCTGAATGGGTTTGTCACAATAAAACATATGAAGTCAGAATTTTTAGGAAGGAGCGATGGAAAATAAGCAAGATTAATATTATGCTCTGGTTTCTAAAGGCAGAAAAACGGATCAGGAGTTTCCACCATGTATTAAAGAGATGGGAACACTTTGTGACAATCCCGCATCATTCCTCTGTGCTCAGTCTCCATTCACGGGAGCTGGGCTAAAGGCATCACATCAGAGCTCTCAAGGACCAATAATTATGAGGGCAGGAGAGACCCCAGCCCACAAAGCACCTCTCCTTGTCTCCCCGCAAACCTCCTTGGATTATATACCCATTTACCCTCATAAGTTTTTTCTAAGAGAGCTGCCACTTACCAAGGGGCACATATTCCCTCCTCCCCAGAATGACCTTCCCGTTCCTCACCATTCTCTCAGTCTACACCTGGACTCAGGATTTCACTCCTCCACTCTACTTTTGCTGCACGTTATATTTGCCATGTATTTGCCATTTGCATTTTGCTTTATGTATTTTTATAAATTTATCCCTGGTCTCCCCAACCAGACAGTGAGTTTCTTAAGGGCAAATACCATGTGTTGGCTTTATTATTGCCTTCCCCTCTGGGCCTAGCATAGTGCCTGTTATTAAGAAGATGCTATTCCGAAATGTGTTGATTGATGTAGTAATTGACCCTTCTGCTCCAACCCACAAATTTAAACTAGACAGAAGGTAATTTTCACATATATTATTGAAAGAAAAACAACTGGAATTATCCAACTTTTAAAAAGCATTTATTTTCACATCAGGTCACAGATTCTAAACCCAAACTAACTTCCTTTGCCTCTTTAAGCTAATGACATGTTGTTTAACCTTCACAAATTAATGGAAATGCGAGCTAATGAGAGTTTATGCTATCGATTGCCTTTGAAGTATTTATTTTTCTCACGCTCATTTCAGGAACTTCCCTCTTGTAAGTTTGGCATGATCGATGCAAAATCCACTTTGCCTGTTTAATACTTTCTCCACATATAACTCCACTTTGTGGGATCTATTAACAAGAAGATAATTACATGTAAACATGAGTCACAGACTTTTCTTTCTCTGAAATGAAATACACATAAACAGCAAGACAAATAATGAGGAAAGAGGAGAGAAGGGGGGATCTAATAATCCCTTCCCTTAGGATTTCAGGAAGAATCTATCACCAAAGCAAGAAAAGTCCTTCAAGTAAACATCCTGTCTTCTTTATGGGGACTGACCCAAGGTAGAAATAACAGGAGTTCATTGGCTGGATCGGCCCACTTTGACCAGTGACTGAAGGAGCCGGGGTAGACTATACAAGGTCCCAGAAGAGAATCCAACAGCAAAAAAGGGAGGATCCCTGCTTTCAGTAGTGATGTGGCTACAGACCCCAAGAATCCAGCCCTTCCAAACTCACTTAGAGGACATCCAATCCAACTGATTATCTCTGAATATTCCTACCAAAACAAGTGTGGTACATTGAGCAGAGCCAAAAGAGTTCATTCATCTATGGGAAAATATAAAACATGTTGCAATATAAGTAGACAATATTGTTTTATCTATAAAGGAATAAAGACATAGAAAAGCTGGGTTTCTTTTTTCCATAATTTATGAGATTTTCAGTTAAAACGAGATTTCTGACTAGTGACACATTGTCTCCTTCCTAAATGTCAGTACGTCTAAAGCCAAATGACATACTGCAACTTTTCCCAAATATCTGTGTATCCTAAGCACACTGTGTCAAGAAGACTGATCCAAAGACTTGATTTATGTTGCTGCCTGACAGATGATGTCTGCAAGGCATGCTGTCTAAATGGACTGTGCTCCGGCAGTTACCTTAGTCATCAGTTCTCAGGGAATTAATGAGTACCATTCATCCCAATAATAGAAACCAAGGTCAGGGCCTCTTCCTTGCTCTGTAATTCCGTTAGCATTGCACTGAAAGCACTTAGGTCATAGGCTCTGTAGACCTTATCACTGAGCAAATGGAACTGCATCTTGTTTTCAGAGAGAATCCTCTCTGAGCACATCCCTTGTCAGAGATTTGTTGTACATCAACATTCAGTGCACTTACATATGTAAGGAAAACTCTAGTAAAGGAAAAGTGAGGCTGCCGTTAGCTGCCAAGAGTTTCAAGTACTGCTTTTATTAAAGTAAATGCCAATAGAAAACATTTGTAATAAAACCACGTCAGGTACTTTCAATTACTGAAGACACATTTTTAAACTGTGTGCTCACTTACATTTTATGCAAGTCACTCAGTCATTTTATGTGTCTACCACTGAATTTATTTCACTTTTCATTCTTTTATTTTGATTTCTAGTCTTTTATCTTAGCTTTTATTCTAACTACCCTAATAAAGTTAAAATGGCTTTGAAACTAAGTTATTACCATGAGCAAATAATTCTGTTTACAGTGAAACTTTCATCTTGAAGTCTCAACCAGCAAGCTTTTCCAAACTAAGTCTCAATAGTCATTCGCTTGCTCTTCTTAATTCAAATTGCTTTCAACCTCCAACATATCAAAAAAGAAAGGAGTAACCCCAAGGTTTGAAGCCATAGGCAAGGATTTGAATTGTGCCTTTGACACTTGTTTTCTTAATAGTGAAATTAGCATGATTATTATACTTTTACAGCTACTTCACACTATTGCTATAAGGATTTAAAATGAGCAAGTTCTGCAGTGCCTGGAAATTAACAAGTAATAGTTTATCATTGTAGTTGAGCATACAAATTGTGTGTGTGTGTGTGTGTGTGTGTGTGAATCTATGTTTTGAAACATTTGGGATTTTATGCCCAATAAATTTTAAATGATCTACAGTAATAGAGGAGAGCAGAGGCATAAATAAGTCAAAACAGAAAATCATCCAAATACCATTTGTGTTTTGAAGTATGTTTTTAAATTTCATTTCAAAAGTCAGTATTTCTAAAACCCAAAGAAATTACTTCACACAAAAGAATGACACCATGATGTGACATCCTAACTAAATAGGATCTGAAGAGCTGTCCAATTTCCTCTCCTCTTCTCTTTCTTCTCTCTCCTCCTCCCACTTTGCCTGTCAAAAGACAACTGCAGCAAAGAACCTGCTTCAGACAAAGCTCCTGACTTCCACTCATCCTTGAATCAGGACCACTCATGAAGTGTTTAGTTCCTGGCTCACAGGCAGGCTATACCCATCAAATAAAAGCACCAGATACTCACAAAGCAAGTAATAGATTAGAGATCAGAGCCAGAAAAGTCAAGAGATGCAGGGTGGTGGCTACAATAACAGCAAAGGCTATGAAATCTGATAGACTAGGGTTCTAAGCCCTGTTTGGCATATGTGACCTTGGACAAATTAATAACTGCTATATGCTTCAGTTTCCTCTACTGTAAACTTGTAATGATATCAAATATTTCATACGATTTGTTAAGGATATTTTTTAAACGTATATATACATATATATACACACATATATATCACTTAGCACAGTGCTTGGCTCAGGTAGGTACTCATAAGAGGTAGGAAGAAAAATGGTTAATAACATTCAATAAATATGAAAGTGTGTGTGTTTATGTGTGTAGGGCTCAATGTGGGTGATTAAGAGATTTAAATCATGCTGATTTCCCTTTGAATAATAAACTCTTACAAGCTGATGTTTTCCTACAGAGACCTGCAACATCGTCTTTTTTGTGAAATCAGAGAACATAGACTCTTGACCTCATCCAGTGTCTGTCTAATCCACCCAACACATCTCTTTCATAACTGAAGCTATTTTCCTGTGTTGATACTTAGGGGATATTGCTCTGTATAATCCTGTAGTAAGCAAAGTGTTCCTTCAATTCTAGCAGTATTACAGGTTTATCCCATGTGGAAAGAAACCAAGTTGGTACCTACACACAAGCACACACATACCCCTTAATAGTGATATCAGAAATATTTAAAAGATAATAGTAATAAAAAGAATGACAGTTAATACTTATAGATCAGTTCTCACACATCAGGCATTGTTCTACTCGCTTTACATATGATAACTCATTTAATTCTCAGATGCAGTCTGTGAAGTCAATGCTATTAGTATACCAATTTTACTGTCGAAAAACAGACTCAGAGAAGTTAGGTAATTTTGCAGAGGTCACGGGACAGATAACAATATACACATTATGGCCAGGGAGACCAAATCATTGATGAACCATTCATTCCAAGACACCGTTGAACATGAAACGGGGCAAAAACAAGAACTAAAGTTCACCCTAATTATAATTGCAACCCTAAATACCTTGCAATGCCTACATCACTTTTTTAAAGTCAGTAAATTAATGAGTTCTTATATTTCTACTTGAAAAAACATTGATTGTCCTAAGATTCTAAGATGATCATTAGCATGCTCTATGTAAGGTGTTCTTAATTGAAGCCATTAGTGCTTATGGTAAATAAAAACGTGTTTTAGTTTCCAACATGATGAGTTTCACTTCAGGGACACAGGCTCAGCCAATATTTTCATATGCTATCTATAACCTTTCACAATAGAAGAATGAACAAGGTACTGGCTCATTAAATCACTAATTGCCCTTCCTTGCCATGGTTATTAGCTAATGTTCTGCCTTTCACTGTAAAGCATGTGCAAGATTGAGAGTTCAAGGACTAGACATCCCTGAAACATACTGAATGGTGCGTTGTGTTTTTGCATATTTCTACAGATCAAAGCAGTACCTGATTCCATAGGGAGAGCAACAACACAGAGTTATTGACAGGTTTCTGAGCTGGGGCTCACAGTCTTGAAGGGAGAATGGAAAGGGAATAGGCTTCTAGTTTGGTAAACTCCTTGAGGGGGTTTACACAGGGTATACTATTGATGTCCACCCCATAAATAGTTATCTTGGTAGGTACTTAAACATTTACACTGAAGTCAACCTTCTAGGAAAAATCTGTATTCCCATGTGTGTGGCTCTCCTCACACATATAAATAAACAGTAAAAAGAAAATAGGCCGAGCATGGTGGCTCATGCCTGTAACCCCAGCACTTTGGGAGGCCGAGGCAGGCGGATCATGAGGTCAGGAGATGGAGACCATCCTGGCTAACACGGTGAAATCCCGACTCTACTAAAAATACAAAAAAATTAGCCAGGCATGGTGGCGGGCGCCTGTAGTCCCAGCTACTCGGGAAGCTGAGGCAGGAGAATGGCGTGAACCCGGGAGGCAGAGCTTGCAGTGAGCCAGGATCGCGCCACTGCACTCCAGCCTGGGCGACAGAGTGAGACTCTGTCTCAAAAAAAAAAAAAAGAAGAAAGAAAGAAAAGAAATGTACATTGTTTTTAAAAGACGTATAACATTTTACCAATCCTAAACATTTTTATATTTTAATATTTTGACAGTTGGAGAGCATCTTATAATCAATGGAGCATCATTATTTAGTTAGCAGTGTTTCTTTTTATTTTTTTTTCCCGTGGCATATAAAATAAAGGTGTGTCTTACCATCCATGGCATTGTAGATTTGAATAAATGCATTATATATCAGACATTAGCAAGATATCAGCACCATGTAAAAGTAAATCAAAAAGAAGAGGTAAGATGTGACAACACACCAACCTTTATAGCTTAGTACATGAGTGGGAAGGTGGTTATAACTTCTTTACCAAGTGGCTACTACCCATGTTAACACATATTTCTTTCCTTCCTTGTTTTCTCCTCTCAATAAAATAATAAAAGGGTAGAAATTGAATTTCTGGCATTTATTGTAGCTTTCTTAAATTATTGATCATTGTCCCTAGAATATGAGCTCATGAGGCACAAAGTTCTATGTGGTCCTCAAACACTCATATATATTGGAATCTCCCTAGGAGCTTCTTAGAAATTCATGGTCCTCGCCTCCTGCCTGGACATTCTAACTCAGATAGTCCCCAGTAAGGCCCAAATAGCTGTCTTTTTAACTCTAGGTTAATTATGATCACCCCAAAGTTTGAGAACCCCTGGTCTGTGTTTGGAATTGGCCTATCACTGCAAAGGACTTGAATTTAGAAACTTTGGTCTCAGTAGTATGCACAGGACCCCATTTGATAGAAATTAGTGTGATTTCAAAAGGCAAATACACTGACGAAGGAAGGAATTCTGACATTTCATTGTTTCCTTTGGGGCTGGGACTGAAAGAACATGTATTGGTGATGTCCCTGATACCTATTTCTGTTGGGGTTTTTTTAGCTGTGCCCCATAAAATCGGACGCATCATTGATGGGAGTCCTGCAGATCGCTGTGCAAAACTAAAAGTGGGAGACCGGATCCTAGCAGTGAATGGCCAGTCTATCATCAACATGCCTCACGCTGACATCGTGAAGCTCATCAAGGATGCAGGTCTTAGTGTCACCCTTCGCATCATTCCTCAGGAGGGTGAGTGCCTGAGGCAGCCTTGCAGAGAGGCGGTCAACACATGGACACACTCACCGGCTGTTCTCAGCCTGCCCGCCAGGGTCGTGGAGTGCACCTGCCTGCCGTCACTGTGGTGTCAGAGTGTCAGAGGTTGATTATTATTTCCACTTTTGCAAAAACTCACACTCAGTTGCAATCCATATCTCGTTTACTCAGTACCTGTTTCATTCAGAGGTCAAGCTATGTGACATTGCAGGCTAAATAGTGTGAATTCCAAGACGCCAGGTTATTCAATCATTCCCTGTGGGCCCCCGCTTTTATGGTTATATTAAGTCAGAATTCATTCAACAGAGGTGACAGAGTTACAAATCTGAAAAAAAAAAAATTATGTTAACAGTAAATCTCTAGAGGATTCCTCAAAGTCAGATTGATTTTGAAAACGTGAAGTTTTTTGTGGTATAAGGAGAGCTCATTTAGAAAATGTTGCATCTGATAAGAATTTAAAATTCCCACTGAGCCTTTTGAATTTGTCTGTACAAGGACTCCCCCCTGAGGCTCAAAAGAGTAGTGAACATCACAATTCACAACCATGCCCTAAGGGGTCATGGAGCTGTGAACATCACTGCACCAAAAATTCACCATTTCCAGAGACAGTGGGTTCATGACTAGTTTCTGGCTGCTGACTCATCAACGATATTGAAGAATTCCATTTCTGGAGCTCACTGATGAGTGTCCCACACAGAGGCTGATGGGCTCACACAACTTGGTACCCTCTGTTTTATTCAGCCCCCAATTCCATTTTAGGATTATCTGACATGTAGGCAGCAAATGGCTAAACAGCCACTTGACTTTAAATATAAAACAGTAGTTCTCAACGGGGGTGGTTTTGTCCCCCCAAGGGACATTTGGTAAAGTCTGGAGGCATTTTTGACTGTCTTGATTGAGGTGGGCATGCTGCTGGCATCTAGGGGGTGGAGGCCAGGGATGCTGCCAACTATCCTAAAATGCACAGGACAGCCGTCCACAGGAAAGAATTACCCCACCCAAAATGCCAACAGTGCTGAGTCTGGGAAACCCTGATATAAATGGAGAAGGAATTAAAAGATTTGGACTGTGGGGGAAAAAAAGGGGGGGGAAGAAGAGTTCATAGGGGAATGCTAATAGATCACCTCCCTTTTCTTACCCAATCAAAAAAAGAGAGAGAGAAAAGAAAATGGCCATGCTGCTTTATAACCTACTATCTCCAGACACCAACATGTATAAGCTATTCAATGGAAATTAACTGCAAACAAGATTGCTCGCTGAAAATCTAAACGCTTCTCAGTTTTCTGAGTCTGGAATGTGTCTGTTGGGCCCTTATTCCAATATATAGAGTCAATTTCAGTTGAAAATTTGATGTTATTAGCAAAGAATTCCAGAAGCAATTATTTAATAGAACAGTTTTGTGACTCTTCCTGTGTCCAGCGTTCTTTTTCCTTTCTGGAAAAGTGTGGAGTCCAGTGGGCTATGAGGCAATAAGACTGACAAGGGATGAGGAAAAGATTGTAAAAAACATTTTTCTTTTTATGGTTCATTCCTTATCCATACTTTGGAAGACTCTTCAGGCTGTTTATTACAAGCAAAAACTGGTGGCGGATCCATTTCCTCTCAGCAAGCGATGCTGCAAAAATAGAGTATGTTTTAGAGCTTAGCCCTTTGAATAATTTTTTACATAGTTTTACGAGGTTTTTTGGTAATCTTTTCTTCTGGCAGAATGACAAGATACTGTTCATAGCCTTGTTCTGCAGTGATCATTAATGAAAGAATACAAATATCAGAAATGGTATTAGAACTTGATAAGATTAACCTGCTATCTAAAAACCTAGCAGAAACGGAAATAACCAAAGCCTGAGCCATCAGCAGAGGCAAAGTCACTGCCTCTAGTCACTTCTTTCCCCTTATCAACGCTAACCTGACTGCATCTGCCGCTTTGGTTCTCCATCGCAGAGCTCAACAGCCCCACCTCGGCACCCAGCTCAGAGAAGCAGAGTCCCATGGCGCAGCAGAGTCCCCTGGCACAGCAGAGTCCCCTGGCCCAGCCAAGCCCAGCCACCCCCAACAGCCCCATCGCCCAGCCAGCACCACCTCAACCACTTCAGCTGCAAGGACACGAAAATAGGTAAAATTTCCTCTGACTTTTGTGATTCTGAGAGGTGATAGGGTGGGGAAAGAAGGGAGTATTTGGGGACAGCACAGGACAGGCAGAGAGAGAGACTTTCATAAAGTAGAAATCGCTGTGCGTACCTTTGTGTGATTTCGAGGTTGTGTGTGTTATAGATATGGTTTTATTAGTAAAGATAGCTGAGTGTCTGTCCTTCACAAAGAGAGATGCTTTCCTGCAGAAATGGTGAGCAGTTGCAGATGAGTAGGGCTTAACAGCTGAAGAGCATGTTAAAGAGAGTCCAGAGTGAAGAACTTACTCAGAGGCCCCCTGGCAGGCGCAAGCCTGCAGTATGCACGATGGAAATGCGGCCAATATATGGGGTGGCAGAAGGAGAAGAGTATGATGTGAGATGAAGCCAGTGAGGGTGGCTGGGGCCCACCCTAAAGGGCCTTGTAAGCATGCTTACTTAATGTTTTGATCTTTAAGTGCAGCGGGAAGTCATTGAAGGGTCTTCAGCTGAGGACTGCTATCATTGGATTTGCTTTATAAGAAGGCTTCTCGGTCTGCCCTGCAGAGCACAGACAGGAGGCTGGCAGGGTGAATGCAGGTTAAGCAGTTAGGAGGTGGCTGCAGACGTCCATTGAACCACAAAAGTCATGGCTCAGAGAATGATGATGATGTGGAGGTAGGGAGAATGTTGAAGGATTTGTAGGCATTAGTAAATATTAGCAGCCAGTGTGGTGGCTAACGCCTATAATCCCAGCACTTTGGGAAACCGAGGTGTGAGGATTGCTTGAGCCCAGGAGTTCAAGACCAGCCTGAGCAACATGGTGAAACCCCACCTCTACAAAAAACACAAAAGTTAGCCGGTTGTGGTGGTACACGCCTGTAGTCCCAGCTACTTGGGAGGCTGAGGCAGGATAATCACTTGAGCCCAGGAGGCGGAGGTTGCAGTGAGCTGAGAACGTTCCCATTACACTCCAGCCTGGATGACAGAGTGAGACTCTGTCTCAAAAATAAAATAAATTAGCATTTTTACTGATTATAACAACCTTACATCCTCCTACCCACAATCTAATGAGGTTCTTCTATTCCACACATAGCATTAGAGATAGGCATCATAGACTAATGAATAAGACACTTTGAACTTCCAGAAAAAGACTGTCATAAGAACAACATTGTCTTCTTATTGTGACTTGTATATAACAGGGAGCCTGGGTTGGGTTCAGCCATTAAAGAGAAAGATGAAGACATGTTCCCATGATGCTTTCTCCCTTTCCGTGGGAAACAAACAAACAAAAACAGAACAACTCACAGAAACACCTCTGCATACAAACCCCTCACTGGCCTTTTTAATGATTCTAATGTTTTCTGAACATCTGCTTCCCACCCCTCTCCTCCCATGATGGCGAAGATGAAGTGAGACTCTGTTTTTGATTCCCAGAACTCTCTGGGTTCATCATTCACATTGTTGCAAAGCAAACTGTGTTCCCTGTGCCACAGGTGGTATTTCTACAAAGCCTCATTCTACTGATTTCCCATTTGCTTTCATAGAAAAGTAAATGTCTGATTGTCCTCAGCTGCTTATGTTTTTAAATATATGCAAGGAAGAGAAAAGCCCCATAAAGCAAATGATGCAGAGGTGAGAATTTGACAATCCCTAAGAAGGGTAGGTCCTGAGTGTCTCAGTAATGAGCCCCAGATGTGTTTGCTCTCAACATCTATCACTTCAACAGATTGCACTGGCTTTCCCCAGAATTCATCTTAGACTCAAGAGGAAGGACTTGAGCACCCCAGCAGTCCCCGAGCCAGCTTCAGACTCTTCTTGCCGCTGTCGATTAATCTCGCAGCCACATTCCATTCTCCTTTCCAGAGTCAGATTTCCCTGGACATGGCTCTTGCTCCCAGCCTTGAGTGGGTGAGCTCATCCCTGGTGTGCTATAGCTCTGAGGGGAGAACAACAGCTGGATACAGCCACTGTCATGTCCCATCTGCTGCCAGCTCACAACTGGGATACCTTGTTCCCTATCACAGAAGCAGTGGTCTTTGGACATCCTGACTGCAGAATGAAATATTCCTAACTCTGGGATTCAGATTGACCTAATCCAAATGCTTATAAGTCACCAACATATTTGCCCAGCGTTCTAAGGTATTTTGCTTCTTCTACTACTACATTGCTTCTAAGATATTTTGCTTCCATTACTATATTAACAGCCCAGGAAGTGCCCACTCCAACTCTAGGGCCCTTTACTGGCACTCGGGTTTCCTGGCTGAACTCTGTGATTGTTGGTGGTGGCACATTTGCATATGAATGAAGAGATTCAGTAATCTTACAGGTACCAGAAACATTTTTCCCAATTGCATTTAAAGATGGCCATGGTATCAGAGGGAAAACTCTTTGCCATTTTTTTAGATCAGGCTGGAGATGTCTCTAAGACAGTTTATATGCCAGTGCACGGTATGAATTTCCTATTTCTTCATTTGTATAAGGAGTGCCCACATACATGTCAGATTCAGCCCGTTCCCATGTTAGAGCGGGATAAAATAAAATGACAATCTGCTTGCAAATGTCTGTGTTGTGAGTTAGAATGAGTGATATTTTTTCCTGCTGTATTTACTCTTGGATTGGCTTCCCATGACACCCATACACTTCTCCCCATTTCTCAGTCCTTTAACATCTTTTGGGTGTGTGCTCAGGAAGCATAAAGTATGTTTAATGTGAAGATAAGCAAAAACACTATTCAAGGAGAAGCATTTGTTGAAAACAACAGAAGAGCTGTTATGGAATATATTTCAAAACTAAGTATAAATAGCAGAGTTCACCTTCTCTAGCAAGGGCAATTGATATTTGCAGTTTAAAATGGCAAGGTCAGTGAAAGAGCATTGGAAACTGACTTCTTTCACAGACTTTGAACTCTAGATGCTCAGGACTGGAAATGATTCTTTTTTTTTTTTTTTTTTTTTTTTTTTTTTTTGAGGCGGAGTTTCCCTCTTGTTGCCCAGGCTGGAGTGCAATGGTGCAATCTCGGCTCACCGCAACCTCTGCTTCCCAGGTTCAAGCTGTTCCCCTGCCTCAGCCTCCTTAGTAGCTGGGATTACAGGCATGTGCCACCACGCCAGGCTAATTTTGTATTTTTAGTAGAGACGGGGTTTCTCCATGTTAGTCTCGAACTCCCGACCTCAGGTGATCCACCCGCCTCAGCCTCCCAAAGTGCTGGGATTACAGGCGTGAGCCACCGCATCTGGCTGGAAGTGATTCTTGAAGGGCCCACGAGATGTGCATTCTCACCATGGGCAGCATTTCTTTGTTCTGGAACTTTTTCATACCACAAAAAACCTGCTAGAACTTACCATTAGCAGTCTGGTCTTATCATTTCTAAAGTCTCTTTAGCAATTGAATTAATAGCTATGAAGGGTTTTGATGATCTTCTTTCAGAAGTAAAAGAACTTTAGAGAGCCAGCTTTTTAAAATAATCCTGAGTTTTCCTTAAAGTGTTTCACACATTCAAAGCAACATAATTTTTTGCCCTAGCTGGTATATTATTCACTTAAAAGTTAGCAACACTCATAAAAAATTTAGTATGTTTCCCTTATTAAAGAATTCTTCAATGTGTAGTTCAACTTAAAATCCTGACACACGACACTGGGTAGAATATAGTTTAAGTGCCTGATGGCCTGGATGAGAGTTTTGAAAGTTTCATCTGCTCCTATTTTTAGTCGTTTGTATTACTTTGGGGGAAATTCTTACATTTCACCCTCTTTGGCCATACCTCATGTCACATTTGGTTGGAAATTGAGCACACAATGGATATTGCATATCAATACCATACAGATCATGGAAATAAAGTGACTATGCTATAACTTAAAACAGTGTGACATCCAAACCACCAAACAAGCTATTTCCAGAAAGGAACCAACACACACTGACAAATGTCACCCAGTTTAATTCCTTTTGTTTAATGCATGCATTTGCATAGTTAAGCATCTTATTCAAAGTATATTTTAAATAATTCTATTCTCAGCATGCATGCTCTCAGTAGGCGAGTGGGCAATTGAGGTATAAAGCAAGGCCGAAATTATGCAGCTCATAAAAGGAATGCCTCTCCTCTGCAGGGTTAAGTAATAAATGGGACCTACTCAAAGGGTTGATTAAAATAACTACATTACTAACCCCCTTCTAAGGAGCCCCAAGTAAATACATCTATTGCCATGCACTTTCAGCGTGACCTTGCCAAATATTAGATTGCACTAATGGCAATTGTTCAGGCAAGTGATTTTTTAAAATACTTAATACTCATCAGCATCAGTAAGACCGTAAGCCAGTTTAAAAAAAAAAAAAATCCAGACTCTTTTAAAGGTAAGAATTCTACTGGTTTGCACTAGTTTTCCTGACACATTTGAGCTTTTTCTTGCTGCTAAATATTTTCTCAATTCCTCATACCCTCCAATTAATTTTAGATAAAATTGTTACTATGTAGAATGTATTTTTCCAATCTACCTACATCCCTGGGTAGCTCATTATAGACTGTTACCATGGCAATAGGCAATGAACAACAGAATTAAATGGCCTCCATACCATGGTGATAATTTTTCAGTTCACCTTATTAATGATCCCATAATGGTAGGGATTGGCTATTTCTTTTGAAACTAGTAACCCCCTCAGCTTAAAGCAGTTTGGATTCACAAAACAATGCTAAACTCCTAGCTCTGGTCTCTGTGTTTATTTCATTAGTAACTAATATCTAGAAGCAAGCAAGAGATAAATGTTGGACATAAACATTTTTGCCTTCTCTTCCATCTTATGACCACAGTAGTATTTGATGCTAATCTTGATAGCTATGATCTAGTATTACCTCTGTGTAATATGTTTCCAATTTTACCAATGATCCAATGACTTGCCGCTTGGTTTGTAGTTGGTGATTATATTTTACCATCACTCCTTTAACCTCTGTAAAATATTCAAAAAGACCCAACTCAGCAGGTTAAAATAGCCTTTGATTGTGTATTTGTAATGTATTTAGAGATCACTTCAATCATATTTTTATGAAGTAATGAATGATATGCCAAGGGGTGTGTGTGAGAGAAAAAAGTAAGAGTGAGAGAGGAAGGTTGGTTTACCAGTGTTAAGATAGGCTGATGTCTTGGTTTGTATAGTTCAGTGCTTCAATCCCTTGATTTGCTGTGGCTGTACAGTTTTTAAATAGCCAAAGTCAAAGAGGAACATCCATGAGTGCTTTTCCACAAGGTTGTGGTTGAACCATCATTTTTACCTTGACTTCGTAAGGAGCCAAATAAAAAGTATACAATATGGCATTTGTCAGAGATTTTTAAATAATGTTTAACCTTCTCATAATCCTGAGCATCCAACAGGACCACCGAGAGGAGTGGTTTGTGTGAGCTGTCATGGCTGGACCACCTCTGGAGGCCGTGTGATCACTCTAGTCTCTTTAGAATGCAGAGTTACCAAAGTAAATCCCATTTCCATTGATTTAGTTACAGGTCGGAAGTGAAAGCAAGGCAAGATGTGAAACCAGACATCCGACAGCCTCCATTCACAGACTACAGGCAGCCCCCGCTGGACTACAGGCAACCCCCAGGAGGGGACTACCAGCAGCCCCCACCCTTGGACTACAGGCAGCCTCCCCTGCTGGACTACAGGCAGCACTCCCCCGACACCAGGCAGTACCCTCTGTCGGACTACAGACAACCCCAGGTACCTCCTCCCGGAGAGCAGGGTGGGCCCTGACCAAGGCTTCCAGAGAACTGCAAGGAATGAAATAGGAGAGGCAGAGGAAAGAGTACCTGTCTGGGATAGAGAGCTGAAGTTCTATTCCTAGTTCTGGTAACATCAGGGTAACACCTGCATCCTCAGAAACATGCTGGATAAATAAATCTATTTCAGAATAAAGCAGGACAATAAATAAATATGGATAAATACATAAATAAATAGCGGATGAGTAGTAATGGAATAAACTAATCCCTGCTAATACTAGCTAACTCCTTGTACGTTTCCTTGTCAAAGTTTTAAAAATGCTCTAACCTGGGACCTCTGAGAGTGCTGCTAATGCAGAAAATTTTATAGATGCTAGCAGTGGAGGTATTTTAGGTCCATAGTTTTTACGTGGCCCCCTACCTGCCACTCTGTGATAAAGGGCCAAGCCCCTGTGCGTAAGAATAAGACCAGGCTTGGCTTCACAATCCAGAGTGTAGCGCCTGCCACAGCCAACAACTCTCTGTCTACACAACCAGTGTCACTGTTATTATGATTATTTGTTGATGCGCTTCACATCAACTTCCTTAACTTCTCTGAGATTCAGTTTCCTAAAGGGAGAGTCTTCCTTACAGGCCAGGATGAGGATTCAACATTTATGAAAAGAGTCTAGACCAGAGTTTGGTATCTAGAAAATATTTCCTACTTGATAACTACATATCAAGATATAAATTAAGTACAATCTCAACTCTATCAGATTACATTGTGTTTTATTATGAATTGAAGATCAACTTTATGCCCAAAGATTTTAAGAATAGTGAAGATCAGAGAATCTTGGACATACTGCATTTTAGGTAAAAGAGAAATTGATTTTGTACATTCCAACTTGATATTCAATAGTCTGTGCAACTGAGAGATCTAATGATCAGATCCCACTAAATTTTACTTTTCTAATCAGCAAACTCTGTAATTTGTACACACACACACACACACACACACACACCTGACATTTATTTATGGTGCTCAATAGCAGTGAATGACAGAAGTAAAAGGAGAGATGATGTCATCAGGCCTATCTGTAATCATTCCACGTTTGCCAAGTAAACTGATGAATACCAAAGTAAACAAGCTACACAGTAATTCTTTGATGACCAAGTAAACTGTGCTGTGGCCTGCTCAAACCTTTGGAATTTTGTCTTTCATTTGGGTAGTTTATGAAGCCAGATTACGACTTCTCCCAACATCATGTCATTTGGAATACATTAACTAAGAGACAGAAGGAGAACACAGAGACTAGCCACAGAAGCTTCTCTGATAACTAAATAATTATTTATTCCATTTTCTCCCCAACCCCAAAGGATTTTGATTATTTCACTGTGGACATGGAGAAAGGAGCCAAAGGATTTGGATTCAGCATTCGTGGAGGAAGGGAATACAAAATGGATTTGTATGTGTTGAGACTGGCAGAAGATGGACCAGCAATAAGGAATGGGAGGATGAGGGTAAGAACAGTCTCTTTTTATAGAATTGCTTAATTCTGAAAGAAAAACCGACTGTGGTATTGGAAGAGTACTGAAGCATGCTGTCAAGTGGGGTTGCTGTAGGTTTGCCCTCTTTCTAGTTGATGATGACCCAGTTTCTTAAAAGTCTGGCCACTTGCTATTTTATAATATCTCTCATTCTCATTTTTCTGCTTATGACCTTCTAATTGATTAACCTCAGTAAAGTACTATTTTTCTAAAGAGCAAATGAAAGAAATCTAAGAAATAGCTTGAAAAGGAAACATTATTTCTCCATAATTCTTTCTATGGTTTGATGATTCTGTTTTGATTAAGGTTGAATCTTTTGAAATTTATTTTTAGTTTTGTGCTTTTTCCCCCATATTGATTAATCACATGGTTTTGCGGGACTTTTAGGAAATTTTTCCTTTGTGTTGACTGGTCTTTTGGTTTGATACTGGGCAGACAGAAGCATTAGGAGAAAAAGGGATTTGGCTTCTTGGATACAGGTTGTTCTTAAAAATGACAGCAGGGGCCAGGCGTGGTGGCTCACACCGGTAATCCCAGCACTTTGGGAGGCTGAGGCGGGAGGATCACAAGGTCAAGAGATCAAGAACAACCTGGCTAACACTGTGAAACCCCATCTCTACTAAAAATACAAAAAAATTAGCCGGGCGTGGTGGTGGGCGCCTGTAGTCCTAGCTACTCAGGAGGCTGAGGCAGGAGAATCGCTTGAGCCCAGGGAGGCGGAGGTTGCAGTGAGCCAAAATCATGCCACTGCACTCCAGCCTGGGCAACAGAGTGAGAATCTGTCTCAAGAAAAAAAAAAAAAAGACAGCAGCTAGAAATTTTCCAATTAAAGTATAAGTTAAGAGTAGATTTTTTCATTTAATAATTACTTTGAGGCATCTGATTGATGGGTAACTGATTCTTCATTTAAGGGTATAAAACAAAGCTTGTTAACAATATAAAATATTAGTCTCTTTACTCTGTGTGTGTGTGTGTGTGTGTGTGTGTGTGTCGGTGTATGAATAAAATCTAGAATTTATTCTTGCCCTCCCTCCTGCCTCTTTAAGTTAATAAAGAAAAGCTGTGACTTTGGGGTTCCGGAACCTCAGGTTCTTGTGCAGAGCCTCACCAACCAATTTTCCCTGATGGCCAAATCTGTTATTTCTACCACCAAGTCTGCATTTCTATGATACGCATTTCCAAGTCAGAGGATTATCCACAGTCCAAAAGCAGAAGGCATGCACATCATGTCTTTGTTTCTCCCCACCACCACAATCCTTTGACAGCTGGGAAGCATCCGAGTTGGAATTTAAACCCAGGCAGGGCTGACACCAGAGACTGGCAGCCCTCCCCGTGATCTAGCACCAGCCTCCTCTTACCCCGTCTAGCCCTGATTTGAAGATGGGCCTCCACATGGTTTCCTGGCTCTACAGCTTCCCTATAAGCCAGAAGGACACTTTCTTAATCTGCTGTAAGTCCAGCTCACAAGCAGTTAAGTAAAACAAAATTAATCTTTCCAGTGCAGGTGAAACACAGTAGGAAGACCATGTGCAAAATGGCCAGAGCCCTGTGAGAGATAGAGACCCACCTACAGGGCTGGTCTCTGTCGGTTACAAACAGTGGCCATGTATTTTCACAAGGGATCTAAATGACTCGCTGCTGGATATACACAGTACTCCCAAGGCAAAGAAGCCTAAATAGAGAAACACCCTTGCAGGAAAAGATTCCTCTTTCTTACAGAATTTAAGCCAGAGCAATGGTTCTCAGCACGGTTCCTGGCATCAGCATCACCTGGAAACTTGGTAGAAATGCAGATTCTCTAGCCCCACCCAAACCTGCTGAATCAGAAACTCTAGGAGTGGGGTCACCAGGCTATGTTTTAGGAAGCTCTTCAGGTGAAACGCTGAGGTTTTACCTTCTGAGGTTTTATTATAGATACCTGTGTCAACTGCAATCCAAAAATATTACATAAAATTTTTCAGAAATAAACAATTATAAATTTTAAATTGTGCAGCATTGTGAGTATCGTGCTGACCTTCCCAGAAGGTGAAACAGCCCTTTATCCACACTGTAGATGCTACCTGCCCATTGGTTACTCAGCAGCCCTCTCGATTATCAGATTGACTATCATGGTATCACACTGCCCGTGTTCAAGTAACCGTTGTTTTACTTAGTAATGGCCCCAAAGTGCAAGAGTAGTGATGCTGGCATTTCGTTATAATTGTTCTTTTTATATTGTTTTTGATCCCTTGCTGTGTCTAATTTGTAAATTAAACTTTATCATAGATATATATAGGGAAAACAGTGTATATAGGGTTAGTTCTGCCTGTGATTTCAGGCATCCGCTGGAGATGTTGGAATATATGCAAGAGGTATGAGGGGGAACTACTATATTCACTTTATCAAAAAACCAGTGGAGAGTAGCAAGTTTTGACTTTAATTATTATACTAGATGGTTTTTCAACATCAGTTAATACTGATGTATTAAAAGTTGAATAGATAAAACAAAACACAATCTGTGAATGCAGAAAATAAGGGGAATAATAAATAGAGATATATATATCATTGTCACGTCTGATTGCTTTTCTTCAGTCAGTCAAGAAGGCTGGTGTCATAAGAGAAACACAATGGACATTCAGATTTTAAGGAAAAGGATAATAAATTATTACCAAATATTACTGGAGCTGTTTATAAAAAGAAGACTTACGTTTGTAAAATAGCCTAATAAAATTGGGAGGGATGAAATTTTCATAGCTAGTGAATAAAATCTCTGATACAAAGCTCCTAGGAATATAACCTAATTAAAAGCCAAAACTAAATAGAAAACACAGGCAAAGAATAATGAACATAAAAAATAATATTGGCGAAGCTCAGTAAAACAGGGAATGTAAGAAATCAGGAGACATTTGGAGGGAAAGAATAGAAATTCTAAGTGCTTAAATAAAAATCTGAGAGTCAAGTTAAAAGAGAAATCTGAAAGGAGATCGTTTGCTCTTAAAATGGTAAAATATTTTCCTGTTTCCATAAAAGTGTAATATAGTTCGCATTTCCATAAAATGTATTTTTATGATGAAAAAGAACCTTATTTCATAACTTCATCACCTGCAGCTGGGTACCATTTGTGTATGCCTATTTAGCATCACATAAGCTTATTTATAAGATGGTTTACCTACTTTCTGAAACTCACATGATGCAAAAGTCTGCCTGCAATGGGCTTTGGAATGACTAAAACATTTTGTTCAACCAATCAATGCACAAAAAAATATCATTTGCCCATCTTTTTTTTAAAGGAAAAGCAACATTCCCTGAAATTAGCTTCTTCTAAATTTGTCACCTTTCCTTCTATAGACCAGATATAACTAGTCAATACAAAAGCATCTTGGTTTATATATTGTTTTTATGAAACATAAAACCATTTACAAGAATATTTCTAACATATGTAATAAGTATAAATACTAACAATGATTCAAGGACCCATGAACCCATAGCCCCACTTAAAAAACAGAACATTACCAAGCTCCCATGATTTCATTCTCCTCCTATTCTCCAGCCCTCAGAGGGAACCACCTTCCTAAATAAAGCACTTGACATTTCTTCTATTGTTACCACAGATGTGTGTATCTCTCAACTATAACCTTTAGCTTTGCGCACTTTGTGAACTTTATGTAACTGAACCATACTGTACATGTTCTTCTCTGTGGTTTGCTTTCTATGTGTTATGTTCATGAGATTCATCCAAGGTTGGTGCATGAAGCTATAGTCCATTTATTTTTCACTGCTATAAGTTATTTCATTATGTGAATATGCTACAACCTATAATAATTATCTATTTTTCCATTTTATGGACATTTGAGATTTTCCCTGTCAGTTTACACTTTGGTTGTTTCCAAGTTTGTTGTAACTCATACAATCTTTGTACATCTTTCCTGCTGTACCTATGCAAGACTTTCTCTAGACTAGACTAGATGCCTTGGAGGGCACAAATTTAACTTACCTAAGTAACACAAAAGTATTGTCCAAGGTGGTTTTACAAAGTTATACTTGTATTAGCATATGTAAAAAAGTTTTTCTTACTACACACACTCACAAGATTTGTACGTCAGACTTTTAAACTCTCATTCTGGTAGGTAGAAAATGATATATTTTAGATTTGGATTTGCATTTCTTGATTACAAATTCATATTCATCATTTTTTCTTATATTTATTAGACGTTCATGTTCTCTCTTAACTAAAAAATGCCTGTACATGTCTTTCCTCATTTTCTTTTGAATATTTCTTCATGTTGATTATAGAAGTGCTTATATATTATTGGTGATCTTTTTCATCAATTAGTGTGATACAGATATCTTATGCCAGCTTATGGCTTGCAGTTTCACTTTCTTTATGATGCTCTTTGATAATGAGAAAGTCTTAATTTTAGTGTAATTGGCTTAACCCTTTTTTTTTTTATAGTTTCTGCTTTCTGTGTCTTGTTTGAGAAATCATTCTCCAAGACATGGTCTTAAACATCTTCTCTTATATCTTCTTCTAAAAGTTGTATAGTTTTACTTTTTATATCTAAGTATTTAATCACCTACAGTTGATTTCTCTGTATGATATAAGGTAGAACCTCAATCTCAATTTTTCCATATGGATAACCACATGTCACAGCATCATTGTTTAATAAGTATTTCTTTGTCCCACCCCCCACCAATCTGCAAAGACAGCTCTATAATAAATTAAATTTCTATAAATGCAGTGGTCTGTATATGGATTCTTTATACTGTTCTACTAGTCTATTTGTCTATCCCTGCATCAATGCCATACTTAGCTACCTTTTAATGAGTGTTGAGTGTTGTATGGGGAAACTTTCTCTCCCCCAGACACACATCTTAATTCTTCAGTGGTGTTGGGATGTTCTTGGGCTTTTGCCCTTCCACATAATTTTAGAATTTTCTTGTCAAGTGTTTTTGTTTTTGTTTTGAGACAGAGCCTTGCTCTGTCGCCTGGGCTGGAGTGCAGTGGCACAATCTCGGCTCACTGCAAGCTCCGCCTCCTGGGTTCACACCATTTTCCTGCCTCCGCCTCCTGAGTAGCTGGGACTACAGGCACCTGCCACCACGCCCGGCTAATTTTTTTGTATTTTTAGTAGAGACGGGGTTTCACCGTGTTAGCCAGGATGGTCTCAATCTCCTGACCTCGTGATCCGCCCACCTCGGCCTTCCAAAGTGCTGGGATTACAGGCATGAGCCACTGTGCCCGGCCACTTGTCAAGTTTCTAAAAAATCCTGTTAGAATTTTATTGGAATTGCTTGAAATCCATGTATAAATATGGAAAAATTTACATCTTTATAATATCGAGTCTTTCCATGAACATGATGTAATCCATTTATGTATATTTTCCATAAAGTGCTTAAAGTGTTATAGCTTTTTCCATAACATACCTGCAAATATCTTAGACTGATTCTCAGGCACTTTTTGTGTTTATTTTTACTCTTGAATACAGTATTTTTAAATTTTTACACAAATACATGTGTTGAGTGAATATATGCTTTTACTATTTTTAACCCAGTCTTCTTTTCTTCATTTTTTTAAGAGCAGTTTTAGGGTCACAGCAAAATTGAGACGAAGGTGCAGAGATTTTCCATATACTCACTCCCCCACACATGCACAGCCTCCTGTCTATCAACGTTTCCCACCAGACTGGTATATTTGTTACAATGGACGAATAAGTATTGATACATCATTATCACCCAGAGTCCATAGTTTACAGTATGGTTCGGTCTTGGTGGTGTACATTCTTTTTTTTTTTTTTTTTTTTTTTTTTTTTTTTTTTTTTTTGAGGAGTCTCGCTCTGTCACCCAGGCAGGAGTGCAGGGGCACAATCTTGGCTCACTGCAACCTCCGCCTCCCAGGTTCAAGCAATTCTCCTGCCTCAGCCTCCCAAGTGGCTGGAACTACAGGCACTAACCACCATGCCCTGCTAATTTTTTTGTACTTTTAGTAGAGACGGGGTTTCACCGTGTTAGCCAGGATGGTCTCTATCCCCTGACCTCATGATCTGCCTGCCTCAGTCTCCCAAAGTGCTGGGATTACGGGCGTGAGCCACTGTGCCCGGCCAGTGTCGTACGTTCTATGGGTTTGGACAAATGTATAATGGCATGTATCCACATTATAGTATCATAAAGAGTATTTTCACTGCCCTAAAAATTCTCTAATAGTGTTCCACTATTCATTCCTCCCTCCCCACTAACCCCTGGCAACCACTGATCTTTTTACTGACTGCAGAGTTTTGCCTTTTCCACCATGTCATATAGTTGGAATCATACAGTATGTAGTAGCCTTTTCAGATGGACTTCTTTCACTTAGTAGTATGCATTTAACTTTCCTCCATGTCTTTTCATGGCTTAACAGTTCATTTCTTTTAGTGCTGAATAATATTCCATTGTCTGGATGCACTACTGATTTTGGCAATTATGAATAGAGCTGCTATCAATATTTGTGTGCAGATTTTTGTGTGGACATAAGTTTCCAAATTCTTTGAGTAAAAACCAAGGAATGCAATTGCTGGATCATATGATACAAGTATGTTGAGTTTTGTAAGAAACAACCAGCAGTCTTCCAAATTGGCTACACCATTTTACATTCCCACCAGTGACGATTGAGAGTTTCTGTTTCTCCATATCCTCATCAGCATTTGGTTCCGTCATTGTTATGGATTTGGGTCATTCTGACAGGCATGCAGTGGTATCTCATTGTTGTTTTAATTTACATTTCCTCGATGGCATATGATGTGGAGCATCTTTTCATATGCTAATCTGCCATATGTATATCTTCTTTGGTGAGGTATCTGTTAAGGTGTTTGGCCCACTTTTTATCAGGTTATTTTTCTTTTTATTGTTGAGTTTTAAGAGTTCTTTGTACATTTTGGATAACAGTCCTTTATCAGATACATCTTTCATAAATATTTTCTCCCAGTCTGTGGCTTGTCCTTTTATTCTCTTGACAGTGTCTTTTGCAGAGCAGAAATTTTTAATTTTAATGAAATCCAGCTTCCTAATTATTTCTTTCATAGATTATGCCTTTTGTGTCATATCTAAAAAGTCATTGCCAAATCCAAGGTCTTATAGATTTTCTCCCTATGTTATCTTATAGGAGTTTCATAGTTTTGCATTTTACATTTAGATCGGGATCCATTTTGAGTTAATTTTTGTGAAAGGTGTTTTGGTCTGTGTCTTGACTCATTTTTTTTGCATGTGGATGTCCAGTTGTTCCAGTACCATTTGTTGAAAAAACTATTTTTTCTTCATTGCATTGCCTTTGCTCCTTTGTCAAAGAGTAGTTGACTATATTTATGCAGGTCTATTTCTGTCTATTCTGTTCCGTTGATCTATTCGTCTATTCTTTCACCAATACCACACTGTCCTGATTACTGTGGCTTTATAGTAAGTCTTGAAGGTAAGTAGTGTCAGTCTTCCAACTTTATTCTTCTCCTGGCTATAGTATTTTTCATGTAATTTTAAAATTAACTGTTAACCAGTGAAGAGAAAGGCAACTGAATTTTGTATATTGATCAATTATATCAGGCAAAATTCACTGAACTCTCTTATTACTTCAAATAATTTATCTGTACCTACCTCTGGATTTTCTGCATAAAAATCACATTTTCTCTAATTAGAGTTTTGAGGTTTTTTTCCCTTTAAGTCCTTTTATTTCTTTTTTTTAAATTTCATTGGCTTGGCTTACTGTATGATGCTGAATAGAAGTGGTCAAAGCAGGCACTTTTGTTTACTTCTAATCTTAAAGAGAATGCTTTTTAAAATTTCATTAAACATGATGTTTAATAGGTTTTTATAGATAACCTTCAACAGATTAAAGATGTTTTCTTCTATTACTAGTTTGCTAGGAGAGTTTATTATGAGTAGATGTTGAATTTTGTCTACTTTTTCTGCATCCATAGACAATACCATCTGATCTTTTTCTTTTATATGGTAATTAATATGATTAATCATATTAAAGGATTTTTATGGTTCAATTACTCTTGAGTTCCTGGGATGAGCCCTATTTATTCATGATGTATCATTTTTATGCATTGATCAATTCAATTTTCTGTTATTTCCTTTAAGATTTTTATATCTATGTTATTGAGTAAGATTGGCCTATAATTTTCTTGTAGTATCTTGGAAAGATTTTGATATTAATGTTACCCTAACCTTATAAAATGAGAAATAGAATAATCCTTTTTGTTGCTGTTGTTTACAGTTGTTGTCTGGGAAAGTTTATGTATGTTTTGAATTATCCTTGAATGTTTGGTGGAAGACACCTGCAAACTCATCCAGATCTAGTATGTTTTCTTCATGTGAAAGTTTTAGTTCACTAATTATGTTTCTAAATAATTATCTTCAGATTTTCTATTGCTTTTTCAGTCTATTCTGATAAACTGCTTTTCTTCCTAATAATTTACCTATGTCATCTTAGTTTTCAAACTTTTTATATCATTTTTATTTTTATTTTATTTTATTTTTGAGACAGGATCTTTCTTTGTCACTCAGGCTGGAGTGCAGTGGTACAAACATGGCTCACTGCAGCATCAACCTCCTGAGCTCAAGTAATCCTCCCACCTCAGCCTCCCAAGTAGCAAGGACCACAGGTGTGCACCACCACACCTGGCTGATTTGTTTCTTTCATGTAGAGATGGCTCTCACCACGTTGCCTAGGCTGGTCTCAAACTTCTGGGCTCAAGCAATACTACTGCTTCAGCCTCCCAAAGTGCTAGGATTACAGATGGGAGACATCACACCTCACCTGCCTGCTATTTTTAATGTTTGGGGTATTTGTATTTGTGTCTGTTTCATTTGATTACTGTTCTGGTATTCCATTTTTCTTTATTAATCATGCCAAAGATTGTTCAATTTTCTTTTATTCTTTTCAGAGAGTCAGCTTACATATTTATCTTCTTGCTTATTCATTTCTGTTTTTATACTTAATATTTCATTCCATCCATTCTTTCTGGGTTTACTCTGTTGTTCTTTTTTTTTTTTTTTTTTTCCTAAGTTGGATGCTTAGAGTAGTAGTTCTTAGGCTGTCTTCATTTCTATTAAAATACAAATTTAAGGCTGTAGATTTAATATGTAGTATGTTCATTAAGTTCCAAATACATTCTAATTTCCACTGTGATTTCTTCTTTGACTCATGAATTATTTAGAAGGTGTTTTTGTTTTTTTATTTCTGACTGTATGGGGATTTTCTAGTTAGTTTTCAACTCGTAATTTGTCTTCAGAGAAAATACTCCACAAGATTTCAGTCTTTCAATTTTGTTGCAACTTGCTACAAACTTGGCCTAACATGTTGCATTTTTTATATATGATCCATGTGTGCTTGGAAAGAATGTGCATTCTGCAATTGTTGAGTGCTGTGTTGTATAGGTTTGTTCATTGGATAAAGTTTGGTTATTGAACTATTCAGCTATTTTATAGTCTTACTAATTTTTATCTATTTGATCTATTAAATACTGGGGTAGGTTCTTAAAAATCTTTGCTAATGGTTTTGCAAATTTTTCTTTGAAAAGCAGTCGACTCTTTTTAATAGAAATGGGGCCTCACAATGTTGCCCAGGCTGGTCTTAAGCTCCTAAGCTCAAGCAATCCTCCTGCCTCAGCCTCCCAAAGTGCTGGGATTACAGGCATCAGCCAACACACCCAGCCTGAAGAGCTATCAACTTTTACTTTGTATGCTTTGAGGACATGTTTTTTGGTACTCAGGTATTTCTTTTATTTTCCAGGTGAATCAAATCCTTCTCATTATGTAGTGACCTACTGTATCTCTGTCAATGCTTTTTGCTTTAAAGTTGGTCTGATATTATTATAAGCATGCTAGTTTTCTTTGGTATGTCTCTTTTATCCTTTTGCTTTTAACTGTTCTGTGTCTTTATACTGTATGTGTTTCTCTGGCCTATTAACCTGGATTTTTTATATTTTAACAATATATTTCACCATGGTCATTTCAGTCAATTTACATTAATTTTATTTACTTATACTTGTATTTAATTCTATCATTTTTGTTCTTTTCCTATTAGTTTCACTTATTCTATCTTACCCTTTTTATTTTTTCAGCTCTCTTTTGAATTGTTCTTTGGGGTTCCAGTTCATGCAAGGATCTCCTATTAGACTTTCCATTTGCAGCCCCTAAGCTGATTTTCTATCATTATTGCCTAGTCATCAAAATGGAAACTCAAGGTTCCCAGGAATCAGTAGTTATTTTCTGGCTACAAGTTGCCTTTTGTACTTGTTTACCTTCCAGGAGTCTTGTTCTCACTTTGCTTTTGGCATCAGATGATTCTTTACTTTCTTCCCTATTCAGCAATGGTAAGGTTAGGGAATCTAATCCACCATATTGCCATAAACAGCAGTTAGTAACATTTACCTTTAACGACCAAGTTACAGTAGCTGCAACCACTTCCAGCTTTAGAGCTGGCAGTTGCCCCCTCTCACAGTGTGTCCACAGAGGAGCCCCAGAGGGTGCCTCCCGTGTGCCTGCCGCATTCATTCTGTAGCATACGTCCTTATCTTCCTCTCCAGCTCCAGTCCCCACTTGTGTGAGTCCCCTGTCCACAAAGTCACTAATGAGTTCTTGCCACTGCCACACAGTCCTGCCTGAGAACACACTCCACAGTCAAGGGGCTGGTACTGTGATCCCTAGGGCTCCCTCATGCACTCCTGGGTCCTGGGCACAGAGAAGCATGGTCCCCTCCACCCTGCCACACACTGTCACCTCAGCACTGCAGAATCCCATTTTATCTTCCTCAGGACCCAGGTGGCTTGTCTGGGCCATAAATGTGCAGGCCTGCCTGGCTGGAGGCTTTGCCTGGACTGGGGAGGAGCCTCTTCATAGCTTGCTCATATCCTGCCACTGGGATTGAATGGCATGGCATACAGTCTGGAAATAATATGCCCCTGAGTTCAGAGAAACAAAGCATTGAGGCTGATTCCCTTAACAAAGACTGTCACGTGGGCACAGAATTTCCCAGTGGGAAAAAGTTGGGTAAAACAGTGTTATATACCCATTGGTGAGTTTATCTGTTTGAGGCCTCCAGTCATTGGTGCACGATTTACATCTACTTCATTTATTTCAATCACCTAAGATACTTTCACTGATCAGCTCTCTTAAGCTCACTCCATTTCTTCCTTGCCCTGAAGACTTGCTTAGAGGAAAATTCTTACCTGTCATTGTGACTTTCTTGTCCATTTGTTTTCCTCCCTTGTAAGGAAATAACGAGCTAGTAAAAAGAGCAGGAGCCTGACAGACATATTCAAATACTGGCTCAACAACTCACTGGCTGTCTAGCTCTGACCTGAACAAGTTACCCTGTCAGGGGCTCACAGCGGCTCTATAGCTTTGATCAAATACCAGGTCCTCCTGAGCAGCAGGATCAGTTGAGTCAACTCTAGCAATTAGTGGAATGATAGCTTGTCCTCATATCCTGAAAGTCATTTCACAGAGAGTCAATTTTACTGATCTAATCAATGGGAATAATATTTCCAGGAAGGGTAAAGTGCCTAGTTCAATATTTCTGAAATTTCTTCTATTCTTCTACTCTCTTGTTCTCCCCAAGGCCTGTACTTTTATTTATTAAAATACAGGCATGCATCTCTTGATGACAGGGATACATTCTGAGAAATGCATTATTAAGTGATTTTGTCATGCAAATATCAAAGAAGTACACTTACAAAAACCTAGATACTATAGCCTCCTACACACCAGATTACAGCTCCTACCCACCAACCTATAGCTCCTAGGCTACAAACCTGGACAGCATGTTATTGTACTGAATACTGTAGGCAATTTTAACCAGTAGTATTTGTATATCTTAACATATCTAAACATAGAAAGGGTACAGTAAAAATATCATATTATAATATTATGGGACTACCATCACACATGCAGTCCACTGTTGATCAAAACATCATTATGTGGTGCACGACTGTACTCACTACTCAGCACAGAGGTACGGAGAGCATCTTTTAAGTAAGTATGTATGTCAAGAGGCTACAAAAGCTTTCAAATACAAATCAACTTGTATTTTCCTCCCCTCAGTCTGCTAGATAAGATGGTTGCTTTTCAAAACACTCATCTGATCTATCTGCTTACTGTTTAAAACCCTTCCATGGCACCCCATGGTCTTTCAGAGTAAAGATCAGACCCTCATCACAAGGCTGCCAGGCCCTGCGTGTTCTATCCCCAGTCCCCCTCCCTGAGTGTTCTATCCCCAGTCCCCCTCCCAGCTCATCTCACACAGCTCCTCCATCCCTTGCTCTGTTATCCCACCAACCAGTCTCTCTCCCCATGCTTCTTCCTGCCCATGGGGCTTTTGCACATGTTGCTCCCTCTTCCCAAAAGGCTCTTCCCCCACCCGTTCCCCTGGGTAAGTCCTCCTCATCCTTCACATCCCACTTCAAGCATCACTTCCTCAGAGAAGACTTCCCCGTGCTTTCCAGTTGGGTCTCATCCACCTGTCATTGGCTGTCCCAGAAACAGGCACATCTTCTTCATAGCATTTGTCGCAGTGATAATTTTACATATTTGTGTCCGATCACTTTATGAAGTCTGTCTTTCCAGAGCATAAGCTCTGCAAGAGCAGGAATCATGTTGCTCTGGGCTGCCCACTATACCCCAGGGCCCAGGGCTGTGTACCTGGGGCACTCAGTAAATATTGACTGCTGAATGCATACGTGAACAGAAGCTGTCAAAGTACAGAACACTGCAGTTGTGTTTTCCAACTCTGCACATTCACTAGCTGTGCTTATCAAGTCCATGGCCACAAAGATACCTGATGAACCAGGACATGGGATTGCGCAGGTAACTGACTATATGAATATATGTGGCAATTCAGTCTAACTCGCAGTCAGCTTTTTTTATAACGTGCCTCACTGTAAATACACCGTCCCTGTTCGGATATGCCTAACTAAGATTTTGCAGAATCAGTGAGGTTGTATATGCAAAACCCTATTGTGCCTAGCATTAAGAAATGCCTTTAATCTTAAACTAGGTGACATTCCAAGACTTGTTTCCCTTATATGTAAACTATCTCTCACCAAACGTGGATGACAAGGAAAGAATGGAAATAAAGTAAAATAAGGTCAAACAGTAAATAATAAAGAACTTCAAAAGCACTGGGTATGCAAAACATGACAGAATAAAAGTTACAAAACAGGTGTGCTGGAGGCTAGTAGAAAAGGTACACAGGAAAGCAGTGCAATCTGAATGATGTGAAAGCCAGAGCTTAGCAGAATATACCAACCCCACAGAGCTAAGCCCCTCCAGGTCAATGCGGACAAATGAGCTAAGGAAGTTGATGAAATCAAAAGCATGAGAGAAGAGAGATAACAAGTACATAAGAGGGAAATAAAGCAGCCTGTCTAGAGAAATAAAGCAATTGTATGGGCTCAGGTAGATCATTTCGAGGGCCCTGCATTGCAAAGATCATCCACCCAATGTTTTATCACGTCTGGGTGCTGAAATTCAGCCAACCCTGAAAGCTCTTCTCTGCATACAGCGTGCCTCTTTACAAGCCATCCCAAAGACCATTTCGTCCAGATGCCTGGTTGTCTCTCAGCCATCACTCTTAATCATCCTTCAGATTGTCTGCAAATATGAGTTCTTTTCCCTTTATTGTCTGGCCCTGATCCATGCCTTTTATGAAGGAAAAGAAAAGCCTCTCACAGAGATCAAATCCATTACCTTTTTCTTTTCAGAGTCTGACCTATGAGCACTGTGTTAAATGAGTTACACGAGCTGCTTGCAGCAATGAGGGAGAGCATGGTGTTGATTAGAGAAGAGAGCCATGGGGAGCTCCATTGTCAATTATTCAGGGGCTCATTACCTCACATGAGGAGGACTCCATTTCTTTGCTCTGTTTCTTCTTCTAGTAGATGCCCAACTTTGAACCATTTCAAAAGCATCTTCCCATGAGGGCTAGTTAAAGGTTTGGTAAGGAATCAAAGGGCTGAGATTGCATCTTGGCATGGAAAGACATAGAAAGGAATTGAATACATTAGAAGTGTGAGGAGAGTCTTTGATTTTAATTATTCACGGTGGGGGCCAGTGCCTATGGAAAAGAACGAGAAAGTTTACAAACCACTGCTGTGATCTGAAAAAATACACTTTACTTGCCTCTTCAATGAGGAGAAGGCTTGTATCATTTTCTCTTTTAAGCTTAACCGTAATTTTTCTGTCTTTGCCTGAGAATAAATTACAATTTCTTCCCTCTTCATTTTTACAAAGCAGTGTTTATGCAAATTTGCTCTCTGCTTGAGATTCTTTGTCATTCCATCTCTCCCCCAGACCTAAAGCTTCTGGCAGATGAGCAGGGGAGTCACTCAGTTTGCCCAGTTACCTTCTACTTTCCATTTTCATCAGAAAATGGATATGAAATGCACCTTGATCATGATTCACACAGGATTTGGTTTGCATGGCAGAGCGACTCAGAAGCTATGGAGAGCTGGGTACTGTATTCTTAAATGTGAATCTCAGGCCATTCACGTTTCTTCTTTGGGGTGCCCAGAAGTGTTCTCCTGATTGGCAGTCACCATTGTCAGACCCTGTCCCCTTCTTTCTCTGTGGCTGCTTCCTAGCTCTGGCTGTGTTGAACTCAGAGATGGCATTGCTCCTGCCTGTGGAACGTTGCTGCTTCCTTCTCCAGGTTGAAAAGATCTGACTCCTGCATGGTTCAACTTGACAAAATATTTCTTTTTTAATAAATACAAGTAGAGCCCATACAAAGGGAGAATTAAGTACTTCTCCATATGGGGATCACCCCTGCTGGGTCCCGTAATAAAACAGCACAATTCCCAAGGCAGGCTTATGTCTCATTATTTGGTCAAGCATGGTGCGGGGAAGAGGTAGGGACTGACATTCCTCATAAATGCCTAGCCTGAATTTCCAACTGCCTATTGGATGTTCAGCGCATTCATTTTTCATCTCAGACCAGTCACGAGTTGTTGTTATGCCATCTTAATGCCATCTTAGTGTCCCATGTCTTTCTGTAATTATCTGCCTGAAGGATGCATATACCCCTGGTCTTTAGGATGGTATCAGCTGAATTAGTCTCTTGTGGAAGAAAAAGACTCCTCAACCTAGTAGCATGACTGTGCTTGTGTATGAGACCTTGGGAGAAGAATGAAAGCCCAGAAAGGGAAGTTAAGGGCAGAGGTAAGTAAGCAAAAAGACAAATTAATGAATATTGGAAAGAGGTTGTTTTCAACTACTGCCTCCCTTGCTTTAGAAAGGGAATGGCCAGGAAAACTGGAAAATGTACTTCTATCAGGGAATTAGGAATTGGAGAACAGGGAATTGGGGGCAAGCTCCCGAGTCAGTGCTCACAATTAACTACTTAACTAGGGAGCGTGCTCAGGCCTGAGCAGGGGGTGGCCTGAAATAAGCCAGTACACCTTGCTTCAGTCTGTGTCTTTCTGGAAATGGGCACATACATTCAGGAAATATAAGTCAGGTCTCCAATTATGCGTTCTTTCATTTCATTCCATTGCCACTGCCACAATACAGACCCTTGTGTTTGCTATCCTGAACTGTTCCAGTAGCTAGATGGGTCCCACTAGCCTCAAATTTCTCCTATTCATGCTTCCTACAACTACCAAAATTGTATTTCTAAATCACAGGTGTAATTAAATCACTTGTTTCCTCAACAGTCTTCAACAGCCTGCCTTTGCTTGCAGGATAAGATCTAACTAGGTTCACAAGTTTTTTTGTTTTGTTTTGTTTTGAGACGGAGTCTCGCTATGTCTCCCAGGCTGGAGTGCAGTGTCGCCATCTCAGCTCACTGCAACCTCGACCTCCCGGGTTCAACTGATTCTCCTGCCTCAGCCTCCCAAGTAGTTGGGACTACAGGCACGTGCCACCACGCCCAGCTAATTTTGTGTATTTTTAGTAGAGACAGGGTTTCACCATTTTAGCCAGGATGGTCTCGATCTTCTGACCTCGTGATGCACCCACCTTGGCCTCCCAAAGTGCTGAGATTACAGGCGTGAGCCACAGGATTTTCTTTTTTTTTTTCTTTTTTCTTTTTTTTTTTTTTTTTTTTTGAGACGGAGTCTTGCTCTGTCGCCCAGGCTGGACTGCAGTGGCTCGATGTCGGCTCACTGCAAGCTCCGCCTCCTGGGTTCGCGCCATTCTCCTGCCTCAGCCTCCAGAGTAGCTGGGACTACAGGCGCCCGCCACCACGCCCAGCTAATATTTTGTATTTTTAGTAGAGATGGGGTTTCGCTGTGTTAGCCAGGATGGTCTCAATCTCCCGACCTCGTGATCCGCCCGCCTCGGCCTCCCAAAGTGCTGGGATTACAGGCATTAGCCACCGCGCCCAGCCCGGATTTTCTTTAAAAGGCCTTCTACAGCCTAGTCCCATGCCATTTTCCATCCTTGTATGCTACTCTATTCCTCCAATTTATACCAACCATTGCTGTTTCCAGGACACACACGATGTATATATTGATATATATCATGTTACATATATTGATATATATAGATATAGATATATTGATATCTTCCTCTAGGTTTGGGAAGTTCTCTGTTATTATCCTTTTGAATATATATTGTGTATACACACACACACATATATACACACACTCACATATATACACTCACATGTGTGTGTATACACACACATATATACACTCACATATGTGTGTGTATACACACACATATATACACTCACATATATGTGTGTGTATACACACATATATATACACTCACATATATGTGTGTGTATACACACATATATACACTCACATATGTGTGTATACACACACACACACACACAGAGAGAGAGAGAGAGAGAGAATGAGAGAGAGAGAGACCGACCCCAATATAACAGCAGGTGGAAATCTCAACACCCTGCTTTCAGCAATGGACAGATCATCCAGACAGAAAATCAAAAAAGAAACACTGAACTTAATCTGTACCATAGACCAAATGGACTTAACAGATATTTACAGAAGACTTCATCTGACAGCTGCAGAACACACATCCTTCTCTTCAGCACATGGATCATTTTCAAGAATAGACCATATGTTAGGCCACAAAACAAGCCTTAAAAAATTCAAACAAATTGAAATTGTATCAAGTATCTTCTCACACCACAGTAGAATAAAACTGGAAGTCAGTAACAAGAGGAACTTTGGAAACAATACAAATGCATGGAAATTAAACAATATGCTCCTGAATGACCAGTGGGTAAATACAAAAATTAATAAGAAAATTAAAAAATTTCTTGAAACAATAAAAATGGAAACACAGTATTCTAAAACCTATGAGATACAGCAAAAACAATATTAAGAGGAAAGTTTATAGCAATAAGTGCCTGCATCAAAAAAGTAGAAAAACTTCAAATAAACAACCTTACAAAGCATCTTAAAGAATTAGAAAAGCATGACAAAATCAAACCCAAAATTAGTAGAAGAAAGGAAATAATAAAGATCAGAGCAGAAATAAATAAAATTGAAACCAAAAAAGGATACAAAAGATCAACAAAATGAAAGCTTGGTTTTTTGAAAAGATAAACAAAATCAATACTAAGAAAGAGGGAAGACCCAAATAAATAAAATCAGAGATGAAAAAGGAGACATGACTACTGATACCACGGAAATATAAAGGATTATTAGAGATTACTATGAATAGCTATATAGTAATAAACTGGAAAACCTAGAAGAAATGGATAAATTCCTAGACATCCATAACCTACCCAGATTGAACCATGAAGAAATCAAAATCCTGAATAGACCAGTAACAAATAATGAGATTGAGGCTGCTAAAAAGTTTCCATCTGAAAAAGAAACCAAGAAAGTAATCTCATTTACAAAAGCTTCAAATAAAATAAAATGCCTAGAAATAAACTTAACCAAAGAAGTGAAAGATCTCTACAATGAAAACTATAAAACATAGATGAAAGAAATTGAAAAGGACACACAGGAAATGTTTTATGTTCATAGATTGGAAGAATTAATATAGTTAAAATGTCCATACTACTCAAAGCAACCTACAGATTCAATGCAATCCCTATCAAAATACCAATGACATTCTTCAGAAAAATAGGGAAAAATTTCTATATTTATACTGAATCACAAAAGACCTAGAGTAGGCAAAAGCCATCCTGAACAAAAAGAATAAAACTACAGGGGTCACATTATTCAAATTATACTACAGAGCTATAGTAACCAAAACAGCATGGTACTGGCATAAAACTAGACACATAGACCAAAGGAACAGAATAGATAACCCAGAAATAAATCCAGATATCCACAGGGAATTCATTTCAAGAAAGGTGCCAAGAACATGCATTGGGGAAAGGACAGTCTGTTCAAAAATGGTGCTGGGAAAACTGGATATCCATATGCAGAAGAATGAAACTAGACCCTTATCTTTTGCCATATACAAAAATCAAATCAACATTGACTAAAGACTTAAATTTAAGGCCTGAAACTATGAAACTACTAAAAGTAGTTGGGGAAACTCTACAAGACATTGGTCTGGGCAAAGATTTCTTGAGTAATACTTCAAAAGCATAGAAGACCAAAATAAATACAGACAAATGGGATCACATCCAGTTAAAAAGTTTCTGCACAAAAAGAAAACTA
The DNA here is from genome assembly GCF_028858775.2 of Pan troglodytes. Lineage (NCBI taxonomy): Eukaryota > Metazoa > Chordata > Mammalia > Primates > Hominidae > Pan > Pan troglodytes. The sequence continues at coordinate 87,467,467 of NC_072404.2, read as the reverse complement.
TCAAGAGAGTGAAGAGACAACCCACAGAATGGGAGAAAATATCTACAAACTGTCTACCTGACAAGGGATTAATAACCAGAATGTATATGGAGCTCAAACAACTCAACAGGGGAAAGTAAAATAATCCTATTAAAAATGGGCAAAATATCTGAATAGACATTTCTAAAAATAAAATATATACAAATGGCGAACAGGTATATGAAAAAAATGCTCAACATCATTAATCATCAGAGAAATGCAAATCAAACCTACAATGAGATATCATCTCACCCCAGTTAAATGGCTTTTATCCAAAAGATAGGCAGTAACAAATGCTGGTAAGGATGGGGAGATAGGGGAACGCTTGTACACTGTTGGTGGGAATGTAAATTAGCATAACCACTGTGAATAACTGTGTGGAAGTTCCTCAAAAAACCCCCTAAAAGTAGAACTATATGATCCAGAAATCCTGCTGTTAGGTACTCAAAAGAAAGGAAATCAGTGTATTTTAAGAGATATGTGCACCCCCTTGTTTATTACAGTGGTATTCACAATAGCAAAGATTTGGCATCAACCTTAAGTGTCCGTCAATGGATGAATAAAAAAACGTGGTACATATACAGAATGGAATACTATTCAGCTACAGAAAAAGGAATAAAATCCTGTTGTTTGCAACATGAATGGAACTGGAGGAAATTATGTTACATGAAATAAGCCAGGCACAGAAAGACAAATTTCTCATGTTATTACTTATATGTAGGAGCTAAAAATTAAAACAATTGAACTCATGTAGAGAGAGATTTGAATGATAATTACCGGAGACTGGGAAGTGAAGCAGGCAGAAGGGGGAAAAGTGGGGATGGTTAATGGGTACAAAAATACAGTTAGATAGAATGATGAAGATCTAGTATTTGATAGCACAACAGGGTGACTATAGTCAACAATAATTTATTGTAGTTTTAAAAATATAAGTAGAATTGAAATGTTTCTGATACAAAGAAATGATAAATTCTTGGAGTGATTGATACCCCAATTACTCTGATGTGATTATTACACATTGTATGCCTGTATCAAAACATCACATGAATCCCATAAATATATGCACCTATAATGTACCCATAACAAAAATAAAAAATAAAAAAAGGAAAATACAACAATAACAATAGAAAAGTGGCGAAGAGGCAACACGCATATCACAGAAGAGGAAAATGAATGATTCAAACATATGAAAAGATGTTCATTACTAACTAGAAAGAAAATTAAAACCATAATGATATACTATTATGTATTTCATTTCCACCATAATAATAGAAATGTATATCAATTTTATATCAAATGATGACAAAGATATAAAGCAACAAGGACTCATATCCTGCACATAGAAATATACAATATGCTACAAACACTTTGGAAAATTTCCTTGCATTATTTTGCAAAGTTGAAGTTGCTCAGACCCCAGGACCTATCAAATCTGTTCTCAGGGATATACTTGAGAAAATCTTGCACATGTGTATCAGGAGACCTTTAGAAGAATGTCTGTAACAGCAATGTTTTCAATAGTAAAAAACTGGAAATGACCCTAATGACCATCAACAAGAAAATGGTTACTTAAGTTAGTATTTATATAACAGGAAACTATTCAGCAGTGAAAATGAATACACTATAGTAATATACGTTAACGCCAGTAAATTTCACAATGTTGAGCTAAAAAAATCAAGGGAATATAAACAATGTCTATAAAGTTTTAAAAATGTGAAGCTAAGCAATATATTATTGAGGGATATAGCCATATATTATAAACTATGAGGAAAAGCAAAGGAATGATAAACAGAATTCAGAAGAGTAACTTCTGGGAGATAAGGAGGTGGGAGGGAGGAGACACATTGTTCTATTTGTTAAGGCGGTTAGTGATTGCATGGGCATTTATTTACTATTGTTGTTTAAGCTGTATATATATATTCTATAATCTCTTTTCTACTTTGATATATTTCATAATAAAGATATAGCAAACAGTGTGCTATTGGAGTGCTGATGAGGGAGCACTTCATCTGAAAGGAGGTGGGAGTGGGAGATGAGAGGCAGGGATCAGTGAAGGCTTCATGGTGTAGTCAGAACTGGTTCTTGAAACATGAGGAGGGTTTTAAGGATAGAAATGGACAGAGAGGAGCTTCCACTGGGAAGAACAGGATGAGGAAAGACTTAAAAGTGTGAAATGGCATTGTGTGTCCTGGAAACAGCAATGGTTGGTATAAATTGGAGGAATAGAGTAGCATACAAGGATGGAAAATGGCATGGGACTAGGCTGTAGAAGGCCTTTTAAAGAAAATCCGGGCTGGGCGCGGTGGCTCATGCCTGTAATCCCAGCACTTTGGGAGGCCGAGGCGGGCGGATCACGAGGTCAGGAGATCGAGACCATCCTGGCTAACACAGCGAAACCCCATCTCTACTAAAAATACAAAATATTAGCTGGGCGTGGTGGCGGGCGCCTGTAGTCCCAGCTACTCTGGAGGCTGAGGCAGGAGAATGGCGCGAACCCAGGAGGCGGAGCTTGCAGTGAGCCGACATCGAGCCACTGCAGTCCAGCCTGGGCGACAGAGCAAGACTCCAGCTTGTTGAACAGCCCCTCTCCCCATCCTGTCCTTTTCAGAAGTTCTCATGAGCTGCTCCCCTGCTCCATTCCTCACAAGCACAGCCAGGGAACAGGGCCCCTAGATATCAGGGGCATTAGTAATGGCCAGCCACTTTGTTTTGTTTTGGTCCCCAGTAATTACACCTCCCAGGAGTATTGTAGAAGCCCAAGAGAGGCCCCACCAGAGCAGAGCTGATCCCAGGCTGTGTTCAGGTAATCCACCGTAGCTCAGATATCACAAATCATGGAGAGGTATTTGTTGTGTTTTGGAGTGCCAGTTTTCTTACCTACACATTGCCAGTAAAATGAAAATTCGAGTGGATTCACTTTGCTTTTCAACTACTAGAGTGAGTTAAAATGGCACTAAATACAAGTATAAAGTTCTTTTCTGAATCATGCAAGCATGAAAGGGAAATATTTCAATTCATAGCCTCGATAAATTCATGTGCACTGTACTTTTTCCATGCTTTCAATTCTGAGCAATTGAACATGTATTTATTCATTATATACCAGGATAAACATTTCTAGAATATGCAGACAAACACTGTGAGGCACTGTGGGAGGCAGAGTAGTATATGGGAAAGAGCCTGGGTTTGGGCAGAGCCCAACTTCGTCACTTACTAGCCGGGTAACCTCAGCTTCCTCATCACAAAAGAAAGGTCAATGCATACCTACCTTGCAGAGTTTTTGTAATAATTAAACAAGGTAATTAATATAAGTGCCTAACACTACCTCATGTGTTCTAGGGCATTAATAAATTGTTGCAAGTATGATGATCATGAAAAAGAGAGGGAAGTGTCGGAAGGATCATTAATTATGATAAAATGACTCAATCCCTACTCTTTGGAAATATATACTTCATGTCAGTATAGATCAATAACTCAGAAACAAGGCTGACTCCAAATGAGAACTATAATTATCACAACCGTATTTTCAAAACCAAAAATTAAAATGTGATCTGAGAAGTAAATGAATGTAAGAGCATATTGGGATCTAATATCAAAAATTGGGATTGTCCCAGAATATCTAAGGTATGCAATCCCTATAGCTGTAACAGAAGCACTGATCATCTGCAGTGGGAAAGATCAATTTTGTCTTGAGGAGATTCCCTAAAAGAGGTGAAGTTTAAATGGGATTTTAATGGGACTTCAACAGGTAGATATGAGGAAAGAGAGGAGGAATTCCAGATAGAAGAAGGAGTCTCATAGAACAGGACAGAAGACATGGCCCTATCCCCCAAGTGCCTTTTTGTCATATGGAAAAGATTATAGATAATCCTCAGGACTCCAGAGAATCCCCCCGGGTAGGTATGGAAGCAGGAAAATAAGACAGAAGTAAAATCAGCAGAACGCTGCGTACCACCTCACACCCACAACCCTGTTTCAGACAAAGCAGTTCTGCTCTTATGTATTATCTATTGCCTTTCTCAAGTAAAATTTCATTTATAAAAGACTTTCCACTGCTTAATGAAAAGTAAAAAGTAATATTGTTAGGTAGTGTGCTTAGCCTTGCCTTGTTTTCTGTAACTAATCTATGTAGCCCTTTTGGTGAGCCTAAGATGACTTTTGCTTTGGTTACTTATCTTGCAAAATTGTGTGAGTCCTACCGGAGACAGAAGCCAACAGTGCTGTGGGATGTCACTTGGGTCTGGGACTGTCTTTTTGTGGGGGAAAGGGGGAAGTTTAAGATAATTTTCTTTTTTAAATGTTTTCCAGCTTTATTGAAGTATGACTGACAAATAGAACATCATATGTATTTAAGGGGTACATTATGATATTTTGACGTAAGTGTGCCTTGGGCATGATTTCCACAATCAAACTAATTCACATACCCATCATCCAACAGTTACCATTAATTTTTTTGTGGTGGTGAGAACATGTAAGATCTACTCTCTTAGCAGATTTCAAGTATGTAATACAGTATTAACCATAGTTACCATGCTGTACATTAGATCTCTAGAACTTATTCATCTTGTAACTGCAAGTTTGTACCCTTTGACCATTATCTCCCCTTTTCCCCAACCCCCAGCCCCTGACAACCATCATTTTACTCTGTTTCTCTAAGTTTCACTTTTTAAGGTTCCACATATAAGTGATATCATGCAATATTTGTCTTTCTGTGTCTGGCTTGTTTCACTTAGCATAGTGTCCTCCAAGTTCATTCACATTGTCACAAATGGCAGGATTTCCTGATGGTTGAAGTCTGAGTTACATTCATATATATATTCCATTTTTTTAAAAAATTCATCTGTTGATGTATACTTAGGTTGTTTTCGTATCTTGGCTATTGTGAATATGGTGCAATGAACATGGGCATACACGGATTTCTTCAAGATTCTGATTTCATTTCCTTCCGATATATATCCAGAAATAGGATTACTGGATCATATGCTAGTTCAATAAGAGTTCTAATTTTCTGAGGGACCACTACATTTTTCATCATGGCTGTACTGATTTATATTCCCATCAACAGTGGTACAAAGGTTCCCTTTGCTGTGCAAATGCTCTTTGGTTTGATGCAGTCCCATTTATTTTTGTTTTTGTTTCCTGTGCTTTTAGTGTCATATCCAGAATATCATTGCCAAAACCAATGTCAAGGAGCTTCTTCCCTATATTTTCTTCTAGGAGTTTTAAATTTTCAGGTCTTATATTTAAGTCTTTAATCCATTTTGAGTTGATTTATGTGTATGGTGTATGATAAGGGTCCAATTTCATTCTTTTGCATGTGAAAATTTAGTTTTCCTAACTCCATTTATTGAAGAGACAATCCTTTCCTCATTGTGTATTCTTATCACTCATGTTGTTGAAGATTAGTTGACCCCATATGCATGAGTTTATTTCTGGGTTCTCTACTCTGTTTCATTGGTCTGTGAGTCTATTTTTATTTCAGTAACATTGTTTTAGTTACTATAACCTTGTAATATAATTTGAAATCAGGAAGTGTTATGTCTCCAGCTTGCTCTTCATTCTTAAGATTGCTTTGGCAATTTGAGGTCAAAGAGTTCTATGCAAATTCCAGGATTTTCTTTTTCTATTTTTGTGAAAAATGCCATTGGAATTTTGATATGGATTACATTAAATCTGTTGATCATTTGGGCAGTATGGACATTTTAACAATATTTATTCTTCCAATCCATGAACACAGGATATCATTTCCTTTATTTGTGTCTCTTTCAATTTCTTCCATCAGTGTTTTATAGTTTTCAGTATATGGATCATTCACCTCCTTGGTTACTTTTTTTTTCTAAGTATTTTAATCTTTTTGATGCTATTGTAAATGGAATTTTTAAAAATTTCTTCTCAGATATGACATTGTTAATGTATAGAAATGCAACTGATTTTTATATGTTAATTGTGTATCTTGCAACTTTACTGAATTCACATATTAGTTCTGACAGTTTTTCTGGTAAATTCTCTAGTATTTTCTATTTAAAAGATTATGTCATCTGCAAACAGAGACAATTTTACTTCTTCCTTTCCAGTCTGTATGCCTCAAAATAATGAAACCGACATATAGCAAGCACACATCTAACATCATACCCAAACTTTGTTTTAAAAAGAGGTGGCCCTTGGCTGGGTGCAGTAGCTCACACCTTTAGTCCCAGCACTTTGGGAGGCGGAGGTACAAGAACCACTTGAGCCCAGGAGTTTGAGACCAGCCTGATCAACATAGTGAGCCCCCATCTCTACAAAAAATTTAAAAAGTTAGCCGGGTGCAGTGGCGTGTGCCTATGGTCCCAGCTACTTGGGAGGCTGAGGTGGGAGAATCACTTGAGCCCAGGAGGTCAAGGCTGCAGTGAGCATGTTCACACAACTGCACTCCAGCCTGGGTGACAGAGTGAGATCCTGTCTCAAAAAGAAAAAAAGAAGTGGCCCAAGGAAGATGTGGAACAAGCATAACTCAGCCTTGAATGCAGGGTTGTATGATTCAGATTGTGCTTCAGATCCTTTTGTGGGGAAAAAGCAGCCCTCCTGACATGTCAAGTAGGAGTTGGGATGGTGACACTGAATAGTAGATATTGGACACTCTGAGAGGAGCACCAGTGGGAAGCAATGCAAAGTACTATATGATAGGCTCATAGTTAGGCCCTAGAGGGACATACTGAACAAGGAGGCTTCTTTGTAAACAGGTATGTCTCATATCTGAGCTCCCACATGAAGGTGAATTAGAGGCCTCTAGTGAAAATAACAACTCAGATGTATACTATGGGAAATCACAGAGAATATTGTCATCCACTGTAAGAAGAGTGTAAGAATCAGTGACTCATTTTTTAAACTGTTAGTTGTTTCTATTCCCACTCCTTTTAAATTGACCACACTATTATCCTTGGCACATTAAAGTGTCCTGGAATGAAATGAATACATGTAAATTTTCCATTTGTCTCCCAAGTACCCAAGTGGCAATAAATCTTACACTGAGAAAAGGCAAATTGGAAAATAGAAATGCATTGGAAATGTCCAAGAGAACATGGTAACAGTTAAAACAATACCACAAGGAAGTATATCATAGCTTTCTATGCTAACAAAGGTATTGTTTCTTGGTGCAGCAAGGTGAATTATGGAATAAGAGTTTGGGGAACCTCATATTTTACACAGTTTTATATAGATCATGATAATAACACATGGCATTATACAGTTCTTCTATTAGGTAAAAGCCTTATCTTTTTAGTGATGTATTACTGTTTTCAAATCTGTGTTGGGAATATCTAAATTTGAAAAGGAATAGAGTGGTTTTAAAAAGCTCCCTGTTTAATTCAATGCATACTCAAAACTCATTTTTGAATAGGCTGGAATAGGCAATTGGGCATTAAACAGAACACTATTGTAAAATGTATAATTTAAGGGAAAAAAGTTAATCATTTATAACTCAGTTGTTTCCTAAATATTTCATTAAAGAAAATGTCAAAATGGTTAAAAATTTGAACTTTGATTTATATGAATAATTCTTTGAGAAAAATGCTTTTCATTTTCTAAAGAAGACCTCTTAAACATCTAAGGATTAACTTCTAATAAAACCTTTGTCTGCAAATTACAATTAAAATATTTGAGTTAGGAACTGATACTTAATACATTTCATGAAACTTTACAAGTGAAGTAGAGAGATAAAGCGTAGGTATTTTTCTTAAACTGAAATGCTGATTATTATTCACTGTATGTAACCAAAGACTTTGGAAATCATTTGTATTTGAAAATGGGGATAAAGAATGCTATCCAGAACATATAAATAATAAAAAAACTCCATGAATTAAAAACAAGAAAGACAACCTAATGGGAAAAAAATTGGCAAAGTACTTAAGGAAGAATTTATGAATGAAGAAATCCAAATGGCTAATAAATATCTGAAAACATACTCCGTATCAGGAAAATGCAAATTAAAGCAGTAAGATAGCACTTTATATCCATCAAATTGGCAAAAGTTTAAAGTCTGGCAACTCCAAACATTGGCAAGGATGTGGAGAACTGGGAACTTACTACGGTCACTACTGGAAATTGGTGTAAATTGATGCAGCAACTTTGGAAAATAATTTGGCAACATCAAATAAATTTAAGGGTGCACATATACTCTACAAATCAGCAACTCCACTGCTATGTATATAGATCTCGTTTTTGCTAATGTACACGAGGATACATTTTCAGCAATGTTTATTACAGCATGATTTTTAATTGCAAATATTAGAAGGAAAATTCTAAATATATGTCAATAGAATAAAAAAACTGTAGACTTTATATAATAGAGAATTATGTAGTAGTGAAAATGAACTGTATCCTCTATATGAACAGATATCTTCTATATTTGCTAAATTGCAACAACGTAATGTTGAGTCAAAAAACAAGTTGCAGAATCACATATGTAATGCTATTTATGTAAAGTTTTAAAACTTGAAATACTACATGTATATTCCTTATGGATATGTACATATATAGTGAAAATCATAAAAACTGGAACTAGAAAGACACTCATCAATTACAGAATAGCAGTTACCTTTGTGAGGAGAGGAATAAAGTCAGAAAGCATGCAAGGGGCTCCAACTCTATCCTGAAGACATTTTTATGCAAAACAGTTTGAATTAAATCTCTCACAATATTAACCTAATTAAACTATGGCTGGTGAGTGCAAAGATGGGTGTTTTATTATTCTCAACTCTGTAATATTTTTAAATATTACATAACTTTAATAACACATGAATATTACATAATTTTAATAATTTTACATAATTTTAATAACACACAAAATTTTTCATCATAGATTTATGAATCTGAGAAGGGTTCTTAAAAAGTCATGTGAGCTACATACACCCTACCCACAGATCTATTAGTGCATAAGTCAGCCAAGATAAGTAGTTGCCTTTCCTAAATTTAAAGTTCTAGACTGGGGATTGGCAAATTTTTTATTTTTTTATCTTTTATTTTAGGTTTGGGCATACATGTGAAGGTTTGTTACATAAGTAAAGATGTGTCATGGGGGTTTGTTGTATAGATTATTTCATCACCCAAGAATTAAGCCCAGTACCCAATAGTTATCTTTTCTGCTCCTCTCCCTCCTCCCACCCTCCACCCTCAAGTAGACCCCAGTGTCTGTTGTTCCCTTATTTGTATTCATGAGTTCTTATCATTTAGCTCGCACTATAAGTGAGAACATGCAGTATTTGGATTTCTGTTCCTGTATTAGTTTGCTAAGGATAATAGCCTCCAGCTCCATCTATGTTCCCACAAAAGACATGATCTCATTCTTTTTTATGGCTGCATGGTATTCCACGGTGTGTAGGTACCATATTTTCTTTATCACATCTGTCAATGATGGGCATTTAGGTTGATTCCATGTCTTTGCTATTGTAAATAGTGCTACGATGTCCATTCACATGCATGTGTCTTTATTATAGGATGACTTATATTCCTCTGAGTACATACCCAGTAATGGGATTGCTGGGTCAAATGGTAGTTCTGTTTTTAGTTCTTTGAGGAATTGCCATACCGCTTTCCACAATGGATGAACTAATTTACACTTCCACCAATAGTGTATAAGCTTTCCCTTTCTCCACAACCTCACCAGCATCTGTTGGTTTTTGACTTTTTAGTAATAGGCATTCTGACTGGTTTGAGATGGTATCTCCCTGTGGTTTTGATTTGCATTTCTCTAATGATCAGTGATGTTGACGGTTTTTTTCATACGCTTGTTGGGCACATGTGTGTCTTCTTTTGCAAAGTGTCTGTTCTTGTCCTTTGCCCACTTTTTAATGGGGTTGTTTGTTCTCTTGTAAAGTTAAGTTCCTTATAGATGCTGGATATTAGACCTTTATGAGATGCACAGTTTGCAAATATTTTCTCCCATTCTGTAGGTTGTCTGTTTACTCTGTTGATAGTTTCTTTTTCTGTGCATAAGCTCTTATGTTTAATTAGATCCTATTTGTCAATTTTTGCCTTTGGGCAAACTTTTTCTATAAGGGGACAAATAGTTCACATTTTGGACTTTGGGAACATGCAGTCTCTCATGTAACTACTCAACTCTACTGCAGTAATAGTACAAAAGAAGCTGTAGACTGTATGTAAATAAATAAACATGGCTGTGTTCCAATAAAATGTTACTTAAAAAAACAAGCACTGGGCTGGATTTGACCTATGGGTCACAGTTTACCAACCCCTACTCTAAACTCAGAGATGCGTACATTAATTCCAATGTTAACTCTCAATAGAGAAGATAACCCCAATTATTAGAGTTTTATATGGTCAGGTTTTAGGTAAGTTTGAAAGTTTCCTATTGAATAAGTTTTAATGTAACTAACATTTATTGAAAACTTACCATGTGTCAGGCACTGTGCTAAGGTTACCTGCATAGCCCTATGATCTTCTCAACAACCTTATGAGATGGACACCACCATAATTCCCATTCTCAGATGAGGAAACTGAGATTTGCAGAGGTTAAATGACTTGTCTAACATCTCTAAGTTAATAAGTGATATTAGTCATAAGGTGCAAACCAAGGACTCCTGACTCCACCAAAGCCCGTGCTCTTAATAACATTGCTACCATTGCTACATTATCTTCCTCCACAGTGTCCTTCATGCCTTCACAATGTGAGTTATCCTGTATAAACAATAACAACTAAAAGATCAAAACATACTGTCAGAATAGAACCTAGCATATTAGGTTTTAAGAATAAACATGTTATACACATTAGTCAGTAACCCTTTTTACAATTTGGCTAATAAGGACTTAAAGAAGAAATGAAAATGAAGTCACTTTTCCATTTTCTAGAGTGAGAATGAGTAATTAAAATTAACAGATACTCCACAAGCTTTATCTAGTTCCCTGTTTTTATTCTGTTCTTTCTCTCCACGTGGTATGATAATATAAGTTCCCAGCCTAGATCCTTCCAGTTGTCTAGGAAATTATGACTCACGCCACAGCCAAAGATAAAGACTAAGTTCCCCACATTTTATTTAGAGAGTCACCAATAGTGAGGCCAGCCACCTCCTTGTGGTGACTGTTGGGAGCTTGGGATAACAGAATTTTTAAAAGCATTAACCATCCCTTCTCTCCATCCCACCCCATTCTCCATGAGGGAAAAAGGTATCATATATGCCCTGTTCTCCTCCTTCATAATTGGGGATCCTTGAACCATCCTTGCCCTCTACTCCATGGGAGACTTATGATTGCTTCTTGTCTAAAAGTAGCTGAGCCATTGAATCAGCAGAGACCCAGATGAGCTAGGGATTGCAGAAAAGAACTGAGAAAAGATAGAAAAGAGAGGTAGTTCTAGAGAAGCCAGCACTCCCACCATTTCCCATGGGTTGAGTGGACACTACAAAAGGTGATTTGGGGCTTCAGCCTGTTGGGGCATTTGCTAACTAAAGTGACCCCTACTGAAGAGGCTGTAGTTTGGAATATCCATAGTGGGGAAGGGGTGCTGAGTGAAAGAGGAGGAGGCCAGCCTCATCTGTATCTCCCAATATGGAGAGGTCTTCCAAAAAAGATTTACTATCTTCCAAAAAAGTAACCCAAATCATCCTCACGAGAGACAGCAAGTATATCACTGAATTTGAATTCTCTGAGGTCAGAAATCTTGTCTTCCTTGATGTCTTCTTACCCTATCCCCAGCATCTAACATGACCTGGCACAAAGTAAGCACTTGATTAAGATCTGCCATACAGAGAACGCCAGCAAAAAGAAGAGAGCAGACTTGCCACCAGCAACTCTTGATCTCTCTAGGGGATGTTGTCCCTCATACATACCCTGCTACCAGCACTTCCTTAGATGACTGGAGGGATAAAGAAAGAGAGAGGGGGGCTGCAGAGGGGAGAGAGGGAAGAATAAGGCCCTTTCTCCACTTAAGTAGCTCAAGCCTTCAGCCTAGTATGCAATGAGAGTGGGAGAGATTTTAATTGAAGATTGCAATGCTAATTGCGCTAGACTTTAATAGATTAAAATGTTGAAAAAATAATGGAATTAGGCTGCTACCCAGTGGGAAAAGGGCAGGAGTCAACAGCACAGCTGGTAGCAGTTATTGGAAAAATAAATCAATTGCACATTGTCTCTCAGTGACTACAGACAGTTCAATCAAACCAGTTACATTAATAATGTGATATCCTTGGAAAATAAAGGTGATAAGAAAATAAGGATTTTCTGTCAGGACGGGCCAGTGGAATTGTTTTTGTAGAAATGGTGATGAATTTTAGGGTTCCCATTCATGTATTTGTACCCCGACCTTTGGTGACAAGTGGTCCACATTTGTAAAATGACTATGCAGCATCACACCAAAGAACAATGCAAGATTGTACAGGGACAATGCAGGAGGGGCCAGCCTCCACAAGTAGCAATATAATGATGAATTCAGGCAGGTTTGAGGGAGTATCACTGAAAGATATCCAAAGATTACTAGAAAATGCAAGAAATTGAATGGAAGAAATGACAAGAGCCATAGTTTAAGGCAGGAACCAAGAACAGAAAACTAGAAAATACGCTCAAGGAATTAAAATACATGGACAGAGGAAGCATCATGAAGTGGACTGAAGTTGTTCTTGAACAGTCACCCATACAGTGTTAAAGGTATCTGTCTAACCCAAATTAAGGGGTACAGTCAGTGGCATGGGAGAGCTCAAGCTAAATAATCATGCAAAGATTAACTTGATATCTTGGTACCGGTGGTGTTCATTCTACATTATTTATTGATTGATCAGTTCTCAATGGAAAAAATATATATATGAATTAGAATTACATTTTTCAGGGCTAATTTGAATTTTTCTGCTCCCGCCAGCCCATAGAAGGTTGGTTGGTTGGTTGCTTGCTTGCTTAGTAGCTTGATTTGAGAATTAAGTGAGATAATATTTCAAAAGTACCTGGCATAAAACCATGTGAATAAGGGCTAATTATTATGAAGGGTCCATTTTTTCATTTGGATGGTTCACAACTCCGTAACAAGCTTTTGGGCAATTAATTGAGATCTCAGTGTAGAAATGGAAATCTAAATGCATGTATCTCGTGGCATAAGTATAAATGTTCACACAGAGAACTAAAAATAATTTAAGTCTAGTTAGAACGTATGATAGAGTAATATCACTTTAGCTATCTGTTTCAAACCAATTATGAAACTCTTAAATAGCAGCAAGTGGTACTCTGGGTTCTGAACATGGAGGGCGCCTCTTATATCAGTTTCCCAATTGTAGTCAGCTCTTGTGACTTCACATCAAATTGTATTTTGTTCTCCACCAAATATTCTACATATGTTAGGTTGGTGTAAAAGTAATTGTGGTCTTTGCCATTACTTACTTTTTTTTTTTTTTTTTTTTTGGGGAAGGAGTCTCACTCTGTCGCCCAGGTTGGAGTGCAGTGGCACGATCTCGGCTCATTGCAACTTCCACCTCCCAGGTTCAAGCAATTCTCCTGCCTCAGCCTCCAGAGTAGTTGGGATTACAGGCGTGCGCCACCATGATTTTTTTTTACATTTTTAATAGAGACAGCCTTTCAACATATTGGCCAGGCTAGTCATGAACTCCTGACCTCAAATGATCTGCCCACTTTGGCCTCCCAAAGTGTTGGGATTATGGATGTGAGCCACCACGCCCCACCTGCCATTACTTTCTTTTTTTTTTTTTTTTTTTTTTTTTTTTTTTTTTTTTGGAGAAGGAGTCCCGCTCTGTCACCCAGGCTGGAGTGCAGTGGCTCAATCTGGGCTCACTGCAAGCTCTGCCTCCCAGGTTCACGCCATTCTCCTGCCTCAGCCTCCCGAGTAGCTGGGACTACAGGCACCCGCCACCACACCCAGCTAAGTTTTTTGTATTTCTTTAGTAGAGACGGGGTTTCCCTGCCATTACTTTCAACAGCCAAAACTGCAATTACCTTTGCACCAACCTAATACTTCATTGGATGCAGGAGTCATTTTTACAAGAAATTGGTAAAGCAATAGAGGTAACAGTATGACTGTGAATCAAGATATGCATGGGAAAGTCTCCTTTTGAAATGGCTGATTATCCAAGGGATGTATGTGGAATTCTGAGAGCAGCTGCAGTTACATTAATCAGACAATTATTAACTGAAACTGAAAAGTGGGACAGTTCAAAAAGTACATTGCAAAGCTACAATAAACCAGAGGCTTTTTATTTTAGTGATTTAAGAAAGCTTTACGTTTTTATTTCCAATTAACCTATCAATAGTGATGTCACTTAAGTACTCCTAAGGAATATTATCTCCTCATTATTGCCAGAAAACATGCTGCCCAATTTCATAGCTCAGCTGTTCTCATGCATGGATGGACAATCTGAATTAACATGAGCAGAAACAAGATTTTTAGACACTCGGCTACATTCCTAGTTGTAAAATTTAAGTAATTAATATGTGACTTTAAATAGTCAAAGAAAGTAAAATGGATAATGTTTATTTCGTGCATCAAAATGATAGTGATGCACTGCTACTCTTTCTATTTATTTTGTTAGCATATCAATAGAAAAATCAGTATAATCCATGCACTCATTGTCAATACCATTGAGTATTATGGCAAAGAGTACAGATTCTCTGAAGAGCTGACCTTAAATCAAGCTATTAAAGACAGACTGTATTTTTATTATGGCCAAACAAAGATAGTAGACCTCAGAGACATGAGTTTTTTCACTTGGTATACTCCTTGTGCACTGTTAAAATTGGGCACAAGGACATTGGTGATCCCACTGATCTGAAACTTTAACACATGTAGTTTTGAAAGCTAAGGACAAAACTAACATTTATTTGAAGAGAAGGTAGTTATAGTGACGAGGGAAATTCAGACCCATGAAGTACTAACTAGATGTATTCACACTTACAGCTATCCTCAGTACACGTGAATCAGACTTTCTTTTTCATCCTACTCATGCTTGAATGAACCTGGGTTTTAAAGCTATTTGCAACACATGAATATGTATTTGCAAACAATGTCCCAAAGGTTAACAATACATCATAAAATCTCAAATAGCTGCTTCTTCATGTAGAAGAAACCTTTATCTCTGAACCAAGTAAAATCCTACTATTGTGCCTTTCTCCCCACTCCCTACTTCCGCAATGCTGAAGCAACTTCATAAAGGGTAAGGAGCTCTGGGTGTTGGAATTAGGGAACCTGCAACTGGTCTTGTTACTTCCACTTATAAGCTATGAGATCTTTCATAAATTCCTATTCCTCCCAAAGGTCAGTGTCGTCACCTTAAGTAAGGATAAGAGAAACCAGAGATAAAAAGATTAATAAGATGAGCTCCTTGCCCTCAGTGCCCCTATGCATGCTTTAATTGGTGTCTTAGTCTGTTTGTGCTACCATAACAGAATACCTGAGACTGAGTAATTTGTAAAGTAGAGAAATTTATTTCTCACAGTTCTGGTTTCTGGGAAGTCCAAGATCAAGGCACCAATATCTGGTATAAACCTTCTTGTGTCCTCACATGGCAGATGGCAGAATGGCAAGAGAGGACAAACCCACTCCCGCAAGCCCTTTTAATAGCAGCATTCACCCATTCATGACCCAAACACCTCCCAAAGACTCTGCCTCCCTACACTGTTGCATTGGGGGTTAAGTTTCAAACACATGAATTTGGAGGGACACATTCAGACCATAGCAGTGGGTGCAGAGTAATAATTATCAGCAACCACTTCCCTAATTTACCCCCAAATCATTCAATCGATCATTCTGTCTCTTATTCATTCACTCTTACTCTCTTATCACACACACACACACACACACACATACACACACATACACATCAGTCACTACGATGTTAAAAGCTACAAAAGATATTGTGGAAATATACAATCAAATCTCTGCTCTCAAGCTGTATACTGGGAGGTAGTTATAGAATAACTATCATAAATAAGAGTGTATTTCCCAGTGCTTCTCACAGGACTGGTAAATGCAAAACTCAGTCTGTCTGCTTTCCTCTGGTTATGCCAACAAAGGCATGGTTATTTCAGAAAGAAAAGAGATGCTTCCACCTTGTGGCTGTGTCTTCCTCAGCTGGTTGCTGGCAACGGCTTGCTGTTTGTAAGCTTGCCTCTCCTTGCAAGTAGAAGATTGTGTTGTTTTTACCTTAATACATTTTTTTTGCCTTCTTCATATTATAACAAATATTAGGGACCTTTGTTAAGACTTTGTTCTCTCAGAATTCAAGGTTGCCTTTGGCCAAAGTGAAGTAGATAGCATTTACTTATTCATTTAAGAAATATTTATGAAGCTCTTATCTTGTGCCAGGCACCTCAGTTGACAGTAGGAAAACCATAGTGAGCAAGGCACAGGCTGCCTCAAAGCCCCCCTCCAGTCTCCCATACACCCTCACCTCCCCCAAAGACTCTCCCTCTGCCATTAATCATTTGTGCCCTACACAGTAATCATTTTGTCCCCACTGCAAGGTTTTATCATCTATTATTTTCAAGGCAATGCACCAGCTACTACTAGAAGATACAAAGATACACTCCCTGTTTCCAAGAGTTTATAATTTAGTAGGCTCAGAAATGGTAGTGGGGAAAATAAATACACAGATACCTAGACTAACAGGCAGTGTGACTGTAAGTGCTACAAGAGAGGCATAGCTGTAAGAGCAGTGGACACACAGAGAAGGGAGGATAAATTTCCCCTGGAGTGACCAGCAATGGCTTCTTGGAGGATTTGAGCAGAGCCTTGAAGAATGGGCATGATTAGGAGATGGGATTGAAGGATCCAGGGAGAATGACAAAAATAACAAGGAAGGCTGAGGACAGCAGCAAAAATGCTGAGGAAGGAAGAGTGGAGGCAGTACAAGTGGGCCAGACTAAACACAAGGGAAGGGTGGTGATAAGCCAGAAGGTCAGAGGGACAAGGTCCTAAAGGATTTACACCTCATGTCAAGGAGTTTGGATTCTGTTCAAGAAGCATAGGGCAGGAGGGGAGGTGTTTGAGGAGGAGTGAGGCAAAATCAGAGATGCTCTTTGAAATATAATTATGGCAACCATATGGATGGAAAGAAGAGGGGAAAGAGAGGAACAGCCAATGTAGAATGGCAGCAAGAGAAATGGGAAATGAGAGGCAGCTGCTGGAGACAGGGTACATGTAGAACTGACGGGACTTGGAAACTGACCAGAGGCAAAGGTAACTCTGACATCTTAGGCAATTTTAAAAAGAGCATTCAACTCAGTAACCCTGACGCCACTCCTCTTTCTATAATGGTATAGAGGCGACACACGTTAAAGTAAAATATTAAAACAAATAAAGGTTTCCAAAAAGTTTCTCCAATAGGATTTGAGCTAGACTGCCATTTGATTTTTGTCTTGTTCTTGAATTATTGCTTAAAGCCTTCGTCTGGCATATTTGGCATATTTGATGTTTTAAAATCAATTCCATCCCACACCTACCCCACCCCAGTGCTTGTTCTTCCTTTATTCTACCTTCTCCCCCAGATTTATTCTACTTCCTTCTCTGCCCTACTCTGGGGGAATGATGGCTATGTCTGTATCACCCAAACCCTCTTGCCTTCTGGCTTCCTATTGGATTTGGCCAATGAGAAGCATCAGCAGGAGATCAGAGGGCAGAAAGAGAGAAAGTACATTAGTTCTCTATTCCTGCTGTAATAAATGACCGCAAACAACACTAATCGATTGTCTTACAGTTCTGGAGTCAGAAGTCTGAAATCGGTTTGTTTCACTGGGTTAAAATCAAAGTACCATGTCAGCAGGGCTGGTTCCATTTGGAGACTCTGGGGTAGGAACCCATTTCGTTTCCTTTTCCAGCTTCTAGAAACTCCTTGGCTTATATTTCCTTCCTCCATCTTCAAAGCCAGCAGCTTAGCACCTTCTGTCCTCTCTGACCTCTGCTTCTGTCTTGCATTTCTCTCTCAGACTTTGACCTTTGTGATTATATTAGGCCCACCCAAACAATCCTGGATAATCGTCCCATCTCAAGATCCTTAAGGTAAGCACATCTGCAAAATCCTTTTTGCCATGTAAGGGAACATAACACAGATTCCAGGGACTAGGAGGTGGACATCTGGGGATGGGGGACATTATTCTGTCTGCCACAGAGAGGTTGGGGTATTTCTTACCCTTTGCTCCTGCCTTGGTGCTGTGGGCCTGGCAGCATTCCTTCCCGCTACAGCTCCAGCTGTAGACAGGCAGCCTCTCTTTCATGGCGCCAGCTCTCACTCAGCCCCTGTAACTTCTTTTCCTCCCTGATGTCTTTCAGACTAGAGGTGGTAACAGCACTCACCATATTTATCCTTCATTGCCTCAACAGCCCTCTTTGATTGCATTAACCCTGCCCATTCTTCGAAAACAGTCCCATCATTAAATTATCTTCAAAATCCCAGCTAACCGATGTCCCCGCCACCCATCTTGGTGTACCTTTTCATGCTCATTCATGCTGTTAACTTGTCAGGTCTAGGACTGGTGCACACACAGTCTGAGAGAGAGATGTAAAGACAGAAGCAGAGGTCAGAGAGGAGAGAAGGTGCTAAAAAGTTGAAATGTAAATGCAATATGCAAGACAGTTAGCTTCAGGAAAACAAGGAATTGTTATCATGAGTCAGTATAGAAGTCATTGCACAAAGCCTAATGCTTATCCAGAAAATAAATGTATCTGATTAGGTAAGTATAAATAATAATAATCCCGCATTTTCTCTCAATTACATCCAAGGAAGAGAAATAACAGCTCATACAGAGTTCACAATAGAAAGTTTCCTCTTTGATTTCCTTTTTGTTTATTTTTCAGTCAACTAGGGAAACTGACTTCATGACCTAATATAAGTGATTTCTGAGCAACTGGATAAGCTAGCTGAGCTGCCAGTGATAGCTTTCTATTCTTGGGCCGATAATTTTAAGATATTGCCCCAGTTTCTTTTCACCTGAGCAGTCAAACTAGCATATGAAAAATGTAATGTCGGTAGTTATTTTTCCTTTGTAGAAAATGTTTTGCTCCAACCAGCTTGTCTTTAAAATCTCTTTCTTCACATTCATGTCTGTTGCCACACTTGCGGTTATTTCTCTGTATTAGTTTAGGGTTTGGATTATCTGCCCAACATTCATGAGATTCTTTTCCTAAGAACTTCATCTAAAATCATGGAATACAAAATACCATTCATGTCCTAAAAGAATTTCTATCAGGCAGTGCTTATCAAAAAGAAGAGTTGTTTTTGTTTTGTTTTGTTTCATTTTTAACCTCTCAATGATATTTCCAGAAAAATATCATTTGCCTCATTTTCCCATTTAATACACCCTCAGAAGCTCAACCGCTTCTCTCCCAGGTTCATTATGAAAAATTTATTACTTTTTTTATCTCTTCTACCATTATTATGATAATTATAATGATCTCTTGTTAATTGTAACTACTATGATTAATAATAGATTACATTTATATATTTAGAGATTACAAGGCACTTCCCATATATTATTTGATCATGATCAAACCTGGTTGACATATATTATGAAACCAAATTAGAATTTTATTATAAACCTTGTTTACATTTGGTTTAAACTCTAAGGAGCATACAGCCAAAAAGATAATTTCTGAAAAATGCCTTTTTTCAAACATTCATCCATCTGTTGAACAGATATATGTGGTTATTTCCCACGTGACAGAGTTCCT
This sequence comes from Pan troglodytes, assembly GCF_028858775.2. NCBI lineage: Eukaryota > Metazoa > Chordata > Mammalia > Primates > Hominidae > Pan > Pan troglodytes. Next base: position 87,447,801 of record NC_072404.2, on the reverse strand, counting down.
GTCCTTGGAGAGCTTACAATATTATTGGCAAAGGTCAATACTTCTAAAGAAATGCACAGAAAAGGCACCCAACCCAGACTGCTGGGATCATAAAAGGCTGTCTGGATGATATCATCCCTGAAGTTTGGTTCCTAAAAGATAAGTAGGATTTCCCTTTTTGAAGTGCGGAGAAGGAGGACTCAGATTCTAGCAAAAAGAACAGCACAGAGAAAGGCACCAAAAAGGAAACATGCCAAATACCTTAGAAAGGTAGGAAGGGCCAGACGCAGTAGCTCACGCCTGTAATCGTAGCACTTTGGGAGGCTAAAAACGGGTGGATCACTTGAGCTCAGTAATTCAAGACCAGCCTGGGCAACATGGCGAAACCCCGTCTTTACCAAAAATATAAAAATTAGTCAGACATGGTAGTGCACGCCTGTGGTCCCAGCTACTTGGGGGGCTGAGGCAGGAGGATTGCTTGAACCTGGGAGGTCAATGTTGCAGCGAGCCGAGATCACGCCACTGCACTCCAGCCTGGGTGACAAAGTGAGACCCTGTCTCAAAAATAATAATAATAATAATAATGGGAAGTGATCACCCAGAGAGCATGCATAGAGCTAGGGGAGGGGAAAACTTAAAAGAATTAAACATAAACCCCAGTTAAGAGCCCTACAAGAGACCGGGTGCGGTGCCTTACACCTGTAATCCCAGCACTTTGGGAGGCCAAGGCAGGTAGATCATCTTAGGTCAGGAATTCAAGACCAGCCTGGCCAACATGGTAAAACCCTCTCTACTGAAAATACAAAAAATTAGCCGAGCGTGGTGGAGTGCGCCTGTAATCCCAGCTACTCGGGAGGCTGAGGCAGGATAATCACTCAAGCCTACGAAGTGGAGGTTGCACTGGGCCAAGAACGTGCCACTGCACTCCAGCCTGGGCAACAGAGTGAAACTCCATCTCAAAAAAAAAAAAAAAAAAAAACATTAAAAATTAAAAAAAAAAAGAGCCCTAGAAGAGTAAGGAGATTTAGAAAGAAGCTATCTAATAAAATTCTCTGTATGAGATTAATATCAGTAACAGTTGACAAGGAAAAAGGAAGGAATCAGTGAGGAAGATACCAGATCATAATTTAGAGCTCAACTACTTCCACAGTAGGGATACCGTGTCATCTTCCAATTTTACTTATATTTTCACATTTTAATTTAGAGGATTTTTGTAAATAGAAATGGAGGCTCCGGAAGGGAGAGCTCCCCCTAAATCTTTGCTAAAGCCAGCTCCCTGATATGAATGTCCAGACAAGGCCACACTCCCACCATAGGATACTGTGCTCAAGTCAATGGCCGGATATTTTCTGAGCTGTGACTACATCTTTTCTAAACACAAATAATAACAACACCAAAGAAGGTGTACCACCTGCATCAAGTGGTGAATTCTCAGAATCCTGCAGCAGCCTTTCACTTCCAATAGCAGCTTTTTCCCCTCACCTTTGTGACCCTCCTAAGCAGGTTATGTGCTTAGGCAGAACCTTGGTGAAGGATTCTTCTCTCTTCTGTGCATCCATAAGGGTCATTTCACACTTCTGCTTGGATGAAGTTTCTCAAGAGATGCTGGGACTTTTTTGGGTTTGATTTTGTTTTGTTTGTGTGTGTGTGTGTGTGAGTTTTATTATTTTGTTTTGTTTTAGAGATAAGTCCTCACACTTGTTCCCCAGGCTGGAATACAGAGGTGCAATCATGGCTCACTGCAGCCTCGAACTCCTGGGCTCAAGTGATCCTCCCACCTCAGCCTCCTGAGTAGCTAGGCATGCACCACCACACCTGGCAAATGTTTTTTATTTTTGGTAGAGATGCGGGTTTTGCCATGTGTTTCAGGCTAGTCTTGAATTCCTGGACTCAAGCAGTCCTCCCACTTCGGCCTTCCAAAGAACTGAGATTATAGGCATGAGCCAACATGCCCAGCCTGTTTTCTGTTTAAGTGATTACTGTCTAAAACATAGTATAAAGAGAGTCTCAGACAGTTTTCAATACATAAATGAATTGAAGCAAATAAAATTCACAGTTCTGGTGCTCTCAAACATGTGTTTCAGTTTCCAATTGGATTAGAAGTTTTCTCTCTGGAAAAACCTGCTAATTTTATGGGCTCCTGTGCCTTGCTGAGGCAACTGAGCCTAACAGTTTATAACAAAAGCCAGGCCCTGTAATAGGCCCTTGGAACCCATCTAATTCAATCGCGATCTAATGAAAGAAATGGGAAGGTTAATGAAAACATTCAGTGTAACCCCTTGAAAAATATTCTTCCTGTAATGGTTATTAAATAATATTGAACAAAGTTAATCATGAAAACAGCCAGTAGATATTAAAGATCACCATCAAGTTGGAAATCAGCCTGTCCTTTGTTCCATCAGGGCCGTTAGGGCACAGGCATCCCAGCGTCAGAGCACCCATAACAATGACTGCAGCAGCAAAGACCCTAATTCTGACTTTCCCTTTTCCTGGAACTTCATTATTTCATTCAGACTCAGCCTCCATTCCTCTTACTCTCAATCCTAGCATTTGTTTCCTATAACTTTACCTGTCACTACCAATGTATGTAGGTCACCAGTACTGAAGCCTCATTTGGTCTCCTGTAAGTACCATTGAAATTGTCATGATTTGGATGAAACTGCGTAAGGCAGTATTTCAAGAAAGCTTGAAGTATGCTGAGGTGCCCTAAAGCTTAACTTACACGGCATGCAAATGAAGACGTTTACTATCGCTGAAAGGCAAACCAAACATTCATTGACTCAACTGTGATTAACCGAGGGCCTACTTCTCAGGAACTGTGGCAGGTATAGATGACACAGAGACAATAGGTGTGTTCTCTGTCCATGAGGGGTCTAGTGTCAGTGGGAGAAACCAGCCTATAAGGGAGGAACGATGATGGCATTAGCCTGTGACCTCAGATCATTAGCCACAAAAATCGTCCATAGCTAAGTCCATCATGAAATAAGGAATAGAGATTATTCATGATTTATTGGTATAATATTCCAAAGAAGCTCAATTCCTCATACCTAGTTATAATCTGGGATCACTTTAGTCATATATGATCATGCAAAATAGGCTCTTAGGATGCAATGGTAACATGAGGGCAATTAACTGATTACAACCAGGTAAGCACGTTTGTAACGATGTCCAAGCAACCCTTTGAGCTGGGACTGCCATGACTCATGGCTAAAGTAAATCCAGGATTTAATCTAATTCTTATAAATATTTCATTGAGACAAGCCAAATACTTTATATATGACTTGGCTACAAAAATGCATACAGTACAGAGTTTAAATTTTTTCTTACAACCTGAACTATTAACAACATAAGGAATTATGAGATGTTTGCCTTCTCCTGCCTTGGCCTTCCATAGGCAAAAAAAGAAAAAGTTTTTTACCTGGAAAGCCCCAAGCAAGTTCAAAGATTTGGTGTTTTGTTAAAGAAAAATCTGCTATGATGTATGAGCAGAAATGTGTGAGTAGGAATGCAGAACTTACTAGGCGGGGCCCTGGACAGAGCAGTTATCCCACTCCGCCTTGTCCCTGTGACATTACTCTAAGGTTGTTAGTTGCCCCAAGGGGACCACAGATAAAAGTATTTCTTCCATAGGAAAAAAATGAGTGCTTAGAATTCCTCTTAAGTCCTTTGGTCAGTTTCCTAAATTTGGCATTTCCTTGACCCACATAATGCAGTGCACACAGAGACTCCTGAATTACCTTTATCTGGTTTTGGTATCTCTGTCTGTCTGTCTCTCTCTCTCTCTCTCTCTCTCTCTCCCCCTCCCTCCCTCCCCCGCCCCCCCCACCATCTCCCTCTCCCTCTCAACTGGAACTTGATATTTTAAAAATACTCTAAGAATGAGTGGAGATCTTAGAAGTTTCATTTTAGTAAGATAGCTCAGTTGAAGATAGCTCTGTGGCAGAGAGAGTATAGAAAGAGACTACATCAGAGTCACAGTTGGTCTTTTTCTTCATTTCTAAAAGAGCTGCGAATTTTCTATTGGTTTTAAAAAATTAATTCTCCCAATTGTGATAGCGGAAAGTGACACTCTTTTGTCACACACTGGCCACTGCACTGAAGTCAGATGAGGTCGGAAAGTAGGAAAGTAACAAGAGAACCTCTTGCCCCACCTCCTGCTGTCACCCTGATAAGTCGATCTTCTTATATATCCAGATGACAGTGAAAGAGATCACATCCCAAATTTATTTAGGGAGTTCCAGTTAAAATTATTATACAGAATACTGATATTGGAATGAAAATGAAAATTCAACCCTTTCACAGTTCATACTGTTCCAAAGAGAGATGGAAGTCTTGAAGCCAGGTCTGGACTGAGTCTGTTGCCATTGAAACCAGGTCCCCGTGAGTCAGCCCACTTTTAAAATAATGCCCAGAGTGCTTTGCAACGGTCAGAGTCTATGTCAGCAGCAGCATTTTCATTCCATTACCTAACCACCACCAGCCCCTAGAAATGTTTTTTCCTCGATTTAGTAAGATCTTGAACTATTCCCAAACTTCCGTTGCTCCAAAATGAGGCAGAAAATCAGTAGACACAACCCTCACCACCCAATGGCACTGATACCCTGGAATGGGGAAAGGGCATAGGTGAGATTCAGCATGTATCAGAGCCTCTCCCTCTGAGGGGACCCTACATGGAAAGCCGAAATTATGGAAATCTGCCAGGTGAAGAGGTCAGCCCAGGCTCCTGGGAACCCAATAAAAATAATGTCCCTGACTTCCCAGAGCCTCATTCCTGAGGCCCCCACAGAGGGGACTTCAGCTCAGCCCTTGCGCAGCCCCTAAACCCCTCTGCTTCTCCTCCTCCCACGTAGCTTTCAAACCACCCCTTCTCTCCTCCACACTAATGCCTTCTCCTTTAAGTCTCATAAGTTCCTTGTAGGGAAAAGGGAAAATAAACACACAAGTGAATGAAAACTTCAAATTTTCTAAGTCTTGCTAAACTCAAGTATGGGACCAGAGTCAAAAGACGGGACTATTTCTATCACAATACAAGATCCCTTTTGCCCTCCACATGGTTTTTGGTTAAAATATCAGTCTCAGGACACAAGTAACCACAAGGCGGCAGTGGCTGTCAAGATTCGATTTGGGGTTCGAGAGGGTTTATACCTCCCTCTCCCATGGGTTCAAGATAACCCATGTGGAAGTACTTCACTCATTCACCAATATATTCAGTGCACCTCATCCAGACACACAGTTAAAGGAGACCCAGACTCTATGTCATTGTCCTCATCATCTCCTTCCCCACAGCCTCCTAATGTCTCACTTGGATAGACAATGTGACAACGCTGCAACTCAACTCCCTTCCTCAGTCTTTCACCTTTCTCTTCTTCCACTTTCCATAGTGAGGTCGCAGGGAGATTTCTAACCACCACTCAGCTTCCCTGGTCAGGTTACCCCATGCTTAACTTTTTAGTGCCTTGCCATTGCCTTTAAAATAAAACCTAAACTCCTGAACAGTATAATAAACTACTGACAGTTTCCCAAATATACCATTCCCTCAAACTTTGCAGCCTTTGCATATGCTACTCTCTCGGCCTAGAATGCTTTCCTCTTTGCCTAGGGAACTCCTACTGGCACTTCAAAACTCAACTGATATGTCACCACCTCCTGGCAGCTCTCCCTGACTACCCACCACCCCCACTTTCTGGGTTAGATGTCTGTTCTTTCTGTGCCCTTAGTACTTTGTGAATGCCTCTGTCATAGCAAAGATACATTGAGTAGTAATAGCCTTATTTACCCATTTTCTTCCCAACTAGACTGAGAACTTACTGTACATAGAAATGATACCATTTCTTTCTATATCCCCAGTTGACTGTCTGGTACATAACAGGTGCTCAGAAATTATTTACTGAATGAAGACACTCAAAACCTAGGAGGGAAGACAGAGACTCATGAATCTGTAATGAGGCATAATAATCAGAGTGGGGTGCCATTACTACTGAACAGAGAGAGTGGACATCTCTGCTTGTGAAGAGCATAGAGTCGAGGAAGGCACCCATAGGAGAAGATTCTTATTACCTTCAGAAAGAACAAGAAATCACCAGGCCTGTGGGGAGGAGGAGAAAAAAGAACAGCAGTATGTGTACAGGCCTGAATGCTTCAGTCAGCATGACACATTTGGCAAGCTTTTCCTTAGAAGGATTACTCTGGTGACAATGAAAAGAGGTTGGCGGGAGAGGGACAGGGGAATACTGGAATAACCATGTAAAGGCCTGAATTGAGCTTGTGAGCGATGGGATACATATGAGGACAGGGACAGATGCAGAGAAGTTGAGAAAACAAGGAGTGTAGCGTGACCCCCAGGTTTCTGCTTGGATGAATGGTGTTGCCATTAACCAGGATTGGGAATTAAGAGGAAGAACCACTTTGGGAGAAAGGTAGTTAGCCCTGTCTACTGCTTCTACTGCTGTTGAGTTAGAGTTGCTGTTGGACAGACAATGAGGTGACGATGTTTAGTAATCAGCTGGACGTGTGAGTCTGAAGCTCAGAAGAGAGTCTAGCCAGGAAGGAACACTTTTTCTATATGTAACTTCATTGGAACTGCTATTTTACTTTTTCAGTTTAATTCTGTGCCATGAGGTTTCTGTTGTGGGAGAGGGCTACTGGGGGAGGGATAATTGGTCCCATTTCTGCCTCTGGCTTAGATACGTGGCCTCTGGCAAACTATTCAAGTTATGCCCGTTGCCTCAGAGGAAAGGAGACAATTAAGGAAACCTGAAGAAAGCTACTGGCCCTAAAACAGTTAAGTTACTTCCGTCTTCTTGGTTTTTCTGTGGAATGTGGAAGTCATACCAGTGAGGTAAACCTCATCCACTGCCCCAAATCCATACTTCTAAAGGCAGCTGAGTATATAAAGGAAGGTCTTTACCTTCATTACAGTGGAACCCTTACCACTTAGAGAATCATCCTTAGGTAGAGATGTCATTTCCTTGCTACAACAAACATGTTCTTCCCCCGCCCCCCCGACTTTGGGGGTCTTGTTTTCAGGCTCTCCTGCCATTGTGATGGAAAATTTGTGTTCCTATTCTCAGCCAGCCTGCAGCATCCACACTGATAATGATTAGCTATAGAGAGTTTTTCTACAGTTCTGTTTGCATTACAGAGTTTAGACTGAGATCTGCTTTAAGGGACCTAACTAAAATAGCATTTTTGCAAAGCAACTCGTTGTGCTTTTGCTGGTTAATTTGTCTTATGTTACTTGCACTGAGATGAGACATTTTTTAATTCAAGGGTTCCTGACAGTAATGGTACTGTGGGAGTTACATGATGTGCTCATGGTTGAACCTCTTTTATTTCAACTATCTATTCACAAACGCCAAAAGGGAATTGCTTATGGAACCCAGGCATTTCTGAAAATTCAGGAGGAATTGGTATTTAACCAGACAGCTTCTGGCAATCAAGTGTGAGCATGGCAAAGATGTAGCCAGGGCATTAGTCATGTGGAGAGAATGGAGAATCTCATTTTTAATTCAAGGGGCTGTGATAGAAAACTCATCATCAAATGTGAATATCAACCAACCACTGTTTACAAAGAAGGCAATATCACAACAGCACCCAGGGAAATTTAAATGATACATACCAAAAATTCTCAGAGAAGCACAAAAACCAATAAATTTATCCAACATGCTGAATTGGATGCTGCACTGAGTTGACAGTTGGCAATAGAATCAATGAAAAGCCCTTAAAATGTTTACTTTTTGATTCAAAGCAAAGATGCCAGGTTATTTTGAATTTTTGTATCAGATATATTCCCTAATTTTTAAAACAATGCTAACTAGTTTACAGTCTCTGTCATCATAAGTAATAAGTAACATAATAAGTAACATATGGCTGCAGTCTTTGTGGTCTGATATTTTCATTTCTGTAAAGGTAAATAAAATTTGGTGATCAGATTCAGGATGCAGCCAGGGATTAGCCTCTTCCAAAAAGCAGCAGGCTGCCACCAACTTGTTCGGATGCTCTCAGGTCATCTAGACATGCTTTTTTTTTAATCTGTTGACAATGCAACTTGAGTAAAACCATCTTTGGCTGACTTAATTTTTCTTTAATCAACAGGTAGGAGATCAAATCATTGAAATCAATGGGGAAAGCACAAGGGACATGACACATGCCAGAGCAATAGAACTCATCAAATCTGGAGGAAGACGAGTGAGGCTGCTGCTCAAGAGAGGCACGGGACAGGTCCCAGAATATGGTGCGTTTCACGTTTTAATTCACCCTTTTGCTCTTCCTTCTGTGAACCATAAATGCTTATGGTTATTTATAAAACTACATCAGTTCTCTATTTCTACCTAAATATATATTTAGCTATCAATAGGTATATATATATACATACACACACACACACACACACACACACACACGTATGTTTATGCCCAGGAAATAAATGTGTGTGAACTCTATCTTTTGCTCCCTCCATTAAGGAATGTTTAAAATATGAAATGTAGGACCTTTCAGGGCATCTGTGAGTGTGCGAGGAGATCTAGCACCACTTAAATATTAGAACTGTTACAATTTGACTGATAGTCCACTGTTCATTTGAGTACACAGTAATTTAGCAATTATTTCCTAACATTGTTTATGCATCAGACTATCTCAAAGGATTTGTAACTGGGGCCAGAGACAAGCAACATATCTTCAGGGTGTGAAGTTTAAAATGTAAACTTCAGTTCACGCAATGGTTGCATTTCTTTGACATTTAGGAATTATTCTGAAAATTCACTCCTGTGTTGTGTTTCTGTATGCTTTTGAGGAAGGCTTTAAAGCATGTTTTGATTCACGGATTTGTCTTCAAACATCTTTAAAGTTGTTGTTTCCCAGCAGCCCATTATAGACACTACTGACAGCATAGCTCTAGTGTATCCAAAACAGCTGAGTGGTCATTACATGAAAAGCACCGAAACCTGAGGTGGTCTTTAAAGATAATCTCAGTGAATGACAGACAGAAACAGATGGGCATACAGACACATCAGACTAGTGCAGATAATACCTGTTCAGATTAGGAAAACAAGATCTAACTGCTGACCTGAATAATGAGCTCTAAGTTGATTAAGATAAATTGACTCACTTTCATCCTTCTATCACCTACCCAAAAAAAAAAAAAAGATTTCTAGGGTGGGCGCAGTGGCTCACACCTGTAATCCCAGCACTTTGGGAGGCCTAGGCAGGCGGATCACCTGAGGTCAGGAGTTCAAGACCAGCCTGACCAACATGGAGAAACCCCGTCTCTACTAAAAATACAAAATTAGCCGGGCATGGTGGCACATGCCTATAATCCCATGTACTCGGGAGGCTGAAGCAGAAGAATCGCTTGAACCCAGGAGGCGGAGATTGCAGTGAGCTGAGACCACACCATTGCACTCCAGTCTGGGCAACAAGAGCGAAACTCTGTCTCAAAAAAAAAAAAAAATCTAAAGAGTACTTTTCATTTCAGATTATTCTTTTTGCATACATTGTCTAAATAGCTAATATCTCCTTACTTAGCAGGGCAGATCTATATCCTGAGTTCAAATGAAATATCTAAACTCAAAGACCTTAAATGCGTTGTTTCCAGCATCTTGTGCACCCCTCAAAGCGTACAGAGAGAGCTAGCAAGCCTTCACAGTGAGTCAAAAAGCATTCAGAAGTTTCTGCAGGGCTGGCTCTAGGCCCAAGGAAACATTTCATTCCAGATTCCTCCCCTTAATGCTTGGATCTAATAAAATATTTTTAAATATATATATATATATTATCAATAAGCACAGGCATGATCCTGCTAAAATGTACCAGCATTAATCCCTTTGTAAAGAATCTGAACTCTTGGAATAGAATAACCTTTTGCACTCTAGAGCATTGACTGATTCAGTAATATCAAAGTGACCTGTGAAATTCTATCACTTCTAAAACATACCACCTTTAATGGTATGCTTCACTCCATGGTGAGACCTGAATATTATCTATAACCAGACATTTTCAGAGTTAATGTTGTTCTAACAAGTTTATCTTTAAAAAGTTAATCTAACCAGCATGACTATCCTGAGCTTTTCATTTTTCTGTAGAATAACTATTGGTCCCCACTTTCTCAGCATCCACCACATCAGCTGCTTGTCTGTAGTAAGCAAGTAGAACATACTACTGATCAGCCTGTGGCATAACTCAAACTGTAATGAACAAATGTGAAGCCACCTCAAGCTATCATGAAGAAGAAATAAAAACATGTTTTTGAACAAGACAAAAATTCAAGATCATGTCAACATTATTTCGTTAATTCTTAACATCACCTAAAAATATATGATTACAGTGAAATTCTCAAATTAACCAGAGTTTTTTAAATATCCAGGCACACCATTTTTTTTTTTTTTTTTTTTTTTGAAACAAGGTCTCTGTCGCCCAGACTGGAGTGGAGTGGTGTGATCTTGGTTCACTGCAACCTCTGCTAACCAGGCTCAAGCGATTCTTCAGCCTCAGCCTTCCGAGTAGCTGGGACTACAGGTGCAAGCCACCAATGCCCAGCTAATTGTTTGTATTTTTGTAGAGATGGGGTTTCACCATGTTGCCCAGGATGGTCTTGAACTCCTGGGCTCAGAACAATCTGCCCATCTCAGCCTTCCAAAGTGCTGGTATTACAGGCGTGAGCCACCGCACCCAGCCTGGGCACGCTTTTGAGTGGCTAATCATCAGCATTGTTAACTGTAGCAATATTGCAGAATTTCTTCTAAATATATTCCTCTAAAGTGGAACATTAAATCATACTTGCTAGTAATATTAGCACTTGTCTGCTACTTTTGATATTAAATTGAGATGGATTTTGACTGTAAAAACTTTAGAGATGATATCACAAAACAAAGAACTTAATAGCATAGAACAATCTCCTTTAAGGAAGTAAAACAATAGTCAAACTAGATAAATGTTAGTTGTCTGGCAAAATCTAAGCTGAAAGGTGCTTGGTTATGCATAAGAAACCAAGATTAAGGATCATAGCATCTTTGAGGATAATGTCATCAAGTAATATTTCTGGAATTTCATAGTGACTGATGGGTGGGCAGATGGGGCCCAGGAGTCCCCAAGACCACCTTCACATTTAGAGATTTTCTAGGAGGCCTCCTGGGGCACAGAATATAACTGTGCTCACAGCTAAGATTTATTACATCAGCAGGTGTAGTGGCTCACGCCTGTAATCCCAGCATTTTGGGAGGCCAAGGTGGGCAGATCACGAGGTCAGGAGATCGAGACCATCCTGGCTAACACGGTGAAACCCCGTCTCTACTAAAAATACAAAAAATTAGCCGGGTGTGGTGGTGGGCACCTGTAGTCCCAGCTACTCAGGAGGCTGAGGCAGGAGAATGGCATGAACCTGGGAGGCGGAGCTTGCAGTGAGCAGAGATCGTGCCACTGCACTCCAGCCTGGGTGACAGAGCGAGACTCCGTCTCAAAAAAAAAAAAAAAAAAAAAAGATTTATTACATCAATATAGTGAAAATACACATTGGGCTCACAAGGGAAAAGACACAGGCGGGGTCTGGAGGAATCCACATACAGGCTTCCATATGCTGTCTCTCTCACACAAGGTGTCACCCAGAACACTCTTTCCACCCAGCAACAAAAATGCAGCAACGTATGTGTGACATTGCTGCTCAAGAAAATTCCCTGGAGACTCAGTGCCCAAGGTTTTCACTAGAGCCGGTGATGCAGGGACCCTCTGCCCAGCACATACCACACTTCCAGACTCCCAGAAGCAAAGCAGGTTCAGCACAAACCACACTGATTGTACAAACAGTTTAGATACAGCGAGACATGCTTATAATTTAGTAAAATGTTTACATTAGCTTAGGGGATGATTTACCAGTCACATTTCCAGGCACCAGCCAATGGCCAACCTCGAAAGCTGGCCTTTCTAAGGAGAGCAGTCTCAGGCCTGCTCTGTTAACCTTTTCTTCACCAGAAGCAAGCCAGAGAAGTGGCCACATCTATGAACTACACAAGTGACCACTACATACAAGGAGTGCCCACTGCTAGGAACACCATAATTCCTCCAGCATCAAATAGATTATATCATGAAACAGAATTTCTTGTCTTCTTTCACCAACTTTATGCTTTCATTTAAAGAAAGAATTCTTTTTGTCTAAGATAAACGAGAGTATATCTTAATAAATTCTTAAGTAGCAGAATTGGGTAACAGCAAAATAATAGCAACAATTAACAACAAAAGAAAAGTGCTAATGGAAAAGGAAAATTAAATACTTGAGTTTAACCAGTAGATATAGCCAAGAATATAATCCTACTTTTTCCTAATGCACCCTAATCATGGGAAAACTGATTTTTTTTTTAACCACTCCCTGTGGAAGGATTTCAACCAGTCCTCCTTTTGATATCCCTAGGATTCAAAATTCAGGACAGCTTTGAAGCAAGACCCTTATCTGGACTTCTGGACATGTCAAGAAAAAGCTGATTTCAGTCAAGAGAAATAAAATTTCTCACTCTGAGTTCTTAAGGTGATCTGTGACCGAGAGATAAGCCTAGGTACAATTGAAAAAATACCAAAGGCGATCTGTCAGAGCATTGACTAAACAAAATCAGCATGACTCCAAGTGAGCTGGGGGAAGGAGTAAACATGCTGCAAATATGTCATCTCTAATTACCCAAAGACTAAACGTCAGGTGACACCTCAGCCAATTCAGAGGTAGAAATCAACAAATGCCACCCCGAAAGTAGTGGCTGCACACAGAGGTTGTGGAGCAGCTGCAAGAGGAGTCGGAAAATGATAAGGGCTTTGAAGGAGGAGTTGCTTTCATAGTTAAGTCCTTGAAAGACAAGCTCAGGAGATAGATACTTCAACTCCACTCCAGTCCTCAGGATAAGAATTTGTTGATTGTAAACTCAGTGGGAAGCGTGAGTTCCCCTCCCCTGATACACACCTCAATGCCATACTGAGAAGAGAATCAGAAGACGCATCAAAAGCAGTGCCCTCCTTCACCCTGGTTATTGCTATTCAAATGAAATCCACAAAGGTTAAGAGAAAAGGAAGTATGCATCATGGTTGTAAAACTGCACAGGAATAAATTATACAGATTAGCTCCCTGCCTTGAAATGCAGGCTTCCTTCATTAGCATTCAAAGAGTACAACACGAACATACACTTGATTTATCAACTGAGCCACAGAGTCAGGGCCAAGGTAAATAGAGGTGCCGCTGGATGAAAAAATTCCCAACATAAGCAGTTCAGACCAAAGTGGAGCCTTTCCCTTGTTAATGACTGCTGTTCAAAGTTAATCAGAATAAAGCAAAATATAATAGGAACATGCATTTTAGTCTGGGTTGGTGCTCTGGCCTGTTTATTCTCTTAAAAAGCCATGGGGCAGGGCTTTATGAATAGAACACTGAAGAGAGTCCAGTTGTAAGTGGGAGTCTCGGTGGTCTTAGGAGGCCAGGCAGGGTTAAAAAGGATGAAGCAGAAATCTCACAATGAAAATGGCCCAGCGACAACTAATGCCACATACCCACACAAAGGGGGAGAAACAGCCAATCAGTGAATTATACTTCTGCCTACGCTTTCATTTTCAAAGTTAATCGTTTCTTTAATATAATAGGTTTTGGCTTGACTACAAGCACTTGGTAAATGAAATTGTTTACATTTTGTAAGTATAATAAAACTGCACTAATTGGAGAAACAGATCGATCTGAGCTAGTGACTATAGGTAAAGAAATGAATGGATCAAACAGTTGTTTAGTTAAAAGTCTTCCTTTAATCAGTAAGTTAAAATGACTTACAACAATTATATTAGAGCAGCAGGTGAAGCAGTACTGGCCTCTATGTAGATAGCAATAAGTAATGGTCATTTGTTTATTCTTCTTTAAGAACATATATTGCCAGCCAGGCGGGGTGGCTCACACCTCTAATCCTAACACTTTGGGAGGCCAAGGCAGGAGGACTGCTTGAGCCTAGGAGTTCAACAGAAGAGGCAACATAGGGAGACCTTGTCTCTACAAAAAAATTAGCCAAGTGTGGTGGCATACTCCTGTGGTCCCAGCTACTCAGGAGGATCACTTAAGCACAGGAAGTTGAGAATGCAATGAGCCATGATCGTGCCACTGCATACCAGCCTGGGCGACAGAGCAAGACCCCATCTCAAAAGAAAGAAAAAATATTGCCAAGTAAACGTTATAAGTATGCCATTATAATCTTTTTTGCTATTATCTGCTGAGTACATCCTTTCTTCCCTCTAATGATACAAAAATAAACTCCAGACAATATATTCCTACCAAGTACTCTATATGGAACAAATCCTGTGATTAATATTATTAGTTGAAATAATTAGTTTTTCCTCAACTAAATCAGATTTACTTAACACCTACTAGGTGCAGGATGCTTTGCAGGCACTGAAGGTAAAATGTAGTCCTGGTCCTCAGTGAGCTGACACTAATAATGAAGAAATGTGTTTTTAGCAGAGTAGTGACTCATAAAAAGGTCTCAAAGGATCTGCTCTCAAGAAAAACATTTAAATGGGTTTTATTAATTATTTGTAGAATTTAACAAGTACTTCTAGAGTGTTAAGAATCCTTGAAGAGCACTTGGCTTCTTCAGTTTGTTAAGAATTTCCTTTATAATATTTGTACTAATAATTAGTAGTTTTTCTGAAGAAAGAACTTGCTGAGTGGGGGTAAATCTCTACTGAGACCTTGTCTGAATTATTCTAAATTATAATTTAATGAGCCAAAACTTCATCTATCAAATTCACTCTTCCCCTCCGGTGGCCATCAGCCACTTCTGGGAGCCCGGACGTGTTACCTCACACTCTGGGTCTGCCTTGGTGTGCTGACGTGCCTCCTCAATAAAAGACAAAGGACGGTCACCACTGCCCTAACCTGTTCCTCAGAGACCACGTTGATGGAAGTTTTAAGTGGCACCATAGCCTTGGCACTAATTCACCTGCATTTTTAATAGGGCAAAAGGTGGCTTGCTGCAATAATAAATTCTGAAATTCAATTTCAGCTTCTGACATTCACGGTTGAGCGTATCTTCCTTTTCCATGAGAGCTTCCACAAATCACTCAAGAACACCTTCCACCACGCAATAGAAAATGATAAAGCACCTAGGGAAGGGGACAGAATGTCTGGCAGAACCTTGGGTTACATCATACAGAGAACAGGGTTCTTCCTAGCTGAAAGGCTCAGGATGCTCTCTGCAGCATGTAGGCAACCCCAGGAAATCCGCTAACCATAAAACCTGCAGTAAATAAGTTCTTGCTTCATGGAGCCAGAGACAGGGGCTTTCTTTTTTTTCTGGCAGCGGGGACAGGGTCTGGCTCTGTAGTCCAGGCTGGAGTACAACGGTGTGATCTCAGCTCACTGCAGACTCCACCTCCCAGGTTCAAGCGATCCTCCTGCTTCAGCCTCCTGAGTAGCTGGGACTACAGGTATGCACCACCATGCCCAACTAATTTTTTGTATTTTTAGTAGAGACCGGGTTTCACCATGTTGGCTAGGCTGGTCTCAAACTCCTGACCTCAGGTGATCTGCCCTCCTTAGCCTCCCAAAGTGCTGGGATTACAGGCATGAGCCACCAGGCCCAGCCAGGGGCTTTCTTAAAGAACACAACACTGAATTCCTTTTCCCTGATGCTCAGCCAAAACCTCATTTGTTATCGTAAGTGATTTTAGGATGAGGATGAAATCACATTTCTTCCTATTGTTTTATTGAAAATCATGGACTATAATGATATTTCTTCTTTTTTACATATTCTTACATGATTTGCAACAAGCATTTTTCTTTTTAAGGATATTTTGTGCCCTGCCCACAACCTGCAAGTCCTAACTTGTTAGGTATTTAAGACTCTGATAAAAATATATTAGACCAGACCGGGTACAGTGGCTCATGCCTGTAATCCTAGCACTTTGGGAGGCCGAGGTGAGTGGATCACCTGAGGTCAGGAATTCTAAACCAGCCTGGCCAACATGGTGAAACCCCATCTCTACTAAAAATACAAAAATCAGCCAGGTGTGGTGGCACATGCCTGAAATCAGCCGGGTGTGGTGGCATTTGCCTGTAATCCTAGCTACTCGGGAGGCTGAGGCAGGAGAATTAGTTTGAACCTGGGAGGCAGAGGTTTCAGTGAGCCAAGATCACGCCATTGCACTCCAGCCTGGGTGACAGAGTGAGACTCCATCTAAAAAAAAAATATATATATATATATACACACATATATATATACACACATATATATACACATATATACACACATATATATACATATATACACACATATATACATATATACACATATATACATATATACACACATATATACACATATATACACAAACATATATACACACATATATACACACACATATATATACACATATATATATACACATATATATATACACACACATAGGGCAAAAGGTGGCTTGCTGCAATAATAAATTCTGAAATTTAATTTCAGCTTCTGACATTCATGGTTGAGCGTATCTTCCTTTTCCATGAGAGGTTCCACAAATCACTCAAGAACACCTTCCACTGCGTAATAGAAAATGATAAAGCACCTAGGGAAGGGGACAGAATGTCTGTGTGTATATATATATATGTGTGTGTATATATATATACACACACATATATATGTGTGTGTGTGTGTGTGTATGTGTGTGTGTGTTTATAGTGACCAAGAAATCTACCAAGAAGAACCTGTTTAGCTATTAAGGTCCAGCCTTCCTCAATTCCCAAACACTTAAGTCGTGGAGAAGATGAGTGAATAAAGAGGTATTTTTCCCAAACTTCATCAAGAAGAGCACCCATGTACATCTTGGAAAACCTAAAGGTTCCAGCTCCTCCAGTAACCCATCATGAAGAGTCATATTTTAGGATCTAATAGGAACATTCCCTTCCTTGCCCCAACACAAAGTTGAGCTCTCCCGCAAGAGGGCTGCTTTCCCTAAGAGTCCAGGAGAAAAGGCAGCTGTCTCAGTGGAAACATTGCTGAATACTGTAAGAACTATGGGGAAGACCTTACAGAAGTCACCAATTCAAGAAAATTTTTCTTACACAACCGGGGATTGTGGGGTGAGGAGTTGAGATTGAGGATCAAGGGACAAGATCAAATATGGAAACTAAGAAAATCCTAAAATGCAGAAGAGGAGAAAAATTAACACTTCTTTAAGAGGAATCATAAGCCTCTCTCTCTCTCTCTCTCTCTCTCCTCTCTCTTTTCCTCTCTCTCTCTTTCAATCTCTCTCTCTCTCACACACACACATACACACATACACATACACACACACACATACACACACAGTCTTAGAGAAATGATTCAGCCTTTTAAACACACAGATGCCTGCATTCCCTCTCGCTCTCCACATACCCTCTGGAGATTCTGACTGAGTCAGTTCAGTCCAGCACTCTATATTTTTAAAATATTAATACCATTCCAGGGATTTCAGGGAATATCATATCCTGGGGATTGCCAGACGTATCTGCTCTAGCTCTATTGTAAAGGCCAGGCCTGCCGAAGTTTCTACTTGTTGTCCTCTTTCTGTCCATGGCCTCCCACTATTTGAGTGTGCCCCACCCCTTCAGCCTTTGCACATCAAGTCTGAATTGCTCTCCATTCTATGACTTGTCAGCCCTTGCAACTTAGAGAAAGGAAACTAGATTTTCCTCCCATTGTCTTCCCATTTTCCATATCAGGCCTTTTTGACAATCTGAGCTCTCCTCATTACGGAGAGTCTGGCCCTGTAGTTCACAATGTGAGAATGTTGATTCCAGAAAAGGCTTCGAACCTCTCAGCTGGACCCATTAAGAAGTTGGTGCTACATGCCAAAGCTGTTTTCTCCAGTCTCATTTTCTCATGTCTTGAAATAGAGACATTACAGAAAAGATGTTGATCTTAAGGAGTTTAACAACAAAGCCCGGCTGCTCAAAGTACAGTCCAGTATCTTAAGACAAATTCCAGGGTAAGTCCAACCAATTGCCATCACCAGCAAGGGTCCAGTCTCCAAGGCATCACTTCAGCCAGGCCCATGCCTACTGCCCTGTCCTGGTTTCCCCTAGTCAAATAACTCAAGCTTTAATTTTTTAACTAAAGTACTCTAAACCCCTCATTTCCAGTGGAACAAACAGGTGAGTCCATAAGGCCACCTTTTTTTAAGACTTGATTTTTTAGAGCAGTTTTAGGTTCACAGCAAATTTGAGAGAAAGGCACAGAGATTTCCCATATACTCCCTGCCCCCATTCATGCACAGCCACCCCCATGATCAGCACCCCCACCACAGTGTGCGTTTGTTACAACTGAGGAACCTACATTGACACATTGTTATCACTCAGAGTCCACAGTTGACACTAGGGTTCAGTCTTAGTGTGGTATATCAGGGGTCCCCAACCCCTGGGCTGCAGATCCTGACTGGTCCATGGTCTGTTAGGAACCGGGCCACATAGCAGGAGGTGAGCAGTGGGCACGGGAGCATTACTGCCTGAGCTCCACCTCCTGTCAGATCAGTGGCAGCATTAGATTCTCATAGGGGCGCAAACCCTACTGCGAATGGCACATGCAAGGGATCTAGGTTCCCTGCTCCTTATGAGCATGTAATGCCTGATGCTCTGAGGATCTGAGGTGGAACAGTTTCATCCTGAAACCATCCCCCTACCCCCACCTGGTCTATGGAAAAATTCTCTTCCACAAAACTAGTCCCTGTTGCCAAAATTGTTGGAGACCACTGTTGCACATTCTATGGGTGTAGACAAATGTCTAATGACATGTGTCCACCTTTGTAGTATCATACAGAATAGTGTCACTGCCCTAAAAACCCTCTGTGCTCCATCTATTCATCCATTCCCTCCACACCCACCCCTGGCAACCAACAACCGTCTTATCATCTCTGTATTTTTTACCATAAGTCCAGATTTTTGTTATTCACAAACTGCCTACAACCTTGCTCGAAGTTAGCATTGCCCCAATGTCCTGTTCTGATAAGAACTCCCCATATTTAACTATAGACCTTCAGTCAGGATCAGAAATAAAGTCATATAATGCCTTACTCCAGGCTTTAATTGTATGCTCTAACTACAACAAAATCTCTAAACTTAAGAATCACATATTCATCAATGTGCTGTTTGGATTCAATATTTTTTTAATAGAACAACAAATGCACACTTAGCCCAGACTAAATAGCTGTTAACTATAAAGTGGCTCAGACATTTGCTTTCAAAATAACCTGCCTTTACAGTTCTGTAGCAAGGTCTCTGGTCGGTTCAGCATGCACTCTTCAAGAGTGACCCTGGCCTTATTGGGATCCTGGGTTTTAGGATTGGACACATACACTCATAATGTATGCATTAATATGCCTAGCACAGTATGCAACTCTCTGTTTCTCACATTTCACTGCAGTTTCTACTCCAGCCTTCACAGCAATTTATTTCCACCATGCTCTGGGCACTTTTATTTGACCTTCTGGGCATGAGGTCTCCTGGCACGTGTATCTTCCAAGCCCAGTAAAGGCCATGTTTAAAACCGAATGAGAGCCTTCGCTGTGTGACACTGAAACAGCTTGATCATTTTCGCACAAAATTACTTGCATCTTGGCAGGGCTAAGTGGTAAACTCAATTAATAAATCCTGAAATTTAATTTCTACTTCTGACATTTATTGTTAAGCATGTGCTTCCTTACCCTCCAGAGGTTCTACTTTCCATTTAACCTCGAGGTGTTAGGGCTCCGCCTGCACTCTCCCTTTCCTCAAACACACCGTGCTATGAAAAACACCCCATGTGGCAAAACCCAAAATTGATGTGGAGTGCAATTCCATTCTGCACATTGAAGCCGTATATACATAGCACCACGTGTGGAGCAAGTTGGGCATGCAGACGGGGAGAATCAGTGTTTGCTGGCAAAGAGGAAATCAGGCCTCAACACATCCAAGCTGCATGGATTAAGTTCTTCTGATCACATTAACCTCACAATGAGCACATCCCCCTTATCTCACCCTGAGCAGAGCTGAGAGAACACAGGCAGTGCAGGAAGCAGTTGTTGCCTCTTCTAGGGGCCTGTCTCTTGGAAATTACTAATCTAGATATTCCAGAATTTCTAGTACTCATCTTTGTATAGGTAAAGAACTGTAGTCCATGATCTGAGCTAGATTCAGACCAAGACCACCACGAAGAGGTTGGTTTCAAAGCACAACCCACAGCAGGTGAGTACAGTGGAACAGAACAGGCAAGACACTGCTGCATTTTTTTTTTCAGCTTTATTTTCTTCCAGAAAGCAATTATATCCAGCAAGTCAACTATGAATTTTTTTTTTTTTTTAAGACAGAGTCTCATTCTGATGCCCAGGCTGGAGTGCAGTGGTGCTATGTCGGCTCACTGCAACCTCTGCCTCCCGGGTTCAAGTGATTCTCTTGCCTCAACCTCCTAAGTAGATGGGACTACAGGCGCACACCAACCTGCCCAGCTAATTTTTATATTTTTAGCAGAGATGGCGTTTCACCATGTTGGCCAGGCTGGTCTTGAACTCCTGACCTCAAATGTTCCGCCCACCTCGGCCTCCCAGAGTGCTAGGATTACAGGCATGAGCCACCGTGCCTGACCATGAATTTTGAATTTAATACACAAAGTTTTAGTGGTAAGGGGAACTCTATGAATTTATGAGATTATTAGAGAAAATATAAACATGGGGACACTACGTATTTGTTTTTAGAATCCTTTTAAAATTTAGAAATGATTACTGTGACTGATTCTCAAATGACAGTTGATATCCCTAAAACATCTCATTATTATGAGAAAAGCCTACAAGAATTTACATATTACCATTTCAAATTTTATTAACATTTGTGCCTCCATTAAAGCACCTCAGGATGCCCTCAATATTTTGAGAAAAGTCTACTTTTGAAATACACATATAGCTCAGTCTTTCACTAATTTCACTTGCTGCATGCTTGATAGGGTTAGCTTTACTTAAAGTCTTTATTCTTACTGCCTAGATAATTTTTATTCGACTGCTCTAAACATACTAAGCAATCTTGATTCTAACAGTAATAATATATCTTTGTTACTGGTTCTGTTAATTCTAATGATTGGTCCTAGGCTGTTCCTCCCCTTCCTTTAGGAATGGTACCTTCCAGTCTCTCCATGTGCATGAAAAGTGACAAGCATGGGTCCCCATATTTCTACTTATTGGGCCACCCTAAAGACACGGTTTGTAAAATCTGCATGAATATTATCTTTCTCTAATGAGCCTTGGTTTTGCATATGTTTTTAACTGATGTATAATGCTTTCTCTTTCATAGTAGCTTGTCTAATTATTTCTAGAGTTCTGGAATATATGTATAGCTCAGACCTTATAAGTGTTAAAGATAAGATTTGCAGATTCATGAAAATTTGAGATGCACCGCATTCTAGCAGGGGCCAGCCTAGAATGACCCCAGCAGGAAGGAAGCAGGTAGAGAACAGCAGAGCAGCACTGGCCGCGTTCCACCCCACATATTTCAGAGCATCCTCCCTGGGATTCAGTGCAAGTCACTAAATTTGTTTCCTCTCAGCCAAAGTATAGACAGCTGTAACCTAAGCTATCCTTTTTGTGTCCGATAGAAAGAGAGCCACAGTTGCCAGACCTTCTAGCCCTAGAAACTCCAAACTCCACCTGGCATCATGGGTATTTCCCAGCCTGCTCTGTGGCAGTTATCCAATCAGGACAAGATCCTGTCACCTTCCTTCCTCCATACTCAGTGATGCACCAAGTTTAAAGAAAAAAAAAATTTTAAGGGCCCAATTGTGACTATTTTTTTTAAAGTAGTCATAACTTTACATCGAGTTAGTATTCACTACTGTTTCAAAAGGAATATTCTCAAGTGTTGGCTATATTTTAGCCTTGGTAAAAAATCTCAAGGAAAGAAAATGTAACCCATAATTTTTTAAAAAATCAGAATGTAGATGATAGCCTTGCAACCATGGTTCGAGCAACTTTTTACCCTTGAAATACATCCCTAGAGCAGCCCACATTTCACTGTCACATTCTGCGGTGGCATGTAGCTACTGCCGCAATTTAACTGGACTGGGATTTTATATGTCACTTTGGCTTTTTAGCAGAAACTGTACTCATGCTCAGTCTCCATGGTTAGCCATATAAGTATAAATCAAACTGACACACTTCTCAATTCTGGTTTGATTCTATCCCATTCACACTGTCACAACCATGGCTAAGCACCTCTCCACCAAATTCTTTTAAACTGGCTCTCTGAATTTTTTCTGAAACATATTTTCCAATTGTTAATGACCCTGCTAATTACCATCCAGGACTGGCTAGAATTTAACATAAAAGACAACATTATTCATTAAGTAAATTATTTAATTGGCTTACTAATAAACATTTTCTTATCAAAAAGTTTTATGCTTATATAAATTTATGTAGATACACACACACACACACACACACACACACAAAACCGTCACAGTCATTCCTTGAAGCTATCTACAAAAACAAATTTTAAATGTATCATTTCTCCAAAGTATGTCTCTCAAAAGGTAACTTGCTGATCAGGGAAAACTGCATAGCTAAGTTAGGGCATAAAGGAGAAAGTTGCAATGTGCTAGAAAAGGGATAAAGCCATGGAATACTTATTGGGGAAATCTAGTCCAATGACTATAGGTTAAGGAGGGATAGATTTCTGTTTCTGACAAAAGAAAA
The DNA here is from genome assembly GCF_028858775.2 of Pan troglodytes. Classification (NCBI taxonomy): domain Eukaryota; kingdom Metazoa; phylum Chordata; class Mammalia; order Primates; family Hominidae; genus Pan; species Pan troglodytes. The sequence continues at coordinate 87,425,142 of NC_072404.2, read as the reverse complement.
GTCTATGCTTGCCATATAATTTACTTTAACTAGTCTGTAATCCATGGGGATGAGGAGGCCTGAGTCAATTCACTAGAGTCATTAACTTTAAAAAAAGAGAGAGAGGGCTCTTTGTGGTTTCAGTTCAGTTCCATAAGCATCTGTCAAGCACCACCTGTGACCCCAGGCCTGTTGCTCATTGCTAGGGATATAAAGATTAATAAAAAGGCTCTGCTGTGTCCATTCATAAGCTAGGATGGAAGACAGGGAGATAATTACGTAATGGGGCAAGATCAATAGTATCAGCAAAGGGTGATAAGAACCCAAAGCGGGCAGTAAACTAATCTGCTTAGCAGAATTGTAGAAAATTCTACCCAAGTGGTAAAATTTTAGCTGGGCATTGCTTTCACCAGAGTGGAAAAAAGATAAGCCTGTTTGTTTTCAAGCAGACGAAATGGTTCAAGGAAAGTCAGGGAGATGTGTTCAGAACAGCTATAACATAGGCTAAATGGCAAAGGGGGATAGCCAAAATGAAAGAGGAGCCCTTTAAAAAATAGCCTTCTGGCTGGGCACGGTGGCTCACAGCTGTAATCCCAACATTTTAGGAGGCCAAGGCAGGAGGATCGCTTGAGGCCAAAAGATTGAGACTAGCCTGGGCAACATAGCAAGACCTTATCTATACAAAAAAATAAACAATTAGCCAGGTGTGCAAGCACATGACTGTAGTTCCATCTACTTGGGAAACTGAGGCAAGAGCATTTCTTGAGCCCAGTAGTTTGAGGCTGCAATGAGCGATGATTGCACCACTGTACTCCAGCCTGGGTGACAGAGTGAGACCCTGTCTCAAAAGAAAAGAAAAGAAAAGAAAAAAATACCTTCTATCCCAAGCGAAGGAATCTGAGGTTTATATAATCAGATGTCACCAAAAGAAATTTTTTAATGGGAGGGTAAAAACATCTGTATTTGGAAATATACCTCAGTAGTATTTAAGATGGGCTTTATAGAAAAATGCAGGCAGTTAAAATGTTATTGCAGAAGTTGAAGCAAATGACGTGAGGGCTGGAATTAAGAAAGTGGTGGTGGAAATAGCACATTGGGGTTGGATATTGGGGATATTTCAGTCATTTCATTGATGAAAATAAAGAAGGTTGGTGAATAATGAATGTGAAGGACAGGATCAGAGAGGAGGACTGTGGCCCTGGGCTGGGTGGGAGATGATGTCAGGAAGCTAACAGGAAACACGAGTGAAGGGCCAAGCTTAGGCAGAAGGATGATGAGGGGAATTTTGGACTTACTGAGCTTCAGAGGCCTGAGAGACACTTAAGTGAGGAAGCCCAGAAACAGGGCACTTGGATGAGGCACTCAGGAGCTGGAGCCGGAGCATGTGGGGAGTCCTGGAAAGGACTTGGAGCCATAAGTGGGGCTGAGCTCTCCCAGAGAGCACCCACTGCATACAGAGAGAGGAGCGCCAGATGACAAAGCCACATTGGACAGGGAAGTAAGAGAAGTTGGTGAAGAAAATCAGGAGAGGGCAATCTGAGAGACAGGAAGAGAACCAGAGAGAAAAGCAATTTGGAAGCCAGAGAGGGGCTTCAAAAATAATTACCCATTTTCTAGATGAAAAAGTGGTTGCACCACCCAGAGATAGGCTGGGAAGCAAGTTAGAAAAGGAGTGGAGAGGATTGGCGCAATGCCAGGCACATAGCACTCAAGACATGATGGCTTTGTGTGGATTGTGGGTGGGAAGTGGCCTTCGCCTGCTACTCCATGGACCTCTCCATAGGCCCTCCCCACATGCCTCCCCATGTTCTGAGCCACTCCAGGAACCCACCCAGTGTGGACACCCACCTCGGATAACTAGAGCTCCTACTTAGCTCCAGCCATGGGGGCCCAGGCCCCGTTGTTTCTGCTTTCTTTTTTCAGAGGGCAGAGGTGGTCAGAGTGCAAAGATGAGTAAGATACCATCTCTACACTAAAGTAACTCTCTATATGGGGAAGGGTTAAGGAAAACGGGGTGCTTGTAGGTTACCAAAACAAAAAAATATCGCACTCTTGTTGAAATCATTTCTTGGGTTCCTTTCCCGGCTGATGTATAAGGTATTCTGGAAACAGGCATGCTCTGCCCAATTTCTCTTTTCCTGTGACATACTGCATTTTAAAATCTGAATTTTATCAAGACTCCAATGACGAAGTCCCCTCAAAGATCTCCAGTTTCACTATGATAACAAAATCTAATGACGGATTCAACCCGTCAGCCCCTGTAACAACTAACACTGTCGGTCAGTGTATTCGCTGGATTTTCTCTTACCTGTTCAATTGCTCCTCTGGGGTCTTCAACTCTCTTTCCACCCATAACAGCCCTCCCCACCCTTTCCTTCAGGATCTCTCTTGCTCTCATGGTTCCACCTGTCCCACTGTGCAGAGGACTCTTGTGTCTGTTTGCCACCCCTGCCTTCATTTCACAGCTTCATCCCAAGACTTCAAACTGCCTGCTAGACAATTCTACCTAGATACCCTGCATTTATGCGTTGAAAATTGTATTCATGACCTTCCCTCCCAAAATATTCCTCCTCTTGAATCACCTATTAATTAAGGGACCATCAACCCTCCTGGTTGGCTCAAAACTACCTTGGCTGGCTTCCCCACTCGTGTGTGTGTGTGTGTGTGTGTGTGTGTGTGTGTGTGTGTGTACAACCAGTCCCCAGGTGTGAGCATACTTCTTTCATTTCCCACATCAGCCTTTCCTCCATTCCCATTGTCATTCTGTCCCAGTTCAGGCCCACTCCCCCGGATTAGACAGCCTTTACTTGTTTGCCCTACTGCTATACTGCTATGGTATATCTTCCCTGCTCATTGATGCCACAGTTGTCCTAAAGGATTGTCCCACTCAAAATCTTTTCCATCTAAAAAAAAAAAGAAAACCTTTTTTTTTTTTTTTTTTGAGACAGTCTTGCTCTTTCACCCAGGCTGGAGTGCAGTGGCACAATCTCGGCTCAGGGGAATCTCTGCCTTCTGGGTTCAAGCAATTCTCACCTCAGCCTCCCAGGTAGCTAGAATTACAGGCATATGCCACCGCCCCCAGCTACTTTTTGTATTTTTAATAGAGACAGGGTTTCACCATGTTGGCCAGGCTGGTCTTGAACTCCTGGCCTCAAGCGATCCGCCTGCCTTGGCCCCCCATAGTGTTGGGATTACAGGTGTGAGCCACTGCACCCAACGAAAACCTTTAAGTGCATCCCCAAGCCATCCGTGATTTGGCCCCATCCTGCTATTCACTCTCATCTCCTATCTCACACAATACTCCATTACATAGATGTGTTCCAGTTACACGGGAACACTTGTCATTGACCTGCATCCCCACCTTCAGGGTTGGGCACATGCTGTTTTCTTGGCTTAGTAAACCCTTTCCCCAAATCTTGTCCTCCTTCAAGATCCAGGTCCAAAGCTTGCCTCCTCCATGAATCCTTTCCCAAGTCCGGCAATCAGAAGGGATCTCTCAGTCGTCTGAAGTCTCATAGCCCTCATGCTTCTCTCCTGTTCTCTCTCACTCTCTGCTTTGCAGCATAGTTATCAGTGTCCACATACTTCCTCCCCTTTGTGGTATTCAAACTCCTTGAAGCCAGGAACCTAGGTTCTTTGTACAGTGCTTAGCAGATTGAGGACAACAAGAAAGACTGAATAAATAAGTGAATGGATGAATAAACATCTTGCAGTTTATCAAGATGTTTGTCAGAACGAGGTCATCATTCTGACAGCAAATTTCAATGCAGGTTTTTATTTAGATGGTTGTAGAAGCCACAAGATTGGTGGCCCAAATTTTCACTGACACTCTCAATCTAATCTAAAGGGGGGGGGGTCCCTTTTGTTTTGTTTTTTAAATAATTTCCTGCCTATCCACTTATTCTCATGTAATGTATCTCTGTGTTAATTGTTGAGTGGAAGAAAACTGGCTAATTGAATGTTCCAGGTAGTTGCTTCTGGTTCATCTAAGTTTTACTGTTACTACAAAGTGTTTTTTCTCAAATTGTAATTGTGACCTATGTTGGCAGCACAAACTGTAGTCTAATATGCCAGTGCTGCTGGGCTACAGAAATGCCATGTCTAGCACGGTCTCCTGGAGACATAAGGTAGCCAGGACCTGTGGAATGAGAGCTAATGTTAGGTCTGTCTGAATGAGATTCTGTGCCTGCCTTTCTGTTGTGGAAAAGGGGCTGCCACGAAAATTCTCTAAGCTCCCTTCTAGTCTCCTGGGTCTATACCAAGTTTAACCAAATTTGCCTCTTATATGTCAGCCATTGTTTGATGCTGTAGGGACTCCAGAAAAAATATATATATATATGGCATTGTTCCTCCCTCGAGGAGCTCTCCATCTCACTAAAGAGCTGAAAATACTTACTTAGAATAAGAGAGTACAAACCAGAATAAGAGCGTTTGAGGCAAGTAGCAGAAATAATGACCAGAATAGTCAGACAGGGCTCCTTGGAGGAAGGTAGTCTTGAGATACCCTTAAGGAGCCAGTGGATTTTAGATGGGCAGAGAGGAGAGCAAAGGGCTCTACAACTTGAAACGAATGTAGGATATTGTCAGAGATGATTTTGAAGCTGACACGCAAATGATATATCTAGAGCATAGGGTTCCTACCAAAAGGTAAAGTCACAAAAGCATTGAATGATTGGAAGAAGCAGATATCTAGAAACTAATGACAATGAGAAGGCACAGAAAGTTCTCAAGCATCATATTGACACTGCCAAAGAAGTGCTTTATGGGTGGTGGCAAACATTTCTGGAAAGGGTTTTTAATCCTGTGTACCCATTATCATCACCTGTGGATTTGGATTTGAAAAATACCCACAGAGGCTCCTCCCTAGACCAATTCAACCAGAACGGGGTGGGAAAGACTGGCAGGCAGAGGTGGGCTTCTGCTGTTGTTAACATGCCCCAGGTCAATATGATGAGAAGCCAGAGCTAAGAACCAGTGGACTAGAGGTAGATCAGATAAGCTATTAAGATAACCTAGGAGATGCAGGGATGGGGTAATGAGAAACTAAAAACAGAAGTAAGATGCAAGTGAGTTGTCAATACCAAGAGCCTTGAAAGAAGAATCAATAAAACCTGCTGAATGATGGTATAAAGGGACTAAGAATTAAGAAGGACTCAAAAAGTATCCCCACGTTAGAAACTAAGTATTTGAGAAAACGGCAGAGCCATCATCAGGGAAAAAGACATAGGAAAATTCTAGAGTGATGCTGTTAACTAGCTGTGCAACCTTTCAAGAATTACCTAATTTCTCTGGACCTTGGTCTACTCATCCATAAAATAATAGGGTTCAGTTATAGGATGCCTTAGTTCCTTTTTAATGCTTACATGGAGAGTACTATGAATGAATTAATCTGAGGGTATAAAAAAACACGTGGCCAGGAGTGGTAGCTCACACCCGTAATCCCAGCACTTTAGGATTACAATTAGCTGGGCGTGGTGGCAGGCGCCTGTAGTCCCAGCTACCCAGGAGGCTGAGGCAAGAGAATCGCTTGAACCCAGGAGGCGGAGGTTGCAGTGAGCCGAGATCACGCCATTGCACACCAGCCTGGGCAACAAAGCGAAACTCCGTCTCAAAAAAAAAAAAAAAAGGAATTTTAAGATGTATGTGAACATTCAAATAGTGATTCACAACAAGCAACTGCATCATAGTTGTGGCTTCAGCAGTTAAAACCAAAAGAGCAGATGGAGTCCCCAGGGAAGGGCACGGAAAAGTCGGGGGAGGGAGGCTGGCAAAGGCGAGCAAGAACACAGACATTCCCTCATTGCCGGCTCCAGGCTCTGTGTCACCTTCCTGCTACTTTGTGACACATGAGCAGTGATACAGAGGCTACTTTCCCTCATAACCCCAACTTTAATGTATAGACACAATCATTGTACTATGACCACTTGGAGCTGCTTTCATACACTGGGTTTTTCTGATGAAAGATTGTTTGATGTTAGCATAGTACCTTCAAAAAAAGGAGTTGGGTCTTTTTGCTATTCCTTATGAAAATTCACTACCACAGAAAAAGCAACTAGCAGGAATACTTAATGTCTCTTTTTATATTCAAGATGTTTCTCATACACATATATATATATATATATATACACACACATATATATAAAATGCCAGAGGGGAGAAAAATTATCTCTTCTAAGTAAAATACATCTGTTCAGTTGGCCTTTTCCATTATAGCCATCAATAGCTTGTTACCCCTGGGCATACAGCAGTCAATATCTTTAGCTTGTTTTCAAAGTAAAATATCAGGCAATGCCCAGGCAAAAAATAAATCTCACTGCCTACTCACCATGTAAGTGAAATGTTGCTTGCCTTTCAGTGATCAAATACAGTGAAACCATGTCCCAATCTCTCTACATCCAAAGCTCCAAGGCATGTAAAAGCTCTGGCTAGAAACCCCAAGTTGTGCTATGGTTGTGAAAGACATAAATACACAAATGGCCAACAAGCATAAGAAAAGAGGTTTGATATCACCAGTTATCAGGGAAATGCAAATCAAAATCCCAGTGAGATATCACCTCACACCAGTGGATGGCAACTATTTAAAAAAACACACACGCCTGTAATCCCAGCACTTTGGGTGGATCACCTGAGGTCAGGAATTCAAGACCAGCCTGGCCAACATGGTGAAACCCCTTCTCTGCTAAAATTACAAAAAATTAGCCAGGCATGGTGGAGGGCACCTGTAATCCCAGCTACCCGGGAGGCTGAGGCAGGAGAATCACTTAAACTCAGAAGGCAGAGGTTGTAGCGAGTGGAGATCGCACTATTGCACTCCAACCTGGGCAACAACAGCAAAACTCCATCTCAAAAATAAAAATAAAAATACACAGAAAATAACAAGCGTTGGCAAGGATGTGAAGAAATTAGAACTCTTGTGTTCTGTTTGTGGGATTGCAAGTGTGGCCATTATGGAAACGGTATGGAGGTTCTTCAAAAAATTAAATATGGAATTACCATATAATCCAACAATCCCACTTTTGGAGATTTTTTATATATATATATATAATTTATATATGTAGACACACTCATAAAAATATTTATACATATAAAATATATAGGATCTCAAGGAGATATTTGCACATTCTTGTTCATTGCAGCATTATTCACAATATTTATAATAACCAAAAGGCGGAGCAGCCTCAATGTCCATCAACACATGAATGGATAAAGAAAATGTGGGAGGGATGTGTGTGTGTCAGTGTGTGTGTACACCTACATACAGTGGAATTTCTTTTTTCTTCAACTTTTAAGTTCAGGGTCCATGTGCAGGATGTGCAGGTTTGTTATGCAGGTAAACATGTGCCATGGTGGTTTGCTGCACAGATCACCCCATCACCTAGGTATTAAGCCCAGCATCCCTTAGCTGTTCTTCCTGATGCTCTCCTTCCCCCCAAGCCCCGACAGGCCCCAGTGTGTGTTGTTCCCCCCTCAATTTGTCCATCTGTTCTCATCATTCAGCTCCCATTTATAGTGAGAAGATGCAGTGTTTGGTTTTCTGTACCTGTGTCAGTTTGCTGAGGATAATGGCTTCCAGCTCCAACCATGTTTCTGCAAAGGACATGATCTTGTTCCTTTTATGGTTGCGTAGTATTCCATGGTATATATGTACCACATTTTCTTTATCCAGTCTATCATTGATGGGCATTTAGGCTGATTCCATGTCTTTGGTATTGTAAATAGTGCTGCAGTAAACATATGCATCCATATATCTTTATAATAGAATGATTTATATTCCTCTGGGTATATACCCAGTAATGGGATTGCTGGGTCAAATGGTATTACAATGGAATATTATTTAGCCTTAAAAAAGAAGGAAATCCTGTCATCTGCTACAACATGAATGAACCTTGAGGACATTATGGGAAGTGAAATAAGCCAGTCACAAAAAGATGAATACTGCATGATTCCACTTACATGAGGCATCTAAAGTAGTCAGGCTCTTAGAAACAGGACGTAGAACGTGGTTGCCAGGGGCTGGGGAGGAGGGAAAGGGTGAGTTCAATGGATATAGAGTTTCAGTTTTGCAAGATGAACTTTTAGGGATCTGTTACACATAACACTACTGTACTGCACACTTACAAATGGTTAAGATGGTAAGTTTTATGTTTTTTACCACAATAATTAAAAAAAAGACACTGCCACACAGGAGCTCCAGCAGCCCTAAGCCTTCAGCGGAGGTTACTTCAGAGGATTGCCCCCCTTCCTGAGCTTCATTTGATACATTATGCAGCCTTCAGGACAATTAGATAAGAGGTGCTGAGTTTCTTAAAGGAGCAATCAGTAGGAGCCAGGCAGCTCATTATCATAAGGTTGGCATTATCATCAGTTCACTCTCTAGTTATCAGGTTTTTGTTCAGCTTCTGTTTTTGCTGCTATTGTTTTGGGTCCTGCCCCTGATTGATTTTGGAAGGAGGACTCTACCAGGGGCAGTAAGGAAGTAGAACTGCATGTATAGAAAAGGAGGTTCCAGGGTCTGGGAGGTGTCAGTGGTTTATTTATATTCCTTTGTACCCCACCTCTTTTCACGATGACTTCTTATAGACAGTAGCCCAGGTTCAGTGGGGAGGAAGAATATCAATTGTCTTGACAGCCACTCTAGGTAGGAGCTTGCAAAATAGACAAATGCTAATAGAACACAATCCTGATTCTGACTCAGAAGCACACTGACAAGGGAAAAGCGTTTCCATTCATCTTCACTGGGAGCTGCAAGTGGCAGGCTAAGGCACTCCCTATGGGGATAGGTAATGTAAATGTAAACATTGCAAGGTTATTTAGTATTGCAAAATGTGACATGAAGATCATGGCTTTCTTTTTGCCTTTCTGTGACCTTGTCTCTCAGGAAATTTTTTTACTAGGTTATTATCTTATCTGTTTCACAGTTCCAAAGCACTAGATCTATTATTTGCAAGCATGATTGTGCCCAGAGCCTCATGTTTAACACTGGATAGAAAATGCAAATCAAAATCACAATGAGGTATCACCTTACACCAGTGGATGTCACCTATTTAAAAAAAACACACGCCTGTAATCCCAGCACTTTGGGAGGCCAAGGCAGGCCTACATTGTGTGAATGAATGAAATAAGTTTAAGAAATAAGAAAAAGAAATAAGGTTAAGGTCAAGCACAGTGGCTCACACCTGTAATCCCAGCACTTTGGGAGGCCAAGGTAGGAAGATCGCTTGAGCCCAGGAATTCCAGACCAGCCTGGCCAACGTAGTGGGACCCTGTATCTACAAAAAATACAAAGATTAACCGGGCTTGGTGGTGCATGCCTGTAATCCCAGCTACTCAGGAGGTTGAGGAACGCTTGAGCCCACAAGGTTGAGGCTGCAGTGAGCCGTGATTGCACCACTGCACTCCAGCCTGGGTGACAGAGAGCAAGACCCTGTCTCAAAACAGAAAAAAAAAATTAAGTGAAATAGCAAGTCAGGTCCTTCCCTCCAGAAGGTTATGGTCTTTCAGGAAAAAAAAAAAAAAAAAAAAGTATGCCTATGAATGAAGGGGCTTAAATAATCGTTACATAAGAATATAATACATACACACACCCATGTGAAGGAGAATGTCCGTAGAGTGAGATGGAGGCTTTTTAAAGACAGAATTCCTGCCTCTCCAGTCTTCAGCATCCCAGAATAAAAATTATATCCCTTTAGGCCAGGCGCAGTGTCTCACGCCTGTAATCCCAGCACTTTGGGAGCCTGAGGTAGGCAGATCATGAGGTCAGGATTTCAAGACCAGCCTGACCAACATGGTGAAACCCCATCTCTACTAAAAATACAAAAATTTGCCAGGCGTGGTGATGCACACTTGTAGTCGCAGCTACTCAGGAGGCTGAGGCAGGAGAATAGCTGGAACCCGGGAGGCAGAGCTTGCAGTGAGCCGAGATCACACCACTGCACTCCAACCTGGGTGACAGATCGAGACCCCATCTCAAAAAAATAAAATAAAATAAAATATGTGTATTGCTGTGTAAAGTGAGTCCATTTTGAGAAAGAACTACCATATCTAACTGAAAGGCCTGGTTTCCTCCACTTATAAAGAGAAGGTACAAAATAAACTCAATCCATAAAAGAAAGTGGTATTGGATCCAGCAGATTCTGAGGTAGATCTCGGGGGAGTACAAGTGTGCTTGAAAAATCAAAAGGCTGGAACTAAGCCTTTAATACCTCACAGCAAGCTGGAGGTTCAGTTTGGACTGCTGAACAGAATGCAACAAAATCCAGTCAATTATTTTCACCTCTATAGCCCAGCAAAGAGTAAACAATTTTTCAGCTGAAATTTTTTCTCACTTTGCGTTTTTGTCATCCTTCTCTACCTGATCGTTCCTTAATCCACCCACCCCAATAAATGGGCACTTCTACTTTGAAACAGGGAAAGATGGACTCACAGTTGGGGATTGGAGCTTATGAGAATGGGAAAAGACAGCCAGAAACCATCTGGTCCTGCCAGAGACCTCAGAAGAGAAAATAAAGGAAAGGTGTTTATGTTTTTCTGAATTTCTGGTTAGTAGATTACTCCAGAGAGAAGCATTTAGAAGCTTTGGCCTCACTTTTTGACCTTCAAATATATGCATATTCCCATGGCAGGAGCATAGCCAGTCTGTCCTCACAGGTCCTCACCCCCTTGGGGCCAATCTGACAAGGAGAGGGGAAGGAGGGACAGAGAAGGGCCCCTCCCGCTGAATTCCCTGCACCCTCAGACAGGGGACAACACAGTCCTGGGACAGCTTCTATATTAAGGGTCTCCTCACCTACCCATCTGACAAAGCTCTTTGAAAGACTAATGTTCTAAAACTCCTAGGACAGACATTTTAAAAGGATGTATTTAAAATCTCAATTTTGAAAACGTTCCTACTGCCATTCTGCAAGCAGCGTTAGTTCTCAAATGATGCTCTAATGGGCTCTCTTTTTAGGTAACTTTTCTGATTTTAACAAAATACTGCATGTTAATTATAGAATACCTCAAAAACAGAAAATAATCAAAAGAGGTAAGATAATTCTCTTTTTAAAAATGTAACCATTTTATTTTGAAACCTGCTTTTTTTATTTGACAGTATTTCGACTACTTTTCCATGATACAAATATCCTTCTATACCTTGTTTTTACTGGCTGCTCAGCATTTAGTTCTATACATTTATTATTTAAGCAGTCTCCTATTGGGATGATCTTTCTTTAATTTTAATTTTCTAATTTTTCCACTACTTTAAAAAAATCCTACCAAAAAAAAAAAATCCTTGAAGCTATATCTTCCCTTATATATCCTTGATTATTTCCTCAGGGTAACTTTGAAGAGCAAAACCAGTGGGTCAGGGTATCTGCATTCTTATAGGGGGTCAGTTCTGGTTGTCATATATAACCAGCTTTGGGAGCCACTCTTGGGTGATAAAGTAAATTATTAAAGTATTTTTTTCCCCAATAGCCAAGCATTTATGAGCTCTGGCAGGGGCCGTGTGATATAATGAAAAGTCCCCATTGCTGAGAGTAAGCAATGGTCCAGGATGCCTGGCTGCCCCTTTGTCTTAGTTTGTTTTGTTGCTATAAAAGGAATCCTGAGGATGGGTCATTTATAAAGCAGAGGGATTTATTTGGCTCGTGGTTCTGCAGGCTGTGGAGCATGGCACCAGCGTCTGCCTCTGGTGAGGGCTTCAGGGGGCTTCCACTCCTGGCGGAAGGTGTAGAGAAACTGTGCAGCAGTCACGTGGTGAGAGAGGAAGCAAGAAAGAGGAGGGGGTGCCAGGCTCTTTCCAACAACTCGTTCCCCAGGAAACCAAGAAGGAGAACTCAGTCCCATGATGACGGCAGCAGGCCATTCAGAGCGAGCCACACCAATGACCCAAACACCTCCCAGGCCCTACCTCCAACACTGGGGATCAAATTTCAGCATGAGGTTTGGAGGGTCAAAAATCCAAACTAACAGCTGGGCACAGTAGCTCACACCTCCAACACTTGGGAGGCCAGGGTGAGTGGATCGCTGAAGCTCCGGAATTCAAGACCAGTCTGGGCAGCATGGCAAAACCCCATCTCCACAAAATATACAAAAATTAGCCAAGTGTGGTGGTGTGTGCCATAGTCCTAGCTACTTGGGAGGCTGAGGCAGGAGGATTGCTTGAGCCCAGGCAGTGAGCTGTGATGCTGCCATTGCCCTCCAGCCTGGGTAACACAGCAAGATCTTGTCTTAAAAAAAAAAAAAAAAGGCTGGGTATGGTGGCTCACACCTGCAATTCCAGCACAATGGGAGGTCAAGGCAGGTGGATGACTTGAGGCCAGGGGTTCAAGACCAGCCTGGCCAACATGGTGAAATCCTATCTTTACTAAAAATACAAAAATTAGCCGGGCATGGTGGTGCATGCCTATAGTCCCAGCTATTTGGGAGGCTGAGGCACGAGAATCACTTGAACACAGGAGGCAGAGGTTGCAGTGAGCCAAGATCGCGCCACTGCACTCCAGCCTGGGCAACAGAGCCAGACTCTGTCTCAAATATGTATCTCCAAACTATAGCATCTCCACACCCAGCAAAGCCCTGACCTCATGGAAATGGCTACGCAATGGCTGCACTGTGAATTCTCAAACCTCTCCTCAAGCTCTAACACAAGAAGACTCCCTTCAAAATTGAAAAAGACAGTGAGGACCAACAATTGCATAACATTTATGTATATGTACAGTTTGTTTTATTTTTATTGCTCCTTCCATTTTCTTCAGTTTGTTTTTAAACAGCAGTAACAATATTTCTCAGAAACAGAGGGCTGTGTACAACCTCGTAACACACTTTCTTGACAGTTTAAAAAAATCATTGGCCCTCTCCAGCACCTCGGAGCTTGCCTGCACCTGTGTACTGTATTTCTTTGGGGAAGAGCAATTAGTCAAGAGAAGGCTGAAGCCCATGACATCTTTGACATGACTATGGCTTTCTTCTGAAATGTGATGGGCCATAAGAGCTTTTCAGACATTTCTCTGAGAATAAATGCCAGGCAGGCTTCATTTGCTAGTGACAGAACTGACCTATGGCACCCTAAACAGTGACTAATCCGCAGAATCAAAACAGGTCAATGCTCCAGGTGGGGGTTGGCCTTTGCCAGGAGACCACTAGCTTCTGGCTCCAGAGGTATCACTGGGCAAGGTGGAGAGTTGTGTGGCCTGTTCCTATTAACTGAGTGTGAAAGTGCTTCAACAGGGTGTTGCTGCTGAGTTAGTGATAGTAGAGGTAGCCAGTAGAGCCCATGTTAATTATCACTCTTCCTGGTAAGAATGCCTTTGCCTGCAAATACGTGCTGTTTCATTAAGAAAGTCCTCATAAAATGATGTTTTCAGGCAGAATGAGAACTAGAGCAGGCAGGCCCCCGAGAATGCCTTAAGTCAGATAAAGATAGATCAGGCCCATGAGAGAATGATCACCACCTTGTAGCTCAGAAATCTGAGACACAAACAGCATTTCTGACCAGCCTAACCTGCAAACCTGAGAGAGAAACAAACGTTTCAATTCCCCCGCTTTCTCTCTAATCATACAATATTCTCAGCTGAACAGCAGTAGCCTTTGCTAAATCCTCTTGTGTCATTTAGATGCTGTTCAAAGCAGACGTCCCAGGCATGTTTAGAAAGTGTCTTGTGTGACCACCTTGACTGAGTTGAGAATATTTATTCCTATTCAATGTTCACTTTAAATAGCCATCGTCTCTCTTTTTTTGTAATACTGACTTAATTTGAAGAGCCTATGGTGTGGAAAAATGAGACTAAATAAATAAATCACAATTCTGGTCAATCACATTGGCCTAAAACCATCAGGCAATTTAAATATGAGATCCCTAAGGTTCAGACAGGTTTACAGCCAAGGGTAAAAACTATTCAAGGACAAAATTGAGTATGAAAATGTGTCATATAAACACAGATGTAACACTTAATACATATGTAATAGCTAGCAAAACGAGTTGAGGAAACTTTTAGATGAGAAAAATAGAAAATCTGGACCATCTACCAGGTGAATTTTCTCTGTTGTGAACGATTTATTGACCTTTTACGTAAGTATCATACAGCTCTCATTATCAGTCCCAATGTATGAAATGGTTATTAGAAAAGAGAAATCGTGGCATATTTCATAGGCCAAAGGACCATAAGATGTTAGAGTGAGCATTTCATTGCCACGAGTACAAATGTGTGCAAAATTACAGATATCAATTCTGAAGTTCATCGGTGTTCAGTGAGACCCTGAAAACCTGGCATTCTCATTTGCCCCTTCTGAACTAAATAAGAAAACGTTGCAACATCTCTGCAATGTTTTAAAAGAATCATTGCATCGATGGTTTTGCTCTGCCAGGTATACTGTTACAGGATGTCGTCTGTTACAAGGATACAGTCTCGTCAACTGTATTCTTGGAACTGATGGGTTTTGTTTATCAAGTTCACATAGATCCCACCACCCACATACACAACTAGAAGTGGAGAAAAGGTGTTAAAGGCTGTTAGGGGTTCTACCGCGAGCCACTTAAAAAAACATCATAGGACTGCAATTCTGTCTGCAACCATTTGTTATAGGCAAGAGCAGATTACAAGAGTAAGTACTGAGCTCTCAGCCACGATTTGCAGTGGAAGAATGGCTGAGAGAGGAATTAAGCAGGAATGGCTGAGCAGTGCAATAGACATCAGCCAAGGTAGGAGCACTAAGTAAAACGTCTAGAAGGAAAAAACTTCAACTCTAGGCCTTAGCCCTAACTGCTCTGAGCCAAAGATGAATTTAAGCTCCTCTTATTCCTCATCTTTACACTTGTTTTTAGCTTGCAATAACTATTTCCTGGGAGAAGCACTTTACTAATGAGACTGGTAATGTGGTGGCAATTATGAGATGCCGTCTCATCTTTTATTTCGCAATGTCTCTTTCTCATCATGTCCTGTCCTTTAAACAAAAGCAGCATGTCTTAAGTCTGAGGGTAAAAAGAAAGAATAAATTAACATTAATTTTGAAGTCTTTTTTTTTTTTTTTTGAGGTGGAGTCTCACTCTGTTGCCCAGGCTGGAGTGCAGTGGTGCAATCTCAGTTCACTGCAACCTCTGCCTCCCGGGTTCAAGCGATTCCCCTGCCTCAGCCTCCCAAGTAGCTGGGATTACAGGTGTGCGCCACCATGCCCGGCTAATTTTTTTTTGTATTTTAGTAGAGACGGGTTTCACCATGTTGGCCGGGATGGTCTCGATCTCCTGTCCTCGTGATCCACCCACCTCGGCCTCCCAAAGTGCTGGGATTACAGGCATGAGCCGCCGCACACAGCCTGAAGTCATTTCTTAAAATTATCCAGCTTTCCTTACATTCATTGGAAATCTCCCAGAATGTCTTAAAACTAAGACCAGAAATTGATGGAACTGCTTATGTTTCAGGCTTATCCTTAGGTGGAAGCCCTGGGACAAACCACTTCCCTGACCCAAAAATAGTATGAAGTGAAAGTCCAGCTTATACAAATATGAGACTGAGGAGAAATATGATAGGAAGAAAAAAACTGGAGGAAAATCTAAATTAAGAGAGTTCTTTTTAGGGGGGTAGTGAGAAATACCACCCAGATCATACATTTTTATATATTATCCAAATTGCTTCTGATATTTTAGTAATCGGTGGAGGGTGGCATTGGCGGGGACTGTTTTTAATGAGCGTGAGGAACAAAGAGGAAGAAGGTGAGAGAGTGACTCCAACTGACACATCCATTGTGACAGTCATATGTAGAGATATGCATATGTGAAAATACAGATTCTATTCACAGGACCTCAGTACTAGGGGAGTCACTGTTTTCTCCACTGGAGCGTTCTTCCTAAGACACTATCCCTTCAAGTGTAAAAAGCAAAGCAATAAACCCAATTTAACATACCCTGCATATAGAAGACAAGCCAGTGAGGACATCATAATGTCCATTTGGTTGCCATTTAATTTCAGAGTCTCCATTCCAAAATGTCACCTGGGCAAGACTTTCTCTTAAATTGATTCATTCCTCAAATCCACAAAGCTTTTGGTACAAGGCACTTACTTTGGCACTGTTAGGAATGGAAAGATTAATAAGCCACAGCTGTTATCTGATAGGCAAAGCCAACACAATCCTATCAGCAAGTAAACTTCAGCCAACACGTGCTCAGAAGAGGGAAAAGTGCATTTTCTCTGTGAGCTTATCAAGGAGGACTGCAAGAATATGGCGGCATCTGAGCTGAGCTGGGTTTTAGGAGGCAGAGAGGCAGTGGGGCAATCCAGTCGTAGGCAAAATCAATGCAAGCAAGGGCTTGGGGCTGAGGCATGGAAAGGAGTGTGACTGGAATGTAAGGTGTCTTCCCAAGAGACGGTGGGAGGCAGACAAGGCCCACAGTGCAGGCCCAGGCCATCCATAGAGGCAAGACAGAGCGGGCAGTCAGAGCAGTGGGGCAACAAAGGAGTTCCTGGAGCTGGGGGCCACAAGGACAATATTGCAGCCATGGCAGTGTTGCAGGTGAGCAGAGACAAAGGCCTCCACCAGGGTGGGAGTGGAAAATCAGGCAGAGACACAGGAGCTGCAGTTACCAGATTAAGGGAAAACAGAGGAGGACAAACCCTGAGGCTTGGCTCCTGAGTTACTGCTGGCAGAGGAGAGATGTGGGGGTGTAAGAAGACAGCAGGTTTAGGACAAAGGACAAGGTCATCATTAGAAAATCCAAGAAGGCTCGGCGGCCTTCTAAAAGGCAACAGGCTACCATGCGGAATCTAGGCTGGTGCAATTACAGGCTCACCAGGAGATGATTCTGTTCATTTTCTCCTCCCCAGGCAGTTCCATGCCAGACTTCCCCAGACAGCTGAGCCAGATACATATCTAGGAAAGAAGATTCCACTGACACCCACTCCCCATTTTATTTGCCTTCAAGGGAGAATTTATTTGTGAATAATCTAAATCATCCTCCCCCAATCTCTGTTTCTTTCCTATTAAGATGATGCACAGAGAGCACAGAACCACCAGCGTCATCCTGTGGTTCTCTAAGAAGTGCTCATTCTGTCTAGTCGGTATCAAAACTTTTACATCCTGTTGATGTGGGTTTGGACTCTATTATATAGAGATCAATAAGGAGTTACCTAGTTATTTAGCTAGTGATACAAAATGTCCATAAGCTACTTTATATTGCCAATTAATATATTTAATAATGTTATAAACCAACATGTAATATATGACTTTTAAATTATTCAGTCCATATATGTTTTCATTAGGGAAGAACATTGTATTCGCATACTTATGATACCATCTCAAGACTTAATATGGCTTAATTCTATTAATAAAAACTAATTTAAAAGTCATTATCTTTTTTAATTACAGCTTTTGATTTAGTTCTTCCCTGCTCTGCAAATAAGGGTAGCTAGAGCCATCATTCAACTGGTCCATAACTAGCTCTGGGGTGTTTTTTAGAGCTATCATGAGTTGCTTGGTACAGGACGTTGATTAAAAGGAGTGTCCTCATAGGTCACACATGCAGCCCCATGACTTGGCCATATCTCACCTTGTCAGAGCTCTATGCAGATATTGATTCTCAAATGGATCTGTTAGTGAATTCTATTCCATGGTCAAATCTTTAGCTTGCAGAAGCCATGTTGAAGGTAATTCAAAATGTGTGGTCAGCAGTCTCACCTATGATGATGACCCAGATTTTCACTGGGCGTGATACTGGACACATTCCTATTTTTTTTTTTTTTTTTTTTTTTTTGAGACAGAGTCTCGCTCTGTTACCCAGGTTGGAGAGCAGGGATGCAATCTTGTCTCAACACAATCTCCACCTCCCAGGCTCAAGCGATTCTGCTGCCTCAGCCTCCAGAGTAGCTGGGATTACACATGCCCACCAACATGCCTGGTTAATTTTTTTTTTTTTTTTTTTTTTTTAGTAGAGACAGGGTTTCACCACTTTGACCAGGCTGGTCTCAAACTCCTGACCTCAAGTGATCCACCCACCTTGGCCTCCCAAAGTGCTGGGATGACAGGCATGAGCCACCGTGCCTGGCCCACATTCCTATTTCTGGTCCTTTTAGGCCCCAGAGAAAGTGGGATGCCTTCCCTTGGTATAAAAGTTCCTAACTCTCCTGAATTTCTCAACTGTGTGTTCATCATTCAAGTTCTGCCAGGTCTGAGACACCGGAAACCATCTAGTTCTTAACCTTGGCATTGACGGGAAGGATGCAAGGCCACTGAATGTCCAATAGAGCAAGTATCACAAGGTTTATATATTAGTACTTAGTATAGGATGGCTGCTGGCAGGGAAAAGTTAAGGGACAGAGAATGGAGATGAAATGTAACATCTCCCATCCAGAGTATGGGTTCTGTGGGATAAGTCTATAAAGCACCCTGCATGCATGCTCTTTACTAAGAGAACTGTACATAATTGTAAAGGAAATTGGAGTCAGGCTCTGATTAAGTGAATCTTCAGATCTCAGATGAAGGCAAAGAGGGCTTGTCTCACATATAAACATAACCATAAAATTGTTGACTGGAACTGAAAAGGCTCATGAAAACGCCATCATTATTCAGCTTCTTTTTCTCAAAGATGTATTTCTGAGGGACTTTTCTATATCTTTATATCGCTCAGTATGTAATTCTATTAAAGTGCTTAACACATTGTATCATATTTATTTCTTCAGGTATTCTTTTCCTTTCCCTAGAATGTGAGCTCCTCAAGGTCATGAAGAGAAGTGTTTCTAAATTCATTTTCATATTCCCAATGGCTAGCACATTGCTCTAACTTAAGGATATGGATAGGTCACCCAGTGTTTGACGAAATGAGTGAATGGATGAATGAATGACAAAACTAAAAAAAAAGACCCCAACCAAAGATCATTAAATGGCTGTTGCTGTCCTATATACCTATGTCTCTACAATTTAAGTACATCCTTAGATTTATTATTGGTTTTGATTTTGTTTTATTTATTTATTTTTTTTTTTTATTTTTTTTTTTGAGACCAAGTCTCGCTCTGTCGCCAGGCTAGAGTTCAGTGGTGCGATCTCGGCTCACTGCAACCTCTGCCTCCTGGGTTCAAGCAATTCTCCTGCCTCAGCCTCCCAAGTAGCTGGGACTACAGGCATGTGCCACCACGCCCGACTAATTTTTGTATTTCTAGTAGAGACGGGGTTTCACCATGTTGGCCAGGATGGTCTCTATCTCTTGACCTCGTGATCCACCCGCCTTGGCCTTCCAAAGTGCTGGGATTACAGGTGTGAGCCACCGCGCCCGGCCACATCCTTAGATTTCTGAGACAGACTTATCAAATAAAGTCTCTTGAGTCCTAAGTTTCTATTCACATTTGGCCTTTATTCCCATTCTTAGCAAAAGGTAACACTGAGATTCTATGAAAGGCCAGCTTAACTTTGCCACTCATTCCATCTCTCAGTGGGAGCCAACTGCATCTGCACACGCACACACACACACACACACACACACACACACACACACGGTACATTAGCCTCACAAGGCACTGACTTTGTCTATCTTGTTGATCATTGTATCCTGACCATCTACCAAGCCCCCAAAAATATGTGTCAACTGAAAAAATGAATTAAGGATTTCACAGTGTACTGTCGTACTAACCAGTCTTCCATACTGCTGTGAAAAAGAAAAAGAACAAAAAGCTATACTAAAACTCCGCATTGATTCAAAGTGATTTGCTAGCGTTCAGCAAAAGGAGAATCTAGAGTCTGCAGATGTGTTAATGCCATCGTGGGTGGCCCTTACACCTCTATCATTCTGTCTCTGGAATGGCAGTAATTGCAGCTGACCTGTCTTCCTCATAGCTATGTTGGAGAGAGGAAAAGAAAGATCTCTTCTCTAGTCCTATACAGACATACACACATGCCTCTATTAGTTAAAGCAGCCATATGTCTACTTAGAAATAATGGATGACAAACTTAAAAAGTGAGAGAATGCTATAGGAACTCTGGGTTCTGAAAAGGAAACATTAATGGTACCGTAAATTTTGGAGTTGGGGGAGTCACATTATTTTAATGAACATTTCTCATAAAATAATAGAATAATGATGTCCTCCTCATAATAGAAGTGCAAGTTATAACACAAATTATCCCCATTGGTTTTTCATTTACCTTTAATCATGCTACCCTGGGAAAATAAAGGAGTAAAGAGAATTAGCTTGAACCTGAAAGATTTCTACTCTAGTAACTGGCCCAATCCATTAATTGTCACTATTCTTTTTTGCATTTGCTTTAGGTGAAAGTCTGGCAAAAATCAAACTTAGTAAAACTAGTAATTATACCAAAAATACATTAGTTCTCAGTTTGTTAGTTTTTGAGGCTGAAACTTACACCTCTTAAGGTTTATAATTCTTTCCCCTCAGTAAATTGTGGATTCCTGTGTTCTAGGGAAAGGCATTGCCAAAAATAAAGTGCAAGCTGCTTAATCTTCACTCTTTCCTAAGCAAACAACGATGTGAAAAGTTGACCGTGAAGACATTGTCTGTACATCCGTTAAAATTTCTTTGACTCGCTCGACTCATTCAAGCTTAAAGGCTAAAAAAGAAGAAGGCACTGACAGGCCTTCCTCTGGGACTCTCTGAATCCCAAATCCAGCTTTGTCAGTTATTTCAAGTGGATATAAATGGAGATTTTGGCCAATCCTTTCCAGCCCCAGAGGTCAAGGGAGCAGCTGCACTTCTAAAAATTAATCTAAAACTATGTTCCCAACAAAACTTTCTCTTGACCTTTAAGGCTGATAGGAAGCTCCAGAGTATTATACAAACTGGCCACGCAGGTATTTTCCCACCCCCTACTCCACCTGCCACACACAGAAACAATGGGACCATTCAGCTCACCTAGGACATGATCCAAGGCCCTTTGTATCAATTTTAGTTACCAAAAGATGGCTCAAAAAAAACACTATTTTTATGAGTTAAGCCTCTTCTTGTCAGGTGTTATAGGTAAGAAAAGTAATATCCCACTCTATATGCATATTAAATAATGCTGTTATCTAATTATTTCACACAGGCAGCTTTGTGAAGAAGGCAAGGGAAGTAGTTAACATTTAACATTTAGGAAAACTGAGGCTGTGGCTTGCCCAAGGTCACACAGCTAGGAAGCAACAGACAGTGTACTTGAACCTGTCCTCTGACTCCAAACAATAATGTTCTTTCTCCTATGTTGTGCCCTGCTGATCTGATTCAAAAGGTTTAAGGGGATGTTGGTGTATCCCGGCATATTGTATATATTGATGTACTGATGAAGCCCTGAGTTGTGGGGTCTGGCAATTGTATCAGTCAGCTGCATTTGGCATCCCCAGATGTCCCCAGCTCTGATACTCCAAATCTAGATAAAGCTTATTTATCGGGAGTAATTCCAAGAGATTCAGTCCAGTCCGAGGCCTTCAGAGCACCTCCAGAAGGTTAGGTCTTTTTTGGCAGATCAAATGATAACAAGAGCATTTACTTCTTATTAACAATGTGCCTGGCACACTAAGTTATTGAGCCCATTTAAACCTCACAACAACTCTGAGGTAGGTACTCTACTCACTCACATTTTGCTAATAAGAAAACCAAGGCTTAGAGCATTTCAGGTGACCTGCTTGGTCAGGGAGCATGATCAAGGACTAGAAGCTGGGCAGTTTGACTTCGCAGGCCAGACTTAAACCCTGCACTACAATAGCCCAGAGGAGTTCACGCCCTCTTGATCAGCCTATAACCCTCCAGACACTCCCAAAATTCAACCAGACTCCAAGCCATTACAGAGAATGTTGTCTTACAAAGTAGCAGCCCACCCATGTTGGCTCAAAACCTATAATGTTTGCCAGAATCAGAAAGAGCTGCCATGTTAGCATTTTAAGATTATCATATCGTTCCTCTTTGGGTAACTCATCAAAGCATGTAAGCTTAGCCAAAGAACATATTCCTCAACCACTGGGCACCTGAACAAAGACCCCATGACCCTGACTCTTTGGAGTCAACAGCAAACCTCTTCAAGGACCTTCCTTTATTAATCAAGGAAGAAAGGATAAAGTAAATAACACTACTGATTTGAGATCAGAAGGAGCAATTTAGGCCCATGTCTCATGTCTCCTGTACTCACGGATGCTCTCAGTATCCATGTTAATGGAACCATCTTTCAGCCTTAGAAAGCGGACCACAGTGAAGGGAGCAGCTCTGCCAGTTCGCAATGCGGCAGACCCCTGTGTCTATCACAGGGCGGGTTGTGGGGGGTCCCAGCTGCTCATTTCCTCCATGCCAAACCTCTTCACCTCTCCCAGACAGCAGCCTCACTTGTAGGAGTAGGGTTCTGTCAGTCTTTTCCAGCAGGAAGGCCTACTTAAAGAAGGTCCATTCAATGAACTATTCACTCAGAGGACAGAGCAGGGCATCAAGTCTGGTAGGTTCTGGCCACAGCCCACCAACTGGCATTCAGGAAGCTGACTTTCCAGGCTTTTGTTTTGGTTTTGTTTTGTTTTGCTTTTTGTTTTTGAAACAGCGTCTCACTCCGTCACCCATGCTGGAGTACAGTGGTGCAATCATGTCTCGCTGTAGCCTCCCACTCCTAGGCTCAAGCAATCCTCCCACCTCATTCTCCCTAGTAGCTAGGAGTACAAGCATGCACTACCACACCCAGCTAATTTTTGTACTTTTGTAGAGTCAGAATCTTGCTATGTTGCCCAGGGTGGTCTCAAACTCCTGGGCTCAAGAGATCCTCCCACCTTGGGCTCCCAGAGTGTTGGGATTACAGGCGTAAGCCACCACACCTGGTGCCTTTCCAGGTGATAGGAGCCTGAGTGAGCAGCTTTGCAGCAAGCTGACTAGAGGTTGCAAGGCTCCTAACCTCAAGAATTTCCTACTATGTCTTTCATTCAACCAAACTCGTATCTCTATTTTGAAAGAATCCTTTCTGTGTGTTTGTGTTTGGCTGTCTAAGTATCCCAACCCAAGGAGCCTCCAGAGGCTTCTTGTGCAGTGTCTGAGGCTGAAGGAGCCTTCCATTGCATACTGCAGTCTCAGGTAGCTGGAATGAGTGGTGGATTTGTTTCTTTCCACAGAGACTCACATTAAAGCACACAGACTTCAGGTGAGAAGAATCAGAAGTGGTCTTTGGTACTAAAGGAGCCTGAGTTAGTTTCAATCTTTCCCCATCAACACGCCACGAGCATTCAACAAAGTGCTGGTGGAGGGTCAAAGGATGCACAAGCGGGCAGTGAGATTTCTCTGGACAGCAGCAGGCACCTTTGAGGCTACTCCAGAATGATCTAGCCGCCTTGGAAGGATGACTTACCGAAAGGCCTCTCAAACGATTAACAGCTCCAGTTAGCCCCTTAGTGGTTGTCATTTATTTCCGTGCCAGTCAACAATCATTCCTGAGTTGAGCCGTAATGAATAGAGAATGATGTAAATGTGTAGGCAGACTTCACGAGGGTTTAGACGTCTCCGTGGGAGGTGTAACGTCATCCCGATTGCCACCTGACCTGACTCAGGGCTGTCTCCAAGGCGAGGTGACCTGCCCCGGGTGCGGTTCCCAGAAGTCATCCCGCGCTTCCAGAGCTGAGCCCCGCTGCTCTACGTCTACCTGCGGGATCCTCAGGATCCCCTCATTCCCAGTCGAGGGACCACCACCTGAACCCGTGTGGGGTGACCTTACCCACCCAGGGAAGGTTGAGAAAGGGGTGGAATCGGGCGCCCCCTTCCTGACCCTGGGCTGAGCCGGGCAGGGTAGAGAACGCGGCGAGAAGGGAACCCGCGGGAATGTGAGGCTGCGGCACGACCAGGGGCCGCCAGGGGGCGCCCGTCCTCCTTCCCGCCTGTGCCTCCCCTCATCCTCGCTCTGCTTGGACAGAGGGTGGGGAAGACTAGAATTCAGCTCTCACTCCGGCCCGCCTGCAAGGTGATCCAAAGGAAGTCGCTTACCCTCCTGGCATTTCCCTTTGGAAAAGACATACAAAAATAGTCCCCACCCACAAGCCCCAGAGGGGCGCCCCAAGAGCCCAACGAGCTGTCTCAGGAGTGTTCTGGCAATAGCAGCCTATTTGCACAAATTATTATTACTAATAATGTCTTCCTTGTTCAAGTCAAACAGACATCTGTATGAGCACAGTTGCACGTATGCTAGGAGCTGCCCTCTAAGTGACTCTACCCACACATTAATGTGAGGATTAACCTCCCAAGCTGCAGAATGAATGGTATTAGCAGGTTGCTAGGAGGTTCATCTCGCAAAACTGCAGAGATCCGCCTGGGTCTATAGACTTCAAGACTGAGCCAGAATGAAGCAAGTCTATTGCCCTGGAATAACTCCCCACATTTTTCAAGCAATTTCTCCAATTGGTTTGTTTCGAGCACCTTTGAATTCCTCTAGCATAATCACTCTACCCTTTGTCAACACAAAATGATTGTTTAAACGACTCAATCAGATCATGCCATGGGCGACTATTTCCATTTATTATGATTTATTCCCTGTTTAGCACCAATGTGCCAGGCACATTCAACAGAACCGCCTCTAAAATGGTTTTTCTTTCTGCTCTGAAGGCCCACAGAATAAAAACAACCTGCTCAGAGTAAAGGAAAGATCATCCACACTGATGAGGATCAGTGACTAAGGACATCTTGGAAAGAAGGTCTAATTTTCCAAATGATAAAGAACAAGACTTTTTCATTGTGATGGGTACTCCTATTGACCTAGAGCACAAAGTAAATTGATTAAAGACAGAGAATTCCAGATTTTCCACCAGGCGGGGAAGAGATTTGTCATGAATAAACCAAAGTCACACACTCTCTCTTGAAGGCAGGAATCTGGTATTCTTAGTCTTTGGTCCCCAGAACCAGCCCCACACTGGCACCTTTAGGCACTGAATAAATGCTTATTTAATTGATTCATTCAGGTGTGAGAGATCACATCTACAATTTAGAGAATTGAGATTTTTTTAACCCAGTTTTTCAAAGAAGAGCCTGTATAATTTCAATTCTTCCCTCAGCTTATTGCCAGTCAAAGAGAGAGAGGAAGGGCCAGGTACTTGGCTGCAGTGTCTGAACCAGCTGCAAATCTCAGGAATGTGTTACCTGGATAAACAGGCTCTAAGATGTTCTTTATAACAACAGCAACTAACTTACTAACTTAATAAAAAATCCTCTAAGTGAATATTAGACACCCATTAGAATCACTTGTGAAAACTTAAAACCACTATTAACGTATTATTTAGATACCCTCTCTGGAATCATAGCTATGGCAGTCGAGGTGTTGTTGTCCTGTCCTGGCTATGCCGGTAACGTGACGTGAGTTTGGCTCAGTGAAAACGCCCATGAACTTAACTAAACCAACAGGCACTGTGAGGGTTTGAAAACAAAAACTGGCCTGTGAAGCATAGAATTTCTCATTCTTCCTGCAACTATCATTCACTTCAGTGTCCTGGTTGAAGCTCTTCTTTCTTTCCTCAACTTCAGTTCACCTGCCTCCCACAGTTTACAAAGTGAACTCACAGGCTAAATTGTGACTTTAGAGCCATCTTGAACTTCAACCCGCATGTGAATCCCTGGGGAGCTTGTTAAAATGCAAATTCAGATTCAGTGGGTCTAGGTGGGGAGTCTGCATTTCTAGCAAGTTCTCAGGTGATGTGGTCCACAGAGGACACTTTGAGTGGCAAGGATATAGAAATTCATACAAATTTTTTCCTGCAAATTTTACAAAACATGTGATAGCCTTAAATTTTTTGCATTTAACAATACAATACTACAATAAAATTAAAGAGTTTAACATCAAGTTGGTGTTTCATATGAATACATTACAGGTGCAGATCCTGATCTAGTTACATATATGTGAAATATACACATACGCCATATTCATCTAAAAAATTAAGGTGGCTCCACTTTCAAGAAAGGGGAATGAGTGATCTCTGATTTCATTCTTCATTCAATTAATATTTACTGAACACTTAACATGTGCCCAGCACTGTGTTAGGGGCTGAAATTGCAACAGTGAACAAGACAGATCCCAGGCCCTTTCTAACAGAATTTATAGTCTAGTAAAGGGAGACACACTTACAAAAAAAAGAGCGAACACAAATTATAGTAAATGTTGTAAAAGAAACGAAGAAGGAACTAAGAAAATAACCACTTTGGACAAGGTGGGAAGAGAGGCCTCTCTGAGTAGGTGACGCTGATGGCCAAAGATCTAATCCGACATGTCTACTCCTGTGAAGAGACAAAGCGCTGAGTTTTTAGACTCCAGACGTGCACACAGCCCAGGAACTAGTTCCTACTGCTTCAGCAAAGGTACTGAAAGAAAGAAATGGGGACCATTCTACAGCAGGTCCACCAACATAAATCCTCTCCCCTCAGCTCTGAGATCTTTTTTCAGCCATCCTTTGGCTCCCCCTCCCTGGGGTGCTGCACTGACACTCTCTGCAGGGGTTGCTGACACAGGAGGGTTTTTCCACATTTGCGTCACACACCTATAAAAATTCAAGGCTTGATAAACCACCATCTGTAAGGATAGTCAAATTGCTTCTTGTTTTTCTTTCCAGCTCAATTTTATTTCTGACAAAGTGGCTCCAATGAAAAAACTTATCTTGCGCTAAAATGAAATTAAGCCTGCTTGAAATCGGCCATTATATATGAGCCCTAAATGCTACACAAATTGACACCAATCAGTTTGTTTTTAGGAAGGAATTCTGGGACTGTTTGCAGAAATAAAAATTCATAGGCAGGCTTTATCAACACCGATGAGGGCTCAGATGGTTCCAAATAGTCTCATCTTTTGTTCTTTATTATCACAGCAGGAAAGATGCAGGGGTCTTTCACAACACAGGAGTAGAAAGGAAAGGTTTTCTGCATCCTCAGCTGCCTTATGGAGAAAGAAGCCTGCAGTAACCAGGAGCTTGCAGCTGGAGCTAAGGACATCATAGGCCCTCCACCACTCCACCCCCACCCTAAGTTCAAAGAGGGGCCTGTGACCCCAATTGCGCTAGGTACACCCAGCGCCACTGTCTGCCCAAGGCTCATGTTAACCAGCCCCTGCTTGCCTTTAGGAGAGCTCCTTTTACCTGGATGCCTTGGGGGCACTGGTTCTTGCACAGGGGGGTTATCCAGGTGGCAGATCTACCAGGTTCTCTGTTCATCCTTCTCTAGGGCTTGCTCTACTCATAGCATCTTCTGCAGGATATATGGGAAAGAAGTGATACACCTACACCTCTCCTTTTCTCTCCTTACAGGAGCTTAAGATAAAAGTTACCTAAAGGGGCCAAGCATGGTGGCTCACACCTATAATCTCAGCACTTTGGGAGGCCAAAGAGGGTGGATTGCTTGAGATCAGGAGTTCAAGACCAGCCTGGGCAACATGGAGAAACCCCTTCTCTACAAAAAATACAAAAATTAGCTGGGCCTGGCAGACACCTGTGGTTCCAGCTATTCAGGAGGCTGAGGTGGGAGGATTGCTTGAGCCCAGGAGGTTGAGGCTGCAGTGAGCTATGATCACCACTGTACTCCAGCCTAGGCAACGGAGCAAGACCCTGTCTTAAAAAAAAACTAAAAAGTTATCTAAAGAGGATAAAAGGGGACAATCTCTGGATGAGCCACTTAACTTCTATGAACCTCTGTTTCTTCATCTGTGTAATAAAAACAGCAGCAGTATCTACTTCTTAGGTTTGTTATGAAACTTAAATGACAGAATGCATGCACAGCATTGAGTATGAAGAGCAAGCGCCCAGTGAATGTTAGCTGTTTTTTTACCATTATTATTATTATTTACAAGTGCTTACTATATGCCAAAAACCATGTTAGATGCTCATTTAATTTTTATGAAAATTTGCATAATTTTAATTTTTTAACAGTCTTTGGGATAGATATTATATCACTTATGATTGGAGAAGTTAATTTGCACAAAGCCACACAGCTGTTCAGTAGTGAAGCTAAGATCTATATCTACACTGCCTCACTCTAGATTTCAATTCTTTCCTATCCCTGGCATTTGTCGATGCTGACATAACAAAGTCAGCTACTGAAGTGGAATTCATTCAATAGATAATCCACCTCAGGTTGCTACTGGCAAAAATTTGGATAATATGCCTTAAAAAATACACACACACACACACACACACACACGCAGACACAAACGTGCGTTCGCCAATACCTGATGAAAAATGCTTTGTAATGTGAGACTTTAAAATAATATTCACCACATTGTATTCTTATTGTTTTTAAAGTAAAATTAAATTTAACACAAATTTACTGTTGGGCAAAACTTTTTGGAAGGCACTACTAACAAAGAAGCTTTAGAATACAGTTTCTGTCTTCAAGGAATAAATCATTTAATTGTGAAAGAAAGACATAAAAAGGAGAGTAAACACATGAAGAAGTAAGGGATAGACTAAGGGTTTACTACAATAAAGTAAAAAAAAAAAAAAAAACATTCAGGCCATGATTAGATGTCAAATACGAGGGTGTATTTTAGGAAGCAGAATACAGGCTGGGCTGAAGAGTGGAAGCCAGTGGCCAGATGGCCTGATAGGATGATGCTGTAACATCTCACTTTAAGGCAACAAGGGCTGAAGTCAGCCTCGGGAGAGTGGGAATGAACCCGAGAGACGTTCTGAAAAAACACTGAGGGAACTTATTGACTGATTATATAGAGAGATTAAGGGAAAGGAAGAGGTTAAAGGAGATTTCAGAATCCCCACACTGGGCAGGTCCAAACCTGCTTGTTCAATCTGTTCCCCATCTCCGCTATGGCATCACCATCCACCATCACACAAGCTGGAGCCCTGAGGCTCTCTTGGGACCCCTCGTTCACTCACTCCTACCTCCACGCATCTCCTCAGTCCTGCTGTTTCTCCCCTCCGCTACCTGCACGCACCTCCTCAGTCCTGCTGTTTCTCCCGTCCGCTACCTCCACGCACCTCCTCAGTCCTGCTGTTTCTCAACTCCGCCACCTCCACACATCTCAGTCCTATTTCTCGCCTCCGCTACCTTCCAAAGCTGATCCCTCCCGCTCTGCTTTGTCCCGCCCCGTCCCATCTCTCACCTGCACAGCAGCCCTGCCTGCCACCGTGGCTCCTCATCTCATCTCAAGGCCGCATCAGCACCCATGCCAGGGATCTAACACACACCTCTGATGCCCAGGCTTCAAACCCTCCAGTGTGTCTCCAGCACCTGCACAGTGGACGCCTTAGTCCTGTGTATGTCCCGCAAATGCAGAAGCGCATCATGGCTTCCCCTGCTTCACGCCACACCTCACATCCTGTGTTTCAACTACCGAATCCATGTGGAGTCCCCCCAAATACCACGCAGGAGGCACAGAACTTGAACAGGTGAATGAATGAGTGGATGTAAGACTGCAGGAAAGTCAGAATTATGTGGCTGATTCTAGAAAATAATGAAAAGCTTAGTTTGGGTGTATAAAAGTGAGATATTTCGGCCGGGCATGGTGGCTCACGCCTGTAATCCCAGCACTTTGGGACGCCAAGGCAGGTGGATCACTTGAGGTCAAGAGTTCAAGACCAGCCTGGCCAACATGGTGAAACCCTGTCTCTACTAAAAATACAAAAATTAGCCGGGCGTGGTGGTGCACAACTGTAGTACCAGCTACTAGGGAGGCTGAGGCAGGAGAACTGCTTGAACCCGGGAGGCAGAGGTTGCAGTGAGGCAAGATCACGCTACTGCACTCCAGCCTGGGTGACAGAGCGAGACTCCATCTAAAAAATAAAATAAAATAAAATAAAATAAAATAAGGTATTTGGTTTTTTCCTCTTTTCAAGGTAGGCAAGAGCTGGAAGTGCTTCAAAGTAGAAGGGAAGGGACCACTTGAAAGAATGGCTGGTTATTAAAGAAATAGGGAATGATTCTGCTGCTTATAATAAAATTATGATCAGCTAGTTTTCACCTAATGACCATTTCCTCAGGGAGGCCTCCCTGAACCCCTAAATGAGAGTACCTCCTCCATTAAATGCTTCTGTAGCACCTTTCATCTTTTTTCCCCCCAACTTTCTAATCATCACATTTGAAGTCACTTGTTCTATGTTTACCTCCTATAACAAGCTCCTTAAGGGCATGTCACTTTGTCATAACAAATTAAACTTAAAACACAGCACCTGGCACAAAGTAGATGTTCGATATTAATTAGCCACAAAATTAGTAGAATTTCTTCACCCTAAGAGTGAGCGTGCTTCTACTTGTCAATACAAATAATATAGAAATTTGCTGATAAAAGAACCTAAAACACCACAATAAGTTGTAATCCACATGTAGTTTATTTGTTGGTATTCTGGGTTGACTCATCTGTTTAGGTAAGACGGAGGGATTGAGCATCACTCTCCTGCTTAAAAAATCTCACTGGCAGCCCATTGTCTACAGGGTGAGGGTCCCACTCCTTGGTTGGCACACAGGGTTCTCCACAAATTGCCTTCTGAGCTTCCACCTCTTCCACCACCATCCCATGCACCCCTCCCCCTTCCCACAGCAGCCCACTGAGCTCGGCCCTTGTTGACCCCACTTTCTGGGATACTCTTCCCTACTCTCTGCATCTAGCAGACTCTTATTCTCCCTTCAAACTCAAACTCACACTTTCCCTAAGGCCCATATACAGAACAATCTGTTCTCTTCCCACCCACTCCACAGCACCCTGTACTTCCCTCTAGAAGTCTAGAAATTTGAAATAGTACCATGAGTTCCCTGAAGGCACTAACTGTGTCTTGTTCTTCTTTACTTCTCCAGTGCCTTGCACAAGCCTGTATAAAAATTAGTAGTTTCTTTTTTCTTTTTTCTTTTTTTTTTTTTTTGAGACAAGCTCTTACTGTGTTGCTCAGGCTAGAGTGCAGTGGCATGATCATGGCTCACTGCACCCTTTATCTCCTGGACTCATGTGATCCTCCCACCTCAACCTCCCAAGTAGCTGGGACTACAGACACCCACCACCGCACCCGGCTAATTTATGTTTTGTAGCGATAGGGTCTTGCTATGTTGCCCAGACTGGTGTTTTCTAGTGAACAAATACAAAACTCCGGGTCCTCCTTGACTGCTGTCTTTCCTCACACCCCACATTCAATCCATCAGCAGGTCCACTCTAGTCTATCTTCAAAAAGATATCCTGAATCCAACCCCTTCTCACTACCTCCATCACGATCACCCACATCCAAGCTACCATCATGTCTTGCCCGAGCTACCACAATAGCCTCCAGACTGCTGTTCTTGATTCCACCTGCAATCTATTTTGCACACAGCAGCCATGTGTGGCCTTTTAAAATACCATTTCTCTGCTTGAAACCATCCAGTGGCTTCCATCACACTTGGAATAAAATCCAGACTCTCTCTTGAAGCCCTATATGATCTCACACTTCCTTCTACCTCCCAGTCCTCTTGTCATTCCTTGAACATGTCAAGCCCTCTCTCATCAGGATCTTTGCACTGTCTGTTACATTTGCCTAGTCTGTTCTTAGCCCAAGTATCCAAATGACTTTCTCTTCCTCTGCATTCAAATCCCTGCTTAATATCACCTTCCCTGATGAGCTTATCTAAAACAACACCCACCACTTTCTATCTCCTTAACTTACCTTATTTTTCTTCATTGCACCAATCCATATCAGACTTTCTATTATCACCTATTTGTATATTAATCTTTGGTCTCTTCCAGTATGATAGTAAGGTCCATGGAGACAGAAATATTGCTTTCTTCACAGGCATATTTTCAGTGCATAGACCTGTACAACACAAAAAGTAGATGCTGAATAAATAGTTGTTGGCTAGGCACAATGGCTTAAACATGTAATCCCAGCACTTTGGGAGGCCAAGGAAGGCAGATCATTTGAGCCCCGAAGTTCAAGACCATCCTGGGCAACATGACGAAACCCCATCTCTACAAAAAATACAAAAGCTACCCAGGTGTGTTGGCGCATACCTGTAATCCCAGCTACTCGGGAGGCTGAGGCAGGAGGATTGCTTGAACCTAGGAGGTCGAGACTGCAGTGAGTGGAAATTGTGCCACTGCACTGCAGCCTGGGTGACTAAAGAAATAAATAGTATTTGTTGAATAAAGCAGCTGGGTATTGGGTTCTAATGTAGAAAGATATGAATGAGAAGAAAGGGTTTTGAAAGATAAAGCTGAGTACAGAAAAAAATGTAGCAAGGATATCCTTGCTGAAATACAATAACACAATTGGACAGCTCCAGGCACAGGGGCTCTATTTTCACTAATTCATTTTCTTTTTAAACAGCCGGAATTGTAAAAAAAAAAAAAAAGAAAAGAAAAAGAAAAAAAAAAGAAAAAAGTGGGGGGGCTTTGTCCCCTGGGGACACACTGTTGGGGATATAGTTGCACATCACTTATGAGGCCTTAGTCTAGAAGTGAACTAATCTTATGCCCAAGCCCTGCACATAAACGGTTTACAGAGGAGACGAAGAGATCAGGAGGAAGATCATGAATACCCCAGAAGGTATGGATTTAGCTGGAGCCCAAGAATATCCTCTGAGTAATTCATTTCCACTTCTTCCATCTTTGGCAAGATGTGGCTATTATCGGTTTCCATCATCTCTCCCGTGACATAAGTACTTTTTGATTAATTATTCTCATCCCTTTTCTCAGCTCTCTGCCACTTCAGACAGGTCTGTATTTCTGTGATGAAGAAGAACACGATTCTAGAAAAGCTTTGAGATTAAAGATGCCTTCTAAAGATTAAAGTAAAACCTCTTTAATTCAGATTCTTCTAACTCTACGAACTCAGAATTCATTATCCATCTCATTGGGCTAAGGCTCATCTTGAGCCAATGGTGAGGGACACAGAGGCTTGAAGCTATAAAGCAAAGTAGTGGTGGAAATATTCTTTCCAAAAGGTGTAATCAACTTAAAAATGTTTCTTCACCCAGGTTTAAAAATACTTTATCAGCACTATTCAGCTTTTCCATTTTAAAAATTGAGTATTATTTACATACATTAAAATTTACCCTTTTTAGTGTAAATTCTATGAGTTTCAAAAATACATAGTTATATCATCACTACCATAATTAAGATATAGAACAGTTTCATAACCTCCTAAAATTCTCTTATCCCCCATTGTAGTCAAGCCTCCTCCTACACCCAGCCCTGGAAACTACTAATCAGTTTTCTCTCCCTTTAGTTTTGCCTATTTGAGAATGTCATACAGATGGAATCACACAGTATGTCACTTTTGAATCTGGCTTCTTTCACTAAGCATACCTCAGCTGAAATTCACTCACGTTGAGTGTATAAGTCGCTTGTTCCATCTCATAGCTGAGAACTATCCCATTGTACCACAGAGTGCTTATCCATTCACCAGTTGATGGACATTTTGGTGGTTCCCAGTTTTTGGTGATTATGAATAAAGTCACCATAGAAATCCGCATACAGGTTTTTGTGTGAACACAGTTTTTATTTCACTCAGGTAGATAACTCAGAGTGAGACTCCTGAGTCAGATGTTAACTAAATGTTTAAGGATCGGCCAAACTGTTTCCTAAAGTGGCTACTCTACCATTTATTCCGAACAACATTGTGTGAGAGTCTTAATTGCTCCACGTTCTTGCCAGTTATTTTCAGTTGTGTCATTGTTGTTTAATTATAGCCACACAGGTATGCAGTGGTATCTCATTGTAGTTTTCATTTTTATTTTTCTACTACTGATGTTGAACATAAAAGATGC
Organism: Pan troglodytes; assembly: GCF_028858775.2. Classification (NCBI taxonomy): domain Eukaryota; kingdom Metazoa; phylum Chordata; class Mammalia; order Primates; family Hominidae; genus Pan; species Pan troglodytes. Next base: position 87,391,552 of record NC_072404.2, on the reverse strand, counting down.
TCTTTTATGTGCTTATTTGTCCATCCGCATATCATCTTGGTAAATTGTCCATTTGATAATTGGATTCAGGCCGGGTGCAGTGGCTCATGCCTGTAATCCCAGCATTTTGGGAGGCCAAGGTGGGTGGATCACAAGGTCAAGAGATCAAGACCATCCTGGCCAACATGGTGAAACCCCGTCTCTACTAAAAATACAAAAATTAGCTGGGCTTGGTGGTGTGTGCCTGTAATCCCAGCTATTCTGGAGGCTGAGGCAGGAGAATCGCTTGAACCCGGAGGTTACAGTGAGCTGAGATCGCACCATTGCACTCCAGCCTGGTGACAGAGCGAGACTCCATCTCAAAAAATAAAAATAAAAATAACTGGATTCAAACTATTAATTTAATGGCTAATGTGCATATAACATCCATATAGATTATTTCATTTGCTCTTTACAACTCTGAGAAGGAAGTATGGCAGGTATTGTTCCGTTTTACAGGTGAGAAATTGAGGCTGAAAATGTTACATGACTTCCCAAGTTCACACCAAGGGGCAGAATTAGAGGTGGAAACCAGGTCTCCCAGTCGCCACTCTCTACCACAAGTTGCTGACTTGCTTCCTAAAGACAAGTAGGACAAATATTGACTCAGCAGGACTGTGAACAGTCAGCTGAGGCTCCAAGTGACTGAGTGCCCTAGAAAAAATTATGGAAAGGTAAAGGCTGTCCTTCCCTGCTGTGTGACAGATGCTTCCAACCCCCTTACTTCAGCAAAACTTCCCTGTGCTTTATCTCCCTTCTTTGGAGTCTTAACTCTCAGCTACCAATACTTAAAAACACAGGCTAGTGAGCAAATCTCTGACTTCCTTGCCTTTCTACCACCAGAGTAGAGATTTCTGCACTTCAGTGGGGACTTTGAGAGACACCACTTCTTCATGCAGTGGTTTTCAACACGCAATGGTTTTCAACACGCAGTAGTTTTCAACATGCAGTCGTTTGCAGACTGTTCTGTTAGAGCCTGGAGCATCCCAAGAAATGGCCTAAAGGGCCTCTGCGGTTGGGAGTCAGGGTGGGTGGCAGCAGGCTTTGGGTCCTACTTGACTAACAAAAGCAGATCCATTTTTATCTGTTTTACATATTGGGCTTTCATTTAAAATCGTATTTGAGCAGGAGGATGTGTTGCTTTCTAAACAGGTCTGAAAACCACTGCCTCAAAACTTGTCTTTAAATATTTGAGGGGAAGAAGGTCTCCAAGCATCATTCAAACACTTAACACATGCTTGAAATAAATGAACCAGCACATTTCTCATAGATTCTCTAATGCAGATTTTACTCATTCAAACTCATCCTTAGGCATCCCCACATTCCCAAACCAGTCCGGGATTTTTTAAAATCTTAGAAAATAGACCTGAGTTTCCTAACCTGTGCTCACACCTCTCGTGAGTTATACCAAGATGTTGCCTCCCCTTAGCCCTCAGAGTGTTCAGAAAGGGTTTGGTATCTTCAGATCTTGATCATTTTCATGTTTACTCCAGTGCACTGTCCAGGTATCATCCTCTTCTGTATGTGTCCCAATGTGGAAAAGGTTGGAATATTAATAAGGTTACATTAATAAGGTTATTAATATAACAGAGTAGTGTTTTGGGCTTGCACTCTAGAGTTACTCAGTCAGTTATCCTGATTCTCACTTACTAGCTTAGTGGTCCTGGCAAATTGCTTAATTTATCTACCTCTCAGTTTCCTGATCTTTGAAATGGGGATAATAGCAACATAGTTCTTTTTTTTTTTTTTTTTTTTTTTGAGATGGAGTCTTGCTCTGTTGCCCAGGCTGGAGTGCAGTGGCACAATCTCAGCTCACTGCAACCTCCGCCTCCCAGGTTCAAGAGATTCTCCTGCCTCCCGAGTAGCTGGGATTACAGGCACGTGCCACCATGCCCAGCTAATTTTTGTACTTTTAGTAGAGATGGTGTTTTGCCATCTTGGCCAGGCTGGTCTCGAACTCCTGACCTCAAGTGATCTGCCCACCTTGGCCTCCCAAAGTGCTGGGATTACAGGTGTGAGCCACCACACCTGGCCTAATAGCACCATAGTTCTTTGAACTGTTACGAGGATTAAAAGATAATATACATATGTGATCCACGCAGCAGAGTTCCTAGTACATAGAAGGCTCTCAGTAGATAGCTGCTCCATTGTTAACAGCCCCACCTATCCATGAGATTTGCCCTTTTGGCCATAGAGGTAGCTAAAACTTGCCACAGATTCATTGCTGCACCTTTGATTATGCTTTTAAAATGAATATAAATGTGAAGCTTCAATAAGCAAATACCATCACCATTGTAAAAGTTATTAATGTTCATAACATCTAGTTTACATCTCTGGTAATATAAGTGAAACAAATACATGTTTGAAGGCCATTAACGATGGCTCCATACTTGGAAACAATGCTTCAGAAAGAGCAGATGCAAAGTAAAACCATTTGTTCTGCAATTTTCAAGGTACTTTTGTTTATATTTTGTTACAAAAAGCAATCACCTTAGTTAGTGATGGCTGAACAGATGCAAATGAACCTTTATAGTTTGAACACAATTCTTAAAAGGTTTTTCTTTTGAATGCCAAATGACTTCACATTACTGTCCTTTGATCTACCTTAATCATTTTAGTATTTTCCTATAATATTCTAAATTAAAAGAAAATAGATTTCAATAAAACCACACCAGTACTGTCTAACCCCAGACAACTGTAGGTTGCAACAGGAAAGAGTTTTATAACAAATGGCACTAAATTCATGGATATTTTTACAGAATAATTCTAGTCATTTGAGCAGTAAAAGTATTTATGTCTCAAAGTGACTCAGTGTCTCCAGTATCTAATATATTTTCAATTCAATCCAGCTTCAAGGAATGTCACTGTGAAGATATTTTTTTAAGTAGATAGTACTATCCCTGCCCTTAAGAAATCCAATTTTATTGTTCTCTGATTGCAGGTCATATTTCTTTTTCTTTTTCTTTTTCTTTTTTTTTTTTTTTTTTTTTTTTTTTGAGATGGAGTCTCACTCTGTCGCCCAGGCTGGAGTGCAGAGGCATGATCTCGGCTCACTGTAACTTCTGCCTCCCAGGTTCAAGCGATTCTCGTGCCTCAGCATCCCGAGTAGCTGGGATTACAGGCATGTGCCACCACGCCCGGCTAATTTTTGTATTTTTAGTAGAGACGGGGTTTTACCATGTTAGCCAGGCTGGTCTTGAACTCCTGACCTCAGGTGTTCCACCCGCCTTGGCTTCCCAAAGTGCTGGGATTACAGGTGTGAGCCACCGCGCCTGGCCTGCAGGTCATATTTCTATCATTTTCACAGATCAATGCTCTAATCATAGCGACTGTGTCCAAGGTTCAAACACAAATGGCGTTTGAGAGTCTCCATTAGGAATAACGATGGACCTGCTTCTGACAATCACTTTAGATGGAAGTTTCTGTTATACTGCCCCAGAAGAAGACATGAGCCCTCATTTCTCAATCAGACTAGCAGACAGTAAAGACATTCAGCGTCAGTGTTTCAGCTGAGTTTGTAGAACATTACCCAATTCCGAAAGCCATTCAATGCCCCTTAGCTACCAGCTGTGTGGCCTTGAACAAGTTCCTTAACCTCTGTGTCTCTGTTTCCTCATCTGTAAAATGTGTCAGTTTACATGTATTAACATGAGTTAATACATTTCAGGGCCTTCAAAGAGTGCCTGGCATCTAGTAAGTACCTCAGTCAGTGTTAGCTATTGCCATTATGAGTAGTATCAACAGCAATAATGCTTCTATTATCTTCCTGACCACTCTAATCCAAGACGCAGTCGTTAGGCCCTGGGTTCATGCCCTGTAATGAGAGTAGGAAAGCAATGTAGGAACTCTTATTCATGGCTTTCGGAAACACCCAGCCTGAAGCTGGATGCCCTGAGGCCACTGGTGAGGTATGGGACAGCCGACAAAGTCTCTTTCCCCACCCCACCTCCGGCCCCACCCGAACCCCACCATTGCCCACAGTCTCTGGCTCCCTTCTAAGGGTTTTCTTGTTTATGTTTTGTTATAAAGAGCAATCACCTTGGTGATGGTGGAACAGATGCAAATGAACCATTATAATTTGGGCACAATCCTTAAAAGATTTTTCTTTCTCAACCTGTGTGTCTTCAGCACAGGATAAAATTAACTCTCCTTTGATGTGGGTTATGCTTTCCTCTTCTGCACAAATGTTTGCTGGAGTTAAGAGCCATATGGGAAAACCAAGAATACAGATACTTATTTACTGCAACAAGCAGTTTATTCCTATTGGGTCAGCTCTCTGGTTTTACCATCACTTTGGTTATATATCATAAACAAGCTGTTGAAACACAATTTCTGTAGATGAGATTTTTTATCTCTGGCATATGAAGTGAAGGAGCACATTTTATTTTTTAATATTGCTGGGCTCCTACAAGATAATTTGAGAAACCATACATCTTTTAACTAAAACATAATGGGGTGTGTGTGATCTGTGTGTATATATACTGATATGTACTTATGGATTAATCAATCTGTTTTCTAGGAAAGATCCAAACTGGCTAGAACTGACAATAGGAAGGGTAAGAAACTTGATCCTAACTTAGGAGAGGGGCTTGCTTCTCCCACAGTGGAATATAAGATATTTAGAGTCTATCTCACCTGTGGGTTCATTGGAACATTTTCTGGCATGTTGGTTAATGACTTCCCAGGGACAGAGCTCCTTTAAGTAAAGCTATTACTGCATCCTTAGAGCTCATAACACGGGAAAGAACATCCATAAAAATTCAGAATTTGACTTTGCGCCCTGGGAATCTGAGCTTCTTTTCATCCCTGTCCATCCTAAGGGGCCTCCGATGAAAGCTGGGAACTCTTCCCAGTGTATTTCTGTGGCTGGCTTCCTCCTTGTTCCCTCTCCCCAAACTTAGTCATTTCCCCTCCCGCTTCACATACACATTACCATTTCACCACCATCATCCCTCTCAAAACTGATCAAAGTTCCAAATACAAACCTGTTTTTGACAGATTATACTTCAAATGAAAATCCTTTGCCCTGAAGTGTTTCCTCAAGTCAGCATTTGGTTTCAAGTCTTCCATTTCTATTTGTGGAATATATGTATTCACTCATCAAATATTCATCAAGCACTTATTTTTGTGTCAAGGGCTATGCTAGTTATTAAATACACTGTGATAAACAAGGCCAATGTGGTCATTGCCCTTATGAAGCTTACAGCTAGCATTTGAGACTGATGTTTATCAAATAAGCAAGCAAAAGTATAATTACACATTATAATTACTACAACGAAATAAAATCGAGAAGCTGCTGAGGGGGGTGTAGTATCTACTGTAGATTGGAGTTCTCTGGGATGATATTAAGAGTCCTGAAGGATGAAAAAGAACCCGCCATGTTCTTTTTAGATAGTTGTGGGGAAGCCTTCCTCCAGCAGAGAAGTCAACAATGATGTCCCAGAATAGAAAGTGAGCTTGGAGCATTTGAAGAACTGAACGAAGACCAGTGTGGGTGGAGAATAGGCAATGAGGGGAAATGAAGCTGGGGAGGCTGGCAGGGGCCAGATCATGCAGGCTTTTTTAGGCTATGTTAAATCATTTTGGATTTTGATCTAAGAGCAGTGGGGATCCATTGAGTGTTCAAGCAAGGGAATGGCATGATCTAATTTATGTCTCAAAGAGATAGCTGTAAATGTTATACAGATAATCACTGGAGGTGGGCAAGAGTAGAATGAAAGAAGAGTGGGTTCTTGTAGCCCATGTGAGAAATGATAGCTTGGCAGGCCAATCCCTTGAGTAGGGTAATTAGGTTAGTTGCCCTGGGGAGGGTATGTGGTTCATGGTAGACTATACTTCTCTTTTCTGAATAGCACTGAAATTCATTTTAGAAATTTCTGTCTTCAACAGTATCCCCAAGGGTTTATGAAAGATGTCCACATGTGGCCCTCTTTCAATTGTGTCTTCAGCAGCCCACATTGGTTGCATCCTTCCAGGAAATCCCTATATTTTGAATTAGGGCGGTGAAAGTGAAGGTGAAGATAAGTTGACAGGGTTCACATATATTTGAAGATAAGACTAATAAGTCTTGCAGGTGGGTTGTATTTGTGCAGTAAGGGAGAGAAAAGAATCAAGGATGACTCCAAGTGATGACTGTACCATTCACCAACATGGGGAAATAAGGGAGAGAGTGCAGGATAGGTTTGGGGGAAAAGAGTTCTATTTGGACTTATTAAAGAAGCCGATGAACTGTCCAAGTGGACATCGAGAAGGCAGATGGATATACCAGTGTACAGCTGGCAGAGCTCAGCAGAAACATTTGGGAGTATTGTTATATAAAAGCTACATGAATAATGAAAACACCTAGGAGGGAATGCAGAGAAAGAAAACTATGTAAGACCAAGCCCTAAAGAAGTCAGGTAAAATAAGAGGAATCTGCAAAGTAAATTGAGGAGAAACTGCCAGAAGTAGGATAAAAAGCAGGAGAATGGGGTGTCCTGACAGCCAAGAGTCCAGTTTGTTAATGGAAGTAGTCAGCTGCGTGAAAATGTGGTGAGATATAGTCATCCTTTAGTTTCTGGGGGATTGGTTCCTGGACCCCCACAAATATCAAAATGCTCAGATGCTCAAGTCCCTCATATGAACTGGTATAGTATTTGCATATAACCTACACACATCCTCCCAAATACTTTAAATCATCTCTAGGTCATTTATAATACCCAACACAATGTAAGTGCTATGTAAACAATTGCTGTACTGTGTTTTTAATTTGTATTACCTTTAATCGTTGTATTGTTATTTTGTATTTTTCCCAAATATTTTCCATCCTCATTTGGTTGAATTTGCAGATGTAGAACCCACAGATGTGGAGGGCCAACTATGTTAAGTTGAATACAGAGTCCTCTGGATTTCACATCAGAAAGGTCATTGGCAACCTTGACTAGAGCAGTTTCACCAGGGTAGTGGTGGAGAGGGCAGGCTGAGGAAGCCAGTTTGGAATGAAAGGATTTTCCTTCTTAATTTTAGCCACTGGGCCTGGGGACATTGGACAAAGGGGCTGCATAAATCCCAGCAGGCCAGATATGGCTGATTTCATCCTTCTAGGATGGGTCTCTATTATTTCTAATTGTAGTTAGAGCATCTCAGAACATGAACGATGCTGTGTAGCACATCTTCCTTGGCAACCACCTCATAAATGAACATGATCACACACTTTAGCCAATGCCCAGGTCCAAAAAAGGAGAAAGGGAGGCAAGGAAGGAAGGAGGGAAGGAGGAGGCAGGGAAACAGGTAGGCAGGCAGGGAGGCAGGCAGGGAGGCAGGCAGGGAGGCAGGAAGGAGAAAAACATCGTCTGAAGGAAGCAGAACTAAATTGAACTCTTCTGGTTATTATATGTCAAGATTTCATAAAAACTAGATTTTCCAGTCTTAGAGAAGGGCTCTTCCTGTCCAGCACAATCTGTGTCATCTTGCTGAGGCAGGTGATAGGGCAAGGTGGGATATGGGCTGCCTACTGAAGAGGCCCCTTGTGCTTTACAGAGCTTTGCAGGCTCGTGCCTGGACAGACACCATATGTTTCGTACTGAACTGAAGAGTTCCTGTGCAGAAAAATGAAAATATTCAACCACTCATATAGATATCCATCTTTTAAATCACTTTGTGATATAGTAAATCTTAATTTCTTGTTAATATTTTTAACCCGTAGTGACTTGGAACATTTTAGCTTTTAGTTTCTCCCACTGTTAAGTGTTTAATGATCTATAAACAAACTCTTGAGAAACTTTTATAAGAGGAATCTTTGAATTTGTGAATAATTTCACCTTTTACGATATGAAAAATCACTGGAGGAGGGAAAGAAGAGTGTCTCCCTGAATCTCAGAAGTAATTTGAAGCCAACTAATGATGGATGGATGAATATTTTTTCATTTTTCTGGATAGGAACTCTCCAGTTCAATGCCAGATATGTAGTAAGATGTTCAGAAATAAATGCTAAGTCTTCTGCTTAAGGACAAGATCTGGTTCCTGTTGGTTGGCAGTGGCCACTGTTCTTGCCCATTTCACATACTTTAATCCTATTTGCAAGGTAACATCTTGGGACAGTTTCTAAGTAAAAAGAGTAAAGAAACCCAAAATTTTACTCCTAACTGGCCCATTTTGTAATCTTGGTCAAGTTAGTTAACCTCTCTCTACTTCAATTCCTCCTTCAGGAAATGGTGTGAGTAATATCAACCTTCTCCCTTTATCTAAGAAGTAATTTGAGGCCAGCTAATTAACTCTACCATATGTGATGTAATGATGGGGAAAAGAGCTATTAAAATGTGAAATATCATTACCATGGTCCAAGTCAGAGATCACTGTTGCACAAGCTACCCTCTAGTTAGGCCTTTTGAAGACCACTTTTTAACTCTTCTAAGCTGTATCTCGCTAGATGGGTGGATTGCCACCACTTATCATTTGTTAGTCTGATTTTAAACTCTAACCCACCCAAAAGTAGAACACATTCTCATTTTCATTGGATATATTTGCCTTTAAGGATTTCAGACTATTCCTTAAGGTAACCAAGGATACCTGAGGTGTAGCAAAATGACACCTGGGAATCACAGTACCTGGAAATGACTGCCTTATTGCACTTATTCAAAACCTCACCTGCAAAGGTACTAGTTAATGAGGCGGCTTCCACAGGAGCCCAATCCATAAGTAGGCAGCAGGTGGGGTACAGAAGAAAAATATGATTGACCCTCCCATTGCAAAGTGCTTTCCCTTAGAAAATGTATGTCTCACATCCGTAAAGTTGGATATTTTATCCCCATCTTATAAAGGAAGAAATTGAGGCTCAGAGAGATTTAGTTGTTGGTCCAAAATCACGTCGCCAGTAAATACATGCCAGAGCCAGGATTAGATTCCAGGACTTCTAGGATTTTACCATGTGAAAATGATAATGGACATCAGTGTATGGAAGAAGGAAGGTTAACATTATGCCCAAAATGTTCCATTCGAATTTCACATAGAATGAGAAACGTTTTTGATTTGCCATTCTAAAGATGGCCAGAATTATTGGGAAAACCATTGCCACTGCCCTTTTCCTCTCCTTATTGCTTTATAAATCAGTATCAAAGGTACTATATAAGAACCCTCAAGTTTCAAACAAAGTAGACCCTGGACATTAATGGACTGAGCATCCACAAGTATCACTGACAGCCTCTGACACGTTACAGAGGCAAGAGCTTGAATCACATGCACTGAGGTTGCTGTGTGGGACTGAATCTTTTAGCTAGTGAGGGAGGCTCACCTGGCACCCAGAATTCAAACCTATCAATGTGGTTTCTTCGTTCTCCACTCATGACCATATACCAATTCTGTGGAAGAAAAATTACACTCTAGAATATCACAAACTTTGAGCATTTCCAAGGTCATGAGACATATTTCTTACAAATATCAAGGATTCGCAGTAATTGGATTTCCCTGCTTTCATTTCCCCTTAGTGGCCAGAAGCTCCAGGGAACTGTTTGTTGCTCACAGTAGCAGCTAACTCATCTCAGATTCCTAATACATCTGTCCTTCTACTTGGCCTCTGACCAGCTGTTGCTTTAAAAAAAAGTCATCTCTCATTTTAATCATTGTTTTATATGTGTTTTGATGTTGTCAATTGTCTTAAATCCTTTTTGGAAGTAGGTAACTTAAATCCCAAGTAAATGTTGGAACTAGACTTCCTAGAAAGAATTATCTTAGTCCTGGGGCCCTCCATAATGTTAGAAGTACTAAAAAGAATTAAGTTCCATCCGGACTTGGCAAAGAAAAAAAAATGGAATTAAGGACGATTTTTTTTTTTAAATGATCGTTTTAAAATGTATTTATCCAAATTCTGAAACTGACAGCAGCTAGGAATATGCTTTGAGTGACACCTACTGGTTGAGAACGTCACTTCCCAACTTCCGGAGAACCCAGACCAGTGTTTCTCAAAGCTTGGCTCTAAACCAAGATTGTCCAACCCGCCGCCAGCTTTGAATGTGACCCAACACAAATTTGTAAACTTTCTTAAAAGATTATGAGATTTATGCATGGACCTTTTTTTTGGGGGGGGCCCATCAGCTATCGTTAGTGTATTTTATGTGTAGCCCAAGACAATTCTAATGTAGCCCAAAGAAGCCAAAAGATTGGACACCCCTGCTAGGCCACCTTTTTCAGAATGGGTGCCTGATAAAAATACAGAGGACTTCCTGGGCCCCGTGCTGCTGAAACCTCCGGGCCTGCTCCTCCCGGGGAATCTGTATTTTTCACCACCACCCTGGTGATTCCAAGGTCTACTCGAGTTGGAGACCCATTTATTCAAGGGCTGTCAAGTGAGCTGTCTATACAGGACTATCAGGCCCGAGAACACCCCCGGAAGTTAGCAGGGCCAAGGCGAAGGGATTAGGCCTGGGCTTCGCGTTGGCCTCCCCGGTCCACGGACGAGGTTCGGGGCGTGGGGGCTAAGCGGGGCGGAGGGAACCCCCAAATCCCCGGGGGCGCGGCCGCTGCCCTCTCGGCAGTGAGGGTGGGGGTGGGGGTGGGGGCGGCGGTGGCTCCGGCCCCTGAGAGCAATCGCCCCAGCTGCCTGCCCCTGTCCCCGGCGTAGAGAGGGCACGGGGACGTCCTGCGTGCGCCACTGCTAACGCCTGTGCTTCCCGTCCACAGACGAACCCGCCCCCTGGAGTTCTCCCGCTGCCGCCGCCCCAGGTCTGCCGGAAGTAGGCGTCTCCCTGGACGACGGCCTCGCTCCATTCTCTCCATCACATCCAGCCCCACCCTCCGACCCTTCCCACCAGATAAGCCCAGGCCCAACTTGGGATATCAAACGGGAACACGACGTTAGGAAACCAAAGGAGCTTTCAGCCTGCGGCCAGAAGAAGCAGCGCCTCGGGGAGCAGAGGGAGCGCTCGGCGAGTCCGCAGAGGGCCGCGCGGCCGAGGCTCGAGGAGGCGCCCGGCGGCCAGGGGCGGCCCGAGGCCGGCAGGCCTGCCTCGGAGGCCAGGGCGCCCGGGCTCGCGGCGGCAGACGCGGCGGACGCGGCGCGGGCGGGCGGGAAGGAGGCGCCCCGTGCGGCGGCGGGCTCCGAGCTCTGCCGGCGCGAAGGCCCGGGGGCTGCGCCGGCGTTTGCCGGCCCGGGCGGCGGCGGCGGCAGCGGCGCGCTGGAGGCCGAGGGCAGGGCGGGTGCGCGCGCGGGTCCCCGGCCGGGCCCGCGACCCCCGGGGGGCGCCCCCGCGCGCAAGGCCGCCGTCGCGCCGGGGCCCTGGAAGGTGCCGGGCTCTGACAAGCTGCCGGGCGTCCTCAAACCCGGCGCCTCGGCCGCCAGCAGATGAGCCGCGCGGCCACGGCCAACCCGCCCGCCCGGCGCAGGCAGTTCTTCTTAGGTTCCGTCTCACGGCGTTTTAATTTATTTTCACTGTCACACGCATAGATCCACGAGGCACCAAGGCCTGGGAGCATCGACGTGAAGTCCCACGTGTCCGGTGTGCTTGGGCGGCATCGCATCAACGCGCGGACCTAAACTGATCCTAAAGCCCCCGGTTCCCTTGTGGGGGCTTTGGCAGCTATGGAAGAACCAAAATAACGTGAAGAACATCACAGAGAGACAGTGCAGTGTAGCTTTAGTTTAAGAAAAAAAAATATTCCTCCCCACTGCATGAAGGACTTGGATGTCATCCAAACTTTATATCAAGAAACAGGACAAAGTTAAGAGCAATCACAAACTGGAATATCGCCTTAAAAAATCAAACTGCACGGAGCAAGTTGAAACTGAGACAAGATTATATCTTTTAATTGATCTAAAGCGTTGTAAATAAATTGTTCTCGACATATCTAGACAGGGGTTAAAGGGTTTCTTTGACACATTCGGAACCGTTCACCCATGACATGTTTCCATGGCTCACCCTTGGCATCCATCCTCGGTGTTAGCAGCAGCGTTCCCTGCCTCCTGCAGGATGACTTAGAAATCTAGTGAGTTTCTTGGTGTGATGCCATTTTTATTGCCCTTTCTGTGATCAAATCATATTTCTGTACATTTTCAGTGGTAGAAAAAAAGGTTTTAAAAATTGTATCCTAGGGAACAGTTTGCCATAAGTCAGAATTTTGCAGTTTAGCTCATAGATCTTAATTGGTTTTTCTCTAAAATATGAATTTTATAATTGAAGGACCACAATTTGTTTAATCAAGATAGGCAACGCTGCAGTTCCTTTATGAAGAGGCTTTTCTGTCGTCCCAGGCTAGCAGAGATGGATAGCTTCTTTGTCAGCAATGTGATTTCACTTATTTTATTGTCTTATTTTAAACCCTGTCTCCATGACTTCATTTGCACTTTGACAGAGCAGAGGCAGAGTATTTGTCTTATATTTCTCAGATTATAATATTAAAAAATTACAACCAATTTATTTTCATTAAAGAACGTGAGACTTTTTAGCATTCCTTTCTGCTTATCCTTCTTTCCTTACCCTTTGTCCTTTTGTTTCCATTAGTTTTCTTTCGTCTTGTATTCCTTGCCACTTTATTTTGTTAGCAACTTCTAGATGTTTATCTTCATGGATCTATGATTGACCTCCTAGTAAAATTCTAAGTCTTGCCTTTCTTCCCTGCTGTTTTAGCATTTCTTTGTAAAATGTTAGCTTCAATTAATTAGCCATTGGTACTTACTGTAGCTACACATATTAAAAGGCAAAGTGTTTCTGAAGGCAATTTCTTTTTAATATGCCCGAATGAATGAGGCTTCATCCTTTACATATTCTTACTCTTTACAGGAGTTCAAATGCAAATAAGCTTCACCTCCCTGCACTTGTAGTCTAAAAAGTAAAAGGGGCGATCAGGTCCATCTCAAAGGTCATACGTAATAGCCTCCCTGGGCTGATCATTCCCTCTCCTTGTAATTGCAGTATCCTGAGTAGCAGTTTAATTTTCATCAAATATCGGAGTCGTTTAGTTGTTTGACAGGAGAAGAATAAGGTTGAAAGCCTCAAGTGAAGGATCTTGCAGCTTGTAAAAGCAATTTCCAAAAATGAAACCCATTCATCGTAAACAAAAGCACAAACACATGTAGCAGTTTATAATGCTTTTGGTTTAATCTCAATTAGTCTTTCTCCCCTGGACTAGAAATCCAGTATAGTTTGCCATTAATTTATTGAATCTGGTTTTGGACAATGCTTCTGTAGTGTAGCTGCACGTCCTGGTACTGTATCCTCTGACTTTATTTTCCATGTATTACAAAAGGAAAAAAAAATTGAGATTACACTGGCATAAACTCTAGTTTGCACAGTTCACAGCTACTACTTGTGCAGTAATTGCTTTATGCGGCTGTAATCCATAACCTGTGAAGACAGCACATCATCTAAATCCCATTCCAAATAATATTTGTGTAGTGTTAGCTGTGAATTTACCCTGTACAGCTGTATCTCTATAAATATAATTCCATGTATTAATAGTCACAGAAAGACTGTAAGTGAGCAACTATTTTTATGAAACGCACCACTATGGATAAATTAACTTTTACAGAAATCTTGTTTACTGTATGATATTCTAAAACACTGTCAAATAAAATATATATCCAAAAATCTTTTCTTTTTCCAACTATATAGGCTGTGTGTTAATTTGAAATAGATTATTACTGGGGGTTAACTTAGTTTTTCAAAACTGCAGTTTTCATCGATTTTTTTTATTTTTGGAAGTATAAGTTTTAATGCCCCAAATAGGACTTTTTTGAAACTTGAATCTAAAAGCAGTGGCATTACATGGGAAAGATCATTGGCTTTTTTGGCCTAAGTAAACAGTTTTCTCAGTCTTGTTGATATTTGCTTGTCAGGTTACTACATCATTTATGAATTGGCTGTATATTTCTGTTGCTTGCTACATTGATCAATACGTTACCTTTTTTCAAAAAGGATTTAAAGTATCCATCTGTAATAAATTCCATCACATTTTTTCCTTTTAATTCTGAAATTTTCTCATGCAAAATCCCAAGGAGTTCATGCAGAAGCCAACATAGCAAGCAGCAGTGAACTGGTCCAAAATGAATGGTTGAATATAGCTTTTGTCATGTATTGCGATGCCTGTGGTAGGAAGGGAGAGTTCTGCTTGGCCCTTGGGTGATTACAACCCTGCCATCGAGGAGTTGACGATCGGAAGGAACAGTTCAACACTAATCAAGATCCTCCTCTCCACCTGTCAGTAGGAGACCTAAAGTTCCCAAACTGTCCATCTTTCATTCCAATACAAAATTTTTAATATCGTGCATCATTTTTATAAAAGGAAAGAGGTGATGTATAAAATGGAACACAAAAATTATGAAATTTGTAACACATGTAGTTCTTTATGAAGTACTCTGAGAATGGGCCAGTGCAAGCTGAAAAAGACCTATACAAAAATGTTGTTTAAATGGAATATAAATATTCATCCTGCACTACTTATTTTAAAATAAGAAATACAAATTACTAAGACACCAAAAGATAGGAAGCCAGAGATCAAAAGACTAGGATAGGGATAAGGCAGGAACTAGGGGGAAGCCAGCAAGGCCCCTGCTGGCTTGAACAGGGCCTTATCATGAATTCATGTCTCCAAGGTATAGGCAGGAAACTCTGAACAGAGGAGGGACTCAGATGGGGACTGGCCAAAGGGCGAGTGTGCCTTCCTCTAAAGCTACTTGTTTGTCAAGTCCAGTACGGAACAGTATTCCACCTTCTCAAGAGAAGGAAGAAAAAAAAATCAGGTCTTTATTTGAAATTTTTTGGTTTTTAAAGTTTGACAAGTTTCATTCACATTTATAAGAAAGGCTACACAAGAAAAAAAAAAAAAAAAGCAGTACCACAACAAACCAGATGCAGCCACATCTGGCCCACAGCCCATCAATTTGGAACTACAGCCAGGCATTTGGCAGGAGAACCCATTGTTTTCATCAGGGCCTGGGTCACCTTCCAAGCAGTGGAGGCACAGCCCCCAGAGGTGGTAAACCCTGTGGCTACTGGGGTACACACATGCCAGGAATCGCCTCAAATGTGTATTCCAAGCATGAGACACGCCACCAGAAACCTGATTGTATTTCTGCAGTAGACGTGGATCTGCTGTAAAGCTATAGAAACTGATGCTTGCATGGGCCCTGAATCTTACTTGAAAGTTTATATTCTCTTTTTAATGTTTCCCCCAAAATTATGTAAACTTGGGGCTCCCCTAAGTAACCTGCCCCTGCTCCCCTGATACTGCTGTATTTCAGGCCAAAGTCATGGCAAAATCAAATGACCTCTTTGCTGAAAGAATTTGGATTTAACAGACATTTCTGTTTCAGACAACCATAGTGCCAGACAGGATGCCTGTAAAATCACAAGAATATAGTCTCCAAGTCTTAACATAGTTAAGAGTCCTGTGTTTAGTAAGTTCTGCATCATGTCTAGTGTATACAGGGCCCCAGTTATATGTGTAGAGATTATGATTATTGGTGGTAATAACAGCTGTGATTGTAAACATTTGGGTATAAACAATGGAGCAACACCCTAGAATTAAACCAAACCCTTCCTGGGCATTTGGTAGCAGATCACCCAGGCAACTCAATGATCAGGGACTTCATAAAAGCTTAAATTTGGGCCGGGCACAGTGGCTCACACCTGTAATCCCAGCACTTTGGGAGGCCGAGGCGGGCGGATCAGGAGGTCAGGAGATCGAGGCCATGGTGAAACGCCATCTTTACTAAAAATACAAAAAAATTAGCCGGGTGTGGTGGCAGGTGCCTGTAGTCCCAGCTACTGGGGAGGCTGAGGCAGGAGAATGGCATAAACCCGGGAGGCAGAGCTTGCAGTGAGCTGAGATCGCGCCACTGCACTCCAGCCTGGGTGACAGAGCAAGACTCTGCCTCCAAAAAAAAAAAAAAAAGCTTAAGTCTGTCCCACCACCCCTGGGGAGGGTAACCGGCCACCACAAATGAGAGCCTTATCTTAAGAGCTCTAGGAGTTTGACGAATCTTTTCTCCTGATGAAACTGCCTCTTGGAGAGTGATCTCACCTGGAAGAACCTGGTATTCTGTGAAACAATAAAGCGACCTTTGACCTCCTAAGTGGGAGGTACATTTTCTAAAACCCTAGCAGGCTGTGTGCATGTCCACCTGCTGTATACAAGGGCCCTTTACATGGCAAGGAAAAGCTCCATCTATCACCTGTCCTGCATTTGACACTGGTGCATTATGGTGTAAAAACTTCTAGGGAATTAAAGAGACAATTGGTGAATGCAGCCCTCAGCAGTAAGAAATAGTTAAGTGGGCAACACCTTCTTTGATGGAGGAGCCCAAGCAGAGTTCCTGGTGATCTCAGAATTGGCACCTACATGTATATGAGTTTTCAAATAAAGTCAGATTTCTGATTGAACGTGTGATTGGCTATTTGTCTGCCTTGACCACTTAGACTAGCTCTGCCAATGAGATTATATAGCACATATTTTCCATAGATTAAAGGCATCATGGCCGGGCATGGTGGCTCACAGCTGAAATCCCAGCACTTTGGGAGGCAGAGGCAGGAGGATCGTTTGAGTGCAGGAGTTTGAGATTAAAGGCATCAAATCTATAATTACTTGATTTCAGGTTTAAATGAAAATATATTTAAGGCATGCATGCATACAAGAGGAAATACATTCTTTGTAATATTTAAATTTATGATTTAAAAAATGCAGATGTCAATTTAAAAAATTGGATCCAATGGTTTAGAAAGTTATTTTAGGGACTATGTGAGCTAAAAAGAGCACTCACATAGGCAAACCTCCTTAATTTAGTATAGTAAAAATTTTCAAATAGCTGCTATATAAAAGCATTAATGGTGAACAGAGCACAGGTCCTAATCTCAAGTTGCCTATAATCTAGTTAAAAGACCATGACAATTAACCCAGGACAGAATGTGGTCTGTGTGACAGCAGGAATGCAGGATTTATTAGGATGCAGAAATGCTAAAAGTTGTTCTGGATAAGGGGCATTTTACTTGGATTTTGAAGGATGGGAAGGATTTCAAGAGGCAGAGTGAGTACAAGGGAGAGAACAGCTTGAGCAAAGTTAAGAGAAATGTTGGAGGAATATCAGGGGAGTGGGAAGTTATTGGTTTTTGGCTGAGAGTATACAAGAGAGTGGGGATGAAAGCAGGCCACAAAGCCATTAGTGAACAGTGGAGAGTCAGGAAAGATTTCGGAGCAGAGAAAAGACAAAATCAGCCCTTGGCTCTGAAGTTAGTCCTGGCAGCCTTGTCTAGGAGGAAGAGCAAGTGGAGAAACTCTGGCAGGTGCTTCATATCAGTCCAGGTGAGAGATAAGAAGACCTGCCCACCTGGAATGGAGGGGAGAGTTTTGAGGGCTTTCAAGGAGGGGAAACAAGCAGACCTCAGACTTATTGGATGCCGAGAGTTAAGGACAATCACAGCCTTCCAGCCCGAGTGAAAGGAGAAAATAGGAAGAGGATCAGATCTACAAGGGACATCACGGGGCTCTTAGATTGCCCAGATGGAAATATTCATCCAGCCAATAATCACAGACTAAAAATGAAGGTGTTTCAGAAAATTAGGTTCAGTGAGAAACTAAGTCTAAAGATTTAAGAGTGAACTCCCCAGACCCCACCAGGACCCATTCCTAGACATTCTGATGTAATTGGTTGGGATGGGACCTGGACATCAGGATTTTTTTTAAAGCTCCTCCAGGAGACAAAGGTTGGGCAGCCAAGGATGAGAACCACTACCCTAGGAGTAAAAGTTGATTATGATCTTCAAGGTAAAGAATTGGCAAAAGGAAAAGGGACAGGAGCCACACTGGGGAGATGGGTCAGGGAAGGAGTGGTTGGAAGGAGTGGAGAGACTGGACAGTGCAGGGCCATGAACCCCTAGGGAAGAGAGGATTTCAACAAACAAGGAGTGACATCAGTGACCACATGTGCAATGATGTCACTCAGAAGCAGGGGTACGACTGAATCACTTATTTTTATTTTTGGAGGTTCAAGAGACCTTTTAGTAGAATAGTACATTTAGGTCGCCGAGTGAATGAGGAGTGAGCAGGCAGAGGTCTTGTTGACAGAAATGTTGTCGATTCAAAGGAGAAACAGGAAAATTGCTGCTCATGGTTGGCTGGTTGTTTCTTAGTCTGGAGGTGACTTGCCTGCTTTCAGCCCAAGGGGAGGGAGCTGGGGGAAAGGAGGGAAAGTGACTGTGGGCAGCAGGCAGGGAGGGAGGTGGTCAGAAGGCCTGGAGGAAATGGAGGTTGGGAAGGAATAAGAAGTACCCTGGGGCGGGGCAGAGGGCGCGTGGAGATGAGACTTGGCAGAAGAACACTCATCCACTTCGAGAAGCCTGTGTGTCTTTCAGAGATTTGGAAAAACACTAAAGAGTCAAATTAAGGGAGTCCATATCCTATGCCTTCTGTGTTTTCAGCTACTGGAAGTCTGCTCAAATCTGTAAAATGTAGAGGTGACACTGAAGATTTGAAAAGAATTAAAACATTTTCCTGGAAATCTTGAACGAGAGAAACACGAACAAGAGAACAAGAAAAGAAAGACAGGGCCTTTCTGAAGCTAAGTGGCAGATCTAGAATTTTTCCTTTTCAGAGCAGGAGTGAAAGTTTACTAAAAAGCTTTAGAAGAGTAAGGAAAGAAAAGAAGGATAATACAACTTGGAAGAGGGCCAAGTAGGTGACCTGAGAAGCCAAGGGCGCAGCTTACCTCTTGACTGGGAGTTTTATCCGTTGGCCTACTTCTGGGATCTTGCATTTCTCCCCACTCCTGAGATCTTATTGGGAAGCTGCTGATTAGTTTCAGGTGTTTTCTATTAGGAGCCTCTCTTTCCCTGGCACCGGCTGTGACCAATTATTACTTTAGAGAAATAGTTAACAACCACCTGACCATGCCCTGAGGGTCTCCCAACACTCCTGGTGTGTGTGTGGTGAGGGAAGAGCCCTTTCCTGCCCTGCCTACCTAACTAGCTGCCGACTATAACATTTTCCCCCTCAAGAGTCCACGACCCCAAATCTTTGGGGTAAAATGGACGAAGGTCTGCCTTCTGCAACTGCTTCCTGCTAACAGAGGGGCAGTGGTGGTTCTGTGGGTCTTGGTTTCTTGCCTGCAGGGCTGGGTTGACTCCATGAGCGGCCACAATTCTTTTAATCTCTTATACCTGACTTTAGCCTGGCCAAATGGCAAATACTTGTGTCTTTTGAGCTTTGCCAAAGGCAACCTCACAGGTGAAGTCAATAAGTTTTAACTAAAGTTATGACTTAACCATGAGTGTACAAGGTATTTTTAGAAAAGTGATAAGCAATTTTTACAAAATTTAGAGTCCACAAAAGTAGCTCTGAGAAAGGAAAATTCAAGAAGAGAAATCAGGCTGGGCGCGGTGGCTCATGCTTGTAATCCCAGCACTTTGAGAGGCCAAGGCGGGCGGATCACGAGGTCAGGAGATCAAGACCATTCTGGCTAACATGGTGAAACCCCATATCTATTAAAAAATACAAAAAAATTAGCCAGGTGGGGTGGCGGGCTCCTGTAGTCCCAGCTACTCAGGAGGCTGAGGCAGGAGAATGGCATGAACCAGGGAAGCAGAGCTTGCAGTGAGCCGAGATCGCGCCACTGCACTCCAGCCTGGGCAACAGAGCAAGACTCCGTCACAAAAAAAAAAAAAGAGAGAGAAATCAGAAGTTGTGCATGGAGGGGCAGGGAATACAGTGATTTTTACCATTTCTACAACCAGCTTGCACAGAGAGAGAAGCCAGAAGTCTGACTGGTAAGAAGTTTAATATTTTCTTTTGGAGGGAGGGGATGCCATTTGCCCCACCCAACAGGCTTAGCCCTGTCATCCTTTTTCTACTCTCCATTATAAAAGACTTAAGAGGCTAATCTGAGGACTTCCTGCATGGGGTACTGGGTTTCGAAGCTGAGTCTTGTAATTTCTTTCCAGTTTATTTTTAAGCCAAGAAGTTTAAGATTTGAGGAAATTAAACTTTTCCCAGTTTTGGAGAATGCATCCAAGGGGCATGTCCTGTGGTATGGAGATGTGATTACCCATCTGCCACTCATGAAGAAAACAAAGGACGGGAAAAAAAAGAAAAAAGAAGGCATCCCCCCTTTCTTCCTATTATTCTGGATGGGGCATCCCCCATCGTCCTGGGTTCCAGGCTTAATCAGTCTTACTGTATACCCTTGGTTCTTGGTTCCAGGCTTAACCAGTCTTACTGTGTACCCTTGGGCAGATCTAGAATTCTAACCCAGGTCCGTCTTAATACAAAGTCTGGTATGGAGTAAGTGCTCAACAAGGAGTTGTTAAATAAAAGAATACTCCTTCCAAAACACTTCTGAGAGCAGGAGTGATTCAAGCCTCCCTGTTTCTCTGCAGGCATTTCTGAAACAGAGCATGCTCTGCCTAGGACTTCCTGGGCCATCTCTTCACCTGACACAGCCCATGTGTATACAGGATTTGTTCCCTAACAGTAAGACATCTAGCCTCGTTCCAGGGCCAGGAGCCAAGGACATGAACAGTAGAGTTAACCTAGCATTAGAATGGCAGGATTATTACTCTGGATATATATAATGATTGTTTTCACAGTGATATTATGCATATTTCCATTTGATTCTCACACTATATAAAATGGGAATGGGAACTATATCTTTGCAGAGACGAAGAAGTTGTGGTCTTTAAGATTATTTGCCCAAAGTCACACAGCTACTAAGAAGCATAGCACTCAGCTTCTAAATCCCAATCTTAGACCCTTTCCAGCGCACAGCGAGAGGAAGGGTACAGAGGGAGTACAAGGACAAGGCCACCAAGTGGGAGGAGCCCATGGCTTGGGCAAAGGGGTGGGACAGTGGTCAAGACAAGGGAAGAACATCAGAAGTGGGTAAGATGGTAGGGACTCCTAGACCATGTAGCTGGAGGGGACCTCAGAGAGAGGGAGACAAGAGGTTGTGCAATTTCAGGTGGGTCCTTCCAAATTAATATGATTAAAACGACTCTTAGGAATAAAGAATAAAACATGCTAATGAAAGCAGAACGCTCTCTTAATATCTTTAAATGCTTGCCTTAAGGCAAAAGCCACAGCAAAGGGAGACTGCTGAACCATTAGGCAAAGGAACTGTCCTATGCATCATAAATGCATTCACAAAAGTGTTAGGATGCAAAGAGTGCCTTGCTACTGGAAGCAAAGACAGAAAAGATTTGACTTCTTGAAATCCAGGTACCAGGAAAGACATGAGCCAATTTATTTTTCCAGCGCTTAACAAGATAATACAAATGAGCTGCAACTGCTTCAACCATAATGGACATGGAATAAAAAGAGAAATTCATAGAAAGAATGCTTCAGAACAGAGACCCATGTACACTACCCTTTTCAAATGTTAAAAATTAGCAGGGGTCATAAGATTCAGGGACATACCTTCAACTATCTCTGTGTTCTGCAGGCATGCCTGGATTCTTGCTTCTTGATCTGGATTTCCAACTCTGAGATGGCCCTAGGCATGCCCCAAAGCAAGCCAAAGTGAGCGAATGCGGCACTACAAGACAAAGGCTGAGAATATATGTACATATACTCACACGTGGACACACAGAGACTCACGAGCACACAGATACCCAGATTCACACACATCTATCCAGGGACTCCAATTTTAATACTTTCATTGTGACAAAATAACATCTATGCCAAAAAGTACACAAAAACATTTGGATGGTTTACTCAGTTTTAAAATAGGTACATGTAGAACCATCATCCATGCTGAGAAACAGCCTGGGATCAATTACTTGAGACTGGGCCAGGCGCGGTGGCTCATACCTATAATCCCAGCACTTTGGGAGGCCGAGGCAGAAAGATCACCTGAGGTCAGGAGTTCGAGGCCAGCCTGGCCAACATGGCAAAACCCCATCTCTACTAAAAATACAAAAATTAGCTGGTCATGGTGGAGCACGCCTATAATCCCAGCTACTTGGGAGGCTGAGGCAAGAGAATCACTTGAACCCCTGGTGGGGAAGAGGTTGCAGTGAGCCAAGATCATGCCATTACACTCCAGCCTGGGCAACAGAGTGAGACTCTGTCTCAAAAAAAAAAAAAATTACTTGAGACTAATACAGAGTAAATACTTGACACATACTTTTATTAGTACTGTTATCATTAATTAAAAGACATATACCATTTGCAGTGGTGCTCTGGGACTGCCATTCAGCAAGTATGTTTGAGCGGTCAGCTGTGTGCCAGGTGCTGTGCAAGGGCCGCACCTTTGACAGTGTTCCCCACCTCTTTTCATCATCAGGTAAGTAATGCCACAACCAATGACACAATTGCAGGGTGGTGGGTGCCCCCAGGGAGAAGTCAAGGACACCATAGCAGGGGACTTGCTGGCTGAGGGGGCAGGTGGGCCCAGCTTCTCCTGAGGAAGTGACTGCTCTGCTGAAGGCTGAAGGTGCCCAGGACTCAGACAGGAAAATGCTCTGTGGGACAGAAGCGTCTGGGGGAGAGTCAGGGCCTGAGGGAACCAGGATGATCAACTCACCCATTAGCCAGTGACCGTCCTGATTTTCAAACTAAAAATCCACATTCCAGCAAACCTCCCAGGCGCGGGCCAACCACAGGGCTTGATTACCCAAGAAGGAATGGTGTAGTGATCAGGCTAGCAAATCTGAGGCCCCGACAGAAGCCAGTTGCCTCAGGCACAGAGGATGAGAAAGAAGTCACCAGCAGGAGGCTGGGAGCCGCAGAGTCCAGATCACACAGGGCCTAATCGGCCTTGGCCAGTATGTGGGCCTCCATTCAAAAGGCAGCAGGAGACTGCTGATGGGTTCTAATTGGGCAGAACAAACTGATGTGATGTGGGTTTCTTGTAAATAACACTCTGGCAATGGAGTAGAGACTTCAGAGGGGACGGGCCTTGTGGAGACCACCACTGTGCTCCCTACCCCACTTTTCTCCCCTGGCCTCAGTTCCTCCTCTCCTTACTCTCCATCCTCTGTGTCCTGTGCTGTAGGCTCCCGAGCCCTGGAGGCTAGAGACACCAAGCTCAGCCTTCCTGAACTTCTGTCTTGGGGCAGGCATGAGCCTTTCTGGGAGGGCTCAGGAGGCCTCACTGGTACATCTACAATTCTGTGACGAACCTTCCTGGACAGGTGTCATCAGTACACCAACTCACAACCCTCACTTTCCAAGTTCTCAGACGTTTTCTCCAACACCAAGGTGTGGATTGAAAGTTGATTTTATGTCTGTGGAATTAATATTTGCTATGCCTAGCATAGAATAGGTTCTCAGTGAATGCTTGCTGAAGGTTGAATAATTTTTTTAGAACTGGTCTCTTCTCTAAATCCAACATCATTTCCCTGAGTGTATTAGTCCGTTTTCACACTGCTGATAAAGACATACCTGAGACTGGGTAATTTATACAGGAAAAAGGGTTTAATGGACTTAAAGTTCCACGTGGCTGTGGAGGCCTCACAATCATGGTGGAAGGCAAGGAGGAACAAGTCATGTCTTACATGGATGGCAGCAAGCAAAAAGAGCTTGTACAGGGCAACTCCCATTTTTAAAACCATCAGATCTCATGAGACTTATTCACTATCACAAGAACAGCAAAGGAAAGACCCGATCCCATGATTCAATCACCTCCCACAGGGTTCCTCCCATGACATGTGGGAATTGTGGGAGTTATAATTCAAGGTGAGATTTGGGTAGGGACACAACCAAACCATATCACTGAGTAGGAATGGCTTTCAGCCTGGCAAGCAGCTCTGATGAGTCAGAGTGGGCAATTTGTGATTTTCCTCAGGTTTGCTTGCACCTGTGTCCACAAAGTTCTGACACAGGAGCCTGATATTGTTATTTGAGCATCCCTTGGGATTAAAGCTAAGCTTCTGGGACTCCTTCAGGTGCTTTATCCAAAATAAGTCCAATAACTCTTTCCCCTGGACTTTCTCCTCCTCATGCTCAGGCCCAGCCTCTGAAGCCAGCAGAGCTTGAGGAGGCCTGGCCCTGGCTCTTATTTTGGGAAGGCAAGGGCAGGAGCAGAGCTACAATGACAGGGCAGGCCTTCTTGTTCTAGCTTTCCTTGCACAAACGAAGGGAAAAACTTTCCACTAATATCCTTGGCTGAATTCAGGTACATGGTGTCCAGCTGGTCAGGATTCCTTAGATGGGCTCGGCCTCCACACCATGAATGTTTGCTGGAAGCATGTAAAAGGCCTCCGCCAGTCTGGGCCAGGACTGTTCCAGACTCCCTCTGCCTCTCTGCTCCAATTGCAGCTCCTCTAAATAACACACACACACACACACACACACACACACACACACACACAGAGCCCACGTATCCCATTTGACTCCCTGCCCAGGCTCCTGCTACTCATGTCAAGCAGCACATTTGGGCTGTTTCAGCCAACCTCAGCCATGCAGCCTGCAATGGGGTCCTGCCACTCACCAGCCAGCCTCTTGGATAAGAGACTCCCAGCTGAACTCCCTGCATTGGCCTCTCCAGACCAAAGTCCCTCATGGCCTGTTCTCCACTGACCTTCCCACCAGAAGAGGCCATTTCCTCACAACCCAACCCCAAAACACATTTTCACTCCGTTTTTAATCTGAGTCAACAAAGATAAAACCAAGGTTTTTTTTTTTCTAACCACCACCATCATCAAGGACCTAATGGTACAGGGTGAGAGCTTTGTAAGGTTTAAATGCACAGTTAGGTATAAACACCTTAAAACATAAAGCAGTCATCTGGAACACACAGCCTCGCTAAGGGGAAGGGGCAGCGGGGATGATTTTGTCCTGAATTACCCTGCCAAGATATTGAAAAGAGCAGCAGTGAATCATTTGAACTACTTCTAGAAGACTAGCTGCTGTGACAAATAACCCTCACCCTTCAACGCCCCCAAAAAGCTTATTCCTCACTCAGGTGACAGGTCAGAAGTTGCTGGTTGAAGAGGTGGCTTTTCTTGTGCAGTGATTCAGAGCCCTGTGTTCCTTTCATTCTCCAGCTCCACTGTCCCCTAGGAGACTCGCTTCTGAAAGACTGGCCTGTGTGCCAGCAGCTCGGACATCCCTGAAAGCTTGTTAGAAATGCGGGATCTCAGGCCCCACCCTAGACCTACAGTTTCAGAGCCGTATTTTAAGAAGATGCCCATGGCCAGGTGACTCATATACAGATGCTCCTCTACTTGTGATGGGGTTACATCCCACTAAACCCATTGTAAGTTGAAAAATATCATAAGTAGAAAATGCATTTACTATACCTAACCTACCAAACATCATAGCTTAGCCTCGCTTACCTTAAAATACTCAGAACACTTATATTAGTCTATAGTTGGGCAAAATCATCTAACACAAAGCCTACTGGGGAATAAAGTGTTGAGGGCCGGGTGCGGTGGCTCATGCCTCTAATCCCAAAACTTTGGGAGGCATATGGATCCTTGAGTCCAGGAGTTCGAGACCAGCCTGGGCAACATGATGAAACCCAATCTCTACCAAAAAAAAGAAAAATACAAAAATTAGCTAGGTGCGGTGGCACAAGCCTGTAGTCCTAGCTACTCGGGAGGTTGAGGTAGGAGGATCATCTGAGACCAGGGAGGTCAAAGTGGCAGTGAGCTGTGATTGCACCACTGCACACCAGCCTGGGCAACATAGTGAGATCCTGTCTCAAAATAAATAAATAATAAAGTGTTGAATACCTCATGTAATTTATTGAATACTGTACTAAAAGTAAAAAACAGAATGGCTCTATGGGTACTTGAAGGATGGTTTCTACTGTATCACTTTCACACCATCATAACATCAAAAAATTGTAAGTCTAACCGTCATTAAGTTAGGGACCACCTATACATAGAAGTTTGAGAAGCCCTGCCCTAGCGCCCCAGAGTCCTCTGGAACCAGATAGCAGAAGGGGAAAGAAGGTCTGGAGCAATTACAGCCCCTTCTTTGCTTCCTCAAGCGACCGGTCACACTCATTCATATTCCCTTAATGAGAACTAGTCACGTGGCCACAACTGGACACAAGGGAGCTGGGAAATGTAGTCCCTGACTGGGCAGCTGTCTGGCAGACACCACTCCACACTATGGAATTGGGAGGACAGATTTTGGTAGACAGACATTTCTCATTCACACACAGTACTTTGTGTATGTTTTCTTTTTCCTTTTTGTTTTTTTTGACTTGCTCTGTCGCCCAGGCTGGAGTGCAGTGGTGCAATCAGGGTTCACTGAAGCCTCCGCCTCCCAGTTTCAAGTGATTCTCCTGCCTCAGCCTCCCGAATAGCTGGGATTGAGGCACCCACTACCACACCCGGCTACTTTTTTTATTTTTAGTAGATATGGGGTTTTGCCATGTTGGCCAGGCTGGTCTTGAACTCCTGACCTCAGATGATCCGCCTGCTTCGGCCTCCCAAAGTGCTGAGATTACAGGTATGAGCTACCACACTCAGCCTTCATTTTTTCATTAGAAGAAAGAATATTTCCTCCTCTCCTCTAGAAACTGCCTTGGGGGATGGCATCATGGGAATTTTTCCAGGTTTCTGTGTGAAGGTGGTGCCAACTGGACTAATATTTCAGACAAGAAGATAAAACATCTTCTTCACCACAAGCCATCATGTTCATAAGAGTCTGTGATCCCATGTGGTTCCCAGCAGTGCCTGCTTCCCCTCACCCCTAACACAGAGGGTATCCCCAGATGACCTTCTCCTCCGAACACATCTGAGGCATCTGACCACAGAACAGCAAACATTTTTGTAAAGTGTTGGATAATAAATATGTTAGGCTTTGCAGGCCATGTTGTGTCTGTTACAATCACTCAGCTCTGCCTCTGAAGCATGAAAGCCACCATAGATAAAATATAAATGAATTCATATTATATAAACAGAGCATAGGAGAACTGACCGTCATTCATTTTGCAAATCTTTCTTGAGCACTTATTAAGCAATGTAATGTCTCTGAACCCAGTCAAAATGTAAACTCCATGAAGGCAAGTATTATATCTATCTTGTTCCTTACTCTAGTCCTTGAACATAGCACTGTGACTGGCACATTTATAGAATGAAAGAATGAATGGTCAAATGAACATCAAGCAAGGGAAAACTTACAGATTGGAAGAACTACAGCAAGCTATTTGAGGTCCATCCTGGCCAAGAGATCCACATAGTCAAGGTGGCCAGGAAGCCTACGATCAGAATAAGAGAAAAGTAAGTCATCCACCAGGTCATAACCTTTGGTAACTTGGCCCAGGAAGGGCCCTTACAGAACAGCAAGGCCTGATGACCCATTCTCTTCAGTGAGCAGGTGGCCACCATCTTGAAAGCAAAGGCCCAATAGCAGGACAAGCAATGCTTGTACATGCAGAAGAGAGACAAGCAGGGACCTATTAATAGAGGACTCGTCAGAGTGGGGCTCAAAACCTAATATGGAGGCCCTAGACAAGTACAGAGGCCATACTGAAGGGATTGCTAAGAGAAAACTTGGTCAAGGTCAGGAGCAGTCACAAATAATGAGGAAATAGCATTAAATCATCATGAGCCATGTGCCCTGACATTTACATATGGCATCCAGTGTTATCCTCACAGCAGTCTTGCATGTTCATAATATTCTCCTTGCACCTCCAAAACTGCTTTTGTTAGGTCACATGACTTCATTCCAGGACTCTTCTGTAAAGCCACATAGAGTTTCTCAGCCTTAGCTTTAGGCCAGATAATTCTTTGTTGTGGGAGGCTGTCCTGTGCATTGCAGGATATTTATTTACAGCCCTGACCTCTACCCATCAATTATAATGACCAAAAATATCTCCAGACATTGCCTAATATCCTCAGAGGTAGAGGAGATTTGAGGGCCACTGAGCTACAGGAATCCAGACAGTGAGGCATTGGCAAATGATAGGCACATACGTCAATGGAACAGAACAGAGAGTCCAGAAACAGACCCATACATACACCGTCAATTAAATTTCAACAAAGGTATAATGGCAATGCAACGGAGAGCGAATAGTCTCAACAACTGAATATCCATATATATAAGAAAGATGTGCCATGATGCATATGTCATACTATATACAAAATTAAACTTAAAATGGATCAGAGGCCTAAATATGAAAATCTGAATATGTGATCAATTTGACTTAAATACAAATTTAAAACTTCTAATCTTCAAAAGATAGTTAAGAAAATGAAAAAAAAAAGTCACAGATTGGTAGAAAATATTTGCAAAACAAAAATCTGACAAAGGAGTTGTATCCTCAATATTTCTTTTTAAATCTCAAAATTCAATAATAAAACAAAACAACTCAATTCTTTAAGAGTGGGCCAGGCACAGTGGCTCATGCCTTCAATCCCAACACTTTGGGAGGCTGAGGCAGGGGGATCACTTGAGGCCAGGAGCTCAAGACCAGCCTGGGCAACAGAACAAGACCTCCATCTCTACAAAAAAAAAAAAAAAAAAAAAAAGTCAGGCATGCTGGCACATGCCTGTTGTCCCAGCTACCTGGGAGGCCAAGGCAGGAGGATCACTTGAGCCCAGGAGTTCAAGTTTACAGTCAGATGTATCATGCCACTGCACTCCAGCCTTGACAACAGAGCAAGACCATCTCAAAAAAATCAACCAATTGATGAAAAATTAAAAAAAAAAAAGAAAGTTGTAAAAAGGCACTTCAACAAAGAAAATATACAGAAGACAACTGCATAATAACATGCTCAACATTATTTGTCATTAGGGAAATGCAAATTAAGACCACCAGGTGATATCAATTACACACCTACTAGAATGGCTAAAATTTAAAAACTGACATACATTGTTAGTAGATACAATCATCTTGGAAAATATTTGGCAGTTTCTTTTCTTTCTTTTTTTGAGACAGGGTCTTACTCTGTCACCCAGGCTGGAGGGCAATGGCTTGATAATGGCTGGCTGCAGCCTCAACCTCCCTGAGCTCAGGAAATCCTCCCACCTCAGCTTCCCAAGTAGCTGGGACTACAGGCACATGCCACCACACCCAGCTAATTTTTGTATGGTTTGTAGAGATGGGGTCTCACCTTGTTGGCCAGGCTGGTCTCAAACTCCTGGGGTCAAGCGATCCCCCCATCTCAGCCTCCCAAAGTGCTGGGATTACAAGGATGAGCCACCATACCCAGCCTGCAGTTTCTTATAGAGTTGAAATAGGCTTATGTATTTATTTATTTATTTATTTATTTTTATGTTAAGTTCCAGGGTGTTATATGCAGGATGTGCAGGTTTGTACATAGATAAACCTGTGCCATGGTGGTTTGCTGCAGCTGTCACCCCATCACCTCGGTATTGAGCCCATCATGTATTAGCTTTTTCCTGATGCTCTCCCTCCTCTCCCTGCCCTCCCTCAACAGGCCCCAGTGTGTGTTGTTCCCCTCCCTGTGTCCATGTGTTCTCATTGTTCAGCTCCCATTTATAACTGAGAACATGCAGTGTTTCGTTTTCTGTTTCTGCATTAGTTTGCTGAGGATAATGACTTCCAGTTTCATCCATGTTCCTGCAAAGGACATGATCTCATTCCTTTTTATGGCTGCATAGTATTCCATGGTATATATGTACCACATTTTCTTTATCCAGTCTATCATTGCCAGCTTATGATATTTTGTTATAGCAGCCCAACTGGACTAAGATAGACTTCCTCTTTGACCCACGTGTTATTTAGAAATGCATATCTCCAAATGTTTTGGGATTTTCCAGCTATCTTTCTGTTGTTGATTTCTAGTTTAATTCCATGTGGTCTGACAGCATTCTTTGTATGACTCCTATTCTTTTGAATTTGTTAAGGTATGGTTTATGCCTGGAATGTGTTGTATCTTGGCGAATCTTCATGTGAGTGTGCAAAAAATGTGTGTGCTGGTGTTGTTGGATAAAGTCATCTATAGATGCCCATTATATCTTGTTGATTGATGGTGGTGCTGTTCAGTTCAGCTATATCCTTACTGATTTTCTGCTTGATGGATCTGACTTATCTCAAATTCCATGGTCAATCACTCTACTCACTCCCTTACACACACTCTCAAATCCCTTGCCCCTCTTTGCTTCTGTGCATAAACCACAATTGTGGTCCAAGCCAACCCTCTGCATGTACCTTGCCTATCTCCCCATACATGTTGGAGAAAAACATTCACCATGCTGACTGGTATCTCTATAATTCATAACCACTAACCTCAAGTGGGCCATGTATGCTGCTGGGCAAACAGGCTGACACTCCTTGGTCCTTTCCAGGGATAGACCCATTCCATCCACCTCTCGTGGATGACTATTTCGTACCTTCTCATTTCCCTTCAAATTGCCAACACCTCCTCCTTAATCCTTGCTCTCAGCAGATGACCTTGCTTCCTAGGTCACATTAAGAAATTAGAAGAATTTTCTATCACCATATCTACACCTGTATTTGTGCCGTATACTCTGCCTCCAGGCCTTTCACTCTCAAGTACTTGCCTATGCCACTAGCAAATGTCAACCCCTGCCCTTCTGGGCTAGACTGAGCTTGCCTGCTCAGGGGCCATACTGCAGCAATTCTCCTCTCTTGCTCCTGCGTCATTCATTTGTCCCTCTCTCTTTGATCTTCCTCATCAGTACACAGGCTATGTTTTTCTTTGGGGGGCTTCTTCATTCCTTTTTTCCTCTAGGGAAGTTGCTCTTCCCCATGATAGCCACATGGCTCTCTCCCTCTCCTTCGCAGGTCCTTACCAAATGACACCTCTCAGGGATGCCTTCCCTGCCAAAGCTTGCAACCCCCCTGTGGCGGGCATACCCTCAGGTGACCTCAACGAGCCCTTGAAGAGTCCCTCTCCCCTTGAGTGAGGACAGAACCTGTTCCTACTTGCTTCTAACTAATAAGATATAGCAAAGGTAATGGGGTGTCACTTCCTTGAATAGGTTACATTATATTATACATTATATATATATACAAGATGATGGGCTGTCACTGTCATGGTTACGTTACATTATTGAAAGCTCCATCTTAGCAAACTGAAGCAAGAGATTGTCCTCGCTGGCTTGAGGAAGTAAGCTGCCATGTTGTGAGAGGGTCCAGGGAACTAGGAGGCCTCTAGGATCTGAAGGTGGCCTCCAGCAGACAGCTGTCAAAAAGCAGGGGCCCTCAGTCATCTGAAAATCTGAATACGTAACTTGGACTTAAATCAAAATTTAAAACCTCTAATCTTAATTTAAAACCTCAGTCACACAACCATAAAGAAATAAATTTTGGACTGGGCATGGTGGCTCATGCCTGTAATCCCAGCATGTTGGGAGGCTGAGGCGGGTGGATCATTTGAGGTCAAGAGTTCAAGACCAGCCTGACCAACATGGTGAAACCCCATCTTTACTAAAATACAAAAAATAGCTGAGCATGATGGTGGCAAGCCTGCAATCCCAGCTACTCAGGAGGCCAAGGCACAACAATCCCTTGAACCCGAGAGGTGGAGGTTGCAATGAGCCAAGAGATCGCACCACTGTGCTCCAGCCTGGGCAACAGAGTGAGACAAAGAAAGAAAAGAAAGAAACAAAAGAAAAGAAAGAAAGAAGGGAGGGAGGGAAGGAATTCTGCTGACACCGTGAATGAGCTTGGAAGAGGACTCTTCTCCAGTCCTTTTTTCAAATGAGAATGCATCTGCTGACACCTTGATCACAGCCTTGTGAGGCCCTGGAGAGAAGACCTGGTGAAGCCACGTTCAGACTCCTGGACCCACAAAAACTGTGAGACAATAAGTGTGTGTGTTGTTTTAACCTGCTGTTTGTAGTAATTTGTTATGCAGAAAAATAGAAATCCAATATACCCTAAGCTGGGCACGGTGGCTCACACCTGTAATCCCAGCACTCTGGGAGACCTAGGCGGGTGGATCACGAGGTCAAGAGATAGAGACCATCCTGGCCAACATGGTGAAACCCTGTCTCTACTAAAAATACAAAAATTAGCTGGGTGTGGTGGTGCGCACCTGTAGTCCCAGCTACTAGGGAGGCTGAGGCAGGAGAATCGCTCAAACCCAGGAGGCAGAGGTTGCAGTGAGCTGAGATCGCACCACCACATTCCAGCCTGGTGACAGAGCGAGAAGACTCCGTCTCAAAAAAAATAAAATAAAATAAAAGCTAATACAGCCCAAATGCTGCTCCCTGGGACCCTTTTCTATTATTATCTTTTCACCTTAGCACTTACCACTTTCTGACATATTTTCTATTTCACCAATTTCCCTTGCTGATGTCCTATGCTTCCCCCATGACTCCCACACAAAAGTTCCACTAAGACAGGGATTTTTATCTTTTTTTTTTTCTCTGCCATTATAGTCTCAGCACCTTCAACAGTCTCAGTAAATGTTTGTTGAGTGAATGAATACATGAATGGATGCTAAATCCTATTACCTGAGCAGAGAAATTCATCAAACTTATATATATACCTCAGGGAGGTAAGACAGAAAAGATAACAGGTTTGTTGCATTTTCAACTTGTTGTTAAGGAAATGTTTAAGCATTGATTCTACAGCTCATGAGCAGCAGGGGGAAAAAAACATTGATTCAAGACCACTGTGATGTTTCCAAGTGTGGCTTATTCCAGGGGTAAATTATAAATTTCTAATTTTTAATTTTTATTTTGTTTTTCATCATCCACTATATAATCGTGACTGTCTCCAGTATATAATTTCTTAGAGCATCATTCTTTGAGGTCTTTTAACTTGACTCACATTTTAAAAATACATTTCTCATCAACCCTCAGTACACACTGATACCCACATACATAACTGAAAAGTATCACAAAGTAGTACTTATTCTTTTAATGTGCTCTGATTGTTTCCCATTCTGTTGCATTCTGTTGTGTTTCATTTTTTAAAACTGGACAAGACCCGCCAGTAGGATTGACAAGACCAATCCTCAGTTTTCAAGCTTCTCCCAGGTTTGGATTGCTATGGGTTTGACATTATTCTTCCTGGTGTCTGTGGTAAGGCCCCCTCTTCTGTGCTGCATGGAAAATAGAAATACCTGCCCTAGCAGCTAGGGGAGCTGGGGGAAGCACTGGCGTTTTCTTGTGAAACTGACATGGAGTGAGCCTGAATTGAGAGCCGCCCACCTCTACTGCAGCTGAACCAGAGAAACACCAAGCCCCAGATGCTCATCGTCATTAGTTTGTGTGAGTGTTTCTATATTTCGAAGACTCTATAATATCCAAATAACTATCGCAACTAATCTTTAATCATGGTCATGTCTCAGATGTCTTAATGGTCCCTGAGTCACCAGCCGTTGGCCTTTGAATCTCTGATTGTAAAGTGTTTAAAAGAATCCCTGAAACATTAGCCACCTTACATGATTCCAAATGGCATAACTTGTGAAGATAATGAAAAATTATGGTAAAGCACTTTTCATACAGCATGAACTAATCAGTGAGCCCAGAAAAGCCGATGTTGATGAAGTGCCATCAAGTTATGGCATGAAATACCACCTGCGGGTAAATCTGGGTCTAATTTGCCTTTGCAAGTAGTTTTCTATTTATTTGAATGTGAAATGAATCTTAAGGATGGCAGATGATAAAGATGCTGCCCCTTCAACACTGATTTGATTGGAAGTGCATTTGTCCTTTCTTTGAGCCTGCAGTTTCAGAGACTTTTTCAAATCTTCCTTTGTAAGTGTTAGCCCAGCAGTGCAGGCAGAGGGGGAGGTGCCCCGGCACCTTCCTCCCTCGCTGCCTTCACCCCACCATCCTGCCTGAAGGCCGAGGTGCCAGGGCAAGGAGTGGAGATGCAGAAAGCCGGAACTCACTCAGAGAGAAGTCAGGAGCCAGTGAGGCTGAGCGTGCTTCTTCTCACGCTTTTTGGCTCCCCTCACCATTTTGGCCCCCATTTTCCTTCCCTTTTGGCTTTGTCCCTGTTATTGTGATTCTTAGCGTCAGATGGCCTCAGCTCTCCTGTTTAATGGATGTCTCTGCTAATGTAACATTCTCTTATCATCATGTGGAAGCAATGGCCAAATCCACAATACGGGCGATTCTACAGGACAAGTAGACCAGTTTCTTCACGACATGAATAATCAGGTGGAGGTGAAGGGGAGGAATGGCTATAACATAAGAGATGAAAGACATTAGTCAGATTCAGTCTTGTCTCAAAGTAGAGACAGGAGTATAGTGGATTCCCAACTGTGCATCACTCACCATCAATGTTTATCAATATTTTGTTCTTCTTGCTTCAATTATTCATTCCAACAGGTGTGTGTGTGTGTGTGTGTGTGTGTGTGTGTGTGTGTGTGTCTGTGTTGTGTATAGTAGCTATGGTCTCAACGTGTCCCCATAAATTCATGTGTCGGAAACGTAATCTCCCCAATGCAACAGTGTTAGGAGGTAAGGCCTTTCAGGAGATAAGTCGCAAGGGCTCTGCCTTTGCAACTGGATTAATGCCACTATGGAAAGGGCTTGGGGAGTGAGTTCTCTGTCTTTCCCTCTTCTGTTGTTCTGCACGTGAGAACACAGTCTTCCTCCTCTCTCACCCTTCCACCTTCCATCATGTGAGGCCACAGCAAGAAGTCCCTAATCAGATGCTAATGCCTTAATCTTGGACTTCCCAGCTTCCAGAATTTGAGAGAATACATTTCTGTTCTTTATAAATTACCTAGTCTCAGGTTTCTGTCATAGCAACACAAAACAGACTAAAACAACAATATTTTAAAGTAAATCCTAGAGTTTCTATTATTTCATCCGTAAGTACTTTAATGTATGGCACTTACAAGTACACTTTGGCAAAATGTTTTCAGCCTTTGACAAGGGGCTCTACTGGAAGCAACCCTGTGACTTTTTTTTTTTTTTTTCCTAAGAGTCCAGGTCTCATTGTGTTACCCAAGCTGGAGTGCAGTGGCACTCCACTGAAGTTTGAGTGCATTACAGCTGCAAACTCCTGGGCTCAAGTGATCCTCCTACATAAGCCTCTTAAGGAGGTAGGACTACAGGCATGTGCCACCATGCCTGGCTGTTTTCATTTTTTGTACAGAAAGTGTCTCGCTATGTTTCCCAGGCTAGTCTCAAACTCCTGGTCTCAAGTGATCTACCTCAGCCTCCCAAAGTGCTGGGATTACAGGAGTGGGAGCCACTTTGCCCAGCCCCATGTGTCTCTAAATGAGGGTTTACTCTAAGGACAGTGCTGACATTTATAAAAACACACTGTTTCTCTCCCCAGATCCTCAGGATAAAATTCCTCCTGGACTGTGCTTAGGAGAAACTTCACAATTTGTCACCAAAACACTAAAACTTGAGTACCAAATCAAATGTTCTTTATACAAGATCTGCTAGGAAGCTTAGATACAAAATCTGTGGCCAACCATGTCATATAGCTGCACACAAGGAGATGAAATTTTCTATTACTGTTATTTCCTATTCTAATATGTTCCTCTTCTTTTCATTCGTTTTTCTTTCTCATCCACTTCAAATTTGTGTTATCTTATTTATTTTTATATCTCTGTAAGCAGAGGTATGCTGGTGTTTCACAACTAGTTCTCTGAAAAAAATGCCTATACATGTATACATTTATTATACATTTTGCTGCTATAAATGATGTATATCCCACAATAAGCAAATAACAGTAAACTACATAATACTCTGTATTGTAAATTCCATGCAGCCAATTGATTCTCACATATGCTTTCATTGAGCTTTGTCAAATCCTTTATCCATAGCTAACATACAGTTGCAATTGACACCTCTAGAAACCTCTTCTCAGGGAAGAGGAAGACTGCCCTTTGGCTTCCAGATTCATGCGTTTTAAGATCTCCTGAGCTATGTTGGCTCTGTTCAATTCTCCCTTCCCTAGCTGCCTCCCCGAGGGCTTTGTCTAGTTGCAACAAAATCATGACATGTTTCTCTATGGACAGTCAAGGCCTCTGAAGCACAGTAATGACGAAGTGCATGGCCCTGGACAGAGAGTTGAGGGGCTGAGTCCTCGATTGCCAATCCCTGCCCTACCCCTTGTAGACTGTGTAAACTCAGGACACGTTATCTCTGAATTTCTTTCCCTCATGGTGCAAATGAGAAGGTTAAATTAGATAATCATCAAGGTCCCTTATAGCTCTAATATCCTTTGGTTAGGCTCTTATTAAATATGCATCAGACACATTCGGCTGTAAGCTTTATTTTCTGATAATACTAAACTCTGCCCTTGTGTGCACAGCCCTTATAACTTGCTGCTTGTATAATATGTTCCTTTGCTCACAAAACACAATAGCAATATTCCCTCTAACAGCAACCTTCTATTCAGTGACTGCCTTTCTCAATATTACTTTTCTTCCTTTTTTTTTTTTTTTTTTTTTTTTTTGAGATGGAGTCTCACTCTGTCACCTAGGCTGGAGTGCACAGGCACGATCTCAGCTCACTACAACGTCTGCCTCCCGGGTTCAAGTGATCCTCCTGCCTCAGCCTCCTGAGTAGCTGGGACTGCAGGCACCCACAACCATGCCCAGCTAATTTTTGTATTTTTAGTAGAGATGAGGTTTTGCCATGTTGGCCAGGCTCGAACAGGTCTCAAACTCCTGACCTCAAGTGATCTGCCCGCCTTGGCCTCCCAAAGTGCTGGGATTGCAGGCGTGAGCCACTGCGCCTGGCCTCAATATTACTTTTCTAAGACTTATTGGGAGGCGATCATGAAAAAATAAAATAATTTTTTAAAAGCAAAAAAAAAAAAAAACCCCACAAAACCACAGCAACTCCCTTCAACTCCCTTCACTCCCATCTCCTTTTGCCTTTTCTCACGTATTCAGGTGCATCAGGCTTATGGAGTTGGCTCAGATCCTAAGTCCTCCACTCTGGGGAACGAATGGACTTTTATCTGCCTGGATTTAGAAGCCAGGTCCTATTGACAACATGCTATTAAGAGTTCCAAATAACCTTTAAGTAGCTAAATGAAATGATCGTTGTCTACCCCGATCCTACGTGATGTAAGTGTTGTTTGTGAGGAGATGAATCACAGGGCAGTGCTTCACTAACTGTTCTCATTAAACTTTCAAGGTTCTGGACTCCAGGCGGTGGCGTGTTTATTTCTGTCTACACCTTCCCCTCAGACAGGTTTAGTGCCCATCATTCTCATGCAGGGGGCATCCCAGAGCCTAGTGCTCCCAGTCTTTCTCCTTTACTTATTACCTTTCAGGCTCAAACTCACCCACCTGTTTCAACAGAACAACAGCTGAGAAATAGAGCAGGTCTCCTCCTTCACAGACCGCTTAACTCCTGCCTCGCCTCTGCCTTCTGTACAGGCTTGATAGTCAGGTGCATGGTCCAGAGGCCTCCACGTGCAGAAAACAAGACCAGGCTGCCAGCCTCTTCCCCAAAGCATCCTGGGTTTCTTCTCTGAGAGTGCCACAGCATTCTCTCTCCTTTAAGGCCTTGGGTGTGTTCACAGAGTCTCATCGCAGGCTACCGCCCACTGGCACCTCATGTAATCTCAGTGAAACCATTCACGTTCTGGGCATCCAGGACCATGAGGATAACCCTATAGCCACTTCATATTACTGTGCCAAGCACATTACCTCACTTAATTCTCACTTAACTCACTTAATTTAACCCCAAGAGGGCTGATATTCAGATGGTTGGCACCGGTAAGTCCTAATGAATTATTTATAATCCACTTCTATTCTCACTGGCCTGGGACATACCAGTTGTGAAAGGTATTAAATATGACCTGGAGGTAGATGTCACTTACAGTTTTCAAAGGAGGAGATGGAGACCCTGAGTTATCCTGGAAGAGCGGGAGGGCGCAAGGCATTTCTCAAAAGAAGACACACAGAAACTACAACAGGGATCACCATGGCAGACAGGAGGCAGAACCAGATTGCAGCTCCGACTTGGACAGACAGAGCAGCCTACGGAGGCTCACATCATGAATTTTAGCTCCAGAACAACTGCAGGAATAAACCAGGAATCCTGAGAGGACCCACAGATCCTCTTGAAGGAAGCAGACTGCTCCTGCAGGACCCAGGAGACACCCCAAATACTGTGAGTGCCCCAACTGTGGAAGTGGGAAAAGGAGACCCTCCGCCCCCGAACACACACCCCCCCTGGGGAAACTGAAGGCCTAGTTTGCGAAAGAAGTTTCCGACCTTACCTGGAGCTGAGTCAATTTAGAGAGCCGAGTGAACTACAAGGGTAAAGGAAGCAGTCGGAAAGGCCCTGGGAGCTCGCTGGGACCCCAAGCAGGCCATTCTTACCTGGCACCACAAGGATCCTTCAGGAGGGCAGCCAGAGGTGTGGGGAAAATGCCACAGGGAGAAGGAAGTCTCCAGCTGAACTTCATAACAATTTGAACCAGGCGAGAAGCCTCCTGGCCAGAACTCTGGGGAGAACGCGAATCCAGCATGCAGACTCCACAGGTGGGGGAAGAACTCAGCCCTTTTCCTTTGCAGCTGGGAGGTGGGTAGTCTGGGGCAATTCTCAGCCCTGCTTGCCCACTGCCTGGAAACAGATTTGGTGCTGTTAGGGGAGGCACTGTGGGAGTGAGACCAGCCCTTTGGATTGCGTGGGAGCTGGGTGAGGCCTGTGACTGCTGGCTTTCCCCTACTTCCCTGACAACCCGCATGACTCAGCAAAGGCAGCCATAATCCTCCTAGGTACACAACTCTATTGACCCAGGAACCTCACCCCCATTCCCGACAGCAGCCGCAGCAAGACCTGCCCAACCAAGGAGAGTCTGAGTTCAGACACACCTAGCCCTGGTCCTTCCCTACCCACGCTGGCAACTGAAGACAAAGGGCATATATATTCTTGGGAGTTCTAGGGCCCTGCCCACTGCCAGTTCCTCCTCATACTACCACAGCTGATGCTCTCTGGAAAGCGCCACCTCCTGGCAGGAAGCCAATCAGCACAAAAATAGAGCATTAAACCACCAAAGCTAAGAACCCTCAAAGAGTCCATTTCACAACCCTGCCACTTCCACCAGAACAGATGCTGGTATCCATGGCTGAAAGACCCATAGATGGTTCACATCACAGGACTCTGCAGACAACTACCAGCACCAGCCCAAAGTCTGGTATGCTTGCTGGGTGGCTAGACCCAGAAGAGAGATAACAATCACTGCAGCTTAGTTCTCAGGAAGCCATATCCATAGGACAAGGGGGAGAGTACTACATCAAGGGAACACCCCATGGGACAAAAGAATCTGAACAGCAAGCAGCCTTCAGCCCTAGACCTTCCCTTTGACAGAGCCTACCCAAATGAGAAGGAACCAGAAAACCAACTCAAGTAATATGACAAAACAAGGCTCTTTAACACCCCCCAAAATTTCACTAGCTCAACAGCAATGGATCCAAACAAAGAAGAAATCCCTGATTTACCTGAAAAAGAATTCAAGAGGTTAATTATGAAGCTAATCAGGGACACACCAGAGAAAGGTGAAGCCCAATGCAAGGAAATCCAAAAAACGATACAAGAAGTGAAGGGAGAAATATTCAAGAAAATAGATAGCATGAAGAAAAAACAATCAAAACTTCAGGAAACATTGGACACATTTATAGACAAATGCTCTGGAAAGTCTCAATAGTAGGGTTGAACAAGTAGAAGAAAGAAATTCAGAGCTTTGTAGGATTAACCCAATCCTACAAAGACAAAGAAAAAAGAATGAAAAAATATTAACAAAGCCCCCATGAAGTCCGAGATTATATTAAATGACCAAACCTAAGAATAATCAGTGTTCCTGAGGATGAAGAGAAATCTAAAATTTGGAAGATATATTTGGGGAAATAATCAAGGAAAACATCCCCAGCCTTGCTAGAGACCTAGACATCCAAATACAAGAAGCACAAAGAACACCTGGGAAATTCATCACAAAAAAAATCATTGCCTAGGCACACTGTCATCAGGTTATCTAAAGTTAAGATGAAGGAAAGAATCTTAAAAGCTGTGTAATAAAAGCACCAGGTAACCTATAAAGGAAAAAGTTTCAGATTAACAGCAGATTTCTCAGCGGAAACCCTGCAAGCTAGAAGGGATTAGGGCCCTATCTTCATCCTCCTCAAACAAAACAATTATCAGCCAAGAGTTTTGTAACCAGCAAAACTAAGCATCATATTTGAAGGAAAGATACAGTCTTTTTCAGACAAACAAATGCTGAGAGAATTCGCCACTACCAAGCTACCACAACAAGAACTGCTAAAAGGGCTCTAAATCTTGGAACAAATCCTGGAAACACATCAAAACAGAACCTCTTTAAAGCATAAATCTCACAGGACCTATAAAACAAAAATATGATTTAAAAAGCAAGAACAAAAAACCAAGTAACACAGGCAACAAATAGCATGATGAATGGAATGGTACATCACATCTCAATACTAACATTGACTGTAAATGGCCTAAGTGCTCCACTTAAAAGATACAGAACTGCAGAATGGATAAGAACTCACCAACCAACTATCTGCTGCCTTCAGGAGACTCACCTAACACATAAGGACTCACATAAACTTCAAGTAAAGGAGTGGAAAAAGTCATTTCATGCAAATGGATACCAAAAGCAAGCAGAGGTAGCTATTCTTACATCAGACAAAAATCTTTAAAGCAATAGCAGTTAAAAAAGACAAAGAGGGACATTATATAATGGTAAAAGGCCTTGTCCAACAGGGAAGTATCACAATCCTAAACATATATGCACCTAACACTGGAACTCCCAAATTTATAAAACAATTACTAGTAGACCTAAGAAATGAGATAGACAGCAACGCAATAATAGTGGGGGACTTCAATACTCCACTGACAGCACTAGACAGGTCATCAAGACAGAAAGTCAACAAAGAAACAATGGATTTAAACTATACCTTGGAACAAATGGATTTAACAGATACATACAGGACATTTCATCCAACAACCACAGAATACACATTCTATTCAACAGCACATGGAACTTTCTCCAAGATAGACCATATGATAGGCCATAAAATGAGCCTCAATAAATTTAAGAAAATTGAAATTATATCAAGCACTCTCTCAGACCACAGTGGACTAAAACTGGAAATCAACTCCTGCTGGTTCCCCAATTTTGCAGTTGTGAATTGTGCTGTTATAAACATGTGTGTGCCAGTATCTTTTTCATATAATGACTTCTTTTCCTCTGGGTAGATACCCAGTAGTGGGATTGCTGGATCAAATGGTAGCTCTACTTTTAGTTTTTTAAGGGATCTCCACACTGTTTTCCATAGTGGCTATAAAAACCCTTCCAGACATTGGCTTAGGCAAGGGTTTCATGACCAAGAACTCAAAACCAAACGCAATAAAAACAAAGATAAATAGCTGGGACTTAATTAAACTACAGAGCTTTTGCATGGCAAAAGGAACAGTCAGCAGAGTAAACAGACAACTCACAGAGTGGAAGAGAATCTTCACAATCTATACATCTGACAAAGGACTAATATCCAGAATCTACAATGAACTCAAACAAATCAGCAAGAAAAAAACAAACAATCCCATCAAAAAGTGGGCTAAGGACATGAACAGACAATTCTCAAAGGAAGATATACAAATGGCCAACAAACATATGAAAAAGTGCTCAACATCACTAATGATCAGGGAAATGCAAATCAAAACCACAATGCAATACCACCTTACTCCTGCAAGAATGGACATAACTAAAAAATCAAAAACCAGTAGATGTTGGCGTGGATGCGGTGATCAGGGAACACTTCTACACTGCTGGTGGGAACCTTTAGGTTTTCCAGGATGTATATGGGTGCTCTCCTTGATGGAGTTTGGGAAAGATACCTCTTTATTCACTCATCTCCTCCACAACTTAAGTGTTTGGGAATTGAGGAAGCCTGCACCTTAAGAGCTAAACAGGTTCTTCTTGGTGGATTTCTTGGTCTCTCTCTCTATATATATACATTTTTTTTCTTTTGCTTTTTTTTTTTTTTTTTTTTTTTTTTTGAGATGGAGTCTTGCTCTGTCGCCCAGGCTGGAGTGCAGTGGCACAATCTCTGTTCACTGCAACCTCTGCCTCCCGGGTTCAAGTGATTCTCCGGCCTAAGCCTCCCAATTAGCTGGGACTACGGGTGCCCATGTTCAGCTAATTTTGTATTTTTAGTAGAGACAGGGTTTCACCATGTTGGCCAGGCTGGTCTCAAGCTCCTGATCAAGTGATCTGCCCGCCTCAGCCTCCCAAAGTGCTGGGATTACAGACATGAGTCACCATGCTCGGCCCCCTTACTGACAATTTTAACCCAGGTGCAGCTGAGACAACACATTGACGGAGCAGAGAGACGATCATCAGAAATGTGAAGCACATTTGTCATCAACACTAAGCACAGCTAACTTTATTACTTCTGGTTTTTTCCCTTCCTTTTCAGTGATGAAATAAGTCCCAGTCCCAGCAAATGGCAAATCTCTATATTTAAAGTGCACTTGGATTTTACTAATTTACTTTTCTCATGCATAATTCAAAGGGGGATTTTATTTCAGTACTTTATTTGTGCCTTCTAGTTATTATTCCTTCTGAAAATGGCTCCTCACATATATTCGAGCTAAAGATTTACTGAAGGTTTTGTGTGGGGGGGGGTGGGGGGGCGGGGGTAACTTCATTTTCTTAAGCCTACAAAATGGAAGAGTCGGTTTGGGTGATTGCTTCATGGTGGTGTTGAATTTGTAGGTCAATATGAATTCCAGTGAGGAGTGGGGGCAGAATGAGGAATGAAATGTCACAGTACCAGAATATGGG
Organism: Pan troglodytes; assembly: GCF_028858775.2. NCBI lineage: Eukaryota > Metazoa > Chordata > Mammalia > Primates > Hominidae > Pan > Pan troglodytes. Next base: position 87,348,942 of record NC_072404.2, on the reverse strand, counting down.
CTTATAGTTTCTCGGAAGAGATCTTGTTTGAGCCAAAAGTCTCTAATTGCAGAGGAAATGGCTTGATTCAGAAGTTAACAGGCAGCCTCTCTTGAATGCCAGGAACTATATTCCCCAGGGCCCAAATACTGTGACTTTTAAAAAAAAAAAAAAGAAAGAAAGAAATCCACTTTACCCCAGCACTGTGATGTAGAACATTCTCTATGTTGGGGATTGGGGTGGGGGACACAACACGAATCTCACTGACTTAAAATATATATACAAAATAAAAATAAAAAAGAAGAAAGAACCTCACTGACTTAAGAGATACGCACTGAAACCCCCCAAGGGAAGCAGGCCAAGAAGAGAGCTCCCGGCACCCTGTCTCCCTGTCCCAGGCTGCCTCCTGTCAAGTTCGGTGCAAATCTTGTGCTGCCAGAGTTTCCTGCATCTCTGTGGGAGTAGTGACAGCCCATAAGGAAGATGAATAACTTCAGGGACCACTTTGTAAGGCCCAGGAACCTTAAGTGTGAGGTCTTGTGCCCGTGTGAAGACAGAAGTCCTTGGCACCATGACACAGTTGCTCAGTCCAAACCTCCTCGCAGGGGAGGCTGACCCAGGGTTCAGCTTGCGGCCCAACAGTGACCTCTGGAGAGACCATAGCATCATAGACGGACGGGGGCTTGGAGACCACCCAGTCCAACAGCCTCGGTGAGGAAACTGAGACCAAGCCCTTACCTCCAATGCTCTGACTCCTGACACAGCCAAAATCCACTGCACCGTGGTGGGGGTGTGCTCCCTCGGGCTTTAACTTGCATGGTCATTGGCTATGAATCAGTCTGAACCTGAATGTATTAAGACGTAATGGTTTTACTAGCCTCAAAATAGAAACCCAATTTCTCTCCTGACATTTTCCATCTACATTTTCTCCGCTAAGTTTTTTCTTAGCTTCTGCTAGGAAAAGTCTCTTGCTGAACAACTCTGCCGGTTATATTCCTGGAGAACATGCCGTAACTGCCTGGGGTGAACTGATTAATATAAGCCTAAGTTTGGAGTCCTTCTGCGATGGTTCTAAAAAAAAAAAAAATCTGTTATTATCCCAAGATTTGTTAGGAACAAGTACTCACGAAGGTAAGAGTGAGACAAAATGACATTTTCATTTACAAATCCTTTGAATGCTTTAAGACCCAGCCATTTCTCCTGGTGATGGCTGTCTTGATCTGCCTAATGACTGAGCCCTTGTTTTGTTTAATCACTTCAAGAAACACAAACTAGTTTCATTTCATTAGTGCTTAAAACGTCATTATGATTAGGGCATTGAGCGGTGAATGGCATATTTGTGTTGCTTAAAGTGGAGCATCTATTTTAATTGTGATTAGTGTTCTCAAAGTAGTCAACTAATACCTTTAAATATTAATGGGAGGGGGACAGGAAGGATGTTAAAATGGGCTCATCAAACATAGAAGGACATACCATCTTTTGTTAATTCCAAGACTCACTTTTTCACATTTAATATCTCGCGATCAATGGCAGTGCTTTTTCTTTCTTAGTAATACATAAAACAATGATGTATTTTATAATATATGGCACCTTAGATTCAATAAAACACTATTGCAAGCTACTTGTTCATATGAACTTATTGGTTGATTTACAATCTTGGGGAAAAATAAATTGTAGCCATTTCCTTATTTTAACATTTACATGTGGCAAATAAGATTATCCATAGTGTCTATGACGTAATGAAAATTCCAGGCTTCCTAATGAAACTTTCCTTTGCTTCACTCCACGGCAGCCCACTTTAGTTAGCTTCTGGTAAGTCCAGTCGCTCTAAGCCTTCCGTTATCTCCACATGTGTTGCTCCAGTAGAGAAACAGACTGATTTGGTGATCATGTCTTCATCAAAAGTGGTCTTATTAACCAAAAAAGAGTAAAATATGAAAGTTAATCTAGCTATAGAAAAGTATGCAAACTTCAACTATAGGATCAGTAGGCTCAGTAGGGTTGGTTCTTCTTTTCTTTCTTCTTTAAAACAAACAAACAGGCTGGGCACAGTGGTTCATGTCTATAACCCCAGCACTTTGGCAGGAGGATCGCCTGAGCCCAGGAGTTTGAGACCACCCTGGACAATAAGGTGAGACCCTGTCTCTCCAAAAAAAAAAAAAAAGCCAGGGATGGTAGTACACACCTGTGGTCTCAGCTACTGGGGAGGCTGAGGTGGGAGGATCACTTGAGCCACCTCAAGCCACTACAGGCTGCAGTGACGTCAAGGCCGCAGTGAGCTGTGATCGCACCACTACACTCCAGCTTGGGCAACGGAGCAAGACCCTGTCAAGAAAGAAAGAAAGAAAAGAGAGAAAGAGAAAAAGAAGGGAAAGAGGGAGGGAGGGAGGGAGGCAGGCAGGAAGGGAAGGAGGGAGGGAGGAAGGGAGAGAGGCAGGAAGGGAAGGAGGGAAGGAGGGAGGGAGGGAGGGAGGCAGGAAGGGAAGGAGGGAAGGAGGGAGGGAGGGAGGCAGGAAGGGAAGGAGGGAAGGAGGGAGGGAGGGAGAGAAGGAAGAGAAAGAGAAAGAAAGAAAGAGAGACAGAGGGAGGGAGGGAAGGAAGGAAGGAAGGATAGAAAGAAAGAAAAAGAAAGAAAGAAAGAAAGAAAGAGAGAAAAAAGAAAAAGAAAACTATACTCCGATATGTTTAAATTTCAACACTAGTGATAATGATCTGCCCCAATATTAGCACACCCTATGACTAAGCATGCTTAAGTCTCTCAAGGTGATAAAAGTCATCCTGAGAATCCAAAAGATGACGCCAAGTCATTTTCAGCTCGTGTGTGGTCGCTGAGGCATCATAAGGACAATTAATAGCTGATTCAGAGATAAGCAACAAACTCTTGCTGGTCTTATAAACAGGCTCGATGGAAAACTTAACAAACAGGTTTTGAGCCAGATGAAAATGGCTGGGGGAGGGCACAGGGAGGAGAAGGTTGAGAATGAAGCATCTGCTTTCAGGGCAGGGGCCTGAGGCTCCTAAGAAGGGTGGCACACCTGTGGCTGCCCCTTCTCACCGACATGGACACGCTCCCATCACCACCCCAGCCCTCACTCCTGTAAGTTGGGGAAAATTCCCTTCTTTTTGGTTCAGTCTGAAACCTTGGGCACTGGAGACCTTACTTACACTCCAGAGTCTCCTCTGGGCTTGTCCTAAGAGACCTTCTGGTGTTCATGGCCTAATGGCACGGCAAAGGGTCTGATGTGGGTACCCAGTCCAGGTCTTCCAGGACCCTTTCTCCAGAGTCAGGACAGAATGTCACGAGTGGGGTTCAAGCCGAGGCATTTGCTGGCTGCCAGCCAGTCTCATTCAGTAGGTAGATCTTGCTTAAACAAACTTTGGTATAGACCAACCACTTTTATTAGGTTTCTAATAAAGTAATCGCAGTTTCCACCATATTTTAATGATGAAAACTGCGATTATTACACCAACCTAATATAATTGAATATAGATGTAATTTCTTTCCATTATTTTTATTGTGAAAGTAGTATGCGCTCTTTGCAGAAAATTTGCATAGAAGAGTAGAAAAAATAAAATCAATATTGCATGTATTCCAGAGACAACTTCTGGTAACATTTTGGCATGTTTCTTAACAGCAGCCCACCCATTTAATGGCACATAACAAGTGAACACTAGCTTCTTGCTTCTCACTGAACTGTCACTCAGCTGGGTCTGTGGAAGGTCAAGACCCTTATATTTTAACTCTAAGAAAGTAAAGGAATCAAGAATGGCTACTCCATAGGTGAAGCAGCCCCTTATATTTTAATTCTAAATACAAATTTATTTGCTTGAGTATCCTAGAATATAATAGCCACCTGGCATGTTGCCTTTGCATTTTGATAGCACCAATTTAAACATAACATGTAAGTGATAAGTACATTCTGAAACTATAATGATACTGTAGACCTTATTTTCCTGAGTAAAGAGATGCAGACTCTGCATTTTTGTTCAGTTCTCTGAAAAAAAAAAAAAAGGAAAAAAACACAGGAAGAAGATTCAAAGGTGAATTAGTACAGCGAGCTTTTTACTAAGGGCAGCTACCTTGAGGAGAGGAGACTACGTCTTGCATACCAAGTATTTCTGGCACAGTGAGTAAACCCTTTACCTATGTGTTCACTGTCCTTTGCACTCCCAAGGAGGCTGGATGTGATTAGTCAACTAAAAATTAAATCTGATGAGCACATCATATCAAGAAATCACCCTCTTCGCATTTTTTTTTTTTTTCCCTTGAGACAGTGTCTTGCTTTGTTGCTCAGGCTGGAGTGCAGTGGTACGATCTTGGCTCACTGCTACATCTGCCTCCTGGGTTCAAGCAATTCTCCTGCCTTAGCTTCCCAAATAGCTGGGATTACAGGCGTGCGCCACCACACCCTGCTAATTTTTGTATTTTTAGTAGAGATGGGGTTTCACTATCTTGGCCAGGCTGGTGTTGAACTCCCGGCCTCTAGTGATCGGCCCGCCTCAGCCTCCCAAAGTGCTGGGTTTACAGGCATGAGCCACTGCGCTCAGCCTTCCTCTTCTCTTTTTTATTGACTTGTTGTCTTTCTATGTTGACTCTGACTCTACATCTCTGTTATACATCAGAATTAAAGAAAAACTTTTCTTTGGGTAGAAAACACTTAGACTGGAAAGGAAGCATGAATGTGTTGGCAGGGACTGGAGTCACTGCCTGCAAATGCTGTAGGTACGGCTGACTCTATTCTTGACATAACAGAAGTTGGTAAAAGGCCTTGGAGCAAAAAATGAAATCCTACCCAAGCAGATGAAATACCTGAAAATCAACAGAAAAAGATTAAACTGTTCCTAAGAAGAGATTGGGGGAACTCAGAAGAAAATGTCAAACTCCCAACAATGATATTGTGGCCACGTGGTTGTGTTTCTTTTAAAAATCTTCGATACAGACACAGTTTGCTTCAGTTCACACCTCAAGGGTGCAAGTTACCGTTGTCCAGCACCCCTCTGTTTTCTAAATTGCCCCCCACTTCCTGCTCATTCCATGTGGTTCTGGTAGGACCACCAATTCCAATTCCTCTTCCACCCCCTGCCTAAGGAGTGGGCACATGACCCAGTCTGGCCCATCTTGGCACTCCATAGCTATGGCTAAGGTCATTGGTTCAAAGGATGGGTGTAAAGCCAATAAAATCATCTTTATGGTATTGGAACTGGATGCTGGGAGGCAGTGCATCTGTCTCTATCTCTGGGATCATAAACTCAAAGGTACATAAGAGCTTGGAGCTTCTGGGGGCTATTTTGCAGTTGAATGGAGAAAACTTTGCTGAATGGGAAAGAAAAGAAGGAGGAAAGAAAAACCAGAGTGAGGTCATGATGGCAATATTTGAACGCCTGGATCCAATTATGCCAGAGCCAGCACTAGCCTAACTTGATTTCCAGTTACAGGAGTCAATACATGCTCTTTTGTGCTTAGGCTAATTTGATGTAGGTTTCTGTCACTTGGAGACAAAGACCTACAAAGTCTTCTGACCCTCATTTTGTAAATGTGGAGAAAGTAAACCCTGGAGAGTGTTGGCCAAGATTAGACAATGCCAACGGATTAACCAGTGTACTAAAAATAACCCCAGAATCACAGGGTTGGGGAGCCCTTTTCCACACCCCAGCCATGTGATCTTCTATCCCTGTCTGATCAGCATGAACAGTGTCAGTCTTTGTCAGAGCACTGGAATCTCTGGACGCCAAAATGATCCTGGACTCTCCAAATACTAATATCTTCCTTTCAAGTCTACCACTGCGCTTTACTTTCTCCCTTTTGTATTTTTTTTTCTCTTTAAGGAAAAAATATGGAATTTATTTTTAAGATTATCTCAAAGATCCCAAGGGCAGGAAGTATAACTGGGCCACCCAAATGTCACCCAAATGTCTAGACAGCCATTGGAAAATTAGGAATCTGTATTATGCTCTGTGTCTCTTGGGGCTACACGGCTTCTTAACTTTTGCTTTTCTCTGTTCTTCTTCCTTCTTCTCCCTGTCTATGGTCCTACTCATCTTTGATACTCATGTCTTCCCCAGCACCTGGGTTACCCAACTGCCCAGTTCATGCATCCTAAAGGAGAGAAAATACAATAAATTTCTCAACCCTTGAAAGTTTACAGCTGAGAAAAACTTTATGTTACTAAAGACAGATTAACAAGAGAAAAGCAAGTTTTACTTTAACGCTTGCAGTGCACATCGCACAGGAGGAACCTCGGATCAGGGGTATCTTTCAAGGCAGTGGCTTGCAGTTCGGCCTCAAATCGTATTTCAACAAAGAGCCGTAACTCTTAGAGGAGTGACAAGACAAAGGAGAGTCTCTCAAAGGTGGGAAAACTGTGGGAAGGTAGCATAGTTTGCTCCCAGATTTCCCTGGCCCTGTGGTGCCGTCTCTGGGCTGATGAGCCAGTGAGAATTTACATCTCTGCCTTTAGGCAGGAAAGGGGCAGAGGAGGTGGGGAGGACTTTCATCTTTGTGAGTCATTGTACTATCATCAGGCAAGCAGAAGGAAGGGCAGGGTGTCCCCCCGCATTTTAACTTCGTTCAGCTCAACAATCCTCAGTATTTTAAAGAAAAATATTTTAGTTTCCTTCAATCCAAACAGAAATCCCATCAGTTCATTTAGATCAGTTGTTCTCGGACATTTTGCTCTCAGGAGTCCTTTATCGTCAGAAATTGTTGAGGAACCCAAAGACCTTTTGTTTACATAGTTATTTTTATCAAGATTTACCATATTCAGAATTAAACCTAAAAATGTTTTAAAGATTTATTTGTTAATTTATTTGATAATAGCAATAAGCCAATTACATGAAACAAAATTTTTTTTTGAGATTTTTTTTTTTTTCTCACTCTGTCGCCCAGGCTGGAATGCAGTGGCTCAATCTCAGCTCACTACAGCCTGCATTTCCTGGGTTCAAGTGATTCTCCTGCCTCAGCCTCCCAAGCAGCTGGGACTACAGGCGCCTGCCACCACACCCAGCTAATTTTTTTGTATTTTTAGTAGAGACGGGGTTTCACCATGTTGGCCAGGCTGGTCTTGAACTTCTCATCTCAGGTGATCTGCCCGCCTTGGCCTCCCAAAGCGCTGGGATTATAGGTGTGAGCCACGGCACCCAGCCAAAATGTTAACAGAAATATTTTTATGAAAATAATGATATTTTCCAAAACAAATGACTTAAAGAATATAATTATTTTAAATCTTTGCAAGTATCTTTAACATAGAACTTACTAAAAGATGGCTTTAAAATAAGATAGAATAACAAGAACTGGATTTACCCTCCTGCTTGAAACAGCTAAGAAATTGGACAAAATGGGCCAGGCATGGTGGCTCACGCCTGTAATCCTAGCACTGAGAGGCCGAGGTGGGCGGATCACAAGGTCAGGAGTTTGAGACCAGCCTGGCCAACATGGTGAAACCCAGTCTCTACTAAAAAAAAAAAAAAAAAAAAAAAAAAAAAAATTAGCTGGGTGTGGTGCCGGGCGCCTGTAATCCCAGCTACTCGGGAGGCTGAGACAGGAGAATCACTTGAAACCAGAAGGCAGAGGTTGCCATGATCCGAGATCATGCCATTGCACTCCAGCCTGGGCAACCACAGTGAAACTCTCTGTCTCAAAAAAAAAAAAAAAAAAGAAAGAAAAAGAAAAGAAAAGAAACTGGGCAAAATATATGAAATAATAGTTCTTAAGACATTAGGAAATGAAGGATAGTGATTTCTGGAGAGATGGAGAACGAGATGAACTGTACAATTGCCTTGAGAGAGTTCCCAGGCAGCAGTGCCAGGAGAGAAACGTAGTAAAGCTCTGTGGTCTCCCCGAGTTGAGGAGATAAAGCTGGGCGTGGGGGTGGGTCAAATTGGATAGAGAACCTGCGAAGAATACCAAAAAAGGAGAGCACTCAACAGACAGAAAATTCCCAAGGTCTTAGAGGACACCTCTCAAATATTCAGGTGAGAACTGGTCAGTGAATGCATGAAAATAAACTAACCAAAGTTAATGAAAGAATAACCTGAAAAGATTAGGAAGGGCACACAATGTTGAAAATAGTGTCTATTTCCACCAGCCAGAATGGAAAACCTCACAATGGAAGAGCAGGTAGAGTACTCAGAAGAGAGTGTCTCAGTTGTGGAGAAAAAATTAACACAAAACTAACCTAAACATCCTCTGGTCCTGCTTTAAAAAGCTTACAAAGCAAGACCCCAAAAGATCAAACTGTTTCCAAGTAATTTAATTATTTCCCAGAACAAAGTTTAAGGATATTTATAGGAATACAAAAATACCCCACACAGGGCCAGGTACAGTGACTCACACCTATAATCCCAGCACTTTGGGAGGCCAAGGTGGGAGGATTGCTTGAGCCAAGAGTTCAAGACTAGCCTGGGCAACATAGCAAGACCCCCGTTTCTACTAAAAAAATTTTTAAAAAACTAGCCAGACATAGTGGCATGTTCCTGTAGTCCCAGCTAGTGGGAAGGCTGAGGCAGAAAGATGACTTGCTCCCAGTAGGTTGAGGCTGCAGTGAGCCATGATCATGCCACTGCACTCCAGCCTGGGCAACAGAGAGAGACCCTGTCTAAAAAATAAAAAAAAAATTACAACACCTAACAAAATAAAACTCACAATGTCTGAAATCCAGTAAATAATCACCAATACAAAAAAGCAGAAAAATATAACATAAAATGAGGAGGAAAATCAGTCAATTGAAACTGAACCAGAAATGACAGATAATAGAATTTATAGAAAAGAATACTAAAATGGTTTATTCTTTTTTTTTTTTTTTTTTTTTTTGAGATGGAGTCTCACTCCCATCTTGCAGGCTGGAGTGCAGTAGTGCGATCTCGGCTCACTGCAACCTCCACCTCCCAGGTTCAGGCAATTCTCCTGCCTCAGCCTCCTGAGTAGCTGGGATTACAGGCACGCACCACCACTACAGGCCTGGCTAATTTTTGTATTTTTAGTAGAGATGGGATTTTGCCATGTTGGCCAGGCTTGTCTCGAACTCCTGACCTCAGGTAAGCCACCCTCCTAGGCCTCCCAAAGTGTTAGGATTACAGGCGTGAGCCACTACGCCCGGCCTAAAATAGTCTATTCTAACTGTATTCCATATATTCAAGGAACAAGCTAAAAGATTGAGCAGGTTAAGTAGAGACATAGTTTTATAAAGAAGACTGAACTTGAAATTCTAGAGATGAAAACTACAATGGAAATACACTAACTGGGGATTAGCAGCAAATTAGACACTGAAGAAGAAAAGACTAGTAAACTTGAAGATATCACCATCGAAGCCATACAAAATGAAACACACAGAGATAAAAAGAATGAAAAGAAGCAAACAGAACATCAGAGTGATATGCAGAAGAGCTTTGAGTAGCCTAATACCAATGCCTTTGGAGTCCCTGAAGCAGGTAAGTGACAGAAAAAAAAAATTTAAATAAATGATGGTCAAGATTTTAATAAAATCAAATTTGGTAAAAACTATAAACTCATATATCTAAGAATCTCAATGAATCCCAAGCACAGGAAACATAAAGAAAACTGTGGAGTCTTGATAAGATAAGTAAGCAACAATGAGGAAGGGGCCCCAGGTGGGGGAGAACAGTTATTCTGAGAGATGGCTTACCACAAACAACCTGTTGGCACAGCATCCTATTTCCAAATACCTCGCTCTGCAAGTAGCCCCTTCAGCACAACCCTATAAAACTTCCCTCCTGCCCCCCCCTCTTTGTAGACAGCCCCTTCTCTGCTGTGCTGCCCATTGCATTCTTACAATGTATCTTTGTACTTTCTCTAATAAATCTGCCTTTCTTTACCCACTACTGTCTTGGTAAGTTCTTTTACTATCCATGATGCCAGCCCCAGCCAGTCACACCTGTGACAAAAACTACCCCAACTTACTTCATATTCAAATAGCTTAAAACCAGTTTTAAAGAAAAAAAAAAAAACTTAAAAGTAACCGAGGGGAAAAAAACCCCACATTATACATAGAGGAACAAAAAGAAGCATGACAGTGGACTTTTTTTTTCTTTTTTTTTTTTGAAACAGGTCTTGCTCTGTCACCCAGGCTGGAGTGCAGTGGTGCAGTCACAGCTTACTGCAGCCTTGACCTCCCAGGCTAAAGCCATCCTCCCACCTGAGCTTCCTGAGTAGCTGGGACTACAAGTGTATGCCACCATGCCTGGCTAATCTTTTTTTAAATCTTTTGTAGAGACAGAGTCTAACTGTGTTGCCCAGGTTGGACTCAAACTCCTGGGCTCAAGCAATTAATCCTCCTGCCTCAGCCTCCCAAAGTGTTGGGATTATAGGCATGAGCCATGGTACCCAGACTGACAGTGGATTTCTTGTCATGAACAGTGCAAGGTAAAAGAAAAATGGGACTGAAAAAAAAAATCCCTACCAAACCACGTCTTTTTTTTTTTTTTTTTTTTTTTTTTTTTTTTTTTTGAGACAGAGTCTTACTCTGTCATCCAGGCTGAAGTGCAATGGCATGATCTCTGCTCACTGCAACCTCTGTCTCCCAGGTTCAAGTGATTCTCATGCCTCAGCTTCTTGAATAGCTGGGGTTACACATGCGCGCCACACCTGGCCAATTTTTGTATTTTTATTTTTATTTTTTTTTTATTTTTTGAGACGGAGTCTCGCTCTGTCCCCCAGGCTGGAGTGCAGTGGCGTGATCTCGGCTCACTACAAGCTCCGCCTCCCGGGTTCACGCCATTCTCCTGCCTCAGCCTCCCGAGTAGCTGGGACTACAGGCGCCCGCCACCACCATGCCTGGCTAATTTTTTGTATTTTTAGTAGAGACGGGGTTTCACCGCGTTAGCCAGGATGGTCTCGATCTCCTGACCTCATGATCCGCCCACCTTGGCCTCCCAAAGTGCTGGGATTACAGGCTTGAGCCACCGCGCCCGGCCCAATTTTTGTATTTTCAGTAGAGACAGGGTTTTGCCATGTTGCCCAGTTGTCCAGGCAGGTCTCGAACTCCTGGCTTCAAGTGATCCGTCCACCTCGGCCTCCCAAGTGCTGGAATTACAGCCATGAGCCACAGCACCCAGCCTCCAAACTGTAAGTCTTAGTTCATTAAAAAATCTATCAAAAGTAAGAGCGAAATAAAATAAAGACTTTTTCAGATAGACAAAAGCTGAAAGAATTTGTCACCAGCAGATCTGCATTAAAAGAAACACTAAAGAAAGTGCTTCAAGCAAAATCAAAAGAACAATAGCTAGAAATCTAGAGCTACACAAATGGATGAAGCAGGCCAGACTGGTAATTATGTCAATCAATATAGTTTTTTTAAATCGTTTAAATGTCTTGAAACAATAACAAATTATTTAAAGATAATTACAGTGCACCGTGGCATTTATAACATATGTGGAAGCAATACGCATGACAATAGCATAAATGCTCAGAGGCTAGAAATGCAAGTGTATTTAAAATTATTTTACTATATGTGAAGTGGTATAACATCAATAGAAAGTAGACTATGGTAAGTTTAAGGTGTATTATATAAATCCTAAAGAAATCACTAAAACAAAACAAAATAAAACAAGTAGCTATAGCTAATAAGCCAACAAAAATGATAAAAGGGAATTATAAAAATGTTCAATCCAAAAGCAGACAGAAAAAAGATAAAAGGGAACAAATAACTGATGAAACAAATACAAAACAAATACCAACAATGTATTAAATCCAGCCACGTCAATAATCACATTTCAAACCCAACCATATCAGTATTCACATTTTGGCCAGATGAAGTGGCAGGTGGATCATTTGAGGCCAAGAGTTTGAGACCACCCTGGGCAATATGGTGAAACTCTGTCTCTACTAAAAATATAAAAATTAGCCAAGTGTAGTGGTAAGCACCTGTAATCACAGCGACTGGGAGGCTGAGCTGGGAGGATCACTTGAGCCCAGGAGGCAGAGGTTGTTGCAGTGAGCTGAGTTCAGGCCATTGCACTCCAGCCTGGGCAACAGAGTGAAACTCTGCCTCAAAAAAAAAAAAAAAATCACATTTTATATAAATCATCTAAATGTTTCAGTTAAACGGCAGAGATTGAGAGACTGAATTTAAAAAACAAGACCAAACTATATCCTGGCTACAAAAATCACACTTTAAATATGAAGATACAAGTTCACTGAAAGTGAAAGGGTGGAATAATATATGCCATGATAACACTAATCAAAAGAGCTGGAGTGGCTACATTAATATTAGACAAAGCTGATTTCAGACTAGAGAATACTATCAGGGATACAGAGGGTCATTTCATAATGAAAAAGACATCTACTCCTCAAGAGTTCATAACAATACTAAACATATATGTACCTAATAAGGATCTCAAAATAAATAAAGTAAAAATTTATAGAACTAAAAAGAAAAATAGACACATTCACAAATATAGTTGGATATTTCAATATCCTTTCCTTAACAATTGATGAGAAAAGTAGACCGATAATTAGTAAGTATACAGAAAACTTAAATAACACTGTCAACCAACTTGACCGATTGACATTTATTTTATACTTCACCAAATTATTTTATACATTCTTTCTAAGTGTACATGGATCATTTACCAAGATAGGCCATATTCATGGACATAAAACAATTCTCAATAAATTTAAAAGGATTTGACTCATACAAAACATGTTCTCTGACCACAGTGAAATTGAGCTAGAAATCAACAACAGAAAGATTATCTCAAATGTTTGGAAATCCCAAAGTACTTGGAAATTAAAGCCGGGTGCAGTAGCTCACGTCTGTAATCCCAGCACTTTGGGAGGCCAGGGTGGGCAGATCACTTGAGGTCAGGAGTTTGAGACCAGCCTGGATAACACCGTGAAACCCTGTCTCCACTAAAAATACAAAAATTAGCCGGACGCGGTGGTGCGCATCTGTAGTCCCAGCTACTCAGGAGGCTGAGGCAGGCGGATCACTTGAAATCGGAGGCAGAGGTTGTAGTGAGCTGAGATCACGCCACACTCCAACCTCCAGCTTGGGTGACAGAGCAAGCAAGACACCAACTGAAAAAAAAAAAAACAAACAAAAAACCACCATATTTGTAAATAACTGATGTGTCAGATAATAAAAGGGAAATTAGAAAGTATTTTGCATTAAATGAAATTAAAAACAAATATATGTAAATTTGTGCGATGAAGCTAAAGCAGTGTTTAGTAAATATTTTTAGCATTATATGCCTATATTAGGAAAAAAGAAAGGTTTCAACTCACTGACCTCAGCTGCCACTTTACAAAACTTGAGGGGAAAAAGCAGAAGAGTAGAATCAAATATGAGAATGTTAATCAATGAAATAGACAATAAAAAACAACAGAGGAAATTCAGTAAAATCAAAAGCTAGTTTTTGGAAAATTACAATGAAATTTATAAAATTTTAGCCAGACTAAACAGGGCAATGAGAATATATAAATTTCCAGTATCGGGTATGAGGGAGGTGACATCACTATGGATTCCACAGATAATAGAAAGACAATCAGTGTGCTGGGCATGATGGCTCACAACTGTAACCCACCATTTGGGGAGGCTGAATGGGAGGATCACTTGAGGCCAGGAGTTTGAGACCAGCCTGGGCAACATAGCAAGACCCCATCTCTATAAAAAATAAACCAGGCATGGTGTTGTGCACCTGTAGTCCCAGCTACTCAGAAGATGGCTTGAGCCCAGGAATTTGAGGCTGCAGTGAGCTATGATAGCATCACTGCATTCCAGTCTGGGCAACAGAGTGAGGCCCTGCCTCTTTGAAAAAAAATTAAAGAAGAAAGATAATAAGGGAAATTTTAAAAAATTTTATGCCAATTATTAATGCCAATAAAACTTTAAAAAATTTGGTGGTTTGTCTTTCAAACCACCAAAGCTTACTCAAGGAGAAATTCCTTGAAAGTCACAAGCTCCCCAAAATCACTTTCATTAAATACATTGAATTTGTAGCTACAAAACTTTCCTACAAGGACTCAAAGCCCAGATGGTTTCACTGGGGAATTCTGCCAAACATTTAAGGAAGAAATAATATGATTCTACACAAGTCCCCTCAAGAAAAAATGAAGAGGTGGGAAAACTTCCCAACTCATTTTATGAAACCATCATGCCAAAACTAGATGAGTTATAATGGGAAAAGAAAACTACAATCTAATATTTCTCATGAGCATAGACATGAAAATTCTTGACAAAATGTTAACAAATTGAATACATCAATATAAACAAAAGGATAATACACAACCAAGTGGGGTTTATCCCAAGACTGCAAGGTTGGTTTTAACATTCAAGATTCAAACAATGTAATTCTCCATATTAATGAACTAAAAAAAAAATCCACACAACCATCTCAATAAATGCAAACTTTTTTTAAATAAAATCAAACATCAATTCTTGATAAATACTCAGCAAATGAGAAATAGATAGCAACTTCCTCATTCTGATAAAGTCCATCCATAAAAAACTTATAGCTAATGTTGTATTTAATGGTGAAAAAGAATATTTTCCCTCTAATGTCAGAAACAAGGTGGCTGTTCTCACCACTTCTATGTGACATTGTACTGGAGGTTCTAGTCAGTGTAATAAAGAAAGAAAAGAAACAAAAGACATACAGGTTGAAAAGGAAGAAGAAAAACTATGTTTAATCACAAACAACATGTTTGCTCTGTAGAAAATCCAGTGGAATCTACAACAACAGAAAAGCATTTATAATTAAGTGAGTTTAGCCAGGTTGCCAAATACATGACTAATAAACAGAAATCAATTGTATTTTTAAGTACTAGCAACAAATATTTGAAAATTGGAAACCGAAACTTTTAACATGCCATTTACAATAGCATCCAAAAATGAAATATGTAAGGATAAATCTGACAAAAAATGTGCAAGACCTGCCTGTATATTAAAACTATTAAAACATTGCTGAAAGAAATTAAAGAAGAACTAAATGAATTAAGAGATAGTGTTTACAGATTGAATGACTCAATATTGTACAGATATCAATTCTACCCAAATTGATCTATAGAGTCAGAATCCTAATAGGGTTTTTGTTGTAGAAATTGACAAGTTGATTTCAAAATTTGTAGAGAAATGCAAAAGACTTGGAATAGGCAACAACTGTGAAAAAAAAACAAACTTGGAGGACTTTAACTACCTGAGTTCAAGAACTATTATAAAGCTACGGTAATCAATAGAGTATGGCATTGACATAAAGATAAACAGAGCAACAGGACAGAAGAGAGAATCCTGAAACAGACCCACACACATGGACAACTAATTTTTGACAAAAGAGCAAAGGCAATTTGGTGGAGAAAGGGTTACTTTTTCAGCCACGGTGCATGCCTGTAATTCCTGCACTTTGAGAGGCCAAGGCAGGAGGATCACTTGAGCCCAGGGTTTGAAACCAGCCTGGGCAAGCAGGTGAGACACAGTCTCTACAAAACAATTTTAAACATTAGCCGGGTATAGTGGCATGCACCTGTGGTCCTAGTTACTTGGGAGGCTGAGGCAGGAGGATTGCTTGAGCCAGGGAAGTCGAGGCTACTGTGAGTCACGATCACGTCACTGCACTCCAGCCTGGGTGACAGAGCAAAACCCTGTCTCAAAAATAAAATAATAAAATAAAATAAAATAAAGAGGTTGGCCACACCAAGCACTAGTGAACATATGGAGCAACTGGAGGCCTCATACACTGATGCTGGGAATGTAAAATGGCATCACCATTTTAGAAAACAGTTTAATAGTTCCTCAAAAAATTAAACAGACACTTACTGTATGGCCATTTTACCGCTAAGTATTTACCAAGAGAAATAAAAGCTTATGTCTATACAAAGTCTTATATATGAATGTTCATAACAGCTTTATTTGTAATAGCCCCAGTGAGAAATGTAAATGTTTATGAAAAGGTGAATGAATAAACCAAATGTGATATATATCAAAATATATGTGTTTCACCCAGGCTGGAGTGCAATGGTGCAATCATAGCTCACTGTAACTCTGATTTCTGGATTCAAAAGATCCTCCTACCTCAGCCTCCCAAGTAGCTGGGACTATAGGGGCATGCCGCCACATCTATCTAATTTTATTTTTTTGTAGAGCAGGGTATTGCTATATTGCCCAGCATGATCTTGAACTCCTGGCCTCAAGCAATCCTCCTGCCTTGGCCTTCTAAAGTGTTGGGATACAGGCATGAGCCACACCTCCTGGCCTGATATATTAATACAATGGAATATTGTGCACTAATATACTAGGAATGGAATATTGATATATGCTACAATGTGGATGAATGCCAAAATAATTAGCTGAATGTAAAAATCCTGACAAACATGAATACAATTTAATATATATAAACTTCTAAACTAGCTTATGACAGAAAGCAGATTAGTATTTGTCTGGATATGGGAGGATGTCCAGAGGTACAGCAGCGAGTGGATACAAAGGGGCATAGGGAAACCTATGGAGATGATGTCGAGGTTTTATTGCATATATATGTCAACATTTACCAAATCGTACACTTTAAATATGTGCAGTTTATGTTCATTATACTGTGCTTCAATAAAGATATTAGCAAATAAAGAAGATAGCTATGTTCTTATTGTGTTTCCTCATTCAGTTTGTTTTGATCTGTTATTTTAAAGTACATGAAGAAAACCCAGCCTTACACAGATGTGTTGTTGGAAAAGAAAAATATTTTATTAGCCCCTTCCGATAACTGTGGATGTTCTTTTATGCTATACCAAAACTTGACATGTGGTAGGTTAAGTCACTGAGTAGAATCTAAAACCATACAATATACTTTTCATTCTGTTACATTAAAACCCATTGTTTCATACTACACTTTGATGGGTCTTTTACCTATATGTGATTTTAACCTTGCAGACCCGTGAAAGAGTCTTGAAAAACCCCCGGAGATCCCTGAACCACATTTTGACAATCGCTGGTGTAGATTGTTCGTTTTTTTAAAGTTTTCTCTTCTAAGGATTAAATTATCAAGCCGGGCGCGGTGGCTCACACCTGTAATCCCAGCACTTTGGGAGGCCGAGGCGGGCCAAATCATGAGGTCAGGAGATCGAGACCATCCTGGCCAACATGGTGAAACCCCGTCTCTACTAAAAATACAAAAATTAGCTGGGCGTGGTGGCTGGCACCTGTAATCCCATCTACTCAAGAGGCTGAGGCAAGAGAATCGCTTGAACCTGGGAGTCAGAGGTTGCAGTGAGCCGAGATCACACCACTGCACTCCAGCCTGGGTGAGAGTGAGACTCTGCCTCAAAAATAAATAAGTAAATAAATGAATAATCAACTGAAGTGTAGGCAGCTCTCTTCACTGAGCTCAGACCATACAGAAGTGAGGAAGGGAGGAAGGCAGGCTTTGTGCTGATTTAAGGACTAGATACGCTGGGTAGTTTGGATCACTTCCATTTCTGCACCAACTGTTACTTTCTTCTTTAACACCCTCTTGAAACAAAGTTCCTAAAAGACTTGCTGCTGTAACTGTTTGCCACATATGAGCACTCAGGGGAACGGGGTTAAATGTCACTGAGACCACTCAGCTGACATATTCTGTTGGAACAAATCATCTATCTTAAGTCCCTGAGGAAGGAACAGCATTATTTACATTTACTGTCAGCATATAACTAGGATCACCAGTGTATTAGTCCGTTTTCACACTGCTATAAAGATGCTAGCCAAGACTGGGTAATTTATAAAGGAAAGAGGTTTAATTGACTCACAGTTCTGCATGGCTGGGGAGGTCTCAGGAAACTTACAATCATGGCGGAATGGTAGCAGGCCCATCTTACATGATAGGAGGTGAGACAGAGCGAAAAGCCCAGGGGAAACTGCCATTTATAAACCATCAGATCTCGTGAGAACTCCCTCACCATCAAGAGAACAGCACGGGGGAAGCACCCCCATGACCCAGTCACTTCCCACCAGGTCTCTCCCTCAACACCTTGGGATTATAATTCAAGATGAGAGTTGGGTGGGGACACAAAGCCTAACTATATCAACCAGGGTCTCTGGGCCTAAGAAGTGTCAAAGGGAAAATACTGCCACATTATTTAGGGCACAAAACTTTTAAGATGTCAACATAACGGAAACATTTGTCCCAGCCTCCTCAATCATTGTACCCACTCACAATGTCTTCATCATTTGTCCAAAAATGTTTTTGATCAGTGTTTTAATAATGACAATTCTGGCTCACCAAGAATAGCTTTGGGGCTTAAAAAAAAAAAAAGTCTTCTCAGACAAATTGAATTGGAATCTCTGGGGGTGGGGCAGAGTTGTTAGTATGGTTTTAAAGATAATCTAAGTCATTCTGAAAGGCAGCCAGTGTTAAGACCATTATGAAGATATCATATTCTAAGCAAACCTCTCATCTCTTTCTAATGCTCTCCCTTACCCTCCACTCAATGAGTAGCTATGTTCAAAGACCTACACTACGTGTTTTGGAACATGTAAAAATGGGCCTGGCACAATGGCTCACACCTATAATCCCAACAGTTTGGGAGGCCAAGGCAGGATGATCACTTGAGCCCAGGAGTTTGAGACCAGCCTGGGAAACATAGGGAAGCCCGTCTCTACAGAAAATTAAAAAATTAGCCAGGCATGGTGGCACACACCTGTGGTCCCAGCTCCTTGGAAGGCTGAGGTGGGAGAACAGCTTGAGCCTGAGAGGTGGAGGCTACAGTGAGCCATGATCACACCACTGCAGTCCAGCCTGGGCAACACAGAGAGACCCTGTCTCAAAAATAAAAAATAAAATAAAATAAAATAAATAACAAAAATAAAAATGGTAAGACATAGACTTTGATGAGCATCTTACAACCTTGCTACATAAATGTTATGCACCATTAGAGTGGCAAAGTTAGGCTGGCTTAAATGATATGTCTACCTAGCGATTTTATAAGACATGTGAAGAGGATAAAAAGAGTAAATTGGAAAGAGAAGGCCAAGCTAAACAATACACAAAGAGCCAAAGGCAGAGGTTTTGTCACCAGCTCTCAGGGTGGCAATCAGAGTCTAGTACCTGGTGGGGACTGGAGCACAGATGGAAAAATGAAATGAAAATTAGTCAAGGGTCCTGTGTCCCAATCCTGGGATTCACTATTTAGAATAAGACAAATAACTGCCACCAAGAGCTACATTTTAGAGATGGGTAGAAGATCAATGGGAGAAGAAACTTCTGTTCCCAGAGTTTTAAAACAAGGGCCTACTAATGAGATGCAGTCTGATTAACTCCTGGTAAAATGGCTGAATTAAGACAGGCTGATTTCAAGGAATTAAGAAAACCTGAAACTGAAGAGGGTCACGCCTGAACACCAAGGCCCTGCTTAAAAGCATGATTGCTTAATCCTACCAACCCAAAACAAGTGAAAATTCACTCAGGAAGCAGTGAAAAAGCCTAATTTGCTAAAGTGATGGGGCATGCTAAGAAACAAAAGTGTCTTAAATTACCTGCCCCACAAAAAAATAGACTTCCTCAAATTAGGACAACTGATGAAAACACTCTGCTAGAATAATGGGGTAGCTGAAGTCCTCCACAAGACAGCTTTTTAATTTCCTTTTAGAAACAAAATTTAAAATACAAAACAACTGGTCGGGTATGGTGGCGGGCGCCTGTAGTTCCAGCTACTCTGGAGGCTGAGGCAGGAGAATCGCTTGAACATGGAGGCAGAAGTTGCAGTGAGCCGAGATTGTGCCATTGCACTCCAGCCTGGGCAACAAGCAAGATTCTGTCTCCAAAAAAAGAAAAAAAAATTTAAATTAAATATTTACATTAGGAAATTATGACCACAGTCTACTTTCTGAGAATAAAAGAATTCTTAATTCTACTGCTTATTAGCAATAGAGAAAGAATATTGGAAGGAAAAATATCTCTGAATGTTAAAGCAGAATGAGGATTAAATCAAGTAATTCTAATTCTGTCCCATCTTTATTCAGATGGGATAAATGGCTACTCCAGGTCACCAGGAAATCTGTCTGAATGCAAAGGTACAAACCTAGGTTCTTGATATTTACAGCAGGACCTTCCTTCTATGCATAGTCAACTGACATGAAAAATATACCATTGTAAAAAATATGATTTTCAGGATCACCTGCTATGTGGAAAAGCATATGTAGAATCACAATGTTGAGTAGGACCTGAATGCATCCACTAAGCCAATCTTCTTTGCAAGAAGGTGAACTTCAAAACTGCCCAAGGCATCATTAGGGTTGGAGAATCCACAGCTTCTATTAACACTTCACGTTGGCAGTGGCTCACGCCTGTAATCCCAGCACTTTGGGAGGCCGAGGCAGGCGGATCACGAGGTCAGGAGATTGAGATCATCGTGGCCAACATGGTGAAATCCCGTCTCTACTGAAAATACAAAAATTAGCTGAGTGTGGTGGCGTGTGCCTGTAATCCCAGCTACTTGGGAAGTTGAGGCACGAGAATCGCTGGAATCCAGGAGGTGGAGGTTGCAGTGAGCCGAGATCATACCACTGTACTCCAGCCTGGTGACAGAGCGAGACTCCATCTCAAAAAACAAAAACAAAAACAAAAAACACTCCATGTTGAGGGAATAATTGATAGTTTTTTTTGTGAATGGCTAGCCCAGATCTAACGATACAAGTCAAATAGTGACTATGTGTTATTTTAAATCATAGGGTTGATGAAGAATGATCAGGTCTTTGCCATAAATTGTCATATGCTTAAACACAAAGGTAGGCTTTCCATTTTAAAAATTTTCCATATCAAGTAATCCAAGTGTTTTCTCCCAAAGCCTTTATATTTCATCCTTTTAACAACTTAGATTTCTTTCTTCAGATAGCTTTGGTTTCTCCAAGTTCATTTTCTAGTTGGTCTTATTTACTGAAATCACTTTCGATTCTTGCCTATTGTCCAAAGGGGAGCCAAATAAAAATGATAGTATTAATAGTTAATACTTTCTGAGAGTTGTAGGATTACTATGTGTCAAACTCTGAACTAAGCATTTCTCTAAATGGCATGATAATTTGCTATTGGAAGAGACTCAAAAGAATGGGCAATATCTTTCTTTCCCCTATTCCAAGACGACCAGAAGATAGTCATACAATCCTATTTTGAGACTAATTCCCTCCCCTCTAAGGGTATTATTGCCTTTGGAGTTTCTAGGCTGAAAACAGAAGTTGTCAAGTCCCCCGAGGACAACTACTCACCCAGGCTTTGGTTTGAAAGTCTGGTGAATTGAGAAGAGGCGGTGGAGACTGAGGAGGTGGGAGTTGCTGGTAGAGGCGCTCCTGCTCAAGACAAGTTGCAGGTGTGCCTAATGGCGCACGGCTAGAAGGTATGTGTGGAAGGATTCTGGGATCTGAGGCCTTGTAGCAGAGGTGAGGATCTTGAGGCTGAGCCTGGGTTCAGCAGGGAGGATCTCTGTGAGGAGCACTGCTGAGCGGGCTGCAGTATCCACACCCAGCAGGCGCAGGGGGAGTTGGCTGGGCACCAGAAAGCACCAAGATGGAAGTACAGATGCCACCAGAGAACAAAGAGCAACCCAATTCCATGTTTTTCAGGCATTAGCTGAAGCCCCTGGGCTTTTGTGCCAATCTAGGAAGGAGGGGCTCCTCCACACATAACAGGTTGATTCTTTTTTTGATTCTTTTTTTTTTTATGACAGGGTCTTGCTCTTTTGCCCAGGCTGGAGTGCAGTGGCATAATCGTATCTCACTGCTACCTCAAACTCCTGGGCTCAATCGACCCTCCCATCTCAACCTCCCATGTAGCTGGGACCACAGGCATATGCCATGCCACCATACCTGGCTAATTTTTACATTTTTTCATAGGGACAGGGTCTTGCTATGTTACCCAGGTTGGTCTCCAACTCCCGGCCTCCCAAAGTGCTGGGACTACAGATGTGAGCCACCTTTTGAATAGGTACTCAAAGCCAGATTTAGGGAGTGTTGTGGAACAAGTCCCTGCCCATTACACAGATATCTCTCAATTTCACACTCACAAGAACCACGTGAGGCTCCAGTATTAGTTGCTTCCTATCTCATTTTACAGATGAGGATTATGGAGGTTAAATAACTTGCCCGAGGCCATATACATGCTTCAAGTCAGTCCCAGCTCTGCCTGATTCCAGAGCCTGTGATCTTCACCATAGTGCAAGATTAACTTGAGCTATTCTGTAAATTTTTTTAAAATGGTGTCACTTTGCAAATAATTAGAAATCAACTCTATCATTCAAAGGTGAAGAAAGGCCAGGCACAGTGACTTGCACCTGTAATCCCAGCACTCTGGGAGGCCAGGGCAGGAGGGTGGATCATTTGAGCTCAGGAGTTCAAGACCAGCCTCGGCAACAGGGGAAATCTCGTTTCTACAAAAAATACAAAAATTAGCCAGGCGTGGTGGCCTGTGCCTGTGGTCCCAGCTACTCAGGAGGCTGAGGTGGGAGGATCACTTGTGCCTGGGAGGCTTCAGTGAGCCATAATCGCACCCCTGCACTCCAGCCTAGGCAACAGAACGAGACCCTCTCTCAAAAGACAAACAAAAACAACAACAAAGGTGGAGAAAGAAACTGAGGTCAACTTAATTATATATACCCTGTGCTATAGTTTGTTTGACCCCTCCAAATCTCATGTTGAAATTTGACTCCCAATGTTGGAGATGGGGCCAATGAAGGGTGTTTGGGTCACAGGACAAATCATGAATGTCTTACTCATGATTTACTCATCTCCACCTAAATGTCTTGGTGCCATCCTCCTAGCAATGAGTTCTCACTCTATTAGTTCCCATGATAACTGGTTGTTAAAAAGAGCGTGGCACCTCTCTCCCCACACTTGCTTCCTCTCTCCCCATGTGATTTCTGTGCATGTTGGCTCTTCCCTTCCCTGATGAGTGCAAGCTGTCAGAGACCCTCAGTAGAAGCAGATGCTGGTGCCAGGCTTCTTTTACAGCCTGCAGAACCATGAGCCAAATATATCTTTTAAAAATAAATTACCCAGTCTGAGGTATTCCTAGATAGCAACACTAAATGGACTGAGACACCCTTGGATACATACTTGTACCATGTCAATATTTTAGTTACATAAAAAATTCTAGCATAGTGAATAGAACCCTTAATATATACTAAATTTTAAATTAAAAAAATGACCAGCCCTGAAAACTAGTGAGACCCTGTCTCTACATAAAAATAAAAAATGAGCTGAGTGTGGTGGTACACACCTGTAGTCCCAGCTGGTTGGGAGGCTGAAGTGGGAGGATCACTTCAGTCTAGGAGGTTGAGGCTGCAGTGAGCCGTGATTGCACCACTGCACTCCAGCCTGGGCAACAGAGCAAGGCCCTGCCTCAAAATATCAATCAATCAATCAATCTCAGTCTGGAGCTGTTTACTAAGTATCCTAGTGAAGATGGTGACATCTCAGTGTTGTACTCACCAAGCAACTAGGAAATCAGGCACTGTGCTAGGCAGTCTTCATCTTGAAGATAAAATTCAAATTTCTTGGCTCCACAAAGTCATCTTCCAGCATTATCTTCTACTCTTGCCTACACATCATTTTCCCCAGCCATACTAAACTGTTCAAATGTGATACAGTAAACTGAGTACCTTCCCTACTTTGTATCAGCTGCAAAGAAAGTAGGTCCAACTGGAAAAGGCAGTTGGGTTTTATTCAGTGGCCAGAGAATAGAGAAGGGGAGCTCTTGCTCTAAAGTCACCTTCTCCTGGAGCAATAGGAGTCAGGGGATTGCAAAGAGTTAGATGAGAGGCAGGGGAGGTATATAACATGCTCAGGGTGGAGTTCCACACAGGTGCAGTCCCCACACATGCTTCTTCATACATTGTATGTATACAACATGGTGGCCATCTTCATTTAGGGGCAGGGATTTTAGCATTGTAATGATACGTTAAAGGTCTAAAAGTTACTACCCAAGCTATTGCTCGGTTTCTCTGCTCCTGCCAGTTTTGGGCAGTTTCTGTTACTTTCTTCTCCTTTCTCCATTATCACTACCTCCTTTTTACTTTATGGCTTTGCTCAATTCATGGTTTCTCCTGGGCTTCTGCTTTTCTAGCAACTCCTCCTGCTAACACTGTGTCCTAAATTCAAATGTGCAGTAAGAGAGAATCTCACTGAGTTAGCAAGTCACCATCAAGGATACAGTGCATCTACTGGGCAAAGCTCTCATGCCAAAACCAACCCTACAGGCTACTTGCAGGCACATAAAATGGCTGGCTGCTTTAGAGCAAGGCACCAATCGCTGACCACTGAGTTACGGCCCAGAGAGAAAAGTGATACAGTCCAGCAGGGCTTGGTGAACATGCAGAAACACTTTCTGCTCTGTTCAGATGAAGGCTGACAGTGTGACAAGCCCTCACAGTACCATCTAGTATATACAAGGGTTCCACCCAACCTGTAAACCTTAAATAGTTCTCCCATACTCTAGGTACGATTATCTCTCATCGAAATCTAAGTAACTTATAACATAAAATCAGGAAAGGAAAAGATTAAAGGTGGACAGGGACAGAATCCTGGGGACTGAGGGAGAGTTGGGCTCAGAGAGCAACATCTTTTTGACAGAGCTGTAGTAGGGAGAAGATGGTAGAATTCATGCTTAATGATTTCTATCTTTTCAGTAAAGTTAGAGGAAACAGATACAGATGAGAGAAACTTGAGGGTGATAAAGGAGGTTCAAAAGAGCCATTGTAGGCAGCATATAAATGGACATGAAATGGATTAAAAGGCACATTGCCAAATATAGAGCTGAGAGATTTCAGCTACATCTTGATAAGCATGATTTCTAGAAAGTCAAGTTCAATGCTCTCCCAGCAACTCCAAGTATGAACAGTGAGCAGACAACTTAAAGTTGAGAAGCAGGTTGAACATGAAAGGACTCTAGGGTACTGTTAGTGAGAGTATCCACATATAAATGAGCCAGAGATAAAAAAATGAAGAGATATGAATGGAATATGCATCTGAGAATTTAGCAAAATTGCTCATAATTGGATATACAGTAACACATAGGCTTGCAAAAGGATGAGACTTTCCTCCCACATTTTAGTGTGCCTGCCTAGGAAGAAAGGGAATTAAATGTCAACTTCTTGTAAAAGAATTTTTCACATACAGAAGAATGATAGTTTATAAGAAGGATGATTCTTAATAGTTCTCACATTTGATGGGGATGCATATGATATCTTATGTAATATGAATGATTTAGCTTGGAAATTTTTGTTAATTGCCCTAGGCCGTTACTTGTTTTTCTTGGTAAGAAAGGTGAAGAGAACCAATTTTCCTGCATAACTAACACATCAGTTCCTTGCTAGGTGCTTTACATATGTTATCTCATTAATCCTCCTAATAGCCCTGTAAGATAGGTATTACTGTTAGTAATTTACAGCTGAGAAAACCAAAGCTCACAGAGGTTAAGTAATTTGCTCAAGATTGTAAAAGAAGCCTGATGCCAAAGCATATGTTCTTTCCACTAGGGCACACTGCAGAGAGTTGAACAGGGAGATGTCAAGATGAATTCTGACGTTTTCCTATTGCCAACGTTTATTAGTTTGTATATGACCTCACTAAAAAAATGGACAGATAATTTATCAATATATTTGTTCTCCCCAGGGTATTCTTCCTATGATGAACAATTTTGATCAGTCAAGAGGTGCCAAATGCTTACACAAAGATACAATTATAGAATGTATACCTGCAAAGGGGATACGGAGAGTTTGGATTCTATCATTGAGTAGTTGTGCAACCTTGGACAAGCTTCTTAACCTCTTTTGGGTCCTATTTTTTTCATGTGGTAAAATGGGGACTTTGGAATGAGTGGTGTCGAAGGTCCTATTCGACTCAAGTCACACATTAGGTAAATATATTGTGATATTTCTGTGTATCAGGCACTGTTCCAGGTGCTGAGAATAGTGGTAAATACAGTTAATATCTCATGGAATTTACATTTGTCAACCTAAAATAATCAAAAGGGTTAGAATCCAGTAAATTGGCCAGGTGCAGTGGCTCAAGCCTATAATCTCAGCACATAGGCCAAGGCGGGCAGATCACCTAAGTTCAGGAGTTCAAGACCAACCTGGCCAACATGGTGAAACCCCCATCTCTATTAAAAATACAAAAATTAACCAGGCATGGTGGTACATGCCTGTAATCCCAGCTATTTGGGAAGCTGAGGCATGAGCATCACTTGAACCTGGGAGGTGGAGGTTGCAGTGAGCTGAGATCGTGCCACTGAACTCCAGCCTATGCGATACAGTGAGACTCCATCTCAAGGAAAAAACAAAAAAAAATCTAAGTTTGAGTAAGTTTACCCAAGCACAAAGTTTGACAACAGTCCCCGGAGAAGCACATATTCCAAAGGATGGAAGTCAGTCTTCTGAAGTCTAGCAGTTTGGGATCATTTATATAGACAAAGTTTAGGGGAGCTTAACAGAATTTCTACATCTTTCTATAGAAGGTTTAATGCATAATTCAATGATCTAATTAGCTGAGGTGGTCTTTCTCTTAAAAGGTATATTTAATATTCCACACTGAAGATGTAACAGTCATGGGGGTGTTTTGCTCCACCTGGTCTGATTTAGGTATAGGACAACAAAAGAGGCAGTTAATCTATAACAAAGATTAGGGACTAGAAGAGGCAGAAGTCTGGTCTCTGGTCTTTCCTAGTCATTTACAGAACAAGAACAATAAGGAAGAAAGTTAATCTATAAGAAGCAGAAGGGGCAAATATGCTATGTTACTCTGTCTCTAGGACTTAACTTCCCCTGGGCATAGTAAGTTTGGAGGGTCCTTAAATTTTATTTTCTTTTACACATTCTACAAAATTTTGTATCTTAAGCCAATAATTCTCAGGGTGGTGACAAATGGTTAAGTGGAACAAATTTTACAAGTCACTTGGGGAATACTTTCTTGAAAGTGTATCTGTACCACCTCTCTGAAATTATATATATACACAGGTCTCTGCCCCCAGTCGCTGGCACAGAGCTCCTAAAGCTCTTGTAATTTCCTGAATGACAAGGGTGCTAGGAGAATCTTTTCTTCTAATATTTGGTCTTTGACTCTAGTTCCTGTCATGCAGTTCCTAAAAGCTTTGTAAATTCCAGGTAATAGGAATGTCTTTTACTGCAAGGAGGCAAATCTTGGTGGGCTCCTAAATGAGCGCCAGTCACCAGAAGAACCAAACCATGATTATAAACTTGGAACTTTCAGTTCCACCTTCCCTCCAGAGAGGCTGGAAGTGGAGTTTATTAATCATGCCTATGTGATTTGAAGTCTCCATAAAAATCCCTCAACCATGGGATTTGGAGGGTTTCTGGGTTGCACAACACATGGAGCCTCCTGGAGTGTGGCACACTCTGGACAGGGCATGAAAGCTCCACACTCCTTCGCCCATACCTTGCCTATGCATCTCCTCCATCATCTGTATCCTTTATAATAAACCTGTAAAAGTTAAATGTTTCTCTAGCAAATTAACTGAACCCAAGAAGAGGGTCGTAGGAACCCTGATGGGGAGGCAGATCACAACCTGGGTCTTGTGCCTGGCATCTGAAGTGGGGGCAGTCTGGTGGGAATGAGCCCTCAACCTGTGGGATCTGACATTCTTTTGGGTGTAGTGTTAGAGCTGAGTTAAATTCTAAAACACCCAGTTGGTGTCTGCCAGAGAATCTGGTATCAGAAGTGTTATGCTGAATGGTGTGAGAGTAGAAAAAAACACTTGGGTTTTTCCCATCCCTAATGGCCTTTTAGATTCCCCAGGCAGTAAGTACTTTGGGGAGCCAGTGCTACTGTTAAGCATTTGTGGTGTCTTTTTGTATAGGCTTGGCAGAAAAAAAGTTGAGAATTATGTTCTAAGTGATACAGCAAACAATTAAGAAGTGCCAGTCATATTGCTATTTTGAAGTATGAAGGGAGATTCATTAAAAGAGCCATTTGTAAGCTTAAAGTAAGTTTGAAAGTGCACTTGAATTAATAGTCCTAGATTAATTTAAGCCCAGTGAACACTTGGACCAATCAGATAACAGAAATATTAGAATGTTTAACCATCCTACTGTTGATCATAATCTCTCATGCTAAATTCATGTGGCAAAATCATTTGTTTAAAAACACCACTATCGGCTGGGCACAGTGGCTCACGCCTATAAGCCCAGCACTTTGGGAGGCCGAGGCGGGCAGATCATGAGATCAGGAGTTTGAGACCAGTCTGGCCAACATAGAGAAACCCCATCTCTACTAAAAACACAAAAAATTAGCAGGGCGTGGTGGCGGGCGCCTGTAATCCCAGCTACTCAGGAGGCTGAGGCAGGAGAATGGCGTGAACCTGGGAGGCGGAGGTTGCAGTAAGCCAAGATTGCGCCATTGCACTCCAGCCCAGGTGACAGTGTGAGACTCCGTCTCAAAACAAACAAACAAACCAAAAAAACCACTATCTTTTCACAATGAGCTTTAATATTTCAGGCCACAGCCAGTTTGCTGTATTCAAAAACAAAGAAGCAAACAAACATTAGTGATATAATATCATTTTGGTGATGAAAAACCTGTGTATTATTCTTTCATGTTCTAAGAATCATAACAAAATCTAAAATGTTGGAAAGTTATAAAAAATTTATTTTCACTCCCCCCAAATCTAACTAAATTTTATGTTAAGTAAACACAAAATTACCACAGAAATGTATATGACCTGAAAATTAAAAAAAAAAAAAAACACTGTCAGTCATAGAATGTTTTATTTTAAACTTACTGTAAAACTTTCAAATACAACACATGTGGCAAAGAAACAACAGTTCACACACAACATCTGCCACAATTCTCTTTGAACTGCCATTTCTATATTATGTGATATTTTACAATTTCTTTCAATTTCTTACATTCATGGTATTCTTAAAGGCAGCAATGTCAATTTTTCTGCTTTGAAAATAGTTCAGTTAATGTTCTGAAATTGCTTAACATGACATTTTCCTTTTAGTATTCTACTGCTGCCCACACTGACATAATTCAACATATTATTAATAAACTGTTGAGAGGTATACTGTACTTAATAAATCAACTCCCAACTCTAAGTTAACCTCAATCTAAAACAAGCATTTTCTTAAACCAGTATACTCAGCTACTTTTCTCAAAAATATTTCCATTCTGAAATAAGATTTTTTGTGAGATACAATAGTTTCATCTTTTATTCCTAACAGAACTCATGCCGTACTTTTTTTCTCAAAATATATTTGATATATTCTGTGCAAAATGTTAAGTTCTGTATAGGCATGTACCTTTATTTTGAAAAAGTTTATAAAATATAATTCCTAAAAACAACCTCAACATTAGACAATAGAGGAAGAAAAAACATCAGACAAAGCCTAAGTTTTCACATGAGAAACTAAGTATGTTCTTAAAGCTCCAGTATTACATTCCTTGAAAAAACTCAGAATGCACTTTGGTCATTATTAAACATATTTGAACACAGGCAAATAAAATGAAATGCTTTCTGTTGTTTTTCATAGAAAGAAAAAACATACTACACAATGAGGCTGAATTGAGGCTGATCAAAAGGAATGGTAAGAGCAAAGTGATATGACATGGCTCTGTTCTCCACACATTCCTGATTTTAAGATTATGATTTAGGGATTAGAACTGCACCAATCAAATAAATTATTTACAATTAATCGTCTTAAAGTTCTTAAAATATGGTAAAAATATGAGGATATTCCACATGATACACTTTGCACCAAGAAAATTCTAGATTGTTTCAAATAAATTTTTAGAAACCAGATGCCCAGTTTAAAAAAAATTGCAAAAACTGTTTCATGTTTCATGTAATTTCTAAAATACTCGATTGTACAAATATAACAACTTAAAATCAAGGCCCAATGTAAGACACTATCATATTTGCCCGATTTACCTAACACACCAACATGATAAGTTCTCATTGGACACTTGGCAAATTATTTGTTGGGGAGGTTAAAAGCATCTAAAATAGCCCTTATATAATGGGGGTGGGGTGGGGAGAATGCACCAGATAAGTTTAGAGGATAGAATTTGCAAGCTGAAGCTGTCTTTTCTGAAAATTTGGATACAGTTTTACAACTAGCAATTAGAGAAATATTTTATTGGTTCTTAGCCTTATTCTTCAGTTGTTCATTTCAGTGTGGTATGAATAGCCTACACTAGAGTGTACCATGGGGAGAAAATTATTTTACTTGAGTAAACATAATGTACTTTAGTAATATCAGTAGGCACTTCACTTGTGAGATGAGTATATACCTCACTCAAAAGGATACCATATCATGCCCTAGTACACTATAACAGATCCCATATAAAGATACGCATTAAAAGTAACAATTTTAAAAAGTGCACATTTTGAGCATGCACAGTTGGAGCTGTGCAAACAGCCCAGTGTTTCAAATAAATACAAGTATTACTAGTTAATTTTTATCAAAATATCTTACAGTATGGTAACCATTTACAATTATTGCTCTATTACAAGTTTTATCATCAAAGAGCACTTGTTGACCTGTTATATAATACCGTATATATTAATACTGAAGGGTGCTTAAACTGTAACTTAATCAGTTTGGATCCTGGCATTGTTCCAAAATAATTCAAGAGAAACCCTGACTGGATCTTGATTTACCAAAGAAAATGTTTTATGTGTATAGCTGAGTTCAATGCAATATTCCAAAGTTAAAGAATTTTTCCTCAAGTAAGGCAAGTTCACGGCATTGATGGAGAAACGGTGCTGAGCAATGGCTTCTATTTTCACAATTTGTTATTTTGCCAATTATTTATGACCAATTACCAGGATCTCAAGTATCTGGATATCAGTTTCATCACCCTTTCAACAACTAAGTACATCAATGCTTAAAAATAAAAATATAAAGACTAAAATAAATGTAAAAAAAAGTGAACAAGTAAAATAAATATAAGAATTGCACAAGACAGTCTGATGTAAACACTTCAACTCCCTAGCTGAGACTCCTGAAGCAAAGAATCAGTGACAAGCTTTCAGGCAGCTTAGTCAGTACTCTTATTCTGGAAAAGAGGCTACATCTTCTTTTCTTTGAATTGTCATGATTTAATCTTCCATAGCTAGAAAAAAAAAATAGAAGTAGTGACAAGCCAGTTTTAATATCAAAGCTTAAATTATATCATATAACACCATTTTTAAATTCAAATTTCATTCACAAACAAGTGCAGTTTCTAATATTTTAACTCCTTTATCCTTTTAAGAAGAACTCACCTTAAACACAAACAAAAATGTGAAAATCAGATTTCTATTGCTTTCTCTTGAGAAGTGGCTATATATATATATATACACATATATAGTACTTGTTTAATATGATTATCTTACACCTTCCTAACAGTTAGTTGTGCATATATTGGAAGATGTATGCATTGCTA
Organism: Pan troglodytes; assembly: GCF_028858775.2. NCBI lineage: Eukaryota > Metazoa > Chordata > Mammalia > Primates > Hominidae > Pan > Pan troglodytes. The sequence goes on along the minus strand of NC_072404.2, from coordinate 87,317,611 downwards.
TACAGATAAATAATACAACTTTTGGCCAAAAATAGAAATAAGGCTTTTTTCTTTTTTATCACCTAAATTAAAGCTTTATTAGTAAAAATAAATACTTCTTGCTGGGCGCGGTGGCTCACACCTGCAATCCCAGCACTCTGGGAGGCCAAGATGGGTGTATCACTTGAGGTCAGGAGTTCGAGACCAGCCTGGCTAACACGGTGAAACACTGTCTCTACTAAAAATACAAAAATTGGCCAGGCGTGGTGGTGCACACCTGTAGTCCCAGCTACTCGGGAGGCTGAGGCAGGAGAAATCCTTGAACCCGGGAGGCGGAGGTTGCAGTGAGCCAAGGTCGCGCAACTGCACACCAGCCTGGGCAACAGAGCAGACTCCATCTCAAAATAAAAAATTAAAAAACCCAAATACTTCTACTTATCCTACACAAGACTTCTATTTATAATAAATACTGTTCCAAGTTAGAAATTCCTGCAGTATTATAAAACATAAATATATATAATTCTTTGAAATTAAATGTGAAATGTTCAATAATTGCAATCTTACCAAAATGACCGCATTACTGTGCATGTGAGGGTAAAATGGGCGCGACAAAAATGCAACAGGAAACTAAGAAATAAAAAGTACTTGCAACCTCTTACCTTTAAATTAAATCCAAGCAAGTCACTGATAACACCGGAAACAGCTGACAGGATAACAACCTGGGTGATGTTATAAAGCAGCGGATTCATTGTAAGCCCATATAATCTAAAAGGACTGTCCAACTCCTAGCAGAAGAGAAAAAAAAGTCAGTCCCAGATTCAAAAAGAATTACTAAGCTAATTCAGAACAATATACAATGAGAATTAAAAAACACTTTCAAAAAAGTTACCAATTATGGATGCTTTTAAAAAGGATAAACTTGGTTAAACTTGAAACAAGTAAATTTCAGTAATAGTTTTAATGGTTTTAAAGGAAAAAGGAACTTCCTTTGAAAGAACTCTGTGACTAAATATGTAACTCCAATTTCTGTCCCTTAAGCTATTATAAAGAGGCTAGAGAACATTTTTTAATATAAGAACTAGACTAGAAACCGAAAGAGAACAATACCTTTTGGTAGAACAATTAGAAATTGGCCAAATTTTCTGACAAGATTATAACATGTAAAAACTCCTCTTTGAGTCAATTCATTTTCAAATACATGTATTAATTAATTGGTTAATTCAAACATTTAAAGTTCTATCATATGCCAAGCCCTATGCTAGGCTCTGGGAAGTTAAGATTCAGTCCCTGAACTGAAGGTCCTTACAGTTTAGTAGACATGCAACAAATAATTAAAATATGAAAGTCCCATTTCAAAGGTACATATAAAAAGCAAATAATGGGGCCATAGAGGAAGGTGCTCCTGAAACTTTGTGGATGGTGGGGAGTAAATATTCTAAAAGACACATGAGAACATGACACATCTGAATTGCTACAGGTTGCTCAGCATTGTTAGGGCCCAAGTACAAGGAAGAAAGATCATTGGGCCAGCAATGTAGAAGAAAGACTAGGGAGCAATGAGATCAGAAGCAAGAATATCTGTAAGGAGTTCAGTGTATCAAAAGCATAAGTGAGAGACAAGGATCTCACATAGGGCAGTACTAATAGAGAAGAGGATGAATTGGAAGATATTTAAAAGACTGAATCAGCGGACTTGAGAATTTCTTGGCTGTAAAGAGAGAGAGAAAGAAGGTACGATCTATGTTAAGTCCCAGATTTCTGACTAGGAGACTATGTATGATCAAAAAGAATCATACTATTATGCTTTGTTATTCTAGTCATTTTTATACTTTGCTCTGAGATTGTGGCTGCTCATTGAGTCTCACCTTTGTAGCCCCTTCCTACACAGTGCCTACACTCTGAAGATAGCCAATATACATGTGTCAAGCAAACACAAAACTATTAATTCAAGATATTTTTTTCCCATTGAGCATTTTGGTCAAAAATGGAGTTTGCCTCTATTATCTTGCTTGTTATTTAAATGTCATCATCTTCCTCAGGATAATTAAAGGGATTTGAAAAAGAAAGCAATCTGTAATTGCTTTTTATTATCCCCCCACCCACTTCTTCTGAACCCTTCAATACTATGTGGTGCATAGTCTATACCCAATTCACACTGTTTAGTTGACTGAAGAATTAACTGTAACACTGAAACACAACTAATTTCATACCATTCTCTGAAAACATAAATAACTCTAACAATTATATTCAATTGGTTATAGAAGTTGAAATTTTAAAAAATATTTTCCTTTTAAGAACTAAAAACATACTGAATATTGTAAGCAGTGATAAAAAATGTTTTATTAAATTACCCCCAAAGAGTTACTATGAGATAAAATACATCAAAATTGTATTCCCTTTTGTTATCAAAAATTAAATGTTTATTTATGACATATATTTATTATGATAATTATGTATTATTACTTTTTAAGCTAACTCAGGCCAACCAGAAGACTTCTCTGAGAAATACAAAATAAAAAACTTCCCAAGTAAACAACAAATTTTCTTTTTTGATATCTATTTTAAGGTGTAGGAGGCATACATTTCCAAAGATGCCAACCTCTACAATACTCCAGACATATTATTATTAATATACAATTTCCAAAGAAATTATTTGGATTAGTTCAAGCACTTTTGCAATCAGAAGTAAAATATAAATTGTATGTATGTGCACAAGTATAATTTGGAAACAACTTGGATAATCATGAAAACCACATACAAAGTAATATCTATAAACAAAAAAATAAAATTATGTCAGAACAGCATATTTGACATTATAACCATTTTCAATTCTATTCTTACCTTTAGCAGTTTAGTAGCCAGTTTTAAAACATTATTCACTAGTGTCAGTTCCTCCTTTTTGTTAGGTTTTTTCTCCATTTTCAAGTAGAGGTTTATCTTTTATAAAAAGAATAGAAATGCTTCAAATTATAATAAATACACATTTTTAAAGGACTTGAAAGATATTCACTCAAGTATCTGGTTATTGAGATTATAGGTGATTTTAATAGTCTTTATACTATATATTCCAAATTTCCTATACTTATTTTATAATAGGAAAATAATAACTGTTTCTCAAACACTTTTGAAATGTAATCAAAAGCCAAAATAAAAAAGACTGGATGGCATTATTTAAAAGGTGAGACACTTTATTATCAGAGCCAAATCAACCTAAAAAATAAATAACAATTAGAATAAACTAAATCAATAGTTTATTATTTTTCTTTCTTTCTTTTTTACTAGAGATGGGGTCTTGCTATGTTGCCCAGGCTGGTATTGAAATCCTGGATTCAAGTGATCCTCTCATCTCAGCCTCCCAAAGTGTTGGGATTATAGGCAGTCACAATGCCTTGTTGTTTTATGATTTATTTGAAAGTCACTCAAAAATATTTGTGTATTTTTATTATCCACTCTATAATAGATAATTTTGGGGTATCCACAGTTCCTTTCTTTGAAAAATGCTCTAACCCCAAGCCAGTGGAAGAAGCAAGCCTAGGCAACTGTGCTTATCCCCATTTGATCTCACCTTTACCCCCAATCTGGCAGCCATCGCTGATTAGGCTGGAATGTACACCCAAACCAAAGCTAGTCAATATACTGACTGGTGAGACTAACATGATATATCTATCGGATATTGTAGGAACATGAACTGAAAAGTTAGTAAAAGTCTAAGCCAGAACTCATGCTAAGCCAAACCAAAACCATGTGTAAACCAAAATCATAGGGTAACAAGTCTACAGAAAGGCCACTGAAAGAAAGGTGATTAGAAGGGCGGAAATGAGAAACCATTAGCCTCAGAGCGAGTTGGAGGAAGTGGTTGATTTTGTCCAATTCTATAAGGCTCAAGTATACTTTTTTTTGAGTTGGAGTCTCACTCTGTTGCCTAGGCTGGAGTGCAGTGGCACAATCTCAGCTCACTGCAACCTCCGGGGTTCAAACGATTCTCCTGCCTCAGCCTAACAAGTAGCTGGGATTACAGGCACGCACCACCATACCTGGCTAATTTTTGTATTTTTTGTAGGGATGGGGTTTCACCTTGTTGGCCAGGCTGGTCTTGAACTCCTGACCTCAAGTAATCCACCTGCCTTACCCTCCCAAAGTGCTGAGATTACAGGTATGGGCCACCGTGCCTGACGGGCTCAAGTATACTTTCTTAGGGATCTTTATCTTTGTGGGTTACTCTCCTGTTTGAGCTCATTTGACAGGTTTATTGATTGTTTAAAATCAAACTATCCCTAACTAAAATATTCATGAGAATAAGTTTCTTTACAAAATTCCTATAAAGTGGCGGGAGGAAAATATTTAACAAATTCATACAAAATAAAATTAACCAATTATACTTTATTCTTTCTACTGAGTAAAAATGTATACTTACTCAAATGCGGCTCTGCTACACTGCAAAGCAAACATGTCCCATTCATAGTTTAAAATACATTAATTTAACAAATGGTACTTCCTTCTTGTCAAATAAAAATGGGACATTAAAAAAGTAGATTGGATTTGAAATATGAGTCAAGGCAGGAACACTGAAGAAAGGCTTGTGTCCTATTAAATTTTACATTTTGCTTTATAGCACAAATGACCTTAATCAAATAGAACACATTCTTCAAAAACATAAAGGAAATGAAAACATTTTAACTTATAGACATTAATTTGTAGCATAATAAGTAGGCACACTCACCTGTTCAGTAAGTAATATTGAGGTATTGCTATATTTTTTACTTGTTTCTGATCCAAGGGTAACAAATCTTAGGAGAAAAAGTGTTAACGAGATGCACCAGATTACCAATTCCCAATTGTAGTGACAATCAAGGAAGATCTCGTGTACATGAAGTAGCTAAAAGTATGAAAAAGGTAACATAAAGCAGCAATGTGATTCAAACAATTTCTTTTCAAAAGAAATAAACATTTTACTTCATAGATTGTTCATAAATTTAGTATTATATTTTAGAAACATTCTACATTAATTATGAAATATTTTAAGCATATCAAAAGTATAGAGTATAAGGTAATTAATATCCATGGGGCCTCTACCCAGTTTTGTCAAATCTTAATATTTTGCAACATCTCTTTCAGATTAAAAAATAATAATATTACAGATTCAGTTGAAATCACTTTAAACTTTGCCATCTCATTTTTCTTCCCCTTCCCACCCCAGAAGTAATGAATTTTATGTTTATCTTTTCCATAATGGTTTTTATAGTTTAGCTACATATACATCCTTGAACTATATAATTTTTTGTATATTTTAAAATTTATTTTCTAAGCACTTGGGAGTTGGAAAAAAAAAGGAAAAAGTTTATATAAATGTTACATTATCTACATCATTCTTTAATTTCTTTTTATTCCACTGAATGTTGTTTTCAAGGTTGATTCATGATGATAGATTTAGCTCTAAATTTATTCATTCTAACTCCTATGTTAAAGTAAAAAAAATCAGCCACAATTTATTGGCCAGTAAAACAATCAACCACAACTTATTGGTCAACCCTATCATTAATATTTTGTTGCCAATTTCCATTATTACAAGCAATGCTGCAATACACATTCTTGTATGTGTTTCCTTGTACGCACATGCAAAACTTTCTCCAGAAGTTAATATCTGGGAGCCAAATCACTGGGTTCTTGGATATTACATCTTCAACTATATTAGATATTGTAAGTTTGTCTCTGAAATAGTTGCACCAATTTATACTCTCAGCAGTGTATCAGAGTTCCCTTTGCCATCATTTTCATTCATACTTGTTATTATCTAACTTCCTAATACCTGCTAATCTAATGGGCGTGAAGTGTTCTCTCATTGCCTTAATTTTACTTTTCCTGATATTTAGGGAGGATCAGTATGTTTCACATGCTTATTGGTAATTGAATTTCCTCCTGTGAGTTATCTTTTTATATTCTACATCCACTTTTTTTCTAGTATGTTGTTCGTTTTTCCTATTGATTTGTAGAACTTAGTTCTATAATGTGACTAACAATCCTATTTAAGTCATTTTGCCACTATCTTTCCCAGACTCTGGTTTGTTGTTTATGGTGTCTTTGCAGGACACAAAATTTTAATTTTAATTTGTGATCATATTAAAAATTTTTTCATATTTAGATCTTTAATCCACCTAGAATTTATTTTTATGTATAGCATGAAGTCATTTGGTTTTGCTCCATTTTTACCTCATATTTCCATTATGTAAAGCCTTCCCACATTGATATATAATGCCATCTGATCATATATTAGGTTTCTACATATATATGGCTATGTACAACTCTATTTCATCCCATTGGTCATTCTATACCTGGGCAAAAATCATAAAGTCTTTCTGTAATTTTAAAATAAGTCTCTCGTCTGAAGGTTCCAAGAGAAATTTAAAAAAGAAAAACAAAAAGAAAAATTAGGCCAGGCATGGTGGCTCACGCCTGTAATCCCAGCAATTTGGGAGGCCAAGGCAGGTGCACTACCTGAGGTCAGGAGTTCAAGACCAGCCTGGCCAACATGGTGAAACCCCCGTCTCTACTAAAAATACAAAAATTAGCCGGGCGTGGTGGCACACTCCTGTAATCCCAGCTACTCAGGAGGCTGAGGCAGGAGAATTGCTTGAGCCGGGGAGGCAGAGGCTACAGTGAGATGAGATCGTGCCACTGCACTCCAGCCTGGCCGACAGAGCAAAGACTCTGTCTCAAAAAAAAAAAAAAAAAAGAAAGAAAGAAAGAAAGAAAAAAGAAAAAAGAAAATAAATCTTCATATTTCTGGTACAGCAACTTGTTCTTCAAAATTATCTGGACTACTCTTGTCTTTCTGTGCTTCCAGATGAGTTTTAGGGAGCTTGATGAGTTACTTATTTTTTTAAATAAACAAAGCATTCTGTTTAATTACAAGGGATTCCAACAATTCCCCCAGGAGAATCAATATGAAATTGAAATTGAGCCTTCCCACCTATTAACATTGTGACTAACATTGTATACCTTCTTTTTAAAATTTTTTTTGAGACTGAGTCTCACTCTGTTGCCCAGGCTGGAGTGCAGTGGCGTTATCTTGGCTCACTGCAACCTCTGCCTCCCGAGTTCAAGTGGTTCTCCTGCCTCAGCCTCCCGAGTAGCTGGGATTACAGGCATGAACCACCGCGACGGGCTAATTTTTGTATTTTTCAGTAGAGATAGGGTTTTGCCATGGTGGCCAGGCTGGTCTTGAACTCCTGACCTCAGGTGATCCGCCCACGTAGGCCTCCCAAAGTGCTGGGATTATAGGCGTGAGCCACCACGCTCAGCCTCATTGTGTACCTTCTTTTATAATTTTCAATAAAGTTTTATCCTGTTTCTCCATAAGGTCCTACATATCTTTTGTTAGAATTATTCTTGGGAATCTTTTGTTGTTGTTGTTGTTGTTGTTGCTATTGAAAATAACATATGCGTTTTTTTTTGTTGTTGTTGTTGTTTTTAAAGACAGGGTCTCACTCTGTTACTCCAGGCTGGAGTGCAGTGGTACAATCATGGCTCACTGCAGCCTTGACCTCCCAAGGCTCGGGTGATCTTCTCACCTCAGCTTCCCAAGTAGCTGGGATCACAGGCATGTGTCACCATGTCTGGCTTTTTTTTTTTTTTTTTAGAGACCAGGTCTCACCATGTTGCCCAGGCTGGTCTTGAACTCCTGGGCTCAAGGGATCCATCCACTTTGGCCTTCCAAAGTGCTAAGATTATAACCATGAGTCACTGTGCCTGGCCAGTATTTACAGTTTTCAATTATCTATTTCTGTATATAACAGATATCAATAAATTATGGTCCACTGGCCAAATCTAGATTTAGGCCTCTGTCTGTCTCGCCCCATAGCTAAAGGAAATTTTTATATTATTTCAAAGGAAGAAGAAAAAGAATATATTTCAGAGATTGTAAGTGTCAGGCAAAAGTCTAAAATATTTATCTGGCCCTTTACAGAGGAAGTTTGCTGATCTCTGGTTTATAGAAACAAAATTAATTTTTAAAATGTTGTTGTATCTATTTTTGTTAATCTTAATATAACAAATCTATTTTAAATAATATGTCTGTAAAGTCGCTTGGATATTCTATATAAACAATCATATAGTTTACGATTGTTTTTCCCCAAACTTTAGACCACTTTTTTTTCCATCTTTGCTGATTAATACCCTCCATCAAATGCTGACTAGAAGTGGTAAAGCAGGTAACTGTCTTATTCCCAATTTTAAAGTAAATAACTCTTAAAGTGATATCATTATGTATAATGCTTGCTCCAAATTTTAAAAGATATACTTTATCAGATTAAGGACAATACTTCCTAGTCCTTGTATCATGAATGCCCACTGAAAATTTACAAATTGTTTTCTGCATCTATTGATATGATTGCATGTTTTCTGCCTTTAATCAGCTTAAATTGCATTAATGGATTTTCTAAAGTTGAAATCTGCATTCCAGGCACAAACTATCTTAGTCATGGCCTATTTACTGTAATTCACTTTCTGGCTTCATCTTCTTAGTATTTTGTTGAGGAATTTTCTATCTAATAAATGAAACCAGCTCAGTTTCCCATTTTCATACTAGCTCTATGGTACTGGCATCAAGGTTATATTAGCCTCACAAAATGAGTTGAAGAATATCCCCTTTTACTATTGACTAGATCTTTTGTGTAAGTTTAGGATTATCTATTTAAATATTTGACAAAATTCATCTGTAAAACCATACGGGTATGGAGGATTTTTGTTGGTGGCATATTTTAAACTACTAAAATTTTAAACTACTTACAGTTACAGATCTCTTCAGGTTTTCAATTACTTTTTGAGTCCGTTTTAATAGATTATGCATTTCTATAAAATTGGCCACTTATGCCTTCAACTTTAATGACATAAAGCACTTCATACTAGTATCTTAAAAAAAATTCTCAATTGTGCCAGTATTAAACTGTTTACAGTTTAATAGTGTGCTCTTTCTTTTAAAGAATGTATTATTTGTATGGTTTTAAATCTCCAAATATATAAGATTTTTTTGTTGCTATCATTCTTTTCTACTTTGACTATACGACAGCTAGATATTGTGGTCTGTATAGTATCAGACATTTGGTATTAGTTTTTACTTTATTGCCTAATACATGGGAAAGTTTTATAAACTTCCTTGTATCTGAAAAAAAAAGTCATCAATTCAGAAAAATTCTTAGCCATTATCTCTCCAAATGTTGTTTTTCAGCATTCTTTCTTCCTGGAATTCTTTTTCTTTTTGGAGACAGTCTCTTTCTGTTGCCCAGGCTGAAGTACAGTGGCGTGACCTTGGCTCACTGCAACTTCTGCCTCCCAGGTTCAAGCGATTCTCCTGTCTCATCCTCCCGAGCAGCTGTGATTACAGGCGCGAGCCACCATGCCCAGTTAATTTTGTATTTTCAGTAGAGAGAGGTTTCACCATATTGGCCAGGCTGGTCGCGAACTCCTGACCTCAAGTGCTCTGCCTGCCTCGGCCTCCCAAAATGCTGGGATTACAGGCGTGGGCCACCACACCCAGCCTCCTCCTGTAATTCTTATTAGACCTATGTTGGATCTCCCACGATGTCTAAATATCTATTTTGCATTTTCTGTCTCTTTATCTCTGTCCTGTATTTTAGTCATTTCTTTCACCTCCCAGTTCACTATGTCTTTAGCTGTCTTTAATTTGCTATTTATTCTGTTCATTGTGTTTTAAGTCAGTGACTTTGTTCCAGCAGTGAAAAGCAAAAAACAAAAGTCAAAAGTCAATAACTGTATTTTTCATTTGTCTGAAGTTCTTTTTCAAACTTATCTGTTCTTTTTTCACAGTGTTATCTATGTCTTTCATCACTGTAAACAAACTTAGTTTCCACCTGATCAAACTGAAATAGCTGGAGATCTAGTCCTGCTATGGGTTTATCTGTTGACTCCTTCATGTTAGACTGTTTCTTCCTATGTTTTGATACCGGAAGGAGCTTTATCTGTGGTTCCCGTGAGGTCTAGGCTGAAGTCGCATGCCTCCAAACAGCCTTGGTTTTGCTTCTGTCAGGTACCCAGGGGCCTAGGACCACTTTTTATATTAACTTTTTGACATGAGGGTTACAGGACAAGATGTATAATGTCAATCTGAACCCTAAACCTGTAGTAAGGGAAGAGTTATAATTATATATTCTTAGAAGAGACTTTTCCCCCGTCCTTGTCATCCAGAGTCAGATAAGCTTCCTTCTTGTCTTCCAGTGCTGGTGAGCAGACTGTTTTTCTTATCCAACTTTTCACTGAGGCTGTAGATCTTTGAGGGTTTGACTTCATGGTGTGAGTAGGGAGGTACACAGGTCAAGGCCTCATCTCCTGTCCTACGTGGGCATAAAATTTCAAGTCTCTGGGATACAATACTAATACTGGCAATGTACTTCACTCTCTTATTCTCATGCTGCCATAGCATTAATGCTTATTCTTAAATGCTCTGGTTTTCAGTTTTGTCTTCATTTTTGGCCCTTTATTATCTTATGAACTCAGATATGTACACAGTATGTACATTCAAAAGCTGAGGGTTCCCCCGAGCATTGTTTGATTTTTTTGTTTGTTTGTTTGTTTTTGGAGAGAGTCTTGCTGTATCCCCCAGGCTGGAGTGCAGTGGTGCAATCTCCGCCTTCTGGGTTCAAGCAATTCTCATGCCTCAGCGTCCTGAATAGCTGGGATTACAGGCGCCTACCACCATGCCCGGCTAATTTTTGTATTTTTAATAGAGACGAGGTTTCACCATGTTGGTCGGGCTGGTCTCGAACTCCTGACCTCAGGTGATCCGCACTCCTTGGCCTCCCAAAGGGCTGGGATTACAGGTGTGAGCCACTGTGCCTGGCCTGTTTGATGTTTTAAAGTAGAAGAATTTTCAGATAATCTAGTACATCATACTACTTGGAATGGAAGTTTGCATATATTTTATTATTTTTGTTTTTAAAATTTTAATACGTTTAAACTTATTTTTTAATATTACATGGCCCATGACACAACCCTCAGGAGACCCTGAGAACATGTTCCCCTGCATTATAGCAGTGCATATCCTGAGATACTTTTGTACTCCCTAACTAATCTGGGTCACTAAAAATTCTTTTTCAGAGTATGCAGCAGTTAAGTCACAGTAACAATTCAGGTATAAAAAATGAAAGAATAGGTCGGGCGCTGTGGCTCACGCCTGTAATCCCAGCACTTTGGGAGGCCGAGGCGGGCAGATCACGAGGTCAGGAGATTGAGACCATCCTGGCTAACACGGTGAAACCCCGTCTCTACTAAAAAAAATACAAAAAATAAATTAGCCAGGTGTGGTGGTGGGCACCCGTAGTCCCAGCTACTCAGGAGGCTGAGGCAGGAGAATGGCGTGAACCCGGGAGGCGGAGGTTGCAGTGAGCCGAGATCGCGCCACTGCACTCCGCCTGCGCAACAGAGCGAGACTCCATCTCAAAAAAAAAAAAAGAAAGAAAGGAAAGAATAGTAAACATGAATAAATCGGATATTCATGGGACAATTTCATAACTCATACGTTTCTTTTGGGAAGTAAAGATAATGAGAAGGATTCTAGGCAAAAATTAATTAATCTGTGTTCATTCAACAGACATTTGAGCATACATGCTCACTGTTCATGGCACAGAGATAAGATGCACTTATTTATTCTACCAAAAAAACTGCAAAAAGGTAACTTCAAAACTTACTTTCTAACTAGGCTTACTTATATTATTATTTGATTATTTATTAATCTGAAAGTTAATATTTATATATCTGGTTAATTTCTACATGGAGCGAGTTAACTCACCTGGGCACAACAGATAAATACAACTGAGATAGTCAATAAGAAAGCAGATGAAACTATTACATCAACTGATCGCTGAGGACCTCGACGCTGCAGGGTGTGGGTGGAAGGGAGAAAAGGAAACATTTTAAAATATATTTACTAATTAGCAGATAATTTCCATGGTTTCAATAAAGGTGTTGACTCATCACCATCAGTTGATCACAGCCCACAATGTTGAATATACCTAATTTGTCAGGCAAATTTTAATGATAGTGTTATGATTTCCTGAGGAATTGCAACAGAGTTAAAAGGGTATCTATATTTATATAGCATAAAATTATTGGTATAACTTTCAAATACTTCATTTTGTCAAACACAAGTCATTTATTCGACAAATATTTCTTAAGCACCTGCTTAGCACTAGATACTGTGCTGGGTGCTACAAATACAACAGAGAACAACACATGGTCCCTCTACCTTCACAGGAACTAGGAGGGGAGTGAGACATCAAGTTAATAATCACAGATATATGTGATAAATTGTGATGAGTGCTAAAAGGGAAAGACATAGGATGCTTTGAGATACTTGGCAGGGAGACTTCATTTAGATTTGAGGGTTAGGAGTGTGGGCCTGGGAAGATGTCCCTAAGGAAGTGATATTTACACCAAACTAAGGGGGAGGGGCAGGGGCATGATGGCACACAGCAGTGTTCTAGGTAGAAGGAAGGGCATGTGCAAGAACATAAAGTAGGACAGATCACAGCTCATGTAAAGAACGGAAGCAGTCTAAAATGGCTGGAATGTAGTGGACTAGGAAGGAGAGTGTTTCAAAATGAAACAAAAGACAGGTGAATAAGGGAGAACTTAGATCATAAAGGGCATTATAAACCTTGTTAAGATTTTGTGCTTTATCTTAAGAGAAATGAAGAACCTCCAAAAAGTTTTAAGAATATAGGGCCAAATATACATTTTTAAATGATCACTGGTGGCAGACTGAAGAAAGGAATGAAAAGAAGAAATGTGAATGCTGGAATGCCAGGTAAGAGGTAACTGAAGTAGCACGAGGCAGAAGATGATTGATGGTTTCAATGAGGGTGGCAGAAATGGAACAAAGAGAAGCAAATGGATTCAAGATATATTTTGGGAGCAGAAAAGATAGGAATTGGTGATAAATTGGAGACCAGAGATTAAACTAGGATAATTCCTAGGTCTGGGCTTACATTCCCTCACTGAAGTATAAGCTTACGTATGAGGGTAGGGGCTTTCATCTCATCAACAATGAATGGCACATGGTTAACATAAATAAGTGTTTACTGAATAAAATAATCAATGTACAAAAGAATGTAACACCTGCTTAGGGTTGACAATGGAGGAAATTTTGGACGAATTCAAGCGATCAGATTCATCCCTCCATACAACAGATATGTCATAGGAAAAAAATATCCATGCCAATTTGCAGCAGTGACACTAAGTAAGCTAAATTTAACAAGTTAAATTAATAAACAGAACAATGAATTTTTTAAATATAAGAGTAGATAAATAGGGCATTATTATTATTAGGGCTTCTTTGATTATTATTTCAAAATATAAAGCATTAAAGATCTAGGTATGTCAGAGGATGATTGGTCTTCATGTCAACTTTACTAAGATATAGACAGTGCTGTGAATAAATATCATTGGAATTTGCATGATTACTCCATATATAATGACATTCTACTGCTACTTAATGCAATAACAAGAAGTAATCCTCAGAAAAAAAGTGTTTTCCTAAAACCAATTTAGATGTTTCCCTCTTCCCTCCAGAGTTTTTATATCATACTTCCATAATTAGGAAAATTACTCAAAAGATTAAAGGAAAATAATGACATGAAAAGAATGACACTGAATTGCAAACTAATATTTTAAAATAGTAATAGGTCACTTCTGTGAGGAAACTCATTGGTTATTTTTTTTTTAATTCTTTTTTAAGTAGTGGGCTCCCTCTGCTGGCTTGTGACAACCAGGCTAGTAGAAACAAAATCCCTAATCCAGTTTTTGAATGAGTAAAAGCTGGTTACTATACATCTAGAGACAAATATATATTGATAAAGAAACTGGAACTATCAGAAAGGGCCAGCATGTTAAAGCTACTTTTATCACTCCCATTCTACCTTAAGATAGGAACGGAGAGATAGCCACATTTTTATATTCTGTACTTTCTTCAACCGGAAATGAGGAACCTCAGATTTTCGAGCCCTCCTTGCAGATGTTAAATGTCCAAAGAGTTTTGCAAAAAGTAATCGCTAAAAAAGATTAAGATGAGGATTAATTTTCAAGTAGATTACCACAGAAAAACAAAAATCAACAAAATATGAATTGTTAAGATTTTATTTGGTTAGGTACTATAAAAGCAAAATAAAAAATAATTAGGTAAAAATGATATAATGAAATAATAAAGTACTTCAGGAATACTTTTAATATTATGAAAACGATAAAATATTCTTATTCGGAAGTCTACATTATACCCACCTGTTTATAAGTTCTTTCTGCTACACAGAGCAAAAAAAAGAAAATCCACACAAGAGACACGCGAACCACAAAACTTATTATAACCATAGAAAGAACTATGACATCTTCATTAGAACCAAATGCAATCACATAAAGCTCTGAAGCAGAATGTGCTGTGAGTTGTTCCAAGTCTGTAGCTTGAGAAAGTCGGAAAACAAATGGAGTTAAACCCAGTATGAGAGAGACTGCATTTCCAAAAATCTGGTATCCTATTCCTGGTATATGGCTGTTCACCTTGAGGGAGCCAGGGGAAGAGAGAGAAAAGAAAAATAAAATTATACCATAAATTTTATCTACAGTAGAATTATTTATAGCAATATGAAATCATTTGTTAAAATATACTCATTCTGAGTAATTTGAATCCCATTCAAGTTTGAGAGCCTACTACACATAAAATGTCATTAATTCTTCAGATCTTAAAAACAATTATCAGATCGCTAATTTACTAAGTAGATGGCAAAAGGACTGACTATCATCCAGATCTTGAAAAAAATTTATGTATTTCATTATTTCAAGTTAGAAATATTCATAAATACTGCAATATTAAAGAGAATGAGATCTCATATCCACTGAAATTCAGTTCATTAAAGAAAAAACTCAGCATTACACTTATTTCATACATTTGTACATTTGTACCTTGAGGTTTTCTTTCTGTTTTCTTTTTTTTTTTTTTTTTTGAGACAGGGTCTCACTCTATTGCCCAGGCTGGAGTACAGTGGTGCGATAATGGGCTCAAGTGATCCCTCCCAACTCAGCATTCCTAGTAGCTGGGACTACAGGTATACACCACCGCCCCCAGCTAATTTTTTGGGTTTTGTAGAGATGTAAAGACAGGGTTTCACTATGTTGCTCAGGCTGGTCTTTAACTCCTGGGCTCAAGCGATCATCCCTCCTCTAGCTCCCAAAGTGTTGAGATTACTTGGCATAAGCCAACACACCCAGCCGCTTACATTTCTCTTTGAATAGTCCAATATATAAATAAGTGTCTCCTTAAACTCTAAAAGCATTTTAGAAGAGAGATGATAGAAGGAAGAAGAAATTAAACAGAAAGGGAAAAAGGTGAGGGAATTATTTTAAAAAAGGAAATTAGATAATGGGACAATATAAAAGCTTCCAGTATGCTAGACTGGCAGAACTAAAAGAGATCTTAACTATCATGTAGCCAACTTTTTATAATATATATTAGATAAATGAGACCATTGTAAGTTAAGTGATCTGCCAATTCACAGGTAATTAAGTTACAGAGCACAAACTAGATCCAAGATTCCAGAGACTTCCCCGTCAACTGCTTTTAATTGCTCACACTGAGATATGTTATAGGGAGTATTATCAATTTCTAGACCCAGTTATTATAATTCCTGTCTTACATAAAGTGTGGAGAAGAGTTCAAGCACAATAATGCACCAAAGAAATTTAGAAATTGCAAGTTAAAAACAAGTCCAGAGAAATCAACACATTTTATTTTATTTTATTTTTATTTATTTATTTTTTGAGATGGAGTCTTGCTCTGTCGCCCAGGCTGGAGTGCAGTGGCGTGATCTTGGCTCACTGCAAGCTCCGCCTCCCAGGTTCATGCCATTCTCCTGCCTCAGCCTCCCGAGTAGCTGGGACTACAGGCGCCCGCCACCACGCCCGGCTAATTTTTTGTATTTTTAGTAGAGACAGGGTTTCACCACGCCTGGCTAATTTTTTTGTATTTTTAGTAGAGACGGGGTTTCACCATGTTAGCCAGGATGGTCTCGATCTCCTGACCTCGTGATCCGCCCGCCTCGGCCTCCCAAAGTGCTGGGATTACAGGCGTGAGCCACCGCGCCCGGCCAATCAACACATTTTAAAAATCAGTAATTATCTGAAAAAAGAAATAATAGAAAATAAAATTTAAATCCACAGTATTTCAATTAGACTTCTTTGAACTACTCAAGACTTTTACCACTATCTGCATTACTTCTATATATTTAAGTAGGTAAGCAAGTATGAATGCAAATTTACTAGTTTGATTTTTTCATGTCTTAAGTCCTATTAAACAAATGAACCAGTAAGAATGATACAGAAAAATAAGACTTTTTAATTATTTTTTTATTTTTAAAGTTCTTGTAACAACAATCTCTAGTCCAAAGAAAAGTCTTTATTAACACCTGTATATATCTAACAAGTTCCTGAATTTCAAAAGAAAGAATAAGATAAAAGAGAGAAATTATAGATCGTATCATCTATTCTTGGTCAGATAAGTGAAAACACTAGAAGATGAGAGTGGTTTGGTGACAAATCACTGTTTAAATTACAGACAGAAACAAATACACACATGTAACTTTTTTTTCAGGGTGAAGAAATGAGGTCAGAAGGTTACTAATATAATATTCCAGAAATTATCTTATATATAATTACTAAGTCTTACCCTTGAACTACAAGAATAAAATTTAAAAACTCACTCTGTTCATTATCATTCCACTGATTTCAAGTACAGACATGTCTGCTTTCTTACAATCATTACCTTCCCATACTATAGCACTTATTTTTTCTAATCCTGGGTGGGAACTATGGAGCCAGGGCAAATGACTCTACAAAAAAAAAAAAATTAGTAAATATATAGATCACATTTAATAAATAAAATGTGTGTATATAAAGTTGTATATATATCTCTATATACACACACAATTTTAATGACACTAAAAATAAAAATTGGTGAATATATTTATCATGTTTTATAAATGGAATATATAGATCTGTGCACAGCTAATATACACACAACTCTAAGACACTAAAATTCTATCTTAAAATTAGTTAGCATATACACTGAACAGGTATCATAAGAAGTTACATGGTTATGAAACTGTACAAGTTGAGAACTTTCTGTAACAAGTATTAGTCAACCTATGTTCAAAAATATACTAAAACATGTCAGCAAAAGCACTTAGTTGTCAATCAGTCTACACAGCTGCAATATACTAATGCTAAAAGACAAATGGATATCAACTTGTTCATAGTAATCATTGTCCAACTTATGATCATTCATTAAAAAAGAATATGACAGCTGAGATTTGAATCTCTTTGAAAGACCATATAGTGCTAGTCTTATCCCAAAAAAGACTCTTCCTTACATATTTAATGTTTAATATCTGATTTAGTTACTTTTCTGATATTTTAATCCAGCATTTCTCCAAAGGACCCATTTAACTTTTTTTTTTTTTCCAGATAAAGCAAATATTACAAAACTGAAGCACTCAGCCTCCTGAGTAGCTCGGACTACAGGCACATGCCACCATGCCTGGCTAATTTTTTTATTTTTAGTAGAGACGGGGTTTCACCATGTTGGCCAGGCTGGTCTCTAACTCCTGACCTCAGGTGATCCACCGGCCTCTACCTCCCAAAGTGCTGGGATTACAGGTGTGAACCACTGCGCCCAGCCCCAAAACAGAACAGTTGAGTTAATGATGGCAACAAAATTAATGAAACACTAAACCTTTATATAATCAGACTTCAAGAGGAGAAGTAACACTAAAAGATTAAACCCAGATAGAGATCAGTTTGCTTGTTTATATTGCAGTATTTCTAGCGTATTTTTAAGGACTCATATACTTCCCACATTTTGTTTTTTGAGACGGAGTCTTGCTCTGTTACTCAGGCTGGAGTGCAATGGTGCGATCTCAGCTCACTGCAACCTCCGCCTCCCAGGTTCAAGTGATTCTCCTGCCTCAGCCTCCCAAGTAGCTGGGACTATAGGCGCCCACCACCACGCCCAGCTAATTTTTAAATTTTTGTAGAGACGGGGTTTCACCATGTTGACCAGGTTGGTCTCGAACTCCTGACCTTGTGATCTGCCCACCTAAGCCTCCCAAAGTGCTGGGATTACAGGCGTGAGCCACGGTGTCTGGCCACTTCCCACATTTTCTAAAAACAATAGTTTTGGCATTCGTAGCAACCTCAAATTTTATAAAATATTTCATTAAATATAACTTCTAACAATGAACAGAAGAATCTACTCTAGGTACATTTATTCTTTAGAGGACAAAAATGTGATTAAAATATGGTAAAAAAAATGTTTCTTGTAAACTTTTAACACTTTCCTCTAGGGGGAGTAAAGTTGCATTGATTAATTTCAACTAAAGTTGAATAATAATAATTCAATAATGTAAAAAAAAGAGGTGGGAAATTTTTATCTTTTCTAGAGATGAAGGATTTTAATATACTTTAACTTTCATGGTATACATTTCACTACTTGAGGTCCTGAAGAGTGCTAAGATACTAGTTATTAACTACCAACTTAATTTCTCAAATGTTATTTCCTCATTTATCTCCAAACAAAATATTCTGTTTTGGGAAAGAAATAATCTGTACCAAAATATGTATCAAACTTCCACTAGAAATTTTACAACTGTTAAGCGTAAGGAAACCAAAAAGCCAGAAACAGGAAGTGCAAGAAGCTAAAACGAAAGAAGTTTAAGCTTGAGAGCCAACAGATTTCAACCACTGATTTACAGACATTTTTAAACTCTCAGTCTGGAATAGTGAATTAAGGTCTTCCTAATTACATGAAGAAAGGAATATCAATACCAAGAAAGCCCATCTAGAGACAGAAATAGGAAATCAGGACATTCTCATTGTCCTCCCAAAAGCACTCCTTTTACATCTAGCTACCTTGCCAATTACTCTATCCAGCATCTGATATTATATTATTTCTAGAATGCCAAAAGGCAGAAGAGAAGACAGCAACTAGAAACTGGTGAATTTTAAAAGAGTTAATTACGCCGGGCGCGGTGGCTCACGCCTGTAATCCCAGCACTTTGGGAGGCCGAGGTGGGCGGATCACGAGGTCAGGAGATAGTAGCCATCCTGGCTAACACGGTGAAACCCCGTCTCTACTAAAAATACAAAAAGAAATCAGCCGGGCATGGTGGCTGGTGCCTGTAGTCCCAGGTACTGGGGAGGCTGAGGCAGGAGAATGGCGTGAACCCGGGAGGCGGAGCTTGAAGTGAGCCGAGATCGCGCCACTGCACTCCAGCCTGGGCCACAGAGTGGGACTCCGTCTCAAAAAAAAAAAAAAGGGGTAAATTACATGTTCAATGTTGTGTGTAGAAACTTGAAAAAATAAATAAAAAAGACTGCTATATTCCTGTGTGTGCGTGTGTGTGTGTGTGTGTGTGTGTGAAATGTACACTGAAAAACAGTCTTGTTGAATCATGTCTGCAGTGTGGAGAACAGCATCACATGAAATTTTTTTAAAAGGTTCAGGGAAAACATCAGAGCAAATAATTTCATTTTATAATTTTATCACATAGGTTACTCTAAATACATTTTCTTTTTTCTTTTTTTTTTTTTTTGAGACTGTGTTGGGCTCCACTGCCCAGGCTGGAGTGTGGTTCTTGGCTAACTGAAACCTTCGCCTCCCGGGTTCAAGCAATGCTCATGCCTCAGCCTCCTGAGCAGCTGGGATTACAGGTGCCTGCCACCATGCCCACCACCATGCCCGACTAATTTTTGTATTTTTAATAGAGATGGAGTTTCACCATGTTGCCAGGCTGGTCTCGAACTCCTGACCTCAAGTAATCCACCCGCCTTGGCCTCCCAAGCTGGGATTAGAGGCGTGAGCCACCATGCCCGGCCGCTATATATGTTTTCAAACTAAAATTTAGAACTTAAAATTTTTTTTTTCCTTTGAAGACAGCATCACAGATCCAAAAATTTAGAACTTCTAAAATGATTATACTTTATCCTCACTTAAAATCTCAACTGCTTTGCTCCTTGTTCATTCAAAACTACCTGAAAACCTTAATGCTTAAATGGTGGCATGTTTTATTTCAAATAAATTCACCATGCCAACCACATACTCGTGTTTCCAACTGTGGGAATGCAGCCATTTAAAGCTTTACACTTACTAAAAACTGAATTTTGGCTGAATATAGCTTTATATTTTAGTATATATTCAGCTATAGAGGAGGGCTATAGGAGAAAAATTTTCTTCTGTGGAAATGTTTCAATTACTATTTACAAACAAAATAAAACAATGAAATAAAGATACACATTTGGGAATATTCTGATTAGAACATACTAATTCAAATGCTCAGTGTTTTTTCATGAGAAGGGATTTTTCCATCTGTATAGCAGACAGAAAAAGGTCTTCCAAACCTAACAGACTGGTTAAACAAGAAAAAAAAAACGAGTAGCTTTTTAGTAAAAGGGAGCTAATTTCCATTACTTAGCTACTAGTAAAACTAAAAGCATGAGCTTATTTTTTGAAACCTGAGAATTAAAAATCTGTTTAAGATCAAGTCTTTAATCTAAAAGCAAAACCAATATAAGCCTAGGATACCATAATTAGATATACAGAGTAGAGCATTAACAAATTTTATCTTACCAAAAAGGTAGCCGACTGATGTGACAGACTTAGGAGCAATTTACTCTGCACAGACATCATAAAACAATTTTTTAAATCATAAGAAAGGCCTAATTGGCATGTTTTGAAAAAATTTAATTTTGTTTCAGGCATTCAATATTTATTAAATACCTACTGTGTACCTCACGCTGTGTGATACAACACTGAGCAAAAAAAAAAAAAAAAACACATGGTCCCTGCTTTTATGCTGCTTATAGTTATCTCTGGGAAAATAGCTCACAGGCATTTCCCTCAATCTTAACTCCAGTTGTTAGTCTCAGTGACTTAGATGAATATGCAGATGACTCATTCAACACCCTATGCTTTCATGGATTGTTCACTTTTTCATTTCTTCAATCCCAAGGACGCTACTCCCACAGCCACACCCTAGACCTTGTCACCATACGGAACTGCTCTACTTCTGAAAGGAATCTACTACAACTTCCCATCTTACCTGGTCTCTCAAAGCTTCAATTCTGAAACACTTGTTCCCTTGAACACACCTATCCTTAAATTTATCAGTCCCTTCCTGATTTCATTTCCTTCTCAATCTAACAATTTAATGACTAGACTGCCACCAGATCCACCATTTCAATCATCCCCTCTCCTGTCCCTTGAAGAGCAACTATTTATTTATTTATTTTATTTTTTTTTTTTTTTGAGACAGAGTCTCGCTCTGTTGCCCAGGCTGGAGTGCAGTGGTGCCATCTCGGCTCACTGCAAGCTCCGCCTCCTGGGTTCACGCCATTCTCCTGCCTCAGCCTCCCGAGTAGCTGGGATTACAGGCGCCCGCCACCACGCCCGGCTAATTTTTTGTATTTTTAGTAGAGATGGGGTTTCACCGTGTTAGCCAGGATGATCTCGATCTCCTAACCTTGTGATCCACCCGCCTCGGCCTCCCAAAGTGCTGGGATTACAGGCGTGGCAACTATTTATTGAACACTTACTCTGTGTGACTTTGGGCACATTACTCAACTCTGAGCAATGTAAAATGAAAATAAACTACATTACCACAGGTTGTAAAGGTTAAATACATGAGATAATGCAACTAGATTACTTTGCACAGTGTGTGGCATAAGTAAATGCTTATTAAATGTCAGATATAGTAACAACTACATTCCAGAAAACATCACACAGCTGTGTAGAACAGGCAACTACAAATTCATGGTTTCAGATTCCAGCTGGACCCTCAACAATGTGGCAAGGCAGTATGATTGTTTTGATGTGTTCATTGGCTTGAACACACACACACACACACACACACTCTCTCTCTCTCTCTTTCTCTCTCTCTCTCTTCCTCTTTCTCTCTCTCCCTCTCTCTGTCCCCTTTCTCCATTCTCCATAAATGGTAACTTAAAGCCTTCACCACCATCCAAAAGCCTCCTCTTGTATCATCTCGCTTATTGCCAGTAGATCCCTTGGACTCTTGCACTTCACGGAAAAAAGATCATCAGGCAATAACTCTCTTACCATCTTGCTTGCTGCATGCACTCATCCTTATCCTCCTATCTCAGCAGAGGATGTTTTCCTCTTCCTGTCAAATGCTAAGCTTCCTGATTATGATTCCCCTCCAGAATCCTAAGAAATCATTCCACCAGTCAACATTTTCTCCCGTATCTCTTTGATTCTTTCCTACCTGTTTTCTCCTGTATATATCAATGTTTTCAAATATCTCATATATTAGGGAGTCAACACCAAAACACTCCAGCTCAATTTCCCTAATTACCACTTTGTTTTTTCTAAACATTCATAGCCATCCTTTTTATTTTTTATTTTATTTTTGAGACAGAGTCCGCTCTGTCGCTCAGGCTGGAGTGCAATGGCGCCATCTCAGCTCACTGCTAAGCCCTGCCTCCCAGGTTCAAGTGATTCTTATGCCTCAGCTTCCAGAGTAGCTGGGATTACAGGTGCCTGTCACCACGCCTGGCTAATTTTTGTATTTTCAGTAGAGACAGGGTTATTTAAAGTAAAGGCAGCTTGCCTTTTTCATTCAAAATTATATTCAAAAACTTATTCATGTTGATACATGCAGCCGAGTTCATTCAATTTCACTGCTGTATACTGTTTTATCATACAACATTATTTATTAATTCCACTATTATTGGCTATTATATTTTCAACTTTCACTATCATGCACAATGCAATGATAGTGCCTATCTTCTAAAGTTTCATTCTAAATTGGAATGAAAGGGTCCTAGAATATACAGAACTGCAACTTTACTCTATAATGACAAACTGCTCTTCAAAGTAGCTGTACAAACAAACATCAGTATTAAAGAGTTCTCTCTTCACATTGAAGTTGAAATCTTGCCAACATTGAAATTAATCAGGTTTTAAATTTTGACAATTTGATCAATATTAAGTAGTATCTAATTGTTCTAATTTACATTTCCCTAACTAATAGCAAGGCTGACCATCTTCACTTATATTTTATTAGCCATCAGGGGACCTGTTCACATCCTTTTATTTTTCTATTGAGTCATTTGTCTTTTACTTATTCATCTGTAGGAGTTCTTTATGTCCTGTATGTAGTAACACTGTGATAGTTAATGTATTGGAAATATCTTCTCCCAGCCTGTGACTCATCTTTTAACACGCCCAAAGTTTTAAATCTTAAGATATTCAAATTTATCTCTCCATTTTTGTTTGTGCTTTTTATATCTTGTTTTTAAAAATTCTTCTCTAACCTGAAGTAATAAAGATTTTTCTCCTGTATTTTCTTCTAAATGCTTTAAAGTTTCGCTTTTCACCTTTAGAAACTATTTGGAATACATTTTCAAGTGTATAATCATTTGACTCACAACCATATAGTCCATTCTGTTTCTACTGACTTGTAATGCCACTTATTGTCATGTATTAGTGATCCATTATAAACAATTGTCTATTTCTGAGTTTTCTATTCTGTTCCATCGGTATATATGTTTATATGTCTATACTATACTATCTTGAGTATTAAATTGAAAGTAAATTTTTATATCCAGTAGGGAAAGATCCCTGTTGTTCTTCAAAATTGTTTTTGTTATTCTTGATATTTTGCTCTTTAATATGGACTTTAAATCAGCCTAACTCCAACCAAAACCAGACAGAGGTAAAGAGACCAGAGCTCCCTCATTTCCACCGTGTAAGGATACAAGGATAAGATAGCTGTTGTAAACCAGGAAGAGAACCTTTACCAAGAACCAATCATGCTGGCACCCTGATCTTGGACTTCTAGGCCTCAGAACTGTGAGAAATAAATGTTTGTTGTTTAAGCCACCCAACCTCTGGGATTGTTATAGCAGAAGGTTCTTTGATGGCTATGCATCACCCTTTTATCAGATTGAAAGTTCTCTTTTTTTTCTCCAGTTTTCTGACTTTACTTGGTTTGACAGGATTAGATAAGGAGTTGGATAAGAGAGAGAAGGTGAAGAAGAGTGGGAATTTTAAATGACCACCAAGTTTCTGGACTAGTGAGTAGATGAATGGAGATGTCATTCACCAAAATTTTGAATGGAATAAGAAAAACAGATTTATGAGGGAGGACTGGTTAAATTTGAGGTATTGGTGGGACATTCAAAGAAAGATATCCTATAAAATCGTGCTGTCCAATATAGTACCCTCCTCACATGTGGCTATTCAGCATTTGAAATGTGGCTAGTCCGACTGGGCAGGGTGGCTTATGCCTGTAATCCCAGCACTTTGGGAGGCTGAGGTGGGAGAATCACTTGAGGTCAGGAGTTCGAGACCAGCCTGGCCAACATGGTGAAAGCCTGTCTCTACTAATAACATAAAAATTAGCCGGGTGTGGTGGCGGGCGCCTGTAATCCCTACTACTCAGAAGGCTGAGGCAGGAGAATCGCTGGAACCTGGGAGGCGAAGGTTGCAGTGAGTCAAGATCGTGCCATTGTACTCCAGCCTGGGTGACAAGAGTGACAGACTCCATCTCAAAAAAAAAAAAAAAAAAAAGTGGCTAGTCCAAAATGAGATGTGCTCTAAGTGTTTACACCAGATTTTGAAGATTTAGTATTAAAAATGTAAAATATTTCATTAATTTTTTCATATTAGTTATATGTTAAAGTGAAATTATGAATATAATGGTCTAAATAAAACATATTTGAATTTCCCCTTTAAAAAATATTTAATGAGGCTACCAGAAAATTAAAAATTATACATCTGACTCTCATAATATTTCCATTGGATAGCATTACTATGGGCACTTGGAGCTACAAATTTGATATTCATGAGATGTAGATTTGTGAATATAATCTTATAGGTGGAGTTTAGACCAAGGGGTACATGCATCTGGCCACAAAGTATGTTCAGTAAGAAAGTACTATTGCACCTAACACACGATTTGACTTACGAAACTCTAGTTACCAATAACTTTTCAGGAACATACATAACCACAATATAAGCACTGAGATTCTATGTTTTGATGAAGCCAGACCACAGCTCACATAAAAAGAAAAAAAATTATAGAAATATAAGCTTGAATGTAAGCTTTTTCTTCACCTCTGTAACATTTGAACATAAATTCAAAGGAGCTTGACTCATAGCTCCACATAAGCCAAAACCATAAACCAACCTGATGAAAAGGGTCATCTCTATATTCTTTTTTCACACATGGATTAATCTGAGGATTTTCCACATCTGTCTCACTGGTACAAGATGAATGGCATTCTGCACAATGTAACAAGTCTTCCCATAACACATCTTCTGTTTCAGATTCTGGCCTTGCACTCTCAGAATCCTGTCTGGAACTTGAACAGCGAGAGCTGCAACTAGTACCCGATTTAGGGGCGTCCTGAAATCAAGATATTCTTTGACATTAATACAATTTATGTACTCTTTCCAACTCAAAGGATACTATCAGAACCCATATATTGATACTTTTTGCTAAAACAACAAATACACCCTCAAAAGATAGTGAGACAGCAAAACATTACAAAATATATTAGTTTTTATTCAGTAACAAAATACCTTCACATCAAAATTTATTTGATTTCATATTTCAGCTCAGATATTACTTTGCATACAAGGGTTGTATCTATTTTCTCTTAAATTTTATATGAAGTTCACAACTCAGGTAGGCAGAGAGAGTAGTCTAAGTAGTCTAAGTTCATACGGTCTGCACGGTGAACTGACTTTAATTGATGTTATTAATGGCAATACCATTGGCCTTCCATATCCATGCATTCCACATCTGCAGATAGAAAATACAATATTCCTGAGATGCAGAACCCACAGTTTTGGAGAAATGGAGGGCGAGGGCTGACTTATGTGTCATCAGGTTCCACAGGGCTGACTGTGAGATTTGAGAATCCTTGGATTTTGGTATTTATAGAAGGGCCGGATATCTACCAATCCCACGTGGATACCCAGGAATGACTGTATTTTCTTATTCTAGTCTTTTTTTTTTTAAGCAAGAGTGGATTTATCTACTGTTTTTGTTTCACAAATGGAAGTGAAATCAACATAAAATTGATATTTAAACCAAGAAGGTAATTGCCAACTCATGTTCTTGAG
Organism: Pan troglodytes; assembly: GCF_028858775.2. Taxonomy (NCBI): domain Eukaryota; kingdom Metazoa; phylum Chordata; class Mammalia; order Primates; family Hominidae; genus Pan; species Pan troglodytes. The sequence continues at coordinate 87,291,432 of NC_072404.2, read as the reverse complement.
ATAATCTGTGGTATAAAAGTAAAAAATTAAAACAAGTTAAGTAATTTCTAATCAGTTTACTTTATCCTGGGAGTTTGCAATGTACAAAATAAAGATGAGTAAAATTTTGATTTAAATTAATTAAAAAACTTTTACTGAATAAATCATGGTCACAGTAATTCTTATGGCCGGGTATCTTCAATTTTTTTTTTTTTTTTTGGCTGTCCTCTGTGACTAGATTTGTCATGTACCTTTAAAATGCATTATATTTATCCTTTTGTCTTTCCTTTGCTATCACCGACTTCAGACTTTATCATTTATACCTTCATTGCTATAAGCACCTCCTAATTGATCTTTGCCTAAAAGGCCTTCCTCTTCTTTCCAGATTAACCTTCCTAAAGCACAGCTGTTCTTTGACTCCTCTAGTCAAAATCTTTCCTTGGTTTCTCACTGCTCTCCTGGATAAAGTTCCGATTCCTTCACCTAGCATGCTCATCTTCATATGTGCTACTTTTTGACCTTGTCTTCCACTACATACCATAACCTTTTACTCCAGTGACAGTAGGCTATTTGTGAGCCCCTAAGCATGGCTTGTTCTTTGCTTTGATTATGTTCCACCCTAGGCCTTAATTATGCTCCTACCTCTTATCATTAATCCTGCACTCCTTTAAAAAGCTGTTAAAAATTAAATGAGCATGGGAACTTTGAATACAAACCTGGCACAAAGCAGGGGCTCAACAAATGCTACCTTAAAGCCACCTACCTAGAGTAATCACTTTGTTCCTGAAGTGAGTTATTACTATTTTTTGAGATGGAGGCTCACTCTGTCGCCCAGGCTGGAGTGCAGTGGCACGCGATCTTCACTCACCACAACTTCCACCTCCCAGGTTCAAGTGATTCTCCTGCCTCAGCCTCCCGAGTAGCTGGGGTTACAGACACATGCCACTGCGACTGGCTAATTTTTGTATTTTTAGTAGAGATGGGGTTTCACCATGTTGGCCAGGCTGGTCTTGAACTCCTGACCTCAGGTGATCCACCCACCTTGGCCTCTGAAAGTACAGGGATTACAGGCGTGAGCCACCAAGCCCGGCCTGAAGTGAGTTATTATTTATATTCATTTGATAATAAATTTTGCACTGCTTTCCACAATCAATCTCTCTTTATGTATGTGTATGCGTGTGTTTGTGTGTGTATGTATATATATATATATATATATATATTTTTTTTTTTTTTTTGAGATGGAGTCTCACTCTGTCACCCAGGCTGGAGTGCAGCTGCACTATCTCAGCTCATTGCAACCTCCACCTCCTGGGTTCAAGCAATTCTCCTGCCTCAGCCTCCTGAGTAGCTAGGACTACAGGAGCCCGCCACCACACCGGGCTAATTTTTATATTTTCAGTAGAGATGGGGTTTTATCGTATTGGCCAGATTGGTCTGGAATTCGCAACCTCAAGTGATCAGCCCACCTCAGCCTCCCAAAGTGCAGGGATTACAGGGGTGAGCCATGGCCCTGGCCTCTTTTTTTTGAAGCAGGACTACATGCGTGTACCACCATGCCTGGCTAAATTTTGTACTTTGTTTTTTTTTTTGAGAGATGGAGTTTCGCCATGTTGCACAGGCGGGTCTCTAACTTCTGAGCTCAAGGGATCCGCCCACCTCAGCCTCCCAAAGTGCTGGGATTACAGGCGTGAGCCACTGAATGTGCGGCCAATATTGTCTGTCTCAATTAAATATTCATGTGTTTAATATTCTCAAATAGATTGTAAATCTAAATATACTACGAGTCCACAAAAGACAGATTTTTTTTTTTTTGGCCATCTCCTTACCACAGGTAACAAAATACCTTGAGTGAATGAGGTACATTATTAATAATTAATCTACTGATATTAGAATGGGGACTGTGAATCTACAGTGTGTTAATAGAGTGTTTGTGGGAGGAGGGCTGTTTATTTAGAAAGAAGTAAAAAGAAAAACTTTCAAAAGAGAAGAAAATGATTAATAAGTAAAAACAAATATAGAAAGAAAAAGAGGACAAAAATCACTCTGCTTTGTTTTATGAACAGCACTCCAAAAATATTTCAGGTTCTCTAATGTCACCAGTTTTCATTAGCAAGGCACAGAACACATTAAGCTTTTAACAAGTGCTAATTTAAAACTTGTGATAAAGATAGTTTATTATATATAACGTCTGTTGCAGACTTGTTAATCAGGATTAAAGGCCTGATGACTTTAACGGAAACTAATTAATGATTTCAGGATTAAGAAAATATCTATAATTCTTTAGAAGTGTTTTTTGCCAAATGCAGATTAGTAAGTGGGTTTTTGTTTTTGTTTTTTTTTTGAGATGGAGTCTCACTCTGTCACCAGGCTGGATGCAGTGGCGTGATCTCGGCTCATTGCAACCTCTGCTTCTTGGGTTCAAGTGATTCTCCTGCCACAGCCTCCCAAGTGGCTGGGACTACAGGCACGTGCCACAACAGCCAGCTAATTTTTGTATTTTTCATAGAGACGGGGTTTCACCATGTTGGCCAGGATGGTCTTGATCTCTTGACCTCGTGATCTGCCCGCCTCAGCCTCCCAAAGTGCTGCGATTACAAGCATGAGCACCGCACCCGGCCAAGTGGGTCATTTTATACATTTAAAACTCTGGCTGGGAGTGGTGGCTCACGCCTATAATCCCAGCACTTTGGGAGGTCCAGGTGGGTGGATCAAGACCAGCCTAGCCAACAGGGCGAAACCCCATCTCTATTAAAATACAAAAATTAGCTGAGGCAGGAGAATCACTTGAACCCGGGAGGCGGAGGTTGCAGTGAGCCGAGATGGCGCCACTGCACTCCAGTCTGGGCAAGGAGAGTGAAACTCTGTCTCAAAAAAAAAAAAAAAAAAAAAAAAACCCCTAAAAACTATTGCCTATAATTGCCTAAATGTCAAATAGAATTTTACCTACAATATTTGTGTGATTAATAGTGAATATCACTAAAAATTACCAAATAAAGTCAAAAAAAGAAAATTTTAGAATTGAACAGTTCAAGTTAAAACACATTTGTTTTGGTTTCTACTGCTAGTCATGTCAAATCTTTAGACACCTAAAACTGAACATAGAATGAGATTTAGAGAACACATAGTATTTATTTGAAGGGAATATGGACTTATAAATGCTTTCTTGGGGGGTGGAAGGAAAATTGTTTTTAAAAACTCAGAAGTTAAATAATTTTCCCAAGGTCATTTAAATAATCTAACTCCAAGCCCATGGTTTCTTCATTACGCTTCTCATCAAATGTTACCTTTCTGAGATGAAAAGCTAACCTACAATTGGGAGTAAAAATTGAACAATATTTGTAGAGCTGAACAAAGCAGGACAGAGTAGGTAACAGAAGAAACACTTAAAAGAAGCTGTCAGTTCCCTAGGACGCCTCCTGCATCCCAGATAACCAAGTAATTCCTCCCAACAGAACACTGGAAGAAGTCAACCAGATACAGTAGATAGTAGAAAAAGGCAAAAAACGGGGATTAAATGAAAGTCTACACATTAAATGACAAGATTCCCATCTCATCCCCAGTTCCCTTGGTGCCAAACACCAGAGCAGCCTGTTTTATTATCTACTACCCCCATCCCACCAGAAGACTGGATAAGTCTTCCCTAAAAAATAGATGCCCCTAAAAAGTTTATCTACAGATATTGCCATCTGGGAGGCTTACAACAAATGGCTAGGTTCCTGACCCATTATCTTACAATAAAACCCACCAATCCCATCCATGCACAAAATACTTCCCCAAAGAATTTTCCTTTTCATTTATCATTGGAATACTTTTATCAAGAAAAATTAAAGTTCAAACTATTCTATCTTTGGCTCCCAAGTCTTTCTGAAAAGACCTTGGTAGTCTTTGATAGCTTCCTTGCCCTCTATCATATTATAAGAGGTTCCACAGTCATTTTGTATATTTCCTGCAACAAACGACAATCAGGAATCAGCCACTTCTTCAAGAAGTTGTTTTGTTTTTGTTTTTTTTTTGGTTTTGGTTATTTAGTGATAAATGGCACAATCTAGGTACTAGAGATGCTTGCTCATTGTGTTTGGGTGGGTCCAAATGATTTTTTCATGCCTCACTCTTAAAGAAAAAACATTACTAGCAATTGGAGAGAGTACAGTAATTTATAAAATAAATTTAAATTTATAAATAAAAACGCAAAAGAGCACTACAAATCTTCTGTTTCCATTTTATTTATTCAAAGGAGGCTTTATTTTGCTTTTTTTTAGAAACGCCCTTTAAAGCTGGTTTAAGAGTAAAAATTTTTGAGAACTGAATGCAGCTTTTAAAATATCACCTAGTCTACATTCTTCACTTTATAGATGAAGAATTTTATAGCCATATTTTATATTTATGCAATTTCTTATATCATTTAAAAAGATGTAAATCAATGCTTACTATCAGACTTACTTAGCTGGAAATCAAGATTTTAAACAACCTTTTAATTTAAAAGTTAATAGGTAGAATAATGTTCTGCCCTTCAAGAACCTCAATCGTTTAAAATACAGTTGCAAACCAACAAAAGCAAAGATCATGGAGTGAGAAAAATACTGCTACTGCTAAATAATTTATTCTGGGAGAGGGGTCAAACAGCCCTCCGTCTCCCTTCCAGCACCAACTGACTTCTAACAGTACATACAGTAAGACAAAATTTTACAAGCTTGGTTATCTGGCTTAGGAACAAGAAACACTACATCAAATGACATGGGTGAAGAGGCAATGGAGCAGACACACTGGCATTAGTGTCTGTATGGCAACCACTGGGAAAAGAAACAAAACCACAATCACCAGAAAGATTAACCAGAGACACAACCACAAAGAAGAGTGTGCAAAGAATAGTAACTCTTCTAATCTTAATACTCTGAAGGCAATCATATTCCAGCACAGCGTAACATGTGTTTGTTTTACAAGTTTAACCCAAAACCATCAAGGAAAAAAATACTAACATAGCTCAAAAAGAGTAGAAGGTAATGTTTATAAAAAATGATAAACAGTGTAATTTATTTGCCTTAAAGCCAAATGTTCTACCCTTAGATTAGAAACTGAAAATACAATTGAATGAAATTCTTTATTGAAACAATTTGAAGCTCAAGAGATATGATATAGTTGAAAAGGGTTTAGAGAAAATAAAGATTAATAAGGAAAAATAGAAACAAAGAAAAAAGAACTGAATTTTGAAGTATAGGGACTTAATAACTGGTGACAGCAATATGAAGGAAGTTACTTAAAATAACTTTGCTATGATCAAATGTATAAAGCCTTTCAAATTGTGGAAAAAGTGAACACAGGAGTTTGCAGATTCTCTCTCCAGAATGCTCTTCTTTAAAAGCAAACAACAAACAATGTATGAGTCTTCAAAGATAATGCATAAAATGAGCTCAAATGTGTGGCTATCTATCAATACATGTGCAATACGTAAACCTAAAACTGCTATTTTATAAATCCAGATCATACAACAATAATAAATACTGATAATAATGTGAAATATTTATTTCAACAATTTTTAATTGTTGAAAGAAGTTATAAATTAGTAACATATAAAATAGATATGTATGTATACACTTAAGGACAAAGTATATACCTCATTAGGGTAATGTTTCTTATAATGGTGTGACTTTCTATTCCGAAGAACACCTTCAGAAGTCCTGTCCACATGATGACGTAATGAGTATCCTGTTTCAGGACCTTCCTCACTGGAGACTTCATCAGAGACATTTGTTATTGTCCTTTGGGTATCCTAAGTTGGGAGTACACAAAGAGGATTATAGGTAATTTCTAACCAACCTTTTAGCTTTTAAACTATGAAATTTGAAATTACACATACATATATACACACAACTTCAAAATATCCTCAACTACCACAAAGTAACTAATTAGTATTACCTGATTTTCTGAAAAAATATCTTAAATCAGTGACTATACTTTTAAGGCATTTTTACTTTTAAAAGTACTTCAATAGCCATTTGTCAAATATTATCCTGTAATATTTCTGTTCATAAAAGGATTTGAAACAGCATCCAAAAATAAGAAATATGCCAGGCACAGTGGCTCAAGCCTGTAATCTCAGCACTTTGGGAGGCTGAGGTGGGAGGACTGTTTGAGGCCAGGGGTTCGAGACCAGCCTGGGCAACATAGCAAATCTCAGTCTCTTAAAAAATAAAAATAAAAAATCAGCCAGGCATAGCAGTGCACACCTGTACTCCTAGCTATTCAGGAGAGTGAGGTGAGAGGATCACTTGAGCACAGGAGTTTTAGGCTGCAGTGAGCTATAATCGCACCACTGAACTCCGGCCTGGGCAACATAGTGAGACCATGTCTCAAAAAAAAAAAAAAAAAGGAATATAAACAGGAGAAAAGCAGAACAGAGACCACTTAAAAGAAGGTGAAAGAACATATTATACCATTTTTTCAAACTGAAAAAGCCATCAATTGTAAGACCCACGACTAATTTAATAACGGTTTACAGGATAAGAGGAAGTAAATAGCAACTGCATGTGTGCACATGTCAGACAACATTCTACACACATCAATTTGTAAAAGATATCCAGAGTTTAGAAATTACGAAATTAAATGACTCTAGAGCATACGTTTTATTGATATTTTCATGTTCCTCATACAACTTTACTAGGTAATATTAATACAAGCCTGAAAACATGTTTGAAAGCGTATGACTGAAAATTTATCTGCTGAATAACAGTGATGAGAGGCTCACATTATCAGAGCTAAATGCTGAAAAAATCTAAAATCAGAGTAAGGGACTACATTCATTGCAGGCCCATGCTCTTCTATGGCTACTGGTACTGAAAATACATGAACGTTCAAGTAGTAACTTATACTTTACCCAAAATTAGAGAATCCTCTTTTCTTTATTTTCCTTAACACAATATGTTCATGCTCACATTCCCAAATGTAAGAGAGGTAACATCTTTTAATTTGACTCTCTCTCTACTTTTTTACTGTAACAGCTTCTAAAGAATAAACTGTTCAACCAAAAAAAATTCAGTGAAGCAAAGAAATAGAAGACATCACATTAAGCTTTGTTACAATAAAACCAGAGTCTCTCTATTTTGGAAAAGTAAAGAAATAATTGTTCTCTTTAACAAATATGTCCCCAGTAAGATTTTTTCCAGATTAAAAACAAAACAAAAGAAAACAAAACAGGTATGTTGACACCACAGGTAATGAATGCAGGAAAAACAAGATATCTTCTTATAGAGAACATGAATGGAAAACTGGTTTCCCTGTTCAGCTTCCTGAATTATTCGCATGTTCCACTTAGTGCAAATTCTTACACACACAGAAATAGGGAAAGAAAAAGTAAGGCTTAACAAACAACAACTGTAAATTATAAAGTGCTTTTAACATTTTGGGGCTAGCCACAGTGGCTCATGCCTGTAATCCTAGAACTTTAGAAGGCTGAGAGGTGGGTGGACTGCTTGAGTCCAGAAGTTCGAGACCAGCGTGGGCAACATGGCTAAGCCCTGTCTCTACAAAAAAAAAAAAATTAGCCGGGCATGGTGGCGCATGCCTGTAGTTCTAGCTACTCAGGAGGCTGAGGTGGGAAGATCGTTTGTGCCTGGGAGGCTGAGGATGCTGTGAGCCAAGATCGCACCACCTCACTCCAGCCTGGATAACAGAGTAAGACCCTGTCTCAAAAAAAACATTTTGGAAAAACTGAAGCCATCAATTCAGAAGGTGTCAGATTATATTGTCAATCAAGTTTAATCACTACACTTTATCTCATTTACAGTTTCATCAGTGTTATAAACGCTCACAGAATTAATTCTGGAGAAAATACTTAGTTCAAGGGCAACTACTATATCTAAGTCACTTTACATTAGCTAATATAAAATCACACAGGCAAACTATTTTAAAAATCACACGTACTTTGCTAGGACCATTCCTCAGTGTTCCTGTGTTCCAGGCTGTCTCTTCTGGTCGAATAGTTTCACACTGAGGTTCATGGTTTTGTATTCCATCTTCACCGCTTTTAACAGTCTTTTTCCCATCAAGGGATACATAGCCATTGTCAGTTTCAGTTGATTTATCAATTGAATTCTTTGCTTTCTTTGATCTAAAAATTAAAATATGCAGAAGAATGTTTGGACTTAGCTTATTTTGGATAGGTTACTGATAGAAATTATAATCTGTTAATAATTACATCAGATAGCTATTTCTCTAAATTTTAATGACCATCCTATTTGTATAGTAATTTAGAAATATATCTAACAGCTAAAATAAACATGTAAATTAATGTCCTATTTCAGCTTAAAGGTTTTGAGGTCTTACAGATAACAATTCTAGGAGACATGCCCTAACTTATCAAAAAATTCTTAGTAAATCATCTGGTCTTTGAACAAAATCTAGAAACAAAATTTTGCCCATTTTATTATGGTTAAAAATATATTTTGAAGTTTTATTTTAAAAATGATCTAATTGTCAGGTTAAGGTGCAATTCATGGTTTAACTTAGTTTGATAAATTCCTTTTAGTATACAACTCATTTTAATATACAGTGAAGACACAGGTCTTTTGTAACATAAAAAGATATAAAAAAACGAAAATTTTAAATAAGTTTCTAAATAATGGAAGAAGTGAAAAAGAACAACACAAAGAAAATAAAGAAGTAACCTCTTTCACCCACTGAAATAATCTCTGGAAAAGATATTAGCAATCATGCAGCTTATAAATATCTAAAGGGCTAGAATTGAGGAATTTATAAGAATAAATTTTTTTTTCAACACATAAAATACAACATGGGAAATAAGATGTTTTTTACTAACAGGCAAACACTTGAGGAGTCCTCTGCAAAGACTACAGTGGATGAAAGAACAGTTATCCAAAGGAAACGGTTAGTAGAAATATAAAGTTAGTCCCACACAGAATTAAAATGTGCTCAATGCAGATTATCTATCATAAAACATTTTTAAAGCAATTATATTTAAATAAATTCCCTTGAATTTTTGTTAGAGGTATCAATTTTGCAAGTAAGGAAAAATAAAAATAGTATATTGCCTTCAGTTAGGTCAAAAACCAAAAGTTTTAAAAAAATGCACACATACCAAAAAACCCCACATTAGTTTTAACACTAAGTTACTCAGTTCTATTGGAATCTGTATTTTAGAACTGAGCAGGACCTTAAAACTCACCTATTCTACATGCTCATTTTGGAAACAAGGACGAAGAACCAGTCTAAGTGACTTATTTAAGGTCATGCAGTCAGTTAGAAGCAAAGCTCGCACTAGAGTACAGACCTTCTGACTATTAAGTTAATTATATTCTCCATACTACCTCAAATTGCCTACTCTCTGGGAAACTGCCTGTTAGGATTTTTTAACACACTCATCAACCTAGAAAGTTTCTGTCTTATGCAAACAGGCCCCTTTCCTTCCTTGTCCTTCTTCTCCAAGGTTCCTAAAGGGGCAGAAAGACCATTATTTCCCATATGCTCTACAGAGCTCCAGTGCTTTTTAGTCATTCAGAGCACATCTCCACAGAGTTGCAAGACTGAAAAGCCAAATCTCCAGATCCTTTACTTTCTGTATGATCCTCAGAAGCATGGAGAGACCAAGGGAACAATAAGCCATAGGATAAAGAGGATGGAGAGAGGGAGGAACATGAATTATAGGATAGAGGAAAATGGGCAAAAAATAGAAAACAAAAGACGCAGAGGAAACTTGTTACTTCCTCTGTCTGGGAAAGAAAGTGATAGAAACATTAGTTATTAATTGTCTCCTTTATCTCTCCCTTGAACACTGTGCAACCTGCAGATGTGGAAAAAGACCAAGTGAAGTTGTTACTTGATATCCTGAAAATGTCAGAAACTCAAAGATAAGGAAGAGAGAATGTACTGGAAAGGTATTTATAAAGGTTCATGAAAATAAGACTGGGCTGAGAAGGGAGAGGAAAAGGGGGATAAATTAGGTGAAAGAAGATGGAAACGTTGGCAGAACCATTAATCAGACAGTATATGCAAGAAGAGAAATTTATTTAGGAAGAAAGATGGAACACTCTGAGAAATGTTAGTAGGCAACTGAAAACATGAGCCTGGAGGCCAGCAGTCAAAGTAGAAATAGTGGCTGAAAATTTGGGAATGTGTAGAATGAACCAGACTCTATAGGGTTAAAAAAAAGGGTGGTGGTAGGGGGGTGGGGGTAGGCCAGTAAAAGGGTCTTTGAGTCTGTAATAACTGCTGCTTTAACCATTTTTCTAAGGAGAATGTATTCTTTCCTTAACAGGGCAGGGTAAATACTACGTGAAACCAGGGGAAAGAGTACTGGTAGCATTCATCCCATATGATACCTTTCAGCTATCTCTCACTTCCTCCTGTCCTTACCTCTGCTTCCCTCCAATCTTCTCTGGGTTGTTTCTCTCCCCACTATCTCCTCAAAGTTCATGCTACACTCTCAGCAGACAAGAACAGCAATTTACTAAGCTGTAGTAGCTATTTGATGCTTCTCATGAACCCTATGGAGGTAAGTTGCAAACTAAACTGCAGTGGCAAAAGAAAAATGCTAAATGTAAGTATTACTCTCAGAGTTTACAAACAAAGGCAGCCTGCCAGTAGCTGGTAATGAAAGCACTTGCAAGAATATCAATGGAGTGGGACAGCAAAAGCAGCCCAGTGATAGTCAATAATGGAAGCCCATTTAGGGACAATATTAGAGAAAAGTACCAGGTGCAGCCTGGCAGGGTTAGAAGTTGATCTATATAAAGGCGACTAATGGAATAAGTAAACATATTGAGGATAATGGGAATCAGATTTTTCTCACTGACACAGAAAGAAGATATAAATTTAAAAAGAAGAAGAGATAGAATGAACCCCGCAGGATTGTATTTGAATTGGAGCTATCAATGCAAATTGATGGTGTATAATATACCTGGATAGCTATAGAAATAAATGTAATTGTAAAGAGCCAAATACACATTTTCTAGCTGTGCTCACTGAAAAGGACTGGGGTTAACAACACCCCAATCGCAACAAGTGTATCTTCAACTCAGATTTTGGTTTCTATATACTACTCTTCTTGAAACAATAGTTGATTCTAGGCTGGGACAGAGGAAATACAAGTCGAACCCAAAACATTTTGTTGTGCCAGAAAGTAAGGAAATGCTCAAAGACTGATACAGATATGTCGGATAGCAAGGTTAATTGCTCAAAGGGGTTCCATGGCCAAAATTAGGTTGATCTGATCATCAAAATAAATGACAATAAAAAATTGAATAAAATAGAAATATATGAGTAAATAAATAAAGGAAAACTTCTCCTTAAAGCAGAATGCCGACTAATAAATGTAGAAGGAATGATGGAGTTAGAAAAATAACCACTTGGGAATCATAACAATAATTAGGGCAAGAATAATCTATAGATGCTAAAGCTAGAAGGTGAAAGCAGGATAATAAGTGGGTCACGACCAGGCCTCCATATCCACAGGTTCCATATTTGTGGATTCAACCAACCTCAAATTGAAAATGTAGTTAGGCTTACTATGCTTGCACCTGTACTGAACATGTACAGACGTATTTTTCTTGTCATTATTCCCTAAGCAATACAGTATAATAATGATTTATATAACATTTATACCATTATTAGGTATTAAAAGAGGATTTAAAGTAAATGAGAGGATATGCATGTGCTATATGCAAATATTATACCATTTATACACGAGACTTGAGCATCCTCAGAGGTTGGTATCCTGGGTGGGGGGGTGGTTGGGAGTGGTGGTGGGTGGAGGTATCCCAGAACCAATCTCCCATGGATACCAAGAAACAACTGTGGTTTTGTTTTCTTTTGTTTTTAAGAGAGACAGGGTCTCACTCTGTCTCCCAAGCTGGAGTGTAAATGGTAGGAGAGCTAAATTCCAATTATTGCAGGTAAAGAGGGTCAAAAACGTGGTTGCTCCAGGCAGGTTTAGCTGTACCACTGATTGCTATATGACTCATGTTGGCATTAATAAACAAAAGTAACTACCTCAAAGGGACAGTATTGGTAAAATTAATTTATTAAAAGGAACACAGGTTACTGAGACTTAGATGTTTAAGTAATTCCTCCTGTTGCCTTGTTTTAGGGAATAAAAATACAGTAAAGGCAGTGGGGATGAGAGACTTATTTAAAAAACAAATATTGTAAAATTCTACTTACATTTTTAAAAGGGAAGTTAATTTTATTTTGTCAACTTCAAAACATGCACAAAAATAAACAGAATGCAAGATAAAAAGCATTTTGATTTTAAAATAAACATATATACTGAAATCACCATTCCTCAGCAAAAATGGAAAGCAGAAAGAAGCTGATATTAGGAATTAAAGTATTACCGTATAGGAAGAAATTATACTTTTTAGTATTACACACACACACACACACACACACACAAATCTACCTTCTGATATTTACAATTCATGCATGTAATATTCATTTCATAAAACCAGAGTTAATGCTATTTTCTTAGATCAACCCAAACACCACGAATCACAGGCACCTGGACAGCAAGGCTAGTAGTTTCTTGAAAACAGGAGACATATATCTCTATACATGCTTTTATTTATTCCGTGATAGAAGCAGTATTTCCTAGACATGCACAGTGCGCCCTTAGCAACACCCTTGGCAAGGAAAAAACCCTAGAAGCTTGGAGCGGTTGAAAAGAACTCTGGCCCGAGAGTGGTGGCCTCCCGGCTCTGCTGTTATTAGTGACTGCAGTGTTATGAAGAATAAATTAAGATGAAATCAGTGAAAATGTTTTTTTGTAAATTGCAAATATTGTAGTAATTTATTACCTTACTCCTAGATTTTGAAAAGCTTTTTACCAAATTGAGCATAAAAATAATGAGAAAACAAGCCGGGCATGGTGGCTCATGCCTGTAATCCTAGCACTTTGGGAGGACGAGGTGGGCAGATCATGAGGTCAAGAGATTGAGACCATCCTGGCCAACATGGTGAAACCCCTTCTCTACTAAAAAATACAAAAATTAGCTGGGCGTGGGACCTGTAGTTCCAGCTACTTGGGAGGCAGAGGCAGAAGAATCACTTGAACCCGGGAGGCGGAGGATGCAGTGAGCCGAGATTGCACCACTGCACTCCAGCCTGGCGACAGAGTGAGACGCCATCTCAAAAACAATAAAAAATAAAAAATAATAATGGCCAGGAGCGGTGACTCACGCCTGTAATCCCAGCACTTTGGGAGGCCAAAGCAGGAGGATCACGAAGTCAAGGATCAAGACCATCCCAGCCAACATGGTGAAACCCCATCTCTACTAAAAACACAAAAATGAGCTGGGCATGGTGGTGCGTGCCTGTAGTCCCAGCTACTCGGGAGGCTGAGGGAGAAGAATCACTTGAACCCGGGAGGCGGAGGTTGCAGTGAGCCGAGATCGTGGCACTGCACTCCAGCCTGGCAACAGAGCGAGACTCCATCCTCCACCCCAAAAAAACTAATAATAATAATAACAATAATAATGAGGAAACAGCTTATATTTAGAAGACAGCTCAGTCAGAATCTCAGTTTAATGTGGATCCCATATAACTCTAGCACAAACCAAGGAAAGCTGTGATTTAATACTACCAGAAAATGTCAAATTTCTGGTAGGTTTTTCAGAATATTGAAAATTGATTACAGACTTTCATTTCCCATTTTGAGAATCCCTAAGATTCTGAGGGATGTTAGAGACAACAAAACTGTGATTTTCAGTATCTTTTCTGACTCTATCATTCCATGATTCTCTGAGAAAAAAACCCTCAGATTTAATTCTGGTCTGGGTGTTAAAGAAGCTTGTAGGGACAACTAGGGGCTTTTCCTAGGAATATCTTTCCAAGCTGAGGGGGAAGGACCTCGAAGAAGGCCCAGCAATCCAGACTTAGTCATTCAGCCAGTCAGTGAACCATCATAAGGTTGCCGTTCTCCTCCTCCACTGTGCCTTAGCTGCTCACTCTCCTATTCTTAGCTTCTTGAGTTTAGCTTAGTTTCTATGACCTTATCAGATTTCTGAGAACTACTCTTCTTGTAAAAACATTGCATATCCAACTCCTTGTTTAAATTCACTTCAAGACCCAATCGAAATGTGAAGCCTTCCTGACTCTCCTTGGCAGAGATCATTGTACCCTCCTTTGTTCTCCTAGGATATTTTGTTTGCATTTGTAACACTGTATTTCAGTGGGTTTATATGTGATTTTCCCCCACTAGCTTATGAGCTTCAGCATTGTACTCCCAGCATGTGACTCAATGCCTGGCTTAGGATGGTACTTATTAGATATTTCTTTTTTTTTTTCTTTTTTTTTTTTTTGAGACAGAGTCTAGCTCTGTCACCCAGGCTGGAGTGCAGTGGTGCCATCTCAGCTCACTGCAACCTCCGCCACCCAGGTTCAAGTGATTCTCCTGCCTCAGCCTCTCAAGTAGCTGGGATTACAGGCACGTGCCACTATGCCTGGCTAATTTTTTTGTATTTTAATTTGACCTGGTGATTTAGAGACAGATAATCAGAATAAAACCAGATCACATGTTAACTAATGTGCCTGACTGATCTACCTTTAAGATTCCTGTCACTTTTAGCCTTAGTATTTACTGTTTTTAACACTAAAGTGAAAGTTAAAGATTTAATAAAGCTGGGTGTGGTGGCTCACACCTGTAATCTCAACACTTTGGGAGGTTAAGGTGGGAGAATTGCTTGAGCCCACGAGTTTGAGACCAGCCTTGGCAACACAGTGAGAGATGTAATTCCTGTTTGCTGTTTTTCAGTGATATTGTCACGGTGAAATGAATCTTACAGGACATGAAAGAAAACTTAGGATCCATGTGACTTCTGAAGTAAGTACTATGCTGAATGACACACAATCAAGATATAATTCATCCTATTCAATCTCTTTAATAGAAACTATAATTACATTAATTAACAATTAATTGAAATTAAAGTACTAAATCCTTAGGAAATATAATTGATTTCTATCTTTTTTTTTTTTTTTTTTCAGACGGAGTCTCGCTCTGTCACCCAGGCTGGAATGCAGTGGCACAATCTTGACTCACTACAACCTCCATTGCCTGGGTTCAAGCAATTCTCCTGCCCTAGCCTCTCAAATAGCTGGGATTATAGGCACCCACTATCACGCCCAGCTAATTTTTGTATTTTTAGTACAGGTGGGGTTTCACCATGTTGGCCAGACTGGTCTTGAACTCCTGACCTCAGGTGATCCACCCGCCTTGGCCTCATAAAGTGCTGGGATTACAGGCGTGAGCCACCGTGCCCAGCCTCTATCTCTTTTTAAATTGACATTTTCTTAGACTTTGTTTTCTCAGGTTCATAAAGGTTTATTAAAGTAATTCCCAATTTTTCAAATGAAAAATACTATGTCTTGTTTCAAAAATAATAGTTTTATCTTGAGAATAAAATGTACTTAGAGATGACAAACAGTACCTTTCCAACTTATAAATACAGGGTTTTAAAATAGTGGTTCTCTTAGCTGGGCATGGTGGCAAATGCCTATAGTCCCAGCTACTTGAGAGTCTGAAGTGGGAGAATCACCTGAGCCTGGGAGGCTGAGGCTTCAGGGAGCCATGATCACGCCACTGCACTCCACCAAGGACTACAGGAGTGAGACCCTGTCTCAAAAAAAAAAAGGGTGGTTCTCTCAGTGTGCAGTGAGATAGGTTAAAAATATATATATATACAAAAATAGAATAGTGGTTCTCAAACCTAACATCTAGAAAACCATGAAGATACCATACACAAAGCTTAGGTATCTGTGTGGTTATTAATTTATTTTCCAATCAGTTATGTTAACAGAGATAACTTAACGGAAGTATCCAGCTTTTCAATTTATCACCAGAAACAATTTTGTTAAGTCTTAGTTGATAAGTTGATAAGTGCTTAGTTGATAAGTGCTTAGTTTAAGCATTTCCTGTCTTAACAAAGCCTGAAAGAAGAAAATATCATCAAGATCTCTGAACTCAGCTTAGGACTTCTAAAATTAACATTTCTCTTAAGATCTACTTGTACCTAATAAAAGTCTCATTCATATGCTAGCAAACCAGCCCCAAAATGAGATAAACACAGTACATCTTTTAAAATATTTAGATGTACAGCTGTCATGATTAAAGAGAATAAATCCAGAGTGAGTTAGCCACTATAATGGACAGCCACTGCAATGGCAGTCATGATCATGGTCATGCTGCTGCCCAACAGGAGGAATATTTAAGTCTCTATCTCATTTGATAAGAGAAATATAGTAAACTTCCAAAGGTATCAACCCTACTAGTTTTAGGGGGACTCTGAATACTACACATAATATCAGTTGTAGACAACCAAAACAAAAGAATGATTCCCAAAAAGTGAAATATATCCATTACGCTATTTATAACTGCTTATCTGGAAATGCTCAAGAAACTGACTTTGCAGTGACTAAATTGTTGCATGCCAATGTTAGAAAGGAGAGCTATATTACATCCAAGTTAGTTATGTGCAAAACATTTTTTTTAAAAGACTAAAGAAGAGAGAGATATAGACAGAATTCAACCCAAGTTTAAAAACGAAAACAAAACATATTGTCCCTGGAGGAAGAATAGGTGATTGGAATAGAAAGGATTTTCACTTAATGCCATGTTACTGTAAACTATTAAAATCTGGAAAACTTTCCCCAAAATTACAATCAACGAAAATATGCCCTGGATATAACTGCTTAGTTCTATAATGCATGATAAACTTTATCCTAAGGGCACAATCACAAATTGATGAAATATGGTATTAGTGGAGTTAACAAAGTGACAGAATAGTTATTTGCAATATCCCTTTTCTTGATTAAGTACCTTTCATCAGTTACACTCAATATTTTGATCATAGCCTTTTAACTTTTTTCACATTTATTATAGGTATATATAAACTAGTAATACAACCCTTAAGTGTTCTGAATATTCAAAATAATAATAATAATACAAGCTTGAGTTAGGTTTTTTTTAATGTTTGCTGTAATTATATTTTCCTATTTGGTAAGTCTTCATTGATGGTACAACTATACAAACTATACAAGAAGTCATTTTTGTATAGTTGTATGCAAGAAGCCATTTTTGTACAGTTGTATGCAAAAAGCCATTTTTGTACAGTTGTATGCAAAAAGCCATTTTTGTACAGTTGTATGCAAAAAGCCATTTTTGTATAGTACACAAATGCACATGGTACACTGTACAAAAGTAGAATCACATACTATAATATACATTTTATTCACTTAAGTAACAATGCCTATATGTTTTATTTCAGATAATTTTGGATAATTGAGGCAAGAACTTAGAAGAAAAAAATTATACAATTCACATGACATTTTAATACAGCCAATTTTGACCCAAAACGGTGATAAAAATAAATTAACCAATTAACACAAGTAAAATAGTACTTCAGAAATATAAAAGAAACCAAAATCAAGAAATCCTGGCCAGGTTCGGTGGCTCACACCTGTAATCACAGCACTTTAGGAGGCCAAGGTCTGGCCAATATGGTGAAACCCCATCTCTACTAAAAATACAAAAAATTAGCCAGGTGTGGTGGCACGTGCCTGTAAGCCCAGCTACTCGGGTGGCTGAGGCGGGAAAATCACTTGAACCCGGAAGGTAGAGGATGCAGTGAGCCGAGATCGTGCCACTGCACTCCAGCCTGGGCAACAGAGCCAGACTCTGTCCCAAAAAAAAAAGGAAATCCTAGCTAAATATGCTTTGATATATTCATTCTCGTATAGATGTATGTACACATGAGCCAAATAAAGTTTACAGTGTCTATTTTTCCATTATCTATACTATTATAATTTATCAAAACAAAATCCATAATGAGGCTGTCACATTTAAAGTAATTAATATTCATTACCTGAGACTGAAGTGCCAGAAAAAGGATAGTGCCATCTCTATGCCATATAAAACCTTAAATAAATACAAACCCTGATAAAAAGAAAGCAGCATGCCAGAGATCTCTGAAGACAGTGCCAACGCTGTGAGAGGTGCTTGTACCGTGGTTCTGAACTGCTCCCTCTTGTGTGTTATCTGTGGTACTAGAACCATCTCCTTCCCTATGTACTTCCAAATGGGCTGCTTTTCTTAATTTCCTTCATCAGAAGAGATTAAGAATGGAAGGCAGCTTTAATATTTTAATAACCACTTTCTCAGTAGTACAATCAAAATTTTGGAAAACATAAACACAGGAACTTTACTTAACACATAATAAAATTTAGATTTACGAGATAAAATTTAATCCAAATATCATGATGCATATTCAAGACCAATTTCTAGAAATGTTAAGGTATTGGTCCTTGCTTATAGTGGCAGGTCAGTGGACAGAAGGTTGAAAGGATTGCATTGGATGGATATTTACAAAAGCATTTCTTCCCTATTTGAATGCCACTTATCTGCAGATGAAGAAAGAAGAAAATTTAGATTGGAGAGAATTATAATCTAATTTATGGACATTGCTATTTATCTAATGTATTATCTTTTAAAAATGAGATGGGCTTAAATCTCAGCACCAAAAAACTACAAATGTCACAATCTCTTAGCAATGATATTCAAAAGAGGACCTGCTCCAAAAGAACCTTAAAACAAACTCCAGTGTGCTGATTGGCCAGTGAGACATGCCATATTTACTGAATCAAGGGTAATATTAAACAGATTCAAACAGAATTTAGTGGCCAGGTGTGGTGGCTCATGCCTGTAATCCCAGCACTTTGGGAGGCCGAGGTGGGAGGATCGCTTGAGCCCAGGAATTCAAGACTAGCCTGGACAATAAAGTGAGACCCCATCTCTACAAAAAATAAAAAATAAAAAAACTAGTCAGGTGGGGTGGCATACACCTGTATTCCCAGCTACTCAGGAGGATGAGGTGAGAGGATCACTTGAGCCCAGGAGGTCCAGGCCACAGTGAGCTGGACTCCAGCCTGGGTGACGGAGACAGTGAGACCCTGTCTCAAAAAAAATACAAAAAGAAAAAAACAAAACAAAACCAAATAGCATTTAGTAAATACAGTTTAGCTGAACTTTTTTCTAGGTTTTTGTTTTTGCCAAAGCATCTTCTATTAGAAATACAAGATTTTTATAAGTAGTAGGAATTATTAACAATCTAGCTAACATATATTGTCTACATTGATATTAGGTGACTATAAATGAGCTTCAAGGAAAAAAAAAAAAAGAAACAAAAACACAGGCATGTGGTCTTAAAATGGCCTTGAAGCAAATATGGAAACTAAATCATCTGGTAATTGATTCTGAAGCTCAGTGTTTTTTTGAAACAGCAACCTTACAAGATAAGATTTTAGTCTATGAAGATAAGAGGAGTCAAGAACAATCGTAGATTCAAATTACATAAATGTACAAAAAGATTACTTTTTAAAAAACAGTACCTTCTTCTTTTACCCCCTGTACTTAGAGGAGGTTTGGGTGTTCTTGTGGAAACAATCTGGCAATGCACAGTTCCCAGGAGCAGCATCAGCCATATCGGCCCAATCACCTCTGTCAGAGGTATGCTGTGTGGGCTAGAAGTGGAGCAGAATAATACTATTGCAGCAACTATAAAAAGGGAAAGAAAATATGCTTAATTATAGATCTGATAGTCACCTCTTCAAAACTTTTAAAATTGTTTTTACATTATTTTTTGCCAAAATATTTTTCTAAATTTAAATGAGTTTAAAATATTACTATAGACAAGCTCTTTCAGACTGTTTTATTGTCTGCCGCAGCCTAGCCATGGTATTTAGTAATAAACTCTCGGAACAAGACAACACCCAACATAGTCTCTAAAGTACACCTCAACACTGCAACGTAAATTAGATGCATATGAATCAAAGGACATTTCTAAGTAACATCACAGACAATCAAAGAACTACCCTAACCTCAAGTACATTATTTCTTTGTTTTACAAATAAAGAAATCTTATGATAAGTGTATCATACAGATACAAAGAGCTTCTTATTAATAGAGGTCTATCTCCTTAGAATTAATAACAAATTTACTTAGGCATAGTTTCCAGAGAAACCACTAAACATCCATCAATGCTAACTATTACTACATGAAGGGAAATCTTGTTTTGCCTACACAGTATCCCTTAGACTTTCTGGACATAAACTCTCTTTACCTTTGTCTCCCTCCTTTATCCATCAATCATACATTCTTATTTCTCCCACCTCAGGGACAGACATGTAACCTAGGCTTGTCACAGTCTTAGTAAGTCTGAATACAAAAGTTTATAAAAAGATGGGCAAGTGACCTAAGTAGGGCCAATCAGTCTTTTTCAGGGACTAATATAGGTGCTTTCAAGACCTTTCTCCTAGATCACAAACACTAAAGACTATGAAAAAATGAAATTGCTAGGGGCCACCTTAGCCACCACCTAGAAAGAGCCAACCTAAGAATGTGACCAGCAAGACCAAAGTCTACAGCAAAAAGAAGTGAAGATATTATCTGAGCCTCTCAATCCAGCCATGCCTGAATCCAGGGCCAAGGAGTACCTAAAATAAAATGTAAATATTATAAGATTTTTGGTCATTTTGTTAAGTGTGATCACTGTAATGTGGTTATATGTGCTTATTTTGAAGAGACATATATTGATGTATTCAGGGGTAAAATGTCTCAATGTATATAATTTACTTAACAAAACAGATTAAGTAAACATCCCAAAACGTTAATCATTGTTAAAGAGATGGGTATTTAGGTGTTTAGGGTGACCATGTAATTTACCATCTAAACCAAGACACTTTTGAGAGTGAAAGGCACCAGGACAACATGAGTAAACTTGGGTTGGACAATCCCAGGCAAACCGGGACATATGGCCACCCCAGCTGTTGTACTATTCTATCTAGTTTCCTGGGGTTTTTTTTGTTTAGCTTTTATGATAAACAGTAAAATTAACGACCAAAAAAACCAACTTCTTGTAAAAGCTAGTTTGCATTTAGTTTCTGCCACCTGCAACTCAAAGAATCCTGGTCCAATATACCAAAAGCTTAAAACATCACTTAATCTGCTAATACACTTTAATATACTTAAAGAGTATCATGAAAACAAATTTCAGCTGTATGTAACTGTAAGTAATAAGAAAAAAAAATTTTTAATGCCAATCATCGTTATGAATTACCCTGGAATTTAACCCAAATTCTCTAGTTATTCCATAACAGTCTGGAATTTTGAAAAGCAGAGAGTCTTTTTTGTTTTTAATATGAATTCTAATGTGACTTTTATCAAGTTCTTTAATGTTTTTGAGCCTTGGTTTAATCTTCTGTGTATCTACATAGTACACAGCATACATACAGTACATAGGCACTATAATAGGTTTTAGGTGAGGTAGTGCATGTAAAACATTTTGAAAAGCTGCTTATACACCGTAAATGTATACTTAACATTGGTGAATAGTAGCTTTTTTTTTTTTTTTTTTAGCTACCATTAACTCTTAATTTTTCTTGAGACGGAGTCTCGCTCTGTTGCCCAGGCTGGAGTGCAGTGGCACGATCTCAGCTCACTGCAAGCTCCGCCTCCCAGGTTCACGCCATTCTCCTGCCTCAGGCTCCCAAGTAGCTGGGACTACAGGTGCCCGCCACCACGCTTGGCTAATTTTTTGTATTTTTAGTAGAGATGGGGTTTCACCGTGCCATTAACTCTAATTTTAAAAGGGGCAAGTACAAATGCTTACTTAAGAAGTTCAGAGTTTCAGACACAAAGGAGAACATCTTTTAAAACTTTAGGTTTTATATAACCTGTTGCTGGTTATTTATCTGAACTCTTTCAGCTCTGTGATCGCCATTCTCTGTAATCCTAGGGCTGGGAGCATACAAATTATATTTTCTGTATATCTTAACAGGAAGTTATTACATACTGTGAAATTCTGACGACAAGGCATTAGAAAAAGGAGGAGAAGCCACTTTCTTCCTCTCTTTTTCCTTCTTTCTTCTGACTGTATCTTTCTAAAAGTGATCATGTCCCTCCCATGGTCTCAGTTCCTGAGACAGTAGCTTTTCCTCCGTAACTCTGGTATCATTTCCCCTTTTTGTTTTCCTCTCAAGTTAAGGTTTAGAAGATATATGGAGAGCCGGGCGTGGTAGCTCCTGCCTGTAATCTCAGCACTTTGGAAGGCTGAGGCCGGCAGAACACGAGGTCAGGAGTTTGAGACCAGCCTGGCCAATATGGAGAAACCCCATCTCTGCTAAAAATACAAAAATTAGCTGGGCTTAGTGGCACACGCCTGTAGTCCCAGCTACTCGGGAGGCTGAGGCAGAAGAACTGCTTGAACCTGGGAGGTGATCTCAGTGAACCGAGATCATGCTGAGATCATGCACTCCAGCCTGGGCAACAGAGCGAGACTCCGTCTCAAAAAAAAAAGAAGATATATAGAGAAAACATTCACTTATTTTATATAATGCTGAGTTATACTTTTTGAGCATTTAATGAAGTCCTACGAACTAGACAGTGCTGCTAGAGATTTCTGCTGGAGATCAACTAAGACAGAATGTTGTTGGGCACAAACATTTCAAAGGCAGGACTTCACGTACTGGGCAAGGGGAACTCTAGGAGTAGGCTGGATGCAATGGCTCACACCTGTAATCCCAGCAGTCTGACAGGCTGAGGCGGGTGGACTGCTTTAGCCCAGGAGTTTGACACCAGCCTGGGCAACAAGGCGAAACCCTGCCTCTACAAAAAAATTTCAAAAATTAGCTGGGAATGGCAGTGCATGCCTGTAGTTCCAGCTATGGAGGCAGAGGTAGGAGGAATGATTGAGCCTTGGAGGTTGAGGCTGCAGCGAGCCATGACTGCACCACCACACTCCAGCCTGAGCAACAGAGAGAAACTGTGGTGGCTGACAACTGTAATCCCAGCACTTTAAGAGGGTGAAGTGGGAGGATTACTTGAGGTCAAGAGTTCAAGACCAGCCTGGGCAACATATTAAGACCCCATCTCTACAAAAATAAAAATAAAAATAATTAGCTGGGCATGGTGGCATGCTCCTATAGTCCTAGCTAGTTGGGAGGCTGAGGCTGGAGGATTGCTTGTGCCCGGGAGTTCAAGGCTGCAGTGAACTATGATCGCACCACTGCACTCCAGCCTGAGCAACAAAGCAAAACCCTATGTCTAAAAAACAGAATAGAATAGAATGGAATATCATCTTCCATTTTTAGGACTGTTAATCTTTAAGATTCAGTGGCAATTAGGCAATGCAGAAAAAAAGACAAGACACAGTCTCTGCTCCCTATCCCTTGGTTTAGACCAGGGGTATCCAATCTTTTGGCTTCCCTGGGCCTCACTGCAAGAAGAATTGTCTGGGGCCACACATAAAATACACTAACACTAACGATAGCTGATAAGCTTTAAAAAAATTTTAAAAAATCTCATAAGGTTTTAAGAAAGTTTATGAACCTGGGTTGGGCCACATTCAAAGCTATCCTGGGCTGCATGTGGCCTATGGGCCATGGGTTGGACAAGCTTGGTTTACAGGAAAGAAGAGACATATAAAGAAACAATGAAAATACCTGTTATGAACTAAACTGTGCTCCTTTCATCCTCCCCACACAAATGCATATGCTGAATGAAGCCCTAACCCACAATGTGACTACGTTTGGAGACAGGGCCTATAAGGAGGTAGTAAAGGTTAAACAGATTCGTAAGTGTAAGGCCTTAAACTGATATGACTCTTGTCTTTATATGAAGAGGCAGAGATACCAGAGTACTCTCTCTCTCCACTCACACACACAAGAAAGGCCCTGTGAAGACACAGCAAGAAGGTGGACATCTACAAGTCAGAGAAGCCTCATCAGACACCAACTCTGACATTGCCTCACTCTTGCACTTCCACCCCTCAGAATGGTGAAAAAATAAATTTTGTTGTATAAGCCACCCAATCTGTGGTATTTTGTTATGGTAGCCCAAGGTGACTAATATAACACTTATGATTAACTGCTATAATATACATAAGAAAGATATGTAACTACATTGGGGAGTTATGAAAGGATTCTTAAAGAAAGTGATGTCTGATGTCTAATCTAAATTTGAGAGAACACAGAGGATTGACTAAACAAAAGGGAAAAGGTCTACCCCACGCAAAGGGAGTTGCATGTCCAAAGACACAGGCAAAAAAGCATGGAATGTTTAAGAAACAGCAAAGAGCTAGTTTAGCCTGGTTAAGGTGGGATAGAAATTCAAGGAGGGATTTGAAAACTCAGATTGCATCTTGAAAGCAATGATAACTAGTGAAGAAATTTAGATCTTAAGCAGCTGGTTTGAATTTGTCATTTAATAGGTAAATGGACAGAAAGTAGAAGATGATATGAGGTTTCCTGGCAGTAATCTTGGCAAGAAACTAGGCAACCAAGACATGCAGAAATGGGGATAGAGCTGAGAATACATAGCTGAGATACTTAAAAAGCATGTAATTGAAATTAAAAAAACTATACATAGTTATATAAAACCAAATCTGACTGCATTTGATTCTTTCTGCCTTTCAAGAAGTGCGAACAAGAGCGAGGACATAACTCAGAGCACTGCAGCACCCTGCTTTTCCACAGGGTGCTGCAATGGAGATAGACATACAGTGGTTTTCAAAGGTAATGGCAGCCTGCCGAGGGTCATCAGAGTCACATCATGACTTTGGCACTAGCTGTGTGACTTTAAGAAGGTTAAGTCATTTCTCTAACTAAGCTTTACTAGGAGAATGTTTAGTATTCATCATAAGGGCCTTATGATTAAACTTGGATTCTGAACTTAAAAGTATCTCATTTAATGCCCAATCTAACCCATGTTCCCTAGTTAACTTAGAGGAACCAGTAAGTAAATTTCAGACACAATATAATTATACAATGTCAGTGAACTTTTAGTTACATTGGAAACTTGTTTGTCGTGGAATACTAGAAAGCAGCAATATCTTAAAAAGCACAATGCACTGTGATGTACAATCAATGGTACTGAATTACTCTAATAAACGATTGCAATTTCTGACCACATTCAAATAAAGTTTTCTCATCTAGGTAAGCCAGAAAACCTTTGAAGATAACTATACTTAAATTAAGCTCTCTTAAGTCCTTTTGAGAAGAAAACAAGAAAACGATAAAAATTATGATCACTATAAATAGAAAATACTGATAAGCAAATATGATGATCACTTCAGCAGTAATTATAATAGCAAAAAATAGCAATCAGCTTAACTGCCCAATATTGAAGTAGGACAAGATATTTTCTAGTAACTTAGAAGTTATATTTACAAAGACTTTGATATTATGACATTAGGTTAAAAAAAATGTAGCTGTTCATATAAAATAATCTCAACTATTTAAAAAGTATTATAAATTTAAAGGCAAGATGATGGGTAGTTCTTTTTTTCTTTAGCTTTTTCTACATTTTCCAAATTTCCTGCCATGAAAATATTATTATATCTTTAATCAGAAAACACACACACACATTCTAATAACAACAACCACAAAATTATCATAGTCCACACCCTTTTATGTATATAAGATGTAACCTGGCTTAGAAGAAACAACTTTATCTAAATAACAGTCTGCAGTTTTTATTATATTTTCATTTATTTAAAAAGTATCTCTTAGAATCTGTTGATAAAACAAATTTAAATAATCATTCAGGATTGTAATCGTGGTTTTTTTTTTAATAACATATTAAAAAGACTGAAAGGACATCAACCAAATGAAAATAACGGCTTTGCTCACGTGATGGAATATGAATAGTTTCTTCTTTAGTTTCTAAATGCTCTACAATGTTATACATGTTGTGTTATATACTGCTGCTAAGACTATGCACTAGAATGTTGTTTTAGGAGGCACCATAAGAGCGGTTAAGTGTGTGGTTCTGGGATCAGAATGCTTAGAATTGAATCTGGGCTCTACCATACTTGATGACTATGTGGCGTTGGGCACTCAGGTCTTTCAGGTCCCACGTCTATAAGCGAAGCATAGTAACAGTCCCTGTACTTCATCAGGTTGATGTGAGAATGAAATGAGAATCTAGAAAGCACCTAGCAGAGTGCACGGTATACAGAATTTTGATAAAGTATAAGGACAGCTCACATCACGGTGGTAAAAGGCACAGAAAAAAGAAACTATACCTATGGCAGGAAAAATAAACTTGTATAGGTTGTATTTTTAAAAGACTGGTATGTATGTATGTGTGGAAGATGCATTTTGATGAGGTTTTTTTCTAATTTTAAAAAATCTTCTCGATTTCTATTTTTCTTTAACCATCTACAGATTCAAATATTCATAAAATTATACTGAAAAATAACTGCTTTGTTTTCTCAAATATTTTTAATACCAAATCAATTATGTGCCTTTATTAACATACTTATACATCATACTCAGTAGTAGTTAGCATATGTTTAAAACAAAGACTTATTAAACCTAACAATGTAACATTCTGAAAAGTAAAAGCAAAAATCACTTAATTATACCTTGAAGAAGATAAAGGACAAGAAGCCAGAAAAAGATGACCTTTGATGTTACTTGTAACCACCACCGGAAGAAAAAGGGGAAAAATACAACTCGAACAATTCCCTTTCTGGTCAGAGAAGTCCAAGGACTTTCAGGCTTTGCCTTTGCAAATGCAGACCCTGAAAAAAGTAAAATAGGACAACAGAGTATGTTTATATATTATTCTTTAATTTCTTTAAAGAAAAAAATTTCAATGTTTGAAAAACATCACCACATAATTTTATTCTGTATTATACTATGAGTGAGAAATGTCCAATTTATAGATACTTTAAATATTTTGAAAAAAACATTTTTTGAAATAACAGAATTTCTCCCGCATATTTTATAAATATAGAACAATATTCAAATGTCAGTTCTAGTTAGGAATTACAAATCACCACTTTAATTGTTTTTTGGTTTTGTTTGTTTGTTTGTTTTTTGAGATAGGATCTCACTCTGCTGCCCAGGGTGGTGTCAAACTCCTGGGTTCAAGAGATCCTTCTGCCTTCAGCTTCCCAAAGTGCTGGGATTATAGGTGTGAGCCATTGTACCTGGTCCCATTCTCTCTTTTTAATACTATTCTTGTCTTCATCAAGGTTCACAATGTTTTTATTTCTAAAAAGATAGACAGACAGATAGATATCTGATATAGTTTGGAATATCTGTCCCCATCCAAATCTGATATTGAATTGTAATCTCCAATGCTGGAGGCAGGGCCTCCTGGGAGGTATATGGGCCATAAGGGTGAAGCCCTCATGGCTTGAGGCTGTCCTTGAGATAGTGAGTGAGTTCTCAGGAGATCTGGTGATTTAAAAGTGTGTGGCACCTCCCCACTACCACTCTCTGGCTCCTGCTCTGGCCATGTGATGTGCCTGGTCCCGCTTGCCTTCTGCCATGGGTAAAGCTTCCTACCCCAGAAGCAGGTGCTGGTGCTGTGATTTCTGTACAGCCTGCAGAACCAGGAACCAATTAAGCCTCTTTTCTTATAAATTACCCAATCTCAAGTATTTCTTTATAGCAATGCAAAACAGCCTAATACAATATTTAAACCTATTTTGAATTGTTTCTTCCAGAACAATGTCTACTTGTATTAAGCATTTATTTATCAGACTCACCTCTTACAAGATCAACATCTATGAGGTCTGGTTTCACATGTGCTGTTTTCTTTGGTTTATTCCTTAGCCCCTATAATATATCAAAAGAAGCATTGGAATTGTATATATACTTAAATCTAGAACAGGAGAAAATCAATTTCTAAAGCTTTCAATTTAAAATAAAATTGTTAATAGTACCAACAAAATGTAACACATTATGCATTTGTTACAAACGGAACACAATTACAGTATTGTAATAAATTTTATTATTGTTCAAAAAGATATATTTAGAGATATGTGTAACATGCCAGGCCGGTTTATTACCAACAGTAAAATTCTAATACAAATACTATTACTACCAAGCAAATTTAGGTGTACAGCTTTAGGTGTAGAGGGAACTATATTGGCCCCATATTGGCATTTGGAGAGCGTCGAGGCTAGCTAGGGGAGCAGCAGCCCTGAAGGAACCTCAAGGTGTGGTGCTGGAGGCATTATTTGAGAAAGCAGTAAATCACACAGCTGAGGACCAGAAAGGATGCAGACTTTTCAGCAGATGCCAATCAGCTGAGACCCAGGGAGGACAATGCACTACTCAAGGATGATGGTTGCCATTATGTTCACATGTCAACCCCTCATCAGACCATAAATGCCACCTCATCACCTCAAAACTTAGACACCATAACCAGGAAGGGGAGGAGGGAGAGGCAGTTGTCATAAACTGAATTCATTTAAACTTGAAATTATTGAACACTGAGTAAAATTAAGTTTCTGCTATCAGTATACAGAGTGGAGTGGGGGGTGTAGATCAAAACTAGTGAAAAAAAAACCTATAACAAAATAAATTACTTTATTACTTAAGACTAGAATGTTAAGAATTGGAAGAGCTAACAAAAATAAAAATAAAAAAGAGAAAACAAACAAAAAGAACTGCAAGAGCTTAAGCTAAACTCTTCAGAAGCCAATTACTGCGAGATGACACAAGTGTTTAGATGATTTGGTTTTTATTCATTCAATTAAGCAAGTTTGTGCAGTAAATCCTGTCTTTGGTCCTAATCCAAGTAACAATGACACCCCCCATCAAAGTAAAAATCTGATTAAGTATTCTGTTTGAATCTAAAACAAAGAAGAGAACCATATTTGAGGTCAGAATTAACTGAGGTGTCTAAACCAAAAATGCGCCCTGAAACCAATATGTAATTAATCTTTGAATCCCTTCAAATAGTTCTGGCTGAAGTTGCAGACCACCCAGAGATGCAAAAACAAAAATGAAGGAGACAGGGTAAAAGTTAAAGAAATAGCAATGATAATTTTATATATAGTCGATCCTCATATTCTCAGATTCCATAATTGCAAACACACCTACTTGGTAAAATTTCTTTGTACCCCCAAATCAACGTTCACGGTGCTTTTGCCCTAATTTGCAGACATGCATGGAGTGAAAAAAAAAAATTGAGTCACCCAACGTGCATGTTCTCAGCTGAGGTCGAACAAGGTGATGCTTTAACCTTCCTGTTTCAGCTCTGATTACTGTAAACAGTGTCCTTTATTTGTTATGTTTTTCACATTTTTGTGCTTTTTGTTGGCAATCCTGTTGTTCAAGATGGCCCTCAAGTATAGTGCTTAAAACAGTGTCTCGTGTTCCTAAGTGCAAGAATGCTGTGATGTGTCTTACAGAGAAAAATGTGTTAGATAACCTCTGTTCACCCAGGCACAGTGGCTCACGCCTTTAATCCCAGCACTTTGCGGGGGCCAAGGTGGGCGGATCACTTGAGGCCAGGAGTTTGAGAACAGCCTGGCCAACATGGTGAAACCCCGTCTCTACTAAAAATACAAAAAAGTAGCTGGGCATGGTGGCACTCGCCTGCAATCCCAGCAACTCGGGGAGGCTGAAGCAAGGAGAACTGTTTGAACCCAGGGGTTGGAGGTTGCCATAAACCAAGGTCACACCATTGCACTCCAGCCTGGCGACAAAGTAAGACTCTGTCCCAAACAATATAAAGTAAAATAAATAAATAAATAAAGATAACCTCTGTTCAGATATGATTTACAGTGCTGTTGGCCATGAATTGTTAATGAATCAAAAATATATATTAAATAAGGTGTCGTTAAACAGAAACACACATAAAACAAGGTACTTCCCCAGGCAGCAATGGTTCAGTATGCACTAATTCAGTGTTCATGGGTGACTTTATAGAACATAGCTACCCCAAATAATGAGTATGGGCTGTATCTGTACATTATTTCTGATTTTAATGTCACTATAAAGCGGCCGATGGATTAGAAATCATTCCCAAGATTTTGCAAATTGGAGAAGCAACTGTAATAATACATATATTTAAACAAAACTTCATTAATAAAGCACTATTTGGATTTAGTATTGTTTATTACAGTAAGATTTTACCTTTATTACTGTAAAAATATTTGAAAACAGTAACACATTTTAATTTACTTGTTTTTTATAAATTGCTTCCCTAACAACTTGAAAGTAACCTTATTGCCAATGTCTTCCGACTAATCTGAATCCTAATTTATTGCTGTATACCTAAAATTTTTATCAAGATTGTTTTAAGAATCAAAAGTCCCTACAGGAGAAACAGTAAGTTGTCTTGATTTGTGCAACTATTGTTTTTCAACATGCTTCTTCTAATCGACCTTGTTTATATGGGGTTCATTTCCAATTTTATATTCTATTAAAATATATTTATTTTGAGCTATATTGTAGAGCCACACCCTAATAGCCAGTTTCAATAAAATTTTCCCTCTAAGGTAGCCTATCAAGATAATTTAAAGGTTTAAAAAGAAAAAAAAAAAAAAAACAGAAGGCCAGGTAAGGTGGTTCATGCCTGTAATCTCAGCACTTTGAGAGGCTGAGGTGGGCAGGATCACCTGAGGTCAGGAGTTCAAGACCAGCCTAGCCAACATGGTGAAACTCCATCTCTATTAAAAATATAAAAATTAGTCAGGTGTGGTAGCGGGCGCCTGTAATACCAGCTACTTGGGAGGCTGAGGCAGGAGAATCGCTTGAACCTGGGAGGCAGAGGATGCAGTGAGTTGCGATCGAATCTACAATTATTTTATTCGCAAAAATAAAAGAAAGCATCAAGATATAACATTCATAAAATCTGATTTTAATTAAGTAGCTATTTTACACTGGAAAATTTTCAATTGGCTTGGGGTAAACCACATTCACACAAAGTAGCATAGCTTTCAGTACTATCAAGAACTGTTAAACAGTTTAAATGAACAAATAAAAAATGAAAAGTAAGATTTTCTTTAAAAAATGAGATTTTTAAAACTACTAATTTATGCACAAACTAGAAAGTAGAAACAAGCAGCACAAATGCAATTAATATCCAATAATAAAAATATTTTATTTATTAAATATAATTTAAACTCTTATAGTATGTTCCTATAGTGAAATGACTCAAACACAGTAGTATAAAGTTTTTTATTTAAAAAAAACTCTCTAAGTACACAGATAATGTTGGGCCAAAAAAAAAAAAAAATGAAATGGGCTGTTTAAGTTTAGAAAGTGCTTCTGTTCAGTTATCTAGACTTCTGTGTATTGTTAATATCTAGACTCCATCAAAGTACATAAACAGTTTCATTTTCTAGAAATCTTGTTTAGTTCCCCCACCCCCTTTTTCTCTGTAATGACTTTATAAGCTTTTTAAGTCTAGTCTTTTAAGAAGCTTTAAAAGTCTAGTAGATAGTAAAACAGGAAAAACTTCCAAATTTACTTTTAAATTTTGGTCACGGTAATCAGAAAAAATCAAAGTTTTTAGTTATAATTTCTAAAATGGTTATGGAAAAATAATTCGCAACTTACAAAAGGTTTTACGCTTTAGCAATATCAACTCTGGGTCTTTAATTGAAAAATAAACATTTCCAAAAAATATATTTTCATGTCTTTGATTTCTCTAGTAGCTGCTCACTGCTTTGACAACTAATGAAAGAATCAATTACATTGGACAAACTCAATACATTTGGTACACTGTTCTCTAAACAACAGGTAGAGTGTTTTTTTCTTAATCAAATATTAACATTAATACACCACAGTTATGTACCTCTCTAACTTCCTTAGAATAAATACAGAATTATTTTACACCATAATTTGCCTCCACTAGAATGTTTAGTAAAAATGAAATGTGCTTTTAGGCTTGTTAACAAATTGATCCTTTTAATTAAAAATAACAAGAGTAGGGAGGATGATAAGTTTATTATTTATGTATGTATGTATTTTTTAGAGACAAAGTCTCACTCTGTTGCCCAGGCTGGAGTGCAGTGGTGTGATCATGGCTCACTACAGCCTCGAACTCCTGGGCTCAAGTGATCCTCCTGGTTCAGCCTCTCAAGTAGGTGCGACTGCAGGTATGTCCCAGCTAATTAAGAAAAATAATTTTTTTTTTTTAGAGATAGTGTCTCACTTTGTTGCCCAAGCTGGTCTTAACTCCTGGACTAAAGCAATCCTCCCACCTGGGCCTCCTAAAGTGTTGGGATTTCAGGTGTGAGCCAGATAAATTGATTAATGGGTAGTGTGTACATTATTCATGTGATGGATACCCCAAAAGCTCTGACTTGACTGCTACACAAGCTATGCATGCAACAAAATTGCACATGTACCCCATGACTTTGTACAAACAAAAAGGAAACAATAAAAATCTATAATTCAGTGGTTCTAAGTACATCCACAATATTGTGCAACCATTACCACTATCTAGTTTTAGAAATTTTTTTATCACCCCAAAAGGAAAAAAAAATAATGAGAACAACTTTTCTTTAATTTTGTCTCATTTTTATCTTTATTTTTAAAGACTAGTCAAGTGCAATAGTGGGAAAGAAGGAAAGAGTGAAACAAGGAGTTCATCTGATCTATAACTGTCTGTGAACGATCGAGATAACTTGCTACCTTCAGACCTGCCAAAAGAGCAAGTTTTTATGTTTTTAATTCTTCAATTACTATTACAAGGTAACATCTTTAAAGGGAGACACACTTCAGAAAGAAGTTGTAGGTCCTAACTTTCCCTAAGATCATCCTGTTAGTAGCACCAAGTAGTAACTAATATAATCCTTCCTCACCCTAACATACATTTAGGATTTAAAAGAGTTCTTTTAAAAAAGAGGAGGTTACATAAGTAATGTAGTAACTTGTGAATACAAATAGTAATTTGTGAATAGCTTCCAAAAACTAAAAATATTATTTATATATATTTTTTCTGAGGCTTTTAAATTCCAAATGTGTCAACCTGATAACATAACCTCTCAAGGTACTTATATCTCCTGTCTAATGAGTTAAAGGCTTTCTAACTGTCAAAGAGGATAAAAGGTATTATGGCATCTTACTAGACCTCTCTGCTGCTCTTTATTTGCTTGACTATCCCAACTCTTCTTCATACTCTCTCCATACTATTTTCTCATGGATCTCCTACTTCTCTTTCCTTCTTTATTTGCATCTCTTTATTTACCTACCCATTAAATGTTAGTTATTTCCCAATGCTCTGTTCTCAGTCCTTTTATTTCATCATTCAACAGAAATCTACTCATTCCTATAGCTATATCTATATAATGTTTTATATATGTATGTATGTATCACATACAAACACATACCTATACATATTCACACTTTATAAACTGAGAACTCTCAAATGTCCCTCCCAAGTACCAAATAGATATTTCTATAACAGAATTCTAAATGTGCTCTTCTTCCAGTATTTCCTATCATCCTTAGTGCTGCCTGTGTACATTTGTTAAAATATAATTTTCTGCTTAAAATCTTCCAATATCTCCCCTGTTGTTTTCCAGATTATGTCTAAATTCTTTGGCAAGGCATTCAAGCCCCTTCATAATCTGACTTCCATTTTCCTTTCTAGTTTTACTCCTAATGACACTAGTCTCCTTCCTCTATCCAACCTATTACCAAATCAAACTCCTTGGGGAGTCCTGCCTCAATCATGTTTCTTCCATCCTTTACATATATTTCCATCTGCTCTTCATCTGTCTGAAATGTCTTCCTTGAGTTAATGAACCACTTCCTCTATGAAATCTTTCCCAACCTCCCCAGGCTTGTCTCCCCTCTCGCTCTTCTATAGAGTTTTAGACATGCCTCTCTTAAAGGAATTTATCTCATGTGTAATTATGCATCTCCCTACAAAACTATAATCTATTTTATCTTTCTGTCCCAGGACTTAATCCTATATTTAACGCATACCACAACTTTGTTAAATGTATTAATCCTTCCTCAAAAGTTTAGAGATTATAATTGCCAAATGGGAAAGAATCTTGCTCTTTATTACAAGTGACTAAGTAGTCTAAACATTAACAAATTTTTGGACTGATCTTTAGTAACTATAGACACTGGTTTTCAATCTAATGAAAACTTTTCTATACAAAATAGAAAATGTCAAGTAACTAAAGTAATACTGTCTGTGCCCAGATTAAATTTAGCTCGTGCAGAAACACACTGATTAGTATCTATGCAAATGAAAAAATATAAATCTTATTACCAATAAAGAATGCTGGGAAACAATAAATTCAGTTGAAAAACAGTTTTCATGCTAGCGAGGTAATCTATGAGAATATTTTATCAGCATAAGAGACATGATTACATGTTCAGGAAGAAAATGCCTACTACAAAAACATTTTAATTAGTGCTTTACTGTCCTAAATTCTTTTTTAAAATGACCAACTTTTCAGTAACTCTTTTTGAGTCCAAGTCAATCTGTTAGTAGCACCAAAAAGCAGATCTCAATTAAGCAGAGCAGCATTTGCACAGGATCACTCAGGCGGGAAAAATCCTGAAACACTTACCAGTTTAATAAACTGTACAGAGCAATGACAGCATCAAAAGGGAGGAAAAGCAAACTAGAAGTATAAGGTGACAAGTGAAAGGGGAAAAAAGCTGACAAAAAAATAGTCATTAGAAATTCAATTTTAAAAGAACAGAAAGATGATAAAAAGAAAAAATCAACATCAGGAGTAAACGTGACTATGGTAAATAAAGTTTACTTCTTTCTTTAAAAGCTTCAATAGAATAGTAATTTATATCTTAAAAGTATATTAAAAAACACTACAGAAAATGTAATTAATAATTCATAGAACTATGTTTCAAAATAAACAAAATGAAATAAACTCCTTACCTTGATTTCTCTCTGTTCAACAGATTTTTCCCATATTTGTTGATCATATGCTCCAATCTATGAAAAGAAGACACTACATTAAATGGTCATTGCTGGTACCCATCAAATAGGTATAACTCTGCTTGAAATACAAGCAACTCAGTATTCATTCAGCACAGATTAGATTTAGCCCTATCTCAGACTTCTCAGATCAGTATCATATTATTGCAGTGGTTCTCAAAGTATGATTTCAGGACCAGTAGTACTAGCGTCACCTTGGAATTTGTTAGAAATGCAAACTCTCAGGCCCCACTCCAGAGTTACAGAATCAGAAATACAAGAGTGAGGCCCCAAAACCTATGTTTTAAAAATCCCTCTTGAACAGAGAGGGGAACAACAGACACTAGGGCCTACTTGAGGGAGGAGGTTCAAAGGAGGGAGAGGTTCAGAAAAAAAACAAAAAACTATCAGGTACTATGCTTAGTACCCAGGTGATGAAATAACCTATACACCAAACCCCCAGGTCATGAGTTTACCTGTATAACAAACCTGGACATGTATCCCTGAACCTAAAATAAAAATTAAAAAACTTTTAAAAATCCCTCTTGATGATTCTGATGTTGAAAACCACTGCCCTAGGGTATCCTTAATTGTAAATAAACACAATTGCTACAGCTCTGTTATATTTGGGGAAAAACTTCCAAGTGACAAATTCTTTATGGCATTATTTTTAAAGAAGAAAAGTACTAATATACTATACAATTAAAAATTTATAAACATGCAGACTGCAATTACCACTTAAAGTTTAAATTGGAAAACAAAGTTGTGAAATGATTGAAGACACAGGAAAATAATTATGAAGCAGAATTTCTTACAGCTTCTATTTTTATTATTCTTAGATGCTGGAAAGTTCTCTGAACTATACCTTCACCAGGGCAGGATGAACAAATCATTCTTTATTGTTCCCACCCAAATTATTTGCTATTAGCTCCTGCTGTCTCCAGTTTCCACTTAATTCCCCATATCCAAAAGGACACTGAAATGGGTCAACACCATATAATTGTGACTAGGAATTTTCATTATTTGCATTAATTTAAAATTAGAATCCTAAGAAATTAAAAATATTTCAGATAACTACACTTAAGAGACTAGAGACAGAAAATGACCAGAGATAGGCAATGATATTATAAGAAAATACAGGAGGAAAGAGTATTTTCTGACTCACAACATAATTTACCCTAAAGTCCTTCAATCTACACATTATTTTTTATATCTCAATTTCAAGAACTGAGAAACTGAGAATACCAAAATGGGTTAAAAGTAGACACAAAGGAGGTAGAATAAAATAACTTAAGTGACTTGATAAGAACCTTTAATGTCTGTTATTCTTTTTTTTTTTTTTTTTTTTTTGAGATAGAGTCTCGCTCTGTTGCCCAGGCTGGAGTACAGTGGTGCAATCTCGGCTCACTGCAACCTCCACCTCCTGGGTTCAAGTGATTCTTCTGCCTAAGCCTCCTGAGCAGCTGGGGCTACAGGCGCGTGCCACCACGCCTGGTTAACACGCCTGGCTAATTTTTTGTATTTTTAGTACAGATGGTGTTTCACCACATTAGCCAGGATGGTCTCGATCTCCTGACCTCATGATCCACCCACCTCAGCCTCCCATAGTGCTGGGATTACAGGCGTGAGCCAACGCACCCGGCTATTCTCTCTTATACATTATCTTGCTCGTATTAATTCTTCTGGTCCTGTAAATCCTATTCTCTTTTTCACCACTTTCCTATGACTCTTTTATTTTAAAAATCATATTATGGCTGAGTGCAGAGTGGCTCTTGCCTGCAATCTCAGTACTTTGGGAGGCTGAGGTGGGAGAATCGCTTGAGCCCAGGAGTTTGAGACCAATCTTGGCAATGTAGTGAGACCTGTCTCTACAAAAAATTAAAAAATTAGCTAGGTGTGGTGGCACATGCTTGTAGTCCTAGCTACTCAGGGGACTGAGGTGGGAGGATTGCATGAGCCTGGGAGGTTGAGGCTGCAGTGAGCCATGATCATGCCACTGCACTCCAGCCAGGGCAGCAGAGTATTCTGCCTCAAACAAAAAACAAACAACCACAACAACAAAAAACCATATTATACCCCCAAAATTAAAATATTGTAACACCTAGACCAAGCTACCTAGACCAAACAACATACTTTTATATGTAACTAAAACTGCCATGAGTCTCTATGAAGCAGGATTAAGAAACTCTAGGTAAACAACAACCAACTGGTTAGTCCTAATGGTAGAGGTGACCTGCGGTGACTAGTTGCCCCTCATCCTCTTAAATTCTAAATTCAATCAACCAGTCATCTTCCTTAAAATCAGAAAAGGTAAGTATGGGAACATAGATTCCACATGAATAATTCTGCTCTAATAGAATAATTCAGAATAACTGGGCTTAAATGCAAATAAAAATTTATTTTTTAGGCCAGGTGCAGTAATTTATTTTTTTAGGCTGGGTATGGTGGCTCATGCCTGTAATCCTAGCACTTTGGGAGGCCAAGGCAGGCAAAT
This sequence comes from Pan troglodytes, assembly GCF_028858775.2. NCBI lineage: Eukaryota > Metazoa > Chordata > Mammalia > Primates > Hominidae > Pan > Pan troglodytes. The sequence continues at coordinate 87,254,251 of NC_072404.2, read as the reverse complement.
TGCTTGAGCCCAGGAGTTTGAGACAAGCCTGAACAACATGGCAAAACCCTGTCTCTTCAAAAAACACAATAAATTAGCTGGGCATGGTAGTGTGCCCTTGTAGTCCCAGCTACTCAGGAGGCTGAGGTGGGAGGATCACTGGAGCCCAGGAGGTCAAGGCTGCAGTGGGCCATGATCATGCCACTGTACTCTGCCTGGGTGACAGAGTGAGATGCTGTCTCAAAAAAAAAAAAAAAAAAAAAAAAAAAAGGCCGGGTGCGGTGGCTCACGCCTGTAATCCCAGCACTTTGGGAGGCCAAGGCAGGCAGATCACAAGGTCAGGAGATCGAGACCATCCTAGCTAACACAGTGAAACCCCGTCTCTACTAAAAATACAAAAAATTAGCCGGGCGTGGTGGCGGGCACCTGTAGTCCCAGTTACTTGGGAGGCTGAGGCAGGAGAATGGCGTGAACCCGGGAGGCGGAGCTTGCAGTGAGCCGAGATTGCGCCACTGCACTCCAGCCTGGGCGACAGAGCAAGACTCCATCTCAAAAAAAAAAAAAAAAAAAAAAAAAAAGTGTAACTATTTCAATGCACCACATACTTTTTAGTAAAATAATAATTAAAACTAATAAAGAATAGGCACCAATATGTTTTAATAACTATTTTGGCAGTATTTTGTTTTCATACACAAAAGGGTGCCTAACTTGTCTACAAAGTAACTATTTTTATTTCTAGGCGACTCAAGAAAGTGAATGTGTAGATACATGTCCTATAATCCTAAAATCAGGAAAAATAAAATAATCCTATTCGATAGACCAAATCAGAAATGGATGTCAATCCCTGGCATAACTAGGTTCAGTGCAACTCCAGCATGGTATTTAATAGGCCCGAGGTTAGAAAGGTACAGAAAGCCTAAGAAACTCCACAGTGCCAGCACTTTGGGAGGCCGAGGCGGGCGGATCACGAGGTCAGGAGATCGAGACCATACTGGCTAACACGGTGAAACCCCGTCTCTACTAAAAATACAAAAAATTAGCCGGGCGTGGTAGCGGGCGCCTGTAGTCCCAGCTACTCGGGAGGCTGAGGCAGGAGAATGGCGTGAACCCGGGAGGCGGAGCTTGCAGTGAGCCGAGATCGCACCACTGCACTCCAGCTTGGGCGAGAGAGCGAGACTCCGTCTCAAAAAGAAAAAAAAAAAAAAAAAAGAAACTCCACAGTGAAGCAGTAGGTAAAAGTGGAAATGCTTCTTGAAAGCTGACATATTTCACTGTAAATAGCAGAATGCAATCCTAAAGGTGGGTGGATAGACATTCCTATTAAAAAAGCCACAGGATAAAATGGTTTGTTTTACTGGAAAGACACATTTATTCAAAGATTTGATAGGTGAGAGGAAGGGCAACTTTTACTGTTAATAGAATGTCTCATGGTGGTGGGGGAGGGGGGCGTCTTAATTTTTTTAAACTAGATAAATTTCATTTTCAATTACAGCAATTAAATGTCTGTAAGTGCAGGAATCAGTTCTCCTTTGCAGCAGACTTCTTCTGTTTTGGAAATACTACCAGATAGGCCAGGCATGGTGGCTCACGCCTCTAATCTCAGCACTTTGGGAGGCCGAGGCAGGCGGATCATGAAGTCAGGAGATGGAGACCATCCTGGCCAACACAGTGAAACCCTGTCTCTACTAAAACACATACACACACACAAAATTAGCCAGGCGTAGTCGTGCAGACCTGTAGTCCCCACTACTCAGGAGGCTGAGGCAGGGGAATTGCTTGAACCTAGAAGGTGGAGGTTGCAGTGAGCCGAGATCACACCACTGCACTCCAGCCTAGTGACAGAGCAAGACTCCGTCTCAAAAAAAAAAAAAAAAAAAAGGAAAAAAAAAAAAAAAAAAAAAAAAGAAAATACTACCAGAATGAACATTTTAGTTACTTAAGCAAACAGACTACTTTTTTGGAGAAAACTGTGAGGACGCTGGTTAACCTAAATGCAGGTGTCTCAGAAGGAGATGTTCAGGGTTTTGCTTAATAATGTGTATGCCTTTAACAAATTACCCTTACATATGAATTCAGACTGAATTATCTCTGAAATTGTTTGTTTCTTGGGATATGTGTGTAGTACACCAGTGGCCTCATGAAATCAGAGTGGTAGCCAGATCCTAGAAGTGAGAGTGAAGGGATTCTAAAGATCTCTTCCAGCCTTTAGTCTCACTTTATTCCCAGCTGGCAAGACAGTAGATCAGACCCCCTGTGGCTGGAGTCAAGCTCTTCCCTAAATGAAACATAATTCTACTGTCAATCATTATAGGGCAAGAAAAGAAGTGACACTTAGGACTAGGAAAGAGAATAACCATCTTCTCAAGACTTAGGGTCATGGATCAAGAATAATTTGCAGAGCTGTGCTACCAAAGTTAAAAAATAACGGGACAGGTTTTCCAACTATTTTACCTCTAACACACAAATATACCCAAACCATTTCCAACATTTATATTTTACCCCTAACAGATATTTCCATTAACACACATTTCCATTTTACCTCTAAACGCGAATAATGCACTTTCCCCTTCTGCTTTATATTATTGTTACTGTATCCCTCTTATTTTTTTTTTTAATTTTTTGAGACAGGGTCTCAGTCTGTTGCTCAGAGAGACTTGGCAGACTTGATTGAGTCACATAAGTTTGACAGGTGGTTTTTAACAAATTTCTTCTACATAAAATTAAATCGCAAGGCCAAGTTCAATTATAGTTCTCTGTGAAAGAAAATTCAGGAAGAAAATAACTACTTTTTTTAAAATGTCATACAAAAGATTAAAAGAAGATCAGTGGTAACATTTGTCTAATGGTATAGTGATTTTAATAAGATGGTATGTCTTCAATTGAGAAATAAATACTATGTAATATTTTGACTACTTCGAAATTTTTGATACCTCCTAACTGTTCTTTTTCTCCTCCCTCCCCCAATGCCTCCAGTGTTTGTGTGTTTAGAAAAGGGCCTATTCAACATAATCCATAGGTTCACAGAAAAGAGGTTTCTGTAAAAGTACCTAACATTCTAGGCCGGGCGCAGTGGCTCATGCCCGTAATCCCAGCACTTTGGGATGCAGAGGTGGGTGGATCACTTGAGGTCAGACCGTTCAGACCAGCCTGGCCAACATGGTGAAACCCCGTCTCTACTAAAAATACAAAAAATTAGCTGGGCGTGGTGGCGCACGCCTGTAATCCCAGCTACTTGGGAGGCTGAGGCAGGAGAATCACTTGAACCCGGGAGGAGGAAGTTGCGGTAAGCCAAGATGCACCATTGCACTCCAGCCTGGGTGACAAGAGTGAAACTCCGTCTCAAAAAAAAAAAGTACCTAACATTTTGAAAGGATATATACTCAAATAATGTTTTGTTGATAGATACACTGAGAGAGATATACCAAGGTAATTAACATGCAAGTAATGGTATAGATATCCAACCATATTCTTCATAAGTAATGATCTGTTTCAAGGAGGGAAAAACATTGTTCCATCATGCAAGAGGAGACTCTGAAATCCTGATTTATATTCTGTAGCCAATAGTTTTGTATATTGTGAGAATGTGAAGTCCTTTCTCTGGTGCTTGGCTATGGTAAGCAACTTTATCAAGGTTCTTGTTATTACTCCCAGAGACGCCCTGAATAGCTTAAGCCTCTGGTGCACTCATTCCCAGAGCTGACCTACAGTCAGCTTTTCCATTCCTGGTCCCAGATGACCAAGCACTTTGTCATCTACAAACTCATCCTGTATCTTTGGTAACATGTCTGGCAATCCTATACCAATGCCTTAGAATAACTCCTTCTTCTTAATGACAGCAAGGTCAATTAAAGATTTTCTTCCCACAAGCTTTAATTCCTAATTACTGTGACCATCACCATTCCTGGAAGAATGTCTAGCCAGTTACTACTTCCCTGAGAAGACTGAAGTCTTAAGATACAAACATCATTTTCTGTCATCTCCACTTCTAGTATGTTTTCTCATCTAAAGTTTGAGCCATTACAGAGGTCAAAACTGATTTTAAAAAAAAAAACAATAATTATGGAACAGCATCCTGAAAGCAGTAAGAAGGGTAAGAGTCAAAAGGAAAAAAAAAAAGAAATTGAGATACTGGAATTTAGTAATATCAAACAGGTGAAAATTCAACTAAATGAATATTCTTTAGATGCTTTCTGATCTACTGAAGACTGTTCTAACAGGAAAATTTCTAACAGGAAAATGAACACTTTATACATGCTGTAAAAACTGAAATTAACATAGCTAATATGCTATATTAAATATATGTAAATATATACACCAGATATTTAGAAGGATACATGAAAATCATTAATAATGATTACCTCTGAGAAGTACCAAAGACAACAGCACTTTTCCTTTCTGCCTTATATTCATTGTTACTGTATCACTTTTTTTTTTTTTAAAGACAGGGTCTCACTCTGTCACCCAGACTGGAGTGTAGTAGCATGATCTTGGCTCACTGCAACCTTGATCTCCCAGGCTCAATCAATCCTCCCGCCTCAGCCTCCTGAGCACCTGGGACCACAGGTGCGCCCCCACCTTGCTCAGCTAATTTTTTATGTCTTGTAGAGGTGACGGCTCCTTATGTTGCTCCCTATGTGGCCTTGAACTCTTGGGCTCAAGCAATCCACCCACCTCAGCCTCCCAAAGTGCTGGGATTACGGGTGTGAGCCACTGCGCCCAGCCACTGTATCACTTCCTCCCCTGCCCCTCTCCACAATGGAGATGTACTACTTTTATAAACCAGGATTCGAACCCAGGTCTATTGGATTCCAAAGTAATTTGAACTAGCTATCTTAGAAACTAATATATTCCATAGTAACTAGTAAAGTTACTATCACTGAATAGGAACTTTATAGAGAATTATGTACCTCCTCCTACCATTACTCTAATTTTATATGTTTCTATACACTGAGACAAACAAAATGGGAAACGGGAAGAAAAGGGAAAGGGGGAAATGGAGGAAGGGAAAACTGGGAAGGAAAGAAAAGCGTAAAGAAACGGGAGGATTGGTAGGTAGAGAAAAAGACTGCCTTTGTCTAGGTATCTGCCAAGGTCAGCTCTGGCTCCTATGAAACAACTTTCTTATGAATATGATGGTATCAAAAATACAAATGTTAAAACCTAGATAATTAGATGGTGAAATGAGAAACGTATCACTTAGGAATTTTAGAAAAGAAGTATCTTTGAAAAACAATTTGAAAAGCTACTCTTAGGCTATCTAATTACCCCTAGGTTATCACATTCAGAACAGCAGTGGCTCAGGTATCAAGAGGCCAAAGAGAAGGTGTCTTGCTTCAAAAAGGTAGTTATCAATAGTTTAATTAGACTGAGTGCTTAGATAAAAGATTAAGAATTCTCAAATAAAAATAAGCAAGGCAAAAAGAGACCCAGATTTGCAAACATATTTAAAGCACCTAGTTTCCTTAACTAATGAACAGATACATCATAATACTGTATGTCAAAGCCCTAATTTTTCCTACCACCATGTTTAGTTTCTTTTCTCTGAATCTCATTTAAGAAACTCTGAAAAGCAAGCTATTAATTCTCACAAACACTAAATGCCATACAAAAAGAAAACACAGAGCCCAAATTTATTCCTAGATGAACCCCATGCAACAAACATCAGAGGCCAATCATGTGCCAGGATAAATGCTGTCTAATTTTGTCAGCAAGAGTATCTGTTAAAAGTATAACAATAAGGCTGGGCACAGTGGCTCACATCTGTAATCCTAGCACTTTGGGAGGCCGAGGCAGGCAGATCACCTGAGGTCAGGAGCTCCAGACTAGCCTGGTCAACATGGTGAAACCCTATCTCTACTAAAAATACAAAAAATAGCTGGGTGTGGTGGTGGGCGCCTGTAGTTCCAGCTACTCAGGAGGCTGAGGCAGGAGAATCACTTGAACCTGGGAGGCGGAGGTTGCAGTGAGCCGAGATCCCACCACTGCACTCTAGCCTGGGTGACAGAGCAAGACTCCATGTCAAAAAAAAAAGTATAACAATAATACCCTCAAGGCAAGAGATTACAGAATGTCTTGAGATAGGGCTGGGCTTGGTGGCTCATGCCTATAATATAAGCACCTTGCAAGGCAAGGCCAAGGCAGGAGGATCACTTGAGACCAGGAGTTCAAGACTGGCCTGGACAACACAGTGAGACCCTCATCTCTATTTAAAAAAATTAAAAATCAGCCAGGTACAGCAGCATGTGTCTGTAGTCCTAGCTACTTGGGAGGCTGAGGGGCAAGGATTTATTGAGCCCAGGAGTTCGAGGCTACGGTAAGCTATGATTGCACCATTGCACTCCAGCCTAGGTAACAACAACAACAAAATCTCGAGATAACCTCTTTAAAACAAAAAAAAATTTAAAAAAAGGAGATGCACAAGCCCTTGGTGACTCTTTCCATCTCTAAATTGATATTCTAAAAACATTACTTTTTTTGGTATATGCATCATCAATCATAAGATGCTAATAGGCAAAGTTTATGTTGCTTTTATACCTAATGCAAACATCCCATATTTTATTTATTTATTTATTTATTTTGAGACGAAGTCTCGCTTTGTCACCCAGGCTGGAGTGCAGTGGCACGATCTTGGCTCACTGCAATCTCTGCCTCCCAGGTTCAAGCGATTCTCCTGCCTCAGCCTCCCGAGTAACTGGGACTACAGGTGCCCACCACCACTTCCGGCTAATTTTTTAACATTTTTGGTAAAGACGGGGTTTGACCATATTGGTCAGGCTGGTCTCGAACTCCTGACCTCAAGTGATCCGCCTGCCTCGGCCTACCAGAGTGCTGAAATTACAGGGGTAAGCCACTGCGCCCAGCCCAACATTCCATATTTTAATAGTGATTTAATAGCTGTACAACCAAAGGTAATTTTTTGAGTCTTTTTATAAAAATAAATGTTATCAGTCAGAAAATACACTTTGTCAACTCAGGAATGGAAAATCAAATACCATAAGTTCTCACTTATAAGTGGGAGCTAAGCTATGGGTAGTACACAAAGGCATAGAGAGTGATATAATGGACTATGGAGACTCAGAAGGGGTAGGGTGGGAAGGGGAGATGAGGGATAAAAAAACTACATACTGGGTACAAGGTACACTACTCAGGTAACAGGTACAATGAAATCTCAGACTTCATCACTATATAATTCATCATGTAACCAAAAACCACTTGTGCCCCAAAAGCTACTGAAAATTTTCTTTTTTAATTTTAAAAAGACAAATTCTCAGAGAAAACAAGGAAAAGAAAATACACTTTGTCATATTTGGAGTGTTGGATTTTAACACTTTGTTTTCCCCAGCTTTTAATATTTGCTGATACAAATGGAAAAGACCCTGGACTGTTTAAGATACCTGGATTTTTATCCTACCTCCACCATAACTAGAGCCTCATGGACATGGACAAGGTACTTGACCTCTCAACCTCCGTATAATGGGGACAATAAAACACATTTCACAGAACTGAAATGTAAAAAGATAGTCTTGTATATAGTTGGTGCACTGTAAAAATATTAGTTCTTTTCTTTCTTGGCAAATCTTAATCTCTCTAGGCTTCAATTATTTCACTTTTAAATTGCTAAAGCTGAACAATATTTAATTATGACAATATTTATGCTCACTAATGATTTGGATGGCTACAGAGAGACAAAAGATTCAATACTATAACATCAGATAGAAGCAATAAGAGTAGTTAGAAAGGTGTGGGGAGAAGGTACAAAGAAGAAAGCCAAAACGGGTGTGCAGATAAAACTCTTTTTCCTAATTAATTGACAGTGTAATATTTTTGTTAACTGCTTACAGTTTATAGATAAAATGGAGCTGCTAATAAAATCATTTTGTTGACAGGATCACATTTGCCAAGATACAATATACTAATAAAAGCTAAAAATATATGGTTTGCATTGCCATAATTATCTACCTATAAATTTGGTAAAAAAGAGAAAACCGAGAGGGCTAAGTGATATAACAAAGTTAAGTTACTGAACAAAATAGTGGATGTGAGAATAAAACACTAATCACCAATGAAAGAAAATTATATCTATAATCCCCAAAATTATGTGGTCATGATGAACATTTGACAATTATTCTCAGTACTTCTGTTCATATTGCAAAAAATAAGAGACATCTGGGCCACTTCAAATCATTAGAATGATGAATAACCTTCAGACAAATCTCATCCAGAAATAGTGGAAACTAATTATTTTGACATTCTTTAAGACTTCTAATTCAAAAGTAAAGTTCTCAATCCTCTGGATATCAAATAGGTTTTCACTGATTTTGCTACTATTACTTCTTCTCGAACTACTACTTCTCGAACAAATTTGTCTCTTGGACCACCTAGAAATATCTCTGAATCCTGAAACTGCTCCTAATAGGACTTATTTCTAACCTACTACTCAATTTATGTGCTACCCCATTCTTTTTTTGTTTTTACAACATCCTATTTTAATCTACATATTGTTTAATGTTTCTAGTTGTCCATTACACACATGTGCACTGGACAATTACACACACAGGCACACACACCTCTAAAGAAGTTTGTATAAGTCAGATACTCAGGTGACTTTAATGATGAGGATCAAATGAGGAAGATGAATCATTTAATTACACAATATAAACTATGATGATAATGTCACACAGAAAGCTGTGGTCCGAGAAAATGTCCAAAGCTAGCAACTCTTTCAAATGCATAACAACTACCAAATTATTTTACCAAATCTCTAACTTTTCTGAATCAATCTTTTTTTAAAACTCTAAAAACATAATGAAAGGCCAAACCATAGAAGACCTTTAACCCAATCATTAAAAATACTGCCCTACAATTCTAGTGTTATTTCGGGAAGACCTTAAATGGGTAAGTATTCAAATTTAAGATATCCTAATTGGGAAAAGAAGTCTAAACCATGGAATAAATATTATTGACTATAAGCAAAGAGTTTGCTTTGCAACCACTTGCAAATCTCTTTGCTTTAACCAATCATTTATTTATTTTTCTATAAATCATTATCGGAATATAATAAAAAAGTGTTACTAAAAAAAGTAAAGCTACTTGAGTAGAAGGCAAATTTTAAAAGAAATAAATTTTTTTTTTTTAAGATTTGAAATCTTTTGGTTGGGGGACAATGTGACTTTTCAAGGAAGAAAACAGATTTCTAGAATTCGGTCAATTTATATATCTAGCTAGCCATTTGGATCAAAACACCAAACACATTCTCATCTGCAGATACTAAAAGCTAGCTAGTTATCAAAGATTCCATTCATTATGAGTAATAAAAGCTAAAGCTACTTAAAATATTCCCAACATCATCTAAAATGACACAATTCTCTGCATGAATCCCCAAAAAAGGATACTACAGACCACATACCTATCATCAAATCACGAATCCTGATCAAGCTCCTATTGCCAAGGAAAGCCAGTTAATGACATAGTAAAACACTGACTCAAGTTTAGAAAAAAGTCTTGAAGGTATTTTTTATTTCAATGAAGAGAAGTGATTATGGTAGAATCTGCCTCTCAGAAGTTATAAATCCAAAGAAAAAATATTCAAAGAGTCATAATTCAAAGCAGAATCAAGTAAGTACTGTTGCATACCGCTGAAAGATGGTCTGAAAGGACCAATGTTTGTAAGATAAAATGTACAAGAGTAGGAAACTCACTGGATATGGATGCATGAGAAAGAAATAAAGATGACAGTTTCTGGCTTAAGTACCTGGGATTGCACTGCTACTATGAACCATGACATCCTGGAATAAAAGCAGGTTTGAAAAAAGGCCATTTGGCTGGGTGCAGTGGCTCACATCTATAATCCCAGCACTTTGGGAGGCCGAGGTGAGCAGATTATTTGAGTCTAGGAGTTCAAGACCAACGTGGGCAACATGGCGAAAGCCTATCTTTACAAAAAAAGAAAAAAGAAGTAAAAAAAAAAAAAAACCAGCCATTGGAGCCATAAGACAGCCAAGAACTATGGCTAGAGATCAGGAGAGTTGGGAAGGTACAAAATCTGGACCTCAGCAGCATAAACTGGGTGTTTGGATGTTATGTGGTCAATTTAATCACCTAAGGAAATTGAATATATTAAGGAGACCAAGAACAAAATATTAAGAAGGATAAACATATATATGGAGGGGAGAAGAATCAAAAGCAGGTAATAAGACTTACAAAAATTGGATAGGTAGGAAGACAACTGGGACAATATACTAATTAAGGCTAAACAAGGAAAGAGTTTCAAGAAAAGGTAAAGCAAGAAGAGTTAAAAATACTGAAATATTTTGAAGTGGTTATGGCAGTTAAATACATTAATGTCAATGACCTTAATCTCGTTTAAACAGGAGGCAGTCATTAGATGAGATTTGGAAGCTGGGGAGTTTGGGGAATGGGGACAATAAAAAAGGTAAAAAAACAACCACTTGGAGAGACAGAATATATTGTCCACTAGAGAGAGTGATTGGAGGGATACCAGATAGAGCATAAGCAGCTGAGTTGGTATTAGAAGCAGTCAAGTAGGTTATGTTTGTATTTTTCCTTTTACCACCAAGGTTCAAAAGTCCAGGATCAGGAGCGGAATTTAAATATCCACACATACTCTACCACCAAACACCTACAAGTATGCCAGGCATGACACTATGCACTTGCAAGTTTCCTCATTTAATCTTTATAGTTTCCTTTCTCTTTTCCCTCTGCTTCTCCTGAACAATTCAGCACTGAAGCCATTAGATGGGGCAGAACCATGGGGGCCTAAAGCACGGTGCCAGAGCTACAGCGGAGAGAGCCTGATGCACGTGTATAGCCAGGCATGGGGTATCAATCCAAGCGGGATGTGAAGGAGGACGTTGTGGGGGTGAGGAGAGTCAGAGCCTAAGCAGGGCGAGAAGGATGACCACATGTGGGGGTGACCAAGCACAGGGTACAGAAACTCAAGCAGGGTAAGGAGGGCATCCACTTGTAAGACATCTTGGTGTGAGGTGTTGGAGCCCAAGAAAGACAAAGAAGGTCTAGAATAAAGATCTTGAGAGAGATGAACAGGGTATCTACATACAGGATGGGATGGCAGCTAAGATGGGAGAATGATTTTATATGTGGGGACTGATGTCTTAAAAGCCTGAAAATGTTCCTATTTACTGAGTTACTGAGAAATCTCTACCTCTAGAAAGCTCATAAACAAATAAAAGATTAGTTTGACAACTTAATGAATGCTATTTGTAAACAGGGGAATGGCTTAATAAATACATTATGGCATACTCAGAGAATAAAATGTTATGGTCATAAAATTATGTTTTTAAAATTTAGTAATGTGAGAACATACTTTTGGTTATGTTACATGAAAACAGGAAAATAAAAAATACGATGCTAATGTTGGGGAAAAGTCTCAATGTCAACAGTAGAGCAACTGTGTGATTCTAACTTTCATTATACTTAACCTGCATTTTCCACTTTTCCTATGATAAATATGTATCGCTTTAACATTTATAATAAAAACCAATATTTTACAAATCAAGAGGAAAAGGGAGCTAATACCCTCAACTAACAATCAAGTGTTAGGTGTTAGGCTAGATGCTTTTGTATACATTTCTCATGGAAAAGTACTGTGAGTAGAAGAGGGCAAGTTATTAAGAAAGCAACTGCCACTGCTCAAAATCAATTTATGAAAATAAATTTGGCTTTTCCTATAAGATACATAAGAGAAACTTTCAGCTAAAGAGATATTTTAACAACAAAACCATAAGAAATTTTAGTAGTATAAAAAGGCAGATAGATGATAGATAATTGACTATGTCAATTATCCATCCATTCTTGGACATCAGGAAAAAAAATGAGTTAAAGAGCCAAAATGCTAAAATATGCCAATTACCCAGGAAAACAAAAACATTCCATCTTTGTGGCAGAAGAGTAACTTAAATTGCATTAGGTGGTTGTGGAAATAATTCAACTGGTTCATACAGGAAAGGGAGGGAATGGAAGAAAGGGGGCCCGGCAAACAGCTTTGTGGTAGAGCTGGGAGAATTCCAACTTCTGGAAGAAGCCAAGGAGAGAAGGCCATCACAAGTTCTTTAGGCCTCTGCAGCCATGAGGGGTTGGCCATATGAGAAGCAGCAGCAGCCATGGACCATCTCATCTGACTCCTCCCCAACTACGGTCCTTCAGTCCTCAAAAAATATTAAAAAGATTAGCCCTCAATGCTAGTAACACTATGATTACGGCAGAATCTGCCTCTAAGAAGTTATAAATACAAAGAAAAAATATTCAAAAAGTCAAATTCAAAGCTGAATCAAGTTAAGTACTATTGCATACCACTAAGAGATGGTCTGAAAGGACCAATGTCTGTAAGATAAAATGTACAGGAATAGGAAACTCACTGGATATGGTTGCATAAGAAATAAAGATGACAGTTTCTGGCTTAAGTACCTGGGACTGCACTGCTACTACTAACCACGGCATCACAGAATAAAAGCAGGTTTGAAAAAAGGCCATTTGGCCAGGTGAACTAGATAACATCCACCTACCTAGTTAGATCTAGATAGATCTATCTAGATACAGTGTCACTTCAGCGGTCCCTCAATAACCCTCAAATGCCAAGCCACCCTTTTTAATACTTAAAGAAATAAATCTTTAATTTAGAGATTAAAAATACACATCTAGTTGATTCAATACCCATCTCTCATTTATACTTACGTAAAATCAGTAAATCAGTCACTGAAACTGCTTTGCAAAATTATGACAGTAGGAGAAATCTGACATAGCTGACTCCATCTTGCTTCTAACCTCCAAGCTGTGCTTGTTCATTCCTGGGAGTAGCCAAGCTAACTTTGGAAGGAATTTAGTTTATAGTTTAAAGGAAGGATGATAACAGCCCTTCCCAAAACTACAGCCTCCTTTGAAACCACCTTTGTAAAACTAACAAATTAGCCACGAGACTAGAAATTATGGCTCAGGAGTCATGTAGCCAGAGGTCACAAGACTCATAACCTCCCCAGTTGCTCCTACAGATAACATCACTATTGTAAAACTAAAATTGGTGTTTGAGGTATTTTTCGGACCCTGCATTCTAATGGACAAGCTGGCGCCACCTAGACCCATAAAATGGCTCAACTGGTCTTGTAATCCCACCCAGGGACTGACAGTGCAAGAAGACAGCTTTAACACCCTATGATTTCATCCCTGATCCAACCAATCAGCATTTCCTATTCCCTAGCCCACTGCTTGCCAAATTATCCTAAAACAAAACAAAACAAAAACAAAACAAAACAAAACCCAGTCTCCAAAATTTCATAGACCAATTTGAATAATAATAACCTCTCTTGTTCTGTTTGCCTGGCCCTGCGATTTTTCAACTCTCTGCTGCAAAAACCTGCTGCTCTCAGTGCATTGGTTTTTCTGGGCAGTAGGCAAGATGAATTAATTGGGCAACTACATCACTAAGCATAAAGTACTGAAGTCTTGCTATACTCTGAGAGGGACTATCAACCTCCACATCTGTGTTATTTGATCCTGCACATCCCCTTCCCCCAACAGTGATTCAAAGCCAGACACACAACTCAAGTGGAGCCAGACTTTCCATTCTAGACATCACATGAATAGGAGAAACAGAGACAGACGGCTAAGACAGAGGAATAAAATTAACATTAACTACAGATCCTAAGAGAGAAGTTTCTAGAAATTCTGATGCTAAGGGGCCCTACACAGCCTTGGTTTCCTTTCCTTCCCATGTCTTAGCTGGCTGATGTTGGCACAGTTTACGCATGTGGTGAAAAGTAGAAGCAGAACACCATGGTGTTTTTTCCTGGCCCAAGTTTAATGAGAACATTGCTGTTAATGCATGCAAACCAATACCATTCTGCATAATTTATGAAGACTGTTTATTTTCCAACTTGCTGGTACATGGCAGTATGTTCTGAGTGGATTTATTTATCAAGCTACTATGTGATTAATAACCTTTCCCAAAAAGTCATTGTAGCAAAGATAATTTAACTTCTGCTTTTCTACTTAACCTAACCTTGGATGATGAACTGTGAAGACCCTGCTAGTGAGGAAAGAAAAGATCATTATTGGCCAGGCGTGGTGGCTCACGCCTGTAATCCCAGGACTTTGGGAGGCCGAGAGCGGGGATCATGAGGTCAGGAGTTCGAGACCAGCCTGACCAACACAGTGAAACCCTGTCTCTACTGAAAATACAAAAATTAGCCGGGCATGGTGGCACGTGCAGCAACTCAGGAGGCTGAAGCAGGAGAATTGCTTGAACCCAGGAGGTGGAGGTTGCAGTGAGCCAAGATTGTGCCACTGCACTCCAGCCTGGGTGACAGAGCGAAACTCTGTCTCAAAAAAAAAAAAAAAAGAGAGAGAGAAAAGATCATTACTGACTTCCATTAATCATGGGAAAATAATTCAAATATATCTTATTTAAATCAAACAGAGGGTGAAAATACTTTAAGGGTAAATACCCAAGTTCTATTTAACAAACCTATAATTCCCAAGTGTTAAAGCTTTTAGAGCCAAACCCATAAAATTTAACATTACTCAATTCAAAATTATTTGGAATTTTTGATAAGTGTTATCTGAATTATTATAGAGTAGAAATCATTGAAAATTATTTAAAACACACTCTTAAATTATGCAGTGGTGCAATCACAGTGATCCTCCCATCTCAGCCTCCTGAGTAGCTGCAACTGCAGGTGTGTACCACCATGCCTGGATAATTTATTTTATTTATTTTGTAGAGACAGGATCTCACTTTGTTGCCCAGGCTGGTCTTGAACTCCTGGGCGCAAGTGATCCTTCCTCTTTGCCCTCCCAAAGTGCTGCGATTACAGATGTAAGCCACCAAGCCCAGCTGACTTCTTTAGCTTCTAAATCAAAGAAACACAGTGAAAGATGGGATATAAACATTATCTTCATTTTACCACTAATAAAAGTGTTGCTCATATTTTATATATCAAACTTAAAAGAGAAAAAAACTTCAAAAGACATGAACTTCATCTTCCCACCTAATCTAAGACATTAATCAACACTGGTCATAATTCTTTTGGCCACAGACGCATTTATAAAAATTGAATTTACTCAGTTAAATAACACTGACCAAAATCGACCTAGTCAGTAAATGTACAAGACTTCTAATAGACTAAAAACACTTAAAAAGTGATAGTTGTATTAATAATCAGTAACTGCTGCTACCATTTATTAAGCATTTGCTGGTCCTTGATGGCAGTCCAGGCAGGGAATGAGACACAGATGACAAATTTAATGCCATTTCTCTCAACCACCTAAGAACCCAAAGTCAGGTAAGAAAAAAGTAAAAGAAATAGGCTAGATTTGGTTGTAAAGTGGGGAGTGGAATCACTGTTAAGTAAAGAGTGCAGATACTATGGCCCAGACCAACTAGATTTGAATTCTAGCTCAGGCACACAGGCACTGTGTGACCTTAAGAAAACTACTAGACTTCTCTAAACCGTAGTTGCCTCAGTTATAAAATCAGGATAATAGCAGTAATATATATTTAATAGGTTTTTTGTGATGATGAAATGTATGTAAAGTACTTTCAGACATTGTGTGGCACACATGAAGTGTTCAATAAATATTACCTGTTATTGGCCAAGCACGGTTTCTCACGCCTGTAATCCCAGCACTTTGGGAGACCGAGGCAGGCAGATCACGAGGTCAGGAGATCAAGACCATCCTGGCTAACGCGCTGAAACCCCGTCTCTACTAAAAATACAAAAAATTAGCCAGGCGTGGTGGCAGGCGCCTGTAGTCCCAGCTACTCGGGAGGCTGAGGCAGGAGAATGGTGTGAACCCAGGAGACGGAGCTTGCAGTGAGCCAAGATGGTGCCACTGCACTCCAGCCTGGGCAACACAGCGAGACTCCATCTCAAAAAAAAATAATAATAAATAAATAAATAAATAAATATTACCTGTTATTATTAGTCAACAAATATAACAACCATGATATAAGAGGCTCTGGGCCAACTACTTTACTTAAACAATGTTGTTTAATCCTTATAACAAGCCTGGAAGTAGATAGTTATTCCAATTTTAAAGAAGATGACTGTTTTCTTTAAACACACACACACACACAGGAATAGATTTTTTAAAAATTAAACTATTTTTTTAAAAACCTAGGAATAAATCTAACCAGGGAGGTGGAAGATCTATGTAAGAAAACTACAAAACACTGATGAAAGAAATCAAAGAGGTCACAAAAAAATGAAGACATCCCACGCTCATGGACTAGAAGAATATTGTGAAAATGACCATACTACCAAAGATAATCTACTGAGTCAATGCAACCCCTACACAGAAATAGAAAAAAACAAACCTACAATTCATACAGCACTAGCCAAAGTGACTGGAAGCAAAAAGAACAAAGCTGAAGGCAGCACACCACCTGATTTCAAAATATATTACAAACCTATAGTAACCAAAAGACCATGGGCCTGGCATAAAATAGACACAGAGACCAATGGAACAGAATAGAGGACTCTGAAATAAATCCACCTATTTATAACCACCTGATTTTTGACAAAGGCACCAAGAACGTTTATTGGGGAAAAGACAGTCTCTTCAATAAATGGTGCTGGGAAAACTGATATCCATATACAGAAGAATGAAACTAGACCCCTATATTTTACCACATATGTGATGGTTAATACTGAGTGTCAACTTGACTGGATTGAAGGATACAAAGTATTGATCCTGGGTGTGTCTGTGAGGGTGTTGCCAAAGGAGATTAACATTTGAGTCAGTGGGCTGGGAAAAGCAGACCCACCTTTAATTTGGGTGGGCACAATCTAATCAGCTGCCAGTGTAGCTAGAATATAAGCAGGCAGAAAAATATGAATAGAGAGACTGGCCTAGCTTCCCAGCCTATATCTTTTTCATGTGCTGAATGCTTCCTGCCCTTGAACAGCAGATTCCAAGTTCTTCAGTTTTGGAACTTGGACTGGCTCTCCTTGCTCCTCAGCTTGCAGACGGTCTATTGTGAGACCTTGTAATCATGAGTTAATACTTAATAAACTCTCCTTTATATATATAGTTATTCCATTAGTTCTGTCCCTCTAGAGAACCTTGACCAACAGATTTTGGTACCTGGAGTGGTTCTAGAGGAACAGAATATTAAGGATGGAGTTCTTTTGTTGGTTTTGGGGTTTCTGGAGTTGGCTGCTTAATGTGATTAGACCCAAAAATGCTAAGGACTCTATTTCTAATAGTGTGGAGAACACTGTTAGTCCTTGGCATGAACTGTTTGGAGAGTTTTGCAAAATAAATGCATTTGACACTCCTGATTCATCACTCGTGAGAGGCAAGGAGTTTAGTGACTCAACACAATACCTTTCACCATATGTGGAGAACCAAGGAACATAATGAAGTTGGTTGGTTGCTCCTAAGTTCAGTGGACAAAGTGATGAAAGAAAATTATGAACTCAGGGATTCTATCTCCTGGCTTCAGAAGCAGATACTGAGCCTCAAATCTGCTAAGATTGCCCTGGGTGAGAGTCTTATCTCCACTAGAGAAATAGCTGAAATTGTAGAAAAACAGACACAAGCTCTTATCACGCAAGTGGCTGACCTTCAACGAAAGGTACATGCACAGCGTCGCCAGGTGTCTACTGTTAAAGTGAGGGCATTGATAGAAAAGAATGCGACCCTGAAACTTGGAATGGAGACGTGTGGGAGGACCCTGATGAGGCAGGACACTGAGTTTGTAAATTCTGATGAATCTTTTTTTGCCAGAAGGAACAGCTTCCTCATCCCCAGTAGTGGCAACATCCCCTCCCCGACCCATGCTGCCATCAGCCTTTCCACCTTTGTCTGAAGAGATAAACCTTGTGCTGCCTGAGGCAACAGTGATGGCCTCCCCTGAGGCAGCTGCGAGGCAAGATAACACTGATTCTCCTCAGGTGCCACCTCTCACACCCCTGTTTGCTTCTAGAACTATAACTAGACTAAAGTCCCAGCCGGCCCCTAGAGATTGGGGGTTGATAGTGTGACTGATGAGGAGGTGCACTAAACTCAAAAAGAACTGCTTGAGTTTTCTAATTTATATAAATAGAAATCTGCAAAACAGGCATGGGAATGGATGTTAAGGGTGTGGGATAACGGTGGAAGGAACACAGAGTTGGATCAAGCTGAATTTATGGATTTGGGCCCACTAAGTAGGGACTCTGCATTTAATGCTGCAGCTCCGGGAGTTAAAAAAGGTTCTAGGCCGAGCACAGTGGCTCACGCCTGTAATCCCAGCACTATGGGAGACTGAGGCGGGGGGATCACGAGGTCAGGAGATCGAGACCATCTTGGCCAACATAGTGAAAGCCCGTCTCTACTAAAATACAAAAAATTAGCCAGGCATAGTGGCACATGCCTGTAATCCCAGCTACTTGGAGGCTGAGGCAGGGGACTCGCTTGAACCCGGGAGGCAGAGGTTGCAGTGAGCTGAGATCGTGCCACTGCACTCTAGTCTGGTGACAGAGCAAGACTCTGTCTCCAAAAAAAAAAAGGTTCTAATAGTTTATTCGCTTGGTTTGCTAAATCCGGATTAAAAAATGGCCCACTCTGAGTGAGCTAGAAATGTCTGATCTCCCTTGGTTTAACGTAGAGGAAGGGATCTAAAGGCTTAGGGAGACTGGGATGGTGGAGCGGATTAGTCACTTTAGACCTACTGACCTCCCCAGCTAGAAGGGTCCAGAAGAGGTACTCTTGACCAATGCCTTGTGAACTAGATTTGTGAGGGCAGCACCTGCATCTCTGAAGAGCCCTGTAATTGCTCTTCCAGGTATGTCAGGTCTAACAGTGGGAAGTGCAGTCACTCAACTACAAAATTTAAATTACAATGGGAATAACTGGATCCTGAGGTGGCAGGGGCCAAGTGGCAGCAATCAACCATCAAAGGCAAGGTGGGTGTGGCTACCATAATGGACAGCAGAGGCAAAGCGGCAATCAGAATAGTCTGACTCATGTAGAGCTCTGGCATTGGCTAATTAATCACAGTGTTCCTAGAAGTAAAACTGATAGGAAGCCTATTGCATTCCTACTTAGTTTATACAAGCAGAAAACTTCTAGGTCAAATGGACAAAAGACTAATTTGTCTTTTGACAAACTGATTGGCCCCTCAATCAATTTCCAGACTTGAGTCGTTTTTACAGACCCAGAACCCCTTATATGAAGGAGAGGCCGGGTCCCCTTAAGGAAGGGTCCCACTACACTACCAATAATTTATGCAGTGAATCTTTCTCCCATCCTTCCCCAAGGAGACCTCTGGCCTTTTACCAGGGTAACTGTTCACTAGAGAAAGGGAAATAAATTATCAGACATTTCAGGGACTACTGGACCCTGGCTCTGAGTTGACACTGATTCTAGGGGACCCAAAACGTCATTGTTAAGGTAGGGACTTAAGGAGGTCAGGTAATTTATGGAGTTTTAGCTCAGGTCTGACTTACAGTGGGTCCAGTGGGTCCCCGGACTCATCCTATCGTCATTTCTCCAGTACCAGAATGCATAATTGGCATAGACATACTTAGCAGCTGGCAGAACCCCCACATTGGCTCCCTGACTGGTAGGGTGAGGGCTATTACGGTGGGAAAGGCCAAATGGAAGCCATTAGAGCTGCCTCTACCTAGAAAAACAATAATCAAAACCAATATCGCATCCCTAGAGGGACTATGCAGATTAGTGCCACCATCAAGGACTCGAAAGACAAAGGGGTGGTGATTCCCACCACATTCCCGTTCAACTCTTCCATCTGGCTTGTGCAGAAGACACATGGATCTTGGAGAATGTCAGTGGATTATGGTAAGCGTAACCAAGTGGTGACTCCAATTGCAGCTGCTGTACCAGATGTGGTTTCATTTCTTGAGCAAATTAACACATCTCCTGGTACCTGGTATGCAGCCATTGACTTGGCAAATGCCTTTTTCTCCATTCCTGTCCATAAGGCCCACCAGAAGCAATTTGCCTTCAGCTGGCAAGGCCAGCAAGCAATTTATTGTCCTACTTCATGGGGTATATCAACTCTCCAACTCTGTGTCATAATCTTATTCGGAGAGACCTTGATCACTTTTCACTTCCGCAACATACCACACTGGTCCATTACATTGATGACATTATGCTGATTGGACTTAGTGAGCAAGAAGTAGCAAACACATTGGACTTATTGGTAAGTCATTTGTGTGCCAGAGGATGGGAAATAAATCCGACTAAATTCAGGGACCTTCTACCTCAGAAAAATTTCTAGGGGTCCAGTGGTGTGGGGCCTGTTGAGATATTTCTTCTAAGGTGAAGGTAAGTTGCTGCATTTGGCCCCTCCTACAACCAAGAAAGAGGCCCATTGCCTAGTGGGCCCATGTGGATTTTGGAGGCAACACATTCCTCATGTGAGTGTGTTACTCCAGTCCATTTATCACATGACCTGAACGGCTGCCAGTTTTGAGTGGGGTCCTGAACAGGAAAAGGCTCTGAATCAGGTCCAGGCTGCTGTGCAAGCTGCTCTGCCACCTGGGCCATATGACCCAGCCAATCCAATGATGTTTGAGGTGTGAGTGGCAGATAGGGATGCTGTTTGGAGTCTTTGGCAGGTCCCCATAGATGAATGACAGTGGAGGCAAGACCCTGCCATCTTCTGCAGATAACTACTCTCTTTTTGAGAGAAAGCTCTTGGCCTGTTACTGGGCTTTGGTAAAAACTGAACATTTGACTATGGGTCATCAAGTCACCATGCGACTTGAACTGCCTATTGTGAACTGGGTGCTTTCTAGCCCATCTACCCATAACATGGGTCATGCTCAGCAGCATTCCATCATCAAATAGAAGTGGTATATACGTGATTGGGCTTGAACAGGTCCTGAATGCACAATAAGTTACATGAGGAAGTGCCTCAAATGCCCATGGTATCCACCCTGCCACCCTGCCTTCTCTCCCTCAGCCTACAACGATGGCCTCAGGGGGAGTTCCCTATGATCAGCTGACAGAGGAAGAGAAGACTAGGGCCTGGTTCACAGATGGTTTCCCAGTGGGCAGAACTTCTAGCAGTGTACCTGGGATTGTGCACTCTGCATGGAAGGAGAAATGGCCAGGTGCAATTACATACTGATTCATGGGCTGTGATCAATGGTTTGGCTGGATGGTCAGGGACTTGGAAGAAGCATGACTGTAAAACTGGTGACAAAGAAATCTGGGGAAGAGGTATGTGGATGGACGTCTCTGAGTGGTCAAAAACTGTGAAGGTATTTGTACCCCATGTGAGTGCTCACCAGTGGGTGACCTCAGCAGAGCAGGATTTTAACAATCAAGTGGAGAGGATGACACCACTCAGCCTCTTTCCCCAGCCACCCCATCATCGTCCAATGGGCCCATGAACAAAGTGGCCATGGTGGCAGGGATGGAAGTTATGCATGGGCTCAGCAACATGGACTTCCACTCACCAAGGCTGATCTGGCTGCAGCCATTGCTGAGTGCCCAATTTGCCAGCAGCAGAGACCAACACTGAGCCCTCCATATGGCACCATTCCTCAGGGTGATCAGCCAGTTACCTAGTGGCAGATTGATTATATTGAACCTTTTCCATCACGGAAAGGGCAGAGGTTTGTCCTCACTGGAATAAACCCTTACTCCAGATATGGGTTTACCTATCCTGCATGCAAGCTTCTGCCAAGACTACCATCATGGACTCATGGAATGCCTTATCCAACATCATGGTATTCCACACAGCATTGCCTTTGACCAAGGTACTCACTTTACGGCTACAGAAGTGTGGCAATGGGCTCATGCTTATGGAATTCACTGGTCTTACCATGCTCCCCATCATTCTGAAGCAGCTGGATTGACACAACAGTGGAATGCCCTTTCGAAGTCACAATTACAACGGCAACTAGGTGACAATACTTTGCAGGGCTGGGGCAAAGTGTATGCTCTGAATCAGCATCCAATATATGGTACTGTTTCTCCAATAGCCAGGATTCACAGGTTCAGGAATCAAGGGGTAGAATTGGAAGTAGCACCACTTACCATCACCCCTAGTGATACACTAGTAAAATTTTTGCTTCCTCTTCCTGAGACATTACGTTCTCCTGGCCTGGAGGTCTTAGTTCCAGAGGGAGGAACACTGCCACGAGGAGACACAACTCCATTAAACTGGAAGTTAAGATTGCCACCTGGACACTTTGGGCTCCTCCTACCTTTAAGTCAACAGGCTAAGAAGGGAGTTACAGTGATTGGCCTGGACTATCAAGATGAAATCAGTCTACTACTCCACAACGGAGGTAAGGAAGAGTATGCATGGAATACACAAGATCCATTAAGGCGTCTCTTAATATCACCATGCCGTGTGATTAAGGTCAATGGGAAACTACAACAGCCCAATTCAGGCAGGACTACAAATGACCCCGACCATTCACGAATGAAGGTTTGGGTCACTCCACC
This sequence comes from Pan troglodytes, assembly GCF_028858775.2. Classification (NCBI taxonomy): domain Eukaryota; kingdom Metazoa; phylum Chordata; class Mammalia; order Primates; family Hominidae; genus Pan; species Pan troglodytes. The sequence continues at coordinate 87,231,829 of NC_072404.2, read as the reverse complement.
AGAGAAAACACCATGACTTGCTGAGGTGCTTGCTGAAGGCCAAGGGAATACAGAATGGGTAGTAGAAGAAGGTAGTCATCAATACCAGCTACGACCACACGATCAGCTGCAGAAACAAGGACTGTAACTGTCATGAGTGTTTCCTCCTTCTTTTGTTAAAAATGTTTGTGCATGTATACACTTATACTAAGAAAATATCTTCATTTTTATTTCCTTTCTCCTTTATCATGTGATATAAGATTTATTGACTTCACATCAGCATTTAAGTATTGTTAACTTTATGTAATAGTATTTGGAATGGGGATTGGTGCATTTCTGGTTGTACAAAGGATAGCTGTGTTATGTTAGGCTTATTATTGTCTTTATTTGAAGATTATATATGATCTCAGGAGATGTGTATGGGTTCAGTTTGACAAGGGGTGGACTTGTGATGCTTAATACTGAGTGCAAACTTTACTGGACTGAAGGATACAAAGTTTTGATCCTGGGTGTGTCTGTGAGGGTGTTGCCAAAGGAGATAAACATCTGAGTCAGTGGGCTGGGAAAAGCAGACCCACCCTTAATCTAGGTGGGCACAAGCTAATCAGCTGCCAGTGTGGCTAGCATATAAGCAGGCAGAAAAATGTGAAAACAGAGACTGGCCTGGCCTAGCCTCCCAGCCTATATCTTTCTCCTGTGCTGGATGCTTCCTGCCCTTGAACAGCGGATTCCAAGTTCTTCAGTTTTGGAACTCGGATTGGCTCTCCTTGCTCCTCAGCTTGCAGATGGCCTATTGTGAGACCTTGTGATAGTGTGAGTTAATACTTAATAAACTCATATATATGATTTTTTTCCATTAGTTCTGTCCCTCTAGAGAACCCTAATACAACATACCAAAAAAAAAAATCAAAATAGATTAAAGATTTAAAAGTAATACCTAACACTATAAAACTACTAGAAGAAAACATTGGAGAAACACTTCAGGACACTGATCTAGGCAAAGAATTTTGGGGTAGGACCCCAAAAGCACAGGCAACAAAAGCAAAAATAGACAAATGGAATTACATGAAACTAAAAAGCTTCTGCACAGCAAAGAAAACAACAGAGTGAAGAGACACCTGCAGAATGGGAGAAAATATTTACAAACTATCCAACAAAGGATTAATAACCAGAATATATAAGGAACTCAAACAACTCAACAGCAAAAAAACAAATAATCCAATTCAAATATATGGGTAAAAGATTGCCATAGATATTTCTCAAAAGAAGACAAACCAAGTGGCCAACAGGTATGTTAAAAAATCAAAACAAAAACAGCAACAACAAAAAAACTCAACATCACTAATCATCGGGGAAATACAAATCAAAACCACAATGAGATATCATCTCACTCTAGTTAAAATGGCTACTATTGAAAAGACAAAAAATAACATATGCTGGTGAGATCTAGAGAAAGAGGAATGCTAAGACACTGTTGGTAAGAATGTAAATTAGTACAGCCACCATGGTAAACAGTATGAAGGTTCCTTAAAAAACTAAAAATTGAACTACCATATGATCTAGCAATATAAAAGAAGGAAGTCCTGCCATTTGCAGCAACGTGGATGGAACTGAAGGTCATTATGTTAAATGAAATAAGCCAGTCATAGAAAGACAAATATTGCTATGTTCTCATATATGGGAGCTATAAAAGTTGATCTCATGGAGGTAGAGAGTAATACAGGAGACTGGGAAGTGAGGAGGATAAAGAAAGTTTGGTTAATGGGTGCAAAACACACATAGAAGGAATTAAGTTCTAGTGTTTGATAGCACAGGAGGGTAACAATAATTTATTATATATTTCAATATAGCTGGAAGAGTAGTTTTAAAATGTTCCCAACACAAAGAAATGATAAATGTTTGAGGTAATGGATATCCTAATTACCCTGATCTAATCATTACCCATTGTATGTATCAAAATATTACATGTATCCCATAAGATGTATAATTAATTACGTATCAATTAAAAATTTAAAAACTGAAAAAATGAAACAGATGTAAAGACCTTCAATAACTTGCTCAAAGTCAAAAGAGAACCAATGACAGAACCAGACTGAAAGACAGGATGTTCTATTCCAAAGATCTTTTTTGTTTTTTTTTTGTTTTTTTTTTTTTGAGACGGAGTCTCGCTCTGTCGCCCAGGCTGGAGTGCAGTGGCGCGATCTCGGCTCACTGCAAGCTCCGCCTCCCGGGTTCACGCCATTCTCCTGTCTCAGCCTCCCGAGTAGCTGGGACTACAGGCGCCCGCTACCACGCCCGGCTAATTTTTTGTATTTTTAGTAGAGACGGGGTTTCACCGTGTTAGCCAGGATGGTCTCGATCTCCTGACCTCGTGATCCGCCCGCCTCGGCCTCCCAAAGTGCTGGGATTACAGGCGTGAGCCACCGCGCCCGGCCCGATCTTTTTTGTTTTTTTTGTTTTTTTCCTGCTTGATTTTTAAGTCACTAAGATTAATAAAGTACGAATAGGATCTATATTTATGTGTGGTACAAATTCAAGTTGTCCAAGCCAAAATGAAAGGGAATATTTATTTTAAAATTTCTCAGATACTGTGCTAGAACTTTCTCAAAAATCATTTAAAAGTCAACATTATCATTCCCCTTTTAAACGTGAGGAAACTGAGTCTCAGAGATGTTAGCCCAAGGCCAGATAGTTTTTAAAACACAGAAGTTGGATTCCATCTGCAAGCATAAAAGCCCATAGGCTTTCCATTATCTAATGCTACCTTCCTAGGATAAATCTGATTTGTCTTTTCTCAAAATAATAGCAATTTGTGGAAATTGCTATTCTTAGTAGCAGAAACTGTTTCAAATTACTTGTTTAGATGAGAATTAAGTAAATGTGCTACCCATTTCAGGTATATCTATTCTTTGACTTACTGAAATTTGTTTTTAATTAATCAGAATATGAAGAATAGCTTTCACTTTTTCTTTGTGTTCATGATTGTAATAAAAAGTCCAATTTTGGCTGGGCAAGTTGGCTCATGCCTGTAGTCCCAGCACTCTGGAAGGCTGAGGTAGGAGGATTGCTCGAAGCCGGGAGTTCAAGACCAGCCTGGGCAACAAAGCAAGACTCTGTTCTGCAAAAAAAAAAAAAAAAAAAAAAAAAAATTTTTTTAAATTAGCCACTTGCAAGGTGGTGCATGCCTGTAGCTCCAGCTACTTGGGAGGCTAAGGCAGGAAGACTGCTTGAGCTCAGGAGTTGGAGGCTGCATTGAGCTATGATAGTGCAGGATACTACTCTAGCCTGGCAACAAAGTGAGACCCTGTCTCAAAAGAAAAAACAAAAGATCCAATTTTATTACTTCTTTCACATATAAAAGGCTAAATGCCATCCAAGGAGACTGGGAAGTTTCCACCAAGGTACTTTACATAGAATGGAGGGAAAAAAGGAAATGTTTCTTAACATTAATGGGTATATTTATGATATCCTCTCATCTGTATTAACTACTTTATAAAAGGTACTGGGCATGATTTGCCCCCTAGAATACAACTTGCTTTAAAGTTCTGCCAACTTTGTAAATTCCTTAAACAGGGATTCATCAATCTACTAAAACAAAAGATCATATGTAAAGGAGAACTGCACAGATGTTTTACAGCATCAAGCTGTAGATTAAGTATTTACTTTATTACACTGTCTATCACCCAATCTAAGATGATGTCAGGAGAAAAAAATGAAAGCTCTCACATACTTCTTGTCAACTGCTATCTACTATTAGATTATTTTTTCCTATGATACACCAGAACTCAGCTGCGCCCTTTCCGCCACCTTGGATAGAAAGTCCAACCACAGTTACTGAAGGATACTAACGTCTCTGCTTTTTACTCCTCAAATGCCAGTTGAGGCAGTTAATGTTCACAATATTACAATAACAGCAATAATAAGTAGTCAGCATTTATCAAGTGCTGATACCCCTTCCACGTATTAACTTATTTAATTCTCATAGCACTATTAAGTAGATATTACTGCTATCTCTATGTTTACAGTATAAAAACTTAGGCTGTACAAGGTTAAATAGTAGCAATAAACAGGAATTCAAACACAGACAACCTGGCTCCATAGCTGTGCTCTTACCCACCAGTAATTTCATTAATATCCATCCACAAAAACGACCCTACGTTCACTTGCCTTGGTTCTGATCACTAAGAGATGTCTGGGAAGGGTTACATTTAATCCCTAATCATTGTCATATATTTCTCCCTGTATTACCTTCTGTGGGCTATCTTGCCAGCAGGCAAGCTGTCAGGGCTTATTTAAAAAGCAAATAAAAATATACAAAACTCTTCAAGAAGTCCAACTTAGCCTTAACAATATGTAAAATAATTAGTATTATTAATCAAAGGGTAATTATAAGGACTAAATGTACTAATATGTATGGAGCAAACAACAGGAACAGACATGCGAAAGCTCAATAATTAACCATTATGTCATCTGGCTATTACCTAATGCTTCCTTTTCCTTCATATTGCAGCATGTGACAAGGAAAGAATGTATATGCCTATTTGCATTCTTTTACTACTCATCATAGCATATACTCTGGTTTATCATTCTAAAACATAACCCTGACTAAATCATGTGTACAAAATATAAATCAAGGCTACAGCACCATCCTTGTTTACATATTTCTAATAGTTTACTATAAATAGCAAGAAAAGCTATGTCATATTTTAAGGCAATTTAAATGCCAAAAATATTAACATAACTTGGTTACTTATTTTAAAAATACCTAACATATTATTGCTATTCATTCATTTGAAATCAAATAAGAGACCATTAAAGAGAACAATCTTATGCTGTACAGACCAGTATTAACTTTTTTTTTTACTGACGAGACAACTGAGGCTTTAAGAGACGTCAGGTTTTACAGATGGTAAAACCCAGTTTCTGACTTCCAATTCCATGCCCTTTCCACTGCACCACACTCTTTTACGTAACTTGTTAACCACAGGCCAGTATTTTCCTAAGTATGTTCAACAGATACTCAGGGGAAAAAATTAAGTCAAATAAATTGAGAAATGATGTTTTCTCTGTCTGCCTCTTAGACAGTCAACTGCACATTATTTGCACTGGAAAATCCTGAAATCATAAAACTTGTTTGCCTGTGTCTCACTCAATATTTCCCAAACTGATTTGACTACAAAATCCTTTTATTCTCCTAATACTTATTAACATCATGTAGAGCACACTTCAGGAAATGTTACTACAGAATAAACTATTACGTTTAATAATTTTTTTTTTTTTTTTTTTGGAGAGGTAGTCTCGCTCTGTCATCCAGGCAGGAGTGTGGTGGTGTGATCTTGACTCACTGCAACCTCTGCCTCCCAAGTTCAAGTGATTCTCCTGCCTCGGCCTCCCAAATAGCTGGGACTACAGGTGTGCACCACCATGCCTGACTAATTTTTGTATTTTTAGTAGAGACGTGGTTTCACCATATTGGCCAGGCTGGTCTTGAACTCCTGACCTCAAGTGATCTGCCCGCCTTTGCCTCCCAAAGTACTGGGATTACAGGCATGAGCCACGGAGCCCAGCCTAATACTTAATGTAATAATCAGTATAAAGAGCCTATTTCACAGATTTGACAACTCAAATCAAGTCCCTTGAAATAAGTGCCTGGCTTAATTCATGGCACATCAAAGGTACTTAATTTAAGAATAAAAAACTATATAAATTAAAAGTTTAATATAAATACTGTCTCCTGACAGCACTGTTATCAAACCAGTAAACATTTACCAAGTACCAAGTATACAGTAAGACCTTGAAATAATGGCGATATAAAGATAATGATTCTTACTCTCATGGATTAGCAGGGGAGATTATCAAGTCAGGCTGTAATAAGCAGTAGAATAAACAAAATACCACTGTAATACAGAAGTAGAATAATAATTGATATTATAAAAGAGATTGGCTGGGTGACATGGCTCACATCTATAATGCCAGCACTTTAGGAGGCTGCGCTGGGTGGATCATGAGGTCAGGAGTTTGAGACCAAGCCTGACTAACATGGTGAAACCCCGTCTCTACTAAAAATACAAAAATTAGCCAGGCATGGTGACGCATGCCTGTAGTCCCAGCTACTCAGGGGGCTGAGGCAGGAGAATCGCTTGAACCCGGGAAGCAGAGGTTGCAGTGAGCTGAGATCGTGCCACTGCACTCCAGCCTGGGCAACAGAGCGAGACTCTGTCTAAAAAAAAAAAGAAAAAAGAGGAGATTCCCAAGTAATTATTGTTAAATGGAGCAGAATGAATTTAGCTTATATGGAACATCTCAGAATGTTTATATCTAGGATGGTAAAAGAGGATCATGATCTCTCTGTAGCTTTCCCTGTCTCCATGCAGAAACAACTGCTCCCATTTCAAATTTTTTTCCTCAGTGAATACTATCATACTACTAGGGTCATGTCAAAAAGATTCAGAAGCCAACCTAAATAAGCTCCTATTATTAAGACAGAACAATCTGTCTGACAATGGGAAAGACATTATTATGGACAATAACTCCAACAGGTGGAAACATATGAAATATCTTTAAAGCCATAAGTTCATAATGATAATTAAACAAACAAGCAACACAGTGGTGACCTTTGGAGGATGCTAGGTAACTACAATATTACTCTGTAAACTGTAAAGAGAAAGAATCAAGAAAAAAAAAAAGCGCTATACCACTGCCACAAAAAGAACACACACAACTTTCCCATAGGAGCACTAGCAGGAGGAGATACCTAATCCAGTTTTCAGGGGATTATGAAAGATATCCGTGAGGGGAAGATGCCAGCTTTGAGTTTTAAGGAGCAACTTCAGTTAAAAAAAAAAAATTAAAAGCATAAGTGGGCAGTCTAAACACTAAGGTGAAAAATAGCATGGGAAGACTTCAAACAGTTTTATTTGGAGGGATGGTGTTAGAAGGTAAGAAAAGTTGAAGGCTGAAAGGGGGAGGCAATGAGGCTACAAAGCTAACTGGAATTAGACCAGAAAAATCGTTATAGGCCTTGCAAAGAGTTTATACCACATATGAAAGAAAGGCTTTGACAAGTGTTAAAAAGATAAGTGACAAGGTCAAATTTTTGTTTAAGATAAATCACTCTGGTGGATGTGAGAAAAAATATTTAACTGGAACAAGAATGAAAGAGTAATGAAGGTAGGGAGATCACAACAGATTTGAGAAATATTTAGAAGACAAAAGCAGTAACAGAATGGTGACTAGAGGAAACAATTTACAGGGAACTTTATGTGAGTTCCTGTAACACTTTCAAGGTAATTCTACTGTAGCATTTACCATAAAGCATAATAGTTACTTGTTTACATCTTGGCTCCCCCATGAGGCAGAGTTTCCTAAAGATAAGAACTCAGTGGGGCTGGGTAAGGTGGTTCACACCTGTAATCCCAACACTCTAGGAGGCAGAGGCTGGAGGATAACTTGAGCTCAGGAGTTTGAGCCCAGCCTGGGCAACATGGAGAAACTCCATCCCTACAGAAAATTTTTTTAAAACTAAGCGGGGATGGTGGCTCACTGCTGTAGTCCCCAGCTACTTGGAAGGCTGAGGTAGGAGCCCAGGATGTTGAAGCTGCAGTGAGCCATGATCGTGCCACTGCACTCCAGCTTGGGCAACAGAGTAAGAACCTATCTTCCAAAAAAAAAAAAAAAAAAAACAAAACAGGGAACTCAGTGCCTGATACATAGTAGGCACATCATAAATGTTATTTAAACATAAATGCGTGTAAATCCTATCAGGACATGATTTTTTGGAAAGAGAAAGTCTTGGTTTAAAAAAAAAAGTCTTTAATAATCCATGTGTAATAAACTTTAGCTTTAGAACTACACTGAGACCAGGTGAGGTGGACAGGGAAGAAAAAAAAAATCTTTAATCCTAAAAATCAATCTCTATAGGTAAAACTAAATGTACTGAATTTTCCTTATATGAAATCAATGTAAGGAGGTTCTACCTAGTAATTTACTCCTTGGTTTTCTACCAGTAAATAAAAATGAACCATATAATAAAGTGTCACAGTGGACAAAACAGCAGTAATTAGAAATACACCCTGCTGCCTACCATTTTGAGATTGGAAAAATAAGACCTCATTCCTCTGATTCCCCAAAGCTGTAAAAGAAGTACATTTTAATAAGGCTACCTTACTAACTAGCTCTTTATATACCATCCTACTTCATTAGAGATTACACTATCCCCCTTCTCCACAAACTAGGTAAACCAGAACTCTTTGTAATTCGAATCCATCACAGGGGTAGAGAAATAGACACCAAAAACAGAAAGCAAACTAAAGCAAGACTTCACTTAAAATGGCCAGGCAAATATATGCCAATAAGGATATTGATTCAGGGCAAAAGTTCAAATGGGAAACTTTTAGGTTGTATATCTTCAGCATTTTATTCTCTGTGAATCAATCCTTGGTGCTGAATCTACAGCTTTTATTTGAATAAACTCTATGGTCCAATAGGCAAAGAGCAATTTAGCTTCTAAGTTTACCTGTTAAATGGCATTTATGTCATTCTTTGTAGAACTGTAAACATACAGCAGGTTAACAACAGTGTTTTAGTCACTCCCAGGTCTTTCAAAGTTGGTACATTTGCCTAATTTTAGGCTGCCAACAGTAATCTACTACTTTATTTCACCATCATGTCTGTTGCTATGGTTAAAAATAAACTGACTGCAAGACACTTGGAATATAACCGGCAAATATTATATCATTGATGAACATCTCTGTTTTAAACCTATTCATCAAAAAATGAAAAAGATTACAGGCTAGTTTTCCAGTAAGTCATAAAACATTTTTCTTTCCAATACCCCACAGGTATAAGAAGCTTTATTCAATAAAGAACTTCAGCTCTATTCAAATAGCATCATTTCTTGGATCTCCTCATACCTGTGTAAACTACTACTTTAATTTTTAGGTGCTGTATCTGGCAACCGCTACAGGCCAATAATTGCTTCCTTTTAACGGAAAAACTATTCCTTTTATCCAAAAAAGGTCATAAGCAAATGACTGCAGTATTTCAAATAAATTATATATTATGTAGAAATTCCTAGTCTTGATGTACCAAGGTATTTGCAAAACAAAAACCAAAAACATTCTATTATGAAACACTTAACTTCTAAAGAGAATATAAAATAAATGTTAAAAATGTAGAAATGTATGTATTATAGTGCCTTAACACTGTAAAAAAGACATTTCAAAAACCTTAAGGAATTTTCTACTGATAATGTTTTTATGAACTCAGTACTTTTATACTAAGGAGAACTATAGATGGATCCCCTTGGAGTCTATAAACATTACTGTGTAGAAGCCTAAAAAGGTACTGCTAGGGAAGAGTGAAAGGTATTTTTTTCTATTTTTCCTTTTTTTTTTTTCTTTTTGAGATGGAGTTTCGCTCTTGTTGCCCAGGCTGGAGTGCAATGGCACGATCTTGGCTCACTGCAACCTCCGCTTTCCAGGTTCAAGCGATTCTCCTGCCTCAGCCTCCTGAATAGCTGGGATTACAGGCATGCGCTACCACGCCCAGCTAATTTTGTATTTTTAGTGGAGACGGGGTTTCTCCATGTTGGTCAGACCCCATCTTTACAAAAAATTAAAAAATGATCTGGGTGTGGTGGTGCGTGCCTGTAGTCCCAGCTACTTGGGAGGCTGATGTGGGAGGATCATTTGAGTCCAGAAGTTCTAGGTTACAGTGAGATATGAGCACACCACTGTACTCTAGCCTGGGAGACAGAGCAAGGCACTGTCTCTAAAAATAAATAAATAAATAAGTAAAAATTTTTAAAAATTTATTTTTGATTCACAGTTGCTTGAATCCACAGATGTGGAGCCCATAGACCTGGAGGGCTGACTGTACTTCATATTTATTGACAATTTATAAACCACTTAAACATTTATTTTTATTTTTTAGAGATGAGGGTCTTGTTATGCTGCCCAACCTGGACTCAAAATGTTGGACTCAATCAATGCCTCAGCTTTGTAAGTAGCTGGGTGTGCACACTATAGGTGTGCAACATCACACCTGGTAAAAAAACTTTCAAGAAATCATATTTAGGTTATTGGAGCAAGATGGTCAAATACAAACCTCTAGCAATCATGCTACCAGAAGAAACACCAAATTGAACAAACTACACAAGAAAGCACCTCTATAAAAACCAAAAATCAGGTGAGTAAACAAAGTACTTTGTTTTAACCCTTATCAAGGAAAGACAACTGAAAAGGGCAGGAAAGACAGTCTTGAATTGTCAACACCACCCCTCCCACATTCCCAGCAGCAGCCACGTGGTGTGGACAGAGTATATCAACGTGCTTGGGGGACAGAAAGTGTAGTGATTATGAGACTTTGCATTGGAACTCGGTGCTGCCCTGTCACAGTGGAAAGCAACATGGGGCAGAATTCAGCTGGTGCCCCTGGAGGGAGCATTTAGACCAGTCCTAGGCAGAGGGGTATCATCCAGCCCAGCAGTCAGAAACTGCGTTCCGGCTAGCCCTACCACCACAGGTTACCGCCTTCTGTGGTCCCAAATAAACTTGAAAGGCACTCTAGGCCACAAGGACTGCAATTCTTAGGCAAGTACTGGTACTGTGCTGGGCTCAGAGCCAGTGGACTTGGCGTGCATGCAACCCAGTGAGATAGCAGCTGGGGCAGCCAAGAGAATGCTTGCACCACTCCTTCTCCAACTCCAGGGAGTGCAGCTCACAGCTCTGGGAGAGACTCCTTCCTTCCATTTGGGGAGAGGAGAGTGAAGAGTAAGGAGGACTAAGAAGACTTTGTCTTGGAACTTGGATAGCAGGTGAGCCACAACAGAATAGGGCACTGGGCAGAGTCCTGAAGTGCCCATTCGAGGCTGTAGCTCTCAGACAACACTTCTAGACACCCTGGGACAGAAGGGAACCCACTGCCTTGAAGGGAAGGACACAGCCATGGCATGATTCATCACCTGCTGACTAAAGACCCCTTGGGTCTTGAATACACATAAGTGGTACCCAGGCGGTACTCACTGCAGGTCTTGGGTGAGACCCAGGGTCCTGCTGGCTTTGGGTGTGACCCAGCACATTCTCAGCTGTGATGGCTACAAAGAGTGATTCCTTCTGCTTAAGGAAGAGAAAGGGGGACTTCGTCTTGCAGCTTGGGCACCAGCTCAGCCACAGTAGGGTAGAACACCAGGCAGGCTCCTGGGTTCCTTGATTCCAGGCGTTGGGTCCTGGTCAGCATTTCTGGACCCAGCATGGGCCAGAGCAAAGCCTGCTGCCCTGAACAGAGAGAACAGGCCTGGCATTACTCACCAAACACTGAATGAAGAGCCCTTGGTCCTTGAGTGAACACTGGCAGTAGCCAGGCAGTACTTGCTGTGGGCCTGGGGCGGTGGTGGCCACAGAGAAAAACTCCTACATGAGCAAAGGAGAAGGAAGAGTGCAAAAAACTTTGTCTTGTGGCTTGGGTGCCAACACAACTGCAGCAGAATACAGCATGGAGTAGATTTCTAAGATTCCTGACTCCAGGCTCTGGCTCCTGGATGGCATTTCTGTACCTGCCCTGGGCTGGGGTTGGGGCGTATGGGGAGTAGGGCAGGGGAGCTTGATGCTCTGGAGGGAAGGACGCAAGCCTAGCTGGATTTACTACCTGCTGACTGAAGAGCTCTTGGGCCTTGAGTGAATGTTAGTGATAGCCCAGGTAGTAGTCGCTGTAGGCCTTGGGCAAGACACAGTGCCATATTGGCTTCAGGTCTAACCTGCACAGTCCTAGTAGTGGTAGCCAAAGGGGTGCATGCATCACCCTTCCCCCAGCTCCAGGCAGCTCAGCAGACAGAGAGACTCCATTTGTTTGGTGAAAACTAAAGGAAAGGAAGAGACTCTCCCTGACAATCCAGGGAGTTTTCCCAGTTCTTACTGAAGACAACCAAAGCAGTACCTGCCCAAGTTTGCAAGAGTCACAGCATTACCAAGCTTGGGTTGCCCCCTGATGCAGACATGGCTGCAGTGACCAAAGATTTAGATCACAAAACTAAATTCCCTTTGAATACTTGGAAATCCTTCCCAAGAAGGATAGGTACAAACAAACCCAGGATACAAAGAATACAATAAATACCTAACTCTTCAATGTCCAAACATCAATGAACACCCACAAACATCAAGACCATCCAGGAAAACATGACCTCACCAAATGAACTAAATAAGGCACCAGTGACCAATTCCCGAGTAACAAAGATATAAGACCATGAAGACAGATAATTCAAAATAGCTATTTTGAGGAAGCTCAATGAAATTCAAGATAAAAGAGAGTAGGAATTTGGAATCCTATTAGAAAAATTTAACAAGATTGAAATAATTTTAAAATGTTAATCAAATTCTGGGGCTTCAAGATATACTGGTTGACTTTAAAAAAAGGAAAGAGAGAGAGAGAAAAAAAAATCTAGAGCTGAGTGGCCAGGCACGGTGGCTCATACCTGTAATCCCAACACTTTGGGAGGCCGAGGTGGGCGAATTGCTTGAGCTCAGAAGTTTGAGACCAGCCAGGGCAACATGTTGAAACCCTGTCTCTACTAAAATACAAAAAATTAGCTGGGCATGGTGGTGCACACCTGTAGTCCCAGCTACTCAAGAGGCTGAGGCACGAGAATTGCTTGAACCAAGGAGGCAGAAGCTGCAATGAGCTGAGATCACATCACTGCACTCCAGCCTGGGCAACAGAGCAAGACTCTGTCTCAAAAAAAAAAAAAAAAAAAAAAAAATTCCAGAGCTGAAAAATTCAACTGACATACTGAAGAAAACATCAAAGTCTGTCAACAGCAGAACTGATCAAGCAGAAAAAAGAATTAGTGAGCACACTATTTGAAAATACAGTCAGAAGAGACAAAAGAAAAAAGAATAAAAAAGAATGAAGCATGGCTATAAGATCTAGAAAATACCCTCAAAAAGGCAAATCTAAGAGTTACTGACTTTAAAAAGGAGGCAGAGAGAGAGATATTGGGGTAAAAAGTTTACTCAAAGAGATAATAACAAACCTAGAGAAAGATATCAATATTCAAGTATAAGAAGGTCGTAGAACAACAAGCAGATTTAACCCAAAGACTACCTCAAGGCATTTAATAATCAAACTCCTGAAGGTCAAGAATAAAGAAAGGAGCCTAAAACTAGCAAAAGAAAAGAAACAACATGCAATGGAGCTCCAATACATCTGGCAGCAGACTTCTCAGTGGAAACCTTACAGGCCAGGAGAGAGTGGCATGACATATTTAAAGTGCTGACGGAAAAAAACTTTTATCCTTTAATAGTATACCCAGGAAAAATATCTTTCAAACATGAAGGAAAAATACTTTCCTAGACAAACAAAAGGTGAGAGATTTCATCAACACCAGATCTGTCCTTCAAGAAATGCTAAAGGGAGTTCTTCAATCTGAAAGGAGGTTAAAAAGCAATAAGAAATCATCTGAAGGTACAAAACACACTGGTAATAGTTAAGTACACAGACAAACACAGAATATTGTAACACTGTATTTGTGATATATAAACCACTCATATATTGAGTAGAAAGACTAAAAGATGAACGTATTAAAACTAACAACTACAACAACTTTTTAAGATAAAGACAGTATAAAAAGATATAAATAGAAACAACAAAAAGTTAAAAAGCAAGGGGCATTTGCTTGTTAGTTTTTGCAATCGGTATTAAGTTGTCATCAGTTTAAAACAATGGGTTATGAGATGTTACTCACAAGCCTCATGATAACCTCAAATCAAAAAACCTACAACAGATACACAAAAAATAAAAAGCAAGAAATCTAATTTTTCTATTTTTAGTAGAGATGGGGTTTCACCATGTTGGCCAGGCTGGTCTTAAACTCCTGACCTCAAGTGATCTGCCTGCCTCAGCCTCCGAAAGTGCTGGGAATACAGGCGGGAGCCACCATGCCCAGTCAAAAATAACTTTAAAAAATTAGCCAGGTGGGTGGCACATGCCTGTGGTCCCAGCTACTCAAGAGGCTGAGGCAGGAGGATTGCTTGAGCCCAGGAATTCAAGGCTGCAGTGAGTTATGATTGTGCCACTGCACTGCAGCCTGGGCAACAAAGCAAGGCTATCTCACACACACACACAAAAAAACCTTTGGAAACTACACAAACACATGGAAATTAAACAATATGCTCCTGAATTACCAGTGAATCAATGAAGAAATGAAGAAGAAAATTTAAAAAATTATTGAAACAAATAAAATAGAAATACAACATACTAAAACTTATGAGATACAGTGAAAGCAGTACTAAGAGGAAAGTTTAATCCTCTTTAATCCAATCAGCCCCTATATCAAAAAAGTTGAAAAACTCAAACAACCTAACAGTGCATCTTAAATAACTAGAAAATAAAAGCAAATCAAACCCAGAATCAGTAGTAGAAGAAAATAAATAATAAAGTTCAGAGCAGTAATCCCAGCACTTTGGGAGGCCAAGGCAGCCAGATCACTTAAGCTCAGTAGTTCAAGACCAGCCTGCATAACACAGTGAGATCTGCCTCCAAAAAAAAAAAAAAAATCAGAGCAGAAATAAATGAAATCGAAACCAAAAAATACAAAAGATCAATGAAATAAGTTTGTTTTTTGAAAAAATAATCAACAAACCTTTAGCCACACTAAGAAAAAAAGAAGACACAAATAAATATAATTAGAGATGAAAACGGACATATTATAATGGACTCTACAGAAATTCAAAGGATTATTAGAGACTACTATGAGCAACTATATGCCAATAAATTGGAAAACCTAGAAGAAATGGACAAATTCCTAAACACAGACAAGCTACCAAAACTGCACCATGAAGAAATCCAAAATCTGAACAGACCAATAATAAATAATGAGATCAAAGCTGTAATAAAAAGTCTCCCAGCAAAGAAAAGCCCAGGACCCAAGGGCTTCACTGCTATACTTTACCAAACATTTAAAGAACTAATACCAATCCTTCTCAAACTATTCTGAAAAGTAGAAAAAGAGGGAATACTTTCAAATTCATTTTATGAGGCCAGTATTACTCTGATACCCAAACCAGACAAAGACATATCAAAAAAAGAAAACTATGGGCCAGTATCCCTGATAAAGACAAAAATCCTCAACACAATAGCAAACCGAATACAACAACACATTAAAAAGATCATTCATCATGACCAAGTAGGATTTATCTATGGATGCATGATGGTTCAACATATGCAAATGAATCAATGTCATACATCATATCAACAAAATGAAGGACAAAATCAATCAACATCCCTTCATAATAAAAACACTAAAAAAACTGGGTATAGAAGGAACATACCTCAATACAATAAAAGCCATATATGATGGATGCATTGCTGGTATCAAACTGATTAGGGAAAAGCTGAAAGACTTTCCTCAAAGATCTAAAACACAACAAGGATGACCATTTTGTTTTTTTCCCCCCAAAGCCCCCACATTCTGGGAAGAAAACAGATCACTTTTCTTTTCTTTTTTTTTTTTTGAGACAGGGTCTCACTCTGTGAACTAGGTTGGTGTGCAGTGGCACAATCATGGCTCACTGCAGCCTCAATCTCCTGGGCTCAAGTGATTCCCCTGCCTCTACCTCCCAAGTAGTTGGAACTACAGGTGTATGCCACCATGCCTGGCTTATTTTTTCTCTATTTTTTTTAGAGACGAGGTCCCACTATGTTGCCTGGCTGCTCTTGAACTCCTGGGTTCAAGAGACCCTCCTGCCTTAGGGTGTGAGCCATCGTGCCTGGCTTTTTTTTTTTTTTTTTTTTTTTTTGAGACAAGGTCTTGCTTTGTCTTTCAGGCTAGAGTGCAGTGGTGGCACAAACATGGCTCACTGCAGCCTCAATTCTAGGGCTCAAGTGATCCTCCCACCTCAGCTTCCCAAGTAGCTAGAAATAAAGGGGCATGCCACCACACCTGGATTTTTTTTTTTTTTTTTTTTAATTTTGTAGAGACAGGGTTGAGCCATGTTCCCCAGGCTGACATTGAACTCCTGGCTTCAAGCAATTCTCCCACCTCAGCCTCCTGAAGTTCTGGGATTACAGGCATGATCCACCATGCCCAGCCACTGCCCACTTTCACTAATGTTATTCAACACGGCAATGGAAGTCCTAGCTAGGGCAATCAGACAAGAGAAGGAAATACAAGGTATCCAAATTGGAAAGGAAGAAGTCCAATTATCCTTGT
Organism: Pan troglodytes; assembly: GCF_028858775.2. Taxonomy (NCBI): domain Eukaryota; kingdom Metazoa; phylum Chordata; class Mammalia; order Primates; family Hominidae; genus Pan; species Pan troglodytes. The sequence goes on along the minus strand of NC_072404.2, from coordinate 87,215,646 downwards.
TTACAGATGATATGATCTTTTACCTGGAAAAACCTAAAGACTGCACCAAAAATCTATTACAACTGATGAACAAATTCAGTCAAGTTGCAGAATGCAATCAACATAAAAAAATCAGTAGCATTTCTATATGCCAACAGTGAACAATCTGAAAGAGAAATCAAGAAAGTAATCCCATTTACAATAGCTACAGATAAAATAAGATACCTAGGAATAAACTTAATCATGCAAATGAAATGTCTCCACAATGAAAACTACAAAACACTGATGCAAAGAATTAATATTGTTAAAACGTGCATACTACCCAAAGCAATCTACAGATTCAATGTAGCACTATCAAAATGCCAATGACATTCTTCAGAGAAATAGAAAAAATAATCCTAGAATTTAATTTATTTGGAACCACAAAAGACCAAGAATAGCCAGACATTCTGAGTGAAAACAACAAAACTGGAGGAATCACATTGCATGACTTCAAATTATACTACAGAGCTATTATAACAAAAACAGCACAGTGGCTGGGCACAGTGGCTCACGCCTGTAATCCTAGCACCTTAGGAGGCCGAGGTGAGTGATCACCTGAGGTCAGTTCAAGACCAGCCTGGCCAACTGATGAAACCCCGTCTCTACTAAAATAAATAAATAAATAAATAAATATAAAAATTAGCCAGGCATGGTGGCGCGTGCCTGTAATCCCAGCTACTCCGGAGGCTGAGGCAGGAGAATCACTTGAACCCAGGAGGCAGAGGTTGCAGTAAGCCGAGATCACGCCACTACATTCCAGCCTGGGCGACAGAGGGAGACTCCATCTCAAAAAAGCAAAAACAAAACAAAAAAAACTCCAGCATGGTACTAGCATAAAAACAGACATGAAGATCAGTGGAACACAATAGAAGCCCAGAAACAAATCCATATATCTACAGTAAGCTCATTTTCAACAAAGGTACCAAGAACATCACGATGGATGTTCTCTTCAACAAATGGTGAAAGTAGTCTCTTCAATAAATGATGCTGGGAAAACTGGATATCCCTATGCAGAAGAATGAAACTAGACTCCTATCTCTCATCATATACAAAAATCAAATCAAAATTGATTAAATATTTAAATCTAAGACTTTAAACTATGAAACTACTACAAGAAAACATTGGGGAAACTCTCCAAGATAATGGACTGGGCAAAGGTTTCTTGAGTAATACTACCAAAGCACAGGCAACCAAAGTAAAAATGGACAAATGCAATTACACCAAGTTAAAAAGCTTCTGCAGAGCAAAGGAAAATATCAACAAAGAGACAACCTACAGAATGATAGAAAATATTTGCAAACTACCCATCTGACAATGAATTAACAACCAGAATATACAAGGAGCTCAAACAACTCTATAGGAAAAAAATCTAATAATCCATTTTAAAAATGGGCAAAAGGTCTGAATAGACATTTCTCAAAAGAAGACACACAAATGGCAAACAGGTATATGAAAGGGTGCTTCACATCATGGATCATCAGAGAAATGCAAATCAAAACTACAGTGAGATATCATCTTACCTCAGTCAAAATGGCTTTTCTCCAGAAGACAGGCAACAACAAATGCCGGCAAGGATGTGGAGAAATGGGAATCCCTGTACATCGTTGACAGGAATGCAAATTAGTACAGCCACTATGGAGAACAGTACGGAGGTTCCTTGAAAAACTAAAAATAGAACTACCATATGATCCAGCAAGCCCACTCCTAGGTATATACCCTAAAATAGGAAATTAGTATACTGAAGAGATATCTGCACTCCCATGTTCACTGCAGCAATATTCATGATAACCAAGATTTGGAACCAACCTAAGTGTCCATCAATGAATGAATGGATAAAGAAAATTGGTACATATACACAATGGGGTAGTATTCCGTCATAAGAAAGAATGAGATCCCGACATGTGCAACAACATGAATGGAACTGGAGGACATTATATTAAGTGAAATAAGCCAGGCACAGAGAGACAAACTTCACAGGTTCTCACTAATTTGTGGGAGCTAAAAATTAAAAGAATTGAACTCATGAAAATGTAGAGTAGAGTGATCATTACCAGAGGCTGGGAAGGGTAGTAGGGATGGGAAACAGAGATGGTTAATGGGTACAAAACCACAGTTAGATAGAATGAATAAGATCCAGTACTTGATAGCACAACAGGGTGACTACAGTCAACAATAATTTACTCTAAAATAACTAAAAGGGTATAATTAGAATGTTTGGAACACAAAGAAACAATAAACGCTTGAAGTGATGGATACTCCATTTACAGTGATGTGATTATATGTTTGTATCAAAATATCTCATGTACCCCACAAATATTTAAACCTACTATGTACCTATAAACATAAACATAGATTTAAAAATCATATTTAAAGTTGACTTATTCTGTCACAACCTGTGTGATTCATCCAAGGGAAGCATTACTATCTGCAGCTTACAAAAGAAAAAACTAAGGCTCAGAAAAATTAAATAACATGTTCAATATCATAAGCTGGTAAATGTCACAAAATCAAATAGAGGTCGCGATGCTATACACAGTGCTCTTTTAACCTTATCATACTATAAAGCATGGTAGTTTAAAATTACATTCAAGAAAAGGACATAAAAGTGAAAATGTAATAAGCGCATTTGTCTATGGTTCAGTACTTCTTTTTGGTAGATCTTAATTTTCTCTCTACTACTATAACCAGCCAAGGCAAGAGGACTGTATAGAAAGCCATACCCCATCAGAAAGCACTTCTGTGTATCACTTAGGATGCTTTCAGAAACAAGAAACTAAAAAACCCAACTTCAAATGACTGAAAAAATACAGAGATTTATTCTCTCATACAGTAAGAAATCCCAAATTAGGTCACTTTCAGAACTGATTAATTTTATGGTTCATAAAGTCCTAAAAAGCTCAAGTTTTCTTTCCATCTTTCATTTCTGACATCCTCAGCCTATTAGAAAGCTCCTTTCATGGGAACTAAGTCACTATAAAAGCTTCAGGCTTGCAGGCTCATGCCTGCAATGTCGACACTTTGGGAGGCTGAGGCAAAAGGATTACTTGAAGCCAGGAGTTCAAGACCAACTTGGGCAACAGAGCAAGACCCAGCCTCTACAAAAAAGGAAGAAAACTACCTGGGCATGATAGTGCAAGTCTGTAGTCCCAGCTACTCGGAAGGCTGAGCAAGAGGACTGCTTAAGCCCAGGAGTTGGAGACTGCAGTAAGCCATGACTGTGTCACTGCACAACAGCCTGAGTGACAGAGCGAGACAGGCAGGAAGAGAAGGGAACGGAAGGGAAGGGGAGGGGAGGGGAGGGAAGGGGAAGGGAGGCGAGGGGAGGGGAGGGGAGGCGAGGGGAGGGGAGGGGAGGCGAGGGGAAGGGAGGGGAGGGGAGGTGAGGGGAGGGGAGGCGAGGGGAGGCGAGGGGAGGGGAGGGAAGGGAAGGGAAACTAATTTCAGGCAACAGTGCCTCACCCACCAATGTCCCAAGACAGGAAGGCAACCCTCTATTTCAGATCATTATACTGTGTTATTTAATATATGTAAAGCATTGAAAAAGTGGCACATAATAAGCATCACATAAGGTTTGCTATTATTATTATTGGTTGTTTTTAGGATGTGAGAGACTTTTCCCAGAAGGCTTCATTTCTCATTAGCCATAACTGGAATACATGCCCCATTCTATGCCAGTCACTGGCAAGGGAAACAGAATGCCATGATTGGGTTAGACTTATCAGGATTCACCCCCTCTGAGACTTCGGATACACATTCTTTGGCTGTAAGACCTGTGGAGAGGAATGAATTCCTTAACAAAATAGAGGCTCTTCCACCAGGAAAAAAGGTCAGGAATAATTTTGGGTAGGAAACCCCCATATGGCGGTCCTCCACACATCCTTTCTTCTCAAGGAGCTAAAAGAGAAGGGGTATGGAGGGACCTTGGGGCTTATTCTCACAACATGGAGAAAGGCATCTGTGATGGGAAGGAATAAGCCAACTCTAGAAAAGCAATAGGAAAAAAGAGGCAGACGGACACATCTGATGGTGCTCTGGTCTTGGGATTAAGTCAACCCTGAGAAAAGCTTCACCACTCAGCACAGTTTAGCTTGAAAGCCAATAAGTTTCCCCTTTAAGATAGTTTGAGTTAGATTTGTCTTACCTGTGAAAGAATCCAGGAGACTGATGGAGGAAGGATAATATTAAATGACTGCACATGGTTTTGGAGTTGAAAGCTGAGACTTAATACTTTTGAGCCATCTGTGCAACCTTAGGCAAGTTAGTACTCTGAAATGCCCTACACATACTTAAGTACACACACATACACACACACACATGTGCGCATGCCCACACACACATTAACATGGCTGAACTTTACCAAAAAGGTGGAAAACTTAAAGTTCCCAACTATTTACAATTGATAGCAGTTACCAGTCAAGTTCATGTTACTCAAGCTAGTTTCTCATTTAAATTACTAAATGAATCCCAAAGCTGGCTCATATTTAAAGGCCATTAAACATATTCATTAGTTTTCTCATTGGCAATTGACTCCTTAAAGACAATGACCAAGATCTGTATCATACAGTTCTTCCTCAGCCCTATAAGCTAAATTCACTATTTTACTATGACTATACAATGTTGCCAGTGCTTTTTTTCCCTTTTAAATTTGGGGAGTTTTTCTAAGCCACTCTTCTCTTATATATTTATCTAGTGAAAATAGAACCTCATTCTCTCATAATTTTATCTGCACAGTCACAGTGGAATCTTACGGGTCACTATATTGTTTAAAGGAATACTTAGTGTGTCAATTATCTTTCAATACATGTAATTTCAGGTCCCTATTTCAAATAACTTCCAAAAGATAAGTAACTCCATTCCCTCTCCTTGGAAATGAGAAACTAGATATATGAAAGCAGAGTATTTTGCTACAAAACACATTCAACAGCTCATTATTAACTAAAAACTATTCTGGTTTCTCCCCTGTTGTCATTCTTGTTGCATTAACAGTTCCTCCAAGTTAATAACTGAAAATTACTCTGGACCAACAGGAATTTTAAAATTATTCATAACTATGAAGGCTACAATAGGATAAAATTTAAAATTGGATATTAAAGGACTTTTAAAATGTCAAAATAAACCATGCATAGAATAATTTATTTAGGCCGGGTGCAATGGTTCATGCCTGTAATCCCAGCACTTTAGGAGGCTACAGTGGGCAAATCGCATGAGGTCAAGATTTCGAGACCAGCCTGGCCAACATAGCAAAACCTCATCACTACTAAAAATACAAAAATTAGCTGGCCATAGTAGCACCTGCCTGTAATCCCAGCTACTGGGGAGGCTGAGGCAGGAGAATTGCTTGAACCCAAGAGGCAGAGGTTGCTGTGAGCCAAGATCATACCACTGACTCGAGCCAGGGTGAAAGAGTGAAAATCTGTCTCAACAAAAAAACAAAACAAAAGAATAACTTATTCAAAAATACTTGATAATTAAGTAGAATTTCTGTACACATTTATAATAATTTCAAAGTTTGTTTTCATTTTCTCCTGGAAATTTCACATCTGATATTAGAGCTCATGTTCAAAAGAGTCTACAAATCAAGTGATGGCTTTTGGCCATTCAGTATTCAAATCATAAATATAAAAACGTCACAATTTTCTAGTGGAGAAAGGTGACTCTAAAGTGAGTTATGGTTGGGCACAGTGGCTCAGGCCTGCAATCCCAGCACTTCGGGAGTCCAAGGCAGGAGGATCGCTTGAGGCCAGAAGTTTGAGACCAGCCCGGGAAACATGGTGAAATCCCGTCAAAAAAATACAAAAGTTAGGTGGGTGTGGTGGCATGAGCCTGTAGTTCCAGCTACTTGGGGGGCTGAGGCAGGAGGATCGTTTGAGCCCAGGAGGTCGAGGCTGCAGTGAGCCGTGTTCACACCACTGCACTTCAGCCTGGGTGACAAAGTGAGACCCTCCCTCAAAAATAAAAAGAAGTGAGTTACTAACCAAACAAATATTCAAGAAAATGAAGATAAATGTTTTTGGTTTTTATTTACAAGGATACTATTCAGTATAAGCTGGGTACTATTGAATGATAGTCACAAAATCAAAGAACATTATAATATTAAAACTTTTAAAAATCATATAATCCAGGACTTCTTAACCTGGGTTTTAAGACAGATGTGATATTTTCTGTATATGTATATTGTATACATTTTTCTCAAAATATGATCCTTGGCTTTCAACACAAAGGGGTCCATGATTGAAAAGAGGCTGAGAACCATTAGCTAGTCAATGTAGAAAAGTGGAAATTGAGACTCAAAGAAATAAAGTTATTCACCTGTGGTTAAATAATCAGTAAGCACGGCTGCAGTTCTCCTGCCTTCATTTCACTGAAGTATAAATGCCTCTAAAAATTTTTTTAATAAGCATATATTTAAGAGAAAAACAGATCTGTGTGACCTAAGCCAGTGAGGGGAACCCTCAGGCTAATGATAAAAGAAAATACTAAGATGGCAGCCGGGAGACATGACTTAAGAACTATCTATTCAGTATGGACTAGATGAACAGAGAATTCTAGGAGAGTCAGTTCCAAGAAAGGAAAAAGGGAAGAGATAAACCTGAATATGACTGACTGCAACAAGAGAAGTGTTACAATTTCATCAGAGACTTAGAAAAAGAATTCAAAAAACCAAGCAAAGGGGAAAAAAAGTTACACAGATTGGAAATATTATAACATAACATATCTTTAAATGATACATACACAAACATAATAATGTAAGCACCAAATACTGATTTTACCAAAATTTGGAGTCACTGGGATGATAGAGGGGGGAAACTTAGGGGAAGCTTATAAAAAAGCTAAATCCTAATCATATAGTCAGAAGTCAACAAGTAACATCTACAATAAAATGACCAAGAAAAAACAAGGCAGGCATGCTTCAAAACATGAAATATCATTTTTAAAAATGGTGTTATTCAACAAAGGCTGTCTTAGAGCATGGGTCAGCAAATCAAGGCCTACAGGTCAAATCTAGACCCTTGCCTGCTTTTGTAAATTAAGTTTTACTGGAACACAGCCATGCTCATTAATTTTATATAGTGTCTATGGCTGCTTTTGTGCTACAATGGCAAGGCAAGGTTGAGTGGTTGCAGCAGAGACCTATGACTCAAAACCTAAATTATTTACTATCTGGCCCTTTAAAGAAAAAGTCAGTCAATCCAATCCTAGTTTAGAATGTTGTATGACATTTTGTATCTCTGACTCCCACCCATAAATGCCAGTATTCCATCAAAAGTTATTAGGATGAGGAGTGGGAGAACTTTGGTTTCAGAACCAATGAGCTATAAAGACTTTAAAATGATTGCCTCTGGGGGAGCAAAACTCAAAGGTTAGGTAAGGATAGGGATGGATAGTATTGCAGGCTGCTTTTTTTTTTTGCAATAATCCTTGAAACACTAATCTTTCAAAGTATCACATGTATTTCTTCAATAAAATTAAATTTAAAAGCAAAAGGAAAAAAATAGAGCAAATCAAATCCAGTTAATGGTTCTGGCAACTCCCTAATTTATGTGATAAGCCTGGGCAACATGGCAAAACCCCGTCTCTACTAAAAATACAAGATCTAGCTGGGCATAGAGGCACATGCCTGTAGTCCCAGCTACTTGGGAGGCTGAGGTGGGAGGTTCACTTGAACCCAGGAGGTCAAGGCTGCGGTGAGCCGTGATTGTGCCACAGCACTCCAGACTGTGTTAACAGAGTGAGACCCTGTCTCAAAAATAAATAAATATATATATAATAGAATATGTGATTACATTTGCTAGTATATTTTATGACATTTCCTATAGTTGCTCTGGAGAATATTTTGGTTGCATGTATCCAAAGCTGTCAGGTAAATGACCCTTGGATAAGAGGGTCATTTCAGTTACAGGGCTAACTTCAGTTACAGGGCTAACTGAATCTGAGTATAATATTTCAAACCCTCTGATCCCAAGAAAGGTCAATCAAGTATGTTCTATAAATGATCTTCAGTAAAGTCTAAAGTGTTTAATGTAAAAAGCCAAACAGAGAAAATGTTTATTATTCCCATAGATAGAAATTAGGAAAGAGAAAAACTTTCAAAGATATAGACAGGAAAATTTTTAAAGTTTTTTTTGTTTTGTTTTCCTTAACTTACAATTTTCTTTAGCTCTTTAGCTAAGCAGACTGATTTTTAACTTGATTGGAAGTTTAAAAGTTTAAAAGGAGGCACTAACAAACACAAAAGACAATTAATAGTATATCAATATCAATACTTCCAATAAAGTACCTCATATGAAAAATATAATTATATACCTATGGCATGTTCTACCCAGAAAACAAATAACACATCTAAAAACAGACCATAATCCCATGCCATCTACTAAGGGAGGTTTAGGTAGGAGGACCACATGAGCCCAAGAGGTTAAGGTTGCAGTGGGCCATGAGTGTGCAACTGCACTCAAGCCTGGGCAACAGAGCGAGATCCTGTCTCAAAAAATATTTTTAAAAAGGCCATATTCTTAGTTTGTCTAACTTTTAAAGTGTTTTAATTATCACTTATTTTCAATTGAACAAAACTTAAAAATCATCTGTTTGGCTGGGCGCGGTGGCTCACGCCTGTAATCCTAGCACTTTGGGAGGCTGAGGCGGGCAGATCACCTGAGGTTAGGAGTTCAAGATCAGCCTGACCAACATGGCGAAACCCTGTCTCTACTAAACATACAAAAATTAGCCGGGCATGGTAGCATATGCCTGTAATCCCAGCTACTTGGGAGGCTGAGACAAGAGAATCGCTTGAACCCAGGAGGCAGAGGTTGCAGTGAGCCGAGATCGCGCCACTACACTCCAGTCTGGGTGACAGAGAGAGAGATTCCATCTCAAAAAAAAAAAAAAAAAAAAAAGTCTGTTTTTTCTCCCATATAAGAAAAGCTTTAAATGTATCATTATATTTTGTTAATAGAGACCTGAAGAATAAGGTATAAAAATGTTTTAAAATGTGAACACAAATATAATTCACTATGTACACAAAAGATCTAAGGTATTACACAAAACAACATAAATTTTAAAGAATATAAACAACACTCATTAGGAGTAAACAGTTTATTGTATTGTCAAAAAATGCCTATATTCTTTTGGACTTTATAAAGAAAAACATTACACTGGTAAAGCTTATTCTGAAATATATAAGATGATACAGCTATTTAAAGTAGGTACGACAATCCTAAAACATCAAAATAAACACTTTAATATTTCAGTTTGTAAAATAGAGTTCCCAAAACTTTATTTTACTGAAACATTCAGCTATTGAATTGTAACTTACAAGAAACAAATTAAAAACTATTGATATAAGTTATGTAACAGCTCTGCTAATCTTTCTTTTAAAAAATTAAACTAAGGAAAGTGTTAATGTTTTTATAAAATGCTAATTTTATCCACTCCTGGAGATTTGCTTTCTATTATAATTAATCTAGCTACTTTGCTATTGTAGAGTAAAAAGTAGAGAAAAAATATTTTTAAGCATCATCTTTCCAATTTATTTAGAAGTAAAATAAGTACGAGAAAAATAAAAATAATCTTCCTTTCCCACGCAAAATCCTAACATCTATAGCATGAAATAAACATGTATTTTTGAAATTCAAACATTTAGAAAGCTAAAAGTTTTGACTATCAACTTACCTTCTTTTGATACCAGACTATAGCATCTGTGACTTTGGACGCCATTTATTCCACTGAAATCACACATTGGTCATTTTAGGCTGTGCAAGAGAGAAAAACATACAAATGACTTTATTTCCACCTTCCAAAAGGAGACTGAACAGCATGCAGACATAGCACTCTGGTTACTTGCAGAGCAAGGGGTGTATGACAAGACTTATATTACACTCTTCCTCATTACTATTTTAGCAACAGGTTCTCTTAAGTAAACAAAAATCAGTTGCCACAATAATAGAAAGTTCTATTTGCGTGAATAAATAACACTTGTTTTCTTACAAAATAGGTTGAAATTTTTTTAATCTTTTAAAGAAATTTCAGAATTTCCTAGGTTATACCAGAAATTGTTCATCTAAAAATCCACATACAAGAAACCAATTCATTCAATCAGTAATGTAGTTTCTTTCTAAAAACCAGTGTCAGTTACCATTGCTAAAGGATGGCTTAACAGAGATGACAGAATTTATAATGATATTTAATTTTCCCTGACACTCAGTAAACACAAAACTGAATTAAAATAACCCAAGAAGCCAAAAAGTATTTATGTTAAATACTAAGCCAATATTAGAGTTAATACACAGGAATAATTAACACTAAAGACCTCCCAGATATCACAGTTTGCTAATTGTCATTTAAGTAGTTACGACAATTAATCCTCAAAGATCAAAAAAACTCTTTAATATTTCAGTTTATAAAATACAGTCCCTAAAAGTTTATTATATTGAAAAAAATTAAGCTACTGAATTGTAACTTACAAGAAACAGATTAAAACTGCTGATATGTTCTATAACTCTGCAAATCTCTTTTAAAAATAATCAAACTAAGACAAATACCAAAAACCATTTCATAAGCATCTTTTCTGTGTTTGTCTAAAACAGGATAGGTACTAAACTTAATGATTCCTTAACCCTAGAGGTTATTTGAGACTGATTCCCATCAACTCCAGAATACTATTTTAGTCACAAGATGACACTGGCATAGAGGTTACCTCTGGTCTAGTGTTAAGGATGAGCCTAAAACAGGTTCAAAAGCAGTTATTGGCCGCAGAACTCATTACAAACCAGGATCATCCAAGGACACACAGGATGATCTCAGGGAAATCCTGGGGGTAAAGCACCCTGCTGAGCCAATCCTAGCACATACAGATCTGCAACTGTAGAAACGCTACCACTAGTTTGCCTCAGTAAACAAAGTACCGGAGGTTTTATATACCACTCTTGGGAGCATGCATGAGTGGGAGCATGCATGCTTTTTGAGCATATTAAGATTCAGATACAATAAAAATTATCAACAAGTTCAAATGTTTAGATGATAAACCTCTAAAATTTAAAGCAGAATTTATTCAATGCCTGTATTTTTTACTGTTATAAACCAAATTATTTTATAACCTTTCCTAAGATATTAGTGACTCTAACTGATCAAATTCAAGCAAACTATGTTTTGAAATTCCTGACAAACAGCCTAACATAATGGAAAGAAAAGAAGGTTAGAGTCAAAATACCTAAATTCAAATATTAGCTCTACTATCTATTATGTAATATTGAATAAGTCGCGGAATTTCTCTCAACCTGTTTCTTTCACTTATAAACTAGAAATAACTGTACCTCCCCACCCCTTATAGGATCTTTGTGACCAATAAATAATATACATAAGATGCCTGCCACAGTCCAGGACATACAGTAGGTTTTCAATTATAATTATTTTTAACATCAATTTTCATATAAAAAATTCCCCAATCTAGGAACTAGAAGTATTTATATTTCCTTTTTTAAACATAGCAGTTTAAAGAGAAATACATGCAATCAGTTTTTGTTCACATTGAAAATAAAAATAGCTATCCAATTATCATAAGGTCACAATGTCAATTCTCAATTACATACACATGGATTATTTACAGATTTCAAAGTTCACCTCCACTTAATTTCTCAGTCAGGTGTGGCTATCTTCATTTCTCTCACGAGGGTTTTTTGAGGAAGCTTTCCCTTACTGACTTAAAATCTCCCATTTTTGTTTTTCTGTCCTGGAAGCCTTTGAGTATGATTTATTAACTTCAACCACCTTGTATCCCAGAGGTTTGCCCCACTGATTTTGCTAGGGGACTATTCAATATACACTACACCTTCATTGTATTTGTTTGTCATGACAACTGTGAATGCTTTCCAGATTGGTTATAACCTATCCCCTCAAGCAAACTATGAAAAATGGTACAAGAATATGAGAATATCAACTTTTCACTTTACCCTCTTTTCACTTTACCCAATCTTTATTGACAAATATTCCAGATTATCTAACAAAATAAAGATCCTCTTTCCTAACACCCAACAATGTAAATAATATACATTTCATACACAAAATGTGAAAGGATTTTATCACTCTATTAAACATATCAGATATTTAATATATTTAGGGAATATTTAAATGTTCACATATAAATAATAGTATTTTTTAAAAGAAAAAGCTCAAATGAAAGTTTGAAAAACACTGCCTGCCTCACAAGAAAATAATCGCAAAGACTTTATATATTTGTTTACCGAGCTACACTTAGATAAATACCAAAAATCTAACAGTATTCTAGTTATATAAAGTGTTCTAAATATTTTAAACTGTATTTATTTGGGTCTATAGAAATAAAAATTCAACGAATTTTCTGTTTAAAATAAAAAAACCTTTCTTCAGTAATGGTGATTTTCTGTGCAAACTCATTTAATAGTTTTTCCATTGTGTCAACAACCTTTCAGTCACATTGAATGGCTCATACCTATTTTTAAAACAGGTTTTACAGCATGCTAAGGTAGATTTCTGAACCGGCTATCCGACAAAGCACACTCAAAGATACCCAAATTACACGTGGGTATAATCAACAAGGATTAACAAGTCAAATTATTTCAGGAATAATGAAGATTATTTCTAAAGCCTTTCCAACTTCTTTGATTCTATGACAGTCCAGGAATACAGGTTCATAGACTGTATTGTCATGATAGCTCAGGTTTAATGTTAAATGATCATATTAAAGTTTATTTACAGAAAAAAGCATAAAAAACCTACTGGGGACCTTTAATAGAGGATCTTAATCTTTTTTGATCAACTGATCTGATACAAGGATGGGTATTATGATGCATAATCTTTATTTATTTAGAAATAATCCAATCCTAAAACCATAGGGCTAACTGCAGGCATAACATTAGGCAGTTAACTCTAAGCTAACACTATCCTTGACATAGATTTAATTGTCACACCTTAACAAAATATCTGAAATTCTTTTTTTTTTTTTTGCTTTTTTTATTATACTTTAAGTTTTGGGGTACATGTGCAGAATGTGCAGGTTTGTTACATAGGTATACACGTGCAATGGTGGTTTGCTGCACCCATCAACCTGTCATCTACATTAGGTATTTCTCCTACCGCTATCCTTCCCCAAGCCCCCCACCCCGACAGGCCCTGGTGTGTGATGTTTCCCTCCCTGTCTCCATGTGTTCTTATTGTTCAACTCCCACTTATGAGTGAGAACATGCAGCATTTGGTTTTCTGTTCTTGTGTTAGTTTGCTGAGAATGATGGTTTCCAGCATCATCCATGTCCCTGCAAAGGACATCCTTTTTTATGGCTGCATAGTATTCCATGTTGTACCTGTGCCACATTTTCTTTATCCAGTCTATCACTGATGGGCATTTGGGTCGGTTCCAAGTCCTTGCTATTGTGAACAGTGCCACAATAAACATACGTGTGCATGTGTCTTTATTTACTGTATTGATTTCCACACAAAATGCCAAAGACCAGGGTGGTGGGAAAAGATGAGTACAGAAGAGATGGTATGTTAAGTCTGCCTTTACGGAATCTCAATCAAATACAGTTGAACAACATGGTGGGTAAGCTGCGCTGGTCCGCTTACATGTGGATTTTTTCAATAAAAGTTATACCAAGTGTGCCTGATACTCCTGCCTCCCCTTTCACCTCCTTTACCTCTTCTGCCTCTGCTATCCAGGAAGGGAAAACCAACCCCTCCTCTTCTTCAACCCATTCAGTGTGAAGATGACAAGGATGAAGACCTTTATCATGATCCACTTCCACTTAAAGAATAGTAAATGTATTTTCTCTTCTTCTTCCTCTTCTTCTTTTTTTTTTTTTTTTTTTTTTTGAGATGGAGTTTTCGCTCTTGTTGCCCAGGCTGGAGTGCAATGGCGTGATCTCAGCTCATCGCAACCTCTGCCTCCAGGGTTCAAGCGATTCTCCTGCCTCAACCTCCCAAGTAGCTGGGAATACAGGAATGCGCCACTACGCCCGGCTAATTTGTAATTTTAGTAGAGACAGGGTTTCTCCATGTTGGTCAGGTTGGTCTCAAACTCCGGACCTCAGGTGATCCTCCCGTCTCAGCCTCCCAAAGTGCTGGTATTACAGGTGTGAGCCACTGTGCCCGGCCTATTTTCTCTTCTTTACAATTTAATAACACTTTTTCTCTAGCTTACTTTATTGTAATTATACAGTATATAAACATATAACATATAAAATATGTGTTATCTGTTTATGTTATTAGTAAGACTTCCTGTCAACAGTAGGCTAGTAGTAGTTAAATTTTGGGGGATTCAAAAGTTACAGCCAAATTTTCCACAGCACAGGGGTCAGTACCCCTAACCCCAATTGTTCAAGGGTCAACAGTATAATAATGCCTATGAGTATTCTTTGTACAAATATGGTCTCCCACATTGTCAGATTTTTAACCAATCCCCATGTTACAGAAATTCTATCAAATACTACATAAATGTTACAATGTACATCTCTCATTATTCTGAAACAAATTTGTCTGTTCTGGCATGACTCTCACTAGGCTCAGAAAACAATGTATTTCCACCCCTGACACTTTGCGTGTGTTATTATTATTCCTATTCCATTCTTTTCTCCACTCATACATCCTTCTAAATCAGCTCAAATCCTACTTCCTCCAAGATGAAGCTTTCTTTTTTTTTTCTTGTTTTTTTTTTTTTGAGACGGAGTTTTGCTCTTGTTGCCCAGGCTGGAGTGCAATGGTATGATCTCGGCTCACTGCAACCTCCGCCTCCCAGGTTCAAGCAATTCTCCTGTCTCAGCCTCCTCAGTAGCTAGGACTACAGGCGCCCACCACCACGCCTGGCTAATTTTTGGTATTTTTAGTAGAGACAGGGCTTCACCCTGTTGGCCAGGCTGGTCTCGAACTCCTGACCTCAGGTGATCCGCCCGCCTCGGCCTCCAAAAGTGCTGGAATTACAGGCATGAGCCACCGCACCCGGCCAGCTTTCCTTTGGACTAAAAAATGCTGAAGCTTAATGTCTCTCCTCTAGCACCAACATATGCTCAAAAATCTGTAATTTAAATAGAAATGTAAAGCAGTATGTGGCCACACAGGTCACTTGGTCATATGTAAACACTCTTAAGGAAAAAATGTGGCAACATTCTTTGTCTCTAAGTACTCAGTACACTGTAATATATGGTACAGGAAGTACAGCAGATAAAAAGCAATGACTAAGCATCAAGATAATTGGGTTCTAGATCCAAGTTCTGATACTAAGAGCTGTGTGCTCTTGAATAAGTTACTGAGTTCTCTGGACCTCAGTTTTCCCCAAGTGCCATCTAGCCAGATATTCCACAACTCAATAAAGGTTAAATAACAATTGTGTGAAAAGAAAAAGAGCTCCGAGCAGTCTGAGCCATGTGAGGTAGGCAAGCACAGACACATGAGTACAGGACTTGAGTCAAGCCCCTACACCCAAGCCTGGGGGCAACTGTTTAAAGTCATTTTCTTCCTGACTAGCTGCCTCACTCATTTATCTTCATGTTTCTGGAATTTGTGATACAAAGAACAATGTATAGCCAATCAACAGTTTATGTTATTTTAACATAAATTCTCAGTAAACAACTCAGGAACTGCTTCTTCCTTCCGTTTAAAAATTTTTTTTTTTTTTTTTTTTTTTGAGACAAGGTCTCACTCAGTTGCCCAGGCTGGAGTGCAGTGGCATGATCAGGGCTCACAGCAGCTTCGACTTCCCAGCTCAAGTGATCCTTCTGCCTCAGCCCCCAAAGTAGCTGTGACTATAGGCATGTACCATGATGCCTGGCTAATTTTTTTGAATTTTAGCAGACACGAGGTCTGGCTATGTTGTCCAGGCTGGAAAAATGCACTTTTAACTGCTGCTAATCAGAGGGTATATTCAGAGCAACTCAAATCTGTGCTCCCAGTTGCAATCCTCAAGCTTGATTCAAATAAACCCTCTACTTGTATTAATTTTGCTCCAGCTTCTTCCTCTCAGGTCACCAATTCCAATAATGTACAGAAGTTCCTCTAAATTCTAACACACCCCAAAACATTAATATTACTACTTAAATTAGTGTTACATATATGGAATTTAACATAGTAGAAACTGTTAAACTAAATAAAAAATATCTTATTTATTTTATTTTTAGAGATAGGGTCTCACTGTCACCCAGACTGAAGTGCAGTGGCTTGATCATAGCTCACTGTAACATCAAACTCCTGGGCTCAGGTGACTGTCCTGCCTTAGCTTCCCAAGTAGCTAGACTCAGCAACAAAAGGGCACATAACATATCCTCATGCACATCCTGCTGAGAAGTATATCACACAAAAAGTTGCATGCCACCAAACTAGGCTATTTTTTAAATCTTTTGTAGAGAGAGATGGAGTCTCATTATGCTGCCCAGGCTGGTCTTGAACTGCTGTCTTCAGCAATCTTCTTACCTCAGCCTCCCCAAGTGCTGGGATTACAGGTGTGAGCCACTGCGCTTGGCCCTAAAGAGCTTTTAATTTGTTAAAGGTAGTTTTTATAAATCTCCTCAGACCCTCATATTATTATTCCATTCCAACAACCTTGTATCATTCTCTGCTGCTTACAAAATAAAATCCACAAGTATTTAGACTCTCTACAATCTGACCTTAATTGTCCAACATTATTGCTCATCATCTTCTCATATGTCTTGTTTCAACCATCCCATACTTTCAACATTTTTCTACCTCTGTGCCAAAATTAACACTTCTCTTTCTAAAACAAGGAAGATTTTGACAAGACTTCCAAAATTCCACTTTCTCCATAAGTTTCTCCCAAATTCTTCCATTTAATATTTCTCATCCTGTTCTGTGTTCCCCTTAGAGTAGCACCCTCTTTATCCAAGGCTTTGCTTTCCACATTTCAGTTACTGCAGTAACTGCAGTACAGTAAAATATTTGGAGACAGAGACCAAATTCCATAACTTTTCATTAGAGTATACTGTTACGATTGTCCTATTTTATTATTAGTTATTATCTATCTCTTACTTGCAGCAGTCCCCAACCTTTTTTAGCACCAGGGACTGGTTTTGTGGAAGACAATTTTTCCATGGCCGGGGTAGAGGGGATGGTTTTGGGATGATTCGAGAGCATTACATTTATTGTATACTTTATTTCTATTATTATTATATTATAATATATAATGAAATAATTATACAACTCACCATAACATAGAATCAGTGGGAGCCCTGAGCTTGTTTTCCTGCAACTAGATGGTCCCATCTGGGGATGATGGAAGACAGTGACACCCAAAGTGTATTGTTTATGTCCAGTCTATTCCATAATCTCATTTTGGTTGCTGTTAACTATACTACAGAAAACCCTGCTTCACAAAGATACGATGTTAGAAATGGAAACAGACTTTTCAGTGTTTTGTGGCAATCTCAGGATAGTCCGCCTTGACTTTAATCCAGAATGTATGGAGATTTGAAGTTGTCTCAAACATACTTTTAAGGCCACCATCATTTGTGACCTTAAGCAGTTGATCCTCTTCTAGCACGGACAAAGTCGATACAGCTGGCTTATTCACAAACAGCTTGTGGATCCATTACTTCCCAGTTCGGGGGTCTTCTGTGGTTGGGAAGTAATGCTCAAACTCTTTTGAAAGCTGAGATAGGTGATCATGCACCAGCTGGGAGAAAGAAGGTCCTGGCTGAGTCTCTTTAAAAATCTCTGTTAATGTTTGAAACATGTCAAAAAAATCCCTCAATGTTCACTCAATTCCAGTTTGGCTTTGAATGCAGCCACTTTATCTACTGACTTGAACACATTTGTCATTCTCCCCTGAAGTGACAAGCTGAGTTCTTTGAGCAGGTTGAATATGTCACACAAGTAAGCAAGTTTTGTGACCCATTCTGCATCACTGAAATGTGCTACCAGTGATAACTATTTTTCTAAAAAAACAAAAAAAAATCTCTGGAGAGACCTTGTAACTCAAAACCTCTGGCCAGTGATCTACCTTAGAAAGCCATCTTACTTCTGCATATAAGAGAAGCTGTGTGTGCTCTGCATCCATTTCCTCACAGAGCTGCACAGACAGACATAAACTAAGGGCATGTACTTTAATGTGGATAATTTTAATCACATCCTGCAAAATGTTGGTTAAGTTTCGGTGACATTTTGTGCCTAGCCAGCATTTCTCTACGGATGACACAGTGCGTAGACTCGCATTCAGAAGCAACCTCTTTGACCCAAGTAGTGAAACCAGAAAGCTGTCCAGTCATGGCAGCTGTGCTCTGTTCATGCATATACCAACACAAAATTACCAAATCAGTTCTACAGCTGTGGTATTGGATGAAACAAAAGGGCACATAACATACCCTCATGCACGTCCTCCTGAGAAGTGTATCACACAAAAACAAGCATTACTGCCTTGTTGTCAACGTCAGTAGACTTGTCAACCTGGATTACACACCATGGTGACTCATTAATCCTAACAATTGTGCCTCAATATCCTCTATTTCATCAAATAATCTAGTTATGGTACTAGCTGAAAAAGGAACATGTGCCACCTTCTGAACTGCAGCCTCTCCTAAAAGTTCGTAACAAATGTCCTTAACAGCAAGCAGGCAGGATCAACTCTTCACCAATAGTAAACGGCTTCTTAGCTTTAGCAATGCTTTAGCCACTAAGAATAATACTCTCAGTGCAGACACACTTGATGAAGTGGTGGCCTTCCATAATTGCTTCTGTTCTTCATGTTCACGTTTTTTTCTTTTGAAAAACTCCAAAGCCTTGTCTTTCAATGCAGGATAAGTGGTCTCCACGTGACAAAGCACTTTTGAAGGTTTCATGGCTTGTTGGATAGCCAGTCACCACATACACAAAGCAGGCCTAGAGAATGTGAATCACCTGTTGCAATGAACCCATAATTTAAGTGGGACTCTTGGTGTTTTCTTTTAAATGCAGCTTTCTTTTTGTTGGCAGTCTTAAGAGTCTTCTGCTGTCTCATCATTGGGTCTTCCCCCTTTACAAAGAAGCTCTCTAGTAATGTTTTGTTATTTACTCATTTTGGCTAAGGTTAGCTTGTGGGCTTAATCAAATCTGTGACTGAGGTAAGTGCCCAGTGTGACAAAGAAATGTGGACGGACAAGGTAAGTAAAATAATGGGCGGGCCATGCATGGACTAAAATTAAGTGTTGGATTCTGACTTAAAGCCTGTCACCAGATGCAGCTGTACAAATGAAGCACTCAACTCACTGACAGGGTTTTGATATGAGTCTGCAAGCAATTTATTTATTATGGTCTCTGTGCAGTCAAACCTCTCTGCTAACGTTAATCTGTATTCGCAGCTGCTCCCCAGCGCAAGTATCACTGCCTCAACTCCACCTCAGACAATCAGGCATTAGACTCTCATAAGAAGCATGCAACCTAGATCTCTCATGTACACAGTTGAGAATAGGGTTCGCACTCTTATGAGAATCTAATGCCGCTGCTGATCTGACAGGAGGCAGAGCTCAGATGGTAATGGAAGTGATGGGAGGCAGCTGTAAATACAGATGAAGCTTCGCTCACTTGCCCACTGGCTCACCTCCCATAGTGCAGCCCACGGTTCCTACCAGGCCGCAGACCAACTGGTTGGGGACCCTGTCTTACTGTACCTAATTTATAATATAAACTTTATCATAAGTATGTATATACAGGAAAAAAACACAGCAAATATAGGTTTGGTACTATCTGTGGCTTCAGGTTTCCACTGGGGATCTTGGAATATAACCCTCACAGATAAGGGGGACTGCTGTGTACTTACTATATTGTTTTATATAGACTTTAGTGTACTTATCTGTATGTGCCCCCACCTCCCACCCACACGTTCTTTGAGAGCAGTCCAATGTCTTTATTATCTCTGAATTTTCCTAAAACCTTTCGCCTATATTAAACACAAATGTTTACACACCATATTAAAAAGTTGCCAAAGTACCACCACAGATGAATTTAAGGGCTAGAATTGAAAACTCTACCTGTCCAACTCCTGTACTCCCCCAACATGCACATAAACAAACATACTTTTTCATAACATTAAAGGGTACAAAGATATCATGAAGTATAATAAATATGGTTCATTTATTTACTGACATGTCACTCAGTCACCAATACATTAAGATTTAAAAGGTTTTACATATTGCAGATCTAAAAGGTCCAATGAAAATAAGTTAAAGTCTAGTCTAACACCATTCCTAAATGCTAAAGTTAAATATAACTCAGTTGCCTTCACCACAACCAAAACAAGAAATTTTTAGACCTTGAAAACTGGGAACAAAGTTGCTCTGCCCTTAAAGGGTAATAAATGCTAAGGTTCAAATCACATCTTTCATAATGATACAAAAGCTAAACAAAAAGAATGAAATCTTCTACTAGTTTCAGGGTTCCTACTTTGTAATCATGTGACCTATAAATTATTACAACTTATAAGAACAATTTTAATTCTTCATCTGGAAGAAGGATAATATTTCATGGAAATATTTGAAAGAATAAACACCACATGTTTTATGGTCAAAGTTGTAATTTTAAACAAAATGCAAAATAAGGTCTAATAAACAGCTATACATTTTCTATTATACCAGTCATAAAAAGAATATTTGTAATTTTTATTTTCCTTAATGGAACCAGTGCATAGTCTGTGTACTTTGGGCTAGAAGATGATACATAATCTAAGAAGAAAAAACTACAGGCAAGTAACATCTCTCTACACCCGTACTAAATAAAAGTGTTTTGTGCTGTTACAAAATCTAAGTGAATCCCTATAGCTATAATCTCTTTGTTAGGAGACAGGGTCTCACTCTGCCACCTAGGCTGGAGTTCAGTGGTGAAATCATAGTTCACTGTAGCCTCAAACTCCTGGGCTCAAGTGTTCCTCCACCTCAGCCTCTCGAGTAGCTGGGACTACAGGTGGACACCATCGCACCTGGCTAATATTTTTTATTTTTTAACTTCTTGTGGGGCCGGGTCTCACTTTGTTGTCCAGGCTGGTCTCAAACTCCTGACTTCAAGCAATCTTCCTGCCTTGGCATCCCAAAGTACTAGGATTATAGGTGTGAGTCACCACGACCAGCCTAGAGTTATAATTTTATTTTATTTTTTTTGAGATGGAGTCTCGCCCTGTCACCCAGGCCGGTGTGCAGTGGTGCAATCTCGGCTCACTGAAACTGCCGTCTCCTGGGTTCAAGCAATTCTTGTGCCTCAGCCTCCCGAGTAGCTGGGATTACAGGTGCGCACCACCATGCCCAGCTAATTTTTGTATTTTTAGCAGATAGTACCAAACATATATGTTGCTATCTTTTTCCTATATAACTTTTGTATTTTGAATTTTTAGGGTTTCACCATGTTGGCCAAGCTGGTCTTGAACTCTTGACCTCAAGTGATCTGCCTGCCTCAGCCTCCCAAAGTGCTGGAATTACAGATGTAAGCCACTGCGCCCAGCCTAGAGTTATAATCTTGATACTAACCACAAAGCCCTCTGCAGAATTTCCTGATGGGTACAATCAACCCACCTGATATGTCTTTTAAAGCACCTTTTTAAATTTCAGGGTTCCTTAATTTCAATATTACTATTACCAACCAAAGTACCACCACAGATGAATTAATTTACTCTACCATTCCTTGAGCATTCTTTGGGTTGTTTTATTAAGTACTTAAAGGTCCTTTAAACAGCTAATTATAATGTATTGGCTTTTTGTTTTATTTGCTGTGCTGCTTAGAAAAATCAGTAATGAAATATGATCCATTTAAATGGTTTAACTTCCTCATTTACTCACAGGAAAGTTTTACCACCAACCTATCAGGCTCAATTCAAACATGGACATGTTATTACTGGTCTTCAGCAGAAACGTTCTAAATTAGTGTTCCAAGTACTCTTTATCAAAATAGTAATGGACTAAATGATATCTAAATGGCTTAAAGAGTTAACTAAACAGCTTAAAGAGTTAACAGACCTTAAAAATGACTTAATTTAGAGATTAAAATTTGCTAACAATACCTCATCATCAAAAATACTATTGAGGCTGGGCTCCGTGGCTCGCACCTGTAATCCCAGCACTTTGGGAGGCTAAGTCAGGTGGATCACTTAAGTTCAGGAGTTTGAGATCAGCCTGACCAACATGGTGAAACTCAGTTTCTACTAAAAACTAATACAAAAATTAGCCAGGCATGGTGGCTGGCACCTGTAATCCCAGCTACTTGGGAGCCTGAGGCAGGAGAATCGCTTGAACCTGGGAGGAGCAGACAGTGAGCTGCGGTCACACCAGTGCACTCTGGCTTGGGTGAAACAGCGAAACTCCATCTCAAAAAAAAAGGCTGCACGCAGTGGCTCACACCTGTAATCCCAGCACTCTGGGAGGCCAAGGCAGGTAGATCATGAAGTCAGGAGTTCAAGACCAGCCTGGCCAAGATGGTGAAACCCCATCTCTACTAAAAATACAAAAACTAGCCGGGCATGGTGGCAGGTGCCTGTAATCCCAGCTACTCAGGAGGATGAAGCAAATAACTGCCTGAACCCGGGAGGCAGAGGTCGCGGTGAGCCGAGACTGCACCACCGCACTCTAGCCTGGGCGACAGAGTGAGACTCCGTCTCAAAAAGAATAAATAAATAAAAATAAAATATTAATTTAATTTTCCACGAATTCTAAGAAAAGAAAATGAAAACTGGAAGAACTCATGAACTTCAGATGTCTTGCCACACGAGTTATTTAGGTCTTAAAAGATCCTCCTAACATTTAGAAAAAAGTTTCCTTAGCTTATAGAGCCATCAAAACAAAAGAAAAAAGTGACAAAAATCATTCTTTAATAAATCCACAGTGATTTTAACTTTTATCTACATGTTCAACTTTACATGGTATCCATGACTTCCTGCTATGAAAGCAGACATAATCAACATGCTTATACTTCTCCAAAGATCTAACATTTAGATTTTATTCCACAGCCACCATTCTCAAAGTTGTTCCATTTTCTTCTGTATTTAAATGGATTTGATGATCACCCCTGATTCTTTTAAGATGGCTTTGCCATACCTGAAGTCATCACTATTTAATTTTGTTTCATTTGAGGTTGACTTGATTTAATCATCAAGCAGTATTTTTCAAGAAAGGAGTGCTATATTCTCTGTGCTCTTACATGTTAGAGAACATCTGCTTGCTTCCTGTGTATTTGATTAACCACTTGGTTGGCATGGCAGAGACTGCTAATTGACACCCATTATTCCATCATCCTCTTTGAAAATTGTGCTGGCATCCTGTTGCCCAAAATAAAGACCTTTCCTAACCTTTCTTGCAGTTAGATGTGGCCAAGACTAAGTTCTGCTCCAAACACCACCAAAAGTGTTGGGTAGTACTTGTAGTTGGGAAAAGCACTTTTTTTCTTTCTCCCCTCCCTTTTCCTGATCCTTTCAATGTTATTTTAATGACGACAGCTCCAGCAGCCACCATGGACAGTGACATTGAGACTAGAAACCAGGTGTGTTCATAGATAGGAAAGATCCTGGGTTGCCTTGGGTGAAGCCACCATACTAGTTCTAGACTGACTATTTCCATACTTTTTGTACCCAAGGTTATAAATCCTTATAGTTTAAGCCACTGTTATTAGCAGCCAAAAGAAATCTAACTGATACTGTTGGGTATAATACTTCTGGTTGACAACTTCCTACCGTCAAAACTTTGTAAACATTTTTCCATTGTCTTCTGGAATTGACAATAACTGAGAAATTAAAATTCAGCCATCTTGAATTTTTTTCTCTTTGTATAGGTCATGTTTTTCTCTTTTTGGCCAGGATAACAAAATAATTCTCCATCTTGAATTTTTTTTCTCTTTGTATATAGGTCATGTTTTTCTCTTTTTGGCCAGGATACCAAAATAATTCTCTCCTTAGTTTTGAAGTTAAAAACTACTAGGATATGGTCAATTTTAATCATTTCATATTTTTTTTCCTAGCATTTAGTGTGCCTGTCAATCTGCAAATACACATTTCATTTCAAAAGCTTTTGTCTGGATTTTATTTCTCAATACTTTTTCTGTTCCATTTGTTGAAGTCTCTATTTTAGGGATATCAGCTATTCTTACCTAGGACAGTCTTTTCAGAGTTACTTCTTTCGTTTATTTTTCTCCTATATTTGTAGAGTTGCCATGCTATTTTTTTTATCATGTTTAATACAGAAACTGCTATCCTCAGCTCCTATTCACTCTGATATCCAAGATTCTGCTCGGCCACCCCTAACACCTTTCTCATCTTAGTTGCGGCCATTTTTATTTTTGTGTACACGTCTTTATGCATACACACACAAACTTCAGTTTGAGAATCAGGAACTACTCTTAATCTACTTTTCTATAATCCAACGACACAGAAAAGGAAGAGCTAAAATTGGACTGAGCACAGGCATTGCTGAGGTGTCCTTAAATGTCCTGTACCAAGACTGATATCCCTAGTCAGGGATCTAGCCTACCTTCATGGGCTTTGGCTCTTGCCCTTAACTCAGAGTACCATTCAAAATGCCAGTGCTTGTTGCCTCTGCTGAGGCTCAGCGCTGGTATGTAGGGTCTTCTCAAGGATTTTTCCTTGACTTTTTGCTTCCTATTCACCTCCTAGGTCTACTTCTCTAAAAGTATGAATGAGATATCGCAATATTTTGTAGGCTTCCTCTTTCCTTTGTCTTGTTTCTGGGATACGGGGCTGGGATTAGAAGCCTTGTCATATACAACTAGTATCTTCTCATTCTTTCTTTACCTTCCACTTTTTGAAGTATTTGGTATAAAGCTACAGATACCCCTTTTTTGTCTGCTTCTTTCCATTTCTGCCCTCTTTCTTCAACCCACCATCTACTCTTTCCTTAATTTGGTTTTAGTGAAGAAAAAAATCTGTGACCCCACTTCATTTTTACTCAGAAATCTCTCATTTATATTATTGTTGTTGTTGTTATTTAGAGACAGAGGCTCGCTCTGTCACCCAGGCTGGAATGCAGTGGCACAATCATGGCTCACTTCAACCTCAAACTCCTGGGGTCTCAAGTGTTCCTCCCTTTCTCAGCCTCCCAAGTAGCTAAGACTACAGGTGTGTGCCACCACACTCGGCTAACTTTTTTTTTTTTGGTAGAGGTGGGGTCTTGCTATGTTGTCCAGGCTGGCCTTGAACTCCTGGCCCCAAACAATCTTCCCACCTTGGCAGCCCAAAGTGTGCTTGCCATTTTACTTCTTTTAACATTTAAGTACTTAATCTTTTACATTACTGACTCAATTAAAAAGTTAAATTTATTTGGGAGGCCAAGGTGGGCAGATCACGAAGTCAGGAGTTCAAGACCAGCCTGGCCATCATGGTGAAACATCTCTACTAAAATACAAAAATTAGCCAGGCATGGTGGCGCACACCTGTAATCCCAGCTTCTCAGGAGGCTGAGGCAGGAGAATTGCCTGAACCCAGGAAGTGGAGGTTGCAGTGAGCCGAGATTGCACCACTGCACTCCAGCCTAAAAGTAAAATTTAAATATTCTAAGATGAGATTCTAAACTAACAACAGCTGCACTTTTACTTCTGCTATTTCTAACAAAAGGAAGTAAAGGGAGAATACCCAGTTTCAATTCTTTTTATAAACTCAAGATACTAAGCAAAAAACACAAGATCATAAACTAAGCTCTTCCGTGAATTTGTTACAACTACCTCCAAGAAAAAAAAAAAAAAACCAGGATGTATTTTCCCTCCTCAAATCTTATCTTTTACTATCTGCTCAATTTTCCAACAAAGAACCCTAGAATCTTTCTTGTTTCCTCCCCTTTCCCACCTCCCACCACTATCAATTCTATACCTGGCACACAGAAACCACTCAATAATTATGAAGGAATAAATTAATATAACGTATTTGTCATACCTCCAAACTTCTCTCATATGATCCCTCTCCAGCCCCACTACCATACACCTGGTACAAGCTGATATCTAATACCAGGACTACACTAACAATCTATTATTGTTGCTTTACTTTCACTACTTATCTTTTTAAAATACTGACCTCATCACTTAAAAATCTCTAGTCTCCCACTGCCAAAGAAAAGAGTTTAATCAACACTGTATTCAAAACCCTTCTTTTACAATTTGACCATAGATTTATTATTTCTCCAGTCAGTAGCATCTATCGTCTCTACTTTGTTTCACACAGTTTCAATTACCCGCCCTCCCCAACCTCCCATCCATACATTCTAGCTACACATACCTTACATTCTAGCTACACAGGTTCACAAATATACCATATACTTTCATGCCTGCCTTCTACTCCAGGTAATATTCCTTGTCTAAAATAACTTTCTCCTTGTTCTGATCTATTTGAAAAGTTACCTCAATTCCTTCTAAGGAAATTAAATTGTGAGAACATATAAGCCATGGTGTTCAAATAACTCCACTACTTAAAGAGTAATTTAAGATTCAGGCCAGGCACGGTGGCTCAGGCCTGTAATCCCAACACTTTGGTAGGCCAAGATGGGTGGATCACGAGGTCAAGACATCGAGACTATCCTGGCCAACATGGTGAAACCCTATCTCTACTAAAAATACAAAAATTAGCTGGGTGTGGTGGCGTGTGCCTATAGTCCCAACTACTCGGGAGGCTGAGGCAGAAGAATCCCTTGAACCCGGGAGGCAGAGGTTGCAGAGAGCCAAGATCATGCTACTGCACTCCAGCCTGGCGACAGAGCGAGACTCCGTCTCCAAAAAAAAAGAGAGTAATTTAAGATTTAAATATTTTTAATTTCAGAGGGTGACATCAATAAGATGACTGACTAGAGACACCCAGCACTCATCCCCCCCATAAGAAAGAACCTAGGCATCACATAAACAGCTAAGATTCAGCTTGAGTGTCAATGGGAGAGTACTAGGGTGCAGCGAGAAACCGGAGATGCACGTGAGGAGATTGGAGGGCAGCATGGAAGTACCTGGCCACTGCAGCCCTGTCTCCCCAATCCAGACTGGATCAGCCCAGAGTCAGGAGGGACTTCCCATTTCAGGGAAAAGGTAAGCAGAAGATCCCTACCAGCCCCCACTGCCACTGCAAACACCTACAATCCTTACTACAGGAGAATCCCACAGTCCGTGCAAGCCCCAAGCCCAGTCTGGAGAGCTGCCAGGAATTCATGCAGCTGCACTGCCCCAGATTAGAAGCACAAGGTGCACACTCCCCTCCCCCACCCAACCACCCCCTGTGAGAAAAGCTGCTGCAGCATGGTGCCATCTTGAGACCAGAGCCACCTCTGGAGTGCACCTGCTCTGGAGGTTAGTAGCCAGTGAACTTCTCTAGCACTGGGGCTCCATCTTCATTCCACCACACTCACATGGGTGGCTGAAAACCACAACCCCAACTATGCAAAGCCTGGGCCCAGGATCGGCTGTGACTCCAGTCCTGCACAGCAGGGAAACCAACCTCCCTTCCCCTCTGCTCCCCAACACTCTGCTGCCACTGCCACACTTCCAGTCAGAGGAACAGTCTGGCACTCCCACCCAAGGCAAACCTGCCCTTGAGCCAGCGAAAACTGCTACATGCCCTCCAAGTGGAAGAGTGCCCCCCACGTCTCTAAGCAGCTGATACATCCCTTGGGCTGGCAGAGAGGCTACACATCTGCACTCAGGTCCTGAGACACAGCCCTACAGCACTCCCCCACTGCAGACATGCCCTCAGCTCTCCACCTGCAATCAAGGTCTAAGAAACAGTCCTGTCCCTGGGCACAGCAGGCTGCTCCTGGTAGGCATATCCTCAGCCCATCCAAGCAGCCATGAGCCCACGACTGGACCTGAGTAACATCCCTGTGGGCCACCTCTAGCAAACATATCACTTGTGGGCCTATGGAGGGCTCACTCCTGAGCCACACCCCTGAGCCAGCCAAGCAGCCTTGCATCTGCATCCCAAACCTGAGAAAGTCCTGTGGGCCACCCCTAGTAGACAGATTCATTCCCAGGCTGGCTGAGCAGCCCTGTGCCTGCTCCTGGGCCTATAAACAGCTCCATGTGGGGCATCTCCCACACCAGCCAAGAAGTTGTGAAGCCATGTCAAGGGCCTGAGAAACAGCTCTGAGGGCCATCTATGATGGACACACTCCTGAGCTCCCCGAGAAGCCTTGTACCCATGTCCCAAACCTGAGAAACAGCCCCACGGGCCATCTACAGCAGATACATACATCCGCAGGCCAGCCAAGCAGAAGAGAAGGGAAAAGGTAAGGAAACATATTTAATGAAATAACAGCTGCAAATTTCCCAAATATTGGGAGAGAGATGGACATCTAGGTCCGGGAAGCTCAATGAACCTCAAATAGACGCAACCCAAATAGATCCTCTCCAAGGCAAAATATATTCAAATTGTCAAAAGACAAACACAAAGAAATTCTAAAAGCAAGAGAAAACATCAAGTCACATACAATGGAATTCCCATTAGACTAATAACAGATTTCTCAGTAGAAGCCTTACAGGCCAGCAGAGAATGAGATGATATATTCAAAATACTGAAAAGAAAAAAAACTGCCATCCAAGAAAATTATATCCAGCAAAGCTATCTTTCAGAAATGAAGGAGAAATAAAACCTTTCATAGACAGGCAAAAACTCAGTAAATTCATCACCACTAAGCCAGCCTTATAAGAAATGCTCAAGGGAGTCTCACAGTTGGAAGTAAAAGGATGATAACCACCATCATAAAAACATGTGAAACTATAAAACTCACCAGTAGAGTTGATAAAGAAGAAAGAGAAAAGAACCAAATCTTATTACAGAAAACTACCCAACCACAAAAATAAACAATAAGAGAGGAAAAAAGGAAATAGAAAACAAGAAGAAAACAATCAATAAAATGACAGGAGAAGGCCTCACTTATCAATAATCACCTTGAATGTAAACGGATTAAATTCCCCATTTAATCAAAAAGGAGACTTTTCAACAGATACCACAGAAATGCTGAACTATGAACAACTTGGGATGAGTGCAGTGGCTCATGCTTGTAATCCCAGTGCTTTGGGAGACTGGGGAGGAAGGATCACTTGATTCCAGGAGTTCAAGACCAGCTTGGGCAACAAAGCAAAACTCTATCTCTAATATATGTATACACACACACACACACACGCACACACACACATTAGCTGGGAATGGTGGTGCACACCTATAGTCCTAGCCACTCAGAAGGCTGGAGCAGGAGGATTGCTTGAACCCAGAAGTTTGAGGTTACAGTGAGCTATGTCACGCCTGTGCACTCTGGCCTGGGAGACAGTGAGACCCTGTCTAAAAAAACAAAACAGAATAAAACAAAAAAACATACAACTATACACAAATAAATTTAAACACCTAGAGAAACTAGATAAGTTCCTGGACACATAACACCTACCAAGATTGAACCAGGAAGAAACAGAAAACCTGAACAGACCAATAACAAGTAACCAGATTGAATCAGTAATAAAATGTTTCCCAAGCCGGGTGCGGTGGCTCACGCCTGTAATCCCAGCACTTTGGGAGGCCGAGGAGGGCAGATCATCTGAGGTCGAGAGTTTGAGACCAGCCTGACCAACATGGCGAAACCCCGTCTCTACTAAAAATACAAAATTAGCCGGGTGTGGTGGTGCATGCCTGTAATTCCAGCTACTGAGGAGGCTGAGGCAGGAGAATCACTTGAACCTGGGAGGCGGAAGTTGCAGTGAGTCGAGATCACACCATTGCACTCCAGCCTGGGCCAACAAGAGCAAAACACCATCTCAAAACAAAACAAAACAAAACAAAAAGTCTCCCATAAAAGAAAAGTTCAGGACTGGATGGCTTCACAGCTGAATTTTACTGAAACTTTAGGGAAGAATTAATATCAATTTTTCTCAAACTATTCCAAAAAATTGAAGCAGACTGATTCTTCCTAACTCATTCTATGAGGCCTGGATAACCCTGAAACCAAAACTAGACAAGAAGACAACAAAAAGAAGAAAACTGCAGGCTAATATATTCGATGCACATACACATAAAAATTCTCAACAAAATATTAGCAAGCCAAATCTAACAACACATCAAAAAGATAATACATCATGATTCAGGGGAATTTATCTGAGGAACGCAAGGATGGTTCAACAAATACAAATCAATAAACATCATACATCACACCAATAGAATAAAAGACAAAAACCATATGGTCATCTTGATAGATACAGAAAAAGCATTTGATAAAAGTCAACATTCTTTCATGATTAAAACCTCTCAAATTAGGGATAGAAGGAAAATATCTCAACATAATAAAGGCCATATATGGCAAAGCCAAAGCTAACATCATACTGACTAGGAAAAAGCCAAAAGTGTTTCCTCTGACTACTAGAACAAGACAAGGATGCCTACTTTCACAACTCTTATTCAATATACTACTGAAAGTCCTAGTTGGAGCAATTAGTCAAGAGAAAGAAATAATAGGCAACCAAGTTGAAAAGGAGGAAGTCAAAATGTCTATTTGCAGATGACACAATCTTATATATAGAAAAACTTAAAGACTATACCAAAAACTCTTAGAACTGATAGATGAAATCAGTATAATTGCAAGATACAGTATCAATCAATATACACAAATCAGTAGCATTTCTAAACACAAACAATCAACTAGCTGAAAATGAAATAAAAAAGACAATCTTATTTACTACAGCAACAACAAAAGAATACCTAGGAATAAATTTAAACAAGGAGGTGAAAGACCTCTATAGGAAAACTATAAAATGCTGATTAAAGAAACTGAAGAGGATACAAACAAATGAAAGACATCTCATGCATATGGATCAGAAGAATATTATTAAAGTGACCCCACAACCCAAAGAAATCTACAGAGTCCATGCACATGTCAAAATAACAATTACTTTCTTCACAGAAACAGAAAAAACAATCCCAAAATACATATGGAACTACAAAACCCTCTGAATAGCTGAAGCAATCCTGAGCACAAAGAGGAGGCATCACACCACCAGACTTCCAAATATACTACAAAGCCGTAGTAACCAAAACAGCATAGTACTGGCATAAAAACAGACACATAGATCAGTGGAACAGAATAGAGAACCCAGAAATTAATCAATCCATGTATCTACAGTTAACTGATTTTTGACAAAGGTGTCAGGAACACTCATTGAGGAAAGGATAGCCTCTTCAATAAATACTTCTGGGAAAACTAGATATGCAGAAGAATGAAACTAGATGCCCATCTCTCATCCTATACAAAAATCAACCCCAAAATGAATCAAAGACCTAAATGTAAAACCCAGAACTACAAAACTATTAAAAGAAAACATAGCAGAAATGCTTCAGGGCATTGGTTTCTGGGAAAAGATTTTATGAATAAGTCCTCAAAAACATAGGCAACAAAAGCAAAAATAAACAAATGAGATTATATAAAAACAAAAAGCTTTTGCATAGCAAAGGAAACAATCAACAGAGTAAAAAGATAACCTATAGACTAGGAGAAAATATTTGCAAACTATTCATGGGACAGGGAATTAATAGCCAGAATATACAAGGAACTCAAACTTTTTTTTTTTTTTTTTTTTTTGAGACGGAGTTTTGCTCTCATTGCCCAGACTAGAGTACAGTAGTGCAATCTCGGCTCACTGCAACTTCCACCTTCCAGTTTGAAGAGATTCTCCTGCCTCAGCCTCCTAAGTAGCTGGGATTACAGGCGCCTGCCACCATGCCCAGCTAATTTTTTTGTATTTTAATAGAGATGGGGGTTCACCATGTTGGTCAGGCTGGTCTCGACCTGCTGACCTCGTGATCCACCCGCCTCGGCCTCCCAAAGTGCTGGGATTACAGGCGTGAGCCACCGCACCCGGCCCGGAACTTAAACTTTTTAACATCAAAAAAACAAACAATCCAATTTAAAGATGGGCAAAAAAATCTAAAGACATTTCTCAAAAGAAGACATACATGTAGCGAATAAACATATTTAAAAATGCCCAACATCACTAATTGATATGGTTTGGCTCTGTGTTCCCACCCAAATCTCATCTTAAATTGTAGTTTCCACAATCCCCGTGTGTCATGGGAAGGACCTGGTGGGAGGTAACTGAATCATTGGGGTGGTTTCCCTCATGCTATTCTTGTGATAGTAAGTTCTCACAAGATCTGATGGTTTCATAAAGGGCTTCACCCTTTGCTTGGTTCTCATTCTTCTCTCTCCTGCTGCCATGTGAAGAAGCATGTGTTTGCTTCCCCTTCCATCATGATTTTAAGTTTCCTGATGCCTCCCCAGCCATGCTCAACTGTGAGTCAATTAAACCT
Source organism: Pan troglodytes (assembly GCF_028858775.2). Lineage (NCBI taxonomy): Eukaryota > Metazoa > Chordata > Mammalia > Primates > Hominidae > Pan > Pan troglodytes. The sequence continues at coordinate 87,183,383 of NC_072404.2, read as the reverse complement.
CTTTCCTTTATAAATTACCCAGGCTCAGGTATGTCTTTATTAGCAGCGTGAGAACGAACTAATACACTAATCATCAGGGAAATGCAAATCAAAACCATAATGAGATACCATCTCATCAACTTAAAATGGCTACTGTCAAAAAAACAAGAAAATAACAAATGCTGATGAGAATGCAGAGAAAAAGGAACTCTTACACATTTGGTAGGAATGTAAACTAGTACAGCTACTATGGAGAAGAGCATGGAGATTCCTCAAAAAACTACTAATAGAACTACCATATGATCCAGCAATCCCACCACTGGGAATTTTATCCAAAGGCAAGAAAATCAGTATATTGATGAGACATCTGCACCCCATGTTTATTGCAGCACTATTCACAATAGTCAAGATATGGAATCAACCTACATGCCCAACAACAGATGAATGGATAAAGAAAATGGGGTCTACAGACAGTGGAATACTGTTTTGCCATAAAAAGAATCAAATCCTGTCATTCACAGCAACATGGATGGAACTGGAGGACATCATGTTAAGCGAAATAAGCCAGGAACAGAAAGTTAAACCCTGCATGTTCTCACTCATAAGTAGAAGCTAAAAAGCTGATCTCATAGAAGTAAAAAGTAGAATGGAGGATATCAGAGACTGGGAGGGGCATAAGGAAGAGAGAGATCAGAAGAGATTTGTGAAAGGTTACAAAATCACAGTTAGATAGGAAGAATAAGTTCTAGTGTTCTATACCACTGTTGGATGACTATAGTTAACAATAATATATAGTTGCAAATAGCTACAAGAAATAATGTTTGAAATAATGTATATGTCAATTACTCTGATCTGATCACTATACATGTACTGAAACATCATTATGTACCCCTCAAATATGTACATTATGTGTCAATTAATAAAAGTAGTTTTTTTAAATAATGTAATTGAATTGAGCAAAATGAAACATGTATCTGTCCTGGACCCATGTACTATAAACAGGCAAACTATTAAAAGTTATTTCATGTCAGGCATGGTGGCTAACTCTTGAAATCCCAGCACTTTGGGAGGCCGAGGCGGACAGATCACTTGAGGTCAGGAGTTTGAGACCAGCCTGACCAACATGGTGAAACCCCATCTCTACTAAAAATACAAAAATTAGCCAGGCATTGTGGTACGTACCTGTAATCCCAGCTACTTGAGAGACTGAGGCACGAGAATCACTTGAACCTAGGAGGCAGAGATTGCAGCCAGCCAAGATTGCACCATTGCATTTCAGCCTGGGCGACAGATCATGACTCTTGTCTCAAAGAAAAAAAAAAGTTATTCCAATATATAAAAAGAACAACCAAATTTCCAAGAGAATACAAAAAGGCAGACTAAACACAAGCATCTAACTTTACTACCTTACAATATCTAACTGAAATGACAGCAAACACATACATATATGAGAACAGAGAGAACGGAAAAAAACAACAAAAATGAAGCTTGAAAGAAGATATGTGACTTGTAACTGACCTAGCAGATCTGAGACAGCAGACAGCAATAGTAGAGAAAGGAGAATATTAACCCAATTTATGCAATAAAACAAAGTTTCAGGGATTCATGGTTTAAGCATCCCCTGGAAACGGGAATAAAGTTAGTCCCATCTTTAGGCAGACTAGTTGAAAGCTGTTAAAATAAAAGATCCATTTTCTCTCACACCATGCCAATGAATGACTATTTCTCTATGACCCTGCAGATGACTGGAAGTCAAACATGTATCATTATGAATGGTAAATAAAATATCAATTGAAAGAGCTGAACCTGTTTGTCCCTAGGAAACAGAAACTGTGGAAAAGGGGCTCTATGGCCGCTATTTTCCTAAATTTTGTATAACTATCTCTGAAAACATCTACCTGCAGAACTTTGATAAAAACTACAAATTGAAACCAGTTTTAAATTTCAATTTCCACATAGTTATAGCTTCAGTAAACTGGAATTCTTACCATCATAAATATGATGGAATTATGCAATATATTCCAACATTTCCATTTAACATATTGGACAGCCACTTTCATAGATTTCGTATGCAAATCTGCCTGCTTGCTAAAATCAATACTCCTGGTACTTTTGCAGTCATTTACAGATATGCACAAAGCAGAGAAAAATCTGAGGTTCCCAACACGCATGTTCCCAGCAAAGGCTGAACAAGATGACACTATCTTCTTAAATAAGACAGCTATTATACCATAAACAAGGGTCCTTTTTGTGGTGTAGTGTCCTGTTTTTGGCTTTTTTTTCTTTTTGTTGGGATTTTGTTGTTTTATTTTATTTTATTTTTGAGACAGAGTGTAGCTGTTGCCCAGGCTGGACTGCAGGGGCGTGATATCAGCTCACTGCATCCTCCACCTCCCGGATTCAAATGATCATCCAGTCTCAGCCTCCTGAGCAGCTGCAATGACAGGTGCACGCCACCAAGTCTGGCTAATTTTTGGTATTTTTAGTAGAGACAAGGTTTCACCAAGTTGGCCAGGCTGGTCATGAACTTCCAACCTCCAGTAATCCACCCGCCTCAGCCTCCCAAAGTGCTGGAATTACAGGCCTAAGCCACCGCACCCGGCCTAGATGTTGTTGTTTAAAAATGCCCCCCCTAGACCGGGCGCGGTGGCTCACGCGGTCAGGAGATTGAGACCATTCTGGCCAACATGGCGAAACCCCATCTCTACTAAAAATACAAAAATTAGCTGGGTGCGGTGGCACGTGCCTGTAATCCCAGCTACTTGGGAGGCTGAGGCAGAAGAATCGCTTGAACCAGGGAGTCAGAAGTTGCAATGAGCTGAGATTGCGCCACTGCACTCCAGCCTGGCGACAGAGTAAGACTCTGTCTCAAAAAAAAAAAAAAAAAATGCCTCCCAAGTGTAGTGCTGAAGTGCGGTCTAGTGCTCCTAAGTGCAAGAACGATTTAATGTGTCTTACAGAGAAAATACTGTGTTAGGTAAGTTTCATTCAGACATGAATTACAGTGCTGTTGGTTGTGAGTTCAATGTTAACAAAATAAACAATAAAATTAAATAAGGTGTCTTTAAATAGAAACACATATGAAACAAGGTTATGTATTGATCACTGATGACAAAAATGTTGTGACCAGTGGCTCACAGGAACTCAACTCTGTATTTCCTCTAAGAGCAACACTTCACTATTGGCTAATTCAGTGTTAGCAGCGACCTTATATTAACACAGCTGTGAACAATGAGAATTTGCTGTAATTGGATTTACAGCCTGGGCTTGCAATTAGCTACAAGAAGGTAGATGGAAAGTTAATGAAGTAGAAATGAGGACTGAATTGTGTTTCCTGAGTTTTCTCCTCCTATGGTTACAGAGGCCAATTTAAAATTAGGATATGTGGCTTTAAATATTATTCTTGATACCAGGTCATTTTAAAAATGATGAACATATGACTGGACACCAAATCTTACGATTTTATGTAACATCATTATCAACATGTCCAGATCATCAATTCATGATTGATAAAACTACTAAGCCAACTGGTCTAAACCACCTAGAAACTGGAGAATGCAATACAATTTAACAGCCACTACCTCTAACATTCTTTTAATCTGAAGAAATTTTCTGTGAGTCAGGAAACCAATGTTTCAATCTGTAGTCTATTCAACTCCACATCACAGAGAAAAGTACTTAATAAACATACTGCAACTACTATTTAAGCCAGAATGATGAGCTAAGTAAGCTATGTATAGCTCATACATTTCATTATTGCTTAAATATTTTCAGCAATATAACACACAGAAGGTGCTGAATAAATACAATGCCTTTCTCTTCTCCCAAGGTGCTCATTAAATACAGTACCTTTCTCTTCTCCCTTTCACAGTGCAAAACACTGCTATCTACTCCCACTTCTCCATCTCCTCTCTTTAATCCAATCATCTTTCGCTCACAATACTCCACTGAAAGTTCTCTTTGAGGACACCAGTGACTTCCAGTCGCTAAATGCAATGGTCAGGTCTCAGTTGCTTATCTTATACAATCTACGGGTAGTATAAAGCACAGCTGATTATGTTCTCTTCTCCTGGAACACTTTATTCACTTAGCTTCTGGGAAACCACTCTCTTCAGTTTGTTCCTCTTTATTCACTCCTTCTCAGTTTCTTTGCTAGTTTTCCTCTTCTCCCTGAGCTCAGTTTTTGCACATCTCTTATCTTCACACAGTCCCTTGGTGATCACATCTAATATCTTGGTTTAAATACCATGTATAAATCAGTGTAATTGGATTGTTTGTAACTCAAAGGATAAAATGCTTGAAGGCCTGGTTTAAAATTAAATAAATAAATAAATACCATGCATCTATAGATGACTACTGTATGACTACTATTAGATTATACCTATAACCTCACCTGTTCCTATATCCACTACATTAGAAAAAGTCAAACAAGTTTCCTTACTTGAGGACTTCTTAGAGCCTTTAAACACGTTACTCTGCATTATAAATATCCAATAGAAGATTATGTACACATTATTGGCTGGGTGCTGTGGCTCACACCTGTAATCCCAGCACTTTGGGAGGCCAAGGTGGGCGGATCACGAGGTCAGGAGATCGAGACCATCCTGGCTAACACAGTGAAACCCCATCTCTACTAAAAACACAAAAAATCAGCTGGGCGTGGTGGCGTGCGCCTGTAGTCCCAGCTACTTGGGAGGCTGAGGCAGGAGAATGGTGTGAACCTGGGAGGTGGAGCTTGCAGTGAGCCGAGATTGTGCCACTGCACTCCAGCCTGGGTGACAGAGCGAGGCTCTGTCTCAAAAAAAAAAAAAAGTAAAAAAAGAAGATTATGTACACATTATTTCTTACATTTATTTAGAACAGAATCCTTTCCTTGTGATGCATCTTGTGAAGCATACTACTGACTAAGCCACTAAATATAGCATACTTAGACATCTCTCAAGTAGTTCTAACTTCTTACAGTACACACAAATTATGTAAAAATAAGCAAGCTTCTCCTGATTAGAGATAATAATTGGGTTTGAGGTATTCAAGTCATTTTACTGCATTAGAGGAAAACTTGCCTCAAAATTATCCTTATGCAGAGATAAATTTATATCTCTCTTAAAATACATTCATCTGTATTAATTATATACTCTAAGTGAACACAGAATAAATGTGTGTCATTTCTTCTGCCTCAAACAACTTAATATAATCAGCATATGTTGTCATTAATCTTTTTCCAGACTAAATGTTCTCAGCTCCTTCACCTGTTCTTCATATAACATGATTTCCAGGCCCCTCACCATCCAGGTTCTTTTTCTCATCAGATAAGATCTAAATAATTCCTGGAATCCAGTTAGTCAACAAAATAATGTATTTGAAGAATGCAAAACATTGGAGCTATAATTTCTTGTGATAAGGATATGATCACATGGTCATGTAGCCTATGCCTCTATTCACTTTTTTATTTTTAGCAGCCATGACACTAGTTAATATTCTTTCTGAAAATAAAGCTGTATTACACACACCCACCACATATATACTCATCCGTATACATATATACTGTACGTCCACTGAGAGGGCCTAGAAACAAAGACTCCTCAGTAGCAATAAGCACATCTAACACCTAGATCTCTAAATACCATTTCATAGTAAAAGAAATCAACACTGCTTAGAGAAATGTCTTATGCTAGGGCTGGCACAGAGATAGTACCAGGTGATTATGGAATATCTTGTTGGATCAGAAAGTAAGAAAATGCTCAAAGAATCATAGAGACATTGGCAAAATGATAAAACAAGAATCCATGAGTCCATACTGATATGAATAAGTAAGTGAATAAAGAGGTAGAAGCTTTTCTTTATCACAGAAGTCAGCTAATAAATATAAAAGAAATTACAAAATTAGAAAAATCACTATTTGGCACCCATCTTAATAATGGATTCACACAAGAATCATCAATAGATGTTAAAATTAATGGGTAAGTTTGAGAGTAGTAGGATACTAACATAATTTAAAAGTATCTAGCCACAGTATGTATTAATTACAGAGAATAAAAGAGTGACTTTACCTTGTAGAAACCTGGCAGATACCTCCTTAACTAAATTATAAAAGTTATCATCACCAGTAACAGGAGAAATAACAGTATTTGCCTCCTCATATAATGCACTGGAAAGTACACAACATCATGTCTGTGGTATTCCTGCCTAAAGTACGTAACCCAGGGCCAGGCGCAGTGGCTCACGCCTGTAATCCCAACACTTTGGGAGGCTGAGGCAGGTGGATCACCTGAGGTCAGGAGTTTGAGACCAGCCTGGCCAACATGGTGAAACCCTGTATCTACTAAAAATACAAAAATTAGCTGGGCATGGTGGTGGGCGTCTGGTCCCAGCTACTTGGGAGGCTGAGGCAGGAGAATCGCTTGAACCTAGGAGGCGGAGGTTGCAGTGAGCCAAGCTGGTGCCATTGCATTCCAGCCTGGGCCACAGGAGCAAAACTCTATCCCAAAAATAAAAAATAAAAATAAAGTACATAACCCAAATCTAATTATGAGGAAAAAATCAACCAATCTCAAATTGAAGGTCATTCAGCTGGGTGGGGTGGCTCATGCCTTTAATCCCAGAACTTTGGGAGGCCAAGGTGGGTGGATCACCTGAGGTCAGGAGTTTGAGACCAACCTGGCTAATATGGCAAAACCCCATCTCTACTAAAAATACAAATATTAGCCAGGTGCAGTGGTACGTGCCTGTAGTCCCAACTACCTGGGAGGCTAAGGCAGGAGAATCACTTGAACCAGGGAGGTGGAAGTTGCAGTGAGCCAAGATTGCGCCACTGCACTCCAGCCTGGACGACAGAGCAAGACTTCGTCTCAAAAAAAGAAAAAAAATGGGAGGTCACTCTACAAAATAACCAGCCTCAACAGTTTTTAAAATGTCAATTTCATGAAATAAAACATAGGTTCAAGTGTTTCTGTGTAAAAGAAACTAGAGAGATGTGACAACTAAACACAGAATGTGATCCTGAATTTTCTTCTGCAATAAAGTACAGTATTGTGGTAACTGGTAAAATGTGAGTACCTGTAGATTAGAAAACAGTACTATAAATGTTAATTTCCTGATTTTGATAATTGTACTGTCTTTATGAAGAAGAACAATCTTATATTTAGGAAATAAAAACTCAGTAGCGGTAAAGGAGTATCATGACTCAAATGAGTCAGGAAAAAAGCAATACATATGTACCTATATATATATCGAGAAAGAAAATGATAAAGCAAATATAGTGAAATGTTAAAATACAGGTAATCTGGGTGAAGGGTATACAGGAATTCTTTATTATTGTACTTTTTTAAAATCTAAAATTACAACAAAATAAAAAGAACATAAATGATAAGCTTAACTCAATTTTAAAATACCTCCTTTATCACGTTAATTTCCTATATACCAACTATTGACTTAATACACATACAACCTTCCTCTCATAATTTCATTTAGTGTGGTTGCAATGGGTGGGAATAAGAAAACTAGCCCGGTGCTTCAACTTTACCAATTCATATAATCTGCTTCCATCAGAAGAAAAGCTAAAGGTCATTCCAGTTGCCTATCATCAATGAAGAGACAGGTTAAGCCCATCTCAAGTCCATTTCACCTACAGAGATTTTCAACAGTCCTTAATATCTACTATGTCCAAGGTTAAGTTAAATTACCATTCAATATATGATCATAGTAGTATTTTCAGTCAATGTTGCAAATATTGTCCAAAGACGATAAAAACTGAATTATTATACCCTTAAGGAAATAAACACTTCTCATTAATCTATTAATCTCCCTTAGAAATTATACAGACATATTTTGCACACACACACACACACACACACACACACACAAAGTTTTGTTGTCAATAAGAATTGGGTTTATGGCTGGGCCCAGTGGCTCATGCCTATAATCCCAGCCCTTCGGGAGGCTGAGGTGGGTGGATCACCTAAACTCAGGAATTCGTGACGAGCCTGGTCAACATGGTGAAACCCCATCTCTACTAAAAATACAAAAATTACCCAGGCATGTTGGCAGGTTCCTGTTATCCCAGCTATTTGGGAGGCTGAGGCAGGAGAATCATTTGAAGCCGGGAGGCGGAGGTTGCAGTGAGCCAAGATCGCTCCACTGTACTCCAGCCTGGGTGACAAAGAGAGACTCCATCTCAAAAAAAAAAAAAAAAAAAAAAAAAAACGAACTGGGTTTATATAGGAAAATGCAATTATTTGCTTACCTTTTAACTCATCATACATGCCTACATTTCTTTCAAGGGAACAATGAACCTAAACACATTCAGCCAATCAAACCTATAGTCTACTCTGGTTCTGGCCATACAATGCTTATGCACCCTAAACACAAATTTGGGATTTAAAAATAATAAAAATCAAAATGGTACTTTTTATATTTTCCATTTAAATTATTACTTCAAAACTCAATATACAAGAGTTCCCACTTCTAGACATGATGGGAGTAATGAGAACCAGATTATTCCTCTCCATTTAAAAACTAAAAAGTTAGAAAAAAAAGTGAAACATTTTCAGATATTGGGTAACTGATAGCACATCCCCGAAAGAGTGGAAACAAAAAGTGAGCCCTATGATTGTCCAAGTGTGCTGTCTGCAAAGTTTCCAGGATGCAGTGCTAGAAGGGGAAAACCAAAGACCAGAAGTACCCCTACACTGAGAAGCCAGATTTGAGTATTCAGAGATACCAAGGTGGCTAGAATTACTAGAGCAAAGTATCCAAAGAGGAGAGAGCTGCACAAAGAGAGTGCTGTAGCTCTGTAGAGGATTCCCCTTAAGTCTTCAGTTGAATATTGATTGGCATATGCAATGTAGGAAAAACTACCTGAAGCAAGGGAAAGAATCACCAAAAGGAGCAGGAAGACCAATTACAGCTTCAAACAACATAAAATACAAAATGTCTGGCATTCAAACAAAAATTAGCAGGCATATAAATAAACAGGAAAATATAATTCATGATGAGGAGACAGAATCAGACCCACAAATGACAAAGATGACAGGACTTGTAAACAAGGATATTGAAACATCTATTATTAAAAACACTGCTAAAAGAAATTAAAGACTCAAAAAGAAATCCCATGTTCATGGATTGAAAAACTTCATATTGTTAAAATTTCCATACTACCCAAAGCAATCTACAGATTCAATGCAATCCCTATCAAAATCCCAAGAGCATTTTTGGCAGAAATAGAAAAACTCATACTAAAATATATATTGAATCTTAAGGGATCCCAAATAGCCAAAGCAATTTTTAAAAAGAACAACAAATTTGGAGGACTCACACTTCCTGATTTCAAAACATATTACAAAGCAGTAATCATAACAGTGTGATATTGGTATAAAGATAAATCAAGAAATGTAATAAAGACCCTAGAAATAAACCCTCATATATGTGGCCAAATAATCTTCAACAAGGGTACCAAGACCACTCAACAGGAAAAGAACAATCTCTTCAAAAAATGGTACTGGGAAAATGGGATACAACAAAAAATGAAGGTGGACCTTTATCTTACACCCTCTACAAAACTTAACTCAAAATGGATTAAACACCTAAACATAAGAAATAAAACTAAAAAAGTCCTAGAAGAAAACACAGGAGAAAGCTTCATAACATCTGACTTGGCAATTATTTCTTGGCTGTAACACCAAAAGTATAGGCAACAAAAGCAAACATAGACAAATGGGACTACATCAAACTTAAAACCTTTTGTTCATCAAAAGACACAAAAGGCATATATTTTTCTCCCCTGCAGAATGAGAGAAAATATTTGCAAATCAGAAATCTGGTAAGGGGTTGATATTCAGAATATATAGATGACTCCTACAACTCAGTAACAAAAAATCAAATAACCTGATTTAAAAATGGGCAAAGGATTTGAATGGGCATGTGCCCAAAGATGATATACAAATGGCCAACTAGCACACAAAAAGATGCTCAACATCACTAATTATCAGAAAAGTACAAATCAAAACCACAAGATATCACCTTACATCCATTAGGATGGCTATCATAAAAAAAAAACAAAAACAGAAAATAAATATTGATGAAGATGTGGAACAACTGGAGCCTTTGTGCACTGTTGGTGCAACTGTAAAATGGTACAAAAAGATTAAAAATAGAACTATCATAAGATTCAACAATCACATTTCTGTGTATATATCCAAAACAATTGAAAGCAGAGTCTCAAAGAGATATTTACACACTCATATTCATAGCAGCACTATTCACAATACGCAAGAGGTGGAAGCAGCCCAAATGTCCATCAATGGATGAACAAAACAGTACATACATATGACAGGATATTATTCAACCTTAAAAGGGGCAAATCTAAGAGTCTTTAAAAAATTATATGTATATAAAATGTATGTGTGTGTATGTGTGTTTAAATCTCTTTAAAAGAGAACTGACTAAAGCCAAAAGATCAACAATATTGTTTGGGATTTATAATATACAGCACAAATAACAGCACAAAGTTTCAGAAAGGGGAAACAGAGTATACTGTTAAAAGGTTCTCATAAAATATATGAAGTAGTTTTTTTACTCAAAAGTGGACTGTGATAATGATGTATACTAGCTACTACAAACAAAACTACAAGAAAAAAGAGCTATAGGCAAGTCAAAAAAGGTTATAAAGTCATAAAAATACTCAAAGAATCCAAAAAAGGTAAAAAGAACAGATGAAACAAAAAACAAATAGCAAGATGATAGACTTAAACCCAATAATATCAATAATCACATTAAATATAAATGGTCTAAATTAAAAGGCAGAGATTAGGAAACTGGATATTAAAAAGCAAGACCCAAGACCCAAAAGCAAGACCTATTTTTACGTGTATCTGTCAGAAACTCACTTAAATATAAACATAAAAAGGTAGAAAGTAAAAAGATGGAAAAAAATATCATGTTAACACTAATGAAAAGAAAGTCTGAATGGCTATACAAAGTAGATTTCAGAGCAAAACATATTACTAGGATTAAAGAGGTCCATTTCACAATGATAAAGGGATCCAATTGACCAAGTAATTATAACAATCATAAATATGCATGCACCTAGCAATAGAACTTCAAAATACATAATGCAAAAATTTAAAGAATCGCAAGGAGAAATCAGCAAGTCCACATTTATAGAGATTCAATACCATTTTTTCAAAAATTGATAAAACGAGTAGACAAAATCAACAAGGATATATAGAAGACTTGAACAATTCTATCAACCAACTTGACTTGACTTTTTTTTTTTTTTTTGAGATGAAGTCACCCAGGCTAGAGTGCAATGGTGCGATCTCACTGCAACCTCCACCTCCCCTCCCAGGTTCAAAGGATTCTTCTGCCTCAGGCTCCTGAGTAGCTAGGACTACAGGCACGCACCACCATGCTCAGCTAATTTTTTGTATTTTTAGTAGAGACGAGGTTTCAACATGTTGGCCAGGCTGGTCTCGAACTGCTGATCTCAAATGACCCGCCTGCCTCGGCCTCCCAAAGTGCTGGGATTACAGGCGTGAGCCACTCCACCCAACCTTGTTTGACATTTACAAATTATTCCATCCAATATTCTTTTCAAGTGTGAATGAATCATTTGCCAAGGCAGACCATAATCTGGGCCATAAAACAAGTCTCAATAAATTAAAAATGATTCAAAATATACAATGTATGTTCTTTGACCAGAGCGAAATCAAGTTAGAACTAAGGAAAAAATATCTGAAAAATCCCCAAATATTTGGAAACTCATCTACATACTTCTAAATAACCAGTGGAGTCAAAGAAATCACAAAGGAATTTATCAAGGATTCTGAACTTCAATGAAAATGAAAACATATCAAAATTCGTGAGATGTAGTCAAAACACTATTTTGGGGAGAATTTTATAGAATTAAACACTCATTTTCCAGAAGAATAAATGTTTCAAATTATGAGCTAAGCTTCCAACTTAAGATTCTAGCAAATCAAGAGCAAATAAAATGCAAAATAAACAGTAGAAACAAAAATAATAAAGACGAATAGAAACCAGTCAAATTGAGGATAGAAAATCAACATAGAAAACTAAACACTGGTTCTTTGAGAGGATCAATAAAATAGATCAATAAACCTCTAGCCAGGAGAATAGGAGAGAAAAGAGAAAAGACATCAGAGTCAGAAAGAGAGAGAGGACAGCACTATATGTCTTACAGATATTAAAAAGATTAATAAGAAAATGTCATGAGTAACTTTATGCCAATGAATTTAACAACTTTACATTAAACGAACAGATTCCTAGGAAAATACAAACTATCAATGCTAATTCAAGAAGAAATAAACTGAGTTAAGTCTTTATCTACTAAAGAAATTGAATTTGCAGTTAAAATCCTCCCCACAAAGAAAAACTAGAGCCTACCAAGCCTACATGTGCAAGTCACTTAGTATTGTCTGAAGTTTAAGATACACGGAAGGATCAAATATTTATTAATTATCATGTGCAGACACTGAGGATATAATTTTGATATCAGTATGTTGGTATTTCAGCAAAATTATTCTGAAGGAAGCTGTGGGAAGAACTGATTCGTATAAGGCTAAATTAAAAGGAAATAAATGACAATAATTTGGGGACAATAATGAGGGTTTGAACTAAGTGCCAATGGTTGTTTTGTTTTTTCTTAATTGTGGGTGTTGGGACGAGGCATGATTGAAAGATAGATATTAGTAGATAGAGGACCAGATGAAGTGATTGAATGGCAATTAAAGATATGGAGAGGAACAGAGTAAGGACACCACATGACTCTTGGCTTGAACACTAAAAGAACCCTCATTAAGGTTGGGCATAGTGGCTCACGCCTGTAATCCCAGCAGTTTGGGAGGCCAAGGTGGGTGGATCACCTGAGGTCAGGAGTTCAAGACCAGCCTGGCCAACAAGGTGAAACCTCATCTCTACTAAAAATACAAAAATTAGCCAGGCATGGTGACAGGCACCTGTAATCCCAGCTACTCGCAAGGCTGAGGCAGGAGAATTGCTTAAACCCGGGAGAAGGAGGTTGCAATGAGCCAAGATCACACCATTGCACTCCAGCCTGGGCAACAAGAGCAAAACTCCGTATCAAACAAACAAACAAACAAAAAACCCCTCATTAAGACAGAGACTACAAGAGTAAAATAGATTTAGGAACAAGAAGATAGGTTTATTTTTCAACAAATGATATATTCATACATTCAGCACCCAAAAGACACACAATAGACAATGGGATATATGGAATGAACACACAAGAAATCTGTGTAGATAAATCAGCTTGCTCTATCCCCCAGGATTACTTGCCATTAAAGCATTCCCATAATTATACAATTAATAGCTTTTCCTTGTCAAAGAATTTTAGAAATAAGTAAGAAAGTAGTCAAGAGATTTGAGAAAACAAGTTCCTCTCCCTATACACTTAATTCGCAGCACTGAAATCCTACTTCATTTATTTTTTTCATTGTCATTTCCAATAGCAAAACCTTATTTATGCATTCCATCTGGTTTAATGAGTTTGATGTACTTTCTTCAGAAAAAAGTTGATAATGTGAAGCTCTCTTCCTATATTTTCCCTTCTTTTGTGTGGGTAAAATGATTATTCAACTCTGCCGGTTGAATCCTATTGCCTCCCTTTAAGGTTTTATTTGCTCGTTTGCCATTTTCTGGCTTCTCTTATTCTATCTGGGAATTGTTATTTTAAAACCTACACACACACACACACACACACACGCCTGTTCAACTCAGTCAAATAACGGCAACAACCACTTTTTGAGCTAGTCTTAGAAATCAAGAATATGTCAAGTGCTTTACATACATTATCTCATTTAATTCTTAAAATCTCGCAAAGTAGGTAACTCCATTTAAAGAATAAATAAAATTGAACCTCAAAAATATTACATAATGAGTCCAATGTCACACAACCAGTGATGGCAGTATCAGGACTTGAACCTAGGTCTACAGAGCACCAAAACTTGTGCCACCTAATTTTCATAAATTTTTTGGTATCTGTAACAAATCCTATACAAAAGGTCTTACAAAAGTACTTTCATTCATGCAACAAATATGAATGCCTACATGTCTTTAAAATTTCTGTAGATATACTTTTAACAGCCCCTTTCTTGTACTGTTTTTGCAACTGGAAAGCTGCATACTATGCACTTTTCCCTTTACTTCCTCTCATTAAATGTCAAATTTAATCATGTTATGATTATTATCAGGTAGTGGTTCAGCCACAGCTATTTCCTGCCCCAGTTCCTGTTCAGTACCCAGAATAAAATCCAGCATATTTTCATTCCTAGTGCTCTAAAACTACCTGTTCCAGGAAGCAATCAGTTGTTCTCATCTGAAAACTCACTTCTATATTTTGTGTCACATTAGCAATTTTCATGAGAATAACAAAGTGGACTAAAAATGCAGTTTTCCTAAATGTCACTTAATATTTTCCACTTAGTCATATGATTCTGGTCATCAAGTGATGTTTCAGATTTGTAAATTTAATGTATTTATGGTTTGGTATTAATCTGAGAAGAAGATAGAAGCACGAGACTTTCTCAGATTTTCAAGGGCAGTCCCAATTTAAAACACACTGGCCAGGAGTGGTGGCTCATATCTGTAATCCCAGGACTTTGGTAGGCCAAGATGGGAAAATCACTTGAGGTCTCTAGCCTGGCCAACATAGCAAGACCCTGTATGTACAAAAAAATAAAAATTAAAACATTAGCTGGACACGGTGGTGCATGCCTGCAGGTCTAGCTACTCAGGAGGCTAAGGCAACAGGATTGCCTGAGCCTGGGAGTTCAAGGTTACAGTAATTACACTACTGTACTCCAACCTGGAAGACAGAATGAGACCCTGTCTCAAAATAAAAAAAACTCTGTCCCACTATCATGTATCAAGTAGGGATTAAGAAAAGACAGTCAAAATATATGCAAAGGGGAGTTCACAATAATGACTCCATGTGGCTACAGACTAGGTAAAGGGGTTAAGGGATGGCAACCATCATTTTGGAATTCTTCTTTGAGTCTTAATTTGAACTGGGAAAGTAAGTATTGGAAGGTGAATATTAAATAAACATGTAATAATGGACAAACTGCTGAGGTTTTCCTATAATTTTAGTATCTAAGTATGCAATTTCCAATTATCAAAATTGGGTAGTACTCACTTTGCCCAACCACATTTACATACCATTATCATTTAAAGCTGGCCTTCACACATACATTTTATACAAAGCTACAATTACTTACCATTCCCTCAACAATCCATATTTCTGTTCTGAGACTCTGCCTCTTCCTGTTCTGCATGGAATGCCCTCTTTCTCCACCTACAAACACCACCTTCAGACCTTTAAGGCTTCAGTGGTAGCTCCCCTGAAACCCAACTAGTTCTCTCTTAAAATTATTCATTGTTTCTTTTGTATTCACTGCTTTCTATGTGCCCGTACTTTATATATTTTATTTAAGGCTTAATGTCTTCTTTGAAGTATTGCCCTTTCCATTAAACAGATAAGGAAACTGATGCTAAAAGAGGTTTGGTATTATGTTCAAAGTCACAAAGCCTGATAGGAATTCAAATCCAGACTGTCTATACTTTAACTGAATTCTTGTCTCAAGAATTATTGGGACCACAAGCATTTTGGATTTTGGATTTTGTAATATTTGCATATACATAAAGAGATATCTTAGAGATGGGACTCAAGTCTAAACACAAAATTCATTTATGTTTCATTTACACCTTATACAAATAGCCCAAAGGTAATTTTATATAACATTTTAAAATAATTCTGTGCATGAAGCTAAGTTTTGACTGTTTTTTTGTTTTGTTTTGTTTTTGTTTTTGAGACGGTGTCTTGCTCTGTCACCCAGGCCAAGTGCAGTGGTGCGATCTCGGCTCACTGCAACCTCCACCTCCTGGGTTCAAGCGATTCTCCTGTATCAGCCTCCCGAGTAACTGGGACTACAGGTGCATACCACCACGCCCGGCTAATTTTCTTTGTATTTTTAGTAGAGACGGGGTTTCATATTGGTCAGGCTGGTCTTGAACTCCTGACCTCAGGTGATCCACCCGCCTTGGCCTCCCAAAGTGCTGGGATTACGGGCGTGAGCCACCACACCCAGCTTGACTGTAACCTGTCACATGAAGTCAAGTGTCTTGTGGCATCATCTTGGCACTCAAAAGGTTCCAGATTTTAGAGCATTTCAGATTTTCAGTTTACAGATGCTCAATCTGTATATACTATATTATCGTCATTTGTTCAAATATCTATTTCTCCCATCAAATGAATGCTCCTCAAACACAGAGAAGGTGACTCCATCCCTTTATCTTCAGCAAAATCCAACAGTGCCTATTATACAATGATCTCAAAGTGTTACTGTGTACAATAGTGGATTCAATTTACGGTTTTGCAGCGTTATTTTCCACTGAGTAGTCTCCTACTATAAAGTCTCCAAGAAGCCAATTTTATTGTGGTAATAAAGTATAATGGCTTGGAATGTAGGCTTTGGAATCAGACTGCTTAGGTGTGAATCTCACCTCTACTGACTCATTAGTGAAGAAATCTTGAACAAATTAGTTAAACTAAGTCTTGGTTTGCTCATCTATAAAACGACAGTAATCAGTACCCATCTCACAGGACTAAAATGATTAAATAATATACAAGTAGTCCAACTATTTTCGAGTTTCATTTTATCCACATGACACCCTAAATTCTCTTCAGTTTAGTGAAGGTTTTTTTCATTACATATTCCTTGCAATTTTGCATTAAATGGACCAGCCAAAAAAAGTTCATGGTTTAAAAATTGGGTGGGCCACCTTCTTCATTTTTAGGGCCAACTGTCCAGTGCCAGTTTGGGCTCAAAAAAAGTTTACTCTTGGAGGCTTGACTATGCAAGAGTGCCCCCATTGTATACTATACTTGTTTACTCACCACATTTTCATGCTCCACCAGAAAGTGGTCAAAATTGGAACACGAAAACTCTCCACCTCACTAACACCTAACTTAAAACTATCAGATGCATTCAGACAGCCAGTCTGTGTGGGAGGCAGGCTATTTCTGGGGCAAAAATATTTCCTGGAACCACTGTTTCTGGCCCCAGACATGGCTCATTCTCCGCAGACCTCCAGATTCCTCTCCTCTACGTTATGGAGGTGGAGCCACTACAACTGATAACGCATATCCATTTCCTTCTCTTAAAATTTGCAGTCCATACACCATATCCAAGTTAGGATTTCAAATTGTTATACTGTTTTGTGACTCTTTAGGCTAAAGTGTGCAGTTTCCAGACTTTCAGAATTCCCCTTCCAATATTAAAAATATGGTGAAAAAAGCCCAGTTTGAAAGAAAATAAACTTTACAAAAATACCTGAAAACAAGATCAAATACTAAGTCTCTTGCCAAAGTCTTGGAGAAAAAAAAAAAATGAAAGAAACGTTTAAAAATGGCAAAAGCTAAACAAAAACCTTAAGATTAAAGTAGTCTCAAAGCAAGGAGGATATACTATTAACAAAGAAAGCAACCGAAAACTACAAAATATTTAATATTCACCATGAATTTCAAAATTACTTGCCATGTAAAGTACACACTGAGATTAATAAATTGTTCCAGATTCTGCACTGCCCAGGTTAGTATAAGGCAGTTCCTTGTTTTCGCCACGCTAAAAATAAGAAGGGTGACAGATTAGTGACAGAATGATCCCTGAAGTTACACAAGGAGGTGCTGAGTTAGAAAGCCATGACTCGAAGGACAATACCAGAATGCTGGCTGTCAACACTGGGCAGATAAAAATAAGAAAAGCTGAAGCATGCTGATGGAGCACGGCATTGTTTCCAGACGGGAACTATCCCTTAAGGCCCATGCCTAGCATCTCAGCACCCACTCCGCCGTGTTGGGATCAGAAAACTCGACTGCCGCCTGCTCAGAGGGGGCAGGGCAGCGACCCTCCTTCCACCGCCTCCAGCGCGCGAGCCGCCGCCCCCTCCCGAGCCCGCTCCTCCGGCCGCTAGCTGACATCTCCCCGCCCGCCGGGCTAGCCACTCGAGACCCCTGAACGCCCTTCCAGCACCCGACGACCCCTCAGCACAGCGCCAAGGGAAGGAAGCAAAGGACAGGGGCCTGGAAGCGGGGCCCGAGGGGTGGGTGGCGCGCTGGGCTTCGGCCCGTCACCATCAAGACTTGACCGCGCGAGCTCGGGAGGAAGGCGGCTGAGCCTCCGCCACCGGCCGACTGATGAGAGGGGGTCGCGGCTGACCCCGGCCCTCAGGTACGGGAGACTGCCGGGAAAGTCGCCGGCGACGGAGGACGACGCGTTGGCCCCGGAGCCCCCACCTCCATCCCGACGACCGCTCTCCTCCCTCGTCCCGATCCATCCTCGAAATTCTGTCAGAACTCGACGACCTCCACACTGCCCACCCGAGCGCGGAGGTGATGCCGCTCTTACCGTAGGAGCGAGCGCCGCGCCGCTAGGAGGCGGCTGAGGTGCGCGCGGGAGACTCCGAAGCTAGCGCCGCCGCCAACAGAGCCCAAGGAGCCACAACGAGGCTGCCGGCGGGCGCGCTGCCTCCAGAGGGTTGCCCCACCCCCTCTCCCGCAGGATTTTGCGCCGGAGCCTGCAGTCACTGCGCGCGGGCAGGGAGGATGGGAGGAGGGGCGGGGCGTCCCGAGAGGGCGGAGCTGAGCGCCGGCTGCTCTGATTAACATCTGTGGGCCCAATGGGAGCACGGAAACTCCAGGCTGATCTTGGACTGACTTCCCTACTAACCCGTGACAGTAGAGAGGCGGGACCAATGGGTCTTTTTATTGCCGCCTTTCTGTCGAACCCGAAAGTAAGGAAAGGTCGGTTGGTTTGCACTGGCGGACAAATGGTCCAATTACCGCGGAAAAGGGACCTCTGAATCCAGATTGGCGTCCTCTCTACCTATAGGGTAGGCTCAGGGGCGGTGAGAACCAGCCCCGGATGTGGGCGCGGCACTGAGGTAGAACTGAGAGATCCTCTACCGCAGTCGTTTGAGGAGGCGGAACTGAAGTTTTTTCTTAATTATCATGTGACGGGTTCTGGATTTAATGGGGGGAAAAGGGCGGAAAAGGACAAGGATCCAAACTGGCGAATTTGCTGATCTTCGCGTCCCTCTACGCTTTCCGGCCGGCGGCGCTGCCAGGTGAGTCTGGGGCTCTGCCCTAGCCCGCACCGTACGCCGGCGCTGGTCTCCTGATGCTTCCGTGGGCTGTGCGGCCGACCCTCAACCCATCACACAGCCAGCCCCAAACGCGCACACGCCTGCTTGGCTCCAGGGCTTCTGTGCGCATCCAGCAGGAACCGTGTTAAACTCCAGCATGTGCTGGGCTCACAGCCCATGAAAGGGGAGCGTCCGGGTGGGGCGCCGCGAGCCGACTGTCGGTGTTTGCAGAAGGGCAAGTATAGTTTAGGAGCGTCCTGAAGTTCCAGGGGCAAATAGGCCCCCAGATGAGCTAAGTTGTAAGCAGAACGCTGTTCCTTTGGCCAAGGCTGTTGCTGCACGGGCTTTTCAAAAGCGACTCATTATGAAGAAGAATAAATATGTGGGCTCATGAAGCAAAATTATCTTTGGGATGAGGCAGGTTCACTTGGTAGACTACTGGCAGTGGCGAGAGAAGGGAAATGGGGCTGATACCCAGCCGTGGGCTATGTGGGTGGGGCTCTATATATGTCCATACAGGGGTAACTCCGAAGGTTTTAAAAATGAGTAAGGAATCATTAACAAATATTTAACTGTCTTCCTAGTGCCAGAAATAACCACCTTAAATGGGAAACATTTTAGTTGAGCACATTTTTGGAGTGCGCACCTCCCCCTTTCTTGTGGAGAGAATAGGAAACATAACGACTGCTCAAATTGATGAAGACGTAAATGTAAAACTGGGATCGCATGTCATCGTTGTAGCTCAGCATACAGGCGTACAATCCTTCAATCGTCATTTAAGTATCAGCAGTGCTTCCCCATTGAGGGTATTTCCGTGCAAGAACATAACAGAATTTTGTTGCATCCCACATTATAAATCTGGTAGGCACAATAAGATTGTTACTTGCATCCTTTCACCTCCAGCCCTAAAGCACCTGTGGTAAGTGCAGCCAAATGTAAGAAAAAAATGAAGCTTGTCTTATCCGATAGCAGATGGAACAGTTAGGTTTAAGCAAGTGTATAATCATAAACCGTTTTTCAGAGGTTCACAAAAACGGCCTGATAGATTGGAGGTGGGGATTGTGCAATTTACGGGATGAAATCCATCCATGGTTATTAATCAACACACGCCCCTCCAACCCTGCTTCCAAATTCAGTCCCACATCCCACTCTATGGCAGCCTCTGGCCGGGAAAGGAAACCAACACAGAAAAATGCCTCCTTAGAAGCAAAATTACTGCAGTATGAAGCCTCTGCCAATTAAGTAAACAAGTTTAAGTGCCACTAGATGGGTATAAGGGAAAAGAGGTGAGTTAGGAGACTCATACTTAACTGTTGAAATAGAACAGATGTGTCCTCTTGCACTGTGATAGCCACCCACTATTTAAAGTAGTAGAGATGTTGCACAGTACATCAAAGTTAGTTCTAAAATATAATTGAGCACGCTAATCTAGGGTATTTGGCTCAATTAGCCAGTTCCTTCACCTTTTCCCTGTTATCTTCCTGCATCTTTCCTCCTACCACGCATGCTTTTGTTCCTATCCCTAGCACCTTCTGATCTTTTTCTCTTTCCATCAAGTATCCTCTCTCATCTTCAGTGTCATTCCCCATTGGCTTATTTCTGTTTATAGTCATAAATTCTTCCTTTCCTGAAAATTTCTTCTTTCAGTTTCACATACCCTATCTTTCATTTTCTCTTCTCCAAATGCCTCAAAGGAATAAAATGTTCTCAATTGTTTCCATTTCTTGGTCTTCTGTTAACTCCTTACCCAGCTGCATGCAGTCTGGCTTCTGATTTCCCATTCTACTTATCCTTTTTCCAAGTGGCCATAAAGGTTGGTATAAAAAGTTAAGTAGAGGAACATATCATAAACCTATATGTGAAGATTAAATATAATAAATGCTATCCCAAGCTAAGTTTTATGCATTCATAATCAAAATTCCAGGTTTTCAAGAATCAGCAAATTTAGCATTGAAAAACTGTAAGGGCAAAATAGAAAATATTCTAGAAAAGAGGCTGGCGTGGTGGCTCAAACCTGTAATCCCAACACTTTGGGAGGCTGAGGTGGGTGGATCACTTGAGGTCAGGAGTTTGAGATCAGCCTGGCCAACATGGTGAAACCCCATCTCTACTAAAAATACAAAAATTAGCTGGGCGTGGTGGCGCACACTTGTAATCCCAGCTACTTGGGAAACTTAAGTGGGAGGATCACTTGAACCCGAGAGGCAGAGGCTGCAGTGACCTGAGTGACAAGAGTGAGACTCCGTCTCAAAAAAAAAAAAAAAATTCTAGAAAAGAGAACAACGAGTAGATACTAGGCCTTCCAGATATTAATACATTCCTAGAGCAACACTAAGTCATATAGTATTAGTGCAAAAGAGAAACATATACATCAATGAGGCAGAATAGTGATATAAGAAATAGCCCCCAAAATTTAGCATCTAATAATCACAAAACATCAAAAGTTTATTAGGTGGTCCTGATTATTGAATGGATAACAAGTAGCTTTAAAAAATACATATATACACCACCAATCAGTGAGACTATTGTTAAAAGGAAAAAAACTATTATACCAAGAAAGATATTTGTAAGAATTTTTATGAGAAAATAAGTGAGAATTTAAGAATATGTTTCAAATTATATGAAAATCCAGTGTTATCAGTACCTTTTATATTATATAGCCCAACAACCTCTTTACAATCTTTTTTTTTAGACAGTGGTCTCACTCCCATCACCCAGGTTGGAGTGCAGTGTGCAACGGCTCACTGCAGCCTCAACTTCCCGGGTTCAGGTGATTCTCCCACTTCAGCCTCGCGAGTAGCAGGGAATACAGGCACGTGCTACTGCACCTAAATTTTTTGTATTTTTAGTAGAGACGGGGTTTCGCCATGTTGCCCAGACTAGTCTTGAACTCCTGGGCTCAAGAGATGCACCTGCCTTGGAGTCCCAAAGTGTTGGGACTGTGGGTGTGAGCCACTGCACCCAGCCACTAAAATATTAATTCTACTTTATATTCTTGTGATTTTTATTAACCATTCCCTCCTTTTATTGATGGATTGACTGATTGAGACAGCATCTCACTCTTTTGCCCAGGCTGGAGTGTAGTGGCATGATCTCACGGGTCACTCACTGCGGCCTCGACCTCCTGGACTCAAGCAATCCTCCCACTTTAGCCTCTCAGTAGCTGCGACTACAAGGTGCATACCACCACGCCTTGCCAATTTTTTTATTTTTTGTAGAGACAGGGTTTCACTCTGTTGCCCTGGCTGGTCTGGAGCTCTTGGGCTCAAATGATATGCCTGCCTTCTCCTCCCCAAATACTGGGATTACTGGCATGAGCCACGCACCCTTCCCATTCCCTTCTTTTAAAACTCTCTTCTCAGCTTGATACCCACCTTTCACTTTTTCACTACTTTGAATGCTTTTTTCTTTGTACCCCTTGAAATTGAATTAAAAATTAGATTTGCAAATGTATAGGAAGATTAAGAACATCTTTGAGGTGCAGGAATAAAGTTGTAAGTGCCTGGACTCGAGTGATAGCACTGAAAAGGAATCACCTGACATTTTGAATAGAGCTTATACAGTAGATATACTAAAAATTGTATTTTGTCATGGGCTGTAAGGAATGGTGGATATAATGTCAATGATCACTAAGTTTTAGAGGATTTGAAAGGAAGAATAGTAGAATGTTTTCAAAATTAGGAAGTCAGTTGGGAAAGAACCAGTTTTGTTCATTAGGAATGGAAGTGATACTTTTTTTCTGGTATCAAAACAATCTTGACTTTTTCTCCTTCTCTTAGGGTATATTTCCTTTTTTCCGATCCTGCAACAGCCTCTTTAAACTGTTTAAATGAGAATGTCCTTGGCTCAGAGAGTACTACTCACCTGGCTTTTCACACTACTCTTCTTGATCATGTTGGTGTTGAAACTGGATGAGAAAGCACCTTGGAACTGGTTCCTCATATTTATTCCAGTCTGGATATTTGATACTATCCTTCTTGTCCTGCTGATTGTGAAAATGGCTGGGCGGTGTAAGTCTGGCTTTGACCCTCGACATGGATCACACAATATTAAAAAAAAAGCCTGGTACCTCATTGCAATGTTACTTAAATTAGCCTTCTGCCTCGCACTCTGTGCTAAACTGGAACAGTTTACTACCATGAATCTATCCTATGTCTTCATTCCTTTATGGGCCTTGCTGGCTGGGGCTTTAACAGAACTCGGATATAACGTCTTTTTTGTGAGAGACTGACTTCTAAGTACATCATCTCCTTTCTATTGCTGTTCAACAAGTTACCATTAAAGTGTTCTGAATCTGTCAAGCTTCAAGAATACCAGAGAACTGAGGGAAAATACCAAATGTAGTTTTATACTACTTCCATAAAACAGGATTGGTGAATCACAGACTTCTAGTCAACCTACAGCTTAATTATTCGGCATTTGAGTTATTGAGATCCTTATTATCTCTATGTAAATAAAGTTTGTTTTGGACCTCATTTTTCTACATGACTCTTGAATAATCTGTTGTATGTGGTCAATATCTAAAGTAACTAAATATAAAACCTTTAACCTACATGTTTGGGCAAGGCGAGGTGGCTCACACCTGTTATCCCAGTACTTTGGGAGGCTGAGGCGGGTGGATCACTTGAGGTCAGGAGTTCAGGACCAGCCTGGCCAACATGGTGAAACCCTGTCTCTACTAAAAGTACAAAAATTAGCCAGGCATGGTAGCGGGCGCCTGTAATCCCAGCTACTTGAGAGGCTAAGACAGGAGAATCACTTGAACCCGGGAGGTGGAGGTTGCAGTGAGCCAAAATCACACCACTGCACTCCAGCCTGGGCAATAGGACTAGACTCCGTCTCAAAAACAAAACAAAACCTACATGTTTGAATAGAAGTTTAATTAATATACCATGGCTGTATTATGACCAAAGTAAATGGCCATTTGTGTTTCTAAATTATGAAGGAAAAAAAACCTGAAACAGGGATGCCACTTCGTATTTACATTTAGAAAGAATCTGAGTTTGACAGATTTTTATCTAGGCTAAATTCACTATTACCTCTACCTTCTGGTTGGGACAAATAATTCAGAGGTGGCATGTTAAAACAGAGCAGAAAAGCCAGGCGCACTGGCTCACGCCTGTAATCCCAGCACTTTGGGAGGCCAAGGCGGGCAGATCACAAGGTCAAAAGATCAAGACCATCCTGGCCAACATGGTGAAACCCCATCTCTACTAAAAATACAAGAATTAGCTGGGTATGGTGGCGGGCGCCTGTAGTCCCAGCTACTCAGGAGGCTGAGGCAGGAGAATCGCTTGAACCCCAGAGGCGGAGGTTGCAATGAGCTGAGATCACACCACTGCACCCCAGCCTGGCAAAAGAGTGAGACTCCATCTCAAAAAAAACAAAAACAAAAACAAAAACAAACAGCAGAAGCCTGCCACTTCCTAAAGTTAGGGAGACCCTATAATCCTGATTCTGTCAGGACAGGCCCAGTTTATATACCTATTGTCCTGGGGTCTCAAGGAATTAGTGCCCCCTCACAATTAGAAGTGTCTTGAATTGAGAAAGCATATTATCACCCTCCCAAGGTACTAATCAATTCCAATGAAGCAGAGGTGACAGTACTTATAAAAATTCCAAAGAGGTTGAAGTGTCTTATAACCCTGAAGCACGATGATTGTTCTTACCCTATGCAACCCTCACTTTTAGCTTTAAGAGAAATCTAAAGTGATTTTTTTCTCCGTTTTAAAAAAATCAAAAAAGTGATTTCTGGCTACTGATACAGAAGGTCTAGTTCTCCCTTGTAATGACAGATAACATAAGTTTCACAATACCACAGATTAATACAGCTTAACTCATTAGGCATTTGAAACTAGAGAGCTAGGCTAAATAAATAAAAACTAATCAACTGCAAAGTTTTCATCTTATAATTGACAATAATTAGTATTTTCAGTATGTAAAAATAGGATTGAGAATAGTTAGTACTGGGAACGGAATGTTCCAGGCTTGATCAGATAGATACCTCTAACTCAATTGAGAGATGCATACTTTGGTTTATGGGATCTATCGTTAAATAAATTCAAAGTAGAAGAAAGCTTACATCTCTCTAAGAAACCAGCCAAGAGGATTTTGGAGTACAGGGAAAAGGAAAAGAAGGGATGGCACCACAGCAAACAATCAGCTAGGCCAGGAGTCAGCAAAATTTCTCTGTAAAGGGCTTCTCAGTAAATATTTAGGCTTTTAGGTGATGTGGTTTCTTTTGCAACTACTGAACTCAGTCCTTATGGCAGAGAAAGCAGCCACAGACCATGGCTATCCCAATAAAACCTTATTTATGGACATGAAATTTAAATTTCAAATGATTTTCACATCACAAAATATTTTTACTTTTGTTTCAACCATTTAATGGCATAAAAACCATTCTTGCCTCACACACAATAGAAAAACTGGTGATGGGTTAGATATGGCCTACAGGAGGTAATTTGCTGACCCCTGTGCTAGGCAATAAAAGCATAATGGAATTCTGTATGAGACGTTAAGAGGAAAGGTAGAACAGGTCTCTTGCTCCCCCAAACAGTTCTACGAGGAAGGAAGACAGAAATTAAGTAAGAATTGTATGTAAACTGCAACACAATAACCGACCTGTTTACACAAGCGTCAATGAATTTTAACAGCATCTGAAGGATTCCCAGAAAGTAGAACTGCCGCACTAAATAAACACTTGAAGCAGCACAATAAATTATCATGGATATGTGCAATACACACATCAGTGTGTTACATTAAAACATTATGTAATGAAAGACATTAAAGATAGAAATCATGCTTACAGGTAGAAAAATCAAAACAAATGGACTAATATGTAAACAATTAGTATTGTACAAAAATACCTTCCTAGGTTTTAGTTATAGGATTCTTCCTTTGTATTACAGAGATATTTACCAATGACGTTTTTTAAGATTAAACACACAATGCCTCATGAAAGAAACTTAAACATCAGAGGTTCTTACCAAAGCCGATTTTTTCTAGGTTAGCATGGATGTAACTCTCTCTGGTTTGGGCAAAAGATTTGTCATCAACAATCTGAGTAAAAGCAACCTGTGCACAAAATAACTTTTTATAAGACTTGAAACTATGACAAGGGGCCGAGTGCAGTGGCTCACGCCTGTGGTCCCAGCTACATGGAAGGCTGAGGTGGGAGGATCGCTTGAACCCAGGAATTCAAGATTACAGTAAGCTATGATCATGCCACTGCACTCCAGCATGGGTGACAAAGTGAGACTCTGTCTCAAAAAAAAAAAAAAAAAAATGGCTGAGTGCGGTGGCCCACACCTATACCTGTAATCCCAGCACTTTGGGAGGCCGAGGCGGGTGGATCATCTGAGATCAGGAGTTCGAGACTAGCCTGGCCAACAAGGTAAAACCCTGTCTCTACTAAAAATGGAAAAAATTAGCCGGGTGTGGTGGCAGGCACCTGTAGTACCAGCTCAGGAGGCTGAGGCAGGAGAATCACTTGAACCTGGGAAGCAGCGGTTGCAGTGAGCCGAGATCGCACCATGGCACTCCAGCCTGGACAACAAGAGTGAAACTCCCTCTCAAAAAATAAAATAATAATTTAAAAAAATATTCAAATGATCCAAAACTTAGTAACATTTCATGAACATAGGGACCAGATATGGTAGCCTCAACCAAACATGTAAAACATGAACACAAATCTGCCAACAAAGAGCCTTCAAGCACCAAGAAAAATACTTGTATAAACCTTCAAGAAGTAGAGATCTATCCTTGGGTTCAAGCTTACTGCAATTTTAAAAGTGATTAACCTGCAGGACGTGGTGGCTCACGCCTGTAATCCCAGCACTTTGGGAGGCCAAGCCAGGTGGATCACGAGGGTCAGGAGTTTGAGACCAGCCTGGCCAACATGGTGAAACCTCGTCTCTACTAAAAATACAAAAATTAGCTGGGTGTGGTGGCCGGCACCTATAATCCCAGCTACTCAGGAGGCTGAGGCAGGAGAATTGCTTGAACCCGGGAGGTGGAGATTGCAGTGAGGAGAGCTCGCACCACTGTACTCCAGTCTGGGTAGCAGAGCAAGAGTCCGTCTCAGAAAAAGAAAAAGTTATTAACCTTATAAATTTGGTCATCTGGTTTCCACTTTGCTTTTTCACAGTGTAGCAAATAAGAGGGAACTATTGACTAATGAATAGAAGTGATAGCCAAAG
Organism: Pan troglodytes; assembly: GCF_028858775.2. Taxonomy (NCBI): domain Eukaryota; kingdom Metazoa; phylum Chordata; class Mammalia; order Primates; family Hominidae; genus Pan; species Pan troglodytes. Next base: position 87,156,024 of record NC_072404.2, on the reverse strand, counting down.
GAGAGGAAACCATAGAATCATCTTTATACAAGGGCAGGCATATCACTATGCACCTGAGTCATCAGGAAAATCAATTAATTTCTCTTTATTGAGAGGAAAATTATCAGAGTCCTTTCGGTGTTATATAAACAAGCCACAAACTACCAAAGGAGTTTTCCTTAATGTTGATTGGTCATGTTTGCCCAGTAAACATCACTATGAGCACAAAGTATTATTGGTGTCCTTATACTTAGTGGCATAAATATTAAAAGATGCCGAGGGTTGGGTTTGGTGGCTCTCACTTATAGTCCCAGCACTCTGGGAGGCCAAGGTGGGAGAATCACTTCAGACCAGGAGTTCCAGACCAACCTGAGCAACATGATGTAACTTGAGGTCAGGAGTTCGAAACCAGCCTGGCCAACATGGTGAAACCCTGTCTCTACTAAAAATACAAAAATTAGCCGGTGTCATGGCACACACCTGTAATCCCAGCTACTCGGAAGGCTGAGGCAGGAGACTCGCTTGAACCCAGGAGGTGGTAGGGTTGCAGTAAACTGAGATCATGCCACTGCACTCCAGCCTGGGTGACAGAGAAAGACTCTGTCTCAAAAAAGAAAAAGAAAAAAAAAAAGAAGTTACACAATTTTAGAACAGGGTGGAAAAGGATAGCACATCTCTTCATTGTAATGATGGAGAAACTAAAGCCCAGATAAATAATTTTAGCCCATGGTCACAGATAAGTGGAGGAGTGGGACTCCAAATGCTATTTCCACAAATATGTCTCCTGTTAAAGGAAAAAATAAAAAACATCAATGGAAGATACCAGTTATCAAACCCTGAAGATACCACTGGGTTACAAGCTTTTCTGAGGGACCTGCCTTACACTTCATGTTTCTCATTTTGCATTGCCCTGTATTCAAGTCAGCCTGTCATACTGTATTACATCATAAGGCAATTGTCATCTGTCTATCCTTTTGCCTGTCTACCACTATCACCTATACATGACCGTCACAAATTTATAATTCAAGTATATCAAGAACAGGCAGTCTGTGATAAGACATGATTTTGAAATGCCAGCTTGGGAAAAACAGTGAACTAGGAAGATTGTTTTTGATGTTCACCTGCCTTCACCATACCTTGCCTTGACCCCCTCATGAAACTCCTCCTCACTCCTCCTCCTGCCTATCCTCTGCCCCAAATTAGAATAATACAAAGAAGAGATAATTAGTGAGGAAGGTGTGAAATGACTGGAGTGACCCAGCAGAGAACTCTTTTAACTATTCTTTTGACTATTTTAATTCCAGAAGCAGAAGCTAACATGTAAAGTAGGTAGAGTAAGCCAGGCAATGTGCTAAGTAAACATTTGGCATGTTCTGTCACTTAACTTTCACCACAAATTAACAGACACATAAGTAATTTTCTCAAAGTTATACAAGTGTGGTTTTGGTGGGTTTTTTGTTTTTGCTTGAGACAGGGTCTCGCTTTCACTTGGGCTGGAGTGCAGTGGCCTGATCATAGCTCACTGCAGCCTCGAGCTCCTGGGCTCAAGCCATCTCCCCACCTCAGCCTCTGGAGTAGCTAGGACTACAGGTGTGTGCCACAATGACTGGCTGTTTTTATTATTATTTAGAGATGGGAGTCTCGCTGTGTGGCTCACATTGGTCTCAAACTTCTGGGCTCAAGTGATCCTCCCACCTGGGCCTCCCAATGTGCTGGGATTACAGGTGTGAGCCACCATGCCCAGTCTTATTCCCTTTTAATGAACCTCAGCTATATTGCTACAAATGCCCGCAGTCAAATATCGTGGCTGGGAGCAGTGGCTCATGCCTGTAATCCCAGCACTTTGGGAGGCTAAGGTGAGGAATGCTTGAGCCCAGGAGTTCAAGACCAGTCTGGGCAACATGGTGAAACACCATCTCTACAAAAAAATTTAAAAATTAGCGGGGCGTGGTGGTGCACACCTGTAGTCCCAGCTACTCGGGAGACTGAGGAGTGGGAGGGTCACATGAGCCCAGGGAAGTCAAGGTTGCAGTGAGCCTGGGCAACAAAGTGGGACCCTGTTCCTAAATAATAAAGTGGCTTTACAGATTTTACAGAAGGACTAACTGTATGAAAATGTGCGACCTTTATGTCCTCCTTCCATTCCTGCAGTGGAATGGATATAGACTGAAAAAAACTAGGGCAGGTTGTCATCTTCAGTATTTTCAATTTTTGAATTTTTTTAACATGAGTAGGGAAAACCACAAAAGCTTAAACAGAATACCTGTCTGATAACCAGACTTTATCTACCAATTAAGACTTAAAAATGTGAAATTCTGCCTCAGACTCTGAGATATCAAAGTGCTTCTTATGTAGCCAGGCATGGTGGCTCACGCCTGTCATCCCAGCACTTTGGGAGGCTGAGGCGGGAGGAATGCTTGAGCCCAGGAGTTCAAGATCAGTCTGGGCAAGATGGTGAAACACCATCTCTACAAAACATATAAAAATTAGCTGACCATAGTGGCGTGCACCTGTAGTTCCAGCTACTCAGGAGGCTGAGCTGGGCAGATCACCTGAACCTGGGAGGTTGAGGCTGCAGTGAGCTGAGATCGTGCCACTGCACTCCTGCCTGAGGCTCTGTCCCAAAAAGATAAATAAAATGACTCAAGCCAAAGAGGGAGAACCTGTCTCAAAAATTTAAAAAAAAAAAAGTGCTTCTTATATTTGCCATTTTAATCATTTTAGGAATAGTTAAAATGTATCTTTAGTTTGCAATAATTTTCAGTGTATCTCCAGAAAAACCAGTTGAAGGAAAACTGTTGGGTAAGTTTCATGGGTTTTACAGGTTTATTTCTACAATACTGACTCTCTCCAAGCTGCCCAACAGGCCTGGATATCTAATAGTTACCTTCTTAAACTTTATCCATAAGAGTTTTGGTTAGACTGCAGTACAAAACAAGAAACTTGGTTTCTTTATAGTATCTTCTCATCTAACTTGTCTCCATTTTTCTTTCTGTTGCAATCCTAGAATTACATTTGAAGTCAGACTGACTTTAAATTATACAAACCTACAGAGGTGGGAGGATCACTTGAGGCCAGGAGTTAAAAGTTCAGCCTGGGCAACATAGTGAGACCCTGTTTCTACAAAATAAAAATTTAAATTTAGCCAAGCATGGTGGTGGGTCCTGTAGTCCTAACTACTCAAGAGGATGAGGCAGGAGAATCACCTGAGCCCAAGAGTTTGAGGCTGTACTGAGCCATGATTGTGCCACTGCACTCCAGCCTGAGTGACAGAGCAAGACTGTCTTTAAAAAGAAAGGAAACCTACCTAACTTTCCCCCACCCCTAGTGTACAATATGTTCCTTCAAGTATTTATGGAACACCAAGTATACAACATATTAGGTGTTGGGGATGCAAAGTGATAAAATTCCTAACTTCTAGCTCATAGTTTAGCTACAGTCCAACATGTACTTAATATGTATATTTAATGCTCTGAGCAGAGGGCAGCAGACAGATTTGGGTCTATACCAACTACTGGGTGAGGGGACAGTTGGAGATGTGCCCTGTAAAGCCTATAAAACCCTGTACTGTAAAGCAGGGGTCCCCAACCCCCTGGGCCATAGACTGGTCCCAGCCTGTGGCCTGTTAGGAACCAAGCAACATAGCAGGAGGTGAGTGGGGTGCAAGTGGGCATTACCACCTGAGCTCTACCTCCTGTCAGATCAGTGGCATCATTAGATTCTCATAGGAGCGCAAACCCTACTGTGAACTGCACATGCAGTTCAGATCTAGGTTGCATGCTCCTGAAAATCTAATGCCTGATGATCTGAGGTGGAAACCGTCCCCCACCCAACCCCTGTCCGTGGAAAAATTGTCTTCCACAAAACTGGTCCCTGGTGCCATAAAGGTTGGGGACCACTGCTGTAAAGACAGTACAGGAGATGATGTCTGAGTTTTGAAAAGAGAAGTAAGATTTCACTATGTTGTATTCCACATATTTATTTCCCCAGCAAAGGCAAAGAATTTTAAAAGTTCACAAAGGAAATGGCAATGACTGCCATCTGGTAAAGTGGAAAATTGGTCACATCAAATAGAAGAAATTGTGTTACATGAAGCTGGAAAAGGAGGGCCAATAATAAAGGCTCTTCAGTGCTATGCTAAGCATTTGACCTCTATTCTTTAGCAAAGGAGAAGCCAAGGAGTACTTCTACAAAGAATAATAATTCTATATTTTAGAAAGGTTAAATCTGTTGGTAACACAAAGAATGGAATGGAATAAAGAGGGAAAGGGCACAGGACTTGAACACTTTAGGGTATTTTGAATCCAGGTGAGATGAACATCTACTATAACTGTGATGTGACAAGAGAGCAATAGATGAATTTTAAGTATTTCTGGGATTGACTCAATCTCATAACAAATTGGACACAGGAACCAGGCACAGTGGCTTACGCCTGTAATCTCGACACCTGGGGAGGCTGAGGCGGGCAGATCACTTGAGGTCAGGAGTTCAAAACCAGCCTGGCCAATATGACAAACCCCATCTCTACTAAAAATACAAAAATTAGCCAGGTGTGGTGGTGCATACCTGTAATGTCAGCTACTCAGGAGGCTGAGGCACAAGAATCGCTTTAACCCAGGAGGCAGGGGTTGCAGTGAGCCAAGATCATGTCACTGCACTCTAGCCTGGGCAACAGAGACTCTGTCTCAAAAAACAAAACAAAACAAAAGGACACAGGAAAAGAGAAAAATCAAATTACTATAAGGTGATTATGAAGGAAGACAGTGATGACAATAACCAAATTGGGAGGAAAGAAACAGCTAATGCTTGAAGGCAAGGCGAAAAAGAATTTAGATTTGACCATATGGATCATTAGAACTAAAGTGAAAAACCAGGCTGACTGAAGTTGTGGGATCCTGAAGGTAGCTCAGGGACAGACTATAGAGGCCTAAAGGAAAGACCACGGAGACTGCCTTAAATAGTGGCAGACAGGCAAAAGAATCCTTCCAAAGAAACTGAAAAACAACATGAAAAAAACAGGTCATAAAGAGTTTTAGGAGTAAAATGATAGTGCTGCAAGGGTCAAGCAGAAATACTAAGAAGTGCAGCCACTGGATTTGGCAGTCAAAAGGTAACCTTTGAGAAAACCATTTCAGCATACATGTGAGGATTTAAATGAAACTGTAGTGAAATGAGGAATAAATGGAAGATGAGGAAGTGAAGGCAGACAGAAATTTCCAAGAACTTAGGAAGAAACACAGCACAAGAGCATTAACAAATGCCAGACTTAAGATAAAGGTATTTTTAAAAACGACAGATTTGAGATGTTTCAGGTAAAAATCTGGCTTAGTTGACAAATAAAATTTCAAGAAAAAACTTTGGGTTGGCGGGGCAGAAGGATCAAACTGTCTGTCCAAGTTAAGTTTATCAACACTGTATTACACAACATTTGTGACTATAATATTGTTTGTTTGAGACTGAGTCTTGCTCTGTCACCCAGGCTGGAGTGCAATAGCACAATCTCGGCTCACTGCAACCTCCACCTCCCGGGTTCAAGCGATTCTCCTGCCTCAGCCTCTCGAGTAGCTGCGACTACAGGTGCGTGTCACCACGCCCGTCCGATTTTTATATTTTTAGTAGAGACGGGGTTTTGCCACGTTGGCCAGGTTGTGCGACTGTAATATTAATTTGCCTCTGAGTCTGCACACTTAGTAGTCCTTTTTTTTTTTTTTTTTTTTGAGACAGAGTCTCTGTCACCCAGGCTGGAGTGCAATGGCGCCATATCTGCTCATTGCAAGCTCTGCCTCCTGGGTTCAGGCCGTTCTCCTGCCTCAGTCTCCCGAGTAGCTGGGACTACAGGCACCCGCCACCACACCCGGCTAATTTTTTGTATTTTTTAGTAGAGACAGGGTTTCACCGTGTTAGCCAGGATGGTCTCGATCTCCTGACCTCGTGATCCACCCGCCTCGGCCTCCCAAAGTGCTGGGATTACAGGCGTGACCACTGCGCCCGGCCAAGTAGTCTTAAGTAGTACAACAGCAATGAACTTTACAGAAAAGTGTAGATTTAACATTCTAACAACATAGATGCGTAAGTTCTGAATTTCAAAATGTACAGAAGGATCCAGAGTTCTCACATGTTCACAGTGCAGTTCTTAGTAGGCAGATCATAGTAATAAAACATACAAGTTATAAATTTTAATTTCTAGTTAACATAAATTCTACTCGCCCAGACCATATTTTGTTCTCAGCTCATTCATATTCCCTGATTGGGTCTGAAGTCCAAGAAGAGCTGGAAGTGAAGATAACCTGAAATGCAGGATGTTTTCCCCTCCTTTCCCTGCTCTCTCAACAGAGATATGACTGCTATACAACGCCTATAAAGCTACAAGGAAAAGACATTTTTGTTTTTAGGCTGTGTGTGCTTGATGTTCTAAAAAGCAATCATTTCCATCTGTAGTATGTACTGGGTTACAGAAAGAAAAGAAAAGCCAGGACAGAAGACAAAAGGACTTACAAGCTCTCCTGAGTTGTCCTCTTAATTATCATATCTGAAGTGTACTGTCAGTGCCAAACCTCAAACATAACTCTTTCATAAAACAGGCAATGCATTCTAAAACCAGTAAAATTTTGTTTACATATAAATGTAGTTACATCAAGTAAGAGAAAGAGTGAGATCTATTCTACCACACCTAAAACCCATCATGTTTTAGCAGCCTAAAAGTATTTTGAAAAGAATGGCACTTTTGTCTTCCCTTCCTGGGACAGAAATCGTTATGTCTAGTAGGACAAGAGAGGTATTTATCATACCATTCCCAGAACCCATACCTAGTTTAGTGACCTTGTTTAAGATAATCCTCAATATCTGTCTCTGTTGGCGTAAGTCAACTTTTGATAATTAGCTTTAAGAGTAAAAAAAAAATTCAAACTGGAGTCAATTCAAGATTTTACGGTTTCTACTGAAGACAGAAAAGAACTTTTAAAGTTGACAAGATTAAAATGTCAATTTTAAGAAAATAATTACAAAAGTAAAAAGACTGTGGTTATCAATTTTAGTATTTATTGAATGATGGAAGACAAGGAAAATATCTCTCAAACTCCAAAAACAAATGTTGCACCTTTGCTAAATGTAAAATGAACTTTGAGATATTTGTTTTACATGACAATGAACCTGTCCAAAAAATAATGCAAATTTACCCAAACGGTGCTAATTTATTATTTACAAAAATGCTCTTATCTGCCATAAGTATTTGGGAAAAAACTGTTTTTACATTCAGGAACACTAATGAAATACCTTAACGACAACTTAAAAAATAAAATCTTCCCTACCCTCAATGACCACCACTCGAGAAAAGTTACAGAATGCATTAAAAATGAATATATGCGGAAACAAACATAATTATTTCCCACAAACATACACACACAAAAACAGGCACATGCACACACACAAATACAGTGTTGTGCAAAATCAACTTAATGTTTATTTAAGGTCAACAGCCTTGGTGACAAGGAAGATAATGAATATGGCTTCAGTAAAGTTTGCAAGTAAATATCACAAATGTTAATTCTTTTGCTAGCTAACCAGCTATCCTGAGTATGGAATACGTATTATTTAGATAGCTAAAAGGTTATAAACAAAATGGAGGGGTAGGGAGGGGGAAGCACTATAGCAGATTCCACTGAGGTACCTTAGTTTTTATGTAAAGGTCTGTATACCCATTTAATAATTTACATAACAATTCTTTATTCTATATAGTATATGACCATATAGAAACGATGTCTTATGTATTTTATTGTTCTGGTCCAAGAAACTGGAAATAAAAGCAAAACGCTTGTATTCAGATAAAGAACTGGAATGTACTATGAAACCATTAATATAATGCAATATTAAAATAGAAAATTTTTGCATGTAACAAAGGTAGTCAACAAGTTCTCAGATTGTATCTGAAGAGGATTTGAAAATTATAACCCATAAGACAAGGAACGTAAGCATTATTGAAGGCAATAACAAGGCTGTACCTGCAAATCTTGAGCCCACTGATTTATACTTTACCTTCAGAGATGTATGTTTTTTTTTTTTTTTTTTTTTGAGACCGTCGCCCAGGCTGGAGGGCAGTGGGGCGATCTCGGCTCACTGCAACCTTCTCCTCCCGGGTTCAAGCAATTCCCCTGCCTCAGCCTCCCGAGTAGCTGGGATTACAGGCGCACGCCACCACGCCCAACTAATTTTTTTGTATTTTTAGTAGAGACGGGGTTTCACCATGTTGGCCAGACTGGTCTCAAACTTCTGACCTCGTGATCCACCCGCCTCGGCCTCCCTAAGTGGTGGGATTACAGGCGTGAGCCACTGCACCCGCCCGATGTATGCATTTTTAAAACAATTAAATTTTCATATTATAGATAAGTCTGACTATAGGTTATATAGGAAACTATACCTAAAAGCAACCACTATGGTTGCTTTTAGACATGCCTTCCTTTAAGTTAAAAAGTTTAAGGCTCATATTTTGGAGGGATACCCTAAAGACATTTTCTCACAGTATGACCTCAATGCATCTACATATATGCTACTGGAAAATTGGAAATAAAACACAACTCTTGTTAAATATATCATTCTTCAACTTTAAAGAGAAACAGAAAACCATTTTAACTACATCCCTTCTTATTTCTCAATACTGGTTTGTTAAGAACCTTTGTCACTCAAAAAGGTAGGTGCAAATCCATAAATTTAGCTTAAAACAGAAGATTAAATAGGTGGGGAGCATGGTAAGACAATGACATATAAAACAAAACCCTTACTATCTTGACTTATACCTTCCCTATCCCATGAAACTTCCTACGTTGCAAACACTGATTTCCTACAAACCATGAAGATTTCCTATGATATTTGCCTATCCTTTTATTAAACTAGGGGCCCAAACTGACATCATTGCTGCAATTAACTTTTACTTGTTCTGGTGAAATGCTTCTTCCTAAATGGCTTCGCCCTAACCAGAAATATAAGCAGTTTTGATGGTTACCATAAATTAAGCCAGAAATGGAAATACCAACAGTAACCCAAAAGGCAGCACAAAGAACCCCAATTGAAAGTCATCAACCAAAGTATGTGCCCAGAATAATACCAAAAACAAACAAAATAGATTTGCAATCAGCAGAGTTTCTTACAGCAACGCATACATCAAAGACTTCTGATTTTTAATTACAATAGTAGAAGCAGTGTCAAATAGTGAGTCTATCATTAAAGAGGTCTGTTTTACTCATCTTTAGTTAGGCACTGTCAATCTGTCTCCTACCTCAATTTAATTTCTAGAACTTCTTTCAAAAAGGAAGTACTCCAAGTTGTTTGCCTTGCTAGGGTAGGGAGGAGATCCTGAGAGATAAGAGGTACCACAAAGTATTTTGTTAGTTATATCTCTATATGGCAGTTGAGTCATTGTCATTGCCCTTATTTTACAGTTTTGTATTTGCCATATTTTTCTCCCATTCTGCAAGAAAAATGTAAAAGGATTTTAATTGCTCACAAGCTTTCTGTAACTAAAGATTTTATACTTAGCTATTACTTAGTAAAGGTACTTACTAGTAAGAAAATTCTCTAAACTTCCTATCATCCCATACACAATAAAAAAAATCTATGGTAGGCTATGTAATCTGGCCACGTAACTATTAGTTAGAAGCCTTTGTTATCATTAACATACCTTGTTTCTCCCAACTTTCTAAAACTGTTTCTATTACCTAAACTGCTTTCTTAATAGTTTAATATAAAACTTTTTTCAATGTATTTTGGGGAGAAGGGCTAAGGAATTTCACATATTGATCTTATTCAGCAATTTAAGAAAATTATGCAAAATATGATATATATATATATATACACATTCACACACACACAGATGCACACTTTCTTAACTGAGTCTTGGTTGTTAAAAATGCCTGCATAGGCTGGGCGCTGTGGCTCACACCTGCAATCCCAGCACTTTGGGAGGCCAAGGTGGGCGGATCACGAGGTCAAGAGATCAAGACCATCCTGGCCAACATGATGAAACCCCATCTCTACTAAAAATACAAAAATTAGCTGGGTGTTGTGGTGCGTGCCTGTAGTCCCAGCTACTCAGGAGGCTGAGGCAGGAGAATAATCACTTGAACCCAAGAGGCAGAGGTTGCAGTGAGCCGAGATCGCACCACTGAACTCCAGCCTGGTGACAGAATGAAACTCCGTATCAAAAAAAAGAAAAAAAGGAAAAAAAAAAAAAAAAAAAAAGCCTGCACAGTGTGAGGAACTTAAATATTTACTAGATTTGAATTACGTACATTTGCACTACAATACCACACTAAATAGATATACCAGCAGAGAATCATTATCAAATGACTTAAATGAATTGTCAGTTTGTCTTTACAGACTCAACAGAAAACATATTTATTAATATGAACATATGAACCTTTATTAAGTGGCTCACATTTCAGTATAAATCACACTAAAAAGATATTTAAAAGCTATTTACACTACAGTGCTGACACATTTAAAATGAAAAAAAAGGATATAAATAAGCTCTATGGAAAAGCTTTAAATTGTTGAAAAAGAATTCTGGCTCATATTACAAAATATATATATATATTTATATATATATGTTAATGTCAGCTCTATTCTAAAACCTAAAATTCCAACGTAAATGATTTTTTTTAAAGACTCCTTTATGTTTAAACCTGCAATGTTTACAGTGCATCTGGCCCTAAGTGCTTAATACTTCACAGTTATGGACAGGCACTGAGGAATGTTACAAAGCTACATAAACTATGTTTTGTAACAGACATAGGAGCAAGTCCTTGGCTTGCTTTCAGAATTCATGAATCTTTATTACATTAAATTTTTTTAAAAAAGGATTTTAGATGGTATATGCAAATTTAGCACAAAATGTCATCGTCTTTTTTATCTTGATTTGAATGTGCTGAACTGTGTTGCCTTGTATCAACTAGACTTAGATTTCCAGGGCACAATTCTTCCTTTAAATCTTTGTTGCTATTTTCAAATTTAGAATCCATGTCAATCTTAAATTCTGTAAATTGAACATGATCCAATTTTGCTTTAACATTCTTGCCATCCATATTATTCAGTGCTGTAGTCTTTTCAGGAATATTAACATTCACAGGTTCTTCCTTGATTCTTACAGATGCAATAGGTTCATGTTTAATCTGCTGTAATTCATATTTAGAATGAAGTTTATCTGAAAAAACAGAATCCAAGGAGGCTTTGCTTACAGCACAAATCATGTTGTCAGTGTGAGGTCCAAGAACAGATGATGTGCCTGTTTCATGAGTAGCTGTATTCTGAGAAGTGTCCTCCTCTGAGTGATATAATTTGAGCCGAATATGCCATGCTAAACTGCATACAGCTGAAACTGTCTTGAACTGATGAACAACATTCCTTGGAATAAAATAAATGTCATTATCATATAGCTGAATCCTGGCATAGCGAATGCCTTCCCTCCTCAGTTGATTCAGTTTTGCATCATCAACCCATTGGACACACTAAAAAATAATAAAACAAGAAATACAAATAACTCTCTTCATAATAAAAACTAAACCAAAGACAGTAAGTGTATTAAAAATACCTGGGACAGTGGAGGTTCATGTAAATCTAACTGCATTCGTTGAACTACTTCTAAGAAATCTTCAGCATGAAAACAAATTACATCTTTGGTTATACGGGGTTGATCAGGCCTAAAAAAGAAAACGAGATAACAAGAATCTGCCATAAATGCTTCACTCTTTTGAGTCCTTATTAAACTCAAAGCAAAAATAGTTTATGGTCAATACCATAGTACTGTCTTACAAATAAAGTTAAACTGTTAATTGGAAAGCCATTTCACATATTTAAAGAAAGGGCCAACACCATGACTTTTAACCTAGACACAGATTAAAAACTGACTTCGTTTTTATATAAATATTTGTCACAAGAGTTTGGAAAATTGAAATGATCTGAATTGGTAAATTATACAAACCAAGAAAATTAAGTGTTCTATTTGAAGAATAAGATCAATGCTTCATAAATTTAAGTGCTAAAGTTGAAAACACTACATAAAAATTAGAAGTAAATATGAGGAAAAGGGAGTATTTTATTTCCATAGAAGATACATATAACTATACTGATGCATAAAACTCTTAAATAACTTTATAAATTAAGGGACTTCATTAGAAAAGTACTAATACAATAAACTTGGTATTTGCTGAGGTTACTCATGCCTTTAAATATAATTCTAAAAAACTCTCAAATTCTTCAATTAATTAGGAATATATAAATACATTTTTAAAGAGATGCTAAAAAATGGATTTTGGAATAAAATTCCAAACAACATAAAGAAAATCATATGAAGGCAAATCATAACTAAATTTCTAAAAACCAGTGATAAAAGAGAAAATCTGAGAATCATGTAATACATTATATACAGAGAAAGAAGGATAAGACTGACCATAGACTTATCAAAGACAATGCAAGCCTGAAGAGAATGGACTACTTTAAAAGTATTAGAAGAAAAAGTCAATCTAGAATTCTATATCCACCAAAAAATATCCTCCAAAAAATGTGAAATAAAAACATATTCAAATAAACAAAAGCTGAATCTGTCACCGAGAAAACAGCATAACAAAGACTGCTAAAGGAATTTCTTCAGGCTGAAGGAAAATGATACTTAAATGAAAATGTAGATCTATGAAAAGGAATGTACAGCACACCTAATGATAAATATGAAAGAGGTTTTATTCTCTTTAAATTTAAAGAAATATCTTTAGAAATGATTCTTTAAAGCAAAATAACATACATCATGGGGTTTATGGCATATGTAAAGTAAAATACATGACAATTAGCACAAAGGCCAGAAATGTGAGGGGGGAGGGAATAAATGGAAGTATACTATTGAAAGGTTCTTACACATTACATAAAGAAGTCTCATATTATTTGAAGGTAGATTGTGGTAAGTTGACAATACTGAAATAAAAAAAACCCCACAGAGCTACAAGCTACTAACCAAATCATGGAGGTAAAATGGAATGCTTAAAAATGACGAGAAAAGGGGAAACAAAAGAATAAAGAATAAAGAAGCAAACTGGAAAAAGCAAAATGGTAAATTTAAAACCAAATTTACTAATATTTCTATTAAATATAAATAATCTAAATACTCCAATTAAAAGACAGAGATTGTCACTGGGTTAAAAAAAAGGTAAGACCCAACTATATGATATCTATCTACATGTAACAATAATATAGACATACAGATAAGTTAAAAGGAAGAATGGGAAAAGATAGAGCATGTAAATACAAATAAGAAGAAGGCTGAATTGGCTATATTAACAAAGTTTCAGGACAAGGAATATTACCAAGGATAAAAAGGGCACTTTATAATGAAAAAAGGGGCCAATTCATCAATAACAACAATTCTAAATGTGTACTTGCCTAAGAACACAGCTTCAAACTATATGGAACAACCTTCAAAACACTACGCTAAGTGAAAGAAGCTAATCACAAAAGACCACGTTATGTGATTCCATTTATATTAGATGTTAAGAATAGACATATACCTACAGACAGAAAGTAAATTAGTGCTTGCCTAGGGCTGGCAGGATGGAAGATGGAGGATTGGGGAGGTGATGTCTAAAAGGTGTAGTTCCTTTCTGAGGTGATGAAAATGTTCTATCGTTTTGGTGGTGGTTGCATAACTCTGTGAATATACTAAAAACTATTCAACTGTACACTTTAAATGGGTGAACTGTATGATACGTGATCATAGCTTGATAAAGCTGTCACAAAAGAATAGAGCAAAACCTAGAAAAACTGACAGGAAAAACAGGCAAATCCAATATTAAAGTTGCAAATTAACAAGCAGACAAAAATAAGTGAGAATATAAAAAAAGTGAACCACATTCACTATCAACAAAGTTGACTTAATTGCTCTTAATTTATAGAGCACTATATCCCTAACAACAGCAAAATACACTTTTTTTTTTGAGACGGAGTCTCACGTCAATCGCCCAGGCTGGAGTGCAGTGGTGCCATCTAAGCTCACTGCAACCTTCACCTCCTAGGTTCAAGCGATTCTTGTGCCTCAGCCTACCGAGGAGCTGGGATTACAGGTGTGTGCCACCACGCCCAGCTAATTTTTGTATTTTTAGTACATATGGGGTTTCACCATGTTGCCCAGGCTGGTCTGGAACTCCTGACCTCAGGTGATCCGCCCGCCTTGGCCTCCCAAAATGCTGAGATTACAGTTGTGAGCCACCGCGCCTAGCCAAAATACACATTTTTTAAAGTGGACATATAAAAATTCATCAAGATGGTCCATAAAACAAACCCCAAGAAATTTAGAAGCACTAAAATCATACAGAATATGTTCTCTGACCACAAGAAATTAAATTAGAAATGAAAAACACCAAAACAAAAATCTGGAAAAAAATCCTCAAATATTGGAAACTAAACAACACTTCTTGATAACCCATGGGTTAAAAAAGAAATCAAACAGGAATTAGAGATATCCTGAACTGAAATGAAAATGCAATAGAAAAATTTGTGAAACACAGCACGATCTCGGCTCACTGCAACCTCCACCTCCCAGGTTCAAGCAATTCTTGTGCCTCAGCCTCCCAAATAGCTGGCGTTATAGGCATGCATGCCCAGCTAATTTTTGTATTTTTAGGAGAGGCAAGGTTTCACCATGTTGGCCAGGCTGGTCTTGAACTCCTAACTTCAAGTGATCTACCCACCTCGGCCTCCAAAAGTGCTGGGATTACTAGCACGAGCCACCGCACCTGGCCTGTTTCTCCTTCTTTTTAAAAAATTAAACTGCTCTAATAAGGCCAGGTGCAGTGTTTCGCACCTGTAATCCTAGCACTTTGAGATCCCAGCCTGGGCAACAGAGCAAGACCGTGTCTCTACAAAAAATTTTAAAATAGGCCAACTCTGGACATACTGCCTATGAGTTAGTCCTGCTCTGCAAGGAACAGTAATACAAATAAACAGAATGTAAAAATAAATAAATATTCACTGGATGTGGTGGTGTGTGGCTGTAGTCCTAGCTACTCAGGAGGCTGAGGCAGGAGGCTTGCTTGAAGATGGGTGGTCAAGGCTGCTGTGAGCCATGACAGCACCACTGAACTATAGCCTGGGCAACAGAGTGAGGCCCTATCTCTTAAAGAAAAAAAAATTTTTTAATGGCTCTAATAAGCAAAATAGCATATTCCAACTCACATTTCATACCCAAACAATACTCAATTTTGGAAAACAAAAATCTAAGCAAGCAAAATTATCTTTTTTTTTTTTTTTTTTTTTTTTTTGGTGGTGGGATCGTGCAGTGGCACGATCTTGGCTCACTGCAACCTCTGCCTCCTGGGTTCAAGCACTTCTCCTGCCTCAGCCTCCTGAGTAGCTGGGATTACAGGCACATGCCACCACGCCCAGCTAATTTTTGTGTATGTGTGTATTTTTAGTAGAGATGGGGTTTTACCATGTTGGTCAGGCTGGTGTTGAACTCCTGACCTCATGATCTGCCCACCTCAGCCTCCGGAAGTGCTGGGATTACAGTTGTGAGCCACCGCACCTGGCCCCAGCTAATTTTTGTATTTTTAATAGAGATGAGGTTTCACCATGTTGTCCAGGCTGGTCTCGAACTCCTGACCTCAGGTGATCCCACCCACCTCGGCCTCCCAAAGTGCTGGAATTACAGGCGTGAGCCATCACACCTGGCCGCAAAATTACAATAACTTTGCTTTATATGTTTTATCAATTTAATAAATGGAAAGGTATTTAATGTATGCGATGACACCTCAAGTATATTAAAAAGAATAATCTATTTTTTAATCTGTCAAAATATTCAAAGTGAAACTTGTAAGCAAAGCTGGAAAAAAAAGAATACAGAAAAGCAAATACATAATAAAGAGAAACCAAACCTCAGAAAGGGTACAGCAAAGCAGGAGGAAGAGAAAACAGAAGAGTATGGAATCAGATTGAAATCAGTCTCAGCTCTACCATTTATTAACTATATGACTGTAAAAAAAATTATTTGACAGCCCTGAGCCTCAGTTTCCTTATGTGATAAATACGGAGCAAAAAGCAGTTGAGAAAAATTAAATGACATTTGTAAACAGGCATACAGTATGCACCAGGTAAGCCTTAGCTTTCCTTTTAATTTTTTTTACATCTAGTCACTTAGAACATGAAATTAATTATTTCAGTTAACCCAAATGATGAAACCTAGATTCTAGCCATTTATTTGTTTTTGTTTTTGTTCGAGATGGAGTCTTGCTCTGTCACCCAGGCTGGAGTGCAGTGGCGCGATCTCGGCTCACTGCACCCTCAGCCTCCCGGGTTCAAGCAATTCTCCTGCCTCAGGCTCCTGAATAGCTAGGACTACAGGCGTGCGCCACCACGCCCGGCTAACTTTTGTATTTTTAGTACAGACGGGGTTTCACCATATTGGCTAGGTTGGTCTTGATCTCCTGACCTTGTGATCCACCCACCTCGGCCTCCCAAAGTGCTGGGATTACAGGTGTGAGCCACCCCACCCAGCCAGATTCTAGCAATTTAAAATCTTTAGTACAATTATACAATTAAGATATCCAAATACGGGTAAAAAATGAAACTTTTTTCCCACAGTAAGGAGGAATTACTAAGATTTTCCAAGAAAAATTGTAGAAGCCAAGAAATTCTTTCATTAAAATAGCAGTAGTTATATATACCACTCTCCACAGTGCACAGCCTTCAGCACTCCAACAGCAGCTGTAGTCTGTCGTTCAAAACCTTGTCCTATATGATCTGCATGAGCTCTTGTCCTGTCTTCAAAGAGCATCTCACGGGGCTCACTTGTTCGAGGTAGGTACTGAAGATTTTTTATTTCATTGGTAGTTCTGTTTTTTTAAAAAAGAAAATTACATTTATATAGTGACACTTAATTGCTATCATTCAATAATCACATAATTCAGACAAAAATATATGAAATTTGCTCTCAAATCAAATTCTATCTTTAAAATGAACACGAACAAACAAAAACACAAATACGATACCCTCATTTTTCTAATATACCTTCACAACAGGAACAGTTGTAAGGAAACACATGGATAAAAAATTAAATTACAAATGGTGTTGTTTACCCAAGTTTCCCTATACACAGAATCTTTACCTGGGGTTTGGGTACCATGCCCCCACTCAGATCTCTTGGGTAACACAAGATAGATATATATCTGAAACAAATGGGTAACTTTTAAAAATGCATTAATTCAATATTGATAGGACACATACTATGTGCTAGGTACTATCTAAGAACTGGGGCCAGTGAATGAGACAATAGCAAATAAGACAGAAGAGGACCCCACTCTTGCGGGAGTTTATAGTCTGTCTAGTGAGGGAAGAATCAAAAAATAGATTTAGCAGTAAACACCCAGCAATAAGTGCTTCCACAAAACATGCATGCTTTATTGGAGGTAGAAAGGAAAACCTTAGCTCTGTCTTGGAAGACAGCTATTTCCCACTGGCCCTCTCCTCCACCACTTTCCTTCTAGAATGCATATACACGCAGAAGTTGCTGCCTACTTAGCCTCACTCATTGCAGAAACCTCTCCAGTTTTGCTGTAGGCAAGGAAAAGGGTAAGAATTTCTTTGGCAGAGAGTCATCATTTTATCTTCCTCTACGGTTTTTGTTTCTTCCAGATGCAACTCTGTATTACCCCCATAATTGTCTCCTCTCATCCTTGTCTATCTTCCCAGGGATCACTCTTCCTTACTGGTTCTCTACTTTCCCACCCTTAATCTCTATTATTTAACTACTCTTTGTGCACCCCCGCATTACAGTCTTATTACACATATACATAATAATTTTTTTTTGGTTCTTTGTGAATAATGTTCTACATGTGTCAGAATGCCAGATGGTGTTGCTTCCTCTGGAAACCTAACAGGTTCTCAAACCCACAAATTTAGCTGCATAAATACCACATTCTAATGAATTAAGACTGTACAGCACTTGACACAATGCCTGACACTGTTTTTGTCAGACTATTATTATCGTATATACCGTGGGTTGTATACCCTGAAGTGAATGGAAGTTCCTCAAGGTAGTGGTGAACCCCCTTAAAGTACATCTAAAAGTTTGTATTTATCTGCATTGTTCTGAGAAGAGACTTTCAGATTCTCAAAATGATCCATACATTCTAAAAAAAAAAAAAAAAAAAGAAAAAGAAAAAAAAATTAAGAATCACTGAGGAGGCCGGGCACAGTGGCTCACGCTTGTAATCCTAGCACTTTGGGAGGCCAAGGCAGGTGGATCACCTGAGGTCAGGAGTTTGAGACCAGCCTGGCCAAAACGGCGAAATCCCGTCTCTCTTAAAAATACAAAAATGAGCTGGGAATGGTGGTTCATGCCTTTAATCCCAGCTACTGAGGAGGCTGAGGCAGGAGAATCACTTGAACCCAGGAGGCAGAGGTTGCAGTGAGCCGAGATTGTGCCACTGCACTCCAGCCTGGGTGACAGAGCTAGACTCTATCTCAAAAAAAAAAAAAAGAATCGCTGAGGAACACATCAATTTTACCATTTACTACTAACTTACAAATTAACCTGTAAAATTTTATTCATCCAATATTAAGCACCAGACACTGTGTTTAGGTGCTAGAGAAACATTAGTAACAAACCCAACAAAGTCCCTGCCATCATGCAACCCAGAGTTTACTCAATGACTTTTTCCCCGTTTTCTTTTTAACTTAATAATCACTGTAACCGGTAAACTTAATAATCACTGTAACTGGTAAAACCGTCTTTAGGTAATCTAAAAAGCTATAATCAGGACGGGCACAGTGGCTCACGCCTATGCACTTTGGGTGGCCGAGGCAGGAGGATCACGACATCAAGAGATCAAGACCATCCTGGCCAACATGGTGAAACACCATCTCTACTGAAAATATAAAAATTAGCCGGGTGTGGTGGCGTGCGCCTGTAGTCCCAGCTACTCGGGAGGCTGAGGCAGGAGAATCGCTTGAACCCGGGAGGTGGAGGTTGCAGTGAGCCGAGATTGCACCACTGCACTCCAGCCTGGCGACAGGGCAAGACTCAGTCTCAAAAACAAACAAACAAAACAAAACAAAAGGCTATAATCTCTCCTAGCATCATCTCCATCCATTCCAATCCACGTTAACCTAATGTACATTTTCTCCACACTTTTCTCTGTGCTCACATAAGTACACAATCACACATAGTAGGGTTTTGTTATTTCTTTGGATAAAAACAAAATCATATTAGATACATTACTCTACATTTGGCTGTTTTCAAATGTCATGAATATCCATCCAGATCAAGACATTTTTTAAAACTTTAACTATTTCACCATTTTTTTTTTAAGAGATAGGGTCTGGTTCTGTCACCCAGGCTGGAGTGCAGTGATGTACTCATAGCTTACTGCAGCCTCAAACTCCTGGGCTCAAGCAGTCCTTGACTCAGCCTTCCGAGTAGCTAGGGCTACAGGCATGTACCACCACATTGGCTAAATTTTTAAATTTATTTTGTAGAGGCGGCATCTCACTATGTTGCTCAGGCTGGTCCTGAACTCTTGGGATTCAAGTTATCCTCCCACCTCGGCCACCCAAAGTGCTAGGATTACATGAAAGAGCCACTGCACCTGGCGTATTTCACTATACTCTTTTTTTTGAAACAGAGTCTCGCTCTATCGGCCAGGCTGGAGTGCAGTGAAGCGATCTGGGTTCACTGCAACCTCTATCTCCCAGGCTCAAGCAATTCTCCTGCCTCAGCCTCCTGAATAGCTGGGATTACAGTCATGTCCCACCACGCTGGGCTAATTTGTTCTATTTTTAGTAGAGACGGGGTTTCCTCATGTTGGCCAGGCTGATCTTCAAACTCCTGACTTCAGGTAATCCACCCGCCTCAGCCTCCCAAAGTGCTGGGATTACAGGCGTGAGTCACTGCACCCGGCCTAACTATATTCTTCAATAAGAATGTATGAAATCTATTCAACCATTCCCCTACTGACAGGCATTCAGACCATTTTAAAATGTTTTTCTTACCACAAATTTATTTACCTTTCGTGTTTTTATTCCTTGGGATTCCCAAAAGTAGGAGTGCTAGATCAAAGAGTTTTATGTTAAATTTTATGATCTATTGCCAGATTACTTTCACAAAATTACAGCAGCTCATCCTCCAGTCAACAGTATATAAAAAATTGTTTCTTCACATACCTACCAGCCTATAATATTAATGCT
The DNA here is from genome assembly GCF_028858775.2 of Pan troglodytes. NCBI lineage: Eukaryota > Metazoa > Chordata > Mammalia > Primates > Hominidae > Pan > Pan troglodytes. Next base: position 87,135,834 of record NC_072404.2, on the reverse strand, counting down.
ATATTCATAATTTTTGCCAATATAATGAATAAAAATATCTCATAGTTCTTTTAAAATAAACTTAACTACCTGAGGTTATTTTTCTACTGGGTTGTTTACACTTGAGAATGCTCTTTGTACATTAACTTTGGTGTGTCATGAGTTCCAAATGTTTTAGTCCAGTCTATCATAATTTTGAACCTCATTGTTGACGTCGCTTCCCCCCCAAATACTATTGCCACTGCATTGTTTGGTCTTGCTTAGGAAGGTCTCCTCCAGGCTTAAACAATTTTACTCTAATATTTTAACTGTTTTATCTGTGATGCTTAATTCTCTAATTTACTTCTTGTATGAGGTTGGGGCTCTGCCTTTGTTTTTATGAGAGCCAAATATGCCAGCATTATTCATTAAATACATCTTCCTCTTCCCACCTATCTCATATATTAAGTTCCCAATATACTTAGATCTATTTCTGGACTCTTATTCCAATGATCTATTTGAACTTTATAGTAATTTTTAATATCCTGTATCATAAGCTGCCTCTCACTAATCTTCTCTTTCACTGAAAAGTTTACTTCCTTATGAATTTTAAAATAATTTTATCCAGGACTGGAAGTGTTAGTCCAATTGAAATGCAGAAAATTGTAAAGAACTATCATTTTTATCCAATCCAGAACACAGCAGGGCTTTCCATTTGTTCTGATCTTACTTTATATCCTCCACAAAACATTTTAGTCTTCTTAGTATAGGTTCTGAATATTACATTTATTCTAAAATAGTTTATATCTTATGACATTTTTTCCATCCATCATTACAATTTCTTGTCATTTGCCTACATTTCTCATGCCTTATTTACATTTTAGGTTTTATAACAAATTGTATTAGCATGTATCGCTATTTTTAAATTTATATTCCAATTATGCTCTAAACTTTGCATTCCTCCTTCCTCCAATTTTCAACTAACATACACACCCCAACATACAAACACTCATCCCCTCCAATAAAAATGTGTATACAACATACCTTTTCCTTTTGAAAGGTGACTTTGGCATATCAGCCACAGGGATCATTTGTTCTCCTGGACGAACCCACATGATGGGACCATCATCACTATCTTTTCGACTCTGTAATTTTAGACTAGATAGCGTCCCCCATGGCAGTGTACACTGGAGATAAATAATTATGCAGATTGCAATTATTTTGAAAATGTATCTTCAAGTGTATGTTAATAATATTGTTCCCCTGACAAACACACTTGCATGCACAGCTTTATACTTAAGCATCTGAAATACATAATATTGAATATATCCCTATATATTGATATATTTTGCTTCAAAAAATTGTTTCAAACACACCAAGAAAATAATTATGCTTGGATGGTTCTGTCCCCCTACCCTGCTAGAGGTATGATTCACTATATTCATCATTTGTTATTCTTCCTTCTACCATATAGATCATAAGATGTTAACGGACTAAATAAGCAAGTGCTCTCATAAGAATCTATAAAAATGAACAATTAAATTTGAGTTTAAAAACTGGATACCTCTTTGATTAATGATAACTAAAAACAAAACAAAACAAAACAAAATCAAAACATATTTCTGTTCAGCAGTTTCTTGAAGAGGTTGTTGGCTTAAACCAGAGACTAAAGTATTTTAAAATGAAAGAACAAGGCTGGGCGCGCAGTGGCTCACGCCTGTAATCCGAGCACTTTGGGAGGCCGAGGCGGGCGGATCACGAGGTCAAGATATCAAGATATCGAGACCATCCTGGCCAGCACGGTGAAACCCCGTCTCTACAAAATACAAAAATTAGCTGGGCATGGTGGCGCGCACCTGTAGTCCCAGCTACTCAGGAGGTTGAGGCAGGAGAATCGCTTGAACCTCGGAGGCGGAGGTTGCAGTGAGCCGAAATCACGCCACTGCACTCCAGCCTGGTGACAGAACGAGACTCCAAAGAACGAAAGGAGAGGGAGGGGGGAGGGAGAAGGGGGGAGAGAGAAGGGGGGAGGGGGCAGAGGAAGGGAAGGGGGAGGGAGAAGGGGGAGGGGGGAGAGGAGGGGAAGGGGGAGGGAAAAGGGGGGGAGGGGAGGCGAGGCGAGAGACAGAGGAGAAGGGGAAGAGAAAAGAGAAGACGGTGGCCGGGCACGGTGGCTCAGGCCTGTAATCCCAACACTTTAGGAGGCTGAGGCAGGCAGATCACCTGAGCTCAGGAGTTTGAGACCAGACTGGGCAACATGGAGAAACCTCGTCTCTACTAAAGATACAAAAAATTAGCCTAGCATGGTAGTGTGTGTCTGCAATCCCAGCTACTCGAAAGGCTGAGGCATGAGAATTGCTTGAACCTGAGAGGCAGAGGTTGCAGTGAGTCGAGATCGCACCACTGCCCTCCAGCCTGGATGACACAGCGAGACTCCATCTGAAACCAAAAACAAACAAACAAAAAAAGACAGAGAGAGGGAAGAAGGAAACTGAGGGCCACTGTCCATGGAATGTTGAAAACAAAATTAAAAAAAAAAAAATTTCTCCACACACCCCCTTTTCAAAAAGGCTTGTCAAATTTCTTTAGAAACAATGCATTTAGGTTGGGTGTGGGTGGCTCACGTCTGTAATCACAGCACTTTGGGAGGCTGAAGCAGAGGACTGCTTGAGCCCACGACTTCAAAGCTAGCCTGGGCAACATAGCAGGACCCTATCGAAAGAAAGGAAGGGAAAGGGAAAGGGAAGGGGAAGGGGAAGGGAAGGAGAAAGGGAAGGGGAAGGGGAAGGAAAGGAAAGGAGAAATAATGCATTTAGTTCATGTGCTTTGAAAATTAAACTTGAAGCAACCATTTAAATAATATTTGGTAATTTTTAAATATAATTCAATAATAAATGCAACCTAATTCCATGATGTAACTACTAGAGAGAAGTAGAAAAGGAACAAAAAGTTTAAAAGGAAAAGAGAAAAAGGAATGGAACAAGGTTAAAGAGAAAGGGAAGAAAAAGATATATGTACATATAGGGTAAAAACACCAAGCAAATAGAAGTAATAAAAGAAGAGATGTCCTATAAATTATGTGGTATCAGAAATCTTGTCACATTCCACAGCTTACCTGGACCCTGAATTTCAGTGTAGGTTTGCAGCATTGACCTTTGAGTTACTGATTAAATAATTAACCTAACCACACAGCTCAGAGATTCCTCTCTCAGTGGGATAGCCCCAGCACCTCACAATAAGAAATACTTTTTGAAAATCAGAGGCTTTAAAAAAAAAAAAAAGGAATCTGGCTACAAACTATTTAAAGGGGCCTGTGGTGGTGGGCACAGTGGCTCACACCTGTAATCCCAGCACTTTGGAAGGCCAAGACAGGAGGATCACTTGAGTCCAAGAGTTCAAGACCAGCCTGAGCAACACGGTGAAACCCCATTTCCACAAAAAATACAAAAGTTAGCTGGGCATGGTGGCATGTGCCTGTAATCCGAGGTACTTGGGAGGCTGACGTGGGAGGATCATCCAAGCCCACGGGGGTCAGGGCTCCACATTACACCACTACACTCCAGCCTGGGCAGGGAGTGAGGCTGTCTCAAAAAAATAAATTAAATAGAGGGGCCTTTGGCTACATTGTCTAAACATGTTATTTTATGGATGATGAAACTGAAGCCCAGAAAGTCTAAAGGGCTTGCCCAACCCAGATAAGTACAGCCATGGCTAAAATATGGGTGTGTAATTTCCCAGGCGAGTTTTCCTGGAATTTAGTTTAGGAATGCTAAACTGCCATTCCTTTGTCTTAAACATTTGTAGTAGAATCCTTCCTGTACTTCTTAAATCCTTTAGTACTTAGTTTACAAAGAGCTGATAAATACATGGAACCTAATTTCCTAAAGTGTTAAGAGGTGTTATTTCATGGCCCACCACTTAGCTTTGCCATTACAATTAGAACCTGAGATGTTGCATGTACACACTACACAAGAATTATGTCAGTTTCCCATCTCTTGCTCTCCTTCCCTCCAGTTCAAATAAAACCAAAACGTTTCTATTTCTGAAACAGCCATTCATTTATATTGCATGTAGCATGAAAGAAACAACCACAATTTAGATTACTCATATTGGTTTTTCTTGCCTTTTTTAAAAAAAAAAAACTCTAATCCCATGACAGATTATCTCTTACTTTTAAAAATGGTGACTCTTCCAACATGTCAAGGAACTCAGGGAAATAATCTCCTACTTCTTCATCAACTGCTCCCACCAAGCTTATTTGTCTCATAGGGCCAGCTCTGTAAGTACCATGAGAATACGTTCTTTTTACCTGAAGAAACATGGATTTAATTAAAAGTTAAATACGTTCTTTTTACCTGAAGAATATGGATTTAATTAAAAGTTACACATAAGATAATCCTTGCTTTCATTTTGTAACAATAAATTATTATCTCAGAATATTATATCATAATGAGGCAAGCAAAACAAAACTTTACTAACAGTAACAGATAAGGCATTTTAAAAATAAAACTTGCACTAAATCAAGCTATTTTACTTTCTCTAACTATTCCTACACACTGCTTATGAAAACAGAGTTAAGACAAATAAGCATTAATTCTAGACAACTAACATCTCCTTAGAACAGAGGAATGCATTATCTGAGTATTCAAAAGTTGGTGTACCTGCATTTTTCTAAAGTGAAATGAAGTTCATATCTTTTCATCAACATTTTCAAAATTAGACCCTCCGACAACATTTAACCATCAACAGTGGCTTATAGGACTAAAAGGCCACCAGGGATGCTCTTCTTTTTTGATCTTACCATATTAACTAGAAACCAGTTTATATACCTATTATTAACTCTCATGAGAAACTACTATAAATTAAGAATCACAGCCGGGCGCAGTGGCTCACACCTGTAATCCCAGCACTTTGGGAGCCCAAGGCAGGCGGATCATGAGGTCAGGAGATCGAGACCATCCTGGCCAACATGGTGAAACCCCGTCTCTACTAATAATACAAAAAAATTAGCCAAGTGTGGTGGCGGGCGCGCGCCTGTAGTCCCAGCTACTTGGGAGGCTGAGGCAGGAGAATGGCGTGAACCTGGGTGGCGGAGCTTGCAATGAGCCGAGATTGTGCCACTGCACTCCAGCCTGGGCGACAGAGCGAGACTATGTCTCAAAAAAAAAAAAAAAAAAAAGAAAGAAAGAAAGAAATTAAGAATCAGGAATCCTAAAATCCAAATCTGCCTTTGCTATCTACCAGTTACATGACCTTCAGAAATCATTTGCGTTCCTTGAGCTGTGGTTTCCTTAACTGGAATGTTTTACAGCAGATTGCTGAAGAAAATTTGATAATGATATAAACTCACCTGCCATAATGCTAGCAAATGGGTGGCATTCAAAGAGCCAAAACAAAGCCATGTGCACCTCAAGATTGATTGGTAACTACATTTCTTGCCAGCATATTTAAATCCTGACAAAGAAACCTATGTGTTTTCATATACTAACACTAGTAAACAAGCTGAGTCTGTCTTCAAGCGAAACAACTCGTTTTGATAACCAAATTATAAGCAAAATTGTAATTGTCTCTTTCTCTGGATTAGCCTTTGTGGACAACAAATTTAGGAGACCAATTTGTCCCAGTTTGCCCAGGACTATCAGTCTTAAAACTGAAAGTCTTGTATTTCAGGCAAACATGGATGGTCAACTTTTATCACATCACAGACACAGATTATAAAAGATAGTCACATCAAAAGTTGAATCCTTACAATCATAGCTGGTAAGAGTATCACGACGTAACAAAGTAAACCCCAACCCACATGTTTTCATAACAAAATCATTTAAGAAAGAGAATCTCATTTGTTATTATAATCAGCAAAGCAGTTTAATAATGACATTAATTCTTTAATAAATTCACCAGATTTCTAAGCTTAAATTTTCCTAAACTGTTACAAATTGACTTCTCAGAACCACAAACCATTCCTACAAGTTAGAAAATTAAGGGCCTGTAAGCCCAGCACTTTGAGAAGTGGGAGGATATCTCCAGCCTGGCAGGTCCAGGCTGCAGTGAGCTGTCATCACGCCACTGCACTCCAGCCTGGGCAACAGAGCGAGATCCTGTCTCAAAAAAACAAACAAAAATAAGAACAGCTGGGGCTTATGCCCCCATTGTATGCTCATTGTCTCATCTTTTTCCTGTCGCCTAAAAATTCCTATCATCTCCAATATCAAGAGAGCTAACAGTTAAAGCCTAACTCTACAACAGTCTTCAGGCTCTAGATGCATTAATAGCAGCACAGTAAGAAATTCAGTCTATGCACCTCTGTAATGCAGTCTATCAAAGAAGCTAAGGGTATCAATCTCAACTCTAGCACATTTACCAGAATAGAACACATCAAGTCTGTTAAGTGATTCTGAGATTCTGAGTTTTGTGTCTGCAAATGACCATAAGGGGTTTTGAGAGACGATAACCATTTAGAAAGTGAAATCAAACAACTGATATTGTAAAACACAAATTTTCCAAGTGCTTTGAAATATATCTAAAAAGTCAAATTAGAGTTAGGGGTGGTGACACGAAACTGTAATCCCAGCTACCCAGAAGGCAGAGGCAAGAGGATCACTTGAGCCCAGGAGTTCAAGATCTGCCTGAGCAACACAGCGAGACCAAAAAAAAAAAAAGTCAAATTATATATATTTCCACCTCACACAAATAAGTACATTTTCTGTGCATAAATTTCCTTATCTTGTTTAAATTAGATACCTAAAACATTTAGTTCTAACAAAGCCATAATCAAGTCCTTGCCACTGAGTTGGTTCATTCTATGACATCACAGTACCAACAATGATCACCTAAATAATTTGGGCAGTTTATCTTGTGGGGAGGGGATGACTGTTAGGAAAGAATTTTCATTAAGTGAATTCTTCTAAAATACGAAGCACAACTAAACTTTCAATTTATCTAGTAGTTTTAAAAAGTCATATTATACATGAAATAAAACCAAAAAACTATAACATTATTAAACTATAGAGAGTAGGAGATAATACAATAATCAGAAAACCAGAACCGACTGTTAACACAGTCCTTGTAGAGTAAAATTTATGTATTTAAATGTGAGTAAAAACACGTATCATTGAGTAACAGGAAAAAATTGGGTAAAACTTGGGTGGTATTATTACAGACACATCATATGTTGTGTCATGACTCAAGAACTTTATTTACTAACTTTGCTTTGACCAGATGTTGCTATTTCAGGTTAGAATAATTATTTCATTGACTGAAGAAGTATTACTGACCTAGCCATCTCATTTCTTTCAAATTATACATTTACATTAATTTCCAAGTTTACAAATAATGCTTTTTATTTCAAAATAAAACAAAACACATCTAAATTAGTATAGACCTAAACATTAAAATGTTTAACATAATAGACTGAATAAATCAAAAACCGATTTTTCCCCCTATTCTCTGTCTAGTTTGGGCACTACCTAAGAAGAGGCTTTATCTTTTGTTGATTATTTTTAAGTATGGTCCTATTAAAATTCATAACTATTTCAAAGGATTTTTTAGAGACCCTGAATTTTTAAAGTAAAGTAATACAGACTCTACTCCGATTGTATTGCTAAATATCTTAATTGAATTTTTAGTTAGTTCTTCCCACCTCATGCCAAAATACATGTAAAACATATAGATGATATGTAAAATTCACTTTCACACATAACTTATTATAACAAAAGTATAAGTCTCTCCCTTGTAACCAGAATGTACAGGTAGATACCATTTGCCCACTAATAAAACCAAAAATAAATCCTATTAGGAAATTGGCCTTTATAAAAACTGCTTAGCTCTCACATGTTTAAAACAAAACGGCAATGATCTTCCAAAACCTTTATTCTCCAACAGTAAAGATAAAATGATGATCACCCACCTGAATAAACATATTTAAACTTAGACCAAATTTTAAAAATTAAATTGAAGTCATCAAAATCTTAATCTGTAAAAGTATTAAATTTTAAAATATTGTAATATAACCTTTAACTATATATCATTTCATACAAATTTCTAGTTTAATAACACAATATTTCAAATCCATCAGTTGTAACCATTAACTTAAATGTTATAAACATGGCAAGTTACACACAACAATGTTTCCAATTTAAAAAGTATATACTGCTTGATAAAATACATGATGGTACTTAAGTTGTTAAAATAAAATGTAAGAATAAAATCCACACGCTTTTCACAAAAATGTAAATACTTCTTGATTTTGGTGACACCTCTTTTGTTGCAAAACTATATACCAAATATGCAGAATTCACCTATTACAAAAAAATCAAGCCTCATTTCTCTAAAAATCACCTATCCAGACTATGCCAGACTGCGAAGAACTCAAGGGCGGTGAGGTGGAAGAGGTAACAGAGAAGGATTAAAAGAATCTCTAAATAATCAAAGTAAATCTTACAAAGACCATGGCTCATAAAAGTTCTTCTTCTTACATATCAGTTCCTATATTAGGCACAATTATAACTACTCTCTAAAATCATAAAGGACAAGAAACCACATATTTAGAAGGGGAAGGAAGGGAAAAGGGTAAGCACAGCTGCAGCTGCCCTAAGGCATCAGTATTGTATCATAATGACAAACCAATACTGAAAATAAAGTGACATTATGTTGCATATGTTCAGCAATGAAGATATTTTTATAAAATCTTAATACTTAAAACTACGTTTCCATTAACTAAAAAAATAGCCTATCTGGAAAACCTCACATCCTGATGACGCTCAATGTGAGCTTACTATATTTGCTTTTATTCACTCCAGTAAACATTAATCAAACCAGTTCTCTGGTGTAGTTAAAAAAATTAACCTGAAAAAAAGTCAAAACATGTCACTGCTTTAAAATATACGCCAGGCGTCACGCCTGTAATCCCAGCATTTTGGGAGGCCAAGGCGGGAGGATCATTTGAGATCAGGAGTTTGACACCAGCCTGGCCAACATGACAAAACCCCGTCTCTACTAAAAATACAAAAATTAGCCAGGCATGGTGGCAGGTGCCTGTAATCCCAGCTACTCAGGAGGCTGAGTGAGGCACGAGAATGCTTGAACCCAGGAGGCGGAGGTTGCAGCCAGCGAGATCGCACCACTGCACTCCAGCCTGGGTGATAAAAGTGAAACTCAGTCTCAAAAAATAAGTTAACTAAATAAAAAATAATAATAGAATATATTTGCTTTCTAAAAAAAGAAATGCACTGAATTACAAAGATTATACATATAGTTCCTCTTGATTTAGGTATATAGATGTGTCAGAACACAATAAAAGACAGGCATGATAATTATGTATTTGTGGAAAAGCTTATATTTAAATAGTGGCCTTCAGAAGAAATATAACATATTTAATCTAAATCTCCTCCCCCTCCCCACAAAACCCCATGACCATCATGGCCACATTTTCACTTTTCCCCTTGTATATTCTCTATAAATATTATGAAGGGAAAAAAGAAAGCAGAAGTAGGAGACCTATTGTACCCATTGCCAGTAAGTGTCAATACCAAAATCTGAGAAGCTTTGGTTAACATAAAATGAAATAATTGTTTAAACTAATATTCGACTTATATAATGTAATCTTTAAAAAAACACTTTAGGATTCTGAGGTGGGCTTGCTACAAAGGGAAAAAAGTAGCCTATTCTTAACAGGAAATATGTTGCCAAAAACAAATCTATAAGATTTTTTACTTATTGCTGTTTTCTCTTATGTAATTATGAAAACTGCTGCAAGGGGGAAAAGGCAAATATAGTAATAACAAGTAATTTTTTTAAAAACCCCAAAGAACGACTCACTTGAAACAACCTGCTGTTTCCCAAAACATGTTCCCTGAAGAGAGAGCTCTACAGTCCACTAAGTTTGGAAAACCCTTCTTGTTTAGGAGGCTCACCACGCACACTGGCTATTAAAGTTTCTGAGGAGTCTCACTGCAAACAAATATTACTTATTTGGTCCAGCATTACACTATTTTGGACTTCAAAACCTGTTTTTTTTGTACTTGTTTTAGTATACCTATCAACATTCCAAGATATTAAAAGTTCCTCAGAATACCTTCATAGTGATCCACCATAAATATGGAGATACAGATATTTTTAGCTTGTATCAGCACCAATGTGAAGAAAATACAAAAACAGGATCATTATTAGAGCCAAAGAATTGAGGGGGTGGGAGCAGAAGCTGTTGATTCAATTCTGCTGAGGTTTTTTTTAGCGGGTGGGGAGGAGAGTCCCTTATTTTTAAAAACAAGGCCTGCTCAGGACATTCTGAGGCAATCTAAACATGTCATAAATGACTGTGCCACAAGGGGGAGCCATTATCCATCACATCTGGCAGATGGTTTCTAATCAAAATAGGCAATATTTAACCAACATTTTATTTCAAAAATACCCATATAACGGCAACTAAAATAAGAACGAAAGTATTATCCATTTTAAAATTAGTAAAATAAAGGGGGAAAGCTTTTTGATTATTATTAGAGCATCTGGTCCCTGACACGATATTTTGTATAGATCAGTTCATAAGTATTTGGGGAGGATGGGGCAGGCACAATTGGTCAAAATGAAAATTTAGTACAAAGGCAAGCAATGTTTCAAAGATGAAACATCAAATTGCTTTTAGTAGCCTAACACAGTGAATGGCCCCAGCACAAATTCAACAAATGCTAGTGTTCTGCCCCAACTCTATAGTGAAGCAGGTCTAACAGTCAGATCAGATTTAATAAGTTTCGTTATTAAAATAATAGACTTTTAATCATCAGTTAACACTTTGACATAAGTTACCTGAGAAATAACTTAGAACCAGAATACAATAAAAATAAGATTTAGAGTTTGGAAGTGGAGGAAGGGTGGTTAGAAAACAACTATTCCAGTTTTCACATTCTCACAGCTCTTAGTACAGGGTTCCAGAGTATGTACACTGATTAAACATAGTGACAAGACAGAAATCTAATTTATTTCTTGACAGAGAAAATTCCTATTTTATTTGCCTTTTTCTATCCCTACGGTAGAACACAGGAGCACAATAAATGTCTGAGTGAATATTTGAATGAAATACAGATGCTAGAAAACCTAAAACGAACATGGTCAATTGCAAATGGCCCCAAATTCTTCCCAGGCCTGTATGCTCACTCCTGTGCAATGTGATTTTGCCACTCCTGTCATCAAGAAGTGGAGTCTATTAATGCGCACGCACAAAAAAAGAAAGAATGAATAAGGCCTACGATTTCACTACACAACAGGGTGACTATAGTCAGTAATAATTGCACATTTTAACTAAAAGAGTGTTGTTAACTGGATTGTTTGTAACTCAAAGGATAAATGCTTGTGGAGATGGACACCTCATTCTCCATGATGCACTTATTTCATATTGCATGCTTGTATCAAGACATCTTATGTACCCCATAAATATATACATCTACTATGTACCCACAGATATTAAAAATTTAAAGGATTTTTTAAATAGGCCGAGCACTTTGGGAGGCCAAGGTGGCACATGCCTAATCCCAGCTATTTGGGTGACTGAGGCACAAGAATCACTTGAACCTGGGAAGTTGCAGTGAGCCAAGATCGCGCCACTGCACTCCATCCTGGACAATGACCTGTTAAAATATATGTAATGCACAACTTCTACCATCATATAAGAAAATACAAAACACATATAACATTACTATATATACTCTTTTATCGATTAAAAATGGTGCTACTTAATTACCTAGAGGATAGCATTATCATGAATTTCTTTCTTTTTTTTTGAGATGGAGTCTCACTCTGTCGTCCAGGCTGGAGTACAGTGAGACTCTGTCACAAGAAAAAAAATTAAAGTAAAATGAATAAATAACCTAAAAGAAGTGGAGTCTATTTTTCCACACGAATCTGGGTTTCACCATGTGACTTCCCTTTGTCAATGGGACATTAGCAAACACAACACAAGCAGAAACTTGTACACTGGGGCTTACCCTCTTTCTACTCAATGGAACCCTGTAACACCACCATGCAAATGAGCCCAGGCTAACCTGTTGGATGATGAGAAAAATGTGGCCATCAACCCAGCTAACATACATCAACCACCAACCATATAAGTGAGGTGTCCCAAGACCCAACTGGTCTGCCAATCATCAGACATAAGAATGAAGCCATATAGCCCCAGCTAAGTTAGCAGAGACCACAAGAACTGTCCAGCAAGCCCAAAGAACTGTGATAAATGAAACCTTTTTTCAAGTCACTAAGTTTTGAGGCTTTTGTTTATATATTTAATACAGCAAAAGCTAACAGATATGGACAGGTTACAAACTTTGGGAAAAGTCCATGCATATGTTTCTATCCTCAAACAGACTTTCATGATACAGTTTCCTAATATATCACTAACCTCAGGGCCACAGCATTAGAGAAATGACATGACCTGTTAAAATATATATAATACCACATGGTCTTCAAACCTTTCAGGCAACCTGCAAGGATACAGATGAAGATGGAAAACAGAATTATACAAGTAAAAAGAATTCCAAAACCAAAGACGAAAGAACAGGGATGTTTTAATCCTTTGTCAGTGTTGTGTATATGTGTTTAATAAAGTTGAACAGATGTAAAAATGAGTATTTGTGAAAGCTACAAGATACTATTACAGAGATAAACACTATCACTACAAAAATCATAGAAACAGCTACATAATTTGTCATCTTTTAGTTTCTACAGAATTTAAAGCAAATTATTTTGGTTGCCCTGATTGTAATTTAAGAACAATAACAAAAACAGAAAACTAGGCTCATGAGGATACAAACTCATCATGAACTTGATTTGGGTTCCACAGCTATTGGTGGTCAGTACCATCAGGTTGCAACCTAGGGACTGCCATTCACATCACTGAATGGCTGCAGTGCACAGCTTCTATCATTATATAAGAAAATACAAAACACATATAGCATTACTATATATACTCTTTTATCGATTAAAAATGGTGCTACTTAATTACCTAGAGGATGGCATTACCATGAATTTCTTCCTTTTTTTTTTGAGACGGAGTCTCACTCTGTCGTCCAGGCTGGAGTACAGTGGCGCAATCTCGGCTCACTGCACCCTCTGCCTCCTGGATTCAAGCGATTCTCCTGCCTCAGCCTCCCGAGTAGCTGGGACTACAGGCGCCCACCACCATGCCCAGCTAATTTTTGTATTTTTTTTATTAGAAACGGAGTTTCACCATATTGGCCAGGCTGGTCTGGAACTCCTGACCTTGTGATCCGCCCAGCTCAGCCTCCCAAAGTGCTGGGATTACAGGCATGAGCCACCACACCCAGCTATAATGTATTTATATACATGTATAATGTCTTTAATGCTGCTAAATGTATTTTCCAAACTATATTATATTCTAAAAAATAAAGGTCAGGCCGGGGTGGCTCACGCCTGTAAACCCAACACTCTGGGAGGCCGAGGCAGGTAGATCACCTGAAGTCAGGAGTTCAAGACCAGCCTGGGCAACATGGTGAAACCCCATCTCTACTGAAAACACAAAAAATTAGCCAGGTGTGGTGGTACGCGTCTGCAGTCCCAGCTACTCAGGAAGTTGAGGCAGGAGAACCGCTTGAACCCGGGAGACAGAGGTTTCAGTGAACTGAGATCATGCCACTACACTCCAGCCTGGATGACAGAGCTAGACTCTGTCTCAAAAAAAAAATAAAAAAATAAAAGTCAGATTTGCACCATTTTTCTCTATCATCTTCACTCTACTCTGTCTTCCCACATTTTTCTAGATCTTTTGAATACTGCTTTTGGACTAGTTTTAACTAGATCAAAGATTTTTCAGAATATAAAAGGTAGAAAAGGGAATTGAAGGATAGTTACTGAATTACAAAGACGTCAAGTACAAAACTTTTCTCTACAGTTCTGCTTTCCTCTGCTCTGTAGAAAGCATTATCATCTCATAACAAGAGCAGGTTCTACTGAACTGAACCTAGTGAACTTAGTCAAGATGGTCCCCAACTCAGAAGGTTCAACTCATAATTTTTTGACTTTATTACGGGTTTATCAGGTTGAAACTTCATAGTTAGGTCAAGCAGCATCAGGACTTAAGATGGTTCAGCTTAGTTACAATTTTTTTTTTTCAGTGGGCTTATCAGAAGTTGTTTGTTTTTTGTTTTTGTTTTGTTTTTGAGACAAGTCTCACTCTGTCACCCAAGCTAGAGTGCAATGGCGCGATCTCGGTTCACTGCAACCTCCGCCTCCAGGGCTCAAGTGATTCTTCCTGCCTCAGCCTCCCGAGAAGCTGGGATTACAGGTGCCCACCACCACGCCCAGCTAATTTTTGTATTTTTAGTAGAGACGGAATTTCACCATGTTAGCCAGGCTGGTCTCTTAACTCCTGACCTCAGGTGATCCGACTGCCTCGGCCTCCCACAGTGCTGAGATTACAGGCGTGAGCCACCACGCCCAGCTGCTTATCAGAGTTTTAAATGCATTTTCAACTTAAAAATATTTTTGACTTACAGGTTTATTAGGATGCAGCCCTAGCGTAAGTTGAGGAGCAGCTGAAGTTACTGAGGAATCATCATGACCAAATCAACAAGTTTGATTCCTGAGCAAACACTTTAACATTAATTCGGCTTTATTATCCACAATTTGTTTTTGCTGTGGTTTATATTAAGTAAAACTACATTCCAATATTGGTACCTCTGCTCTTCCTTCCCCTAGAACACCGACTCACATTAGCTCAATTAATGTCGTCTCAACCAATTCTTTTGGTGAAAGCAATTTCACACAGCAGTATGTAGGCTGATCCACTTGACACCACCAAAATATACAGTTTCACTGTATTTTGTGAATATATATAGTGAACAGATATTCACTATATTCTAATAACAAGCATTCATTAATGGAAAACTAGTTTTTTCTAAATTTCATAAAACCTAATTACTAAACTTTTGTTTTTGTTTTTTGGGGTTTTCTTTGAGACAGGATCTCACTCTGCTGCCCAGGCTGGAGTGCAGTGCTGTGATTTTCTTCATTTTCAAAGAGACATGGGCCTTGCTATGTTGCTCAGGCTGGGCTCAAACTCCTGGGTCCTAGTGATCCTCTCGCCTCAGCCTCCTGAATAGTGCCATGGCTAATTACTAAACTTCTGACATTCCAAATAACTAGCATATGCATGACAGTACCACAGATAAGGGAAAGGGGGATGTTGGAAGATAAATGGAGTACAAAATACAGTTTCAGTTTCTCAGAATGAATGTTAATGTCATATTCTAAGAAGTGCTGAAAACTTCCATGTTCTCAAAAAGGGTGATTAACAACATGAGGTCTTGAATATACAGGAATAAATCTTAAAAATCTGCAAGACCTCTATGCTGAAAACCAAAAAATATTACTGACAGAAAATAAAAAGACAAATGAAGGGGAATACCATGATCACAGATCGGAAGACTCAATGTTGTAAAGGCATCGATTCTACCCTAACTTATCTATAGCCTCAATGTAATACTAAGCAATATTCTAGCAGATAACTCCTTGAAACTTGAAAAGCTGATTCGAAAGTTTATGTGGAAATGTAAAGAGCCAAGGAAATCTTGAAGAACAAAGCTGGCAAACCGATTCTAGATTATTGAGATTAATGATAAAGCTAGGCACAGTGGCTCACACCTGTAGTCCCAGCTACCCAGGAAGCTGAGGTGGGAGGATCACTTGAGGCCAGGAATCTGAGACTACAAAGCACTATGATCGTACCACTGCACTCTAGCCTGGCTGATGGAACAAGACCCTGTATCTATCAGTCAATCAACAGAAAGAGTTATTATAAAGCTGTAACAATTAGACAAACAAAACAATGGAATCAAAGGGAGCCCAGAAACAGACCCACACACATATGATTAGCTGGTTTAAGGTGACACTACAATACAATGAGGAAGGGGTATCTTTTCCATAAATGATGCTGGGTCTTTTGGATATATTTATATGGAAAAACATGAACCCTGATCTTTACCTCATGCCATATACAAAGATCAATTCCAGATGAACTACAGATTATTTTTCCAATACTTTTAGCTGCTGTTTTATTAACTATAGATTTAACCATGAAAGGTAAAACAATAAAAGTTTCCAGAAGAAAACTTCACAGAATATATTAATGACTTTGTGGTAGGCAAAGATTTCTAAAACAGAATGTAAGAAACAGTTATCATAAATGGATTATAAATTATAAATTAGATTACATTAAACTTAGGAACTTCTAGTTATCAAAAACATCTATGAGTGAAAAGGTAAGACACCAAGTGAGAGGAAATATTTGCAATACAGTTAGCTGACAAAAGATTCTTATCTACATATATAATAGTCCAACAAATCAACTAGAAAAAAAGCAAATAAGAAATTGACAGAGTGGACAGGTACTTTACAAAAGAGGATATTCAACTGGATAATAATCATATAAAAAGGTACTTGACATCCTTAGTCATCAGGGAAATACAAATTAAACCACAGGGAGCTACCACTACATAGTCACCAGAATGACTTAAATGAAAAAGACACTACTAACCGTGGCAAAGGATGTGGAACACTGCCACTGGGAATGTAAATAGGCACATTTAACTTTGGAACACTGGCAGTACCTAGCAAAACTGAATAGGTGCATATGTTTTGATCCTGAAATCCTAATCTTAGGTATATACTCAAAAGAAACACATACATATGCTCAAGACATGTGAAAAATATTCATAGCATCCATGTTCTACCAGCCTCAAACTGGAAACAACTCAAATGTCCATCCATATGGTAACAAGATCAACAAACTGTGGTATATTAACACTGGTATACTAACACAGTGGAATACCATACAGCAGTACCACTACATACAAGATGGATGAATCTCACGAACATTATACTACAGAAAAGAGACCAGACACAACAATGTACGTACTATCTGATTCCACCTAAGTTCAAAAAGAAGCAAAATATATCAGTGATGTTCAAAGTCAGGACAGTGATCACCTGGGTATTTGTTCATGTGGTGGGATTGGGGGGTTGGCACAGTACTGATAAAGAAGGGTTCGGGGATGGTTTCTGGCTATTAACAATATTTGGCTTTTTAAAATCATGGGTGTGTTCCCTGTGAAGATTCATCAAGTTATACATTTATAATATGTATACTATGTATTGTATATACATTACACTTCAATAAAAAGTTTACTAAATAAAATCAACTCCTGGAGGGACACTTCAACGTAGGCTAAGAGAGCTTTAACTGGGAGGACTCCAGGGATGAGAAATAGAACTGTGCAAGAAGAAGCATGCTCATTTTTCTCCTACTGCTCTCTCTTCTGGATCCCATTCAGTTTCATAAAGCCAGTGCCTAAGGACAAATCAAAGGCTACCTCCCCAATCTGCACACAACAACTTCCCCACTCACAGGAATGATAAGATCTGAAGAATCTTGTGATAAAAGGAATACGGGCCTTGCACATGTACTTTCCTGCCTTTAAGTCTAAAGCTAAAGAAGCAAAAGTAGTCCCTGCAGCTGACATGCTTAGGTCACCAGGGTAGCAGATCACACAGATATGGGGCCAGAACCACAACTGGTAAAAAACAGGATCCATCTGCCTGGAGTTTCCTCTTTGCAATATATATTACCCAAGAAGCCCGAAGAGATGGTGACAACCAGAGGAGGTGGCTCATCAAGGACTTGAGATCCACATCCCAGGCACACACTGCCATGATTAACAAGTCCAGCATCTCATTTTATTTAGTAACAAAAGCAGTTTTCATGGTGTACATATTACATAGTTTAGATGAAAATTTTTATCATTTAGTATAAAATTAATAATTCCTAACCTTATTTGAAAAACCATCTGAAAAGCATGTAATGTGATGCACATCAATGTACTGTCACATTTAAAAGGTTACTGAAGCAAACTTGCATAGTATCAAAGCAAGAAAGTTTGTGGTATTGTGGAAATAACCGGGAATGGGAGCCAAGAGGCCCAATAGAAAACCGGACATTTAGGAGACATGCAATAAACGACAAATGAATGATAAGGTGATAAGGCACTTTGAACATGTTATCTCTTCTCTCACTGGATCTGTTTCTTCACTGCTAAAATAAGATTATAATGAGGATTAAATGAGTTACTACATATAAAATACTCAGAACAACTAGTCCTTGGCACAGTCAGTACTCAATAAATAGTAAACACTATTATTAGATGCCAGTCCTGATTCTGCCATTATATTCAGGTGTAACCTCAGACAAGTAACTCACCATTTTGGGTTTCTATAAAATGACAGGGCTAGTAATGGATGCTCTATAGCTCCCTATCTAGTTTAGAAAATATTTAATTTTCAATTCTCAAACATGTTAGAGAATAATTCCCACATACGCACATTAAAAATTATTTTCCAGGCCGGGCGAGGTGGCTCATGCCTGTAATCCCCACACTTTGGGAGGCCAAGGCAGGCAGGTCACTTGAGGTCAGGAGTTCGAGACCACTCTGGCCAACATAGCCAAACCCTGTCTCTACCAAAAATACAAAAATTAGCCAGGCATGGTGGTGCATGTCTGTAATTCCAGCTACTTGGGAGGCTGAATCAGGAGAATCGCTTGAACCCGGAAGGCAGAGGTTGCAGTGAGCCAAGGTCGCACCACTGCACTCCAGTCTGACTCCATCTCAAAAAACAAAAAACAAAAAGACACCACATTATTTTCCAGACTACAATCTACTACAGAATATACACCAAACATACTCATACTATTGGGGGCGGGGTACATGTGGATGTGACTGAACATCCAGATTACCATTTAAAGTGGAAACTATAACTTGAGCACCCATCCAAAAAGGAACATACTCAGAATAAGGAAAGGAGCCCTGGATGAAGATTAAGATTTTGTTC
This sequence comes from Pan troglodytes, assembly GCF_028858775.2. Classification (NCBI taxonomy): domain Eukaryota; kingdom Metazoa; phylum Chordata; class Mammalia; order Primates; family Hominidae; genus Pan; species Pan troglodytes. Next base: position 87,116,991 of record NC_072404.2, on the reverse strand, counting down.
TATTCCTGACACTGCTGACAATGTTAAACAATACCTTACTCCTCTCTCTCTGTTTACTTATTTGTAAATTGAGAGGTGTTGGGATAAACAATCACTAAGATCCATTTGAGACTTCCTTTACTTTTTCCCTCCTTCCAAACTAGAATGTTGTCCTAGAAACCAAAAACTGTTCCTAGAAAACCAAAAACTACAGCATCAATAAATGTGAGAACTGGCCAATCTCCAGACTAAACAGTCCCAATCTGAGGATGGGTGATAATGGCACCAGCCTTTCAGATGGGCCCACACTGATGTTCAAGACCCAGCAGACTCTATTCTGTCTGCTTTCCAGAATAATATATATTCTCCACCATAGAGAAGGGTAGGAAATGAAAATTAGCTCAATATACTGATTGCTACTTTTAACACATCATTACACAGTAACTGATGATTCCTTCATACCACAATATTTTTAATGGCCAACATTTATTAAGTACCTACCATGTGATGGGCCTGGTGCTAAGTACCTTAAAGCATCCTAAAGCTAGAAGACAATTTTAGATGATTTCCAGGTAAGAAAACTATTTAAGGACTGGAAAATACATGGCTAAATTCATTTCCTTAGGTTCAAGACCACTCCTTGCAAACAAACAAACAAAAAAAACACAGAATCTTAATTATTTCATTAATTGTCTTTAAAAAAAAAACACACACATAAGTGAAAATTGAATTTTAAATTCTGATGCTCACATCAAGAAAGTAATTTACTCTTAATACTCCCAAATGGTTTCATTATATTCTTACCTTTTTATTTCAGCCCTATAATTAGGAACAAAAAACAGAAACTCATCTAAAAATATATAATTAAAAGTTATTTTATAAAACTAAAAACCTCTTACCTGAGCATGAAAATTGGACATAGTCGTTGTCTCTATATCTTTCTTTCCCAATATCTCCATTTTCACTGGTGAGTTGGGAAAATTAAATGAAAAATAGTCTAAAAAGTCAGGTAAATAAGTAGCTGCCCCATGAACAATACCCATCACGTAGAAAGCTGCAGAGTTTTCATTTTCACTGAACACTAGACCCACAAACTCTTCTGCAAACCTCTCCATCTCCATAGGAGACAGGTGGGAGAGTTCGTTACTGTAGGCATGGATAACCGATGCACCTCCATTAGGCTGGTGCTCTATATGAATGAGTTGTTTAAATTCCAAAGTGTCCAACCTTTTGAGGTTATTCTGAACTCGTGGCTCCTTTAATGAGACAAATGGAAACTCACTGTTCTCTGGAATTTTGGAATCATAGTTCTTGGTATCCAAATTCTTCCCAACGTAATCTTTTATGTTATCATTTAGGATGCCTTTGGCTGCTTGATCTTCAACATCAGTTAGCAATCCTGAGCAGATGGTCTGAATAGATTTGCTATACATTTTCGGACGCTTCCGTTTTTCATTCTCTTTGTGTTTCTTTTTCTTTTTCTTCTTTACCTTTTTAATTTGTAAGTCTTCTATATTTGTTTTTGGTTTCTCCTTCCCACCTGTTGGAAAAAATGTTTTTTGAAACTCCATATTTTAATTACTTTAAAAACCATGCTTTAGGAACAGTTTTGTCTAAACAAGAAGTTTACTTCTGAAAATTTACTCAGAATTATATATTTAGGACTCATTTTTTACAGAATTGATAATCAATATTTAGTCAGCCTTTTTTGAGACAGAGTCTTGCTCTGTCGCCCAGGCTGGAATCCAGTGCCACAATCCTGTCTCACTGCAAACTCCACCTCCTGGGTTCAAGCAATTCTCCTGCCTCAGTCTCCCAAGTAGCTGGGATTACAGGAGCGCGTCACCATGCCCAGCTAATTCTTGTGTTTTTAGAAGAGACAAGGTTTCACCATGTTGGCCAGGCTGGTCTCGAACTCCTGACCTCGTGATCTGCCCGCTTCGGCCTCCCGAAGTGCTGGGATTACAGGCGTGAGCCACCACACCCAGCCAGTCAGTCTCTTCATGTACACAGCGAGAGAGAGACAGAGACAGACAGACAGACAGACAGACGGGCATAGAGCAAAGTTACATCTACAGTGTGTGCTACCATTCTGACATATAGCAAATGCTCACAGTTTACAGAAATAAGGAGATGAATGAATGTTTTAGAAAACAATCTTCAGGCCAGGCGCAGTGGCTCATGCCTGTAATCCCAGCACTTTGGGAGGCCGAGGTGAGTGGATTGCTTGAGGTCAGGAGTTCGAGACCACCCCGCCCAAGAGAGCAAAACCCCGTCTCTACTAAAAACACAAAAATTAGCTGGGCATGGTGGTGAGCACCTGTAATCCCAGCTACTCGGGAGGCTGAGGCAGGAGAATTGCTTGAACTGAGAGGCAGATTGCAGTGAGCCAAGATCGTGCCACTGCACTCCAGCCTGGGCGACACAGCGAAACCCTATCCCAAAAAGAAAAAAATAAAGAAAAAAAGAATCATCTATGCCTAGTGTCTTTCCTTTACCACCTTATCATTCTTACTGCTTAAATTCTGGTTCTGTTTTCAATCTGTTTAAATTTGCTTTCCCAGAATGTTGAAATATCAAATCCAGTCATATTTACTCAAGTCATTTTTTCTGGTGTCTCCGTGATTTGACAGAATTATCCAGCTCATCCTTGATTACTTCTGAATTCCTTGATGCCACTGTCTTAATTTTTGGTCTAACAGCTGCATAACTGTCTCTCATCCTGAATGCTACAGCCATATTAACCTTTCTATAATTTTTATGTATTCTTTTGATCATATTCATTCCTTAGCTAAACTGCTTTCAAGAGCTCTCAATGTCTACCTATAATCTCTTCAGTCTGGAATCCGAAGACAGTGCCCTCAAGTACCTCATGCTCCGGTCAAACTGAACTGTTTATTTACAATTTCTTATAAAACATAATTCTACTGGCAAAGGTATTTCCTCTCCTTAAAATACACTTCACTTGCTCATTATTTACAAATGAACTCTTTTCTATCCATTTGATGTGACTGAAAGTTTCCTGAGGCCCCCCCGAGAAGCTGAGCAGATGCCAGCATCATGCTTCCTGTACAGCCTGTAGAACCATGAGCCAATTAAACCTCTTTTCTTTATAAATTACCCAGTCTGAAGTATTTCTTTATAGCAGTATAAGAATGGACTAATACAGAAAACTGGTACTGAGGAATGGGGCATTGCTATAAAGACATCTGACAATGTGGAAGTGACTGCCCTAGTAGAGAGGTTCTCCATGAGAGCTCCATTCCTTTAGCAGGCTTCTGCCTGAACATCCAGGTGTTTCCATACAGCCTCTGAAAACCAGGTGGAAGCTCCCAAGCCTCGAATCTTGCATTCTGTGTACTGGCAGGCTTAATACCATATAGAGCCACCAAGACTTATGGCTGGCACCCTTGAAGTAGTGGCTCAAGCTATACCTGGGCACCTTTGAGCCACAGCTGGAGCTGGGGTGGCTGGGGAGCAGGGAGCAGTATCCTGAGGCTGTGCAGAGCAGCAGGGCCCTGGGTCTGGCCCAGGAAACCATTCAGTCCTACTAGGCCTCCAGGCCTGTGATGGGAGGAGCTGCCACAACATTCTCTAAAATGCCTTCTAGGACTTTCCCCCATTGTCTAGTCTATTAGCAGCTGGCTCTTTCGTTTTATTTACACAAATTTCTGCAGTTATTTACACAAATTTCTGCAGCCTGCTTGAACTCTTCCCTGACAATAGGCTTTTCTTTTCTACCACATGGCCAGACTGCAAATTTTCCAAACCTTTATGGTTTGGAAAAGGTAATGTGGGGAAATGTGGGGTTGGAGCCCCCACACTGAGTCTCCACCAGGGTACTGCAGAGTGGGGCTATGAGAAGAGGGCCACTGTCCTCCAGACCCCAGAATGGTAGATCCACCAAAAGCTTGCACCACGCACTTGAAAAAGCCTCAAGCACGCAATACCAGCCCTTGAGAGCAGCCACAGGGGCTGAACCCTACACAGCCACAGGGATGGGGCTACCCAAGGCACTGGGAGCCCACCTCTTGCATGAGAGTGTCCTGGATGTGGGTCATGGAGTCAAAGGGGATTATTTTGGAGCTTTAAGGTTTAATGACTGCCCTGCTGGGTTTCGGACTTGCATGAGGTCTGTAGCTCCTTTTTTTGGCCAATTTCTCCCTTTTGGAACAGAAGTATTTACTCAATGCCTATACCCACCCCCCTCTATGTTGGAAGTAACTAACTTGTTTTATATTTTATACGCTCATAGGTGGAAGAGACTTGGCCTTGTCTCAAATGAGACTTTGGACTTTGAACTTTTGGGTTAATGCTGGAATGAGTTAAGATTTGGGGGAACTGCTGGCAAGGCATGACTGAATTTTGCAATGTGAGAAGGACATGATATTTGGGAGGGGCCAGGGGTGAAATGATATGGTTTGGATCTGTGTCCCCTCCCAAATCTCATGTCGAACTGTAATCCCCAATTACAATTGAAGGTGGGGCCTGGTAGGAGGTAACTGAAATCATGGGGGTGAATTTCCCCCTTGGTTCTGCATCACCATTGTGAGTGACATCTGGTTGTTTACAAGTGTGCAGCACCTCCCCCATCACCACCTCTCTCCTGCTCTGGCCATGTACGGCATGCCTGCTTTCCCTTCACCTTCCACCATAATTGAAAGTTTCCTGAGGCCTCCCGAAAGCTGAGCAGATGCCAGCACCATGCTTCCTGTACAGCCTGCAGAACCATGAGCCAATTAAACCTCTTTTCTTTATAAATTACCCAGTCTCAGGTACTTCTTTATAGAAGTGCGAAAATGGACTAATACACTATCCTTTAATGCAGGCATCCCCAATCCCAGGGCAACAGACCGGTACTGGTCCATAGCCTGTCACAACTAGGCCACACAGCAGGAGGTGAGCAGTGGGCGAGCCAGCGAAGCTTCATCTGTATTTACAGCCATTCCCCATCGCTCACATTACTGCCTGAGCTCCACTTCCTGTCAATATTAGATTCTCATAGGAGGGCGAACCCTATTATGAACCATGCATGTGAGGAATCTAGGTTGCCTGCTCCTTATGGAGACTCTAATGCCTAACGATCTGAGATGATACTAGTGCTGGGAGCTGCTCCAAATACAGAGTAACAAGCTCAGGGCTCCCACTGATTCTACATTATGGTGAGTTATATAATTATTTCATTACATATTATAATGTATAATAATAGAAATAAAGTGCACAATAAATGTAGTGTCCTTGAATCATCCTGAAACCATCCCATCTGTCCATGGAATCACTGTCTTCCGTGAAATCAGTCCCTGGTACCAATAAGGTTGGGGACCACTGCATTAAAGACAACTCTTATATCCTTTCCTTCATGTTGCTTTCCCTCATTTCTCAAATTAGAACTGAAATCACTTCACTCCTAACTCATATATTACAAAAGTTACATGTTTCTCTCATAGGATACCTGTATACCATATGTCAATCAACACTGTATGAGTGAAACAAATAAACTTTATATTAATTTAGAGTGAAATGATACCTCCTTTTCCATCATTATATCCCTCATAGTATCTGGCATATTGCTACATAAGAATATTTAATGAAAGTATGAATGAAAAAATCTGTCTCACAGACTACCTGAGGCTTATAGTTTTTTCCCTTATCTTCCTTTCAGTCAACTTTTTTTTTTTTTTTTTGAGACGGAGTTTTGCTTTTTGTTTCCCAGGCTGGAGTGCAATGGCATAATCTCGGCTCACTGCAACCTCTGCCTCCCGGGTTCAAGTGATTCTCCTGCCTCAGCATCCCAAGTAGCTGGGATTACAGGCATGCGCCAACATGACCAGCTAATTCTGTATTTTTAGTAGAGACAGGGTTTCACCATGTTGTTCAGGCTGGTCTTGAACTCTTGACCTCCAGTGATCCACCCGCCTCAGCCTCCCAAAGTGCTGGCATTACAGGCATGAGCCACTGTGCCCAGCCTCAGTCAAGCTTTTGCACATATGAATACCACTAAATTCTAGCCCTGAAAACAACAAAAACTATTTTAAGTTGATAGCAATCCATAAAAGTGAAGTTTAATGTTAAGAAATTCTCTGTAAAAATTCACAGAAGTGATAATTCATAAGTATGAGAAGCAAAAACAGTAATCTGTCAACATTATTCATTACACAGGTGTATAAAGTCATAAAAGGCAAAGTGTTAATTCTCTAAAGAGTCTATCTGTGGCCAGGCGCAGTGGCTCACACCTGTAATCCCAGCACTTTGGGAGGCCGAGGCAGGTGAATCACCTGAGGTCAGGAGTTCGAGACCAGCCTGGCCAACATGGTGAAACCCTGTCTCTACTAAAAATATGAAAAATTAGCCGGGCGTGGTGGCAGGCACCTGTAATCCCAGCCAAAATTGCACCACTGCACTCCAGCCTGGGTGACAAGAGTGAGACGTCTCCCCCTCAAAAAAAAAAGTCTATCTCTAAGCAGCTAAGACACACACTTGAATAACGTTATCAAATTCAGACTTGCCGCCTAGGTATGAACTATCAAAATATCATATTTAGGTTAATTAGTATCTTAAGGACAAAATTAATTTTTTAAAAAAAGTCAAACAGTAGGCCAGGCATGGTGGCTCACACCTGTAATCCCAGCATGTTGGGAGGGCAAGGCAGGAGGATCACTTGCACGCAGCAGTTCCAGACCAGTGTGGGCAACATGGTGAGACCCTGTCTCTACAAAATCTTTTTTTTTTAATTAGCTGGGCATGTTGGTACATGCCCGTAGTCCCAGCTACTCAGGAGGCTGAGGCAGGAGGATGGCTTGAGCACAGTAGGTTGAGGATGCTGTGAGCCATGATCATGCCACTGCACCCCAGCCAAGGCAACAGAGAAAAAAATAAAATAAAAATAAATGTAAAAAGTAAAACAGTCCAGACATGGTGGCTGATGCCTGTAATCCCAACACTTTGGGAGGCCAAGGCAGGAGGATCACTTGAGGCCAGGAGTTCGAGATCAGCTTGGGGAACATAGAGAGACCTCATCTCTACAAAAAAAATGAAATAAAAATAAGTGAAACAGGGGACTAACCAAAATGAAAGATGAAACAATCAAAAAAAATCAGGGAAAGAAGGCAGGAATGCAATAAAAAATAGAATTTAAGAAAGCTTAAAGGGCATAGGTGTGATTAATGACATTCCTAAATACAACTGAAAATATATGTAGAACTGCATAAATTACGCAATTGTTGCCAAAATGAATAAAACTTCATTTGAGTGAAAGTATATTTAATATCCTACACTTATGCTTAACACCAAAAAAGGTTAAATCAGAAAATATTACCAGGAGAACACATTAGTTTGAAATAAAACAGAGACAACACTTAGTCTATTTCATAGGCATGAGGATAAACCAAAAGGTACTATAACAGGAACTGAAAAATGCAAACCAATAAGAAATCAGTTAAGAGATTCCTTTCGAAAAAAAAAAAAAAACCAACTTATTTATTTATTTTTTTAATAGAGACAGGGTCTCACTATGTTGCCCAGGCTGGTCTCAAACTCCTGACCTCAGATTATCCACCCGTCTCGGCCTCCCAAAGTGCTGGGATTACAGGCATGAGCCACTGCACCTGGCCAAGAGATTCTTAGACTGAGCATCAAGGAGTTAAATTCTCACAGCAGAGCAGCCTGGGAAACATAGCAAGACACTGTCTCTACAAAAAATACAAAAATTAGCTGAGTGTGGTGGCAAATACCTGTATTCCCAGCTACTCAGGAGGCTGAGGCAGAAGGATCACCTGAGCCTGGGGAGGTAAAGGCTGCAGTGGCCTGTGATCACACCACTGTACTCCATATTGGCAACAGAGTAAGACCTTGTCTCGAAAAAAAAAAAATTCCCATAGAAAACTATTCTGTAATTAAATACTGAAATGAGCACTGTATGCAGAAGAGATAATATGCCTGAGACTGTTATTCTCAGAGAGTCTTGTTTGCAAGGTTGACTCTCGGCTAGCATCTAGGAACTCTTATTTTTGGAGGGTTCCCCCCATTCCATAAGTAAGAGTCTTCACTGTGCCAAAACTGTGCAAACAATATAGTTCGTTGTTGTTGTTGTTGTTGTTGTTGTTGTTGTTGAAGACAGGGTCTCACTCTGTCGCCCAGGGTGCAGTGCAATCGTGCAATCTCGGCTCACGGCAACTTCCGCCGCCTCCTGGGTTCAAGCGATTCTCCTGCCTCGGCCAATTGAGTAGCTGGAATTACAGGCATGCACCACCACGCCTGGCTAATTTTGTATTTTTAGTGGAATCGGGGTTTCACCACGTTGGCCAGGCTGGTCTCAAACTCCTGACCTCAAGTGATCTGCCTGCCTCGGCCTCCCAAAGTGCTGGGATTACAGGTGTGAGCCACCACACCAGGCCTAAACAACATGGTTTTGCTGAACACTTGTTTTCCTTCTGGGAGTCTGGAATTTTAGTTTGTGGTAGGCAAATGGTGCCTATATGACCAATGTCCAAGAAAAACCCTGGGCACTGAGTTTTTAATGAGCTTCTCTGGCAGACAAGATTTCACATGTGTTGTCACAATTCACCACTGCAAGAATTAAGCACATCACATGTGACAACATTGGGAAAGGACTCTCAGAAACTCGTGCCTAGTTTCTTTCAGAAATTGCACCAAGTGCTATTTTTCTTGTTTTTACTTTGTATCCTTTCACTGTGTTTCTGTATATTTTTTTAAAGATGGATTCTTGCCGTGTGTGTGTGTGTGTGTGTGTGTGTGTGTCTGTGTGTGTGTGTGTGTATTTTTTTTTTTTTTTTAAAGATGGGTTCTTGCCACGTTGCCCAGGCTGGTCTCGTACTCCCAGGCTCAAGCAATCCTCCGGCCCCAGCTCCCCAAAATGCTGGGATAAGAGCTGTGAGCCACCATGCCTGTCCTCCTTCACTATAATAAATCATAGCCATAAGTACAACTATATGCTGAGTCCTGTGAATCCTTTCAGCAAATCACAGGCCCTGGGAGTAGCCTTAGGAATCCCAGTGCTGAAAATGCATTCTTTACGTGAAACCAAACTGGGGTACTAGCATTCACTAGATAGATTAAGAGCTTTATGTAATCTCTCACTCATTTCCTATCTCTACATATGAAATGCAGTAGATATGTATGCAGAAAATTTTAAAATAAGGAAAAAGGCCATTTTAAATACCAATTTGCTTCTCCTACACTAAAGAGTATTTAAAGTCCACATTAAATCTATAATTCTTTTTTTTTCTTTTTTTTTTTTTTTTGAGACCGAATCTTGCTCTGTCACTCAGGTTGGAGTGCAGTGGCACCATCTTGGCTCACTGCAAGCTCCACCTCCCGGGTTCACACCATTCTCCTGCCTCAGCCTCCCGAGTAGCTGGGACTACAGGTGCCTGCCACCACGCCCAGCTAATTTTTTTTGTATTTTTAGTAGAGACAGGGTTTCACCATGTTAACCAGGATGGTCTCGATCTCCTGACCTCATGATCCACCCGTCTCGGCCTCCCAAAATGCTGGGATTACAGGCGTGAGCCATCACGTCTGGCCTAAATCTATAATTCTGTAACAGAATCCAATAAAGGATCCTGACAGGTACCTATAACAGAAAGAACAGAACTGCTATCCAACTAATCTGCCCCTTCGAAAGTGTAAGATGAGAAGTAAAATGGTGGCCAGGTGCAGTGGCTCATGCCTGTAATCCCAGCACTTTGGGAGGCTGAGGCGGGTGGACTGCTTGAGGTCAGGAGTTCGAGACCAGCCTGGCCAACATGGTAAAACCCCATCTCTACTACAAATACAAAAATTAGCCAGGCGTGGTGGCGCACGCCTGTAGTTCCAGCTACTCGGTAGGCTGAGGCAGGAGAATCGCTTGAACCCGGGAAACAGAGGTTACAGTGAGCCCAGACTGTGCCATCGCACTCCAGACTGGGTATCACAGTGAAACTCCGTCTCAAAAAAAAAAAGAAAAGAAAAGAAAAGAAAAATGTTGATGGGAGACCCTCCCCAAAGCCACATACAAATGCACAAAGCAGACCACACACACAAAGTACCACAGATACACACGTGTATAGAGTGAGAGCCAGAGAGAGTGTGCCAGACTGGGAGTGAGGGAATCAGAAACAGAGATGCAGGTATACTTAGAGCCAGAGAGAGACACTCACAGAGGCAGAAAGAAGAGCACACAGAAACAAAGACAGCATGTGTTGTTAATGGCTAATTATGAAAAGAAAAATTAAAAAAAACTTTTAAGATCACAAATTCATTGAGTTAATTCTACCACTAATTTTCGTATACTTTTTGTATTAATAAAGTGAAAAACAAAATTCAGAAAAATTTATAAAATTTATATCTATCTTTCTCTCTCCCCCATCCCATTATTACATATAGGAAAAAAGTACTAATTAGTTTAGTTATTCTCAACTTTTGGCCTCTGGGATTCGAATCTGCTTTTTTTGCACTGCAGTGTTGTCACTCTTCCAGCCATGATTTACCTACCTGTGACCTTTAGTACACTACCAATCACCTTGGACACTGGCTTCTTTCAACCCTCATTCTAACTGCTCACCAGCAAACTTATTTAAAATGCTATAATGACAAACATTTACTCTAAAAAATACTATAATCCTAACACATGTTCTCACACTTTATCATTAATAAACAACATAAAAATGCCTGGAACATAATGCATACAATCAGAAAAAGCAGTTGGTGAACTTTAGTATAAAATAAGACCCACTAAATAAGCTTTGTTTCAAACTTATTTGTTCCTTTAAACTATTTTGAAAAGAGCAAATAATCCAACTTTCTTAGCAAATAAACTTTTATAAGGTTTTCGCATTAATAAAACACTTTTTATCATGTATATAATTTTGTGTGTATTTCCAGTCAGAAAAAACTTGACAGGCCGGACGCAGTGGCTCACGCCTATAATCCCAGCACTTTGGGAGGCCGGGTCAGGCAGGCTGCCTGACCTCAGGAGTTCGCCATCAGCCTGGGCAACATGGTGAAACCCTGTCTCTACTAAAATACAAAAAATTAGCCCTAGGCATGGCGGCGTGCGGCTGTAATCCCAGCTACTCAGGAGGCTGGGGCAGGAAAACTGCTTGAACCCAGGAGGCAGAGTTTGCAGTGAGCCGAGATCGTACCACTGCATTCCAGCCTGGATGACAGAGCAAGACTCCTCTCAAAAAAAAAAAAAAGACACAATTTTTTTTTTTTTTCTGAGACCAAGTCTTGCTCTGTCACCCAGGCTGGAGTGCAGTGGCACAATCTCGGCTGCAGCCTTTGCCTCCCGGGTTCAAGCAATTCTCCTGCCTCAGCCTCACGAGTAGCTGGGATTACAGACGAGCGCCACCACGCCCGGCTAATTTTTCTATTTTTAGTAGAGATGGGGTTTCACCAGGTTGGCCAAGCTGGTCTCAAACTCCTAGCTTCAAGTGGCCCACCCGCCTTGGCCTCCCAAAGTGCTGGGATTACAGGCGTGAGACACTGCGCCCAGCCTACTTGACACAATTTTTAAGAAAAACCTGGAGGAAATGAATTGGTGTGACATACTTGACATCTATTTTAGATTTTCAAATGCCATCATCCATCAACACCTGTGTATACCACAGCTTGCAACATTATCATTAACAGAAGAAAAAAATTACAAGGATAGAATAAAAGTTGGAGGCCACAAGGAAAAAAGTGGCACACAGTAGTAAATGAAAGTATATTTTCCCTCAGCAAAGTAAATGATTTGTTGTTCCAAGTCACCAACAACAAAAGATGCCTTTCCCTACCACCACCACAGGCTCACTTGGGAAATGGCCCCACATACTAAGCAAATTCTTTCTCGTAGATAGTAACAACAGATAACACTCAGTGCTTTCAATGCGACAAGCACTGTTTTCCCAATGAATCATGTGTTTATTCACTTAATTATCTATGTACTACACACTGAGGAGAGGAGATAGTTTGGTTTTATTGTTTTTTTTTTTGTTTTTTGTTTTTTTGAGATGGAGTCTCTCTCTGTTGCCCAGGCTGGAGTGCAGTGGCACCATCTCGGCTCACCGCAACCTCCGCCTCCTGGGTTCAAGCAATTCACATGCCTCAGCCTCCCGAGTTGCTGGGATTACAGGCACCCACCGTAATTTTTTGTATTTTTTAGTAGAGATAGGGTTTCACCAAGTTGGCCAGGCTGGTCTTGAACTCTTGACCTCAGGTGATCCACCTGCCTCGGCCTCCCAAAATGCTGGGATTACAGGCTTCAGCCACTGTGCCTGGCCAATTCTGTTGCTTTTTAATCACAAAGTTAATCTCTCATACATACTTACAAGAAAGATTTCATAACTATTTACTACTCAGTAGTAAGTACCTGTGAGCCAGATTCTATACTTGGCACTTTCCTCATACTTTCCCTCATTTAATCTTGGTAACACTGTAAGGCAGTAATTAAATTATTACTTACCTCCACTGTGAATACATTTTCCCTAAATTTTTCCATGGACATCCCAGAAGTCACAAATTAATTTCCACATCTATCTCATTCTTTTACCTTAATCATCACTAGTTTCAGTTTAACTTGGTTCCAAATATCACCTAAATTTTTGTCTACTTCAAAGTTAATATTGTATATTTCGTTTTTTTAAAAATCTCAATTTTTAGGCTGCTTTAAATTTTATTTTCATGTGTAATCTCTGGATTCACATAATTCACATTATGTTAGGAATCCAGTATTCAATCAAGAACATATGAGGCTTTTATAAAGTATTTCTAAAACAGATTCCTTCTCAAGTAATAGAATTCACAGCATGATATTTTCAAATGAATAAGAAAACAACTATTTGATTAAATCAGAAAAAAAATGGCTATTGGGCTAAACCAAGGGTAAAGTTAAGTAGACTTGACTTTTTCTTTTCTTTTTTTTTTCTTTTTTGAGACTGAATCTCACTCTACTGCCCAGGCTGGAGTACAGTGGGGTGATCTCAGCTCACTGCAACCTCTTGTCTCCCGGGTTCAGGCAATTCTCATGCCTCAGCCTCCCCAGTAGCTGGGATTACAGATGTCCACCATCATGCCCCACTAATTTTTCATTTTTAGTAGAGACGAGGTTTCACCACGTCGGCCAGGCTGGTCTCAAACTCCTGACCTCAAGTGATCCACCCGCCTCGGCCTCCCAAATTGCTGGGATTACAGGCATGAGCGACCGAACCCGGCCGTAAGCAGACTTTTCAAGCATTCATCACTAGCTGCTATAAATAACTAGTGTGGTTATATTCAATTCCTGCCTCAAAGGCTTACAATCTAATTAGACAACACAGATAGAATATGCTGGCAAAAGAAACAGAACAAAAGGATCATGAGCATTAACTAATAAGCAGCCATCAACTTAAGCTCTGACGTATTTCTTCAAGGTTGAAAGAACATCGTAGAAAATGAAGTTCTGACATGTAGATAATAGAAAACAAATATCTGAAAACATGACAAAGAATGCAATGAAAATACAGAATCTAATACTCTTTATCTTAGATAATATAAACTACCAGTTATTTTGCTACATATGCAGTGCTGTGGTCTTTCCCCCCCAAGCAAATATAAAGCCTTATCAACAATTAAATTCAATATGAAGTTAATCAAGGTCAACATGTTCTCATCGTCAACTATCAACATGATAGCACTAGTAAATTTGCTAGCTAGTGAATTCGCTAGTTGTCTAGCAACCGAATGCCACGGATTCTTCTTACCTTGACATCTGAGTGAATTTAAGACTATCCTTACGTCTATTCTACCACAAATTCTCTCTTTACAAGTTCAGACTTATTGATAGGATTTGCAGTATACTTATTACCCAACCACCTACCCCCCAAATTCTTCTCTCCACCCCACCCTCATATATAAACAGCAAATGAATGCAACTGTAACAGAGAAAAAAAAGAATAAAACAAGGATATTCTTAAACATACAAGAAACATACCGCTTCTGATTTAGCTCAGAGTAAAATGTTCCCTCTAAATGCTAGACTATGGTATGGTGATGACAGTCAAATATTTTTAAGAAGATCACTTACTTCACCATCCCTATCATACTAAAACTTGCTTCGGCAATTTTTCTTAATTTCTTCCTTTTAGATTATCTAAATATGAGTAAGACTAGTAATGCAAACATAGAATTAACTTATTTTAAAATAATTTAAGAAATTAAGTTTAACGAAGTTTAACCTTTTAACTTTTTAATGGCTCACTAAATATACCATAAGACATGTTACCATACAGATTAGAACTCTCCATTGTTACATTTACTTTTCATTTCCTCATCATTGTTCATTCTCCGCAAAATTCAGCACCAAATAACATTTCTTATTTTATTCACTTAGCCAATACAGATACTGAACAGTATAATAAAGTAGAACTAAAATCACTGAATAAAACTTACTTTTCAGCAAAATCTTTACTTCTCCATTCTCTTTCTTGATCTCATTCATTACTTTATGTTTCTTTTTTTCTCTCTCTTTTTCTTTGTCTCTCTCTTTAATTTTGTCTTTGATTTTATCTGGAAGACAAAACAAAGGAAATATTTAAAATGAAAAAATTACAACTTTATTTATCTGCACAAACTATAGGTAAATTTCTGGAATTACAATACACAAAGAAAATCAGAATGAGGAACAAATAATGCCTTTTCTTTTTCCTCTCAGGTTTTGGGGAATATTTCTAAATTTCCCTTTTTATTGAATATGAAATACATATTGTCAAAATGTATCATTATACATTTTATTCTAAGTATTCTTCACTTCGTGTCAACCAAAATATTAAATTTATTTCAAATCACTTAAAATAACTAACTTTAGGTGAAGCAAAAGCTACGATGGAAAAGTGCCAATGTTGAAATTGAGCATCTATGGATTAGCAGCATAACAGAAAAATTACTTGATCTCAGTTTCCTAATCTGTAAATGGTAATTGATACCTTCATCATTATGGTTACTATAAGGACTAAATGAAAAAATATATAAAATGACTACGTAGAGCCTGGCATACATAAGACTAGATGTTGGTTCCCTTACCCTTGGCTCCTTTTAAAAATAGTATGACTCAATCTGACTACTTGGTGATACTGTGATATTTAAATAAAGGGCATAATAACTCTAGGGATCATTCATTTGCATTCTAAAACTTCAAACAAAATACTTGATAGCCTATTAAATTCTTCTTTGTTCAAATGACTTCCTATGCACCCAGCAAAAGACAAAATACAGAGAAGGATATACAAATAGTGACATAAACCTTTGCCCTCAAAAAGCTTACAACTGATTACAAAACCATGATGGAAGTATACAAGAACTGTGAAATATCCTGGAATATAGTAGAGATTATATAGTATACATGCATACTGCATAATCTCTTAAAAATCACTCCTTACTTTCCTTTCTATAAACACTACCATAACCCAGGTCCTAATCATGTAGTGATTAGATTACTGTCTATGTAAGCACTGTCCAGATCTAGACAGTAACCTAAATCTGAATTGGTAAACAATTTTATTAATTTTAATGATATATTTTGCTTAACCCAATGGGTCCAACACATTATAATTTCAACATGGAACTGATATTTTTAAATGATGAGATATTTTACATTTTTTCATAAGATTTCAAAATCTAACATATATTTTACATTTATGACACATCTCAATTTGAAACTAGCTTCACTTTAAGTGTTGAACAGTCACATAAAACTAGTGGCTACCATACTGAATAGCACAGGTCTAGACTACTTAAATAAATTTTCAAAAAATTAAATTCATGTGCTAATAAACATTTTTAAACTTCACTCATTAATAATATACAAATTAAAAGACATTACTTTCACCTATAACACTGACAAAGTGTTTTTTGTTTTTTTTTTTTCAAGTGATAACACTCCAAGCATACGAAAGTACAGCAAACAGGAATTCATTGACTCAACAAATACACAGTCTGAGTACAAGAAAAAGATTAGGGATACAGGGGTGAATAAACGAGATAAACTCCTTATCTGTTCACATATAACTTAACTTCTGAATTAGATTACAGTGTTCCCACACTTCTGATTGGTTTGCTACTCTTACTTTCTGATGTTAAAGTCCTTGAAATCCTGTCATAGGCTGCTGTCTAGCTATAAAATGTTACTCCAGGCCAGGCGCGGTGGCTCACGTCTATAATCCCAGCACTTTGGGAAGCCAAAGTGGGCAGATCACCCGAGGTCAGGAGTTCAAGACAAGCCTGGTCAACGTGACAAAACCCCGTCTCTACTAAAAATACAAAAATTAGCCGGATGTGGTGGTGCATGCCTGTAATCCCAGCTACTTGGGAGACTGAGGTAGAAGAATCGCTTGAACCCGGGAGGTGGAGGTTCCAGGCTGGGTGGCAGAGTGAGATTACATCTTGGAAAAAAAAAAAATGTTACTCCAAGTAGCTGGAGCTTAGAGACATTATATAATATTTCCTAAGTAACTGAACTTTTAACAAAATGAACTATTTATATATCATTTAAAATTACAACTGAAAAAAAGTCACCTAAAATGTCTCCACATTTCTTTTTCCAATAATTCAATTTAATCTTATCAACTTAAACGTATTATTTTAGTAACTATTAAATTTTATTAAAGTAGAATATTAATGTAATAAAATGAAGATACTTGTGAAACGGCACCACAGAATCCTTCTGTGTTCCCTTCCAGTCTTTGTATAGCACCCCTAAAGGTACTCAGGATGCTGACTTGTAATCATACAGGTTAAAATAACCATAAACTTTTTTTTCTTTTTTTGAGACAAAGTCTTGCTCTGTGGCCCAGGCTGGAGTGCAGTGGCACGATCTCAGCTTACTGCAACCTCCACCTCCCGGGTTGAAGCAATTCTCCTGCCTCAGCCACCAAGTAAATGGGATTACAGGCACACGCCATCGCACTTGGCTAATTTTTGTATTTTTAGTGGAGATGGGGTTTCGCCATGTTGGCCAGGCTGGTCTCGAACTCCTAACCTCAAGTGATCTGCACGCCTTGGCATCCCAAAGTGCTGGGATTACAGGCGTGAGCCACCACACCCAGCCAACAACTATAAACTTTTAATAGCATATATTCACTATATAAGCCTACCACAATCACAAAACATAAATATTTTTCAGAATAAAATTAAACTAGCTTCTAGGGAAATAAAACTATCATACACTATGACTCAATTATTTTTAAACTTTAGAAATATACATACATTCCAAAAACAAACTGAAAGATAACCCAAATTATTAAAAGCCATTATTTAAAATTATTTATTTAATTAAATATTTAACATATTGAATATATTTAATTTATTTAACATTTAAAATTCCACTATTTAAGGTGGAAAGTTTCTAAGTTTCTGCAATGGGCACATATTAATTTCATAACACAGGAAAAGGAATCTTAGAATATGCACTCGGGTATGATATTAAATAATTCAAGTACAGTTGAAGGTATGAAGTTATTATGTGAAAAACATCTATAGAAACAAAAACAATGGCAAAGCCAAGACAGGAGAGTTATAGACAACGTAATTGCAGTTACCCCTCCTGATATCAAAACATCCTCAGCAAACACAAATAATCCCATCTATACATAAACAAAGGGCATTTTTTTGTGACATCACTTCTGTCCTTAACCCACACATCTGTCTTGCTCTCACCTCTCAGCCTTTCAACCTACCTTTCACCCTTCTTACAATTTTTCCACTTTTTGGTAGAGCCTATCCTTTTTCAAAATCCAATCTTTTTTTCTTTATTTTTTCTTTAATAGAGACAGGGTCTCACTATGTTGCTGAGGTTGGTCTCGAACTCCTGGGTTCAAGCAATCCTCCTGCCTCAGCCCCTCAAAATGCTCAGATTGCAGGCATAAGCCACCACGCCCAGCCCAAAATCCAACCTTAAATGCCTCCATTAAACTTCCTGTAGTCATGTTACATGGCAGAGCTATGATAAAGTGAGATACCTACAAACTCAGGAGACCTAGGTTCAAGATTATGCTCTACAACCTAGATAACTGACAAACTTTCAGATCTCCAGTTGCAGCTGTAAAATGGAGTTTGTGTAAAGATTAAATAGAAAATACATACCGAAGCAGTTTGTAAAGATAAAAGCCTTCCAAATGTAGAATAATATCTATTTACCTATAATATTGGTATCCATAATCCCAAAGAAAGAAATTTTGGCCATAATTCAGACCACTGTATATAAAATCAAATCTGCCACTAATGTATCGTAGTATGTTCCTTTTAAAAAGCCACTTCTAGGCTGGGTGTGGTGGCTCACGCCTGTAATCCCAGCACTTTGGGAGGGCAAGGCAGGTGGATTGTCTGAGGTCAGGAGTTCGAGACCAACCTGGCCAACACAGTGAAACCCCATCTCTACTAAAAATATAAAAAATTAGCTGGGCATGGTGGCGGGTGCCTTTAATCCCCGCTACTTGGGAGGCTGAGGCAGGAGAATCACTGGAACCCAGGAGGCGGAGGTTGCAGTGAACTAAGATGGCGCCACTGCACTCCAGCCTGGGCAACAGAGTGAGACTCAGTCTCAAAGAAAAAATGAAAAAGAAAAAGCCACTTCTAGATCTTTACATACAGAAGTGATGGAAAACAGTGCCGTGGCATCACTGTTTACTATAATACATTACTCCTAACAAGACTAGAATTCTTATTCAGTTTTTATTCATTTATTTCTGTGACCAATAATTTGTATGGTTTTATCCTTCACAGTTTAATCTCAGGCTTGGGAAAAATTCATAACTGATCTTCTCATCATAATTCTCAGAATAAAAGTAAGAATTCTAACACCATAAAAGCAAGAAATTCTCTGAAAAGTCAAACTAAATATAAGGATTACACATTTTATTTAAAAATAAAAAGAGAAATCATGACAATGTATTATGGGCAAAAGAATACACAAACAGATCAATGGAACAAAATAGGGAGTCCAGAAACAGATCCACTTAAATACAATCAACTGATCTTGATGGAGATAGAAGTCTTTCCAACAAACGGTACTGGAACAACTGGATATCCACATACCAAAAAAAAAAAAGTCTAAACTAGGAGAAGTGGTATGTGCTAGAAAATAACACAGAAGAAAATCTAGATGACCAGGGATTTTGGCAATGACTTTTTAGATTCAGCACCAAAGGCACAATAGATTAAAAAAAAGAACTGATAAAGCTGGATTTCATTAAAATTAAAATTTTCTGTTCTGCAGAAGACACAGTCAAGAGACTAAAAAGAAGCCACAGACTATAAGAAAATACTTGGTAAAGATGTATCCAATAAAGGGTTATTATTATCCAAAAAAAGGTAACTCTTTAAACTCAATAATAAGAAAACAAACAATTAAAAATGGACCAGGCTGGGCACAGTAGCTCAAGCCTGTAATACCAGCACTTTGGAAGGCTGAGGCAGGCGGACTGCTAGAGCCCAGGAGTTCAAGACCAGCCTGGGCAACATGATGAAACCCTGTCTCTACTAAAAGTACAAAAATTAGCTGGGCACGGTGGTGCGTGCCTGTAGTCCCAGCTACTCGGGAGGTTGAGGTGGGAGTTTTAGGTGAGAGGTTGAGATGGATCACTTGAGTCCGGGAGACAGAGGTTGCAGGGAGCAGAGATCGTGCCACTGCACTCAAGCCTGGATGAACGAGTGAGACCCTGCCTCAAAAAAAACAAACAAACCAAAAAAAACACTAAAGACCTTAAGAGACACCTCACCAAAGAAGATATACAGATGGCAAATAAGCATGGGACAAGATACTCCACACCTGATGTCATCAAGGAAACACAAATAAAAACAAAAATGAGATACCACTACACACCTATTAGAATGACCAAAATCCAGAACACTGACAACACCAAATGCTGACAGAAATACAGAGCAAAAGGAACTCTCATCTGCTGCTGGTGGGAATGTAAAATGGTACAGCCACTCTGGAAGGCTGGTTAGCAGTTTATTACAAAACTAAATATACTCTTATCATATGTTCCAGCAATCACAGTCTATGGTATTTATCTAAAGGAGCTGAAAACTTATGTCTACACAAAAATCTGTACCACAACATTTACAGCAGGTTTACTCATAACTGGCAAAACTTGGGAACAACCATGATGTCCTTTAGGTAGCACATTCAGACAATGGAATATTCTTCAGCACTAAAAAGAAGTGAGCTATCAAGCCATGCAAAGACATGGAGGAAATGTAAATGCATACTAAGTAAAAGCAGTGTGAAAAGGCTACATAACGTATGCTTCTAACCATATGACGCTGTGGAAAAGGCAAAACTACGGAGACTTTAAATAAAAAGATCAGTGGTTGCCAGGGTATAGTGGGGAGGAGGGATGAATAGGCAGAGCACAAAGGATTTTTAAGACAATTAAAATACTCTGTGGTGTATGGTGGATACATGTCATTATACGTTTGTCCAAACCCATGAAAATTTATAACACCAAGAGTGACTCCTAATGTAAACGATAGACTTTGGGTGGTAATGATGTGTTAATGCAGGTTCATCAGTTGGAACAAATGTACCACTCTGATAGGGGATGTTAATAATGGGGAAGGCTATGCATGTGTCGGGGGAGAGGATATATGAGAAGTCTGTAGCTTCTGCTCAATTTTGCTGTGAACCAAAAGCTGCCCTAAAACATGAGGTCAACTTTTTAAAGCATAAATAAGTAAATACAAAGGGGAGTGGGAGAAACAGATGCAAACAGACCTATGATACAGTTTAAACCCAAACAGCCAAAGGAATCTAAGAACGGAAGAAAGAAGGAATATATGACTAAGTTACTATCAACCCAGAACAAAAAAGATATCATATATGTGGGAAAATGAACATGGGCTAAACACACACTTTTTAAACACATATAAAGTATGTGTTTAGCCCACACATAAAGATTAAGATATAAAAAAGAAACTCATTAAAATAATTGTTTTGAGACAGGGTTTTGCTCTGTCACATGGGCTGGAGTGCAGTGGCATGACCACAGCTCACTGCAGCCTTGACTTCCCAGGCTCAAGCGATCCTCCTACCTAAGCCCCTCAAGTAGCTGGGACCACAGGTGTACACCATCACACCCAGCTAATTTTTTAATTTTCTGTAGAGACAGGGTCTCACTATGTTGCCCAGGCTAGTCTCAAACTCCTGTGCTCAAACACTCCACCTACCCTCAGCCTCCCAAAGTGCTGGGATTACAGTGGTGAGCCACTGCGCCCAGCCTAAAATAATTTTAAACAAAATACAAATGGGATCTTCAGAAATACGGTGAACTTATGATTTAGCAGTATAAGCCACATATGCTTCAGTGTAATATGTATCTCATTCACCCAATATACTTCTATTAAGCATGTATGGATTTAGGAAATAAAGATGAATACTGCACTAAGAATCTTACAGTCAACAAATGCCAGTTGATTCTTATTCTAACTACCACTTTGGAACACCTGTTCTTAGTAACAAAATAATCTCATCTGGTTTCAATAAAATTCACTAGTCTCCACCATTATTAAAGTCATGAGGGCTCCCAAGGTGAGTCAGTAGTGGACACTGCCTTCATTTCTGTTCTGACCTTGCAGCTATGGGGCCCCCAGAAACCTTGGAGAAATTCTTGTTCACCACCTCCTTCCAACTGCAGCCATACAGACCTCAAAATTAGGGCAGAAAATCAGACTCAAGAAAGCTAATAACTCTTACATGGAATAAATAAAAAGAATTCCACACATAAAAACACCACAATGGAAGCTGCAAAACAGCTAAAGACAAAGAGGAGACTATAAAAGAAGCGGAAGGAAAAAACAGACTACAGCAAGAGTCTACTGACTTCTCAACAGCCATAAGCCAGCAAAATATTTTCAATATGTTAAAAAATAAATAAATAAGGACAGTGGCATCATCAAATGGCAGAGCAGAAGCCATCTGGCTTCACTCTTCCCCACAGAAAACCAAAAACAAATATCCAGGATCAAGACTATCGTTAGCAATATCCCAGAACTCAAACCTGAGGTACAGATAATCTCCAGGGTCACAGGGAAATTTAAAACTCCAAACAGATGGTAAGAGAAACCGACTTCTGTGATTCCCCTCCCCAAATATGCGAGGCACCCCATGGAAAAATCCCCCAAGACTAACAGTTTTACATTAGAAAAAGTAAGAATGAGGCAGACAGCCAGCTTCTTCACCATCTTGTGTTCTCCTGCAGGAAAACAATTTCTGCCTTAATCCGCAAGAAGCACTGCAAGTGCCTTTAGGGAGAAAAAGCCCTGAAGGCAGCTAGAGACAGCCCAGGAAACTGCTGTTTATCTCTGCCAAAAATGATGCCAAATCAGGGTGGCTGTTGAGCAGCGCCACACCATAGGAGGCAAGCTCCACGGGTCTTCTGGGCGTGAACCTATAGCCAGCCCTCGCACACAGCCGGAATATCCTCTTTAGGACCAACCCCCGCCACCCCACCCCACTGCCCGCGGCGCCCCCACCCCGCCATTGGGGATAGGCAGTCCTCTGAATATTTGCCCCAGATGAGGCAAACTTGGGCTTACTGCTCCATCTAGTGCTCAAAAGGAAGGCAGCAATATGGAATTAAGGGGATTCGACAGGCAACCGCACAAAACCACCAGGCAAATATACTCTGTAAGGACCAAAACCAGCCAGACGCCAGACACTGAAGACCAGAATACATAACTAATCCTTCAATGCAAAGCCACAGACATAAGACCACAAGACACAACAGCAAACAGGCAGCCATCACCTCCCCAGACAAAGCAAGAAGCCAGTGACCAACCCTAACAAAACAGTGACATGTGAACTCTCAGTTCAAAACTTCAAAATAGCAGTTTTAAGGAAACTCAGACAACTCCGAGACAACACAGAAAAGCAATTTAGGAATTTATCAGAGAAATTTCACAAAGACATTGAAATAATGAAAAAAATCAAAAAGAAATCCTGGAACTGAGAAATACATTTGCTGCAATGAAAAATGCACTTAGAGGCTCTCAACAGTAGAAAGAATAAAGCAGAAGAATCAGTGAACTCAAAGACGAATTATTTGAAAATACACAAAAGAGAAAAAAGAAAAAAGAATGAAAAGGAGCAAAGCATGACTACAAGATATAGTGAATAACCTCAAAACAAACGTTAAGAGTAGTTTCCAGAAGTGGAGAAAGAAGGGACAGTAAGCTTGTTTTAAAAAAAATCCTTTTCAATTGTGTTTGCAGCCACCACCACATCGCTGTCACTCTCTAAGGACAGCACCACCTCCAGCTCACTGAGCTCCAGCCTAACGAGAAGGTGGGTAAGTAAGGAGGTCTCTATACCATAGTTCCTACAAAACTGACTGCCCGCAAATCGACCAGTGTAGTAAAGCAGCCAGAAGGCCGCTCACAAAAGTGTGCCCTCTACTGGAAGGGTGAAGACACATCATAACAGGCCTGGTATTCCATGAAACTACAGGTTATCAGAAGTCCACTGAATCACTGACTCGCAAACTTCCCTTCCAGTGTCTGGTGCAACAAATTGCTCAGGGCTTTAAAACACATCTATGCTTCTAGAGTGCAGTTATTGGTGCTTTGCAGGAGGCAAGTGAGGCTTAACTGGTTGGCCATTTTTGAGACACCAACCTGTGTGCTATCCATGCAAAACGTGTAACAATTATGCCAAAAGGGCTGGGCGTGGTGGCTCATGCCTGTAATCCCAGCACTTTGGGAGGCCAAGGCGGGCAGATTATCTGAGGTCAGGAGTTCGAGACCAGCCTGGCAAACGTGGTGAAATCCTGTTTCTACTAAAAATGCAAAAAATTAGCCAAGCATGGTGGCACGTGCCTGTAATCCCTGCTACTCAGGAGGCTGAGGCAGGAGAATCGCCTGAACCTGGGAGTCGGAGGTTGCATTGGGCTGCAATCACACCACTGCACTCCGGCTTGGGCAACAAGAGCAAAATTCCATTTCAAAAAAAAAAAAAAAAAATTATGCCAAAAGACATCCAGCTAGCACACCGCTAATACGTGGATGTATTATCCTTTTTCACACTGCTATAAAGAACTACCTGAGATAGAAAAAAGGTTTAATTGACTCACAGTTCTGCATGGCTTGAAAGGCCTCAGGAAACCTACTATCATGGGGGAAGGAGGAGAAGCAAGCACTTTCTTCACAAGGTGGTAGGAGAGAGAGAGTGAGGGGGGAACGGCCAGACACTTTTAAACCATCAGATCTCATAAGAATTCACTCACTATCGCAAGAACAGCATGGGGGAAAACTGCCCCTGTGATCCAATCACCTCCCACCAGGTTCCTCCCTCAACAGGTATGGATTACAGTTCAAGATGAGATGTGGGTGGGGACACAGAGCCAAACCATATTAGTGGAGAATATGCTTGAGAATCCAGTATGATGAGAAACATTTCATTCTTCAAAAAAGAAAAAAAATTATCTTCTTCCTGTTATTGGTAGTTCTGAACGTTAGATTTTTTTCCCCCATGGGGTCAAAAGGTGCCTAAGTATATGATTGTGAATGGAAAAACAGGTGACAGAAATCACACATTGGCAGTTTTTACATTTTCATTTGTGTGTGAATTTTTAATATAAATGCAGGGATGTAAAGCATTAATGCAAGTCAAAATGTTTCAGTGAACAAGTTTCAGCAGTTCAACTTTATAATAATTATAAAGAAATCTGTTAAATTTTTCTGGAAAAAAAAAATAGAACATAATCCCAGAAAACCTTCCAACCCTGGAGAAAGATACGTGTCCAGACACAGGAAGGTCAGAGATCACCAAACATATTCAACCAAAATAAGACTACCCCAAGGCATATCAAATTCTCAGAGAAAAAGGACAAAGATAGGATTTTAAAAAGCAGTAAGTGAAAAGAAGCAAATATCATATAAAGAGCTCCAATTAGCCTGACAATAAACTTCTCAGCAACTATACATGGAGGAAGTAGGACAACATATTCAGAAGCTCTTCAATCTGAAACAAAGGGGTGCTAACATACAAAAAAATTTGAAGGTACAAAACTCATGGGTAAAAGTACATAAATTCAAAATACTCCAACACTGTAACTGTGGTGTATAATCCACTCATATTTCTACCATGAAGTATAATAGGTAAATTGGCTGGGCACAGTAGCTTACACCTGTAACCCCAGCACTTGGGAAGGTGGAAGTGGGCGGACTGCTTGAGGTCAGGAGTTCCAGACCATCCTGGCCAACATGGTGAAACCCCATCTTTACTAAAAATACAAAAACTAGCAGGGCACAGTGACGCATGCCTGTAATCCCAGCTACTTGGGAGGCTGAGGCAGGAGAATCACTTGAACCCAGGAGATGGAGGTTGCAGTGAGCAGAGATCGCACCACTGCACTCCAGCCCAGGCAACAGAGTGGGTGAGACTCCATCTCAAAAAAAAAAAAGATATATCTATCAGAAATAACCACGGCACGCAACCTGTTAAGAGATGGGAAATATGAAAAGATCGACATTAAGAGAAGAAAAAGTCAAAATGTGATGGAAACTGATGTAAAGAGTTTTTTTGTTTGTTTGTTTAAGTTTTTCCTTGGTTTCTTACTGATCAAAAGAAAGAAATGTTTCTAAACATTTGTTTAGAACTAAACAGATGTTCAGTTGACATCTGTTTAAAATAACTTGTGGTCGGGCATGGTGGCTCACGCCTGTAATCCTAGCACTTTGGGAGGCCTAGGTGGGCCGATCACCTGAGGTCAGGAGCTCCAGACCAGCCTAACCAACATGAAGAAACCCCATCTCTAGTCAAAATACAAAATTAGCCAGGCGTGGTGGCACATGCCTGTAATACCAGCTACTCAGGAGGCTGAGGCAGGAGAATCACTTGAACTCAGGAGGCAGAGGTTGCGGCGAGCCGAGATCACACCACTGCACTCCAGTCTGGGCAACAAGAGCGAAACTCCATCTCAAAAAAACAAAAACAAACAAACAAAAAAGCCTTGTTATTTCTAGAAGATGTTTTTGCAAGCCCCACAGTAACCACAAAGCAAAAACTTATCATAGATACCCTTAAAAAAAAAAAGGCAATGAATTAAAACATACTACTAGAGAAAAACCACTTAAACACAAAAGGAAAACAGGAAGAGAGGAAAACAACCAGAAAACAAGTCCTTGTCTATTAATAAAAATAATGATAAAAATAGACTAAACTATCCAATTAAAAGACATAAATTGTTGGGAGGCCAAGACGAGTGGAACGCTTGGGCCCAGGAGTTCAAGACCAGCCCGGCAACGTAGCGAGACTCCCATCTCTACAAAAAATACAAAAATTAGCCAGGCCAGGTGGTACAGGCCTGTAGTCCCAGCCACTCGGTAGGCTGAGGTGGGAGGACCACCCGAGCCCCAGAGGCATAGGTTACAGTAAGCCGAGATGGCACCACTGCATTCCTGCCTGAGTGACATGGTGAAACCCCATCTCAAAAAAAAAAAAAAAAAAAAAGAAAGAAAGAAAAGAAAAAACTAGCCAGGCATGGTGGTGTGCACCTGTAGTCCCAGTTACCTGAGAGGCTGAGGTAGGGGGATCACTTGAGCCTGGGAAGTCGGAGCTGCAGTGAGCCATGATCACATCACTGCACTCCAGCCTAGGTGACAGAGACAGACCCTATCTCAAAAAAAGGGGGGCAGGGGGCAGCAAATGATCTAAATAAGGCATTTTTCAAAAAACATACAAATGGCCAACAGGTACATGAAAAAAGAATCAACATCACTAATCATCAGGAAAATGCAAATTAAAACCATGAGATATCGTCTGACCCAAGTTAGAATGGCTTTTATCAAAAAGACAAAAAAAAAAAAAAACAGATGCTGGCAAGGATGCAGAAAAAGGAGAACACTTGTACACTGTTGGTAGAAATGCGAACTAGTACAACCAATATGGAAAACAGTAAGAAGGTTCCTCAAAAAATTAAAAATATAACTACCATATGATCCAGCAATCCTACTGCTGAGAACATACCCAAAATAAAGGAAATCAGTATATCAAAGAGATATCTGCACTTCCATGTTTACTGTACTATTTACAATAGCCAAGATAGAGAATCAACCTAAGGTTTCATCAACAAATGAATGGATAAAAAAATATGGTACATATACACAATGGAATATTATTCAGCCTAAAAAGAGAAGGAAATCTCATCATTTGCAGCAATGTGGATGGAATTGGAAGTCACTATGTTAAATGAAATAAAGCAGGTACAGATTTTCTGCATGTTCTCGCTCATATGTGAGAACTTAAAAAGTGGATCTAATGGAGGTAAAGGGTTGATTAGCGGTTACCAGAGGCTAGGAAAGGCAGGAAGAAGGGAAGGATGAAGACAGGTTGATTAATAGGTACAAAATACAGTTACAAGAGCCACGCTCACGCACATGTAATCCCAGCTACTCAGGAGGCTGATGTATGAGAATCACTAGAGGCCAGGAGTTTGAGAACAGCCTGGGCAACATAATGACATCTGCATCCCTTAAAAAAAAAAATTGTTGTTTTGTTTTTTAATTAGTTGGGCATGACGGCACATGCCTACAGTCCAAACTACCCAGGTGGATCCCTTGAGTCCACGAGTTCAAGGATGAAGCGAGCTATGAACCCTGCACTGCAATTCTAGCTTGGCTGAGAGAGTAAGACCCCATCTCTAAAAAGATAAAAATAAACCCAATGGGAGGCTCACCTGACCCCAGGAATTCGAGGCTGCAGTGAGCTATAGCCATGCCATTACATTCCAGACTGGGTGACAGAGTAAGACCCTATCTCTAAAATAAATATCAAAAAATAAGCCTGAGAAACATAGCAAGATCCTGTCTCTACAAAAACCTTTAAAAAAAAAAATTATCCAGGCATGGTGCTACATACCTGTAGTTCTAGCTATTCAGGGGGCTGCAGTGAGATATGATAGTGTCATGGCACTTCTGCCTGGGTGACAGAGCAAAACCCTATCTCTAAAAGAAAAACTAGAATAAATATGTCAACAACCCATTTATCTGGAATCTTCAGAATTACCTGCCAGATAAGAGAAGATTGCCATTTTTTAACTATTCTCGTGACTTTTTAAAATGTACTACATACTTCCTTGCTTCCTAAAATATATCTTATGACAAAAATTTTAACTCTCATCATTCTCATATTGATGACCTCAAAAATAGAAAAAAATTTTTAAAAATTACTCAAAACTAAAAATTTGTTGAGTCTCATTTCATTTTATTCTATCTTTTAATTCTCAGATGTCATTTATCACTACAGGAAAGAGAGGTAACAGCTCTAACTTTTGGCAATCACATAAAGGACCATTCTTATTTTTTCTGTGCTAAGAAACTAAACAAGGTCCATTAGTACTATACTGTTTAGTAATCATGTTATCTATCTGTATTTCAGGAAATTTCACACTGTATTCAGGTTACAGACATCTGTCTTACCATCCTCCTCCCCACCCACATAAACTCCATCGGAGTAGAGAAGGCTTTCTTTCAATAAATGCTTGTTTTATGCATGAAACAGGTTCTGTGATAAAGTGAGAAATTACTGCGTTATTTTCTACAGTAAATCAATGACTTTCTCTTGCGTAAGGTGCTCTTGGTTCATCTTTGTTAATCCTTCCTTCTTTTCCTTTGCCATGCTACACCAGAGAAGGAAATTCTTAGTCCTTAAAGTCTTCCAAGAATAGTTCCTCAAATTTTGTCCCCTTATCTAACTGGCCTAGTCATTTTTTTACAGTAAGTTCTATGACTGAATGAAACTACTCCTCCCTAACATTAAGGATCCCCAATTTTTCTGGGTGTAAGTATAGGACAAGCAATTTTCCCCAAAAGAGAATGGGTTAATTTCCTTCTTAAGTAGAGCTTTTTTTAAAAAAAATTACAAATACAAATTGTATATATTTATGACGTACATGATGTTTTGATGTATGACTACGTCGTAAAATGGTTAAATCAAGCTATTTAACAAATATATGCATTACTTCACATACTTATCTTTTTGTATATGGTGAGAACACTTAAAATCTACTTAGCAATTTTCACATCTACAACGTATTAACTGTAGTCACCATGATATACAATAGATCTCTTGAACTTATTTCTCCTAACTGAAATTGTGTATCCTTTGAACATCTCCCCAATCCCCCAGCATCTGGTAACCACCATTTTACACTTTTTCTATGAGTTTGACTCATTTATACCTCACATATAAATGAGATCATAAGGCATTTGTCTTTCTGTGTCTGGCTTATTTCATTTAGTACAATATCCTCCAGATTCACCCATGTTGTTGCAAATGAAATGACAGGATTTCTTGTTTTTTTTTGTTTTTTTTTTTTTTGCTTTTGTTTTTAAGGTCACACAATAACTTATTGAGAGCCTCCTCTCCCCGCCCTTGCAGTCTACAGGCCACTTCTTCCGCTCATAGATTTTGTGTGCTAGCCCCTGGAAGATAGCTGGGGGCAGGGGCACCGCGTACTGCCACATGAGACCCATAAGGTGGCTCTGTCTTCCTCAGACTGCAAGAACACAGTGGTAGATCCAGCTCCTCATATAGTGCCTTCACCGGGTCCACCTGTTGGCCTCCTTCTCCCGTAAGTCTCCTGCAGGATCTGATAACTGTTCTGGAGTGGCCTGTTGCAGACACTGAACCATCAGCCAGCTGCATTTGTTGTCCTGGATGTCAGTGCCAACGTTGCCAGTCACACTGGGGTCCCCAAAGAGGTCAAAGTAATCATCTCGAATCTGAAAGAACTCTCCCATCTCCAGCAGGTCTTCCTGGCATTGGTGTGTTCCTTCTTGCCATCAATGCCCACCATATGCATGGCTGCAGCTACAGCAATCGATTGTAGTTGACAATAGATTTGTACCTCTTTTCAGTGACTCTGCCAAGATCCACCCTGCCCTGGGAGGGCTGTGATGAGGCCCAGAGTCTGCCCAATCTCAGTCTGACAGAAACTCTGCAGGAAGAGCTTGATCAGGTTCAGGTAATAGGGCTGCTCCAGGCAACAGAGCATGTATCTCTATTGAACTTATTTCTCTTAACTGAAATTGTGGTAGATACAGCAAGCGGTAGACACATGCTTACAGAAGCATAGCATCATTGATGGCATCCAAATCTACGCCTGGCTTCTGATACCAGCCGATCTGCCCCTGGCAGGTGAATGAGGATGAATCCATGCTGTCATCTGACACCAGGAAGAAAGTCTGCAGTAGTTCCACACACCAGCTCACAGTCAGGGCCCACTCAAGACTATCAGCATCCTGTTTCCCTGGCTCCACCAGCTCCTGGAATGATACCAGCACCATTTAAACCCTGGTGATACTTGCCTCCAATGGCAGTGTACTCCAGGATCTCCTCGAGTTGGGCAATAGCACTCCTGTCTATGGGTGCCCCATCTCATTCTCAGTCAGCTCCCTGACAATCCGGGAGAAGTGCTGAATGAATTCCTGCTTTTCTTGGGCATAAACATCTGAGTTCTGGTCTCCATTCATTCTGAGGGAGGATCAAAGTGCTCTGTTCTTGGATGTGGGTTCCTGCTTGGTGGATTTCCTTCTTTCTTAAGGCTGAATAATACATCCACAGTGTATATATATCAACATTTTCTTTATCCATATATCTCTTGATGGAAACTTAGCTTGACTCCGTATCTTGGCTATTGTGAATAATGCTGTAATGAACATGGGAGCATAGTGATTTCCTTTCTTTTGGGTATATACTCAGCAGTAGGATGGCTGGATCACACGGTAGTTCTATTTTAATTTTCTGAGGAATCCCTATATTGTTTTCCATAGGAGCTGTACTAACTTACATTCCTACTAATAGTGTACAAGGGTTCCCTTTCTCCACATCTTCACCATCTATAGAGCTTTGTTTAAAAAAAAAAAAAAAAAAAAAAAAAAAAGCTCTTACAATACCAAAAAAACTTTAAAAATTAAATTTTAAAAATAGCAAAATAAAAAAAGGAACAAAGGACATAAAACAGCAAGTTTCAAAGAATGTTAATGTTAAAAAAAAAAAGGAAAAAAGTTCAACCTTACCAGTATTCAAAGAGATACAAATTAGAACAGTAGGAAACCATTTTTCACTTATCAAATTGACTATTTAAAAAAAAAAAAAAGAATAACAAATGCTGGCAAAGGTAAAGTGAAATAGGCACTTCTACACAATGAGTGTAAAGACAGTCTTATGGAGGACAATTTAACAATATGTAGAACAAACTTTAAAACAGATCAATCCTGATTCCGTAATTCCACTGCTAGAATTTAATAAAAAGGAGGCAAACCTGCACAAATACAGTTGTCCATCATCCACGGGGGATTAGTTCCAGGACACCCCCATAAATACCTAAATCCATGTACCAAAATTTGTGGATGCTCAAGTCGCTTATATAAAATTATGTAATATTTGCATATATAACCTATGCACATTCTCCCATACTTTAATTCATCTCTAGATTACTTATAATACCTAATATAAGGTAAATACTATGTAAATAGTTGTTAGACTGTATTGTTTACTTTATATCATTTTTATAGTTGTATTGTTATTTTTCACTGCTTTTTCCCAAATATACTTTTGATGGATGGTTGGTTGAATACACAGATGCAGAATCCACGGATGAAGAGGGCCAACTGTACAGCTAGCTATACTATACAAGGGTCCTCATCCCCCATTATTTACAATAGTGAGTAACTGTAAATAACTTTAAAAAAA
Organism: Pan troglodytes; assembly: GCF_028858775.2. NCBI lineage: Eukaryota > Metazoa > Chordata > Mammalia > Primates > Hominidae > Pan > Pan troglodytes. Next base: position 87,085,304 of record NC_072404.2, on the reverse strand, counting down.
ATTTTCTTTTTTTAGACAGGGTCTCACTCTGTCACCCAGGCTGCAGTACAGTGGCACGAACATGGCTCAGTGCAGTCTTGACTTGCCCAACTCAAGTGATCCTCCCACCTCAGTTTCCCAAGTAGCTGGAACCACAGGCACCCGCCACCATGCCAGGCTAGTTTTTTATATTTTTTGTAGAGATGGGGTTTCACCGTGTTGCCCTGACTGGTCTCGAACTCTGTCCACCTCTGCCTCCCAAAGTGCTGGAATTACAGATGGAGCCATCACATAAGTAATAACTTAAATTTTAATTATGGAGAATTGATTAAAGTTGGGTATACTCATACAATGAAAAATTATGAAGTCATTAATGTTTAAAGTAAGAGTCAAAATCTATAAAAGTATCCCAAGACTATCATATATACATCTGTATGAATACATGTATATACACACATATGTACATATACATCTATGCATATATGTGTTTGCATATATGTATATATACACATACAGCTATCTTAAGGAAAACTGATTAAAAGTTTATAAAAAGAAAAGTCAAACTTCCCACTTCACCCACACCAAATACTGGAGATTATTTCACTCTCATCCCTTAAGGAAAACACTGAACTTCCATTTTTGAAGAAACTAAATAGACTTCAAGCCTCAGGCACCCCAGATAAGGCAAAGGATGTATCTAAAAACATGCTGGCTGTACTTTCCTAAAACGCTTAAACAGAATTACATTTAGAAAGGAGATATGGAAAATTAAAAATACAATAGCAAAACTGAAAAACTTAATTAAAACATTACAATGTAAAGGTGAGATAATCTCCCAAAAAGCTGAACAAAAGGCAAAAAAAGTAGAAAACAGCAAAATAAGGTGACCTAAGAGGATCTATTCAGGAGATCCTATATCAAATTAACTGAAATCTTCGGGGGGGGGGGGGGGGATTCAGAATTTTATAGGGAAGAAAAATATCAAATAAATAATACAATAAATTTTCCCAAAAAAGATCAGTCTCCCGAATGAAAGATTTCATAAGGGATGAGTACAAAGAATGGAATCCACCACCGTGGTCACCTCCTCACACACACACTACACACACAATTATGAAATTTCAGTACACTAGGATAAATAAAAGATCCTAAAACCCTCTAGAGGAAAGTAAAAAATAAACAGATCACATAAAAGATCAGGTAACTATGGAAATGAACTCTTCAACAGTAACAGTACACAGATGCTAAAAAGCAATACAGCAATGCCTTCAAAATTGCGAATGAAAATAATTTTTAACATACAATTTTATAATCTGCCAAACTATCAATCACGTATGCAGGAAGGCATATTCAGACAAGCAAAAATTAAAAAAAAAATTACCACACATGCATGCTGTCACAGGAAGTTATTTGAGGGTGTGCTCAAGTAAATTAAGGAGTAGTAAACAAAGGAAGACAATGTGAGATCGGAGGACCCAGCATAAAAGAGCAGATGAGAATGTATTAAAATAAACACTGTGCAGATGGCTCAGCGGATAACTAGTTCAGGCTGAAGTACAAGAATGGAGCTCTTAAAAACAAGACCTCCAGAAACAAAGGGGGACCTGACAAATTTTCTCTTATCACAGAACACAGAGAATAGAGAGAAAATGAAGCAATGGATACATAAGTAAATGAAAAAGAGAGGCAATTTTTAACTACACAAAAATGAAGAAAGCCATATAAAAGGATCTCTCCCTGATCTGCATTAAACAGCATTTGCAGAGTCATTATAAGCACTGACTATTGTTTTAACTAAGGTATGTGGAATTATTAAAAAGGAAAGAAGCTAGGTTATAAAAGTGGTCATTCTGGCCAGGCTCAGTGGCTTACACCTGTAATCCAAACACTCTGGGAGGCTCAGGCACGAGGTGTACTTGATGCCAGGAGGGTAAGACCAGCCTGGGGAAGAAAGTGAGGCCTTGTCTCTACAGGGGAAAAAAAAAAAATTTGTTTTTTAATTAGCTGAGTAAGGTGGGACAGGCCTGTAGTCCCTGCTACTAACCGAGCCACTGCGCTCTAACCTGGGTGACAAGCGAGTCTGTCTTGAAAAAAATACTAAAAATAAAAATAAATAATAAAAGTGACAATTCTTATCTAAACAAGAATGCACTATATGTCTAAAACTAACTAAAAAAAAGTAGTATGAGCATTTTATTCAGAAACTTGGAATTAAAAGCAGATGGGGGGCTGGGCGTGGTGGCTCACGCCTGTAATCCCAGCACTTCAGGAGGCCGAGACAGACAGATCACCAGAGGTCGGGAGTTCGAGACCAGCCTCACCAACATGGAGAAACCCCGTCTGTACTAAAAATATAAAACTAGTTGGGCGTGGTGGCACATGTGTGTAATCCCAGCTACTCAGGAGGCTGAGGCAGGAGAATAGCTTGAACCCAGGAGGCGGAGGATGCAGTGAGCCGAGAGAGTGCCACTGCACTCCAGCCTGGGCAACAAGAGCGAAACTCCATCTCAAAAAAAAAAAAAAAAAAAAAAAGCAGATGATGGCCAGGCACGGTGGCTCACACCTGTAATCCCAGCACTTTGGGAGGCCAAAGCGGGTGGATCACGAGGTCAAGAGATTGAGACCATCCTGGCCAACATGGTGAAACCCCATCCCTATTACAAATACAAAAATTAGGCCGGGCACAGTGACTCACACCTGTAATCCCAGCATTTTGGGAGGCCAAGGCGGGAGAATCACTTGAACCCAGGAATGTGGAGGTTGCAGTGAGCCGAGATCGCACCACTGCACTCCAGCCTGGGCAACAAGAGCGAGACTCTGCCTCAAAAAAAAAAAAAAAAAAAAAAAATTAGCTGGGTGTGGTGGCACGCGCCTGTAGTCCCAGCTACTAGGGAAGCTGAGGCAAGAGAATCGCTTGAACCTGAGAGGCGGAAGTTGCAGTGAGCCTAGATTGCGCCACTGCACTCCAGCCTGGGCGACACAGCAACGTTCCGTCTCAAAAACAAAAAAAAGTAGATGGGATACTAAACGAGCTGAGGAACACGAAATCAATAGGGAAAGCTAGGGACACTTCTTACTATAAATTTTTTGATATTTTTAAATTAAATTTTGTTTTTAAAATTTACAGTTATTGTCTTCCTCCCCAAAACCCTAAACTCCAGTCTAATCATGAGAACAACATCAGACAAATCCCAGTTGGGAGACGTTCCACAAAATACCTAACTGGTACACCTCAAACAATCAAGGTCATTAAAAGCGATGGAAGTCTGAGATACTGTCTCAGCCAAAAGGAATCTAACAAGACATGATGATTAAATGCAATACAGTATCCTGGATGGGATCCTTGAACAGAAAAAGGATATAAGACAAAATACTAAGGAAATTCTGAATAAAGTATGGACTTTAGTTAATAATAATGCATCACTACTGTTTCTTAACTATGATAAACGTGCTAGAAAAATGTAAGATGTTAATAATGGTGTATGGGAATTCTGTACTACCTTTGCAACTTTTCTGTAAATCTAAAACTACTCTGAAATGAAATGCTTACTAAAAAACTTATAAAGGCAAAACTTAATTAGAAATACAGACAGATACACATGTATATGTATGTGTATATAAATTTAACAATATATAACAGAAGCGCTACAAGACACTGTTAACTAAAAAAAAAAGCAGGTTACAGAAAAAGGCATATATATAGTATATTTAGGTTTTTAAAAATAAACTAGATAATCTTAGCCAGGCGCAGTGGCTCTTGCCTGTAATCCCAGCACTTTGGGAGGCAGGCGGATCACCTGAGGTCAGGAGTTCCAGACCAACCTGACCAACATGGAGAAACCCTGTCTCTACTAAAAATATAAAATAAGCCGGGCATGGTGGCGCATGCCTGTAATCCAGCTACTTGGGAGGCTGAGGCAGGAGAACTGCTTGAACCCAGCCTGAGCAACAAGTGCGAAACTCCATCTCAAAAAATAAAATAAAATAAAATAGTAAACGATATAATCTCTTCTGTGAGTGTGTGTTTACATATGTACATATGTAAATGCACAGAACACTTAAAAGGGCTTACCCCTGGCCGGGCGCCATGGCTCATGCCTGTAATCCCAGCACTTTGGGAGGCCGAGGCAGGTGGATCACCTGAGGTCAGGAGTTTGAGACCAGCCTGGCAAACATGGTGAAACCCCGTTCATACTAAAAATACAAAAAATTAGCCATGCATGGTGGTGCATGCCTATAAACCCTGTCTCTACTAAAAATACAAAATAAGCTGGGCATGGTGATGCATGCCTGTAATCCCAGCTACTTGGGAGGCTGAGGCAGGAGAATCGATTGGACCCAGGAGGCAGAGGTTGCAGTGAGCAGAGATCGCACCACTGCACTCCAGCTTGGGCCACAAGAGCAAAATTCCATCTCAAAAAAAAAAAAAAAAAGTGGGGGGCTTATCCCTAGGGAAGAAAGAAAAAGAACTTCTGGTTTTTATTTCATTTACTTCCTAAATTATTTGAAACTTCTGCAAGAGAAAGGGATTCGTGGCCGGGCGCAGTGGCTCATGCCTGTAATCCCAGCATTTTGGAAAGCCAAGGCGGGTGGATCACCGGAGGTCAGGAGTTCAAGACCAGCCTGGCCAACATGGTGAAACCCCGTTTGTACTAAAAATACAAAAAATCAGCCAGGCATGGTGGTGTGTGCCTATAATCCCAGCTACTCGGGAGGCTGAGGCAGGAGAACCGATTGGACCCGGCAGGCGGAGGTTGCAGTGAACCGAGATTGCACCACTGCACTCCGGCTTGGGCCACAAAAGCGAAACTCCGTCACAAAAAAAAAAAAAACAAAAAAGAAAAAGAAAAAAAATAGGGGGCTTACCCCTAGGGAAGAAAGACAAGGAACTTCTGGTTTTTATTTCATTTACTTCCTAAATTATTTGAAACTTCTACAATAGAAAGGGATTCATGGCCGGGTGCAGTGGCCCATGTCTGTAATCCCAGCACTTTGTGAGGGCAAGGCAGGTGGATCACCTGAAGTCGGGAGTTTGAGACCAGCCTGGCCAACAGGGTGAAACCCCACCTCTACTAAAAATACAAAAATTAGCTGGGCATGGTGATGCACGTCTGTAATCCCAGCTACTCAGGAGGCTGAGGCAGGAGCATCACTTGAATCCAGGAGGCACAGGTTGCAGTGAACCAAGAGCGCGCCAGTGTACTCCCACCTGGACAACAGAGTGAGACTCTCAAAAAAAAAAAAAGAAAAAAGAAAAAGAAAGGGATTCATATATTATGTATTATTTGTACAATCGAGTTGGTAGCCTAACTCTCCTTCCCGAAAGAATTAATAATTATGTTCAGATACATACTTTTTTAAAGATTTAGAATCACTCAGTATATTAGGAGATACAAGAAAAAAAAAATTCAAAGTAAAACACTGAATATATAACATAATATGTACTCACATAAACACATTAAAAAAAGTTTCCAAAGGTCTCCCTCCATTAAAACTGTTCAAGTGCTGTTCTACCTCACTTGATATATATTATCTCGATGTTATGCTATAGTTAATCAAGAGGAGAAAAAAAGGAGAAAATTAGAAATAATTATAAGCTGGTGCAAAGGCTCATTCATGCCTGTAATCCTAGCACTTTGGGAGGCCAAGGTGGGAGGATAGCTTGAGCCCAGAAATTCAAGACCAGCCTGGGCAACACAGAGAGATCCTGTCCCTATTAAAAAAAAAAAAAAAAATTATTTTTTTTGAGACAGAGTTTCACTCTTGTGTCCCAGGCTGGAGTGCAGTGGTGTGATCTCAGCTCCCTGCAACCTCCGCCTCCCAGGTTAAAGCAGTTCTCTTGCCTCGGCCACCCGAGTAGCTGGGATTACAGGCACGCTCCACCATGTCCAGCTAATTTTTGTATTTTTAGTAGATACTGGGTTTCACCATGCTGGCCAGGCTGGTCTTGAACTCCTAACCTTGTGATCCTCCCACCTCGGCCTCCCAAAGTGCTAGGATTACAGGTGTGAGCCACCACGCCCAGCCAAAAAAATTCTTTTTAAATTAACTGGGCATGGTGGTACATGCCTGCAGTCCCAGCTACTTGGGAGGGTGAGGTGGGAGGATCGCTTAAACCCAGCAGGTCACGGCTGCAGTGAGCTGTGATCATGCCACTGCACTCCAGTCTGGGCAAAGAGTGAGACCCTATCTCAAAAAATTAAAATTAGAATTAAAAAATAAATTATATATGTATTCTGAATATGCATACACACATACATTATTTATTAGGTTTAACAGTTTTTAAGAAAAAGAAGCCATACTTTTACTCAACCACAGATTTTGATGTATAGGAAATTCTTTATATAGGTTCATTAATTTTTTTAAGAAATTACAGCATCATAAAAATCCACACTGGAAGTTCTTAAGAAATGTTGGCCAGGCGCAGTGGCTCACACCTGTAATCCCAGCACTTTGGGAGGCCAAGGCACGTGGATCACTTGAGGTCAGGAGTTTGAGCCCAGCCTGGCCAACATAGTGAAACCCCATCTCTACTAAAAATACAAAATTAGCCAGGCGAGGTGGCGCATGCCTGTAATCCCAGCTACTCGGAAGGCTGAGACACAAGAACTGATTGAACCAGGAGGCGGAGGTTGTGGTGAGCCGAGATTGCACCACTGTACTCCAGCCTGGGTAACAAAGCGAAACTCTGTCTCAAAAAAAAAAAAAGAAAGAAATGTTAGAATTTCATACTACAGCTTTCAGTCACAATATATTGTTGCTGCACAAACATCAAACAAGCTTCACACCATCACAGTTTTGCCTGCCCTGAATATGAGCCATATGAGCCATAATTCACACCATAATAACGCAGTCCATGAAATCAACTGAACTGAACAACAACAATGACATTCCCCACCTTCCCTCTCTTACATTATTCCTGGAAGGAATAATGTATGGCTAGAAATAGATGAGAGAACAAGCAGCGGCAGAAGAAGAGCAATGTAAAGAATTTGAAGCAGAAGGAAAAGCAGTTACATTACAAAATGATTACAATTACATAGACTAAAATAAAAATTGAAGGAGATGAAGGATACAGTAAAAAGAAGAGAAAGGACTTCACAAACAGTAAATGGGAAAGAAGTGATTTATCACAGCCCCTCGCTAACACAGCTAATCAAAGCTAAAAAATCCAGTGGCTTCTCAGCCCTTTTTTCCATGGACCTCACTGCAACATAACAGTATTGATTCCTTCTCAAAATTTCTCCCTATGTTTCACTGAAACTGTACTATCCTACCTGACTACTCCCTCATTCTCATAATCCCACCATCCAAACCTGCACATTTACCTAGGATCTCTCCTAGGCATTCTTCTCTCTTCTCTATAATGCCTCTAAACATGCACTCACATGATGTAAACTATAACCCTGTGGCAAACTAATCTCCAAATTAATCTCCCAACCCAACCCCTCTGCCAAACTCCACATCTTCATCTCCATAATATTTAACACCAAAATATCATCTTTCTAATATAAAGAAGTTCAAGTTCTCCTTCCAATTCTCTATGTTAATGGCACATCCTCATCCAACATCCAAATACAAAAAATTTTCAGTAACACTAATAATACTTCTTTCTTCAATTTTCCCCTAACACTAAATCACTTGACCAGTTCAGTTTATACTTCGTTAAAATATTTCCATCTTTTTTTCCCTTTCCATAGTCACCACCTAGTGTATTCTCACTAGCTTTTAAAAGAAAGGGTTTCCGTACCTATAGTTTCTTTCCTTTCCACCAAGTAAGCACAGTGACCAAAAAAGATTCCTTAAATGTATAGTTTACCATGTCACTGTCTTCTGCTTAAAACGAATGAATAAACCAACTCAGCTTACCTCTGCCTATCTAAAAACAGAAAACTCCCATAATATGTCATTCAAGAATCTTCAGTTAAGACTCACCTTCTTTTAGCCTTTTCTTCAACTATTCACCCACATATATAACAAGATTCCGGATTACTTGATTCATCATTACTCAAATGTCTTACTCCAATATTTTTACTAATATATCCCTTAGCTAAAATGCGACTGCCCATCCCAATTCCTCCTGCCCAAATCCTACACATCCTGTAAGATTACGGTGAAATTTAGCTTCTTCCACTAAGCACTCCTTGATGCCCATAATCACAAATGATCATATCCTCCTCCTCCCTCTTTTATAATTTGAATTCTGATTTTTTGTATAACTGCTCAATCTGCCCTCCTGGTTTCTAAGCTCCTTTGCAATTATCATATCTTGCTCTTCTTTGCTACCTTCTGTAGAACCTAGAATGGTGCTTTGCATATAAGTGATGCTCAATGTGAATGAAGTTTCCAGGAGGCAAAAGATTTAAGTAAAAAGAAGGAAATTACTATTGATAAGCATTTGAAGGCAATCATAGAAGACAAAAAAGCAATACACAGAAAAAAGAAAACAAAATTACCAACAATGAGCAGTGTCTTTTACATTGCAGCTATTTATCTCTCCAATTAAATGAAAAATTATCTCAAGGCAAGAAACAGAAAGTTCTCCTCTTTGTATCTCCCTTTCTTCCACCACCACCCAAGCACAAAGCAGGCCATAAATAAGTGTTAAATCCACATAAGAAAAAAAGCAGTAGGCTGGGCACGGTGGCTCACCGCTGTAATCCCAGCACTTTGGCATGCCGAGGCAGGCAGATCACTTGAGGTCATATGACCAAAATGGTGAAACCCCATCTCTACTAAAAATACAAAATGTAGCCGGGCAAGGTCGCCCACGCCTGTAATTCCAGCTACTCGGGAGGCTGAGGGATGAGAACCTGGGAGGCTGATGTTGCAGTGAGCCAGGATCACACCACTGCACTCCAGCCTGGGTGACAGAGTGAGACTCTGTCTCAAAAAAAAAAAAAAAAGAAAAAGAAAATGAAAAAGAAAGAAACCCTAAATGTATTGTGATATAATAGAAATAATTCAGGCTTTGTAATTATACATATTAAGCTCAAATTCTAGCTCTGCCAATAACTGATCAAGTGACATGAAGCAAGTTACTTAACCGTGTTGTGCCTCAGTAGTCTCATCTGTATAGATAATAACACTTGTCTTCTGCAATTTTTTTTTTAACGGAGTTTCGCTCTTGTTGCCCAGGCTGGAGTGCAATGGCACGATCTCAGCTCACCGCAACCTCTGCCTCCCGGGTTCAAGCGATTCTCTGTCTCAGCCTCCCGAGTAGCTGGGATTACGGGCATGCAGCACCACGCCCAGCTAATTTTGTATTTTTAGTAGACCCGGGGTTTCTCCATGTTGGTCAGTCTGGTCTTGAACTCCCAACCTCAGGTGATCCACCCACCTTGGCCTCCCAAAGTGCTAGGATTATAGGCACGAGCCACCACGCCCAGCCTTTTACAATTTTTATAACAAGGCAACATATGCATTATTTCCAACACTATGCACAATATCTAATTTTAAGCACTGGACAAATATAGCTATTATTATTAAATATAAACAGAATTTTATTACAAAAGCACCCAGTAACAAAGAGTTACAAAAATACTACAATAACAATAGTCACAAGAACACACAAAGAGTAAGAGGAAAATAAAAAAAGACACATACAGCTGGGAACAGTGGCTCACACCTGCAATCCCAGCACTTTGGAGGACAAGGTGGGAGGATGGCTTGAGGCCAGGAGTTCGAGGCCAGCCTAGACAATATGGCGAGACCCTTTCTCTACGGAAAATACAATAATTAGCCAGGCATAGTGGTGCGCACCTATAGTACTGGCTACTCAGAAGGCTCAGTCAGATGGATCACTTGAGCCCAGGAGTCTGAGGCTGCAGTGAGCCATGATCACACCACTGCACTCCAACCTGAGCAACAGAGTGAGACCTTGTCTCTAAAAAAATTTTTTTTTAAATACATATATACATAAAAACCATGCCAGGCATAACATGATAAAGTGGCCTGTGAAAAATTTTAGCTCAGGTTTTCCTCACTAAACTATCAGAAAAGATTGGTCTCCAGAGCAGAAATAAAAGCATTTCGTCTGTTCTCAACATATTATAAAACCAAGACATGAAGTACTAAGATATTGTAGGTGGTATCTGGTTACAGAATTAAATCACTTTAAATCACTGAATCGTGTGTCTATAGCTACTATATCAAACGTGATTCTTTCACATATATACAACCTGGGGCATTCTTAGACTTCTAAGTCCACATTATACAATTACATTATTTATTACAATTTAAATTATACTCTGTAATGCAAATGGTAAATCATATACATAGTTCTTAATGATAACAATATGTGTGGGCATATATAACTATGGGAACCAGACTCTTGTCGTACTTGTTATATACTCTTAGTTACACTTTTTCACACAACCAATTAAAGTTCTACATTTTTTAAAAGTTGTATATTTAGCTAACATCATTAGATACACACCTACAGATGCTTTATCAATCTTAATTCAATTGGAATGTGCTCCAAGTGAAATTTTCCAAAACACACATACATTATGTGCCCTAATGTATGTGCAGTGAGAAATTGGTTCAGACTTCCAAAGCTAAGTCATAAGAAGACTTGCTGTTTCCACCTATGTCGCTGGGTGTCAAGACTCTTGGAGCCCTGAGCTGCCACGTAAGAAATCCAACTTCCTAATTAACAGACCATGTGGAATGGTCCTGAAACAACTTGGAGAAAGAGAAGGGTTCACTCAGTTCAGTATCTAGCCATCCATAACACAGCAACAGGCACGTGAGTAAAGTCATCTTGGACCTTCCATACCAGACCAGCCACCAACTCAACACCAATGAGCAACTCCAGTCAACACTGCGTGAAGCAGAGGAAATCACCCAGCCAATCATGCCAGAATTTGTGATTCACAAAATCATCTGATATAATAAAATGGTTATTGTTTCAAACCACAAAATTTTAGGGCAGTTTGTTATGCATTAAGAGATAATTCAGCCTTCACAAAGTCTTATTATAGATAACGAAAAAGTTGTTTTGTTTAAGTATATACAAGACATGCACTGACTCTAGAAAAATGTTAAAGTAGAAAATTGTCTTACAAAATACACTGATGGGCCAGGTGCGGTGGCTCAAACCTGTAATCTAGCACTTTGAGAGGCCGGGGCAGGCAGATTGCTTGAACCCAGGAGTTTGAGACCAGCCTGGCAAACATGATAAAACCTCATCTCTATAAAAAATACAAAAAAATTAGCCAGGTGTGGTCGTGCACTTGTAGTCCCAGTTACTCAGGAGACTGAGGTGGGAGGATCAACTGAGCCCAGAAGTTGAAGCCGTGATTGCACCAGTGCCTACCAGCCTAGGCAACAGTGAGACTCAGTCTCAAAAAACATAAAACAAAATACACTGATATATTAAAATCAAGAAGTGAAGGGCTAAAAGAAAAAAGGCTTAATATATAATGTCAGAGCTATAAACACAATCAAACGCCTTGAAATTATTTCCTCCCGTAACTTCTGTGACATTGTAGAGCTCACTTTTCCTATCTAGCTGCCATGAATATTAGTTCATATAATGTTCTCTCTCCCCACAACTCCTTTATCTCTTTGCTGAAATACTACCATACTGCCCTTTCAAAGTTTCTCTCAAATATCTCCTCTCCTACATCTCTTCTCCCTTTCTTTTCTGAGACACAGTCTCGCTCTGTCGCCCCGACTGGAGTGCAGCAGCACGATCTCGGCTCACTGCAGCCTCCGCCTGCCAGGTTCCAGCGATTCTCCTGCCTCAGCCTCCCAAGTAGCTGAGATTACAGGCACACACCACCACGCCCAGCTAATTTATATATTTTTTAGTAGAGACAGGGTTTCACCATGTTGGCCAGGCTGGTCTTGAACTCCTGACCTCAGGTGATCCGCCCACCTCAGCCTCCCAAAGTGCTCAGATTACAGGTGTGAGCAGCCACACCCGGCACCTTGTCCCTTTCTTAACTGCCTTAGTATCTGCCTGCCCTCACTCCACACCACAACTTTCTACTTATGGTATTTAACTTACTGCAGTATATATTATAAGTATCCTGCTACATTGTTTGGAGGCAGAAATTGTATTTATCGATTTTGCCATTTTTCTTAACACTTTGCCACAGCATTTAAGAACCAAAAATATTTATCTCTGCTAATCTCAGATTTCAAAGACAAAAACAATGCTTGAAGTACCACAAAGTATTTTACTATAATTCATTCTGTTTCTGATTACAATTGTATAGCTTCTCACTGTTATAACATTATATATCCAATTATCAATTATATGTAGAAAAACCAAAGTCTTTTTTATATACTAGTAATAATCTCACAAAAATATACTAGGAAAAACTCCCATCATAAAAATAAAAATACTAGAAGAAAACATACAATCTGTATTAAATACCAATAAAAATCTCTAAGACGATATAAAATAATATAAGACCACGGCCAGGCACAGTGGCTGACGCCTGTAATCCCAACTTTGGGAGGTCAAGGAGAGAGGATTCCTTGAGTCCAGGCAACATGGCAAGACTATCTCTACAAAAAATAAAATAAAAAACAGCTGGGAGTGGTGTCGCTCACCTGTAGTCCTAGCTACTCAAGAGGCTAAGATGGGAAGATAGCTTAAGGCCAGCAGTTCCAGACTGCAATGAGCTATGATTACGCCACTGCACTCCAGCCTGGGCAACAGAGCAAGACCCTGTCTCGTTTGAAAAAAAAAAAGAATATAAGAATAGATAGGCCAGGCACAGTGGCTCATGCCTCATGCCTGTAATTTCAGCACTTTGGGAGGCCAAGGCAAGCAGATCACCTGAAGTCAGGAGTTCAAGACCACCCGGTCAACATGGTGAAATCCTGTCTCTACTAAAAATACAAAAAATAGCCTGGCATGGTGGCGCACGCCTGTAATCCCAGCTACTCAGGAGGTTGAGGCAGGACAATCGCTTGAACACAGGAGGCGGAGATTGCAGTGAGCCAAGACTGAGCCACTGCACTCCAGCCTGGGTGACAGAGCAAGACACCGTCTAAAAAAAAAAAAAAAAAGATGAAGATACACATGCAGCTTTTAAGTACAAAGATAATTCTGTCATGACTATAATTTCCTCCTAGTTTAATCAATAAATTTAATGAAAATATCTAGAGCGTGATAGTGGGTAGAAGAACTTTACAGAATAATTCTCAAGTTAATAAAAATGGGGAAAAAAAAAAAAAGGAGCCAGACAGCTGAGGCGGGAGGATCATCTGAGCCCAAGAGTTCAAGGCTGCAGTGAGCCCTGATCGCACCACCACACTCCTGCAGCCTGGGTGACAAAAGTGACAGACGGTGTCAAAAACAAAAACAAAAACAAAACAAAACAAAAAAAAACAAAGAAAAAGACAAAGGGAATCTTGACCCAAACCTTACAGACGGAAGTTTTCAAAATGCATTGCGGACCTAAATGTGAAACCTAAACCTATAAAATGCCTAGAGAAATCTAAGAGAAAATCCTGTGATCTAGGGTTAGGAAAAGCTTTCGAAGTTAAGAAACAAAAGATGCAAACCATAAAAGAAATAAAAGTATAAAGTGGGCTTCATTAATTTATAAATTTCTGCTATGAAAAACTGTGAAAGACAGTATTAAGAGAAAGAAAAGACAGAGAATGGTAGAAAACATTTGCAAAACATGTATCTGATAAAGGAGTTCTACCCAGAATATGTAAAGAACTTTCACAATTTGATAATAAGAAAACAACCCAATAACAGACACTTTGAACAGACAACTCATCAAAGAGATATATATAGAAAATAAGTACATGAAAAGATGCTCAACATCACTATTCATTAGGGTAATGCAAATTAAAACCACAATGAACTACTACTATGCAACTACTAGAATGGCTGAAGATTTTTAAACTGGCAATATCAAGTTAGGAGTCTTTCTTGAGGGGAGGTCTGAATAAGGAAAAAACAGAGCTGGCAGAAATGAAAAATACAACCACTTTGGAAAACAGTTCAGCAGTTTCTTATGAACTTAAACACACTTAACAGGCCACTTACACTTAACAGCCCAACAATTCCACTGCTAGGGCCAGGCACAGTGTCATGCCTATAATTCCAGCACTTTGAGAGGCTACGGCAGGCGAATCACTTGAGGCCAGGAGTTCGAGACCTTCCTGGCCAACATGGTGAGCCCCCCATCTTGACTAAAAATTTTTTAAAAATTACCCGAGTGTGGTGGCGGGCATCTGTAATCCCAGCTACTTGGGAGGCTGAGGCACAAGAATCACCTAGCCGAGATCACACCACTACACTCCAGCCTGGGCGACAAAGTGAGACTCTGTCACACACACAAAAAATCCCACTGCTAGGTATTTACCCAAGAAAAATGAAAACATACATCCACTCTAATCTTTTTTTCTTTTTGAGACAGAGTCTTACTCTGTTGCCCAGGTTGGACTGCAGTGGTGCAATCTCAGCTAACTGCAACCTCTGCCTCCCAGGTTCAAGCAATTCTCATGTCTCAGCCTCCCAAGTAGCTGGGATTACAGGCACAAGCCACCACACCTGACTAATTTTTGTATTTTTAGTAGAGATGGGGTTTCACCATGTTGGTCAGGCTGGTCTTAAACTCCTGACCTCAGGTGATCTGCCCATCTCAGCCTACCAAAGTACTGGGATTACAAGCATGAGTCACCACATCCAGCCCACTACAAGATTTTTTTTTTTTTTTTTTTTTTTTTTTTTTTTTGAGATGGAGTCTCTGTCACCCAGGCTGGAGTGCAGTAGTGCCATCTCAGCTCACTGCAAGCTCCGCCTCCCGGATTCACGCCATTCTCCTGCCTCAGCCTCCCGAGTAGCTGGGACTACAGGCGCCTGCCACCATGCCCAGCTAACTTTTTTGTATTTTTAGTAGAAACGGGGTTTCACCGTGTTAGCCAGGATGGTCTCAATCTCCTGACCTCGTGATCGGCCCGCCTCAGCCTCCCAAAGTGCTGGGATTACAGGTGTGAGCCACCGTGCCCGGCCACCCACTACAAGATTCCTATGTGAATGTTTAGGGCAGGCTTACCCACAATCTTCAAATACTAGAAACAATCCAAATGTCCATCAACTTGTAGCACCAAATTGTGCTATCTCCACAAAAGGAATTACTACTCAGAAATAAAAATAAATGAACTGATTCATGCAACTGTACTGATGGATCTCAAAAGTAATATAACAAGTGAAAAAAGCTAGACCGAAAAAGCTAGTGTATTCAACTTATATGACATTCTAAAAAAGGCAAAACTACTGAGACAGAAAACAGATCACCCTTGAATTAGAGATGATGGGAGAGCACTGAGTAGCAAGAGAGAACTTTCTGCGGTGATAAAAATCTGCTATGTCATTACTCTACTGGTGGCTATCAACTATTCATCAAAACTCATAAAACTATATACCTAAAAAGGGCAAATCTATTTTATGTAAATTATAATTCAATAATGTTTCAAAAAGCCAGGAAAATTCTGAATAAGAATATCGGGATTTTTGCCCTATAGATATCAAATCTATCCTAAAGATAGAGTAATGAGGGTGTTAGTTGAGCAGAAACAAACTTACAGAGGTAAATGTAAAAAAGTGCAAATCTAAAAACAGACCCAACTACACATGTGATTTTAGTATGATAAACATTAGCATTCTACATCTTTATGGAAAGGAAGGACTAGTCAATAAATGATGTTAAAACAACTAATTAGTGGAACAAAATTAATTTGGATTCCTAATTTTGTGTCTAAATAAATTCTAAACAGAGCAAAGATTTTAATCAATAATGTCATATAAAATAATAATAGGCTATTTAAGAAAATATTGTCATGAACTAAAGGTAGAAATAACTTTTCTAAGAAATAAAAGCCAGAACAGCCAGGCGAGGTGGCTCACACCTATAACTCCAACACAGGGAGGAGGCCAAGGCATGAGGACTGCTTGAGGCCAGGAATTTGAGATCAGCCTGGGCAACACAGCAAGACTGTGTCTCTATTTTTTTTTAAAAAAAAAAAAGGAAGAGAGAGGCCGGGCATGGTGGCTCACGCTTGTAATCCCAGCACTTTGGGAGGCCAAGTTGGGCAGATCATGAGGTCAGGAGATCGAGACCATCCTGGCTAACATGGTGAAACCCCGTCTCTACTAAAAATACAAAAAATTAGCCGGGCATGGTGGCGGGCGCCTGTAGTCCCGGCTACTCGGGAGGCTGAGGTAGGAGAATGGCGTGAACCCGGGAGGTGGAGCTTGCAGTGAGCTGATATCACACCACTGCACTCCAGCCTGGGCGACAGAGTGAGACTCTGCCTCAAAAAAAAAAAAAAAAAAAAAGGAAGAGAGAGAAATAAAAGCCAAAAAATTAAATTACTGATGAATTTGAGTACATAAAAACATAAAACTTCTGTATGAAAGACCAAGCACACCCCCTTAAATAATGTTTATGAACTAATGATAGTTTAGAGAGAAAAAAATTGCAACAGTAAAGGGCTAATATTCTAATATACAAAGTTTCACAAATCAATTTTTAAAAAAAGAAAAGGATAAGTCCCTTAGACTTGGCAAAGCACATGAACATATAAGTGAAATGTGAAAAAATGTTTAATCTTAATCATTAATAAATGCAAATAATAAAATCTTCAACAATCAAAACATGGAAGATTTTGAAATCTGAGAAAACTTAGCATTGGAAAGAATGTAAAAAATGGACAGTCTCATATATAATGCAAGTGAGACAGCAAATTGTTTATCTTTCACGAAAGCATTATTTATCAAAATTTAAAGTGTATGTATCTTTAACTTTCCCCTTACCCCCTATAATTCAACTTTTAGAACTTTATCCTAAGTTTTAAGTGAATAAACGCCTACACATGAAGTTTTATTTTAGCATCATTTACAACAGAAAAAAGAATCTAATGTCCCACAATACAGTATCAGTTAAATATATTATGGTTTATACATATAATGCAAACATGAATACTAGGTAAGCAATTAAAATTGATAATATAGTTCTCCATGTATTGACATGGAACAGTATTTCTAATATACTGCTAAATGAAAAAAGCAGGTTGCAGAACACATAAACAATGTTGTGTGCATTAAAAAATCACATATGTGGCCAGGCACAGTGGCTCACGCCTGTAATCTCAGCACTTTGGGAGGCTGAGGAGGGTGGATCACCTGAGGTCAGGAGTTTAAGACCAGCCTGGCCAACATCGTGAAACCGTCTCTACAAATATACAAAAATTAGCCAGTCATGATGGCACGTGTCTATAATTCCAGCTACTCAGGAGGCAGAGGCAGGAAAATGGCTTGAACCTGGAGTGGAGGTTGCAGTGAGCCGAGACTGCACCACTGCACTACAGCCTGGATGACAGAGCGAAACTCCGTCTCAAAAAAAAAAAAATCATGTATGTATATATAAGATTTGTACACATATAAAAAAGCATATGCATAAAAAATTATATACATGTATATACTAAGTGAAAATAATACACTAAGTGAAAGTGTAATCATTAAAACAATAGTATTTCAGATGCTTTTCTTCCTAAAATTTGAATTATTTTTACAATGAACATATATTATTATAATTAGAAAATTTAATTAGGCAATTTTTATTATGATTACAAAAAAACATACAATTATAAAATGTCAAACGAGCTTACAAAGAACTTTCAGTATTTGGTTCAAACCTCTTATTTTACAGATGAAGACCCTTACCCTCACACAGGTTTTACTCCTTTCCTTCAGATCACAAATGGGTGGTAGGGCAAGAATTTGCTCCTAAGGCCTCCTGATTCTCAGTCCTATGGTTTTTCCATTGTATATTACACAACATGTATGTTTTCACTCATAATTCTATATATATGGAAATATGCACAACAGGTAAAATTTTACTAAAAATTTACACTGTACTTAAACATGGTTACTTCTGAACACAGAACAATTACTCAAAATGCCACTATTCTAAAATAAGAAAAAGTATTCCCTCCTTTACTTCTATTTATTCATTCCCAAACTGTTGTTGGTTAACACAGCTTTAACAATACAGGCTGGGCACTGTGGCTCACACTTGTAATCCTAGTACTTTCAGAGGCTAAGACAGGAGGATTGCCGGAACGCAGGAGTTCAAGACCAGCCTGAGCAACACAGCAAGAAGCCATATCTATGAAAAACTTTTTTTAAATCAGCCAGGTGTGGTGGTGCTCACCTGTAGTCCTAGCTACTCAGGAGGCTGGGGCAAGGGGACCGCATGAGCCCAGGAGTTCGACGTTACAGTGGGCTATAATCAAGCCACTGCACTCCGGCCTGGGTGACAGCAAGACTATGTGCCAAAGAATAAAAATGGTAAAAAAAAAAAAAAAAAAAAAATTAATATGCAAAATATCTTTTTTATACAATGTAGTGCTAAGTTTCAACTATGTGCAGTTAGAGTATACAAAATGGCAATTCTGATAACTCAATTTGTCAAATATAATTTGGTTATTATTTACCCACAGTTTATTTCCTTTCCACTTGACAGTTTGCCTGTTGTCTATGAGCTGCTGGTCAACTTCTTATCCCATTATCACCCTTCTGCTGTTTTCAGTTTGAAATACCAGCCAATTGTTTTTCTAAATGATAATCGGGCATCTCTTCTGAGCAGGCAAAAAGGGCTGAAATATACTGCAACTCATTCAGTTCCCAAATATGTATCCAGAAGTTGAAGGTCTGATCCAAAAGAAGATAATCACAGACCCAGCTTTCACAGAACTTGCAGTCTAGCAAAGATGACAAATGAGTTACTAAAATGAAGGAAAGAAGGCTGGGCACGGTGGCTTAAGCCTGTATAGCACTTTGGGAGGCTGAGGCGGGCGTATCACTTGAGGTCAGGAGTTTGAGACCAACCAGGCCAACATGGTGGAACTCCATCTCTACTAAAAATACAAAAATTAGCCAGGCATGATGGCAGGCGCCTGTAATCCCAGCTACTCGGGAGGCTGAGGCAGGAGAATCACCTGAATCCAGGAGGCAGAGTTTACGGTGAGCCAAGATCACGCCACTACACTCCAACCTGAGCAACAGAGCAAGACTCCATCTCAAAAACAACAAAAAACAAACAAGAAAATGAAGCAAAGAAAGTCAGGATAAGAGAAGAACAAAGTGAAGGGAACCTAACCTAGTCATAGAGGAGCACAGGCCTCCCTCTCAAGTTGAGACCTAGAGAGATGAGCAGACATTAGCTAGGTGTAGTAAAAGTGTGGAGCTGGGGATGGAAAGAAAACGGGTAGAGAAAGTTCTAGGCGGCGAGGAGCACTGAGGAGAACCTGAAGAACAAAACAAGAATATGATCATCCAGAGCTGTGGAAGACATTTCAAGGAATCTGAACTTCATCCCATAAACAGAAAAGTGAGATGATCAGACATGCATTTAGATGAGGTACAGGGTTCAGGGTGGTATGTCTGTAGACTATATGCATTTAGATATCTGGTTATCACTCTGACTATATAGCATGAAGAATGAAGTGAAAGCACATGGATCTGAAATAGGGAGCCCACTAAGGAGGCAACTGTGCAATAATCCTGGCAAGAGATAATGGTAATTTGAACTAAAACTAGTAGAAAAGACAGAGCAAAAGTGGAAAGATATGAAAGACAATGAGTGGTAACAAGATTTGGCCACAAGTTCAATGAGAGCAGAGGGTACAAATCCAGTTTTCAAGACGGAGCCACTAGGTATATGGTACTGAGACAAGGAACATACATAGCAAGACAAATCTGGATAAAGAAGACTAAAATTTTTGAACACGTTAATTTTACAGTTTTAAAAAATATCTAAGGACATATTAAATGTCAAGGAGGCAATTTATATAGATTTAAAAATGGACTAAGTTAAAATTTGAGGACTGCTAACAATGGACACTAGAAAAATACCAGGGCAATTAGCAAAAGCCAGAAAGAAGAGTACAAAGGGCCCAAAACCAAACCAAATGCTGAAACTTAGTGGCAGAAGACAAATAAGGAAAATTAGGGGGTGGGGCTGGAAGACTCTGAACAGTTAATTGCTTACCTAGGAACTAAGAAGGATTCTAGATTATTTGCTCCTCATAAAAAAAAGTAACTATTGGTGGGGAACGGTGGCTCACGCTTGTAATCCCAGCACTTTGGGAGGCCAAGGTGGGTGGATCACCTGAGGTCAGGAGTTTGAGACCAGCCTGGCCATTATGGTGAAACCCCAGCTCTACTAAAAATACAAAAATTAGCCAGGCATAGTGGTGAGTGCCTGTAATTCCAGCTAATTGGGAGGCTGAGGCAGGAGAATCACTTGAACCCAGGAGGTGGCGGTTGCAGTGAGCCAAGATTGTGCCACTGCACTCCAGTCTGGGTGACACAGTAAGACTCTGTCTCAAAAAAAAAAAAGAAAAGAAAAAAATAACTACTGCTATCTGCCACTGTAAGGACAGTTCTAAAAGGGTCCCCTCCACACAGGCAGGCAGACACACATACACATACACATACACATACATACATACACACACACACACACACACACACAAACAGAATCCCTTCTATGTCGAGCAGTTATTTTTAACCCTTACCACTGACTCACCACTAATTTTGAGTTCTATCTGATAACAAAACTCTAATATAAGGTACCTGCCCACATTTCGAACTCAGTTCTGTGGGCCAACTCTCAATTCTTCAGTGATATGCTTATTCTCTTCATCTGAAGCTATGAAAATATCTATGAATCCTTCTTTCTTGCTACATATTCAATAATCAAGATGCTTTATCATATATTTCTCTCTAGGTTTTCCTTGCCATGTCCAAGTATACCAATCATTTTATCAGTAAAATCACTTCATTTAACTAATACAGTAGTCTTCAATATCTGTCTCCAATCCTTCTCTCAGCCAATCCATCCTACACAATGCCAAAGTTATTACTGCTAAAATACCAATTTGAATATATTATCACCCTCCTAAAAAACCATGTCTTGCTGTTGCCCACAAAATAGTCTGAACTCGGCTGGGCACGGTGGCTCACGCCTGTAATCCCAGCACTTTGGAAGGCCGAGGCGGGTGGATCACAAGGTCAGGAGATTGAGACCATCCTGGCTAACACCGTGAAACCCCGTCTCTACTAAAAATACAAGAAAATGAGCCAGGCGCGGTGGCGGATGCCTGTAGTCCCAGCTACTCCGGAGGCTGAGGCAGGAGAATGGCATGAACCCAGGAGGCGGAGCTTGCAGTGAGCCGAGATCATGCCACTGCACTCCAGCCTGGGTGACAGAGCGAGACTTATCTCAAAAAAAAAAAAAAAAAAAATAGTCTCATCCTGGCAAAAGGACGGCACACTGTGGCCAACTTTCAACTGCCATGCCATCTTAACTTCCAATTCCGTACAAAAGCATCAATCTTAGCCAGTGGTTCTCTTCACACACCACCGAACACGCCACGCACCCTCCTGCCTCTACAATCTTATTCACACCATCCCACACCCTACCCCAAACAAGCCTGTCTCCATCATCTCCATTTACCTAAATTCTACTCTTCCTGCAAAACCCAGTTCATTCATTTGGTAGTCTCACAACGCAAAGTACGATTCTGGATGAAGGTGACTTAAAAACAAATTTAACAAAGTTTGCAAGGTATTTGAGAACTGGGGCTCTGAAATCAGACTATCTAAAGATCTGAAACCTAGATTTACAACTTATTTTATATTTAAATTTTCTGAACTTCCATACAGTATTTATGAAAGGCTAATATCTAATTAAACTTTAAAGGACTTGTGAAAATTATATAAAACCACAGTATATGTAAAGTGCTGAGTACAGGTCTATACATTTTAGCTATTATTATTATTGTTTCTGTCCTCAAAGAGCTCATATCCCAGCTCATGGTGCACCCAAGTACTCACTGCATAAGCTTATGACCTATCTCGAAAGTGCTTGATATAGATGCCAGTCATCTATAATTTAAAAAAAGAAAGAAGTGCTTGACAAAATTTACAAATTTTGGTACTTTCATTATTATCAAATGAGAAAATTGAGTAATAGTGAACATTTACTCCTTTAAGATATAAAATTCATCACTAATTCAACCAGAATATTATCCCAGGACATCTGCTTTCCATATATTGCTCCAATGACAAACCAGTGAAAGTGGCTCTGAGTTAAATATCTACAGGAAATATATACTCTTCTATAAAAAAAGCTAACAAAAGTAGCTACTTAAATATGCAATGCAAAGATGGTTGATAAAATTAATTTCTTAATAAAAAGGTATTATATATTTTTTCTTCAGATTAATCATTGAGAGTAAAGGAAAGGTCATAAATGATCACTAAAACAATACCTGCTCTGAAGGACTTTATAAAATCTAGTTCAAGGCCAGACACGGTTGCTCAAGCCTATAATCCCAGCACTTTGGGAAGCCAAGGCAGGTGGATCACTTGAGGTCGGGCATTCAAGACCAGTCTGGTCAACATGGTGGAACCCTGTCTCTACTAAAAATACAAAAATTAGCTGGGCGTGGTGGCACACAACTGTAATTCCAGCTACTTGGGTGGCTGAGGCATGAGAATCACTTGAACCTGGGAGGCAGAGGTCGCAATGAGCCAAGATCGCGCCACTGCACTCCAGCCTGGGTGACAGAGTGAGACTCTGTCTCAAAAAAAAAAAAAAAAAAATCTAGTTTAATGGGAATTCATATGGGTATACAGTTAATTTACATTAGCCAAGAGAGGACATTATGGAATAGAGATTATAATTTTAAATTATACACAGTATCATTAATATATATTTGCTATATTTAAAAACTGGCAGGGCTTTTTTATTTTTGGCCATGTTGCCAATATTGTAATAGATTACCAACTGTAATTGCACTACTACAATCAATCTTTATCTACAAGCACTGTGCAAGTGGCCTTCCAAAATTTAAACTATGGTGAATTAAGAATTCAATAAAAGAGTTTACCACAAGATTCTGACCATACAGGTAACAATAAACTTACAGTATTTACTCTGGTATCTGAAATCAAAATAGATTGCCAAATTTTAAACTAGACATAGGAGGAGCAATTTATACTGAATTTCCCACCCCCCAGAATAATTCATTTTATATTTAGAAATCATTTGGCATCATTCTTTAACCCCCAATGAAATGGTTAGGCTGGGATAATTAACAATATAATACCATTAAGTCCAGGCCTAGTGGTTCACACCTGTAATCTCAGCACTTTGGGAGGTCGAGGCAGGCAGATCACTTGAGGTCAGGAGTTGGGAGACCAGTCTGGCCAACATGGTAAAACCCTGTCTCTATTAAAAATACAAAAGTTGCTGGGCGCAGTGGCTCACGCCTGTAATCCCAGCGCTTTGGGAGGCCAAGGCAGGCAGATCATGAGGTCAGGAGCTCAAAACCAGCCTGGACAACATGGTGAAACCCCATCTCTACTAAAAATACAAAAAATTAGCCCAACGTAGTGGCAGGCGTCTGTAATCCCAGGTACTCAGGAGGCCGAGGCAGGAGAATCGCTTGAACCTGGGAGGCGGAGGTTGCAGTGAATCAAGATCGCACCATTGCACTCCACCATGGGCGACAAAAGCAAGATTCCGTCTCAAAAAAAAAAAAAAAACATTAAATACAAAAGTTAGGCGGGCATGGTGGCAGGCACCTGTAATCCCAGCTACTTGGGAGGCTGAGGCAGGAATCGCTTGAACCTGGGAGGTGGAGGTTACAGTGAACCAAGATCACATCACAGCACTCCAGCCTTGGTGACAAAGTGAGACTTCATCTCAGAAAAAAACAAAAAAGAAAATGTTATTAAGTAAAAGACAGTTAGGGAATTGGATATTCACAAAGCATCACCCCACAGATTACAAGCTAAATGCAAATATAAAAATGAACCATTACAGGCCAGGCGTGGTGGCTCATGCCTGTAATCGTGAGACCAAGGCAGGCAGAACACCTGAGGTCAGGAGTTCAAGACCAGCCTGGTCAACATGGTGAAACCCTGTCTCTACTAAAAATACAAAAATTAGCTGGGCATGGTGGTATGCGCCCGTAATCCCGGCTACCCAGGAGGCTGAGGCAGGAGAATCACTGGAACCCGGGAGGCAGAGGCTGCAGTGAGCCGAGATTGAGCCACTGCACTCCAGCCTGGGCAACAAAGCAAGACTCCGTCACACACACACACAAAAAAAAAACCATTACAATGGAGAGACCTAGTGGTCACCTCAATCAAGTAATCAAATTTAGCATCATTAATAATGGGACAATCTAAAGACTGTATGCCTCCTGATCCAAACGTAATATGAGTACCTAGGAAACACTCTCACCAAAATTGTTTAACTCGAATTTAATCAAGTCTTTATAGTTAACTTTCAATTTACAAGAAATACAAAGTAAATATCACCACAATAAGACAATTATTTTAAAAATTATGAATACAGGAAAATCTGCATGATAACAGGTATGCTGGACTGGTATCTTCAAAAAGTCAATGTCATATTAAAAAGTCAAGGTACATGTATTTTATCACAATTTTTAAAAATAATTTTTTAACAAGAGCTAATCTGGAAAATATAAAAGCGAATCTAGACTGGCAATATACCAAATTAATGATAGTATGGGGGTTAAGATATTGGAGATACATCAATTAATGATAGTTTGGGGTAGAGGAAGAATCTCACTCTTATATTTATACATTTACACACACATACACAATTAAAACTTTTTTTTTTTTGAGACAGAGTTTCACTCTTGTCGCCTGTCGCCCAGGGTCAAGCGCAATGGTGCCATCTTGGCTCACTGCAACCTCCACCTCCCAGGTTCAAGCGATTCTCCTGCCTCAGCCTCCCAAGTAGCTGGGATAACAGGCGCCCGACACAGCTAATTTTTGTATTTTTGGTAGAGACAGGGTTTTACCATGTTGGCCAGGCTAGTCTCGAACTCCTTGACCCCAGGTGATCCACCCACCTCAGCCTCCCAAAGTGCTGGGTTTACAGGCATGAGCCACCACGCCTAGCCACAATTTAAACCTTATAAGCACTATTAGTTACGTAATGGGAAAAAAAAAATCAGCTCTAATTGTTTCTTAATGAAATTATTTATGTCTGGAATATGCTTTAAAATGCTAGAGCCAAAAATAAATAAATTAATGGAGGAGGGGAGGTGAAAAAAACTGTTGAAGTAGCATAATGGGTACACCCAGAATTCAATGTACACTGGTTTCTTTTGTATTAATTTAAAATCTTATGATTAAAAAGTTAAACTTTTCAATCTGTAATTCAAGAAAAAATAAAACATACAACATAAAGTTTAATGTATACTCAAAAATGAAAATGTTTTGAAGTTTTAAGTTTATCATTATTTTTCAATATCCTATTTTAGGTAGTTTATCCATTACTTGAAAAGTTTAATTCACTTGAGATTGGTGAAAAATTAATGAGATTTATTATAATCAACTTAAAACTTCTGAAATACAAACTTCTTTCAAAAAGTTAGTATTGTTCATTCTAACATATCAGGTGGTCTCAGAAACCAGGACACCATGGGAAAATTAGACAAATTATACTTACTTGTGAATTCAGTGAAACTACATGTCTCCAATGCGTTAGGTATGAAAGAAAGGTCAGGAACTAGCATCCCTTATGAATGCCTAACAATATGCCAGGTTCTACAATATACCATGTTCACATAATTCTAACAATCACCCTGTGAAAATATCATCCCTTTATAACAGATGTATATCAGCTCAAAAAGAGTAAGTGTATCGGGGCGTGGTTACACACCTGTAGTCCTAGCTACTGGGGAGGGTGAAGCAGGAGAATCCTTTGAGCTCAGGAGTTCAAGGTTACATTGAGCTATGATTGTGCCACTGCATTCCAACCTGGGCAATAGAGCAAGATTCCTTTCTCTTAAAAATATACCCAAATAGGCCGAGCGCGGTGGCTCACGCCTGTAATCCTAGCACTTTGGGAGGCCGAGGCAGGCAGATCACCTGAGGTTAGGAGTTCGAGACCAGCCTGGCCAACATAGTGAAACCCCATCTCTACAAAAATACAAAAATTAGCTGGGCATGTTGGTGGGCACTTGTAGTTCCAGCTACTTGGGAGGCTGAGGCAGGAGAATCGCTTGAACTTGGGAGGCAGAGGTTGCAATGAGCAAGATTGTGCCACTGCACTCCAGCCTGGGTGAAACAGTGAGAGTCCTTCTCAAAAAAAAAAAAAAAAACCAAAACAGTAGGAAAAAAGAGACAAACAACACACTCCACCTCTGACATAACTAGGAGATACTGTAACTATTACCTGAAATACAATGTATAAAGACAAAAAGCTGATGGTAGAATGGTAAATGCCTTAGCATAATGGGAGAGATAATGACAAACAATCCTCTTTATCCTGCAATACCCCAGAAAAGCTCAGAAATCAGAGGGCGCTAGGAAATAGGGCAGAATACCCACAAACACACACTCCTAAGGAAACAAGAGGTATGGTCCTCAGTAAAACTGAATCAGAGTGGCTCCAAGATGAGGGGTATCCCTCACAGAAAAGAGAAGTGAAATGCTGGTATGAAAACAGGGAGACTAGGTAAAAACTTATGAAATGAATGACAAGACTTGTAGCTTTCTTCCCCCATGAAGCGCTAGAACCCTGTCATACAAACTCATTACCTCTGCCAAGCCCTTCACTATGGACTGAATCATGCCTCCCCAAAATCCATATGTTGAAGCCTTAATGCCCAATGTGACTGTATCTGAAAATAAGGCTTTTCGGAGGTAACTAAGATTAAATGAGGTCAAAGGGCACAGTCCCAATCCAATAAAATTGGTAGCTTTATAAAGAGAAAAGGAAGAGATTTTTCTTTCCATTATAGGAAAAGTCATGTGAGCACACAGGAAGAAGGCAGTCATCTACAGACCAGGAAAAGAGCCCTTACCAGAACCTGGCCATGATGGCATGCTGACCTCAGGCTTCCAGCCACCAGAATTATAAAAAAATTAATTTCTGTTAAGTCACCCATTCTATGGTATTTTATTATAGCAGCCCGAGTGACTAAGACACCCCTCCTCTCTCCATCATTCCACCCACAAAGAGACAGGAAAATTAAAGGACATCTATCTGAAGAAACTGAAAGCCTTCTTGCCCACCACCCAGAGAAAAGAAATGAAGATTAAAAACACAGCAGTCCATTAGTCATTAACCTTGCTCATGATCACAAAGATCTGAACAAAACCTCCAACTAAAAGAAAGCAACCAAAACAAACAGAAATAAGTAAGAAAAAACAAAAATAATAGGAAGAACAGAAGAACACCTCAAAGAAGCTGTAATTAATATCCTTGAAGAGGAAACAGAAAACGTTGCACCCATGAAAAAGGAACAAAATACTATAATACTGAAACAAAGGACAGGAGCTCTTAAAAATTCTTATTAAAGGCTTAAACTTTTCCAGGCGCAGTGGCTCACACCTGTAATACCGGCACTTTGGGAGGCCAAGGCGGGTGGATCATGAGGTCAGGAGTTGGAGACCAGCCTGGCCAACATAGTGAAACCCTATCTCTACTCAAAAGTACAAAAAATTAGCTGGGTGTGGTGGTGTGCGCCTGTAGTCCCAGCTACTCGGGAGGCTGAGGCAGGAGAATCATGCGAACCTGGGAGGCAGAGGTTGCAGGGAGCCAAAATTGCATTGCACTCCAGCCTGGGCGACAGTACAAGACCGTCTCAAAAAAACAAAAGCTAAAACTTTAAAATTCAGTCAAGGCCAGCCACGGTGGCTCACGCCTATAATCCCAGCACTTTGGGAGGCCAAGGCAGACAGACCATCTGAGGCCAGGAGTTCCAGACCATCCTGGCCAACATGGAGGAACCCCATCTCTACTAAAAATACAAAAAATTAGCTGGGCGTGGTGGCGCACACCTGTAATACCAGCTACTTGGGAGGCTGAGGCAGGAGAATTGCTTGAACCCAGGAAGCAGAGACTGCAGTGAGCCAAGATCATGCCACTGCACTCCAGCCTAGGCAACAGAGCAAGACTCCATCTCAAAAAAAAAAAAAAAAGTAAAATTCAGTGAAAGTTCAGAAGGAAGAGTGAGATGTGAAGAAAAACACCAAAGAAAAAAATATATAAATTATAAAATTCAGTGAAAGGATTGAAATTCCCCAGATAGTAGAATAGACAACTTTTTGGAGATCAGACGTCTTAACATCTACTTTGGGAACCAGGCAATAAGGGAACACCACCTTCAAACTTTTGAGGGAAAATTATTTCCAATGCAGAAATCTCTTAACTGCCAGTCAAGTAAAAGGATAAAAATGAAATCCAAAATGAAAATCCAAAATGAAGGAAGAAACCAAAAGGAAGGCATGAGATCCGGAAAAATAAAATTCAACAAAAGTTAAAGAAATTCCCAGAATGTCAACTAAGGAAAGTCCCAAGGTGACAGCTATGCAGCAGGCCTAAAGAGGAAACAACCCAGGCTAAAGCAGTAAGGACAGCTACAGAAGGGATGTCTTGGTTTTTTTTTTATTGTTGTTGTTTTTTTTGTTTGTTTTTTTTTTTTTTTTTGAGCCAGAGTCTTGCTCTGTCGCCCAGGCTGGAGTACAGTGACGCCATCTCAGCTTACTGCAACCTCCGCCTCCCGGGTTCAAGCGATGCCTCAGCCTCCCAGGTAGCTGAGACTATAGGCGCGTGCCGCCACACCCGGCTAATTTTTTGTATTTTTAGTAGAGATGGGGTTTCACCGTGTTGCCCAGGCTAGTGTTGAACTCCTGAGCTCAGGCGATTCGCCAGCTTCAGCCTCCCGAAGTGCTGGGATTACAGGCGTGAGCCACCGCGCCCGGCCCCAGAAGGGATGTCTACAGGAACAAATGGAATGGGTAAGTTTATCTGACAGATTTGCCCATGTGGAAAATTGTACTGAGAAGCATTTTGTGGAGCTACTGGAGGGTACAGAAAGACTCTGCCAGAGAAAACTAAGCAAATGAAAAAAATGAGACATGAAAAACAAAAGGTTACACAAGAAAATAAAATCATAGTAAATTATTCCCTCAGCAGAGACAAATATTTAGTCATATGATAAAAACTCTGAATATGAATTTAACCTAAAATTGTGCAGTAACAATACTGGAGGAGAGTGTAGTTAGAAAAATCTTCAGACACCCATCCCTTTGACATCACTCACATTTATATACCTCAAATTATTTGATTCTAAGAAAAGCTGCTATTTTCATTAGAGTTAAATCCTGCAACTACACTTTCAAGGCAAAAATTCAGTGAAATGCTCTGGTTTTGTCTTGAAATACTTCACAGGGTCATTTTAAGGAAAAAAGTAAGTTAAATACAAAGCAAAAGTACTAACAAAAGTTAGAAGATCTATACAAATTTTGCTGGTTACTGGAGTCAGTGAAGGCACACTGACAGCTAATGAAATATTTGTTGTGGTTTGCCATAAAATAATTCTAAATTTTGGATACCCTTGGTATATGTCCACTTTTACTTTCCACACTTACCAATTCTACAATTTATTCAGTCTTACAGGAATATTGATTAACTCTCCAGTAAATTACCTCCATAAGCACTAAAATCAGGTTATTTTCTGGTTTTAAAAATCTAAAATGTTGGCCAGGCACGGTGGCTCACGCCTGTAATCTCAGCACTTTGGGAGGCCAAGGCAGGCAGATCACAAGGTCAGGAGTTTGAGACCAGCCTGGCCAACATGGTGAAACCCCCTCTCTACTAAAAATACAAAAATTAGCCAGGCGTGTTGGCGAGTGCCTGTAATTCCAGCCACTCGGGAGGCTGAGGCAGGAGAATTGCTTGAACCCGGGTGGCGGAGGTTGCAGTGAGCCGAGATCGCGCCACTGCACTCCAACCTGGCCAACAAGAGCAAGACTCTGTTTCCAAAAAAAAAAAAAAAAAAAAACTAAACTGTTTTGCACTTTTCCTTCTTATAAGAAATTTAACTTTTACTTGGTGAGTCAAGCTATCACGCAAGTCAGCTACAGTACTATGATTAGATGGCCTTAGAGATTGTGAGGCATCAGGCCCTGGTACTAAATGGGGCCATATTAGTATACTTTCATAATTCTCTTGTTCAGCATTCTTAACTTTCATATCTGTCAATGATCCTTCCTCTATCAGCATTCACCCATCTTTCAATTAGTTATAGGGTTAAAAAATTAATAACTATCCTTCAGACTCAAATAACATTTACTAAATACCCTGCTAGGCCCTTTCTTATACATGCTTTCATTTAACCCAAATACGTTCTCTTAGAATGGTCACCAATGTAAAAATAAAGCAGTTCTGACTTAGGACTTTTTAAAAGCCCTACTATTAATAAATACAGGAGCTTAATTGTTTAATCAAATTGGGGTGCAGGCTAGGTCTTTCGAGTGTGTGTGGTTCAGTTTTGTTTTGTTGAGGGAGAATCTCTTCCTTGTTTAGGTGTCTTTATAGCTAATGTCTGGTTCTGACTCAGACTGTTCAATCAGCCAGCTGTGGATAATTGAGGGGTTACTGAACCATGCACAGCCAACTTAGGGCAACACTAAAAAGAGGTATATACCTAAACAAACACTTGGTCACCAATTCACTAAGATTTTTACAAAAAGCACAGAGAAATGATCATTGTATTGCAAATCAGGACTTTCATATTTGCAATTATATCTATAATAAAGGCATATATGTATTCTTGCAATAACCACTTGTTAATACCGCTATTTAAGAATCTTCTTAATTCGTTAAAACAGAACATCAATTCAGTTAAATCCAAACTTTAGAAAGATATAAGTATTCCCCAAATTACGAGGGAAAAATTTTCACCATTAAATTTACCACCAAGACACTGGAAAGGAATCTTTTTCTCTGATAGTTTTTCCTCAACAAGATAGCATTTGTGTCTGAAAAAATGAAAATCTTACAGTAGTGTTAATATCTTGTCACTACTCCAAAAAACCCACATAGGTCATGGGAAAAGATCATTCCCACATCTTAATGTAAAACCTATCACTGTTTATATTCAGGATTAATAATATTAGTGTTAACCCTCAAAAGAAGAAGGATTCTAAATGTAATTGAAAAGACTATAAAAATTCCTCTTTAACAGCCATTTCACTTTAAGGACCATTTGTGTACTCCACATTTTAAGTGAGAATTGTTAAAGAATGCTTACTTATTTCTTCTCAAATATTCCATTACTCCAACTATGTAATACTCATATTCACTTCCTCTTTCAGAGAACTTACAGCAAATGTGCAGTTTACACACCACAAACACTAGTGATGATACCAAGCTGCATATGGACAAACTTCCAGGCACTTATCTCCTAAATTTTACATATAATTGTTAAAACAAAATAGCTTTAAAATACTAACCACCTGGAATTCCTGACTAAAAGTACCAAAATCCCATCCTCAAAACCACTTTCCTAGAAACAACACTCCCAGAAGCTGAAAGATATTTACATTGCCCCAGAGTCCCTGATGGCTATGCTTAGATGTTAAAGCTTTACTACAGGCAAAAAATATCAAGGAAGAAGTGACACTATTGCTACATGCACATGCAGCATGTTTTAAGTTGTGAAAACAAACCATTATAATCCAAACAGAATTTTTCATGATCTGAGCTACTGTTAGATCAGCAATGCTAAAACTGCTTGACATTTCTTTTTCTAAAAAACAAAGAGTTATTTGACAACACTGTGTAGCAGTGCACATTTACAATAAAGATCATGCGCTTTAAGCTTGCGATCACATAAAGATTTGCTTTTCAACTAGTCCGTATGTTGCACTATTGTCAGATCATTGTGTATCCGTAGCTGAAGTGGTGGAAACACCTGAAAAATTATACGACTAGCCTACATTTAAAAACAAAACTGACCCTGTCTGACAAGAACCCTTAAGAATTCGCCTTTTTCTAATGCTCAAACATTCTGCAGCCGCTTGATCTGGCGAAAAATCGTCAAAGCTCCTGGTTTTATCATTTGCTGCAGGGAAAAAAAGAATATGGCTGAAAATTCTTTCAGAAGGGTGGTATTTCAAACAGGACCACCCAAAACACTTAAGAATACGCAGCGGAGAGTAGGGTGCAGGGAGGGTACCTTACGAAACAGCGCACTTCGGGCCCTGCACGCTACCTCATTTCCCTAATAGGGATGAAAAGCTCAGGCCTCTGGTAGCTTCCAGCTGACGCCAGTGCTCTCTCCACACCCCTTTTTTGACAGGATTATCCGGGGTTGAACGCTGTGTCACAAATACGAATTCCCGCGACCACGTCTAAGTGGTCTAACAATCAATCAAGCATCTTTTACAAACCCAAACCCTTCCCCCATCCCGTTCCCTCCATCTCTCTCCCTAGCCAAACAAACCTAGGGGAGTCCTCAAGATGGATTTTCACAAATCCTGCAGCGCACTAACTGAGAGGAAGAAACGATACAGAAAATAAGAGTGTCGGCCATCCCCCTCTCTCTGCAACCGAAATTACAGGCTCCATTTCCTGTCCCCTTGGGAACTGCAAAATCCTCTGCTGAAAACCGGACGCCTCCCAGCCCGTCCAGGCCGGCGCACGCGGCCGCCGCGCTCCCCCTTCCCGGGCCCCGTGGGCGCCAGGGGGCGGCGGGGACCCGCGGCGCCCTCCCCTCCCCCTCCCCGCACGGCACCCACCTCGGGGCAGCGGCTTCACCTCCCCGTTCTCCTCCCGGGAGGCCCCGCCGGCCTCTCGGGCCCCACCGAGACCGTGCCTCCTCCTCTCCTTCTCCCGCTTCTCCTTAGGTCTGCGCGACTTGGCGTTAGCCGAGGCAGCGGCGGCGGCGGCGGGCAGGAGGAGATGGTGAGGCTGAGCGTGCAGCAGCGTAGGAGGGACCAGCAGTTTGCGCGGCACCGGCTGAGACAAGGAAGCGGAGGCTGAGGAGGGAACGGCCGTGCCAGCGGAGAAAGAGAAACTGCTCCGAGAAGAGGACGGGGAGGGAGCAGCAGACAGAGGGGCAAAGCTCCAAGACGCGGGGCTGCCATAGCTCTGAGGCGAAGGTGCTGCCGGCGGCTGCAGCTGCCTGCTGTTCCCGCCGCTGCCCCCTTCTCCGTTCACTCTCCGCGGTGCCTTCTTCTCCTCAGTCCGGACCTTCTTGGCGGACAGAGAACCCGGAGGGTCCCGGGAGGAGAGTTGCAGCTTGCCAAACGGTTCTTTCTCCGAGACGGTGGCGGTGGGGGCCGCGGCAGCGACACAGTGCACGGGGCTCGGCGGTTCCGCCATTTTGCGCTCCTGTTGTATTTACTCTCCTCCGCTAGCCGGCGCGGGGCAGGGGGCGGGCCCTCCGCGAGGGGTAGGGAAGGGGCGGAGCGGCCAGGCCACCAGCCGGCACCTCCATTGGGCAAGCCACGCTGAGGGATCCACCTAAGAGCCAATCAAAGGCACAAACATCAGACGAAGGGGTGGGATCGCCACAGGGACCCTCTTCGGAGGTCAGAGCTCGGCGGGGTGCGGCTAGTGGCGGAGCGCGCTGCGAGGGAGGGCTTTCCACTGTCGCTGGCGTGAACTCGCGTGCCCGGTGGATATCAGGGAAGAACCCCCGCCCCGGACCCCCAGATCTGCTATGGCCGAGGTAGCGATCGTCTCTGCGGCCACGAAGACTGTTTTAACTTGTACCACTTTCCCTTCCATTTTTCCTGGGGTGCCTCTCACCCTGCATCTGCGCGTTCAGGAAGCTGGATTTCGGGAATGCTCAGTTCAGAAGAGAAAAAATTGCCGGGAATCAAGTCCTTCTTTTTGTTAGTCGGTAGTCGATTGATGGGAAGTGTTCAAAATGATTCGATGTGGTGACAAGGTACGTTATTATTGCTAGATCATGTGCTGTAATCCATTGAAGGAGATAACTTCCAGCAAATCTAGAACTTTAGTATTACTTACAAGCTTGAAGGTGAGAGTCTCCCTTTGTTTGGAGACTTTTGAACTGTTGTGACTAGACCCTTAAGATTTTTATTTTATTTATTTATTTATTTATTGGGACGGAGTTTTGCTCTGTTGTCGAGGCTGGAGTGCCGTGGCGCGATCTCGGCTCACCGCAACCTCCGCCTCCCAGATTCAAGCGATTCTCCTGCCTCAGCCTCCCCAGTAACAGGGACTACAGGCGTCCGGCACCATGCTTGGCTAATTTTTGTGTTTATTAGAGACGGGGTTTCACCATGTTGGCCAGGCTGGACTCGAACTCCTGATCTCAGGTGAGCGGCCCACCTCCGCTTCCCAAAGTGCTGGGATTACAGGCGTGAGCCACCATGTGCGGCCTTAAGATTTGAATTTTATAATAATAATTATAGCCGGGCGCGGTGGCTCACACCTGTAATTCCAGCACTTTGGGAGACCGGGGCGGGCGGATCACGAGGTCAGAAGTTCGAGACCAGCCTGACCAACATGGTGAAACCCCGTCTCTACTAAAAATGCAAAAATTAGCTGGGCATGGAGGCGCGCACCTGTAATCCCAGCTACTCGGGAGGCTGGGGCAGGAGAATCGCTTGAACCCAGGAGGCGGAGGTTGCAGTGAGCCGAGATTGCGCCACTGCACTCCAGCCTGGGCGACAGGGCAAGACTCCGTCTCAAATAATAATAATAATAATAATAATATTATTATAATTATAACGTAGACTTGCCAAGAAAAATTCGTTGGCGATTATTTATAGATGTTTGAAAAGCAAGAATTGTTTTTTTAGGTTTCTGTATTTTAGCGTTTAGTAAGCACACTGCGTGTTCGATGTTTTGTAAGCATGTGCTTTGATTTTTGCTTCGAAAATAAGCAATTTGGGGAGATGGGTTTTAGCTTAAAAGATAAGGAATGTGGCCGGGCGCGGTGGCTCATACCTGTAATCCCAGCACTTTGGGTGGCCAAGGCGGGCAGATCACAATATTAGGAGTTCGAGACCAGCCTGGCCAACATAGTGAAACCCTGCCTCTACTAAAAATACATAATTAGCTGGGCGTAGTGGCATGCGCCTGTAGTCCCAGCTACTCTGGAGGCTGAGGCAGAAGAATCCCTTGAATCTGTAAGGCAGAGGTTGCAGTAAGCTGAGTTCGTGCCATTGCACTCCACCCGGGGCGACAGTGCCTATTTATTCATTTTTTTAAGAATATTTTTAAGAATTTTTTTTTTTTCGGCCAAGAGTGGTGGGTGGCTCACGCATGTAATCCCAAGACTTTAGGAGGCGGTGATGGGTGGATCACCTGAGGTCAGGAGTTTGAAACCAGCCTGACCGACATGGTGCAACCCCGTCTCTACTAAAAATACAAAAAAAATTAGCCAGGCGTGGTGGTGCGTGCTTGTAGTCCCAGCTCCTCCGGAGGCTAAGACAAAAGAATCGCTTGACCGCTGGAGGTGGAGGTTGCAGTGAGCTGAGATCGTGCCACTGCACTCCAGCCTGGGTGACAGAGTGAGACTCCATCTCAAAAAAAAAAAAAGAATGTTTTGGAGTCAAATTTAATATTGGTTTATGGACTTATTTTTATGTGCCTCAAATTTTTTAAAGTAATAACAGTATTTAATATGTAACATGAAAACTTTCTAAGTGGAATTGACTGGCAGCAGATGTCTTCAAGAAAATTAGCATTGGTGGGAGAGTGGACTGAGTGGATTAGGCTGGAAATCATCTGCTAACGCACTAGTTTCGTGACCTTAGTCAGGCTGCTTCACTTGTTAGGACCTCCGTTTTCTTACCTGTTGAGTTAGCATATTTGATTACGTGATCACTAAGGTCCCTTCCACACTCAACTTATGCCATATTCAAGAAGCTTTTCAAAATCACACCGAAACCATTACAATTGAATTCATTTTTTAATTGTTGGCCCTCCTGATCTAGAAAAGTGTCTCTAACATACATTAATGTAGTGCCTGGAAACTTGCACCACTCATTCTCTGATCTCTAGCACACAGGTCTGGAAAATCGGACTTCTTAAGAGCCCAGTTAAACTACACCCTTGCCTGCATGAATTTGTTACTCCTTGCATTACATTATACTTTCATGCACTGTTATTAGGCCTGGCACTTAATTTGTAGAGCCTAAGCAAGAGTGTGGCTATGGAGGTCCACACACCATCTGTCTAAATATTTAAAAAATAAATCGAGATAACAAACTATTATATAAAATACATTCTATTCTACTACCTTGACAGATCCACTTTCATATGATCTGGAAGTCCATGTTTGAATTTAGAGTTCTCAGAGTCCCCACACTGACCCCATTCTCCTCCCATCCCCAAGTTCACCTGCCACACGGAAAGGCCGTACATGCACCCAACATGTCCAGGTGTATGTCCACATCCCCCTACTCCGCAAATGGTGATGTACAATCGGCAGCTCACTCTGCCCTCAGATCTAGCCAGTCTAAAAGAGGAGGGCAGGCTCCAGGCAGACATGGCCCCTGACCTCATGGGCTCCTTGTTCTTTACAGCAAGAGGAGGGCCAAGTAAACAGAGGCCCCTTACCCAGATCTAAAGACAGGACTTGTCTGTTATTAAAACATGCGCAACTATCTCTTTTCTGTGCTGTGTAATTAGCCATTCCCTTTCAACTAGATTATTCTTGTCAACACTTAACTGGCAGAGGTTTTCTACCACTATCACCAATTTCTTTTAGCATAATCTCTTTATAATCTCATATAGGTTTTCCATTCTACAGCTAGAAAGCTCTTTTCAAAACCTTGGCCGGATACAGTGGCTCATGCCTGTAATCCCAGCACTTTGGGAGGCCGAGGCAGGCAGATCACCTGAGGTCAGGAGTTTGAGACCAGCCTAGCCAACATGGTGAAACTTTGTCTCTACTAAAAATACAAAAATTAGCTGGGCATGGTGGCACGTCCTTGTAGTCCAGCTACTCGGGAGGCTGTGGTAGAGAATCGCTTGAATCTGGGAGACGGAGGTTGCAGCGAGCCAAGATCACGCCGCTGCACTCCAGCCTGGGTGACAGAATGAGACTCTGTCTCAAAAAAAAAAAAAAAAAAAAAACGAAAACGAGAAAACCTGGATCTGCCCATCTCTCTTGCCTTGGTTCAGACCTGAAGTCAATGGCTTTCATTGCTCTCGGGACAAAAAACAAAATACTTAATGTGTCCTGTAAGACCTTTCATGAACTATCCCCTTCTTCTATTTCAAACTAAAAGGTCTTTAATCTCCAGAACCCACCATGTTGTCTTTCAACATAGAAACATTGCATATGTGATTCTCTCTACTTGACGTGCTTTTTCCTTTGGCTGTTGCCTATGTGATGATTTGGATAATGAACATAAGGGAGGCAGATATCATGAATACCTTCTATATTTCTAACCAGCAAAACTTGGCAGTGGTACCATTCCCTGAGCCAAGAAACAGTGGAAGAGTGACAAGTTTCAGGTACTCTTGGACCTTGGACCTGTTGAACGCGACGTGCCTTTTCTCATCTCCATTCCTTTTTGCTTTTCGGTCGTTGGTGTTGTTGACTCACTGGTTATCTCTTGCTTCCTTTTCCATTTCATTCTCTGTAACAGCTCTACCGAAAGCATACTACCCTACCTACCCTACACCCTGCTTCTCCACCTTTTTTTTTTTCTTTTTTCTTTTTTTTTTTTTGAGGTCGGGTCTCAGCTCTATCACCCAGGCTACAGTGCAGTGGCAGCTTTACAGCTCGCTGCAGCCTTGACCTCCTGGGCTCAAGCATTCCCCCCACCTCAGCCTCCCGAGTAGCTGGGACTAAGGCATGCGCCACCATACCTAGCTAATTTTTGTATTTTTGTAGAGACAGGGTTTCGCCATGTTGTTGCCCAGGCTGGTCGAGAACTCCTGGGCTCAAACACTCTGACCACCACGGTCTCCCAAAGTGCTGGGATTACAGACATGAGCCAAAATAGCCAGCCAAAACTGGGTCTTTTATAAAGAACAGAAATTTATTTTGTCACAATTCTACGGGCTGGGAGCCCAAGATCACGGCACTGGCAGGTTCATTTGTTTGATATGGGCCACATCCTCCTGAGGGGAGGAACATATTGGCCTCACATGGTAGAAGGCAGCAGGCTGAAGGCTTCATGAGGCCTCTTTTATCTTATTTATTTTGAGACAGAATCTTTTTTTTTTTTTTTTTTTTTGAGACGGAATCTGTCTCTGTCACCCAGGCTGGAGTGCAGTGGTGCGATCTCAGCTCACTGCAAGCTCCGCCTCCCGGGTTCACGCCATTCTCCTGCCTCAGCCTCCCGAGTAGCTGGGACTACAGGCGCCCGCCACTACGCCCGGCTAATTTTTGTATTTTTAGTAGAGACAGGGTTTCACCATGTTAGCCAGGATGGTCTCGATCTCCTGACCTCGTGATCCGCCCACCTCGGCCTCCCAAAGTGCTGGGATTACAGGCGTGAGCCACCACGCCCGGCCTGACAGAATCTTGTTGTGTCGCCCAGGCTGGAGTGCAGTGGCGCAACTGCAGCCTCGACCTCCTGGACTAAAGTGATCCTACCACCTCAGCCTCCCAGGTAGCTAGGACTTCAGACACTCGCCATAACTCCCAGCTAATTTTTGCTTATGTTTTGTAGAGATGGGGCCTCACTGTGTTACCCAGGCTGGTCACAAACTCCTGGGCTCAAGCGATCCACTTGCCCATGAAACCTCTTGTAATCCCATAAACCTCATTCACAAAAGAGCAACCCTTCTGGCCTAAACACGTCTTAAAGGCCCCACATCTTAATACCATTACATTGGCCATTAAGTTTCAACACCTGAATTTTGGAGGGGACACATTGAAACCATAGCAATGGGTAAAAAATAATAAGTCAGAGTCAGGTTGAATGTGAGATAACAGGAAGTAGAGGGAACTATAGAAAACTGGGAATATGATGTGTTTTCTACAATATACATTTGTGTTTCTCAGCTCTCGCTGCTCGTTCCCTTATGGAAATAGTGGTCCTACTTGCTAAATATATAGATTTTTTAATGGGAAGTTTCCTAAAACACCATGCAAGCCAAACAAACATCTGTGAGTCAGTTATAACCCACAGACTAGCAGGCTGACTTCTGATCTAGAAAGGAGTAGCTTCGTTTTGTTAAGATCGTTTTGAGAGTTTTGTTTATTTTAATTCACAACCCTGTCTTTGTCCGTTGCTGGAATAGATGCTAATCGAATATATTCAAACTTCCTGCCATAACGAATGTGTGTTAGCAGTGCTTTGAGCTGTCCTCTGTACAACCTAGAATCTGGTTTCTCTGCACGTGACATCCTTCTGCCTTTCTGAGCTGAACTGTATTTTCACTCTGCACATGTACTATCCCTCTGGCCTTGTCCAGGTTCCTGATCCCCTTGTATAAAGAAAGCAGTTATTTGACCCTTGTACTTTATGCAGCCATGTACTAACCTTAAAGACATTTCTGGCCAGGTGCGGTGGCTCACGCCTGTAATCCCAGCACTTTGGAAGGCCAAGGCAGGTAGATCATAAGGTCAGGAGTTTGAGACCAGCCTGGCCAACAAGGTGAAACCTCATCTCTCCTAAAAATATGAAAAAATTAGCCAGGCATGGTGGCACGCACCTGTAGTCCCAACTACTCCGGAGGCTGAGGCAGGAGAATCGCTTGAACCTGGGAGGCGGAGGTTACAGCCAGGCAAGACTGTGCCATTGCACTCTAGCCTGGGTGACAGGGTGAGATTCCGTCTCAAAACAAACAAACAAAAAAGGACATTTCTTCTGTCCTTATGGCATAGATATCTCAAAGCTCTACCTCCACCACATTGACCTGCTCATCTTTTTTTTTTTTTTTTTTTTTTTTTTTTGAGACAGAATTTCACTCTTGTTGCCCAGGCTGGAGTGCGATGGCACGATCTCGGCTCACTGCAACCTCTGCCTCCCGGGTTCAACTGATTCTCCTGTGTCAGCCTCCCAAGTAGCTGGGATTACAGGCATGCGCCACCACACTCAGCTAATTTTTTGTATTTTTAGTAGAGACGGTGCTTCTCCATGTTGGTCAGTCAGGCTGGTCTCGAACTCCCGACCTCAGGTGATCTGCCCGCCTTGGCCTCCCAAAGTACTGGGATTACAGGCATGAGCCACCATGCCCAGCCGACCTGCTCATCTTTATGTGTCTTTCTCATTTGAATCAATCAATCACTGGCCAGTTATAAAGGCTGGTACTCTGCTTTCAGAAAACCTGAAACCTTTAAACTTTCATGCTGTCAGTTCCAGTGTAGTCCATACTCTAGTACAGGGGCCAGCAAACTTTTTCTGTAAACAGACGTATAGTAAATATTTTAGGCTTTGCAGACCTAAAATATTTGTAAATATTTTAGGCTTTGTGGTCTCTGTGGCAGCTGCTGCTCATAGCACAAAAGCAGCCATAGACAAGATATAAAGGAATGGGCATGGCTGTGTTCCAAAACAACTTTATGGAAACAGGAGGCAGGATGGGTTTGGCCTGTAGGTCATAGTTTGCTGGCTCCTATGAATTTTGTTTTTTGTTTTTTGTTTTTTTTTTGAGATGGAGTCTCACTCTGTCACCCAGGCTGGAGTGCAGTGGTGCAGTCTCAGCTCACTGCAACCTCCGCCTCCTGGGTTCAAGCAATTCTCCTGCCTCAGCCTCCCAAGTAGCTGGGATTACAGGCACCCGCCACCACGCCCGGCTAATTTTTGTATTCAATAAATTGTTTTTCAGGCTAGGTGCAGTGGCTCACTCCTGTAATCCCAGCACTTTGGGAGGCTGAGGTGGGCAGACTGCCTGAGGTCAGGAGTTCGAGACCAGCCTGGCTAACATAGTGAAACCCCATCTCTACTAAAAATACAAAAAATTAGCCAGGTGTGGTGGTGTGCACCTGTAATCCCTGCTACTTGGGAGGCTGAGGCAGGGGAATCACATGAACCTGGGAGGTGGAGATTGCATTGAGCTATTGCACTCCAGCCTGGGTGACAGTGTGAGACTCCACCTCAAAAATAAATAAATAAATAAATTTTTTTTTGTTAATGGCTCCCCAATTTATATCTCTAAACCTGACTGCTCCTCTGTGTTTGTGATCTAACTACTCCACATCTTCCACAGATATGTCAGCACTTAAAACTCAGCATATCTATGACAGAGACTGCTCATTTCCTGCCAAGTATCTGTTTCTCCCTTCTCCCTTATTACCTGATCCCTTAATTCATTGAGATTGCAAAGTATCTAGCTAAGAAAAAAAAAAAGTTACTTGCCCTTCTTTCTCTTAGGGATAGCAGTGAGATGTCAGGGAAAGTCTTTGGGTGAGGTTTTCAGGGAAGCTCCTGGGTGAAGAGGAGAGGAAACCCCTTTCTCTCTTTCCTGAAATTTGGAGAAGGCGATGTGGGGCAGTAATTATGAAGATTGTAAGCTTTCAGCTCATATTTTGCTTATTCAACATTTCAGGTAATTCAGGTAAATTGAATTCTCAACTCTTTATTTTTCTGAGACCAAGTCTCACTCTGTTGCCCAGGCTAGAATGCAGTGGCGTGATTTCAGCTCACTGCAGCCTCTGCCTTCTGAGTTCAAGCAATTCTCCCACCTCAGCCTCCCAAGTAGCTGGGATTACAGGCATGCACCACCACGCCCAGCTAATTTTTGTATTTTTAGTACAGACGGGGTTTCACCATGTTGGCCAGTCTGGTCTCAAACTCCTGGCCTCAAGTGATCCACCCACTTCAGCCTCCCAGAGTACTGGAATTACAGGCGTCAGCCACCATGCCCAGCCAAATTCTCACCTCTTAACCAGAAAATTGTCTCACAACAAATATAGCCTAACCACTTGCTCAACCACAGTCTTCTTTCCAGTTTGAATGTGTACTTAAGGAGAGCAAACTGGGGGAAAATAAAGTTGAAAATTGTAGTAGAGGGATCAGCCACTGCTTAAAGGCTTCACTGAAGAGCCATTAGCAGCCACACAGCAGGAAGCAAAAGGTAGAGAGAGTAAAAGGGGCCAAATAGAGTAAATAGAAACTATCCATAAATGTCTCTCCTGGGGTTAATTATGCTGCCAGAATTTTCATATGGAAGAACATCAGCTCATTTTGATACTTATTTTAAGAAAGGGATAGGAGGCCTATAAAATGTGTATCAGGAGCCTTATTCAATAATATAAATCTCTGAAAAGAAAAGCTTAAGTTTTGTGGTTGTTTAAAAAAAAAAAAAGGTTTGTGGTTCCAGTCAATTCTCCAGGAAGAGGAAGCTATTTTAGGTAAGAACTGGTAGGTAGAGAGTAAAGTGTATTTATCCACACCTTGAAGCCTAGGTCTGGCAAAGAAATGTAAGGAAAAATGATAGACTCATAGAATGTCTGAATTGCAAATGCAGCCCTGTACGTAATTTGTTAATTTTCTTTACTATCCTTTACTTTCTTTTTGAACAGTGAATAACCTCCAGAATAACCATTCTTGGCTTCATAGTTTGAGCCACACTGTCAGACCACTTGTGGTTAAGAGGATAGTGTTTACTGAGTGCCTTGTGTATCTCTTATGTTTGTGGGTGTTATGCATCATCCCAGTTCTACAAAGCTTTCCAAGGCATTTTTCAAAACTGAGCTG
This sequence comes from Pan troglodytes, assembly GCF_028858775.2. Taxonomy (NCBI): domain Eukaryota; kingdom Metazoa; phylum Chordata; class Mammalia; order Primates; family Hominidae; genus Pan; species Pan troglodytes. The sequence goes on along the minus strand of NC_072404.2, from coordinate 87,042,850 downwards.
GAATTTCATGTTTATTCTGACTCTACACCAGTTTTCTTTCTAATATATCCTATTTTGCAAGAGGAAGCAGAAGTCTAAAGCATCAAAATGTTAAATCCAGACATTGGTCAGGCCTCTTTAGAAGTTTAAGTTAATTTAAGTTTTATGTTTAGAAAATAGGCATTCAAAAAAGATGCAGTGTTTCTTAGAGTGCTGGTAGATTCCAGTGCTTTTATCTCATAGAAAAGAACAGGTTTGAATGTGTCCCCGAAAGTTGTGTGTCCCCCAGAGTTCATGGGTTAGAAACTTAATCTCTAATGCAACAGTGTTCAGAGGTGGGACCTTTAAGAGGTGATTAGGTTATGAGGGCTCCGCCCTCATGAAAGGATTAATGCCATTATCCAGGAGTAGATTAGTTTTTACAGGATCGGGTTCCTGATAACTGATAACCCACAGTTAGAAGAGTGCAGTTTTGTACAAATACTGCACATGCCAGTAGAGCCAACAAAGTACAAAACTATGACTGTCACAAAGTTATTTCATAATTTTAATTTTGCAGATTCTGCTTTGAAAAGCTTGTCTGTATGATTTATGTGCCTTGAGGTAACAATATGATGCTATCCTAATATATATTTTGCCTCAGATTCAAGTGCTGGCTCTTCTTGATTCCCCTTAAATTAATAACTACTTCTATACCATTAGTTTGAAAATAGATGAATAATTAAAACAGCTAAAGACCCATCAAGGAAATAACCTCTCTTTTTTTTTTTTTTTTTTTAAATTGAGGCGGAGTCTTGCTCTGACGCCCAGGCTGGAGTGCAATGGCACTATCTCGGCTCATTGCAAGCTCCGCCTCCTGGGTTCACGCCATTCTCCTGCCTCAGCCTCCCCAGTAGCTGGGACTACAGGCACCCGCTGCCGCGCTCGGCTAATTTTTTTTGTATTTTTAGTAGAGACGGGGTTTCACCGTGTTAGCCAGGATGGTCTCGATCTCATGACTTCATGATCCACCCGCCTCGGCCTCCCAAAGTGCTGGGATTACAGGAATGAGCCACCGCGCCCGGCCTAACCACTCTTTTATTTAACTTTTAAAGCTAACCCAATAAGTCTACTTTTTCTTATTTTCCACATATATTAAGTGTTTAGTCAGTAAATACTTAACACCTACCTGTTGCCAGGCACTAGGCTAAGTGCTAGAATATAGCAAGAGATATGGCAGACATGGTCTCTGTCCTCATGGAGTTAACTTTAATCACAAGATCTGTTTCCAAATAATCTGTTGTTTAAGACTGTGTTGTTGGGGTGAGGTGGGAGGGATAGCATTGGGAGATATACCTAATGCTAAATGACAAGTTAATGGGTGCAGCACACCAAGATGGCACATGTATACATATGTAACAAACCTGCACATTTTGCACATGTACCCTAAAACTTAAAGTATAATAAAAAAAAAAAAGACTGTGTTGCTCTGTTGTTCAAGACTGTGATCCTATTTATTACTGATGACAGTCAAACAGTATTAAGTATCTACAATGGGCCCAGCACTGTGTGACAATGTAATTAATAATATAATGAGATTAGTAAGCAAAGAACATGGGGAAAGACTTTCTAGGCTGAGGAACAAGCATTTGGAAAGAGATGAGAGTAATGACACATTCAATGTGGTATTGTTTATGAGAAGTTCATTGTGGTTCAAGGATAAGGGACACGAAGTGCCGTAAAAGGAGAGGGCTCTCTAAAATGGGTGAGAGCCAGATTGTGTAAAGTGTTGCTCTTGACTGCCTTGGCATGCTGAGGAGTCAGTAAATACCTTTTGTTAACTTAAGGGCTTTAATGAGGAAGAGTGAAAAATGTTTACGTAACAATTTTCACTTCCTGCTCATTCCTCACAGGCTTCACCAGGTACTGCCTTCTAACTTGAGTTGGCCATTTCCACATGTCAGATAGGACCAACTTGCCTTTTAACTACCCGTGTGATACTTAAACACTGTTGCCGGTATCACAGCTTTTCTTCAAAACAGGTAATATTAGGGACACTTGATATTTGGGGATTAGATTTACCTTTGCTGTTACTAAATAATTGTTAGAATTTTAAATGTCATATTCATTTTACTCAACTAATCTCTTTAGCTTTCCTATTTATATTCCTACTTATGATTACGTGTAATTCTCATCTGAAGGATTAAAATATTTTGAAAGTAAGACAGTAAAATTGTGAAATACTTTGGTATTGGTTACAAAACAGTACTTAGGTACCTTCTTCCTGATTTTTCTGTATTTTTAAAAAATAAGGCCAGGCACAGTGGCAAATGCTTATATTCCCAACTGCCCAGTAAGCTGAAGCAAGAGAATTGCTTGAGCCCAACCTGGGCAACATAGTGAAACCCCAGTCACCAATTAAAAACAAACAAACAAAAAGAGTATATTTTTTGAAGATATTTTACCACATATACAGAAGCAAACAAAGAGGGGAAGGAATTGTTTAAAATAATGTTAAGCTAAATAAAGTCAAAGAAAATTTAAGTAATAGTTAATAGTTATTGTTATAGAAGACATCAAGTTACTACCCCGTTCTCAAAAAGGAAAATCTGCAAGTAGACTGTAGTGCTAGAGTAAGCTTTTCCTTAATTTCGGAAAGCCTGTATTAAGCATTTACTTTATGCCAAACTCCATTTTAGGGACTGGAAATATAAAATAAATAAAACACAGTCCCTGCTCTCAGTGGACTTGTTGTCTAGGGAATGTTAAGTAGAACCACCTGAAATTGCATTGTTTTTGTAAGCCAGCTATCGGTTCCACCTGACATTATATGTGGAAACAGAAATTTGCAATAATAAAGATATGACCACGGTGCTACGGGGCACTGACAAAACGCTTCATGCTGCCCAGGGCAGTCAGTGAAGGCTCCCCAGGGGAGATGACGTTTGAGCCGAGTTTCAGAAGATGATTGGAGTTTACCACGTGTTCACAGGAAGCAACGAGAATGAGGGCATTCCAGTAGCAGGAGACAGCATGCATAGAGATGCTGATGAAGAAAGAGCCTAGCGCACGTGGGAAACTGCAAAAGTTCAGACTGGTTGGAATGCTGGAAATGTTGTGAATGACAGGAGATGAGGCTGGTGAGAAAACAGAGGTCAGATTGTGGAAGGCTGTCAGGCCAAAGACTTTGATTTTATTCTTGAGATTGATGAGATGTGTGTAATCCAGGAGTGTGCAAAACAATCTGTAAGGGTTCAGAAAACATACTGCTTCTATATATAGTTACCTTTGTCTTAACTTGAAAATTTCAAATTGTGTAGGAGTTACAATGTGTGTAATTGTTATTATAGTACTGGATCCAAATAATTTATAAATAAATAAATATAGACATAATATGGTGTATTACAGGTTAAATTGTGTACCTCAAAAATTCATGTTTAAGTTCTAACCCTCATTATCTCAAACTGTGACCTTATTTGGAAATACTATCATTGCAGATGCAATAGTTAATGAGGTCAAGTTAAGAAGCAATAGGAGGCCAGGCATGGTGGCTCACACCTGTAATCGCAGCATTCTGGGGAGGCCAAGGTGGGTGGATCACCTGAGGTCAGGAGGTCAAGAGCAACCTGGGCAACATGGTGAAACTCCGTCTCTACTAAAAATACACAAATTAGGCTGGGCTTGATGTCTCACACCTGTAATCCCAGCACTTTGGGAGGCCAAGGCGGGCGGATCACCTGAGGTCAGGAGTTCGAGACCAGCCTGGCCAACATAGTGAAACCCCATCTCTACTAAAAATACAAAAATTATTTTGTATTTTGGTGGTGGACACCTGTAAGTAATCCCAGCTACTCGGGAGGGTGAGGCAGGAGAATCGCTTAAACCTGGGAGGTGGAGTTTGCAGTGAACCAAGATCACACCACTGCACTCCAGCTTAGGAGACAGAGCTAGACTCTGTCTCAAACAAACAAGCAAACAAACAAAAGAAAGAAAAAAAGAAGGAGCGAAAAGGTGGGCCCCCAATCCCTAATCCAGTATGACTAATGTCCTTCCAAGAACAGAAAATTTGAACAGAGACACACAAACAGGAAGAATACCTATGCCTTTTGAAGGTAAAGGCGGACATTGGGGTAATGCTTTTACAAGCCAAGGAACTCCGAAGGTAGCCAGCAAACTGTCAGAAGCTAGGCGAGGGTCCTGGGACAGATTCTCCTCACAGCCCTCAGAAGGAATCAGTCCCGCTGACACCTTGATCTTGGACTTGTAGCCTCAGGAACTGTGAGGCAAATGTCTGTTGTTTAAACTATCCAGTTTGTGATACTTTGTTACAGCAGCCCTAGCAAATTGAGCTACTTGGTCAAAAACTTCAGGCAACACTGATGAGATGATGTAAAGGCTTTAAAGAGTTGGTTTATGTTTAAGAGTCCAAATTATCAACGTCCTATCTTTACTCAGTCTCTGTATTCAAGAATTGACCTTAGGCCAGGTGCAGTAGTTCACGCCTGTAATCCCAATACTTTGGGATGCCAAGGTAGGAGGATTGCTTGAGGTCAGGAGTTTGAGATCAGTCCTTGTATATTAGTTCGTTCTCATGCTGCTGATAAAGACATACCCAAGACTGGGTAATTTATAAGGAAAAAGAGGTTTAATGGACTCACGGTTCCATGTGGCTGGAGAGGCCTCAATCATGGCGGAAGGTGAAAGGCATGTCTTAGGTGGCGGCAGACAAAAGAGAAATGAGAGCCAAGTGAGAAGGGAAACCCCTTATAAAATCATCAGATCTCGTGAGACTTATTCACTACCATGAGAACAGTATGGGGAAAGCGTCCCCATGATTCTGTTCCCACCGGGTCCCTCCCACCACACGTGGGAGTTCTGGGGGCTACAATTCAAGATGAGATTTGAGTGGGGACAAAGCCAAACCATATCACCTTTTCTCTACTAAAAATTAAAATTAATTAAAAAATTAAGCTGGCATGGTACTATATGTCTGTAGTCCTAGCTACTTGGGATGCCGAGGTGGGAGGATTGCTTGAGCCCAGGAGGTTGAGGCTGCAGTGAGTCATGATCATGCCACTGCACTCCAGCCTGGACAACAGAGCAAGGCCCTGATGCAAAAAACAAAAAATAATAATTTAACTTAAAGTGATGTCTTGATTGCAGTGTTTATTCTACTTTTTAAAGCCATTGTGGTGGGAAAACAATTTGTTTACATTTGTAGTACAGTTTATGTTAAAGGTTGAAGAAATTGGGAAATAGTTTATCTTTAACTCAAGACAGGATGGTGATATGCAACAGTTTTAGGCAAAAAAAATATTTACATTTAAGAAAAAAAGTATCATTTAATCCCATTAGGCAGAAGTGGAGTCAAAAGCAAAAATATGGCTGGTTATGGATGTATGTTTCCCTTCCTGTTCATATGTTGAAACCTAATTCCCAATGTGATGGGTTTTGGAGATGGGGTCTTTGGGAGGTAATAGGTCATGAGAGTGGAACCCTCGTGGATGGGATTAGTGCCATATAAGAAGAGTCCATAGAGCTAGCTCACTCCCTTTCTGCCATGTGAGGATACAAGAAGTCGGCCTGGAAAAGAGCCCTCACCAGAACCCTACAATGGCACTCTGATCTTGGACATTCGGCCTCCGGAGCTGTGAGAAATAAATTGTCTTTAAGCTATCCAGTTTATGGTACTTTGTTACACCAGCCCAAACTGACTGAAGATGGGGTCCTACCAAGCGAAATCATAGCTGTGAACAGTGTAATAGTATCTCATCAGCATGGGGAGGGCTATAGGCAAAACATGCACTAGTCTAGCTACTTAATCTTCAAGTATTAAGGACAACCTGTCCTTTTTATACAAGTCATACATTAGACATGTGCCTGAGATTACAAAACACTGTGATCGAGTTTTCAAGGCTAGGGATACACCTCAAACTCAGATGTACTTCTTTGGTGCCTATTTGTAAGTCAGCAAAATCCAGAACTCAGCAATATGTTAATTAATGTATTAATACAGAAAATATTTTTGTGCATTATATTTTCTGCATTTTCGATATTTGTGTGCCATGGAATATTTGATGATTTTTGGCTTTATTTAGGTTAAGTCAACCAAAGCATTTTGAAATGCTGCTTTTTTTTTTAACACATGTATTTGTGGGTTTTTGTTTTGTTATTGTTGTTGTTTGAGACAGGGTCTTACTCTGTCATACAGGCTGAAGTGCAGTGTCACAATCACGGCTCACCGCAGCCTCAACCTCCCGGGCTCGGGTGATCCTCCCACGTCAGCCTCCTTAGCAGCTGGGATTACAGGTGCCCACCACCACGCCCGTCTCCTTTTTGTATTTTTAGTAGAGACAGAGTCTCACCATGTTGCCCAGGCTGCTCTCAAACTCCTGGGCTCAAGTGATCTGCCCTCCTCAACTTCCCAAAGTGCTAGGATTACAGGTGTGAGCCACCACACCTGGCCTAAATCCACATGTATTTGTAATAGTTTTGCCATTGTTTAGACAGGTAGTTTTAAGATTTTTTAAAGTAATAGAAGCCTTTCTTCAAATTAAATCTTATGTGGAAGTCCAGTATGCAGCAATTATGTTAGGTAGTCATAGAGGACTGGCCATTCGTAAAAAAATAAACCCTTGTTTTAAATCTTTGTTTCTTGAATTTAGTCTTGAAGTTCCATGTTTTATGACTATGTATTCCATGTTTATTTTATAGTGTGTTAGCAAAATGAAAGGAATGTACATGGATGGGGATGATAAAGATGCTACTGACCTATTATTATAGGGCCTGTGCTTGGAGTTGCTTTTCAGTGATGGGATTGGATTTGTAAGAATCTGTCTATCAGGCCGGGTGCAGTGGCTGACGCCAGTAATCCCAGCACTTTGGGAGGCCGAGGCTCAAGTAGCTCAATTTGCTCAAAAAAAAAAAAAAAAAAAAAAAAAGAATCCATCTATCGTCTGGCCGGGCACGATGGCTCACGCCTATAATCCCAAGCACTTTGGGAGACCAAGGCGGGCGGATCACGAGGTCAAGAGATCGAGACCATCCTGGCCAACATGGTCAAACCCCGTGTCTACTAAAAATACAAAAATTAGATGGGCGTGGTGGTGGGCGCCTGTAATCCATCCCAGCTACTCAGGAGGCTGAGGCAGGAGAATCACTTGAACCCGGGAGGCGGAGGTTGCAGTGAGCCAAGATCATGCCAGTGCACTCCAGCCTGGGCAACAGAGTGAGACTCCCTCCCAAAAAAAAAGAATCCATCTATCCTCTTTAATTTAGTCCCCTTTGTGGCCACACAGCAGTCTGTGTCCTACACCCTCTTGGTCAAGAATATAATGTCTACTACTCACAAAAATATATTTCTCGGTAAGTGACTCCCCTTCTTCTCATCATTGTTCTTTTAGCAATTTTTGTGCACTATTCATTTAACTATAACTTTGCCACCTTTGGACTCTAATAGACTCAAAAACCTGTTTGTCCAGTTTAGTGTATGTTTGTTTTATTCCCTCACCCATGACTTCCAGTCATATTACTGTAAGCTGATATTTGGAACTACATATATCTTTTGTATGTTTATTTTTTTTTATTTCTTTTTGGCAAGTCTCAGGATCTATATTTTGTTGTATGTTTGTTTGTTTGTTTTTGAGACAGAGTCTCATTCTGTCACCCAGGCTGGAGTGCAGTGGCACGATCTCAGCTCACTGCAACCTCCGCCTCCTAGGTTCAAGCGATTCTCCTGCCTCAGTCTCCCGAGTAGCTGGGATTACAGGCACCCGCCACCACACCTGGCTAATTTTTGTATTTTTAGCAGAGATAGGGTTTCACATGTTCGCCACACTAGTCCCAAACTCCTGACTTCAGGTGATCTACCTGCCTTGGCCTCCCAAAGCGCTGGGATTACAGGCGTGAGCCACCGCGCCCAGCCTGTATATGTTTAAATTGTCATAAAAACTAACACCCTTTGGGAGGCCGAGGCAGGCAGATCATGAGGTCAGGAGATCGAGACCATCCTGGCTAACATGGTGAAACCCCATCTCTACTAAAAATATTTTTTAAAAAATTAGCCAGGCTTGGTGGCGGGCGCCTGTAGTCCCAACTCAGGAGGCTGAGGCAGGAGAATGGCGTGAACACAGGAGGCAGAGCTGGCAGTGAGCCAATATCACGCCACTGCACTCCAGCCTGGATGACAGAGAGAGACTCCATCTCAAAAAAAAAAAAAAAAGAAAGAAAAAAGAAAACCAACACCATGTGGGGATGTTGGGAATAGCAGTTGAATGTTTCAGAATTAGGTTTTTTGTATTTGTGGTATTCTCAGATGGCCCATTTTTCCAAGATCACGCTATGTCATGTGGCTAGTTTGACAGCCCATAAGCCATAGTTCAGGGACATTTTTACCTTTTTCTAAAGGGTATATATAAAAAGATATAAAGAACAAACTATTCAGATAGTTTGGTATCAGTGAATCATTTCAATAAAAATATACTCTGAGTCTTCCTTCTTTCAGCAAATGTTTACTGAGCTCCTACTATGTGCTAGCAGTCATTATGCTAAGTTTTAAGTATACAGCAGCAAACTAACTGAACATAATCCAGGCCTCACGGGATAGAGAAATTACACCAAAAAATTATATGCATAATACATTCATACATGTATAAAATCTTCATACCAATTACAAAGGAAATCAACAGGGCTCTACAGAGAGTTAAAGAAGCTACTCTAAAAAGAACAGAAAAGGAATGAGAAGTGAAAGGAATTCCAGCATTCTAGCTGGGTGCCGTGGCATGCACCTGTAGCCCCAGCTACTCAGGAGGCTGAGGCAGGAGGACCCCACGATCCCAGGAGTTCAAGTCTAGCCTAGGCAACATAGCGAGACTCTCATCTCAAAAAAAAAAGAAAAAGAAAAAAACTGTGTTATAGGCTGGGCACAGTGGTTCACGCCTGTAATCCCAGCACTTTGGGAGGCTGAGGCGGGTGGATCACGAGGTCAGGATTTCAGGACCAGCCTGGCCAAGATGGTGAAACCCCATCTCTACTAAAAATACAGAAAAATAGGCCGGGCACAGTGGCTCACCCCTGTAATCCCAGCACTTTGGGAGGCCAAGGCGGGCGGATCACGAGGTCAAGAGATTGAAAACATCCTGGTCAACATGGCAAAACCCTGTCTCTACTAAAAATACAAAAATTAGCTGGGCATGGTGGCACACACCTGTAGTCCCAGCTACTCAGGAGGCTGAGGCAGGAGAATCACCAGGAGGTGGAGGTTGTAGTGAGCCGAGATTGTGCCACTGCACTCCAGCCCGGGCGACAGAGTGAGACTTTGTCTTAAAAAAAAAAAAAAAAAAAAAAAAAAAAAAAAATGAGTAGGATTTGGGGGAGGAATGGCAGAGAAATGACCTGGTTATCTATTGCCAAAGCAAAAGCAAAGCAAGGAAAAATTGTTTTAAAAATACTTTAAAGAACAAGTGGAGGCCAGGTGTAGTGGCCCATGCCTATAATCCCAGAACTTTGAGAGGCGGAGTCGGGTGGATCACCTGAGTTCAGGAGTTCGAGACCAGCCTGACCAACATGGTGAATCCCTGTCTGTACTAAAAATACAAAAATTAGCTGAGCATGGTGGCTAACACCTGTAGTCCCAGCTGCTCGGGAGGCTGAGGCACAAGAATTGCTCGAACTCAAGAGGCAGAGGTTTCAGTGAGCCTAGATCATGCCACTGCACTTCACCCTGGGCAACAGAGTGAGACTCGGTCTAAAAAAAAAAAAAAAAAAAAAAAAAAAAAAAAAAAAAAAAAAAAAATTTGAAACTAAAAGCATAATACCATTTATATTAGCATGCCCCCAAAAATTAAATACTTAGGTATAAATCTAATAAATGTGTACAAGATCTGTAAGAGGAAAACTTTGAAAACCTGATGAAAGAAATCAAAGAACAATTAAACAAATATTGAGGTATTTCATGTTTTTGGTTAGGAAAACTCGATATTGTCATGATGTTCTTCCCAACTTCATCTACAGATTCAATGCAGTCCTTTTCAAAATGTCAGGAGATCATTCTGTAGATATAAACAAACCGATTCTAAAGTTTATATGGGCCAGGCGAAGTGGCTCACACCTATAGTCCCAGCACTTTGGGAGGCCAAGGCGGGCATATCACCTGAGGTCAGGAGTTTGAGACCAGCCTGGCCAACATGACATGGTAAACCCCTGTCTCTACTAAAAATACAAAAATCAGCTGGGTATGGTGGTGGGTGCCTGTAATCCCAGCTACTCAGGAGGCTGAGGCAGGAGAATCCCTTGAGCCCAGGAGGGAGAGGTTGAAGTGAGCCGAGATCGTGCCACTGCACTCCAGCCTGGGTGATGGAGCAAGATTCCGTCTCACCAAAAAATAATAATAATAAAGTATATATGGAGGAGGGAAAAGACCAAGAATGAGCAACGCAATATTGAAGGAGAATAACAAAGTTAGAGGATGGCACTACCCAACTTCAAGACTTACTGGCCAGGCGTGGTGGCTCACACCTATAATCCCAGCACTTTGGGAGGCTGAGGCGGGTGGATCACCTGAGGTCAGGAGTTCGAGACCAGCCTGACCAACATGGTGAAACCCCGTCTCTACTACAAATACAAAAATTAGCCAGGCATGGTGGTGGGCACCTGTAATCCCAGCTATTCCTCAGGAGGCTGAGGCATGAAAATTGCTTGAACCTGGGTGGTGGAGGTTGCAGTGAGCCGAGATCTCGCCATTGAACTCTAGCCTGGGCAACAGAGTGAGACTCCATCTCAAAAAAAAAAAAAAAAAAGACTACTGTAAAGCTACAGTAAGTGGATGCCTGTGATCCCAGCTGCTCTGCAGGCTGAGGCAGAGAATTGCTTGAACCCGGTAGGCGGAGGTTGCAGTGAGCTGAGATCGCACCACTGCACTCCAGCCTGGACAACAGAGTGAGTCTCTGTCTCAAAAAAAAAAATTGTCACATGTCTAAATATAAAATGCAATGCAAAAGCATTAAAACACCTAAAAGATAAGACAGAATTAAATCCAGATGACCTAGGGCTTCGCGGTGACTTTTTAGGTACAACACCAAAGGCATGGTACATGAAAGAAAGAACCAATAAGATGGACTTCCTTAAAATTGAAAATTTGTGCTCTGCAAAAGACACTGTCAAGTGGATAAAAAGAGAAGCCACAGATTGGGAGAAAATATTTGTAAGACATATCCGATACAAGACTATTACCTAAAATAGACAAAAAATTCTTTGAGAGGGAGTCTCGCTCTGTCCCCCAGGCTGGAGAGCAGTGGCGCGATCTCGCCTCACTGCAAGCTCTGCATCCCAGGTTCATGTCATTCTCCTGCCTCAGCCTTCCGAGTAGCTGGGACTACAGGCACCCACACCACGCCCGACTAATTTTTTTGTATTTTTAGTAGAGACGGGGTTTCACCGTGTTAGCCAGGATGGTCTCAGTCTCCTGACCTTGTGATTCACCCGCCTCAGCCTCCCAAAGTGCTGGGATTACAGGCGTGAGCCAACGCCCCCGGCTGACAAAGAATCTTAGAACTCATCAATAAGAAAACACCCGATTAAAAAATGTACCAGGCTGTGCCTGGTGGCTCACGCCTGTAACCCCAGTACTTTGGGAGTCCGAGGCTGGTATATCAGTGGAGCCTAGGAGTTTGAGACTAGCCTGGCCAACATGGTGAAACCCCCTCTCTACTAAAAATACAAAAATTAGCCAAGCATGGTGGCATGCCACTGTAGTCACAGCTACTCACTCTGGAGGCTGAGGTGGGAGGATCACTTGAGCCTGGGAGGCGGAGGCTGCAGTGAGCTGAGAATGCACCACTGCACTCCAGCCTGGGCAACAGTGAGACCACTATCTCAAAAAAAAAAAAAAAAAAAGACCAAACACCTTGATAGACATCACACCGAAGAAGATATTCAGATGAGAAATAAGCATATGAAAAGATGCTTCTTGTGCAGGATCTGGATTTTTTCTAAGAAAGAAAAAAAGATGCTTCGCATCATATGTCATCAGTGAAATGCAAACACAATAATACCATACCTCAAAAAAAACTATGATGAGGATGATATGTTTTTTAAAGACAGAATCTCCTTCTGTTGCCAAGGCTGAAGTGCAGTAGTATGATCATAGCTCACTGCAGTCTCAACCTCCTGGCAGTCCTCCACCTCGGCCTTGCAAAGTATTGAGATTACAGGTATGAGTCACAGTGCCCATCCTACACACCTATTAGAATGACCAAAATCCAGAACACTGGCAACACCAAATGCTGGAGAGGATGTGTAGCAACAGGAACTCATTCATTGCTAGTGGGAATGTAAGATGGAAGACTACTTTGTAAGGCAGTTTGGCAGTTTATTAAAAAACGAAACAGGCCAGGCACAGTGGCTCACGCCTGTAATCCCACCGAGATCACACCAGTGCACTCCAGCCTGAGTGACAGAGACTCCGTCTCAAAAAAATAAAAATTAAAATAAAATAAAAAATGAAACATACTCTTACCCCATGATCTAGCAATCACACTCCTTGGTATTTAACAAGGAAGCTTTGGCATTTACAAAAGAAGTTGAAAGTTTATGTCCACACAAAAGCCCACGTATGGATTTTGTTTGTTTTTGTTGTTTTTTGGTTTTTTGTTTGTTTTGAGACAGGGTCTCACTCTGTCACCCAGACTGAAGTGCAATGGTGCAACTATAGCTCATTGCAGCCTCAAACTCCCGGACTCAGGTGGTTCTCCTACCTCAGCCTCCCGAGTAGCTAGGACTATAGGCATGTGCCACCACACCAGGCTGGTAACTTCTATTAGATATCCTCTTGGAGCTATTGAGTTTTAAGTTGTATGAATGCATTGCATTACATTTCAAATTTAAAATACAATTTTAAAAATAAGAATGTTAACTAGATAATTATGTAATAACTTAAAAACTTTGCTTACCAGAATTTTATTAAAATGTTATTTGGCTTTCGATCATTTAAAAAATTCTTCATTTCTTAAAGATTTATCTAATTTCTCTACCAAGCATACACAGTAATAATAGCAACAAGAAAATTACCATCAGGGAGACATAAAAGCAGTATAATGAAGCTAGTTTAGCAAGAAGGGGTGCAAATAAGAAACGAATACTCAGAGGATCTCAGCTTATTATTTTTAAAAAATTGAAAGATTTTGAACATGCATATTAGATTTTATTAATTAAATATGTTACAGGACCATTCTGGAGAGAATTATATATCTCATGGCGGGGATTCCTGGGGAATCTTTAATGAGGGATAAACTCCAAGGGCCAGAGAAGCTGTTTACCACACTTTTTTTCCTACCCTTTCCCCCAAGCAATCCCCTACTCACAGAGGAACTGCCCTTATTCAGGAGCTGAAAGAGGATACCAGAGCTCCTCTCTGTTCTAGCTAGCCTAGGTCCCAAAGAAGACCCCCCAAATACACCGTTTTTTCTTAAAAACATCCTTCACACTTGGTCTGATGATTTTTACTTGTTAAATGCAATCCATTGGCCGGGCACAGTGGCTCACACCTGTAATCCTAACACTTTGGGATGCTGAGGCAGGTGGATCACCTAAGGTCAGGAGTTCGAGACCAGCCTGGCCAAATGGTGAAACCTGGTCTCTATTAAAAATACAAAAATTAGCTGGGCATGGTGGCAGGCGCCTATAACCCCAGCTACTTGGGAGGCTGAGGCCAGAGAATCGCTAGAACCCAGGAGGCAGAGGTTGCAGCAAGCCAAGATCACGCCATTGCTTTCCAGCCTGGGTCAAAGAGCGAAACTCTGTCTTAAAAAAAAAAAAAGCAATCCATCAAAAACTTTTTCTTCTAAGTTATTTCTAATTAATTAAGTATAAGTATAAAATTGAATTCAATTGTTTCAATAATAGTATATACAGAATTCTAAATTATAACTCCATCAGTTTCTTCAAAGCTTTTTAGTTTAACCTTTTCACAATATTTGGTCTCTACTTCCATTGCTGTGCAGTTTGTTGAGGCAAGATGTCCCTCTGGAGTGCAGTAGTGCAATCACAGCTCACTACCCCCTCGACATCCTAGGCCCAAGTGACCATCTACTTCAACCTCTCAAGTAGCTGGGACCACAGGTGCGCACCACCATGACCAGTTAATTTTTCCTATTTTTTGTAGAAATAGGGTCTCGCTTTGTTGCCTAGGCTGGTCTCAAACTCCTGGGCTCAAGCAATCCTTCCACCTCGGCCTCCCAAAGTGCTGGGATTGTAGGTGTGAGCCACCACACCTGGCCTGTTTGTTTTTTTAATCCCATGATTTACCTTTCTGTTTCACCTATACCTGAGACTTGGTAACCATCTCTTCACATACTTAGAGTTAATTGTTCACCATTCATCACACCTGGATGTCCTGCATTTGACTGAACATGCCCAGTTCTTTTCACAATTTCTCGTAGGTCTAATTTCACAAACCTTTCATCAGTTGCTGTTCTCTGAACAGTCTCCAAGTTTTTTCTCTTTATATAGTATGACATGTAAAATTAAATATAGTTTGTTCCAACTGAAGCCTGCCCAGTGCCAAATAAAGCAAAAATAATTGCTTCCCTCCTTTTTCATGCATATGCCTTAATACAATCCTATGAAGTATTTGTCTCTTATTTCAACTCATCCAGCTTAACACCAACCATAATTGTTGGCTCTCCCTTGGCTGTTTCATCTACAGCTGTCTTTGCCAGTATTTCCGCATGTTTGCTGCAATTCAGTAGCATATTAAAAGTTACATGTTAAATTTCTAAGAGGATTTCTTTCACACATTTTTTATTTAAAAATTGCCCCATGAACAATGTGGATGTAGTGTTTGGGGCCTCAAGAACTAAGGCTTGAACAATTCCAAGTACTTTGGTGGTGGGAACTGGAAAGACAGATTTAGATGGAGAGGTACCAGAAGAGATTGCTGAAAACCGGAGAAAGATGGCTGCCTTTGGTTTTCTCTTTGTTTTTGTTTTTTGAGACAGAGTTTTGCTCTTGTGGCCCAGGCTGGAGTGCAGTGGTGCGATCTCGGCTCACTGCAACTTCCACCTCCTGGGTTCAAGCGATTCTCCTGCCTCAGCCTCCAGAGTATCTGGGACTACAGGCACGTGCCACCATGCACAGCTAACTATGTATTTTTAGTAGAGACAGGGTTTCACTATGTTGGCCAGGCTGGGAGATCAAACTCCCGACCTCAGGTGATCCACCTGCCTCGGTCTCCCAGAGTGGTGGGATTACAGGTGTGAGCCACGGCGCCGGGCCAACTGCCTTTGTTTTCTGCTGTCACAGTTCTTTGGTTGTAAGCAAGGGAAACCAATTTCAGCTAATGTAAGCAAAGGGGGAATTTGTCGGAACTATATCAGAGGATTTTCAGCTGGCTGGAGAATCATGCTTAGAAACTGGCAAACACCAACAATGCTCCCAAAAGCAGCTATCTCAGGCATAGTTTATAGAAGAAGAGAGCCGGGTGTGGTGGTTCACAACTATATCTCAGTGCTTTGGGAGGCTGGAGGTGGGAGGATTGCTTGAGGCCAAGGGTTCAACATCATCCTGGGCAACATAGTGAAACCCTGTCTCTACAAAAAATAAGTTTAAAAAATGAGGCAGGCATAGTGGCACACTCCTCAGGAGACAGAGAGGAGGATTGCTTGAGTTCAAGGCTGCAGTGAGTTATGATTGCACCACTGCATTACAGCCTGGGCATCAGTGTGAGACCATGTCTCTTTAAAAAAAAAAAAAAAAGCATTAGTGTCCATCTTTGGGGCCTCTTCCTTGGTTCTTCCCCAGCTCCAAGTTCTAAACAACCCTGGACACTGGATGTGAGGCACTGTGGGGGATTCTAAGAGTAAAAATACACAACCAGTGCCCTTCAGGATGTTACAATCTAGGAAGGAGAGAAAGATACACAAATAGTGAAATATAAACCCAAGTGTTAAATATGCTCTAAGAAAAGTAAAATGTGGCCAGGCACACAGGCTCACACCTGTAATCCCAGCACCTTGGGAGACTGAAGCGGGAGGATCACTTGAGCCTAGGAGTTTGAGACCAGCCTGGAAAACATGGTGAGACCCCGTCTCTAGTAAAAAAACAAAAAAAAAAACAAAAAAAAAATTAATTAAAAAAAAAAATAAAGTAAGCCCGGCTTGGTGGCATGAACCTGTAGTCCCAACTACTTGGGAGGCTGAGGCAGGAGAATTGCTTGAACCCGGAAGGCGGAAGTTGCAGTGAGCCGCTGGAGGTTGCAGTGAGCCAAGATCGTGCCACTGCACTCCAACCTGGTGACAGAACAAGACTCCGTCTCAAAAAAAAAAAAAAAAAAAAAAGTAAAATGTGCTAAAAGCCAAGTTCCCAATTGTCTCCTGGTTACGGAGAAATAGATGTTCCCAATAACTCTCACGGTAACTATGGTTGGCATAAGGTGCATTTAGACTAGCTTTAACAACCTCTCAATTATTTTCTCATTGAACTTCTTCACTCAGATACTGCAGTATTTCCAGACAGGTAAGTACCCTAACCTATGTAAAAGTCCCCTTAGCGCTTGTTTTACCTTCACCCTAGGAAATCTCACATTCAGAGGATACCTCATCAACATCATCTCCTCAGATGTCCTCTTGCTCAGCACTTGCAACATTAGTGAAATAACACATTGGTATGTCACTTTTTTGTTTCTTTTTTTTTTTTTTTTTTGAGACGGGGTTTCGCTCCTGTTGCCCAGGCTGTAGGGCAATGGTGCGATCTCACTGCAACCTCTGCCTCCTGGGTTCAAGCAGCCTCCCAGGTAGCTGGGATTACAGGCGTGTGCCACCATGCCCAGCTAATTTTGTATTTCTTTACTAGAGATGGGGTTTCACCATGTTGGTCAGGCTGGTCTTGAACTCCTGACCTCAAGTGATCCACCTGCCTTGGCCTCCCAAAATGCCAGAATTACAGGCATCAGCCACTGTGGCTGGCACCCCACCTCCCATTTTATTTTTTCTTTAGCAGAGACGAGGTCTTGCTATGTTGCTCAGGCTGGTCTTGAACTCCTGAGTTCTCCCACCTCAGCCTCCAAAGGTGCTGGGATTACAGGCGTCAGCTACCATGCCTATGCACATTTTTTTTGTTGTTGTTTTGGTTTGGTTTGGGTATGTCACTTTTTGATATTAGGTGATCCAAAATAATTTATCTTGGTATGCAAGATGTTCAAGGAACAAACATCTACAATAAGGTACCAAAGTTTTGAATTATTTATCTGTGTATATGTATGTATACCCACACAGACCATTATGAGGCATTTTAGAAATCACTTTCTCACATGCATTCCAATATAATTTCCTGAGAGAGAAAGGAGTTCCATGCAGGGAGTTATTCATAAACCACAGCCTACTTTTATGGCCATTTTGAATTACTTTTGTATTTCAAATTCACTTTTTAAAACTTCACCCATGGGGCGGGAGGATTGCTTGAGCCCAGGAGTTCGGGACAGCAATGAGGTATGATCATGCCACTGCACTCCAGCATGGGCAACAAAGCAAGACCCCCATCTCTAAAAAAATTAATAAATAAAGGAAACTTCACCCATACCCACAGAAGAGAAAATTGTGAATGAGTGCATCAACATCTACAGTACACAAAAACAGTAGTCTCTGAACATTGTTAGTAGGGTCCTAACAGTTATGATAGCCAAGTAAAAACTCTCAAAGGAAAGTGAAAATATTCCTTATATCAATAACATGGAGGGAATCTACCAATTTTATGTTTTTAACAATAAATTTTATGCCTTTTCAAATAATGTGTACTTGTTTTATTGGTGTTGTGAGTAAAGGCTGGGGGAGAAATCATGATATTTAAAAATTAGATATGCTACATTTTGGCGATTCTTACATAACTGATTTCACTATTGTTGAATTCTTAACATTAAGTGAACATCTTTTGTTTTTGTTTTTGTTTTTTGTTTTGTTTGACAGGGTCACACTCTGTCATCCTGGTTGAAGTGCATTGGTGCGAACACAGCTCACTGCAGCCACAGCTTTCTGGGCTCAAGTGATCCTCCCCCCCCCACTTCAGCTTCCCAAGTAGCTGGGACTGCAGGTGTACGCCTGCCCAGCTAATTTTTTATGTTTTATAGAGGCAGTGTCTCGCTTGTTGCCTAGGCGGATCTTGAACTCCTGGGCTTAAGTGATCCTCCCACCTTAGCCTCTCATAGAGTTGGGATTATAGGTGTGAGCCACTGGACCCAAGGCTTGTTTTTCTTTTTTTGAAACAGTCTCACTCTGTTGCCCAGGCTGGAGTGCAGTGGCATTATCAGAGCTCACTGCAGCCGAGACTTCCCAGGTTCAAGCATCCTCCCGCCTGAGCCTCCCTAGTAGCTGGAACTACAAGCACTTACCATTACACCAGAATAATTTTTTTAATTTTTAATTTTTGTAGAGATGGGGTCTCACTATGTTGCCCAGGGTAGTCTCGAACTCATGGGCTCAAGTGATCCCCCTGCCTCGGCCTCCCAAAGTGCTGGGTTTATAGGCATGAGCCACCATGATGCCCAGCCTTAAGTGAATATTTAACAAAATGATTTTGTAGTATTATTTTCTTCATTTACTAATAAAATTGTTGCAGGGTGTTTTTTTTTTTTCCTTTTTTCCCCAAATTTGAGTACATCCATGGAAATACATCATACAGATAAACATCATCCATTCTTTGTGATAATGTGGAAAAAAGATTAAGAAACTGCCCTTTAATACTCTTTGTATTAAAGAGTATTATTTGGGGATATTTGGGGATAGTTGAGAAATCACTAACCGTTGATGGAAATTTGATTGGGTTTTTTGGGGATAGTCCAAAAGTCATCAAGTACTGATGGAACTTTATCATTCTAAATTCCTTAGAGACTTAAAATTATTTCTTGGAAACTTAAACTTCAGGCTAATGTTGTAATATCACAAGCATCCATGAACGTATCATTTTAAGTAAGAGGTGGTATCTTCTACTCTCCTCCTCTTCAGTCCAGGCCACTGTGATAATGTGCTTATAGATGTGGTAATGCCTCCTCTTGGTACCAAAGCCACATTCATTAGCTTTGTCAAAATAAATGATACCAGTGATACTAATTTCTTGCACTCTCAGTGATGTAACAGGATTTCAATGAAACAGTCCCTTTAGTTTTTACTTTTTTATCACAGCCCCCTTAAATTACAACCCCCTTAAATTAGAACTCTGGTGTGAATCTGTATGAGCTAGAATGGGTGAGAGGTTACCAGGACAGACCCTCGGAATTATCCTTTCACTCAAACACTGGCCTAGGCAGAGATCATTCTTCATGATCTCTGTGCATTTCTGCACATCTGGTGAGTGAAGCACTGACTGCCCTTCTTTCAGGACTCTCTCTTCAGGGATGTTTGTAGAGCAAACAGTCTTAGAGGATAGGAATAAGGTTTTCCAGAGCAAAGGGCAAGCAAGTTTATTGCCACTATAAAAGATTCAGGCTCCTGAAGCTGAAGGTTCCCCTTCTGTAAAGCAGCCCACTGAAAGGGCAGATGCCATCTGTCCTTCTTTGCCTCTCCCTGTGGAAATTGGGACTTTGCTAACTAATGCCAAAAACAAACCACAAAACTGATACTCTGGCTATTGCTATGGCTATTGCTGTGAGTAAGAAACTCTTCATTCTGGCTCAGGACTATGATATCTTCTGCCAGCATCCATGTGCCAGGCGAACTTTTTAGCTTGTAAGTTGGGTGAAATCTGAGATTGTTTACGGTTTTTCACATTGCCTTAAACCAAATGCACGCGCTCTGACTCCCAAAAGGCTATTTTGTCCCTTATGTGAATATATCCTCCGGTGGACTAACTCCACCAGTGTTCCAGATGGACGCCCCCATGGCTGAGTCCTAGAGGGAACAGAGCTTAGACTTAAATCGGGACCCCTGCTACACAACTCTGCCAGTGTAAATTATTGTCATTATCCAAAGGCAGACTTCTCACTGTGCTCATTATGATGCCTATGTCACAACTAAGGAGGCCCTCCCCCTTGACATACACTCTGCCTCTGTCCTGCCACTTTATATCCCATGGCTCCCATGAAGTCTTCCTCAGTTATTCCACCTGTGTTAGATCTTTTTCAGTTGCATGGAACAGAAACTCAACTTACAATTAAAGATTAAACACTGGTTAATGACCAAAAACTAAAGCGATGAACACATTCATTACTTGGTTTGTTTATCCTTGTATTCTCACAGTTAATTTCCTTGATTAAAAAAAAATATATATATATATACTGACTGATGGGGCATGGTGGCTCACATCTGTAATCCCAGCACTTTGGGAGGCCAAGGCAGGTGGATCACTTGAGGTCAGGAGTTCAAGACCAGCCTGGCCAACCTGGTGAAACCGTGTCTCTACTAGAAATACCAAAAAATGGCTGGGCACGGTGGCTCACAGCTGTAATCCCAGCACTTTGGGAGGCCGAGGTGGGTGGATCACGAGGTCAGGAGATCAAGACCATCCTGGTCAATGTGGTGAAACCCCATCTCTACTAAAAACACAAAAATTAGCCAGGCATGGTGGCACGTGCCTGTAATCCCAGCTACTCAGGAGGCCTAGGAAGGAGAATCGCTTGAACCAGGGAGTCAGAGATTGCAGTGAGCTGAGATCGAGCCACTGTACTCCAGCCTGGCGATAAAGTCAGAGTCTGTCTCAAAAAAATAAAAAGAAAAAGAAGAAATATGGCCTGGTGCAGTGGCTCATGTCTATAATCCCAGCACTTTGGGAGGCCAAGGCGAGCAGATCACCTGAGGTCGGGAGTTCAAGAATAGACTGACCAACATGGAGAAACCCTGTCTCTACCAAAAAAACAAAATTAGCCGGGCTTGGTGGTGCATGCCTGTAACCCCAGTTACTTGGGAGGCTGAGGCAGGAGAATCGCTTGAACTCGGGAGGAGGAGGTTGCAGTGAGTCGAGATCACACCACTGTACTGCAGCCTGGGCAACAGAGTAAGATTCTGTCTCAAAAAATAAAAATAAAATAAATAAATAAAAGTGCTGACTGAGTTTATTTCTTGGTTTAAAATGGAAACTTATTAAGTTCGGGCATAAATGTAAAATGAAAACATCCTTTTACTAATAACCCTAATGGCATTCTTGTCTTTAGGATGAGGAACGTAAGCCTGTAACAGAAGGAGCCTAAGAGCCCATTTACATTTCTGGAGCTAAAGGCAATGTACCCCAGAGACCCATTTTATCCCCTTCATTTTCTTCTTACCAGAAGAACAATGCAGGATCCTTGCTTCTACACATTCCTGGGCATTTTCTTCTCCGTATCTCTTTTTCCAAAAGATATCCTTTCCTTCTTACACAGAAAGGTGGAGAAAAAAAAGTCAAAGGATACAATTTCCACTTTCTTTAACCCATGCTATGTGCCCAATTATGTCTCCCCAAAAATTCATATATTGAAGTCCTTAAATACCCAAGAATGGGAGTGTATTTGGACACAGGATCTTTAGAGAGCTAATTAGAGTAAAATGAGGTCATTAGAGCAGGCCTCCTTTTTCCCTTTTAATAATAGATCCCTGGCTGGGCGCAGGGAATTGCTTGAACCACGGAGGCGAAGGTTGCAGTGAGCCGAGATCGCGCCACTGCACTCCAGCCTGGGCGACAAGAGCGAAACTCCATCTCAACAATAAAAATAAAAATAAAAATAAATAATAGATCCCCTCTCCACTCAAAATGATGGGTGGGCACATGACTTCCCAGCTGGAGACATTTCCCAGCTTCCCTTGTAAATCAGTGTGGCCATTTGAACTAGGTTTTGGTTAATGAGATATAAGTGGAAGTGATCAGCATTCTTCTGCTTTAATGACCTCAAGAATGAACTTGCCTACTCTCCACACATTGCCTTACTCAGGGCTGGAATATGGACAGGGTACTGGTGAGCTACTTCAACCCCATGTGGTTGAAGACAACTGCCTGTTACTCAGATATGGAATCTAAATGCAGAGGCAAGTAGAGACATGGCCAGCTGGGTCCCTGGATGAACCCATGTCTGTCTTCACAACTGTTACAGGGGAGAAATAAACATTTCTTATTTAAAACAGTTATTTCAGCAAGTTAGCCTAAACATTAACTAATACAGCCAGCAGTAAACTAGTGCTTTTGTGTCAGGCAGTGTATTCAGCTTCTATATAGATTATCTGCTTTAACCCTCACCATAGCCCTGTGATCTTGATGCTGTTATTAACCCTGTTCTATCAATGAAGAAACTGAGGCACAGAGTGGCTCAAGTAATTTGACCAAGATAATGTAGCTAGCAGATGGTAGAGCTAGGAAGTATACTTAGGCAGTTGACTTCAAAAACTAGTTTTTAGGGAACACTTACACATTGTTGGTGGAAAGGTAAATTAGCAAAACCTCTATGGCAAACAGTTTGGAGATTTCTCAAAGAACTAAAAATAGAACTTCCATTTGATTGAGCAATCCCACTAGTGGGTATCTACCCAAAGGAAAAGCAATCACTACATAAAAAAGAAAAAATGATACCTGCACTCATCTATTTATCACAGTACTATGCACAATAGCAAAGATATGGAATCAACTAAAGTGATGTCTAGCAACAAATGATGGGATACAGAAAATGTGATGTGTGTGTGTGTATACATACATAATTATATACATTTTTTTCTTTTTTTTTCTTTTTGAGACAAGGTCTGGGTCTATCACCCAGGGTAGAGTGCAGTGGCACGATCTTGGCTCACTGGAACCTCTGCCTCCTGGGCTCAAGCCATCCTCCCACCTCAGCCTTCCTAGTGGCTGGGACTAAAGGCACGGGCCAACACACCCGGCTAATTTTTGTATTTTTTGTAGAAACAAGGTTTCAGGCCGGGCACAGTGGCTCACCACATGTAATCCCAGCGCTTTGGGAGGCCGAGGCAAGCAGATCACCTGAGGTCAGGAGTTCGAGACCACCCTGGCCAACCTAGTGAAACCCCGTCTCTACTAAAAATACAAAAATTAGCTGGGCATGGTGGTGCGTGCCTGTAGTCCCAGCTACTCGGGAAGCTGAAGCAGGAGAATCACTTGAACCCAGGAGGTGTAAGTTGCAGTGAGCCGAGATTGCACCACTGCACTCCAGCCTGGGGTGACAGAGTGAGACTCCATGTCAAAAAAAAAAAATTAGAAAAGAGGTTTCACCATGTTGCCCAGACTGTTCTCGAAATCATGAGCTGCAGCAATCCACCTGCCTCAGCCTCCTAAAGTGCTGGGATCACAGGCATGAGCCACCACACCTGGCCTGGTGTGCGTGTATATATATATCTCCTGCCTCAGCCTCCCGAGTAGCTGGGATTACAGGCATGTGCCATCACTCTCGGCTAATTTTGTATTTTCAGTAGAGATGGGGTTTCTCCATGTTGGTCAGGCTGGAGTGACCTCAGGTGATCCACCCACCTCGGCCTCCCAAAGTGTTGGGATTACAGGTGTGAGCCACCACACCCGGCCCATATATACATATATATGACAATGGAATACTATTTAGCCATAAAAAAAATGAAATCGTATCTTTTGTAGCAACATGGGTGGAACTGGAGGCCATTGTCTTAAATGAAACAACTCAGAAACAGAAAGTCAAATACCACATGTTCTCACTTACACATGGAAGTTAAATAATGTGTACAGATGGACATAGAGTGTGGACCAATAGACACTGGAGACTTGGAAGGGTGGGTGGGTGGGAGGGGTAGAGGAGTGAAAAATTATTTAATGGGTACAATATACATTATTTGGGTGAGTAAAAGCCCAGACTTCACCACTACAATATATTCACATCACAAAACTGCCCTTGTATCCCTTACATTTATACCAAAAAGCTACCTTTTACTGGTTAACTTTAGTACATCCCCTGAGAGAATTTGAGATGCTTTGCAAGGGCTAAAAATAGAGGCATTCCTGTTTTACCAGTCAATTTTGTTCAGTTTCCTGTCTGGTACCTGCATAAGAAAAATGAATTTTTAAAATAATTGGTGATTTTAATGTATTCATCTTTTGCGTTATAAAACTCTACTCTGGAAGATACTCTTTAGACATTCCAGATATTGGAATTTTATTACAGTAAAATTTCCAAAATAATTTTGGAGACTAACATGGACTTACTTTCTTCTTTCTTCCTCTTTCTTTCTTTCTTTTTCTTTCTCTTTTTTCTTCCTTCCTCTTTTTCTTTTCTTTCTTTTTCTTTCTTTCCTTCTTTCTTTCTCTCTCCCTCCTTCCTCTCTCTCTCCCTCCTTCTTCTCTCCTTCTTTCCTCTCTCTCCTTCCTTCCTCTCTCTCCTTCCTTCCTCTCTCTCCTTCTTTCCTCTCTCTGTCTCCTTCCTTCCCTCCTTCCTTCCTCTCTCTCCTTCTTCCCTCTCTCTGTCTCCTTCCTTCGTTCCTTCCTTGCTTCCTTCCTTCCTTCCTTTTTCTTTCTTTTCTTTCTTGACAGAGTCTCACTGTGTCACCCAGGTGGAAGTACAGTGGTGCACTCTCGGCTTGCTTCCCAGGCTCAAGTGATTCTCATGCCTCAGCCGCCCAACTACCTGGGACTACAGGCGTGCGCCACCATGCCTGGATAATTTTTGTATTTTTTAGTAGGGACGGGGTTTCACCATGTTGGCCAGGCTGTTCTCGAACTCCTGACCTCAGGTGCTAGGATTATAGGCATGAGCCACCACGCCCGGACTAACATGGAGTTTTTTAACTTTTGTTTTTGCCAAGGTGAGTACCTTGAAATGTTAAAAACCTATTCATTCCCATCATTCACAAAAAGGACATTTTAACTCCAAGATAAATAGGAAAGTCAAAGACTGGGCCAAAAAAGGAATTTATTGTAATTAAACTGGATAAATTTTTCTTCCACTGTTTGGTGCTTGAAATCTATCACATTCCACCCAGTGGAAGTGAGCCTCTGATGATGAAAAAGGGTATTTTCTCTAAGTTTACTTAAACAACAGTCATCATTGGGCCATTTAAAATTCTTGGGCATGGTGCCTCACTCCTGTAATCCCAGCATTTTGGGAGGCCGAGGCGGGCGGATAACGAGGTCAGGAGTTCGAGACCAGCCTGGCCAACATGGTGAAACCCCATCTGTACAAATCCAAAAATTAGCTGGGCGCAGTGATGTGCGCCTGTAGTCCCAGATACTCAGGAGGCTGAGGCAGGAGAACCACTTGAACCTGGGAAGCGGAGGTTGCAGTGAGCCGAGATCACGCCCATTGCACTCCAGCCTGGGTGACAGAGTGAGAACCCGTCTTAAAAAAAAAAAAAATTATTGGCGGGGCCTGGTGTCTACAAATCATACATTTCTTTAGTGTGAAGGCAGCACTAACTGTAGCAGGATATTGCTTCACACATCTAACCTCTTGTAGTTTTTTTCACTAAACTGAGTTTTGCAACATGGAAATAGTATGTACCTTATTTCCTCACATACTTCCATCTCATAAAATTTATCCTAGAACCTATTTGGGGTATCAAATAAAAGGTGATTTTTATGGTTTTAAAGTCTCTCTGTTCTCCCTCTCCCTAGCTCCCCACCTAGATAGGCTGCCATTATGATCGCTAACAGGAAAACTGATAGATTTAAAATTACTGTTTATGTTATTATCTGTGCAGGAACAATCAAAAAATAATTTGTGTCTCATTCTGCTGTAGAGACAAAAAATTTCTTTCTTTCTTTTTTTTTGAAATGGAGTTTTGCTTGTTGCCCAGACTGGAATGCAGTGTCGAGATCTCAGCTCACTGCAACCTCCGCCTTGCGGGTTCAAGAGATTCTCCTGCCTCAGCCTCTCAAGTAGCTGGGATATAGGTGCCCACAACCAAGCCCAGATAATTTTCTGGTAATTTTTAGTACAGACGGGGTTTCACCATGTTGACCAGGCTGGTCTCAAACCCCTGACCTCAAATGAACTGCCCGCCTCTGGTTCCCAAAGTGCTGGGATTACAGGCATGAGCCACCACGCCTGGCTGACAAAAATATTTTTAAAAATTCTCCTAATAGCTGTTTTGTTTTGTTTGTTTGTTTTTTATTTTAGGATCTTGCTCTGTCACCCAGGCTGGAGTACAGTAGCACCATCGCTGCTCACTGTAGCCTCGACCTGCTGGGCTCAAGTGATCCTCCCATCTCAGCCTCCTGAGTAGGGGACTACAGACAGGCACCACCATGATCCGGTAATTTTTAAATTTTTTGTAGAGACTGGGTCTTTTTTTTTTTTTTTTTTTTTTTTTTTTTTTTTTTTTTTGAGATGAAATCTCTCTCTGTCGTCCAGGCTGGAGTGCAGTGGCGCGATCTCGGCTCACAGTAACCTCTGCCTCCCAGATTCAAGTGATTCTACTTCATTAGCCTCCCAAGTAGCAGGGACTATAGGCGCCCGCCACCACACCCGGCTAATTTTTGTTTCTTTCTTGGTTGTTGTTGTTGTTTGAGACAGAGTTTTGCTCTGTATCCCAGGCTGGAGTGCAATGGCACGATATCAGCTCACTGCAACCTCTGCCTCCCGGGTTCAAGCGATTCTCGTGCCTCAGCCTTCCAAGTAGCTGGGATTATAGGTGCGCGCGACCACGTCCAGCTAATTTTTGTATTTTTAGCAGAGACAGAGTTTCACCACGTTGGCCAGGCTGGTTTCGAACTCCTGAGCTCACACGATCTGCCTGCTTTGCCCTCCCAAAGTGCTGGGATTATAGATGTGAGCCACTGCTCCCTGCCCTTTTTTTTTTTTTTTTTTTTTTTTCCAGAGTCTCACTCTGTTGCCCAGGCTGGAGTGCACTGGTGCAATCTCGGCTCACTGCAACCTATGCCTCCCGGGTTCAAGTGATTCTCCTGCCTCAGCCTCCGGAGTAGATGGGATTACAGGTGCCCGCCACCACACCCAGCTAATTTTTGTATTTTTAGTAGAGACAGGGTTTCACCATGTTGGCCAGGCTGGTCTCAAAGTCCTGACCTCAGGTGATCCACCACCTCAGCCTCCCAAAGTGCTGGGATTACAGATGTGAGCCCAGCCCCTGACTGCTGTTTGAGATACATGTTAGTTTCCTGAATTTGTGCTGAATATGGAGATGCTCTTCTAGGCCAAAGAAGTATTAAAGAAAATGATTACCTTAAAAAGCTAATTTGGGCCGGGTGGGGTGGCTCACGCCTGTAATCCCAGCACTTTGGGAGGCCGAGACGCGCAGATCACAAGGTCAGCACATCGAGACCATCCTGGCTAACACCGTGAAACCCCGTCTCTACCAAAAATACAAAAAATTAGCCGGGCACAGTGGCGGGCGCCTGTAGTCCCAGCTACTCGGGAGGCTGAGGCAGGAGAATGGCGTGAACCCAGGAGGCGGAGCTTGCAGTGAGCCGAGGTCGCGCCACTGCACTCCAGCCTGGGCGACAGAGCGAGACTCCATCTCAAAAAAAAAAAAAAAGCAAATTTAAAGGCTGCGTGCAGTGGCTCATGCCTGTAATCCCAGTATTTGGGAGGCTGTGGTGGGAGGATTGCATGAGCCTAGGAGTTTGAGACCAGCCTGGGCAACAAAGCAAGACCCCATTTCTAAAAAAAATAAATAAAAAAATATTAGCTGGGCACAGTGGTGTGCACCTATAGTCCCAGCTACTTGGGAACCTGAGGTGGGAGGATCACTTGAGGCCAGGAGTTAGAGGCTGCAGTGAGTCATGATGTCCCACTGCACTCTAGTCTGAGTGACAGAGCTAGACGCTGTCAAAAAAAAAAAAAAAAAAAAAAAAAGGCCCAGTGCTGTGGCTCACACCTGTAATCCCAGCACTTTGGGAGGCTGAGGTGGGTGGATCACCTGCGGTCAGGAGTTTGAGACCAGCCTGACCAACATGGAGAAACCCCGTCTCTACTAAAAATACAAAAAATTAGACGGGCGTGGTGGGGGGCGCCTGTAATCCCAGCTACTCTGGAGGCTGAGGCAGGAGAATCGCTTGAACCCAGGAGGCGGAGGTTGCAGTGAGCTGAGATCGCGCCATCTAGCCCAGGGGACAGAGCAAGAGTCCGTCTCAAAAAAAAAAAAAA
The DNA here is from genome assembly GCF_028858775.2 of Pan troglodytes. NCBI lineage: Eukaryota > Metazoa > Chordata > Mammalia > Primates > Hominidae > Pan > Pan troglodytes. The sequence continues at coordinate 87,014,874 of NC_072404.2, read as the reverse complement.
AAGTTAATTAAAAAATTGCAATGTACTTGAATTTCCTCCGGTATCACCAGTCTGTGGGTACAAAAGGAGAGTAACATGAACGATTCAAATTCCACTGGCTCTTGTTCCCATGGATTCACAGAAGTTCAGCCCCATTTCAAAACTCCACATTTGCTTCTGGGAAGCCCATTCTGGAAAGTTTCTCTGTGGCCCTCTCCAGAAGGCAGCGCGACTTCCACCCAGCAACACAAGTCTCTGCAGCACCTGCCCCAGCAGCGCCAGCTGAGCCCCGGAAGCTGGGAAGGCTTAAGCTGACTCTTCTGCTGCACATAGCAAAAAATGGTCATTTCTGTAGTTGCAGCTCCAGATCTACGATAATCAATCTATATCCATATTTTATGGGGTTTTTTTGAGACAAAGTCTTGCTCTGTTACCCAGGCTGGAGTGCAATGGCATGATCATCATTCACTTGTAGCCTTGACCTCCCTGGCTCAGGTGATCCTGTCACCTCAGCCTTCCAAGTAGCTGAGACCACAGGCATGCACCACTAAGCCTGGCTAATTTTTCAATTTTTATTTTTCGTAGAGACAGGGTCTCCCTGGGTTGCCCAAACTGGTCTTGAATTCCTGGGCTCAAGCAATCCTCCTGTCCCGGCACCCCGAAGTGTTGGGACTACAGGCATGAGCCACTGCACACAGCCCTTTTTGTTTTTGTTTTTGTTTTTTTTAAAGGTAATTTCCCAGTGGAATTCTCGAGATTTCTTCATGTTTTTGGAAAAATGAGTTACATTTTAGATTGTTTTCCTTTTTGGAATTTAATGGTATACATTATATTACATAGCTATGTTGAGCTCTATTACACTAAAAAGTAGGCTAATTGTCTTAACTTTGATCAGTAATGACATTAAATGTGTGAAGATTATACTTGGAATAAAGCACTTGGATTCATTCATTTCTTCAGTAAATATTTATTGAGCACTAGTATGTTCCAACGAGTGTCTGTCTACATTCTGGGGACAAGTGATAACTAAATCCCTGTCCTCGTGGAGAGTTAACAATCAACAAACTAACAAACATTTAATTTATGTCATCAACTCATTTCCACAAATATAACAACATCTTGACTTCAAGTTTCCTGAGTTTCTGGTCTAAAGAATTGCTACCTTCAAGAGCTCAAATCATTTGTTGGGGAGAGAGGCCTGTGATATATTTTCTCCTTTACAATGAAAGTAGCTGTAAAAAGAGGAAGAGAAATTCTGAGGGTAAAGATAAAAAATGTTGAAATCTTCTTTCTGGATTTCAGATTGAGTCTCTTGCCCTAATTGATGCAATTTACACTCCATGCATCTCCTTCCCTGGACCTTCTCCAGTTCTTGGGGACTACAGATGAACTTACTTTTAATGCATTTTATGGCATTTGGAGGCCCTCCAGTGGACAAATACTATACCTGAAAAAAATCCTTTTGCTATGCTAAAGTGTTCAGGTGTGAAGTGTACTCATGTTTGCAAATCACTTTGAAATATATAAACAAAAATGAATTAATGGATGAATAGAGTGATGCATAGATCATTAGACATGTGATAAAAATAACTGTTAACTGTAGAATCTAGATGATGAGTATATTATATGGCCCACTGTATAATTCTTTCAACTTTTCTGTTTGAATGTTTGATAATAAAATATTGAATAAAAATCTTTTAGCTAAAGATTTATGCCTTGTAGTTCACATTATTGAAAATTTTGCTGAGATAACGTAAATTACCTTTCAAAAATCATCTTAAAAATTGTCTTAATAAACATGGATTAATTTTTATTTTTATTTTTGAGACAAGGTCTTACTCTGTCACCCAGGCTGGAATGCAGTGGCATGATCATGGCTCACTGCAGCCTTGAGCTTCCAAGCTCAAGAGACCCTCCCATCTCAGCCTTCTGAGTAGCTGGGACTAGAGACTAATTAAAAAATTAACCCAGCTAATTAAAAAACATTTTTTTTTTTTGAGATGGAGTCTCGTTCTGTTGCCCAGGCTGGAGTGGAGTGCAGTGGTGTGATCTTGGCTCACTGCAACCTCTACCTCCTGCCTCAGCCTCCTAGTAGCTGGGATTACAGATGTGCGCCACCACGCCTGGCTAACTTTTTTATTTTCTGTAAAGATGGGGTTTTGCCATGTTGGCCAGGCTGCCCTTGAACTCCCGACCTCAAGTGATTCACCTGCATCAGCCTCCCAGAGTGTTGGGAATCCAGGCATAAGCCACTGCACCAAGCCTTAAAAATGTTTTCGTAGAGACAGGGACTCACTATCTTGCCAATGCTGGTCTTGAACTCCTGGGCTCAAGCAATCCTCTTGCCCCAGACTCCCAAAGTGCTGGGATTACAGGCACAAGCCCCTGCACCCTGCCTGGATTAATTTTTAAATGTCTGAAAAACACTTATTTTTAGAAAGTTTAGACAATGTAAATGTGAAATAGCTCTATGAATTCTTTGTTTGAAAAAAGGCTTATCTTCCTGGAATATGTGTTTTATGAACTTAGGAAATTGTTAACAAGTTAACTGAATTTACTTTGCTTTTTAAATTAGAGAGGCGATTGTTTGAGAATTATTGACAATAATTTTTCTTAGAGGAGATGCATTGGTCTGGGTTCAGTGCAGAGGTAAAATCTACCCTTAGCTGATTTAAGCCAAAAGGGACTTATTACATGGCATATCATAAAATTTGTCAGATTAAAGAAACAGCGTATAAGCACTTTGGGAGGCCGAGGTGGGCAGATCACAAGGTCAGGAGTTTGAGACCAGCCTGGCCAATATGGTGAAACCCTGTCTCTACTAAAAATACAAAAAGTAGCTGGGTGTGGTGGCCCTCGCCTGTAGTCCCAGCTACCCAGGAGGCTGAGGCAGGAGAATTGCTTGAACCCGGGAGGCGGAGGTTGCAGTGAGCCGAGATCATGCCACTATACTCCTGCCTGGGCGGCAGAGAGAGACTCCATCTCAAAAAAAAAAAAAAAAAAAGAAACTATACAGGCTGAGCTTCAGGAGTGACTCACAAATCCACTCTATAGACCTGGGCTATCAAAACATGCTGTTGATGCCAGGATCCGGAAGCCAGCCCCTACAGCCGCTAGTTCCAGAGCCACATTACCTTTCCTATAAAACACTCCATCAGGAAGGATGCCTCATAATCTGTCTCTCTGCCACTCAATTATGAATTCTTCACTATATGCAAGTGCTTCTAGAAGTGGTTGGTTGGTTTGTTTTCAGACAGGGTCTCATTCTGTTGCTCAGGCTGGACTGCATTGCACAATCATGACTCCCTGCGGTCTTGACCTCCTGGGCTCAACTGATTATTTTGCCTCAGCCTCCTGACTAGCTGGGACTACAGGTGCACGCCACCATGTCCCACTAATTTTTTTTTCTTTTTCAGAGATGGAGTCTCGCTATGTTGCCCAGGCTGGTCTCGAACTTCTGGGTTCAAGTGATCCTCCCACCTCAGCTGCCCAAAGCGTTGGAATTTAAAATTCATGTAACAGTCTGAAAAGGGTACCTTCTTCACTCTGACTGACGGCCACCTCCTTTCAGACAATTTCTTTGCAAGTTATGTGCATCTGGGTCCACCTGTAAGCAGAAAATCAGGTTAGGCCCTCAAGGAGCTTGCAAGCAAATGTGGAAGACATATTTTATAAACAGCTAATTTTAAATGATGTGGAAAAACTGCACAGAATACAAGAGCTAAGGAAGCCTGATGGAGAAAGCAGCTGATTCTGCCAGAGGTCAAGGGAGTGGTACATGGAGAAGTAGGAAGGCTTTATAAACAAAGTAAACTTGGTGGACTTTGAAAGGTACGTCACTCTACTTTTGCTTTTGGAGAAAGTGGTCAGGGTGGGGCCAAAGGAGCAAAGCACAGAGTTGGAAAATTCCAAGGTATATTTGGGGGCTAAATTTCTGGTTGAAGGTTAGGGTGGAGGAGCAGTGGGAGTGATAGATAAGGTAGAAAGCTTGGAGCTACATAACAGATGTCAAATGCTAAGGCCTTTATGCTCTCATGGTTACTTTCCTGGGAAGAATTACTTAAACAGAGCTGTTACTTCAATATATAATATCACCTAACTCCAGTCCCGCCTCCTCTCCCACATCCTTCATCTAGTATAGAGGGAACAAATCTTCCCTGCATTGTAACCTAGGACAAGTTACTTAACTTCTCTCTTTAACTTGATGTCCAAATCTATAAATGCAGATTAAAGATAGTGCCTATATGGTTAGTTAAATGATTTACTTAAAACAGTATGTGGACACAGTGAGCACCATATGGACGCTTGCTACATAAATAAGTTGTAGGCAGTGGATACAGCATTGCCTATTAGAAATTCTCAAATAATTGTTTTGAGACATTTAAATAAAAAGGAGGCTGGGCACGGTGGCTCACACCTCTAATCCCAGCACTTTGGGATACCGAGGTGGGTGGATTATTTGAGGTCAGGAGTTTGACCAGCCTGGCCAAGATGGTGAAATCCTGTCTCTACAAAAAAAAAAAACAAAAAACAAAAAACAAAAAAATGAGCCAGGAATGGTGGCACGTGCCTGTAATCCCAGCTACTCGGGAGGCTGAGGCAGGAGAATCACTTGAACCCAGGAAGTGGAAGTTGCAGTGAGCCGAGGCTGGGCCACTGCATGCCAGCCTGGGCGACAGAGTGAGACCCTGTCTCAAAAAAAAAAAAAAAAAAAAAAAAGAAGGATTTTTAGACTTGTGCTAACTCCCAATCATGGGCTTAAGACTTTCACAATAAAAATCATTATGTGTATATATCATTCTAGCCTTAAAAAACATAATTGCTAAAAGGACTATTAGAATGCCTTTCTATTTTACAGTCTGGGTAAATGCTTTCCCAGACTTAAGAGCTTCTTAGAGAGTTTTATCAAACATGCAGGCACATTTCTGATTATTTAAGGCTTAAGACTTTGGAAATTCTTTGGCATTTAGCTACAGCCTTTTGACATTTTTGCTGTTCATTACCAGTACCGTGCTGTGGAAAGGAAAAGAGAAGGGACACACAAGGTGATTTTATACACCTACAAACAGTGGAAAAGTGATAGTGGATAGGAAAAAAGTAGAATCTACATGAAATATTTGTAGATTTAACTTATGATCTGTTCTCCATTATTGTAATTGTTTGTGTCATACATTGCTGCATAATAAACTACCGTAGGCCAGGTGCAGTGGCTCGTGCCTGTAATCCTAGCACGATGAGGGGGTGAAATGGGAACATTGTTTGAGGCCAGGAGTTCAGGACCGACCTGGGCAACATAGCAAGGACCCATCTCTACATCTGAAAAAATAATAAATTAGAAACCTACTATAAAACATAACTTTAAAAGAACACTTAATGATTTCTCACCATTCTGCATGAGGGCGCTGCTGTATGACTTTCTTCCATGTGATGTGGGTTGGGACTTGTTGGGAATCTCCCCACGTGTTCTCTCATCAGTCCATGGCTTAGCCTGAGCTTCTTTACATGCCAGCAGGACCCCAAGAGACTGAAGCAGAAGGTCTCTTAAGGTCTCAGAACCAGCCCAGAAACACATCTGCTCATTTTATTGGTTAAAGCACGGCACAAGGCCAGCTCAAATACTAGGGCTGGGAAAACAAACACTACCTTGATGGGAGGAGCTGCAAAATATTGTGGCTATGACTTCCAACACACCTCAGTAGCTGACCAAGTTGACTGTAAAATTAAATTGGACAAAATTGGTAAAAATTCCAGATTCTGACTTCTGCCAGACATTTATTCCATTTTGCATTTATCCCATTTGCATTTATTCCATTTGCAGATCTGCAGATTAGGAAGTAGACAGAAACAGTAAGAAAAAACAGTTTTTTTTTTTTTGGAGATACAGGTTCTTGCTAGGATGCCCAGTTTGTAGTGCAGTGGCTATTGACAGATGATATACCACACTGTGGCCTCAAATTTCTGGGCGCAAATAATCCTCCCACTTCAGCCTCCTGAGTAGCTGGGACGATAGGCACATGCCACTGCACCCAGCTTCAAGAAGTTTGTTTTTTTTTTTTTTTTTTTTGAGACATAGTCTTGCTCTGTTGCCCAGGCTGAAGTGCAATGCCACGATCTCGTCTCACTGCAACCTCCGCATCCCGGGTTCAAGTGATTCTTTTGCCTCAGCCTCCCAAGTAGCTGGGATTACAGGGGACTGCCACCACACCCAGCTAATATTTGTATTTTTAGTAGAGATGGAATTTCACCATGTTAGCCAGGCTGGTCTTTAACTCCTGACTTCAGGTGATCCACCCGCCTCGGCCTGCCAAAGTGCTGGGATTACAGGTGTGAGCCACCATGCCTGGCGAACTCATAGGCTTTAAAACATATGTCTTGGGGACTGGGTGTGGTGGCTCACACCTGTAATCCCAGGACTTTGGGAGGCCGAGGCGGGCGGATCACGAGGTTAAGATATCGAGACCATCCTGGCTAACATGGTGAAACTCCGTCTCTACTAAAAATACAAAAAAAAAAAATTAGCTGGGCATGGTGGTGTGTGACTGTAGTCCCAGCTACTCAGGAGGCTGAGGCAGGAGAATCGCTTGAACCCGGGAGGGGGAGGTTGCAGTGAGCCGAGATTGCACCACTGCACTCCAGCCTGGCCATAAAGTCTCGTCTCAAAAAAAAAAAAATTATATATATATATATATATATACACACACACACACACACACACACACACACGTGTGTGTGTGTGTGTGTGTGTCTTGGACTCACGCCTGTAATCCCAGCATTTTGGGAGGATGAAGCGGGTATATCACTTGAGGTGAGGAGTTGGAGACCAGCCTGGCCAACATGGTGAAACCCTGTCTCTACTAAAAATACAAAAATTAGCCGGGTATGGTGTCAGGCGTCTGTACTCCCAGCTACTCGGGAGGCTGAGACAGGAGAATCACTTGAACCTGGGAGGCAGAGGTTACAGTGACCACAGATCATGCCGCTGCACTCCAGCATGGGCGCCAGAGCAAGACTGTCTCAAATAAATAAATAAATCATAAAATAAAATAAAGCTTATCAGTGACCCTTGACTTAACTAGCCCCTTTTTCAACTGAATTAACTAGCACATATGTTTCTTATCCATTAAAGCCTGTATTCCTATCTTCTCTGAAATCTAGAAGCATATAATAGGGTCAGTAGTTAAGAGTGAGGATTTTAGAATAGGAGCTAGATTTAAATTGTGGCTTTGTACTACTTTGTGTGACTTTATAAACATTATCTAAAGTCTGTATTTTTCAGATTCATTCATAAGACAGTCTACCTCATGAGGTTTTTGTGAAGTTTGAATAAATATGTGTGCAGAGATTAGCAGAGTGTCTAGCACACGGAAAGCATCCAACAAGGTCAATGATTTTTATTTGACAGGCCTCAGTCTGCAGGAACATATATTTAAGCTTTAAGATTTGCTCAAGCCTCTTGCAAAATGGTCTATGGGGCCTCTGGCAGTAGGGACTTCATATACACTCCCAAACACTGAAGCCACCCAAACAAGCTTTTGTACTAAGCTCTCTGAATTTCGAGTGACTTTTCTAAATTTTTTGACCCATAAATTTCCTCTTGGTTTGCTTTGCTGCCCTCTTCTGGTGGAATGGCAAAAGAGTTAGATGACATTTCCAATCCCTACTGCCACTCAAACTGCTAAAAGCTATCAATATTTTGAATCCTTAGTCAAAGAATCCAACTTGCAAAAATCTCTGGCCTTACATTCAAGTCAATTCAAATGAAAATAAAGTCTAAACGTAAACCTTCTACCTATGAATTTCAATTTATTTCTATTACATGGAAAGTGATATTGGTAGGTAGAATAATTATTAAAATGGACTACTCATTTTAGGTTGAAAAGATCTAAGAATATTTTGTTATTCTGAATGGCAACAGAGAATTCCTTATAAACTGCATTTCACTTTTCTGAAACAGTGAAATGTGTACATATAGAGTCTTAATTTTAAAAAACTTTTTTCCTAGGCTGGGCACAGTGGCTTACGACTGTAATCCCAGCACTTTGGGAGGCCCAGGCGGGCGGATCACGAGGTCAGGAGTTTGAGACCACCCTGGCCAACAGAGTGAAACCCCATCTCTACTAAAAATACAAAAATTAGTCGGGCATGGTGGCACATGCCTGTAGTCCCAGCTACTTGGGAGACTGAGGCAGGAGAATCGCTTGAACTCGGGAGGCAGAGGTTGCAGTGAGCCTAGATCATGCCACTGCACTCCAGCCTGGGCAACAGAGCAAGACTACATCTCAACAAACAAACAAACAAACAAAAACCAACCAACCAAACCAAAAAAACCCTTTTTTCCTAACGTTAACATCAGCTAATCTCTATATCTTCCAAACTATAATACCTATGTATTATCCTGGTATTTAAAAATTTTAGCATAGAAACTGCATGCAAAATGTTACTGTGTACTTCCTTCAAATACAATGAGAAAGGTAAATACTTAGCCTAATACAGAAAATTATTTAAATCACTTTAACAATTTTCACATTGTTTTGGAAGATATTGTAAACATTCTAGGCCAGGCATGGTGGCTTATGCCTGTTAATCCCAGCACTTTGGGAAGCTGAGGCAGGAGGATCGCTTGAGCCCAGTAGTTCGGTCTGGGCAACATGGCGAAACCCCATCTCTACTGAGAAATACAAAAATTAGCTGGGCGTGGTGGCATGTGCCTGTGGTCCCAGCTACTCGGGAAGCTGAGGTGGGAGGACTGCTTGAGCCTGGAAGGTCAAGGCTGCAGTGAGCCATGACTGCTCCACTGCACACTCCAGCCTGGGTGACAGAGTGAGACTCTGTCTCAAAAAGAAAAAGAAAAAGAAATATTCTAGGTTTTATATAGACAAAGCTAAAATTTAGAAGCAAATGTGCAGAAAGTTTGTACATTTGAATTTTCATTAAACTGTTAATCCTACTGTAGAATGTTGTGATCAGAAAAACATTTCCTTGGTCCTTGATTTTCAGAAAAACATATTTTAAGGAGAAATATACATTGTTTTCTTGTTTACTTCATATTGGCTGTTTGGGTATAAATCTGTAGAAGTTAAAAAATATGTTCTTTTTGAAGTATTGGCAAGAGTTCTAAGTTACAAATACTAGTACATTAAGTCATGATAACAGCACTTATGCCACGTTATCTCTTACAAAATGTAAAATGACTGGAATCTTTGGAATTCCCTTCCCCAACTAATTCAACAAAGCTCAGATTTGTCGTACTTTAGAACAGAGAGACTATCTCCTTGAGCTACCCAAGCATTGCTGCTTTTACTGGTCAAATTATTTACGATCTGAATATTGGTCATTTGCATATTTTATAGGAATTATGCACCTTGGAGACAAGGGAACAGGTTGCAGCAAATCTGTTAAAAATACAGTTTATGTTCAAAACTAGATCTACTTTCCATGTTTAGCACAATATGCAAGGGTTGCTTATTGAGTGGAAATATGCCAAAATCTGGGTTAAAGCCTTTGCAGTTCTCTATTTGCCAGAATGAAAACATGAATTTCTGGCCTTTAAGGCTGTGTAACGAAGACCCAGAATTGAAGAATAAAGTACTAAAAAACTGAAATTAACTTTATACGCCATTATTTAGAAAGTTATTAATATAATCTGAATTTTTGATACCTAGAATAGCCATTAAAAGCAGGCAATTAGGAGATACCTCTGTAAAAAGCCAAAAGCAACAAGAACTTTACTAAAACCAGCATAAAAGTGAGCTAATTCAATTTAGTATTGTATTTAATATTAAACCAAAATGATTTCGTAGATTGCAATAGAGTACCAAATATAGGCCGGGTGCGGTGGTTCACGCCTGTAATCCCAGCACTTTGGGAGGCCAAGACCACCAGATGGCTTGAGTCCAGGAGTTTGAAACCAGCCTGGGCAACACGGTGGAACCCCGTCTCTACAAAAAATACAAAAATTGTCCAGGCTTGCTAGTGCGCTCCTGTAGTCCCAGCTACCTGGGAGGCTGAGGTGGGAGGATCGCTTGACCCCAGGGAGTGGAGGTTGCAGTGAGCTGAGATGGTGCTACTCCACTCCAGCCCGGGTAACAGAGTGGGACCCTGTCTCAAAAAAAAAAAAAAAAAAGTACTAAATACATATCAACAAAAACATTACAATCCAAAAACCATTTTAAGGCTAAATATAAGGAAGATGCCGTTCTTCACTGGAATTTTCTCAAAAGCTTCAGATTGCATTAATTCATTTTATTGCTCCCCTTTAAATTAAGCACAAAATTGTCTTTTAGTTTAACTCTGAAAACATTTTTTTCTTTCCCCTTCCTTCCTTCCCTCCCTTCCTTCCTTCTCCCTTCCCTCCTTTCTTTCTCTTTCTTTTCTTCCCCTTTCCCTCCTTCTTTCTTCTCCTTCCCTTCCTTCTTTCCTTTCTTTCTTTCTTTTTCTTTCTTTCTCACTATAACCTTGAACTCTCAGGCTGAAGCAATCCTCCTGCCTTGGCCTCCTGAGTAGCTGGGACTACAGGTGAGCACCACAATTTGCTACTTTTCTTTGTTTCTTTCTTTTTTTTGAGACGGAGTCTTGCTCTGTCACCCAGGCTGGAGTGCAGTGGCCTGATCTCAGCTCACTGCAACCTCCGCCTCCCAGATTCAAGCGATTCTCCTGCTTCAGCCTCCCAAGTAGCTGGGACCACAGGCGCGTGCCACCACATCCTGCTAATTTTTTATATTTTTAATAGAGACAGGTTTTCACTGTGTTACCCAGGATAGTCTCATCTCCTGACCTCATGATCCAACTGCCTTGGCCTCCTAAAGTGTTGAGATTACAGGCATGAGCCACTGCGCCCGGCCTTTTTTCTTTTCTTGAGACGGAGTCTCACTCTGTCACCTAGGCAGCAGTACAGCCGCACGGTCTTGGCTCATTGCAACCTCTGTCTCCCAGGTTCAAGCAATTCTCCCCACCTTAGCCTCCTGAGTAGCTGGGATTTATAGGCACGTATCACCATGTCCAGCTAATTTTTGCATTTTTAGTAGAGATGGGGTTTCACCATGTTGGCCAGGCTGGTATTGAACTCCTGACCTCAAGTGATCCACCCGCCTAGGCCTCCCAAAGCGCTGGGATTACAGGTGTGAGCCAACGCACCTGGCCTAATTTTCTTATTTTTGGTAGAGATGAGGTCTCACAATGTTGCCCAGGCTGGTCTCTTAACTTCTGGGCTCAAGCAATCCTCCTGCCTCAGCATCCCAAAATGCTGGGATTACAGGCCTGAGCCACTGCGTTAGGCCAAAAACTGTTCTTATATATGTAATTTTCAGAAAACATGTATAGATGTTTACAGAAAAGAGTCAAATATAAAGTTTGGAGACTATGGGTATATTCTTGGCAAATAATATTAGTAGATGATGTTTTGTTTTGTTTTTTTTGAGATGGAGTCTTGCTCTTTCGCCCAGGCCGGACTGCAGTGGCACGATCTCGGCTCACCGCAAGCTCTGCCTCCTGGGTTCACGCCATTCTCCTGCCTCAGCCTCCTGAGTAGCTGGCTACAGGCGCCCGCCACCGTGCCCGGCTAGTTTTTTGTATTTTTAGTAGAGATGGGGTTTCACGGTGTTAGCCAGGATGGTCTCTATCTCCTGACCTCGTGATCCACCCGCCTCAGCCTCCCAAAATGCTGGAATTACAGGCGTGAGCCACCACGCCCGGCAGTAGATGTTGTTTTTAACCACTCTGCTTATGAACTGACTCCAGGAGCAGGGATAAGAGTGTAAACAACCTACATTAAGCTTTACTCCCTGGGTATCTTTATGTAAGTGTTTTAAATAGATCAAGAGGTATTAAGTTTGAAAATAAAGATTTATTAATAGGAGTCTATTAATAGACTTCTACTGGGAATATAAATCAAAACCAGGTATGGACTAGCTACCTTAACATGTACTATGGTCTTGGATTTAAGTCATCTATTCAGTAGACATTTATTTATTTATTTGTTTGTTTGTTTGCCAGGCTGGAGTGCAGTGGTGCAATCTCGGCTCACTGCAACCTCCGACTCCTGGGTTCAAGTGATTCTTGTGCCTCAGCCTCCCGAGTAGCTGGGATTACAGCCACGTGCCATCACACCCAGCTAATTTTTGGATTTTTAGTAGACGCGGGGTTTCACCATGTTGGCCAGGATGATCTTGATCTCCTGACCTCGTGATCCGCCCGCCTCGGCCTCCCAAAGTGTTGGGATTACAGGCGTGAGCCACCACGAGTGGCCAATACTTCTTCTTTTACAGATGGAGTCTCACTTTGGGAAGTCAGGGCAGGAGGATCACCTGCATCCAAGAAACCAGCCTGGGTGATATGGCAAGACCCCATCTCTATAAAAAAATCAAAAATTAATCATGCATGGTGGCATGCACCTGTAGTCCCAGCTACTCGGAGTCTGAGGTAGGAGGATCGCTTGAGTCTGGGAGGTCAAGGGGGCAGTGAGCTGTGATTGCACCACTGTCCTCTAGCCTGGGTGAAAGAGAAAGACTGTGTCTCACAAAAAAAAAAAAAAAAAAAAGAGGCAGGGCGCAGTGGCTCACACCTGTAATCCTAGCACTTTGGGAGGTTGAAGTGGATGGTTCACGAGGTCAGGAGTTCAAGACCAGCCTGGCCAAGACGGTGAAACCCCGTCTCTACTAAAAATACAAAAAAAATTAGCCAGGCATGATGGCAGACACCTGTAATCCCAGCGACTCAGGAGGCTGAGGCAGGGAATTGCTTGAACCCGGGAGGTGGAGGTTGCAGTGAGCTGAGATGGCGCCACTGCACTCCAGCCTGGGTGACGGAGCGAGACTCCATCTTAAAAAAAAAAAAAAAAGGGATGGAGTTTCATTTTGCCCAGGCTGGAGTGCTGGGGTGTGATCATAGCTCACTGCAACCTTTAACTCCTGTCCTCAAGTGATCCTGCCTCAGCCTCCCGAAGTGTTGGGGTTACAGGTATGAGCCACCACACCTGGACTCAGGACCATATTTAAGAAAATACTTATATTCAGGCTAAACCTGTAATCCCAGCACTTTGGGAAGCCGAGGTGGGCAGATCGCTTGAGGCCAGGAGTTCGAGACAAGCTTGGCCAACATGGCAAAATCCTGTCTCTACTAAAAAATTACAAAAAGTAGCCGGGTGTGGTGTGCATACCTGTAATCCCAGCTACTCGGGAGGCTGAGGCACAAGAATCGCTTAAACCTGGGAGCCAAAGGTTGCAGTGAGCCAAGATTGCACCATGGCGCTCTAGCCTGGGCGACAGTGAAACTCTGCCTCAAAAAACAAAAACAAAAACAAAAACGCTGGGCGCAGTGGCTGATGCCTGTAATCCCAACACTTTGGGAGACCAAGGCGGGTGGATCACCTGAGATCGGAGTTCGAGACCAGCCTGGCCAACATAGCAAAACCTCGTCTCTACTGAAAAAAAAAAAAAAAAAAAAAAAAAAAAAAAAATTAGCCAGGCATGGTGGCGTATGCCTGTAGTCCCAGCTACTCAGGAGGCTGAGGCAGGAGAATCGCTTGAACCCGGGAGGCAGAGGTTGCAGTGAGCTGAGATCGCACCACTGTACTCCAGCCTGGGTGACAGAGTGAGACTCCGTCTCAAAAAAAAAATAATAAAAAAAGGCCGGGCACAGTGGCTCATGCCTGTAATCCCAGCAGTTTGGGAGGCCGAAGCAGGAGAATCACAAGGCCAGGAGATGGAGACCATCCTGGGCAACATGGTGAAACCCCATCTCTACTAAAAGAAAAAAAAAAAATTAGCCAGGTGTGGTGACGCGTACCTGTAGTCCCAGCTACTCAGGAGGCTGAGGCAGGAGAATCGCTTGAACCCGGGAGGCGGAAGTTGCAGTGAGCCAAGATCGTGCCACTGCACTCCAGCCTGGCGACAGAGCAAGACTCCATCTCAAAAAACAAACAAACAAACAAACAAGAAAATACTTACATTCAAAATTAGTCCTACTTTTCACACTTAGCTACCTGAGTCTATATATGCCAATATTTCCACTAAATTTCACGGTCATTTCTCTCAAAGAGGCTAGTTTAGTAGAGCAGAAAGTTTAAGTAAATGTACTTAAACAGTATAGGAACAAAGAGGAAATGGTTGATTTGACTTGTTGGGAGACAGGACAAGCTAAGTTTAATACAGGAAATGACACTTGAACTAATCTTGTTAGATGAGTAGGGCTCAACAGAACAGGACAAAGAACGATGTTCAAGAGGAAAGGTATAGGATGACTAAGGGCGTTGGGGGGCTCTGGAAACTACAAGTAGTTCATGGTTGGAGCACAGATGTGACCAGAGTCAAGGCCAGAGAGAATAGCAACAGGAAGATCTTGAACAGGTCTTGCATGATCTGCTCAGGAGTCTGGACTTGATCCTGTAGGTCTTGTTCTCCAAGTTTATTACGCAACAGAATCACCTGTACTGCTTGTCTAAAATACACATTCTTTGGCTCCACTCTAATTCAGGTTCAGAGTAGGATCTTGGAACCTGAATTTTAAGAACACTGCCTCAATTCTAGTGCAGGAGAATCTGGGCCAGGTTTTGATTTTTTTTTTTTTTTTTTTGGAGATGAAGTCTTGCTTTGTCTCCCAGGCTAGAGTGCAGTGGCGTGATTTTGGCTCACTGCAACCTCCGCCTCCTGAGTTCAAGCGATTCTCCTGCTGCAGCCTCCCAAGTAGCTGGGATTACAGGCACCTGCCACCATGACTGGCTAATTTTTGTATTTTTAGTAGAGACAGGGTTTCACCATGTTGGCCAGGCTGGTCTCGAACTCCTGACCTCAGGTGATCCACCTACCTCAGCCTCCCGAAGTGCAGGGTTTACAGGCATGAGCCACTGCTCCCGGCCAGGTTTTGAATGTTTTGATGAAACATTACTACAGGCAATAAAGAACCATTAAATATTTCTTAGGGAGAAGTAACAATTACAAAGTCAAGAGCAGATCCAGGTTGGCCTTCTAGCAACATCAGCTTGATGGTAGTGAGGAAGGTGGATTGATTGATCAGAACCTAGAGTACAAAATGATTCAGATGACTGGCATGGGGATATTGCCCATGTTTAACCCAAATCATGTTTTGACAAATAGAAATGTAAAGATTTACCATGTAACTTCAAAAATTCATTTAAATATCAAATAGTTCATTTATTCTCCCTGGGGTTTTGTGCACTCATGGTTTCATTCATGTCTATATTAATGTCCTAATCTTGATCTTCAATGTGGACCCTTCTTCTGAACTTCAAATATATTTCTACCTGTGGACTGGATATCACTTCTTTGATGATGAAGGTATTGTCTACCTAAAAGTCAACATATCCAAAGTTGACATTTTTTCCTTTCCAAGCCAGAATCTTGGGAACTAAGAGACCTGCCCATTCCCTCATAGCCATTTAATTATCTAAATAGAAGTAGGAATTCTGAACGTTCTATCTATAGTAAATTCAATTTCAGAACATAAAAAGGCAAACTGATATACAGTAAACTCTTTACATTCAATAATTTAACATTCATAGTTACTACTATTTTAAGTGGCCTCAAGGGTTTAGAACATAGAGTCACATCATTTTGCTCAGGCAAAAATCTGAACCACATATTCTATGAGGCTGTTACATGTAAGCAAGTCAGTTACCTAGTGACTGAGTCTAGCTCAGCACTTACATATAACTATGGCTTTATTGCTTTATCAATATATGTAGAAAATGTCCATAAAGTAAAAAATACTTTGTGAAAAATGGCTCCCAAAAGAAAGCTAACTGCTAGTACTTACGGTGGAAAGAGATTTTTTTATTTTCTTTTTTTTTTTTTGAGATGGAGTTTCGCTATTGTTGCCCAGGCTGAAGTGCAATGGCGAGATGTCAGCTCACTGCAACCTCCGCCTCCTGGATTCAAGTGATTCTCCCTCCTCAGCCTCCCGAGTAACTGGGATTTACAGGCATGCGCCACCACGCCTGGCTAATTTTGTATTTTTAGTAGAGGGTTTCTCCATGTTGGTCAGGTTGGTCTCGAACTACCGACCTCAGGTGATCTGCTCGCCTCGGCCCCCCAAAGTGCTGGGATTACAGGTATGTAAGAAAAAAACAGGTACAAAATTGCTAAATTTAGGGTATGTATTATATTCAGTTTTAGTTGATACTACCAAATAGTATCTGCTTCAGACTTGAACAGGTAGTTCACAGAAGAGGATATCCACATGGTCACATGCATGTGAAAAGCTGCTCAACCTCACTGATCATCAAAGAAATAGACATTCAGGTAAGGCAATACCACTACATACCCATTAGAATGGCTACAATGAAAAGTATTGACCATATCAAGTGTTAGCAAGGATTTTAACAATTAGAAAAATCAATTTAGAAAACTAGCAGTATGTACTAAAACTGGAATATATATGCAAACTCTGTGATCTCAAAATTCCACTCCTTAATATATATCCAACAGATACATGTACATGTGTGTGCCAAAAGATACATGCACGGCTGACACAGTGGCTCAGATCTGTAATCCTAGCACTTTGGGAGGCCAAGGCAGGAGAATCACTTAAGGCCAGGAGTTTAAGACTAATCTGGGCAATATAGTGAGACTTTTTTTTTTTTTTTTTTTGATTTGGAGTCTCACTCTGTCGCCCAGGCTGGAGTGCAGTGGTACAATCTCAGCTCACTGCAAGCTCTGCCTCCCAGGTTCAAGCGATTCTCCTGCCTCAGCCTCCCGAGTAGCCGGGACTACAGGTGCCCGCCACCAAGCTCGGCTAATTTTTTGGTATTTTTAGTAGAGACGGGGTTTCACCGTTTTAGCCAGGATAGTCTCGATCTCCTGACCTCGTGATCCGCCCACCTTGGCCTCCCAAAGTGATGGGATTACAGGCCTGAGCCACTGCGCCCGGCCCATAGTGAGACTTTTATTTTCTACAGAAAATAAACAAAATTAGCCAGGCGTATGCTTGTACTCCCAGCTACTAGGGAGGCTGATGTGGGAGGATCACTTGAGCCCAGGTGGTCAAGGCTGCAGTAAGCTCACACCACTGAACTACAGCCTAGGTGACAGAATGAGACCCTGTCTCAAAAAACAAAGAACAAATAACTGCTACACATATGAAAATGAACAAATTTCAGAAGCCTAAGGGGGTGGCTTCTCAGTTGCAGATACTGTTCTACTGCTTGACCTAGGCAGCGGTCACACTCACATAGGTGATATTCTTTATGATGATTAATATGATTTTTTTTTCTTTTTCTTTTTCTTTTGAGCTGGAGTTTTGCTCGTTGCCCAGGCTGGATTGCAATGGCGTGATCTCGGCTCACCGCAACCTCCACCTCGCAGGTTCAAGCAATTCTCCTGCCTCAGCCTCCCGAGTAGTTGGGATTACAGGCAAGCCTCACTACGCCCGGCTAATTTTGTATTTTTAGTAGAGACGGGGTTTCTCCATGTTGAGGCTGGTCTCGAACTCCTGACCTCAGGTGATTCCCCCCCGCCTCAGCCTCCCAAAGTGCTGGGATTACAGGCGTGAGCCACTGCACCTGGCGATTAATACGATTTTTTGCATACTTCTGAATACATGTATACTTCAGTGAAGGTATTCCAAGAAACTCCACCCCAACCACAAAAATCCTTATGATTTTAGTAGTCTACAATAACTCATCAAGTGTGTGAAGGGGCTAAAAATTTTTTCAGTTATGCTTTTATTTCAGTTTACATTGTATTAGGAATAGATCTATTACAAGAGTGCCTGTGTCTTGAAAATGTCAAGCATCCACTGTATTACCACTTCCTTATTACCAAAGCATACAGAAAATTTTCAAATTCTAAGGGATTGGCCAGGTGTGGTGGCTCATGCCTGTAATCCCAGCACTTTCGGAGGCTGAGGCGGGCAGACCACCTGAGGTCAGGAGTTCAAGACCAGCCTGGTCAACATGGCAAAACACCGTCTCTACTAAAAATACAAAAATAATTAGTTGGGCTTTGTGGTGGGCACCTGGAAGCCCAGCTACTAAGGAGCCTGAGGCAGGAGAATTGCTTGAACCCAGGAGGCAGAGGTTGCAGTAAGCCGAGATTGCGCCATTACACTCCAGCCTGGGCGACAAGAGCAAAGTTCCGTCTCAAAAAAAAAAAAAAAAAAAAAATCCTAAGGGATCAACATGAAGACCAGTTAGCTTTAAAACAAATTTAACATGAAATTGTAGTATTACTTTCTCCTCCACAACAATCCCCCTTCTACTCATATAAGGTTTTCCATGTACTTTAGTTTTACAATTTCTTCAATCTTTTGTATGCAGAGGGAAAATACAGATATCCAACAATTCCAATCTATGGTTGTGAAAATTCAGACTTAGTATTGAGGAATGGAATCTGTGCTCCAGTCATGGGATGAGAAGAAACCAGTTCCCGTTCTCAACATCCCCTTGGTTTGGTTTTCCTTTTTTTTTTTTTTTTTTTTTGAGATGTAGTCTTGCTCTGTTGCCCAGGCTGGAGTGCAGTGGTGCGATCTCAGCTCACTGCAACCTCCATCTCCTTGGTTCAAGCAATTCTCCTGCCTCAGCCTCCTGAGTACCTGGGATTCCAGGCATGTGCCACCATGCCCAGCTAATTTTTTTGTAATTTTAGTAGAGATGGGGTTTCACCATGTTGGCCAGACTGGTCTTGAACTCCTGACCTCAAGTGATCTGCCTGCCTTGGCCTCCCAAAGGGCTGGAATTATAGGCGTGAGCCACCCGGTCTGGCCCCCTCTGTTGGGTTTTCTACTAGGACTTTGGTAGGCTAATAATGATAAGGATGAGGAATGCCTAGGGGCAATAAGTATTTAGAATTCGCAGAACCATATTTTTTGCAGAAGGTACTCTCTATTCCTTAATTAAGAGATTAGGCCTGGCATGGTGACTCATGCCTGTAATCCCAGCATTTGGAGAGGCCAAGGTAGGTGGACCACCTGAGTTCAGGAGTTTGAGACCAGCCTCGCCAACATGGTGAAACCATCTCTACTGAAAATACAAAAATTAGCCAGGCGTCGTGGCAGGCTACTTGGGAGGCTGAGACAGGAGAATCACTTGAACCTCAGAAGTGGAGGTTACAGTGAGCCAAGATGGTACCACTGTACTCCAGCCTGGGTGACAGAGCAATACTCTGTCTAAAAAAAGAAAAAAAGAAAGAAATTAAACCCCATTCACATTCATTTCATACCAAGACTGAGCCAGCAAAAAGGCTGATAGTTAAGTCCAATATCCTAGGAATGAGAAATGAAAAGCCAAGGCAACAAGTAGGCACTGTAAAACTGTTTGTTTTTTTTAATGACAGGTCAAATATCCTGAAACATACATGTATTTTGATAGTCTTCTAATCCCAGTTGAGTTCAAATATTAAAGAAACACACACAAGCTAAGAGAATTCAATATTGTTCCAAGGCACTTACTGAATCTCTGACTAGATGAAAACAGGAACAATTAGGATGAACAATTAGACTGTATATAATATAAAAATAACTTTTTGCTTACAATTTACAAAATTATTATTACAATCTTTGATCTCTGATAACCTGCAAAGCTGGCTGCATGAATCCAGCAAGTTTAAAATTCAGAAACTATTTTCTAAAACTCCAGGGCAAATAATTTACAAATAAAGTACACAAAGATTTAGACCATGCAGAAATTTCTTACATCTTCTGTTAATAATATTTCAATTGCAACTTTATCAAATTATATACCTACTTGCCCTGTACATATACAAAATAATGCATACATGATAAAACAGAAAAAGAGTAGTCCTTAAACTCAATATATCATAAAAGTATTACTATATTAACATGTCTACAAGCAGCGTGTAACAGGGTTAAGAGACATTAAGGCAATAATACTTGAAGTTTCAAAATAAACCATATGTAATACTTTTTCCTAAGTGTAGTATAAGGCAGGTAGATGGTCCCAGCAAAAAATATTAAGGTAACAATCTACACTGCTGTTAGTCCCACATATTAAAGATGGAATACTATAAATCTGGCTTTCAGTGGCACCTGAATTTTCCAGTATAACTTAAAGTGTCTTTTAGCTCCCTGAATCATGTCCATTCTGAAGGTGGATCTCTTGGTCCTTTGGGTTTTCCACATCGATTACCAAAACCTACAGTGAAAACACCACAATAACTAGTCAGTGTTCAGAAATACTTTCAAACTACTAAAAACCATGTCCACAGACATTCTCATCTTCTGGAACAAATAAATTTCCACAAGGGAATTTAGAATTTAAGCCAAACAAAACTTAGTAAATGCAAAACAATTGTAAATTTATTTGGAATAACTGAAAATGATTGCTTCTTTTAAAAATCTTATGCTGGAAATAAAACCAATTTTATCACAATGTAAGAAAAATATCCATGATAATTTAGTCTTTCCAACACAAAAGATTTTTTATACTGCAGTTTTCTATTTTAGTTTTTAATCTCAATGTGAAATAGAATTAAGTATTTCATTTATTTCATGACTAGTCCAAGCAACTTTGGAAAATCATGTTTTATTCTTGGCAAGTGTCATTTCACAATGGCAAATGAGCTTTTCTCATTCCTGCCAGTGTTAACTACTTACTAAAAATTATTTATTAAACAAATTACCAATATCTGTGGCTTCTGTTGGATTTTCTGATATTTGTTCTCTCTTGTCACTGAAAGTAGGTGGACATTCTATGCACATTTCATAGTGAATACCTCCCACTGGATGATCTAAGTAGCAACACAAAGCCTTTGTTAATCACCATCCTTTGTAGCATCATATATATATAACTCTTTAATTTTTTAAATGTTGGCAAGCATGAAAACAGAAAATTTTCTCTCCTGGGCACCATAATTTTACAGGTCAAGAACAATATAAATACAAGTGTAGTGTGCACAGAAAATCATGTCAGGTATTATTGTGGTCACACAGAAATCTGCAGTGAGTACTTCTGCAATGTGAGGATTCTCGTTATTCCTACTTCATAAATCTAGGTCTTGACATATTACATTCCCTTAAGGTAGCTATACTATATGCCTATGTTCTAAGGGAATAGTTGCAACTGAAATGTCTTTGTATAGAAATCAACAAGGTCAGGCCAGGCGCGGTGGCTCACGCCCGTAATCCCAGCACTTTGGGAGGCCGAGGCGAGCCGATCATGAGGTCAGGATATCGAGATCATCCTGGCTAACATGGTGAAACCCCATCTCTACTAAAAATACAAAAAAATTAGCCAGGCGTGGTGGCGGGCGCCTGTAGTCCCAGCTACTCGGGAGGCTGAGGCAGGAGAATGTTGTGAACCCAGGAGGCGGAGCTTGCAGTGAGCCGAGATCGCGCCACTGCACTCCAGCCTGGGCAACAGAGCAAGACCTCTGTCTCAAAAAAAAAAAAAGAAAGAAAGAAAGAAATCAACAAGGTCAGGGTTAATTAATGAACTATTTGCACCTTGAAACAATAACTCTACTTGTTTCGTTTTTTTTTTTTTTTGAGACGGAGTTTCCCTCTTGTTGCCCGGGTTAGAGTGCAATGGCGCAATCTCGGCGCACTGCAACCTCTGCCTCTGGGATTCAAGGGATTCTCCTGCCTCAGTCTCCCTAGTAGCTGGGATTACAGGCAGATGGCATGACGCCTAGCTATTTTTTTTATTTTTAGTAGAGACGGGGTTTCACCATGTTGCTCAAGGCTGGTTTCGAACTCCTGACCTCAGGTGATTGCCTGCCTGGGTCTCCCAAAGTGCTGGGATTATAGGTGTGAGCCACCACGTCAGGCCTAATAACTCCACTTTTAAAGTTTTATGTTGTTTAGATTGTAGTTTACTCTTTAATTACCAGTGTTTAAGATTAGTAACAAAAGATGTTAACTACTAAAATTCATTCATTCTTTCACAATTTTATTGGTCTTCACAAATAAATGAAAAAGTACTAAAAGGAAGATTTCTAAAACAATAGGTTTCTACAGAAGCAATTCCATCATGTAGGTAAATTTGGGGCATTTATTTAAGTCGGGATCTAACTTCTAGGTGTTTTTAAAAACAGAAAATAAAAAACAGAAAAATATTTTTAAAAAATCTCTTTCCCATTAGCCTGTAATTATTGATAGTAAATGCTCCCATGATTTTCCAGATCAATACTACTATCTGGTGGTAATAATTAATTTGAAGAATTATAGTACAATATTAAGCTTCTACAAGAGTTGTCCTAGACATTTTCACATACAGAAATAACTATATAGCATGAACTATGAAGCATGTTATTTTGTAGAAATTAATCAATAAAATCTACAGTAAAAAGGGAAAAAAAATCTAACAACTTACCACATTTCTCATTTTCAGAGGTTATCAAGCCCTACGAGGAAGACATTTAATACCTATTACAATACATTCATTTTATATACAAATAATAGAAAGCTGGGTCTGTTATGGGTATATATCCCAAGAAATCAAGGCCTATCACTTTCAGCATCAGAGGAAAAGCAAACAATTGTTTTTTAATTAGGCTTAAAATTTTAAAATGTTATGCTGTTTCTCCTTGGAGTAAATGTTTCTGGATGAGCACTGAAAAGCATGGGCTACTGCATGAAGGAACATACAGCTGTGTTTTGCCAGCCACTATTACTAATTATATCATTATTGTATTTTATATGTCAATTAAACTACATCATGTCTTAAAATCAAATATAAGATGTAGCTAAATTTCAGAGATATTAAAGTATGGGAGAAAATACAAAAAGTATTAATGTTAATAAAAAATGTTATCTCCTATGGACAAATGTGTTGTTGCTGAGACAGGGTCTCACTCTGTCACTCAGGCTGGAGTGCAGTGGTGTGGTCATGGCTCACTGCAGCCTTGACCTCTGGGGCCCAAGCAATCCTCCCATCTCAGCCTCCCAAAAAGCTGGGACCATAGACATGCGCCACCACGCCTGGCTAATTTTAAAAATTTTTGTAGAGATAAGGTCCTCCCCATGTTGCCCAGGATGGTCTTGAACTCCTGGGCTCAAGTGATCCTTCTGCTTGGCCTCCCAAAGTGCTGTGATTACAGACATGAGCCACCATGCCACGCCCTCAAAATATTTAATTGCCAAAACATTTCTCGAATGTCAAAGAAATGCCAGGTAGCCAGAAAAAAACAAAAGAAGCGACTATGTGCCTAGTGTTATAATGGGAAGCATCTAGAAATGTAAGAAAGAATTAGGACCCTGAAAATAGTAACTCCTATTTCATTCATACCTTCAAAATTATTTGAAGCATAATTTACATATTTCAAAAACAGCTTGAGAAAACAATACTTTAAAGTGATAGTTGTATGTAGATCAGGTTACCCTTTAAAAAAATTTCAGAACCTACCTTTTATATGGGCTTTTCATCTGAAATCTTAGTATAAGAAATGCCTATCAAAAATTACAAACTATATTTAACGATCTTAAGATGACAGCTATTTCAACAACTGCAAGATTAGTTAACAAGAGTAGAAATGTTAAGCTATAACTGTTCCAATTCCAAAAGGACTTACTTCAGACTTTTTTTGTTCAGATCGTTCCTGACTTTGAAGTTCACTCCATTCCGATCTTACAGGTGTATCTGAGAAAAATGAAATCTTATTGTTATTAACACCTTGAATTTCTGAAATTTCTTTGCATTAAAGTAATACAAAAAACAGATCCTAAAGATTTTAGAAACTATCGCTTCCACAAAAATTTTGTAGTTTCTGGGTAAGCATATTTCTGAAGTTTCTAAAAAAAAAAAATTATAGTTTCTATTAATTCGAGAACATTCTTTTATGTTTCCTTCCTTCAAAACCTAAGTAAATAAATTCAGTCATCAGTGTATTACAGTCTATAGATAATGTGACAGACAAGTGAAGTATACTGCTTAATCTATAGACAACGTGACAGACTTAGACAACTGAAGTATACCATTTCATTGCTTTCAACATTCTTTTTAATTGTTGTTGAGACAGGGTCTCACTCTGTTGACCAGGCGCGATCTCGGCTCACTGCAGCCTCAACCTCCCAGGCTCAGGCAATCTTCCCATCTCAGCTTCTTGAGTAGCTGGGACTATAGGTGCATGCCACCTCGCCTGGCTAATTTTTGATTTTATACAGACAGGGTTTTGCCATGTTGCCCAGGCTGGTCTCAAACTCCTAGGGCAAATGGAACAGAGATCCACCTGCCTTGGTCTCCCAAAGTGCTGGGATCACAGGCATAAGCCACTGTGCTTGGCTCTTTAACATTTATCTTAAAATCAGTCAAAATTCACTTTGGGAGGCTGAGGCAGGCAGATCACTTGAGGTCAGGAGTTCAAGACCAGCCTGGCCAACATGGTGAGACCCTATCTCTAATAAAAAAATTAGTTGGGAGTGATGGTGTATGCCTCTAATTGCAGCTACTCAGGAGGCTGAGGCAGGAGAACAGCTTGAGCCCAGATCGTGCCACTGCACTCCAGCCTGAGTGACAGAGTGGAACTCCAACTCGAAATAAAACAAACCAAGGCTGGGCGTGGTGGCTCCCGCCTGTAATCCCAGCACTTTGGGAGGCTGAGGCGGGCGATCACGAGGTCAGGAGATGGAGACCATCCTGGCTAACATGGTGAAACCCTGTCTCTACTAAAAAAATACAAAAAAATTAGCCGGGCGTGGTGGCTCATGCCTGTAATCCCAGCACTTTGAGAGGCTGAGGTGGGCGGATCATGAGGTTAGGAGATGGAGACCAACCTGGCTAACACGGTGAAACCCTGTCTCTACTAAAAAAAATACAAAAAAATTAGCCGGGTGTGGTGGCAGGCACCTGTAGTCCCAGCTACATGGGAGGCTGAGGCAGGAGAATGGCATGAACCCAAGAGGTGGAGCTTGCAGTGAGCCGAGATCGTGCCACTGCACTCCAGCCGGGGCAACAGAGTGAGACTCCATCTCAAAAAAATGAATAAATAAAAAATAAATAAATAAAAAGAAAACCAAATGAAACAAAACAAAAATCAGTCAAAATTAATATATTGGTAAAATGTACTTAGACAAGTGAGCACCTCCACTGAGCATGAGACACTGTAAATACAATCAAGCTGTTTCTGCACTCTTTTTTAGAGGATTAATAGGGAGAAGTATATTATCAATGTTTTAAAGTATCATCACTTTCTCCCAGTTCTGATACTCCAGTGGTCTTTTTTTTTTCTTCCACAGACGGGGTCTCACTCTGTTACCAAACTGGAGTACAGTGGTGCGATCATGGCTCACTGCAGCCTCCAACTACAGGGATCAAGCAATCCTTCTTCTTCAGCCTCCTGAGTAGCAAGGACTACAGGCACATGCCACCACACCTGGCTAATTTTTTGTTGTTATTATTATTTTTTGAGACAAAGTTTTTTGCTCTTGTTGCCCAGGCTGGAATGCAATGGCGTGGTCTCAGCTCGCTGCAACCTCTGCATCCTGGGTTCACGCAATTCTCCTGCCTCAGCCTCCCAAGCAGCTGGGATTACAGGCACCCACCACCACAACTGGATAGTTATTTTATTTTTAGAAGAGAGGAGGTATCACTGTGTTGCCCAGGCTGGTCTCAAACTCTTAGGCTCAAGCAATCCTCGCGCCTTGGACTCCCAAAGTGCTGCGATTACAGGTATGAGCCAATGTGCTCAGTCTACTCCAGTGGTGTTAAATGTCTTTCAGTTAACACCAATCCAGTGACGCCCACCCAACAGAAATGTTTACTGACCTAAATCTAAGGAAAGCAATTAATGTTTTCATAAATAAGTGCTACTTTTTTTTTTTTTGAGATGGAGTCTTGCTCTGTTGCCCAGGCTGGAGTGCAGTGGCATGGTCTCAGCTCACTCCAACCTCCGCCTCCTGGGTTCAAGCGATTCTCCTGCCTCAGCCTCCCGAGCAGCTGGGACTACTGGTGCATGCCACCACGCACAGCTAATTTTTTGTATTTCTAGTAGAGACAGGGTTTCAGTGTGCTAGCCAAGATGGTCTTGATGTCCTGACCTCCTGATCTGCCCGCCTCGGTCTCCCAAAGTGGCAGGATTACAGGCATGAGTCAATAAGTGCTATTTTTAATGAATGAAAATACACCAGATTGCAAACACACTTATAATTGCATTTTTTTTTTTTAAGATGGAGTTTCGCTCTTGTTGCCCAGGTTGGAGTGCAATGGTGTGATCTCGGCTCACTGCAATATCCACCTCCCAGGTTCAAGCAATTCTCCTGCCTCAGTCTCCCAAGTAGGTGGGATTACAGGCATGCGCCACCACGCCTGGCTAATTTTGTATTTTTAGTAGAGACGGGGTTTCTCCATGTTGGTCACGCTGGTCTTGAACTCCTGACCTCAGGTGATCAGTGCATCTCAGCCTCCCAAGGTGCTGGGATTACAGGTATGAGCCACTGCACCTGGCTTCGTAATTGCATTTATTTATTTATTTACTTTTTGAGACGAAATCTTGCTCTTCGCCCAGGCTGGAATGCAATGGCGCAATCTCGGCTCACTGCAACCTCCAACTCCCGGGTTCAAGTCATTTTCCTGCCTCAGCCTCTCAAGTAGCTGAGATTATAGGTGTCCACCACCATGCCCAGCTAATTTTTATATTTTTAGTAGAGATGGAGTTTCACCAAGTTGGCCAGGCTGGTCTCCAACTCCTGACCTCAGGTGATCCACCTGCCTAGGCCTCCCAAAGTGCTAGGATCACAGGCTTGAACCACCATGCCCAGCCTATAATTACATTTAAATGAATTGAATTCTGATATCTAACATAAATGCAGTAATTTCTATCGATCTTAGCAAGTAAAACATATAATTTTAAAGCATTTTTCAAACAAAGAATTAAAAGCATGTCAACATCAATTTACTTGTTTTTGAATTTAATTATGTAGCACAATAGCTAATAGATTAAAATCAGGTATGTTTTTCGGAGTTTATTATTAGAATATGAAGTAAATGTAAAAGCAAAAGAGACACTCACTATGTTCACTTGCTAACACAAACGATTCAGGAGTTCTTTCAGGTAGGGGAGGAGGTGAATCTTCACTAACATCAACATCTAAATTAAACACATAAAAATTTAGACAAATTAACATGTCATCTAAACAAAATCAGAGAGCTCTCTTGACATTCTAAAAATTCCTGTCACAAATATCTAGATCAGTTTTTAAAAATGCAAAAAAATGCAAGAAACCTTTTCCACTCATTATCAAGAATTATGATGCTTATTGAGCAAAGATAATGTATACAGAAAATGACTCTCTCCCATGACTTTCCTGTCACTCTACAGACATCGTTCAGTTCTCCAAGCCTGAAGGGAATCTTCAGTAGAGAAGTCAGCTGGCAAGTGACTTCTCTACTGAGCTTACTGATGATGTTTTGTGTCCAAAAAGGAAAGCTTTGGTCATTTGCGTTATGAAACGCCTAAGCCAGTGTTTCCCAAACAGGATTCAATTGCTTAACACCTTTCATGATTTTTGCCATACTATGTAACATGTGTCCTATTCACTTTTAAAATCTGACTCATTTTAAACTTAACTGTGTACCTCAGTCATGTCTTAAACAGCAATAACTGAAATAACATTGGAAATACTAGTTATTTTTCCAAAACAGATAAAGATATAGCTATTAAAGTTTTTTTTAAAATCTCCATTTATTTATTGCTAAAGATTTTGTGTACAGTGGCACATGGCTGTACTTTGAGAATGCTGACTGAAGCTATATACAGGTTTTTCACTAGTAAAAACAAAATTAGCTCTTGGGAAAGATAGTGCATTAAGTAAGCCTCATTGGTTAGCTTTATTATGGCTTAAGGTAAATGAGTGTATTTGATCTTTGAGTTTTCACTGGAGGAATAGAAAGAAAATATAAGAATACAATCCTGTGTGTGAACTCTCAGGTTGGGGAGGGTGGGATAAAGAAAAAGAAATGCGACGGTCCTGTATTATTTTGTCTTGAGCCTTGCCCATTGTTCTTAAATGAACACACAGTTCTGCCATGATACTCTGCTATTTTACCACACCTGATGGCTATGCATAGGTCTTGTCAATTTTCAACACGCATGAGGTGAGTATGATTGCTTTTGCCCCACCTACATTTATTTAGCTGGAGACGCAAGAAAATACAGCTTCTGGGTCCTCCTGAAAGAGGAGTTCCAGTCCAATACTTGATACATCTACCAAGAGTACCACAACTCTCTCTTGCCACTAAAGAACTATCTACCTTATCCAGTAGTGGTAGTCTGAGTCATCACCATATGTCTCCTTGCCCTCTTGCTACTAACAGCGCACAGTGAAGAGATGGCTGTTGGAAGGAAGGGACACATAATCTTGGCATTCTGGTACCATTTCTTAAATTAAATGAACAAAACAAAAAGGGCAGTTCAGCCCTTTTTCTATCAGTTATCTTCCAGAAACTCTGTGCTTTTTCTCTCATGGCAGTTCTCACCCTTAAAAACTTTTATTTTCTAAGCGTGGCCCTTGCTTTGCAAATGCATGTTTCTCCCTGGAACTTTGGGCTGCCTTTCCTGTTAAAAACTTTTGTTTTAGAGGTTATCCAACCAGATATTACATATTTTACATAGGCTTTTGCAAATCATACACTGTATGGGGCCTTCTGTAGTTGCATCTGAGAAATCTTTCAGGAGGCCTAAGTCAAGACTGAAATTAGAATTGATAGCTAAGAATTTTTGTCAGGCAGTAACTTATGCAAAAGTTTTTTTTAGGTATCAATACAAAAGTATTCCATTATAGTCATGCACTACATAATGACGTTTTCATCAACAAGACCGCATAAATAACAGCGGTCCTGTAAGATTATGATACCATATTTTTACTGTACCTTTTCTATGTTTAGATACACAAATACTTACCATTGTGTTACAATTGTTCAGTATGGTAATATGCTATACAAGTTTGTAGCCTAGGAGCAAGAGGTTACATTGTATGGCCCAGATGTGTAGTATATACTATACCATCTAGGTTTGTGTAAATACATTCTATGACATTCACACAATGGCAAAACTGCCTAATGACATATTTTTCTTAGAACATATCCCTGCCATTAAGAAATGTGTGACTGTAATTCACTAACAAGTTCTAGGACCAAAAAACCCCCCAAAACTCTAATTCTGGTGCCAATGGCTCTATAAGATAATGATCTACAAAGGAAATAATAATCTGTAAGGTAAATAAACAATCTATAAAGTAAATAATCCATATGGTAAATATTTGGCAACACATTAAAAATGAGACTACTTGTAGTTATGCTGCAACAAAGAACATTTACACACAGGAAAATCTTCGGTTAAAATCAAACCAATAACATAGTTAAGGTTGAGTAAAAAGAAACCAGAAATCACATGTATAGTGATTTTTGCTTTGAAATACAAAACCAAACAAACAGAAATGAGCTGGCACATAGTAGGGTGCTTTTAGCTATATCTTACTCTTTTTTTTTTTTTTTTTTTGAGACAGGGTCTCCCTCTGTTGCCCAGGCAGAGTGCCAGGACGCAATTATGGCTCACTGCAGCCTTGAGCTCCTAGGCTCAAGTGATCTTCCTACCTCAGCCTCCAGAGTAGCTGGGACCACAAGTGTGCACCACCATGCCCGGCTAGTTTTTTATCTTTTGTAGAGATTGGGTGTCACTATGTCACCCAGACTGGTTATGAACTCCTGGGCTCAAGTGAACTTCCTGCCTCAGCCTCCCAAAGTGCTGGGATTACAGGCATGAGCCACCAACAGACTCGTCATGTAGTAGTAACTTTTAATAAACATATCACATCATGCATCTTTCTGGCCCTCACCAAATCCTATTTCCAGTAATGGTTTTTTGTTTTTTTTTTTTTTAAAAAAAGCAAAAGAACAAAACAACAACAAAAAAACAATAAAACTTCCTAGGTACAATACCACATGCTTGATACACTAAAAACTCAAAATGAAAATTTCTTATCTACATATTTTCTTATATAGTTACAGCTGGGCAGTTATATTTCAAATTCTGAAGCTGAGGAACAAAAGACATCAGCAATTTAAAATTATGGTAAACTGGTAAAGTAATATTATACTATTCATTATCTTCTAAAGATCCTTCAAATAAAACAAAGATAAATCAAGAAAAGATAATTCTGTAATTTAAGCAAATAGTTTAAGACTGTCACCTGGCTGGGCGTGGTGGCTCACGCCTGTAATCCCAGCCCTTTGGGAGGCCGAGGTGGGCGGATCACGAGGTCAGGAGATCCAGACCATCCTGGCTAACACAGTGAAACCCTGTCTCTACTAAAAATACAAAAAATTAGCCAGGCATGGTGGCGCATGCCTGTATTCCCAACTACTAGGGAGGATGAGGCAGGAGAATTCCTTGAACCCAGGAGGCGGAGGTTGCAGTGAGCCAAGATTGCGCCACTGCACTTCAGCCTGGGCAACAAGAGCAAAACTCTGTCTCAAAAAGACTGTCATCTAGTCTACCAAATACACTCTCTCAAGTTAAAAAATACAGTATGTGTGAGAGAAAATACAAGCACTACAGTATGGGTGGTATATAATGGGTCAGAAATAGAAAATAATCTTTCAAGGCCAGGTGTGGTAGCTCACGTCTGTAATCCCAGCACTTTGGGAGGCCTAGGTGGGCAGATCACTTGAGGCCAGGAATTTGAGACCAGCCTGGCAAACATATCGAAACCCTGTCTCTACTAAAAACATAAAAATTAGCTGGGTGTGGTAGTGGGTGCCTGTAATCCCAGCTACTTGGGAGGCTGTGCCGAGATCTTGCCACTGCACTCTAGCCTGGGTGACAGTGCAAGACTCAAAAAAAAAAAAAAAAAAAAAAATCTTTTGAGTGCAAGTCTCAAAAAAAAAAAAAAAAAATCTTTCAAGGTCACAGTACTTATTTTGCCTGCACATTATAAATACCAGTCTGTATGTGTCACTACCAAAGTTCACTGATAGGTAAGTGACCACTGATAATATATCAATAAACAGCTTTCAAATTTATATGTTTACTCTCAACTTTAGGGTCTGTTTAAGATGGTAGCCATCATTACTTTCAGCAGATCAAAGAGGAGTTTCAAGAAGCAATAATACACTTTGGGAACTGAGTGCATGCATTATCTTGAAATGCTAAGAGTGCTAAAAAAACAATAATTCTTTAAATAATAGCTTTGATGAGTAGGTATGCATATAGCCCACTCACTACTGAATTGAGCAGTTTGCAGTATTGTTCCTGGGTTAAACTCAGGGTTGGAAGCAGCCATATTTGGAAGCATTTGTGAAGACAGTAAAAACAAACAAACAAAAAAATGTAATCTGTAGTTAAAGGAGCAGTAAAAAAATGACTAAATATTTAGGAAAAACGAGTAACATTATATGGCCAATCAAGACATTCTACAGTATTTTTGCCACTGTTATTTTAAGTGATTCTTCCCTAAATTATTTCTAATTATTCAATCAGATAAATTTTTGACCGATACAAAAACACTAAGATCTATAATACAGAAGAAAAAGAAAATAAGTTATCCAGTTATAACTACTAAAATAATTTAGAAACACAAAACCCAGTAATATAATGTGACCAAATTGTTAACAATACATTAAAAGCTTATATTAAAAAATTAGTATCTAAGACAGATTTTGCTGTAGGTTCTATGGTAGAGTGTGGAATAAAACATAATAAATCAATACAGCTAAAGTGCTTAAAACAGTGATTAGCACATAGGAAAGACATTTAAGTATTTGACACTATATTATTACCTTTTTCAGCACCTGAATGTGTTGTTCCTGCTATATTATGTCTAGCAATGGACATTGGCAATACTTTCCTAGTAGAAATGCTTTCAGTACTAGTGGCAGCAGAAACTGTGGCACTTGCTGTTGAAATATTAGTTTTATTCTGGGTCACAGCACCATCAGAGTTTCTTTCATCTGAGTCTGAGTCATCAGAGTGAAGTGGATTAGTAAAACTGAGGGGTGTTCTGAAGAGTGGTGAAGTGTTATCATGATCCACAAGATCAGGTGTTTCAACTTGTGTTGTAGGACTTGGTGTTAAACTCACAGTTTTCCTAGTTTGATAGTTGATATCTGAGGAATTGCCTTCAGATAAATCAGGTATGGGTATGGCATTTTCAGGTCCATGAAATGACCACGTTACATGTCCTTTCTCATCAAGAGGCAAGCAGTCTGGCCTTGGAGGTGTGTCTGAATTCTGGGATTCTTCTGGTGGAGTAACTGAAACTTTGTTTGATTGTGTTACACTGCAGTCCACACAAGAATTCTGGGAAGTATCACCGACATTTAGATCTGAACTTAATTCCTGTGGCTTAGAGATTTTATCAGTTATACAAGGTGAAGCAGATTTAATTTTAATTGCATGTCCCCTATTCAAAAGTGTGTTCCCATCAAAACTTTTTGGTCCCTCTTGGAGAGGGACCTTCTTAATCTCAAAACTTAAATTTCGTTCCAATTTTTTATCTATCTGTTCAATTGTTGATTCATTTTTCCCTGGAAGTTCTGTTGATTTACTATAGTTTCTGTTGAGGTCTGCTGAATGTTGTTCTGATGAAACCATATGCAACACTGGCTTTGGATGGTATCTATCATTGTCCTGCCACACAGTAGTGACTGTTGGAAAAGCTGAAGGGGGAGAAGGTGTCAAGATGGGTGGCACTGGATGAGGTTCCGGTGGCTGCAGTATTTCTTCTTTAGCATCCCCTTCAACAAGGCAACTGAAAAACAAACATTTAAAAAGGGCATTTTAAGACTGTTAAACAAGTTGATACCTGAGAATTATGTAGCTAAGACTAGCATATTAAGAACCATTACAATCTGGTTGCGAATAAAAACTGCAGTTTTTCAGACTAAGAAAATTTAATGTTCATCAAGGTAATACACATATACTGTTTAAAAAGTCAAATACAAGACTTTTAATGAAAAACATAGTAGTCTCTGCCCCGCAGCCCTCCTATTAGCCAGAGGCATCCACTTTCAACATTTTTTTTATAGCTGCTTCTAAAATTTACACCTCTGTATTTCAGACTATTTCAAAAGTTATTTCTTGATCTTTGTTTCACACATTTTCTACTGACTTCCTACTGTGGAAGTGTCCTTCTCTATCTTTCCAATACTGTTATATTGTAATTTTTCATTACCTCAGTCGTATGACTGCAGATAGTATTCCCATCTATGACACCATGATTTCGTATCTTTTCTTCTATAGTGTCTTGTTTTCCCCTAATGACTGCCTTGGATTTCTGATGGCTTAGCTCTCTATGCATCATCAGTTACTCAGCTTTTCTTCTAACTTTCTTGCAGATTGGTATACCTCCTCTCAATAATGACAAGCACACATAGTAAGTATCAATACCACAGACATCCTTGTTAGAAACTTTTGGCCTCCTGCTCCAGTGTGGACTACTGGTTCCCTAGTCCATCACAGAGCTAATGTTCTCTCTGGTTTCAGATTCTCCTGTTACCCAGGTCTCATTTTCCTCTTTCTGGGTATACTCCTTTGTTTGGGTGGGTTATACCCTCTAGTTGCCTTTATTTTTTTCCTTAAAGAAATGGGGGCCAGGCATGGTGGCTCACGCCTGTAATCCCAGCACTTTGGGAGGCCAAGGTGGGTGGATCAATTGAGCTCAGGAGTTTGAGACCATCCTGAGCAACATAGTAAAACCCCATCTCTACTAATAATACAAAAATTTGCCAGGTGTGGTGGCACACACCTGCAGTCCCAGATACTTGGGAGGCTGAGGCAGGAGAATTGCTTGAGCCCAGAAGGTGGAGATGGCAGTGAGTTGAGATCACGCCACTGCACTCCAGTCTGGGCGACAGAGCAAGACTGTCTCCAAAAAAAAAGAGAGAGAGAGAGAGAGAGAGAGAGAGAGAGATGGGGGATGGGCACTGTGGCTTACTTGAGCCCAGGAGTTCAAGACCAGCCTGGGCAATATAGCAAAACCCTGTGTCTTCAACAAATACAAAAAAATTAACTGGGTGTGGCAATGCATGCTTGTAGTCCCAGCTACTAGGAAGGCTGAGGTAGGAGGATCACCTGAGCCTGGGGAGGTCAAGGCTGTGGGGAGCTCTGATCATGCCACTGCACTCCAGCCTGGGTGAAAGAATGAGATCCTGTCTCCAAAAAAAAAAAAAAAAACCAAAGAAGAAGATAGGGTTTACTATGTTGCCCAGGCTTTGTTGCTTTTTAAGAACTTTACATGAAGCAAACTTCTTGAGGGCTTGTATATTCAAGTTTTTGTGTTCTGTTTTTCTTTTGAGATAGAGTCTTGTTCTGTCACCCAGGCTGGAGTACAGTGGCACCATCTTGGCTCATTGGAACCTCTACCTCCTGGGTTCCAGCAATTCTTGTGCTTTAACCTCCTGAGTAGCTGGGACTACAGGCACATGCCACCATACCTGGCTAATTTTTGTATTTTTAGTAGAGATGGGGTTTTGCCATGTTGGCCAGGCTGGTCTCCAACTCCTGGCCTCAAGTGATCTGCCTGCCTCGGCCCCCGCAAAGTGCTGGGATTACAGGGGTGAGCCACTGGACCCCACCTCAGAGTTTTTGCTTTTTTTTCTCCCCCTAGGTGATCAACCTTTTTTTTATCCAACCAGATAACTGGCAGTAATCACATGGTACACCAGGTTTCCCCTTAAAAGAGACTCTGTGGGCCAGGCATGGTGGCTCACGCCTGTAATCCTAGCACTTTGGGAGGCCAAGGCAGGCGGATCACAAGGTCAGGAGTTTGAGACCAGCCTAACCAACATGGCGAAACCCTGTCTCTACTAAAAACACAAAACCCTAGTCAGGCATGGTAGCGTGCGCCTGTAATCCCAGCTACTCAGGAAGCTGAGTCAGGAGAATCACTTGAATTCGGGAGGCAGAGGTTGCAGTGAGCTGAGATCACGCCACTGCACTCCAGCCTAGGTGACAGAGCAAGACTCTGTCTCAAAATAAATAAAATAAACAAATAAATAAAGACTCTGTGAAGTTCAGATTCACTAGACACATTCCCACATTCCTAGGACATGAGAAGACAAATGAGTATCTCCAGAATACTGATCATATTAAAACGACAGCAATACTCTCATAAGATATTCCTATATCTGTTCAAGTTTTACAAGTAGATTCTTTTTTTTTTTTTTTTTTTTTTTTTTTTGAGACAGGGTCCTGCTCTGCCACCTGGGCTGGAGTACAGTTGCACTATCTTGGCTCACTGCAACCTCTGCCTTCAGGGCTCAAGCCATCCTCCCAGTTTAGCCTCCCAAGTAGCTGGGACTACAGGTGTGCACTACCACACCTGGCTAAGTTTTGTATTTTTTGTAGAGATGTGGTTTTGCCATGTTCATGTTGCCCAGACTGATCTCAAACTCCTAAACTTAAGCAATTCACCTGCCATGTCCTCCCAAAGAGCTGGGATTACAGGTGTGAGGCATTGTACCTGGCCTACAAGTTGGTTCTTAATCTGAAAGAGTGGCTGTCAAATTTTTGCGATCTAAAACAAAAATAATTGCAGACACCTCCTACAATTTATAAAGCATATGCAAAGACCAATAGGTTATCCTAAGAACATATTATAATACAAATAGAAAATATGAGTTTTAAAAGGATGAGATAAAATTTTGATATAAATTGAGGTGTATTATTTTCCCTACGTGTACATGGTGAGACCACTTTTCCATAATCAGTATTTTATTTCCATATTTTTTATTGAGACAAAGTCTCATTCTGTTACTCAGGCTGGAGTGCAGTGGTGCAATCTCAGCTTACTGCAACCTCCGCCTCCCAGGTTCAAGCGAATCTCCTGCCTCAGCCTCACAAGTAGCTGGGATTACAGGCACGCGCCATGACGCCCGGCTAATGTTTGTATTTTTAGTAGAGACAGGGTTTCGCCATGTTGGCCAGGCTGGTCTTAAACTTCCAACGTCAAGTGATCCGCCCTCCTCGGGCTCCCAAAATGCTGGGATTACAGGTGTGAAACACCATGCCCGGCCTCATGACCAGTATTTTACAGATTTACTTGATTAACAAACCCCATATATCCTTAACAGTACCTTTTTCACAGGGTAGTTAGGAGAATTAAATGAGTTAACATCTGAACAACAATTAGAACAGTGCTTGACAGATATCGAGTATGATATATGGGTTTGTTAATCGAGTATTTTCAAAGTTTTTAATTTAAAAAAACTTACTCCAAATTTCAGCATTATTTTTATCTTACTCTAAACCTAAGCAAGGTTCTTATGTTGGATGTTCTATAATTTCATAATGTAACTTAAAAAACTATATTTTTTAACAATTTTATTTTTATCCATCACATTTGGTGGTGTATATCAAGCTTGGTGTATACGCTCTATATAAAAATTTATGCCCTTTAATTCTAATACATTTTTTCTTCTTTTTTTTTTTTTTTGCTAATTTCTTCTTCCCTACTCTCCTTTTAGACTATTATTAGTTCAGTGACAGATCTTCTAGTTTTGCTTTCTAATTTCCTTATCTTTTCTCTCCTACTTTCTCTTTATCCATTCATTTTCTTGAAATGAATGAATTTATTTTGGAAATTTTATTGGAAAATGGAGTTCCTTATTTTCCAAACTTCTGCTTAATTTTTAAATTTATAGTATTTTAATTTCTTTCTTTCTTTTTTTTTGAGACAAGAGTCTCATTCTGTTGCCTAGGCTGGAGAGCAGTGGCGCGATCTCGACTCACTGTAACTTCCGCCTCCCGGGTTCAAGCGATTCTCCTGCCTCAGCCTCCTGAGTAGCTGGGACTACAGGCACACACCACCACGCCCAGCTAATTTTTTTTGTATTTTTAGTAGAGACTGGGTTTCACCATATTGGCCAGGCTGGTCTCAAACTCCTGACCTTGTGATCTGCCCGCCTCAGCCTCCCAAAGTGCTGGGATTACAGACATGAGCCACTGCGCCTGGCCTATATTGTTAATTTCTAAGAGCTTCTTACTTAATACCCACAGTTCTTATTTCGTGGTTGCAGCATTTCCCAATGACTGAGAAAAGTGGACTGTTGTTTCTTTTTCCCCCATCTTTTTCATTTTACTCTGTATTGTCTCCATTTCCTCTGTTTTTTCATATTAGAGGCTTCTGTCAAATGCCCAATCATTCCTAGTTCTGTTCACTTTTAAGAACTGGAAGAACTGGAATACTGGTGGGACATGGTGGCTCACGCCTGCAATCCCAGCACTTTGGGAGGCCAAAATGAGTGGATTCCTTGAGCCCAAGAGTTTAAAACTGGCCTAGGCAACATGGAGAAAACCCATCTCTACAAAAAATACGGAAATTAGCCAGGCATGGTGGTGTGTGTCTGTAGTTCCAGCTAGTTGGGAGTCTAGGGTGGGAGGTTCAATTGAGGTCGAGGCTGCAGTGAGCCATAATCACACCACTGCACTCCAGCCTGCGCAAAAGAGCAAGGCTCTTTCTGAAAACAAAACAAAATAAAACAGAAAGAATTGGAATATTAAAAATGACTGAAAGACATGTACAGTCATGTGATGTTTCAGTCAATGATGGGCCACACATACCATGGTGGCCCCACAAAGTTATAATGGAGCTGAAAAATTCCCATGAATTTGTAGCAAAATGCGTTATTCACATTTGTTGTGATGCTGGTATAAACAAAGCTACTATGCTGTCAGTCATATAAAAGCACAGCACATGTAATTACGTACAGGACATAATCCTTGATAATAATGATAAAGAAAATAGTTATTGGCTTATGTACTTTTTTTTTTTGAGATGGAGTCTCGCTCTGTCACACCCAGGCTGGAGTCCAGTGGCGCAATCTTGGCTCACTGCAACCTCCACTTCCCGGGTTCAAGCAATTCTTTTGCCTTAGCCTCCCAAGTAGCTGAGACTACAGGTGCCCGCCACAATGCCCAGCTAATTTTTGTATTTTTAGGAGACACAGGGTTTCGCTATGGTGGCCAGGCTGGTCTTGAACTCCCAACCTCAGGTGATCCACCCGCCTTGGCCTCCCAAAATGCTGGGATTACAGGCGCCTGGCCATGTACTTACTTTTTGTTGTTAATTTTGAGTGTATTCCTTCTAATTGTTAAAAAATTAGTTAACTGTTAAACAGCTTCAGGCAGGTTCTTCAGGAGGTATTCTAGAAGAGGGCACTGTTATCACAGGGGATGACAGCTCCATGTGTGTTTCTGCCCCTGATACCTTCCAGCAGGACAAGGTGTGGAGGCAGAAGGCAGTGATATTGATGATCCTGACCCTGTGTATGCTTAGGCTACTGTGTGTGTGTGTCTTATTTTTAACAAAAACGTTTAAAAAGTAAATAAATAAATAAATAAATAAAAATAAAATATACACACAACACACACACACACACACATATATATATATGGACTCAAGCAATCCGCCCACCTTAGCCTCCCAAAATGTTGGGATTACAGGCGTGAGCCACTATGCCCAGCCAACATGTACTTTATTTTTGTTTTTTTATTTTTGAGACAGAGTCTTGCTTTTTCACCCAGGCTGGAGTGCAGTGGCATGAACTTGGCTCACTGGCACCTTCGCTTCCTGGGTTCAAGCGATTCTCCTGCCTCAGTCTCCCAAGTAGCTGGAACTGCAGGCGCGTGCCACCACGCCTGGCTAATTTTTCTATTTTTAGTAGAGACGGGGTTTCACCATATTGATCAGGCTGGTCTTAAACTCCTGACCTTGTGATCCACCTGCCTTGGCCTACCAAAGTGCTGGGATTACAGGCGTGAGCCACCACGCCTGGCCCCATCATGTACTTTAAACAAACAATTAATGTGTTTACTGTAGCCATACTGAAAAACAAAATATACTATTTTACTTGTTATCAATCTTATGATTTTGTGATTTTATTTTCAGTTATGTTGGAACAATTTATAATAGTTCTAAAAATCATCCCAACTTAGAAGTTACAAGGTTCTCTTTGTCAAAAATAATGACATTCTGGCATTTGACTCCATTACATGAAGAAGAAAAAAGGTGACCTATGCATGTATTATAAAATCACACACAAAGAACTTTTAGAATGTATGCCCAATAAAAATCTGTCCTGAGTTGAATATTTTTTCTTAATATGCATTTGCTTTTTTCTTTATTATCTTTTTGTTTATTAGAGAGTAACAGAAGTAAAACTTTTGAACAGGTATAGGAAAAAGGCTTTAAATTCAGATATTCTATTCTTTTTTCCTGTAAAATTAAGAAGAGACTGCTGCTACATGTAGTTAGAGGTAGAAGAACATACAAATCATAAATATCAGTGTAGACTTTGAAAACCTCTATATTGGCTCAATCTCAAAAACCAAATTAAAACACAGGGCAGCAAAAATGTTCCTTAATTTTTTTAGGGCCAGTAGTTTCTTTTAGGATTCTAGGGCTCCTATATGGAACAGAGAAGTTAGAGAACTAATATTTTATAGGTTTCAACTGGTTACCTTCCACAGACGGCTAAAATGCCAACCAGTTTTGGTGGATACCAAAGTGGAAATCGAACAGGAAAGAACTACTAAAAGTTTTGTTAGCACACAGTTAACATCTTGAACATTTAAATGTTGAGACCTAACCTCATCTATATATAGGCTTCCTGAGGTTCCTAAGAGAAGTATGCAAAGGTATTCTAGAGACTATAACTACCACCACACTTAAAAAATCTGTTACTATAGGCCGGGCATGTAACTACATGCTTTATATACATTATCACTAATTTTAAAAAACGGAGAATACGAGTACTCTCACTACAATGAAGTAAAGTATTTTCAGAGAAGTGGCTTGTCAAAGTTCATTCAGTGGCAAATGCTAAAGTTAAAATTTGGAATGGGACCTATTTATGTAAAAAGCCTCTTTATACCAGAGTATACTGCCTCTTTCTGTACTCAGCAGCTTCCTTCCCAGGCGGTTAGAATCTTGCATGGTCAAAATGAGAATAAATTGCTCCTGTGGTGTGCAGGGATTCTAACCAAACCTTCAGTTACTGAGGGAAGCTGCAGGCTTTTTCTTTTGTTCAGAGAGATGATTTCATTAGAATGATCTCTTGGAATTAGCAACTCAATGCTAAGACATGACCCTGGCCGTCTGACCCAACTTTCCCCAAAGTTTTAAGATGGAAACAATTGGTGTATCCTGTATAAAAGAATTTATTTTGATGGGAAGTCGATCAGTTTTGGCAGATCTATGTGCAAGAAAGACACTATAAAATATTCTAATAGTTTTTTATTTAATCCTTAGGACAATATTTAAACAACTCCTTCTCCCCAGGATTAAGTAAATTAATCCTAGATCCCAGAGCTAAATGGCTAAAAAGGAGTTGAAACTATCTTCTTCTGCCTCTGTATTCTCTCCATACTACCATGTTACTGACTAAGCAGCTACCCTGAACAAGAAGGGAAGGAAAAGAAAGATAGGAATATATATGATTTTAACTATTATAAATGAGCTTGGTAGAAAAGCAAGAAAAATTAAAGAAATAAACTCATCTTTGCTAGTAACGTTATTAAATATCCTCACACTTCAACATGCATGCAATTTTTGGCAAGCATATTTAGTCATCAGGAAAAAAATGGGAATCTTTAGAATAACTAAAATTTTAGTTATATCACATATCAAAACATAAACCATAGTCAATTCATGGTAGTATCCACATTCTGCTACAGTATATTATTGAAATTTTATCCAAAATGAAACCAAATTTTTAATAAACCAGTAACAAATCAGTTGTCATACGTATGTTACATCCTAACAAAATAATAATAAAAGTTATAAAAGTAATTTAGAAATATTCAGAATTTGTCATTTTAATTAACAGTGAGTAGAAACAAGTATGCTTTTAAAGAAAATGTTCAAAGACATACAATACCTGCGGGTCCTTGGTGGTTTTGGAGGAGGAGAATCTTGTTTTTCAGGCTCTATGGAACTGACCATGTTTTCAGTGTTAATTTCATTCTGCCAAGGGAAAAAACACTTCACTAAGGTTAAGAGAAAAATAATTTTTCCTCTTCATGTTTCAACTAAATTGTTTCTGTGCTTTTCAATCCTTAAGACAATGCCAATTTTGCCAAGTTAAAAAAAAAAAGTCTTATATTCTGGCTCTATATTTTAGCCTGAAGGACCAGACTTCAATGGAGAGATTGTATCAAAAAAACAGCGCATCACAGTTACTGGAAAGATCAAGGTGTACAGCAGCATTTCAACACATCTCAAATGCTACCGTAAAAAAACAGATTCCCCAAGATAATGTGGATTAAAGAACGTAGTATCCCCCCGCCCTGCCATCACTACCACTAGGAACTTAATATATGCAGAGACAAAAAAAAGCCAACAAATAAGGCTTATACCATTTACCGAGTAATGGAGTATCTTTTTATGACTCCCCATTACTACCTAGTACCTTTAAACTGGTGGTCCTAGGATTCATTTTAACCATTTCTTGCCTCACTCTCACTCTGTTACTATGTGGAGTGCTCTAATCCATTAGGGAATATAGCTCCTATATCACTGGCTACCCAAATGGACCTCAAAAAGGCAGACAGAGCCCATCCCCAGAATATCCTTGGTTCTTGCTGGTCACAAGGACCAATAACATCATTAACATTGATGTTTCAGAGTCAATACAGGTATAAGAACCTTAGGTTTAGGACCTTAGGTTTAGGACTGTGAATAGGGGAGCGGTGAAATGAAAATACTGCCTTGAATTAGTTTCACTGTCAACATATCTCATATTTATCTAGCTAGGGTATTTTAATTCTAGGGTATGTTATGTCCAGAAGAGAGGAATGATTTTCACCCTTGCCAACATCTCAGATAATTTTAGACAACAGCCATCATTACACATACTATCAACTAAGGAACTCTGAAACCATAGCTGCATTTTGTTTTGTTATCATTGTTTTTAATTAAAAGGCACTTCTACTATGTCCATCATGACAGCTTGTCCAACTGTTACTTCAATTATTTCCAACTAAACAACTAGAGATCTCAACTTCCTAGCAATTTTAAGTGCACCCTATCTCCTTATATATAATCTGATGAATTAATAGTTTTATACATATCACTTCCTGACAAGAACAACAGAGTTATGTCATAAAACTTAAAGCGTTCATCCTTAATTAAAGCCACCCACCAAAATCGAGGCATTTGGTGCAGAAATACCTGGCTATAGGTAGGGTGACCATATAATTTATTGTCTAAATCAGGGCTCTTTTGAGAATGAAAAAGCAGCATTATTAATTATTATACCTAGACAACTAGTGTGAACTGGTGTGCCTCATGCAAATCAGGACTTTTGGTCGCCGAAGTTTCAGATCCTCAGGTACCACCAGAATTTAGAGACTCTGCATCAAAAAGGTACCCCCTAGGCTGGGCGCAGTGGCTCACACCTGTAATCCCAGCACTTTGGGAGGCTGAGACTGGTGGATCACTTGAGGTCTAGAGTTTGAGACCAGCCTTGGCCAACATAGTGAAACCCTGTCTCTACTACAATACAAAAATTAGCCAGGCGTGGTGGTGCACGTCTGTAATTCCAGTTACTTGGGAGGCTGAGGCGGGAGAATCACTTGAACCTGGGAGGCAGAGGTTGCAGTAAGCTGAGATCGTGTCTCTGCACTCCAGTATGGGCGACAGAGCAAGACTCCGTCTCAAAAAAAAAAAAAAAAAGTACCCCCAACATATTATTGATCATCTGCTTATTATTTCCATTAATGATATAACCATAATTCTGTAACACTTGATATTTTGTACCAAAATGTGCATTAAGTAGGTTAAATAAAAATTAAAGGCAAACCATATGAAACTCCTTTTGAACTGTTTCTAACATACAAAACAGCATTTTTCTTTTGTAGCACACATAAACTCATGTCATGTCAATGAAATATTTTGTTGCCAAGTGAGTGTAATATTGAATTCACAAAAACAAAACAAAACTATGTTTTCTTTGGATTTTGGAACTGCAGGTAAGGCAATGTGGACATCTAGTGAAATGCACTGAATAAAGTCAGCAATGCAGAGGATACTAAAATGTAAGAAGGACATGGTATTATCTTTAACTTCAAAATGTAGTCTGGTAAAATCCCCAGAAAAAAAGTAGAAGGGTAATACTACAGCCCCAAAGTGGCATAATCAGTACTATGAAGCTATGAAATCAGAAAAAAAAAGCTATAGTTGAGAATATTAAGAATATAATTGAGAAAAAGTAAGTTGACAATATTAAGGTAAAATGTAGAATGGCATTGAGGGATTGGTAAGATTTTGACAAAAAATGAATGAGGATTGGAAGAAGGAAAACAGGTGGAAGGGTAAAGAGAAGAGATAGTAAGGACATTTTAGGCAAACACTACATGTGAGAAAGTAAAGGTTTCATGAAGGATTCCTCATTCTGGGTGAGTAAGAGCATGACGAAGCCATTAACAGGAAGAACCAAAAGAGAGCTTCTGGGAGAGATTAGCTTTCAGAACATACTGAGTTTCCTCTGATGAAAGGAATCAATGTGACAATGCAGAACTGCAATTCGATAAAGAGCCACTACCTAAACAGCATGTACAAAACCTCCTGGTCACTGGACTTCACAGTGTTCTTGGATTTCCTAGTTAATGTCTCCTCCACACCTACATCTTCTGACTCTCTTTTATTACCTATAATTTTTGAGTCCACATTTGTCATGTATACAACTTGCTGAAGCAATCACCAACTTTTGAAATGGAAAAGAATTTTAGGAATTAAATAATCTAATGCAGTGGCATGATCATACCTCTGCAGCCTTGAACTCCTGGGCTCAAACAATCCTTCCATCTCAGCCTCCCAAGTAGCTACGACTACAGGCACGTGCTACCATACCCAGGTAATTAAAAAAAAAATTGCTTTGTATAGATGGGGTCTCGCTTTGTCGCCCTGGCAGGTCTCAAACTCCTGGTCTCAAGCAATTCTCCTGCCCTGGCATCCCAAAGAGCTGGGATTATAGGCATGAAATGAGCCACGGCGCCTAGCCTGTGTTCTCTTGTTTTAAACAGAACTTTCTAAAGTTATCTTGCGTACTGTTATTTTCCATATAACAGCTTTATGAAAGGCTACAAAAACATTAAGAAACAAGTTATCTAATATTTAAGAATATTATCAGCTGCAGAAGAAAATAAATTATAAATCAGGGTGCTTTAAAAATAAAAAAATTATATTTTAGGAAAAAAAATCCAGAATTCATTATCACATCTAAAATGTACTATACAAACACAATAAAAGGACGATAATACAAACTGTTATTGCTATTACTTAATCATTCTAGAACTGAAATACTGGTGTTGACAGTACTTGTAACGGTGTCCTTTACACACAAGATAAAAAGGCACACTGCACAACTTAACAGATGTTTGCTTATTAAGGTACCTCTAAATCCTCAGTCAATATGATACAGGCTTACAGAATAAATTCTCTCTTTAGATCTCTCACTCCAGGAAGTCACTGTAGTTATAAATATCTCTAAAAAACACTATTTATTTTAAAGTCTTAAACAACCAACTAGTATATCAAACTAAAATTTCTACAGAAATAATACTGGAATGCAGAACATTTAAACAAAACTTTTACCGATTAAATTGTCAGAAAAGTAGTAAGTGGGGACTTATTTTTACTTCTCACAGCATAGCTTCTAAATAGTAAATACACCTTTCAAGTCATTTCATTCAACCACACAGTTCTAAGATGATTTTTCCCAATTTTTCAGATTCCACATTTTCTTTAAGATTTATGGTCTGCAACCACAGACAGCCATCCTATAAAAAGAGTCACCTATATTTACAAGTTTACAGAAAACATGATTTCTTAAGAAGAAAATACTAAAAAGTTATCTGGAATGATAATCCA
This sequence comes from Pan troglodytes, assembly GCF_028858775.2. Taxonomy (NCBI): domain Eukaryota; kingdom Metazoa; phylum Chordata; class Mammalia; order Primates; family Hominidae; genus Pan; species Pan troglodytes. Next base: position 86,970,126 of record NC_072404.2, on the reverse strand, counting down.
TCTTTTCTTCTGTTTTTTTACTATTTATCCATTCATCTATGGAGAGATTTCTCTCATTTAGTTTATGTCTACTATGTACCATGCAATGAGGTACGAAAGTAGGTTTGAAGTAACTACTTATCTGCTATGGGTATTATTTCATCTCATCTCCTACAAAGTATGACTTTTTTATTATATTCCCATAAAGCTCTGACCTATTAGACAGAAAGAGCCTATGATAGAATTATAATCCTAGTATAGATTTCAGGATATTAAAAAAGGATTGGTTCAATGGAATAAAACCTTACAAAGATCAGACTTTGATCTAATGAGAAAAAGATGAAAAGGTGATGCGGTATTTATCACATATTTTCTGGAGATTATTTAAATATAGTTAAAAGTTTTAAAAAATACAACAATAGCTGGGCACAATGGCTCATGCCTGTAATCTCAGTGCTTTGGGAGGCTGAGGTGGGGGAGGACTGTTGGAGCCCAGGAGCTCAAGACCAACCTGGCACATAGTGAGACAACATCTCTACAAAAAAATTTTTTTTTTTAATTAGCTAGGTGTGGTATATGTGCCTATAGTCTCAGCTACTTGGGAGGCTGAGGCAGGAGGAAAGCTTGAGTCCGGGAGGTTGAGGGCGCAGTGAGCCCTGATTGTTCCACTGCACTCTGGCCTGGGCGAAATAGCAAGACCTCGTCTCAAACAAAACAAAACAAAACCCAAACACTGAATATTGCAATAAAAGAACTTTAGCCTATAATTCCTGCACTTTGGGAGGCTGAGGCGGATGGATTGCTTGAGTCCAAGGATTTGAGACCAGGCTGGGCAACATAGTAAAACCTCATCTCTATAAAAAAATAAACTCGGCAAGGTGGTGTACCCATGAGTCTGGGAGGCTAATCTTTTTTGTATTTTTGGTAGAGACGGGGTTTTGCCATGTTGGCCAGGCTGGTCTTCAACTCTTGGCCTCAGGTGATCCTGCCTGCTTCGGCCTCCCAAAGTGCTGGGATTCCAGGCATGAGCCACTGCATCCAGCCTAAAAACCTGTATTTCCAGATATAAAAACTTTAGCTTTGAAATTAATCTTGAATTCATGGAATAAAACAGAAATACTTTTCAATTAAAGTTTAAAGATGCTGGGTGCAGTAGCTTATGCCTGTAATCCTGGCACTTTGGGAGGCTGAGGTGGGTGGATCACTTGAGGTCAGGAGTTCAAGACCAGCCTGGCCAACATGGTGAAACCCTGTCTCTACTAAAAATACAAAAATTAGCTGAGCATGGTGGTGGGCGCCTGTAATCTCAGCTACTTGGGAGGCTGAGGCAGGAAAATCACATGAACCCGGGAGGCAGAGGTTGCAGTGAGCCGAGACTGCGCTACTGCACTCCATTCTGGGCAACAGAGCGAGACTCCATCTCAAAAAAAAAAAAAAAAAAAAAAAAACCCCAAAAATTAAAGAAAAGTGTTTATAGCCTACTCAGCTTTTCGAAATATTAAGTATCTCAACTTAGATTAAATTATACAAAATAATATAAATGTTTGGCCGGGCGCAGTGGCTCACACCTATAATCCTAGCATTTTGGGAGGCTGAGGCAGGGGGGTCGCCTGAGGTCAGGAGTTTGAGACTAGCCTGGCCAACATGCAAAACCCCATCTCTACTAAAAATACAAAAATTAGCTGGGTGTGGTGATATATGCCTGTAATCCCAGCTATTCAGGAGGCTGAGGCAGGAGAATCGCTTGAACCCGGGAGGCAGAGGTTGCACCACTGCACTCCAGCCTAAGTGACAGAGTGAGACTTCGTCATCAAAAAAAAAACCCAAAAACCAAAAAACAAAAAAACCAATCAAACAAAACAAACAAAAAACACATTCGAGGCCGGGTGCGGTGGCTCATGCCTGTAATCCTAGCACTTGGGAGGCTGAGGCAGGCGGATCACCTGAGGTTGGGAGTTCGAGACCAGCCTGACCAACGTGGACAAACTCCGTCTCTATTAAAAATACAAAATTAGCCAGGTGTGGTGGCACATGCTTGTAATCCCAGCTACTAGGGAGGCTGAGGCAGGAGAATCGCTTGAACCTGGGAGGCGGAGGTTACGGTGAGCCAAGATTGCACCATTGCACTCCAGCCTGGGCAACAATAGCAAAACTCCATTTCAAAAAACAAAATAAAACAAAACAAAAACACATTCGATTCTACATTATAAAATATTTGGCTAGATTCAGAGCATATCATAATAGGATTTAATTAAGCTAAAGGCATTGTAGGAGGATTTCCTTGCACAATAATTCCTATGTTAATAAAGGAATAAGAATGATGTCACATAAAACTTAAAAACGTGAAATTGTCACTTGGCTAATAAAAGAAATGCATATTTCCTAAAACTCATGGACCGATATTAGATTATCCTAACAAACTGAGATCAGCATTTGGTAATAAATCTGTCATTTGGAAAACCAAGAAAATTCAAACAAATATTCTGGGAACTGACAAAACCATTTAAAGGGAGAAAAGGAAAATGAAGGTTATAAATTTTGCAACTTATTTTCTCATACTTGGTTTAACAATGTAATAGTTATCATAGACTCAATGACAAAGATGTAAACAAATTCTACAAAAAAAAAAAAAAAAGCTCAGCACCTTCAGGGACAAGGTGGTTATATATAGAATTGAAACAAGACAATTGGTTAGAAAACAAAGGCAGAAATGAGAACACTAAGAGAATACAGTGTTTTTGTCAGGTCTAGAAGTTGAATATCCAGTAAGATGTTACAAGGCTAAAATAACACTGAATTACAACACAACGAAAGGGAGTTAACTGTGGCTCTGTAATTCTGCTTAACTGAAAAGCATATACACAAGGCCAGGAGTGTTGGCTCATGCCTGTAATCCCAGCACATTGCACACTGGGAGGCCAAGACGGGCAGACCACCTGAGGTCAGGAGTTCGAGACCAGCCTGGTCAACATGGCAAAACTCCGTCTCTACTAAAAATACAAAAATTAGCTAGGCACAGTGGCGTGCGCCTGTAATCCCAGCTACTCAGGAGGCTGAGGCAGGAAAATCACTTGAACTTGGGAGGTAGAGGTTGCAGTGAGCTGAGATTGTGCCATTGCACTCCAGCCTGGGCAACAAGAGTGAAACTCTGTCTCAAAAGAAAAGAAAAGCATATACACAAATAACTAAAACACTTTATACAAAATGAAATTCAAGTAGAATCAATGCAGAATTACTTGGGTGGGGGTGGAAGGGAAGAGTAAAGAGAACAATGCAATTATTTTTTAAAAAAGTAAAACATTAACGAATTATATGATTTTTGACATGAGATCTTTCCTAACTTTATTTCATTTAGAACATAATTTACCTTATATCGGAGTCATTAAATAGCTATCATAATACAGATACGAATAAGAAGGAAATGAGTTTAAGTAAAAATGTTAAGTGTCCTGGATATTCTTCTCATGTTAGACAAAACACAAGATGACACCAAAAAGGCTAAATATTACATCTTAACAAAGAGTAAAAGTTTCCTAAAATTAATAGACCAAGAACACCTACCACTCCATCAGCAATTTTCTGAGCTCCATGAATTTCATATAGTTGTAGCTGTTTTTCAAACAGTTGGGCAATAGCTCTATGAACAAGTTCATATTGCTCCTATGAAGGAGAAAAATGATTAAAAAACAAAATGAAAACAACATTTTAAAAAAGAAGAAAGCATTTATAAAATAGTTTATAAAGGGAAACAAACAACTATACCTTTGTTTGTACTGCAGAATGCCTTTGTGTTCTCATTTCTTGTATTAAATTAAATACATTAAATTCCTCTGGTATTTTCTAAAACAGAAAATTTAATACATCAACTTTGTGTATCTATTCAGAAAATAGTAAAATATTCTTCAGCTTTTCACATAAAACTTAAATACCTGCTGGTTTACTGCAAACATTTATTGAACACCACTTAATGCACCTCAGACACTGTGCTTGGCACTGTGGAAACAAAACTGTTCTTGACCCTCAGCATTCAAGATGGGGAGACAGTTATGTTCAGCCAAAGTATGACTGCAGTATACAGGGAATAAAGAGGCTATGGCTAACTGTTGAGTGTGTGCAGCTACAACATAGTTGGATATCAAAAGAAGGTTATCCCATAAAAAGTGAAGGAAATATACATAAGCACAGCAGATTCAATGTATAATCTATGTGGGGAGTTGAGAAGTTTGATGTAAACAAAGCCTAAGACTAAAAGAAGGAGAAGGTACTCAAAGGAGAGAAGATAAGAATATTTGGGATCAGACTGTGAACATAATAAAGAGACTGAATTTATTCTATAGGCCAGTATCTCCTGGATTGCCTATATAAGGACCAGCTAAAAGACCTAGGTAAAAATATAGATCCTTTGGCTCCAAGTTGGGGAACTAATTATGAAACGACCTAGACAATTCTTTTGTGTATATGGAATTGCGACTACTGCAATAGGCAATGTTGACATGAGAAGATCTGATATTCACACAATTTTTGTATCAAGGAAGAGGACAGTCTGAAAGAGTGAGAAACTGGCGGAGGTTTACAGAAGCAGAAATATCATAACTGTTATCAACAAGAATATTTTGGAGTGATTAAGATGGAAGGGTTAAAAATGATTTCCAGGTTTGCTGCTTGGAAGTCCTTATATACATCATAAGATTTTTGTTTTGTTTTGTTTTGTTTTTTTTGAGACGGAGTCTCGCTCTGTCGCCCAGGCTGGAGTGCGGTGGCGTGATATCCGCTCACTGCAAGCTCCGCCTCCCGGGTTCACGCCATTCTCCTGCCTCAGCCTCCGGAGTAGCTGGGACTACAGGCCCCCGCCACTACGCCTGGCGATTTTTTTAAATATTTTTAGTAGAGACAGGGTTTCACCGTGTTAGCCAGGGTGGTCTCGATCTGCTGACCTCGTGATCCGCCCGCCTCGGCTTCCTGAAGTGCTGGGATTACAGGCGTGAGCCACCGCGCCCAGCCAAGATTTTTACATGAAGACTTAACAACTAGGCCGGGTGCAGTGGCTCATGTCTGTAATCCCAGCACTTTGAGAGGCCAAGGCAGGCGGATCACCTGAGGTCAGGAGTTTGAGACCAGCCCGAAACACGGTGAAACCCCATCTCTACTAAAAATACAAAAATTAGCCAGGCATGGTGCCGCGTGCATGTAATCCCAGCTATTCGGGAGACTAAGGCAGGAGAATCGCTTGAACCTGAGAGTCAGAGGTTGCAGTGAGCCAAGATCACACCACTGCCCTCCAGCCTAGGCAACAGAGTGAGACTCCATCTCAAAAAAAAAAGAGAGAGAGAGAGAACTATGTTCAAAATACACAACTTTTATTTTATTTTATTTTTTGAGACGGAGTCTTGCTCTGTCACCCAGTTTGCAGTGCAATGGCACAATCTCGGCTCACTGCAACCTCTGCCTTCCAGGTTCAAGCAATTCTCCTGCCTCAGCCTAACAAGTAACTGGGATTACAGGCGCCGGCCACCACGCCTGGCTAATTTTTGTATTTTTAGTAGAAATGGAGTTTCACCATGTTGGCCAGGTTGGTCTCAAACTCCTGACCTCAGGTGATCCGCCCACCTCAGCCTTCGAAAGTGCTGGAATTATGGCATAAGCCATGGCACCTATCCAAAATACACAACTTTTAAAATGACCAGATGTTTGTTTTGTTTGCTAGCATTCATTTATGTGTCCCTTCTCATTCCAATTTTAATCTTTGACTTTTATGTTAAAATGTGATAGAATTCCAGTTAAATTTTGTTCACTTAAGCATTTTCATTTGAGAATTAGATGATTATAGTTTTTGAGGAAAAAAATATTTAACCCCAGAGGGCTTTTTAAGGAACTGTTTAACATGTAAATATTTCCTTACAACAATAAAAAATGGAGAGATGGCAGGGAAAAAAGAGAAATAAGGGGAAGAAGGAAGAAAAAGAAAAAATAAACATTTTATTAATTCTACTCTGTACAAGACAAAGATGAACAATTCATGGAAACTATAAAGCTATGAAGGATTAAAGGCGCCTCTCTAGAAATGAACACATTATGGAACCAGCAAAAGAATCAAATGTATACATAATGAAGAGACTTGTTTTTCAAATCTATAATGAAGGCTGTATCTTATTTATCTCTGTATCATCCACAGTATCAAACACTATTTCTTGGAAAAAGCAGTAGTAGGAACAACAATCACAACAGCAACAGTAATCAACACTAACAATAAACTGAGTACTTACAATTTACCACATAGTTCTGAAGAACTTCACAAAAGTTAATTTATTTAATTCTTATGCATTACTACTACTATGACCCCTATTTTCTGATAAAGAAATAGAGGCACTATGGGATTAGTATTTTGACCAAGATCCCACAGCTAGTAAATGAGAAAGCCAGAATTATAATCTGGGCAATTTGGCTCGAGTCAGCATTCATAGACTACAATACTATAATGTCTCCAGCAGGCATAAATACATACTGAGTGAAATACACTTATACCTAGAATAAACATAAAAGGCAATGGGCCAGGCACTGTAGCTCACGCCTACAATCCCGGCACTGTGGAAGGCCGAGATGAGTGGATCACCTGAGGTCAGAAGTTCGAGACCAGCCTGGCCAACATGGTGAAACCCTGTCTGTACCAAAAATATAAAACATTAGCTGGGCGTGATGGCAGGCACCTGTAATCCCAGCTGCTAGGGAGGCTGAAGCAGGAGAATGGCTTCAACCCAGGAGGTGGAGGTTGCAGTGAGCTGAGATCGCACCATCGCACTCCAGCCTGGGCAACAAGAGTGAAACTCTATCTCGGGAGGAAAAAAAAAAAAAAAAAAAAGGCAATGAAAATTTAGTACTGGAAAAGTCAGTAACAGTTTATATCCTAATGCAAGTATTCACTCACCTAGAACACTGTCACATTGTTGCCCAATGCATCCTATCAAAGGCAATATGCAGCAATTATACCTTTTCTCCTTTATTTTTTATAATCATTTTATTTTTTAATTATTTTTAGAGACGGGGGTCTCCCTATGTTCCCCAGGCTGGTCTCGAGCCCCGGGGCTCAAGCGATCCTCCCACCTTGGCCTCCCAAAGTGCTAGGATTACAGGCGTAAGCCACTGTGCCCGGCCTTCACTACCTTTATTTCTTACTTAATAAAACTACTTTGGAAAAAATAACATGTATAATAAAATATACACTATAATTTACTGCAATTATAATTAAGTTTGAAAATCATAATAGATCAATTGGACATAATGCTACAAAAAATTATTCTTACCCCAGCTTTTAGTAAATTCCACGTATAATCTATGGCACAAATGGCACCTGTTCTTCCACAGCCTGCACTAAGGATATAAAGTTTGAAAAACAATTGATTTTTGTGATAAAACAACTATAAAATAAATGTGGATAGACATGTTAATATTCAGAAACAAAAAATCATTTAAGAAGTTTGACAAAATTCTACTTATTAATAAACAAAATACAACTTACAGTGTGTTCATGGCAACATCTGTTACACAGAATACATATACATATACACTATGATTTTTCCTATACGTACATACCTATGATAAAGTTTAATTTATAAATCAGGCACAACAAGAGATTAACAACAATAACTAATAATACATTAGAACAATTATAACAATCTATCACTACTCACTACCTCACTACTGTTGAGGTTTGGGCCATTATAAGTAAAATAAGGGTCATGTGAACATAACCACTGGGACACCATGACAGTCCATCTGGTAACTGCAGTATCTACTATGTGACTAATGGGCTGGTAGAGTCTACAGTGTGTACACACTGGACCATGGGATGATTTATCTTGCAAGCAGGACATACTTCCCCATGCTTCTCAGAATGGTGCAGCATTTAAAACCTACAAAGTGTTTACTTCTGAAATTTTCCATTTGATATTTTTGAACTATGAGTAACTGAAACTGAGGACAGTGAAGTCTTGAATAAGGAAGGCCTATTGTCTATCTTTTAAACATTTCATTTAAGGGGTTGGGCGCAGTGGCTCATTCCTGTTGTCCCAGCACTTTGGGAGGCCAAGGCAGAAGGATTGCTTGAGCCTGGGAGGTCGAGGCTGCAGTAAGCCATGATGGCACCAATGCATTCCAGCCTGGGTAACAGAGTGTGACTTCATCTCAAAAAGAAAAACAAAAATTAATTTAAGGAACTTCCAAGAGTAAGTGACACAGAGAATAGCTACTAAGTTGTCACTCTGGAAGTCTAATGCTACATCAGAAAATGTGACTAGCTAACAACGTCTTACAGAGACATTTATTCTATGTTCAAGATGGCTCTTGTGGCTGGGCGCAGGGGCTCATGCCTGTAATCTCAGCACTTTGGGAGCCTGAGGCCGGTGGATCACTTGAGGTCAGGAGTTTGAGACCACCCTGGCCAACACGGTGAAACCCCATCTCTACTGAAAACACATAATTAGCTGGGCGTGTTGGCAGACACATGCAATCCCAGCTACTCAGGAGGCTGAGGCAGGAGAATCACTTGAACCGGGGAAGTGGAGGTTGCAGTGACCCAAGATCGTGCCATTGCACTCCAGCTTGGGCAGCAAGAGTAAAACTCCAACTCAAAAAAAAAAAAAAAAAAAAAAAAAGATGGCTCTTGTTTTAGAGTACAGGAGGAAATGGTACATCATTTCAATCTATAGAAGGTATAGGAAAGGTGAAGAATGCTATAAGCCCTAGAAAACGGATTGAGCCACAGCAGTGATTTCCACAAAAGAACAAGACAATGATATGCTCTCATATCCCAAAAAACTAATGGGAGCTGGGGACTTTAGAGTAACATACCATAGGTTTTTTTATTTTAAAACATGACAGGCTGGGCTCAGTGGCTCACGCCTGTAATCCCAACACAATGGGAGGCCAAGGAGGGCGGATCACCTGAGGTCAGGAGACAAGCCTGGCCAACGTGGTGAAACCCCGTCTCTACTGCAAATACAAAAAAAAAAATTAGCCGGGCATGGTAGTGGGCGCCTGTAATCCCAGCTACTTGGGAGGCTGAGGCAGGAGAATCACTTGAACCTGGGAGGCGGAGGTTGCAGTGAGCTGAGATCACGCCATTGCACTCCAGCTTGGGCGACAGAGCGAGACTCCGTCTCAAAAAAAAAAAAAAAAAAAAAAAAAAACACCACATGACAGAAGTATTTTAAAGTAACTGCTTCTCAACTAGAGAAAGGCTTATGCATCTTAGAATTGAAAATCACTATGAGTAATTATAAGATGTTACTGACATCACCAGAATACTCTTTGGCAAAAACCCCCACAAAGTTGTGTAGCATTTTAATGCATATTTTGAAATGTATACCTATCAGCAGTTTGTTAAACATGTAACCTAAAATTCCTGATAAAAGTACACTATAAACAACCTAGAAAGATTTTTAAAAACTCTTAATAATAAACATAATCAATTATATTAATTTTTAGTTGATACATTTGTGAATTCCGTGCATCAAAACATTCATAGAATTTTAGAGTTACTGGGATAAATTATATATATCTAAAATTTGATAGTTAAAAGTATAACATAAAGATACAGATAACCAGATCAATGAAACACAATAGAAAGTTCAGGAACAGATCTGAGTACATGTAACATTTCTTACATAACAGTGAATTCTCCAGAGATCAGACCGTTCAGTAAGTGGCAAAGGAGAAGTTAGCTATCAATGAAGAGCAAAAAATTAAATTCTGATCACATACCTTAACCATAAAAAATCCAGGTGGATAAAAAAAATATATATATATATGATATAAACATATTGGATATTTATCCAATGATAAATGTTAAAAAGTAAATCTATGAAAGTACTAAAAATATATGCAAAATATATACACTATTGTGTTAGGGAAAGACTTTCTATGTACAAATATCTCAATGGACAAAAACCATTCAAAAATCTGACATGACAAAATGAAACTTATGTATTGCAAACAGGCAGAAGACAGGAAAAATCATGGTACTTACAACCAACATGAATAAAAGTTAATGTCCTCAATATATAAAGCACTTGTATAACTATTAAAAGATGAGGCCGGGCGCAGTGGTTCACGCCTGTAATCTCAGCACTTTGGGAGGCCGAGGCAGGTGATCACCTGAGGTTGGGAGTTCAAGACCAGCCTGACCAACATGGAGAATCCCCAACTCTACTAAAAATATAAAATTAACCGGGTGTGGTGGTGCATGCCTATAATCCCAGCTACTTGGGAGGCTGAGGCAGGAGAATCACTTGAACCCAGGAGGCAGAGGTTGCAGCAAGCCAAGATCGCACCATTGCACTCCAGCCCAAGTGACAGCGCAAGACTCCGTCTCAAAAAAAAAAAAAAAAAAAGGAAGGAAGAAAAAAAGCAAACAAAGGCTGGGAACCGTGGCTCACACCTGTAATCCCAGCACTTTGGGAGGTGGAGGCGGGCAGATCATGAGGTCAGGAGTTCAAGACCAGTCTGGCCAACATAGTGAAACCCCGTCTCTACTAAAAAATACCCAAAATTAGCTGGGTGTGGTGGTGTGTGCCTGTAATCCCAGTACTCGGGAGGCTGAGGCAGGAGAATCGCATGAACCCAGGAGGCAGAGGTTGCAGTGAGCTGAGATCATGCCATTGCACTCCAGCCCGGGCGACAGTGCAAGACTCTGTCTCCAAAAAAAAAAAAAAAAAAAAAAAGCAAACAAAAAGATAACACACAGTATTGGGGAAGGTATAGGGAAATAGGTACTCTCACATACTGCCAGTGGCAGAATTAAGTAGCATCAATTTTCTGGATAACACATTAAAAAATACTCATTAAAATACTTTAAAAGTTTATGTCCTTGACCAACAAATCTCACTTCTGGATATTTATCCAATAATAACTTTGTCCTAATAATTGCAGATGTGCTCAAAGATTTAACAATAAGATGGCCATTAAAGTAAATTAAAAACAAAAAAATAGAGTGGCCACTAAGCATTTAAACTGCTGTTTAAAATAGTTGAGGCGGAGGTTGCAGTGAGCCGAGATTGTGCCACTGCACTCCAGCCTGGGCAACAAGAGCGAAACTCCGTCAAACAAAATAAAACAAAACAATACTGTATGTACACATACACACACTGAAAGGACACATTCTCGAGTTTTAACAATGGTTATCTCCAGTGGAACTAGTGGAAAGCAAAAGAATTTTCTTGCTTTTATGGATGTGTTTTCTAAGTCATTACAGTTAACGTACTGTTTTGATTGTCTAAAAATATTTAACGGTCAATTTAGTTTTTGATGAAAAGCCTTCCTATACAAATGGATTTATGATTGAACAGGAAGTTATTTTAACTAACTTATAAGAAGTCAAAGTGAAAGCAATTTCTTTATCTTTTAATTCTATAATTAAACATATTATTTATTTTTAACTGGTCAATCCTACTTAATTAAATGGTCAACTAACCACTGAATTAACCACAGAAAAAAATAGTTTTAATGAACCAAGTTGTTAACTGATTCCCACATCTCCACCAGCAAGTCACTTTCCTGGCCCATGAATAAAAAGTAGCCCTTTTACTTCATTAATTATGAGCATTACGGTCAAACCAAGTGAATAGGAAAACTATCTTCAATGCTTCAACTCCACTGAAAAAATATTTTAACTATGTAAATAATAAAAAATAAATCTCTTAAGTTTGAAAAATCTCATTTACTTTTTATAACAAATGTGAATGCAGATAACAAGTCCCTTAGAGGAATAAATTGATAGCAGTCTTATGAAGTAAGTACTATGACTGTAAGGCCTTTAGAAGAATCTAATGTAAACTAAAAATTCAGAGTAGAAAACCTGTCTAAGGATTCAAGTAGCTTCTACTATGTAGAAACCCATACCTATATAATGAAATTCCAAAAATTAGGTTTCAAAATATCCTGTATCACCCATATTATAATGATACCTATATTCTTTTTTTTTAAAAAAAGATAGGGTCTACTATGTCATCCAGGCTGGAGTGCAGTAGTGTAATTGGTGTCTACTGCAGCCTCAAAGTTCTGGGCTCAAGCAATCATCCTGCCTCGGCCTCCCAAAGCACTGAGCCACTATACCCGGCCATGACACTTATTGCAAACATTTAGTATTTTCTTGACTAATTCAGTTTTGTGCTTTTCCTTTTAAAGGGGTATTTTCCATTACACTCCTAAATCCATAATACAAATTTAGCTTTGTTTTATGTATTACATATAATGTATACATATACATATATGTGCATATGTATTATGTATATTTAGCTTCGTATTACACATTAATATATTACCTATGTATTATGTATTTAGCTTTGTATTATTTGTATGAGAATGACCAGATGACAGAAATAAGCCAAAATGTTAGCTTAAGAAAAGCTGGTTATCTTAAACTGATTTCTCTTAGCTAAAATATATTATACATTAACCCCCCTTCTAGAATACAAAATTAACTGCCCCCCAAGAATAAACAAATCTTATGTTCATTCCCCCAAGTCAAAGGAAGAGTTTACGTGATTTCTTAACACATCCAAATGAGTAATTTTGCAAAACCTAACTGAACTTCAAATATTATTTGAATAAATGAAAAGATATCTATTGTGCAATTTAAAGCAGGTGCACCTATACTTGTCCTTTCACATTCAGAGGTAGCTTAACTAGGTCAGTAATCATTGAATTTTATGTAATCCTTATAATGAAGTAATCTACTATAAAACATAATAAAAATGTCTAGTAAATGTGTATCAATAGTTTATATTACTTTACTACAAGAATGCTTGCTTCCTGCTTTAAATTTTTCAGTAGCTATAAATTATAAAATTTCATGATATGACAGGCAGTGGTGCAAACGTGGAAACTGATGTTCCCCAAGAATAAAAACAGCATTTAGTTTTTCATCAAATCTAAAACACACTTTTTAATCTCAATGTAACAGCTCTGAGATTGGTATGTATCTTACCACCAATGGCTTCTTACAAATGACATTTTCCCCTTATAATTGGCAGTGATTTTTTTACTGTTAATATACATAATAATGGTGTGTCTTAGAATTGATGATATCTTAGATCAATAAGACCTACGTATGTACATCTTACATATATTAAAAAAAGAAAGTCATGTTGCCAGGCGTAGTGGCTCACGCCTGTAAGCCCAAGACTCTGGGAGAGCGAAGTGGGAGAATCACTTGAGGACAAGAGTTGGGATCAGCCTGGGCAACAGAGCAAGACTTGGTCTCTTAAAAAAATTTTTTTTTAATTAAAAAAAATTAGTTCAGTGTGATAGCACATGCCTGTAGTCCTAGCTACTTGGGAAGCTGAGGCAGAAGGATCACGTCAGGCCAGGAATTTGAGTTTACAGTAAGCTATGATTGTGCCACTGCACTCCAACCTGGGCATCAGAGCAATATCCTGTTTTTAAAAATCTCATGTCAGTGTTTATCAGGAATGAAAATTGCTTGGTCATTGTTTCAGGGAAATTGATTAAAAGAAAATACTACCATACTGACTTTAAAAAGTAGAGTATGATGAGGATCTGAGATTATATGCTCTAATCAGTGAACAGTAAAAAGAGTATGTTCTATAGCTTCCCACCATGTGAATACTATTTTCAAATAGATGATCCTGTGTTTTAATGCAACAATACTCTAAACGGTCTGTCAACCAAATGAGACCACATCAACTTACAAGGCCCTAGTCCCAAACATTATATCAAGGCTAGGAGAAATTCAAGATTACTAACATATTAATGCAGAAATAAAACCTTGTGTAACATCAAACTTAAATAAAAATAATGTATTTATAAACTTGGGAAATTCTTTTGTACCTGCAATGAATACAAATAGGAACATCTTCATGTTCTTGATATTTCCTCATTAAGCTTATCATGTCCAGAATAGAATCAAATGATGAAGGAACATCATGGTCTGGCCAGTTCACATAATGAAACTGATACAGCCTACGAGATTCCTTCAAGAAAAACAGAAAGTCAACAATTATGAAAATACTTTGCAAAGTTTAAAGTTGCACAGCTCATTTAAACTGCCATTTCTAAGAAATTTGTGTGGCATTTAGCACTGCTTTTAAAAAAACCCAAATAAATAATAGCTGACACTTATTGACTGTTTAACACACGCCAAATACCTAAGGGCTTCACATGTAACAATTTAATTTCCATGAGGAAAGTACTGTTAATACCATCCTCATTTTATAACTGAGATATACAGATAAAATAACTTGCCCAAACGTTCCTAAGAAGTGACAAGTGTGGGCTCTAAACCAGGCAGTTCTACTTCCAGAGCATGTACTGTAAACATTACACTATATATACTATTTAACTAATCTACACTATTAAATGGATGAGCAATATACCGCAAGCACCATGTTAGAGTAGGTTAGAGTAGTATCCATTGTAATCAGAAGACTAACAGAACATTAAACTGAAAAAGAATGGAGAGATGAATTTGTCCAATGCCAAACTCACTAGTCTTCTTACAGATTAGTGGTTCTCAATATACGGTCTGGGTACCCCCTCCCCTCAACCCTTTTGAGGGAGTCTATGAGCTTTAAATAATTCTCAGAATAATACTAAAATGTTACTTGCCTTATTCTTTAACAGCCAATACAATATATGCTTATGTATTCATGTTTTTTAAAAATTTCTCAGTTTTAATTTCAAATATAGTATATACTGAAAGATATAACCCCCAGAAACAAAAACTTTGGGATCCTCAGTAACTTTGAAGAATGTAAAGGAGTACTGATGTCAAATGTTTTGAGAATGGTTATTGCAGGTGTTTAACAGAAAGAGCAATACTCGGAATCTAAGCAAACCATACTCAAATTCCTACTTTGGCCATTTCCTAAATAACTTCAGGTAAGCTATTTAACTTCTTAAAGCTTCTGTATCTTCATCTATGTGCAACAGACGTAACAGTATCTGGATATGATGCAGTTAGCAGAATTAAGATGCCTGATCTACCACAGAAATTCATTAAGGTACTTATTATTATTACCGTAGATTAAAAAATTAGCAACCAGTCCAGATTCAGTGGCTCACATCTGTAATCCCAACACTTTGGGTGGCCAATGCAAAAGGCAAGATCACTCAAGGCCAGGAATTTGACAGCAGCCTGAGCAACATGGCAAGACTTCATCTCTATAAACTATAAAAAATTTAGCTGGGTTTGGTGGCTCATCCCTATAGTCTCAGATACTAGGAAGGTGGAGATGGGAGGACTGCTTGAGCTCAGGAGTTTGAGTCCAGCCTGGGCAATATATAGTGAGACCCTGTTGCCAAAAAAAAAAAAAAAAGTCGGGGCGCTGTGGGGGGTTTCAACTAAAAACAATATATATCTAAATGAAGACTTAGCTTTGATAGTGACTTTTCTTTAACAAATTGTAAACTAGTAAAACAGGGTAATAATTATATAAACAATGCAATAACCTGCTTACTGCAATAGAATAAAAATATTTGCTGCAAAGAAGGTATAACTATTCCAAATTTAACAAATTTAGGGTATGTTATAATTAATATTACTTTTTATGTAATGTGATAAGCATAAATGTCAAGACACTAAATATTACACTCTCATTTTCGTCTTCGTAACTAAAAAATTACCAAATTTCATTAATTATGTTAAATAACATAGTATACTATTTATATAGCTTGTTTTATTTTCTTAGTAGCTAAAAGTTGATTAGTTTGCAAAGACAAAAACTAACTTCACATGCTTTAAAAATAAAAATTGCTGATACTTTTTTTACTTACAAAAAACTATAAAGCAGATATAAAGCAAAATAATAATATATATTATATATATTATTTGCATTTTGCAGATATAAAGCAAAATAATTTTCTAGCAAACCCATTTTACCAAATAAAACATTTAGGTAGTAGTATTATATTTTCTATTTTTAAAACATTTATTTTATTTTTTATTTTATTTTTTGAGACAGAGTCTTGCTCTGTTGCCCAGGCTGGAGTGCAGTGGCACCATCTTGGCTTATTGCAACCTCTGTCTCCCAGGCTCAAGCAATTCAAGTGCCTCAGCCTCCCGAGTAGCTGGGATTATAGGTGTGCACCACCATGCCCAGCTAATTTTAGTATTTTTTAGTAGAGATGGGGCTTCGCCGTGTTGGCCAGGCTGGTCTTGAACTCCTGGCCTCAAGTGACCCACCCACCTCAGCCACCCAAAGTGTTGGGGATTACAGGCGTGAGCCACCATACCTGGCCTCAACTTTTATTTTGGATTAAGGGGTACATGTGCAGCTTACATGGGTGTATTGTATAATGCTGAGGTCTGGAATACAAATGATCCTGTTACCAAAGGAGTGGGCATACTACCCAATAGGTGGTTTTTCAGCCCACGCTCCCCTCCCTCTCTATATCTTCTCTTTGAAAACTATTCTCTATTCTCAAAACCATTTTTGAGAGTCTCCCTCTGTTGCCCAGGCTGGAGTGCAGTGGCACAATCATGGGTCACTGCAGCCTCAACCTCCCGGGCTCAGCCTTCTGAGTGAGTGGGACTATGGGCACATGCCATCATGCCCGGCTAACTTTTTTCTTTCTGTAGACACAAGATCTCACTATGTTGCCCAGGCTAGTCTTGAACCCCTGGACTCAAGTCACCCTCCCACTTCAGCCTCCCAAAGTGTTGGGATTACAGGCATGAGCCACTGCACCCAGCCTGAAAACTATTCTTACAGATAGTCTATAAATGGTAAGTACCTACATTTTGAAATTCAAGTAAGAGTGTCCTGATGAAGTAGTCTGTTCTTGCTTGTTCATCCTCCTAAATAAAGAGAAACATTTCTAAGTCAGTGAAAACGTTAAAACAAAAAGACACATCAAAACAAATAAAATACTTGTATCAAAGTCCACAATATAAAATTAATCTTTAAAATTCCAGATGTACCTGATAATTATTAAAAAATTCTAAAAGTCATCAAACATTTGAAATGTTTGAAGTGATAGACATGCTAATTATCCTGATTTAATCACTCCACATTTTAAATTACACATACATGTACCAAAATCACATGTACCCCATTAATAAGTATAGATACTATGTGTCAATTAAAAATAATAATAAAAGGAAAAAAAGAGCTAGTAAGCCATGAAAAGACATGGATGAACCCTAAATGCACATTACTAAGTGAAATAAGCCAATCTGAAAAGGCTACATACTGTATGATTCAAACTATATGACTCCTGAGCTGGGAGCAGTGGCTCATGCCTGTAATTCCAGCACTTCGGGAGGCTGAGGCAGGTGGATCACTTGAGGTCAGGAGTTCGAGACCAGCCTGGCCAACATGGTAAAACCCCATCTCTACGAAAATACAAAACTTAGCTGTGTGTGGTGGCGCGCACCTGTAATCCCAGCTACTCAGGAGATTGAGGCAGTAGAATTGCTTGAACCCAGGAGGCAGAGGTTATAGTGAGCTGAGATAGTGCCACCGCACTCCAGCCTGGGCGACAGAGCAAGACTCCGTCTCAAAACAAACAAACAAACAAACAAAAACAAACTATATGACTTCTGAAAAAGGCAAAACTATGGAGACAGTAAAAATAATGACTACCTAGGGTTGGGAAGGGGGTGAGATGAATGAATAGGTGGAGCACAGGACTTTTAGAGCAATTACACTATTCTGTATGATACCACAATGGTGGATACACGTCATCATATATTTCTTCAAACCCACAGAATGTATAGCACCAAGAATGAACCCTAATGTAAAATGTGAACTCTTGGTGATAATGACTTGTCAGTGTAGGTTTGTGAATTGTAACAAAGAGACTGCTCTGCTAGGGAATGTTGATAATGAGGGCTACATGTGTGGGGACAGGGTGTATATAAGAAATCTCTGTACCTTCCTCTCAATTTTGCTGTGAACCTAAAACTGCTCTAAAAAAATTAGTCTTGAAAAAGTTAGGCAGTGGCTCACACCTGTAATGCCAGTAGTTTGAGAGGCTGAGGTGGACGGATCACTTTAGCCTAGGGGTTCAAGACCAGCCTGAACAATATAGCAGAACCCTGTCTCTACAAAAAAATACAAAAACTAGCTGGACATTGAGGCGTAAGCCTGTGGTCTCAGCGACTTAGGAGGCTGAGGTAGGTGGATCACTAAGCCCAGCAGTGAGGCCAAGGCTATATAGTGAGCTGCGATCACGTCGCTGCATTCCAGTCTGGGTGACACAGTGAGACCCTGTCTCAAAACAAAAAACACTAAAAAAAAAATTTTTTTAAAAACCTTAAAATGAAGTCTCCTATCAGATAAAGTCTCCTAACAGATAGACCCAAACAATATGTACAAATAAGAAAAGTGAATTTGGGGATCAAGTTACCTACTAAACTAAGAAACTTGAAGAAAAAAAAAAGTTCATTAAAAAAATTTGTATAGACAGTAAAGAAAAAAACATCAATTTGCTTTTGTAAGTTTTACTTATACCTAAAAAAAAAGTGTCTAAACGAATTACTTAAGCATCTACCACCCAATAAAATATCTGCAAAGTAGTAACCACCCCCAGAATCATGTAAATATAAATAGAATGTCATTCCTCAGTACCAACCACCATATCCTATCTTCAACCATTTTACCTTTCCATAACACATGATTTTCCCTAACATTCAAGTTTCAATTAACTGGATAGCAACTGAAGAAGGAAGAGGGAAGAACACCCCAAATTATTATTATTATTGTGGTTGTTGATAACATAACCACTTTAAAGGTCTCTTACTGTGATTTAGTCAAAGTGTTAATCTACATCAGTCTATCACTAAGCAAATTATTCTTTTTGCCTTATTGGTTAAAACTACAGATAGTTTAGAACAAGGATTATGAAGAACAACGGTGTATGTTGTTTTATTAATAATACTATTATACCTGCTTTAATTTTTAAAATTACAGTAATTTACTTTGAACTTTTCAAATAATATTTGAACTTTTTCAAATATTTCTGTAAAGGACCAGATAGTAAATATTTTTGGCTTTTTGGGCCACAAAGTCTTTGTCTACACAACTTTGCTATTGTGATAGACAAATTCATAAATTAATGCATATAGATGTGTTCTAACAAAACTTTATTTACAAAACAGGCAGTGGGCTAGATCTGAGCCATGGGTAGTGTGCTGACATCCAGTCTAAGTGGTTACATGTGGCAACATGTGATTGAGCTCCTGCTAACCAGTCTTCACCCTTTCACCACCACTTTACCCTTGTCCTCATCCCACATCGAGAGAGAGCTCTAGAAAAGACAGTCATTTCTCAGTCTCAAACTCTGACTGCCAAGTAGTCAAATGACTTACTACGAATATTTTTACCAACATGCTATTTATAAATTTGATTTTTCTTTGCAGTTAAGTCAATGATAACAAATCCCGAGTTGTCTGAACCAATTATAAGACAAACAAATTACCTTCCATTTTAAAATTATCAAAGAAAATATTTCTTCAGCATGGATCAATCCTGACGCTGACAAATTAAACCAAGTTGTTACTAATCAAATCAAACCAAACCACTTATCTAGAGACCTTTCAAGTTATCTGTTTTCTTTTTAATAAATCTTTCTCCATGTTTTGTTTTCTTTGTGAACCATTTATAGAGATATATCTTTTAGTTTAATTGAAAAACCATCCCCCAAGAATCAATTCATTTTCTACATTATAAACTATTGCATTCTTCCTTATATCCATTATTGTAAATTGTTTACTATTCCTGACTCTCAAATGTTCAAAAATTTCAAGTTGGTTTGTTGTTGATGTTAAGCACTGTATTTTCTCTTGAATTATAATATTCACTATAGTTATCTTATTACATCTAAATTTACAAATGTTTGGCCGGGTGTGGTGGCCTGTAGTCCTAGTACTTTGGGAGGCCAAGGCGGGCAAACTGCTTGAGCTCAGGAGTTTAACATCAGCCTGGGCAACACAGGGAGACCTCGTCTCTACAAAAAGACAAAAATTAGTAGTGGCCCATGCCAGCAGCCCCGGCTACTCGGGAAGCTGAGGTGAGAGAATCACTTGAGCCTGGGGGATTGAGGCTGCAGTGGGCCATGATTAGACCACTGCACTCCAACCTGGGTGACAGGGCAAAATCCTGTCTCAAAAAGATATATACAAATAAAACTTTAAAAATAGATTTACAAATGTCCAAAACAACCATACTACACAGAACTAGGTTTCTACACTGTCGAGGAATCTAATATTACAGATTTCTTTCTGGATTGGTGAAGGAGGGTTGGTATTTCCCCACTGAAGTAGACAGTGTGGTGTGTATTGGGTATTATTCAAGCCAAATAAAATGAAATGCAGTGGGATTTTTAACGTTTTTAAAAATGTTAATAATGTCTCGCTATTTTGCCCGGGCTTGTCTCAAACTCCTGGGCTCAAGCAATCCTCCCCACCTCAGCCTCCCAAAGTGCTGGGATGACAGGTGTGAGCCACTGCACCTGGCCTAAAATTTTTACATTTACCCCACAAATAGTTAATTCTAATCAGCACCTTAAGAATATTGACTAAATACTACATCCAAAAAGTTCAATGGTGAGTTATAGTTAACATTATAAAAACAACATTGATTTATAAAGTAGACAGCATAATACAGATTCAGTCCTATCCTTTTTTATGTCAACCTAGAAAGCACTAAACTTTGGGTATGTATGAGAGGAATTCAGAAGTCATGAGTATAACTAAGTCATAAAATTATGGAGTTCAAGAACTCAGCAATGACAAGTAAAACCACAGAAATTATATTTCGTTTAATCATGGAAAACAAAGTCAAAAACAAGAAACTCTGAATAAGGAATGTGATATTTAATTTTATCTGTCAACTTGGCTGGGCCACAGTGTGCCCAGAATATTTGGTCAAACATTATTCTAGTTATTTCTGTGACACTGTTTTTGGAGGAGATTAACATTTAAACTGGTAGTCTCTGAGTAAAGCAAACTGTCCTCCATAATGTTGTTGGGCCTCATCCAATCTGTTGAAGGCCTGAATACAACAAAAGGACCAGCCTCCTGAAGCAAGACAGAATTCTCCAGCAGGCTGCCTTCATCTGCAACATCGGCTCATCCTGATTCTACACCAGACTTTTCCAACTAGAACTGAACATCAGCTCTCCTGGGTCTCCAGCTTATCAGCATTCAGACTGAAACTGCAGCATTGGCTCTCCAGGATCTCCAGCCTACCCTGCAGATTTTGGACTGGCCAGCCTCCATAACTGCCTGAGCCAATTCCTCGTAATAAATCTCCTTAAATGTATACACATGCACACAGACGCATGCACACACACTCTTATTGGTTCTGCTTCTCTGGAGAACCCTAATATAGGCAAATTCATTAATATTTTTTTTTTTTTTTGAGATGGAGTTTCACCCTTGTCGCCCAGACTGGAGTGCAGTGGTGCAATTTCAGCTCACTGCAACCTCCACCTCCCAGAGTCAAGCAATTCTCGTGCCTCAGCCTCCCAAGTAGCTGGGATTACAGGTGCCCACCACCATACCCAGCTAATTTTTGTATTTTTAGTAGAAAAGGGGTTTTGCCACGTTGTCCAGGCTGGTCTCGAACTCCTGACCTCAAGTGATCCACTCGCCTTGGCCTCTCAAAGTGGTAGGATACAGGCATGAGCCACCGTGCCTGGCCTAAATTAATTGATTTTTAGGTTATGTTCAATTACAGTCTTTTTATGGCACCTAAAGAAAACTTGGTTCTATTTTAAAATTCACTTATATTTTCCTTCTTTTTGTCCATGCCTTTCTTTTTCCTACTCCTATTTCCTTCACTGTTTTCATTTTTTTATTCATTTTCTCAGATTTTTGCTGTGTTAGCTTTTGAGCTTGAATTTAATTCATTTCCAGAGGTCACTACATATTAAGAAAACATTTTAAGTTTCATATCAAATAATCTGCCAGACAGGACCAATCTTTACTTCCAGTATGGTAGGTCTTAAACTTATCTTTATATATAATTATAACAATTTTTGAGAGCACAATTAGATATGAAGGGTTAATATGATACACTGTACTCCAGTTACCAAGTCTTTCCCATTTAATCAATTTGAAATGAATACACGATTTCCAAATATTAAAAGCACAGTTACTTCATTTACATGTAAACACCTACTATCAATTGATATACAAAGACTAACACACAATCAATATAGTAAGATACAAGGAAAATATGCATTTATGAAGTCAACCCAAAAGCTTCCAAATTTAAAAGCAGTATATAAACAAAATTTTTTTAAATGTAAGCATAGGTTTGTGAGTCCTTGGCGTCTATAAACCTGGGTCCATACCACATTATAATTTAATTATTCATCAGTATAGCATGCCAATTTTCTGAAAAAAGTGTTTACAAAAATGGATACTTACACAAGAAATTTTAAATGGTGCAAACGTTATGGGGTCTTCTCCATACAAAGGCCAATAGCGCTCACATTTTTTCTGTCATCCAAAAAAAAAAATTAGTAAGTAATTCATGTAAGTTTTTCTTAAACTGTTATAAATATTTTGTGTCCTGAGGTTCTGCTTACTTCTACTTCCCCAAAACAGAAAAACCCACATTAGCAGGCATGGAGCTGAGAGAGCTTAGATTTACCCAATTGTTTTTAAAAATAGGCTACTGTGTCTTCTCCAAGAATAGTCATAAGAACCTTACTGACTTAAGTGCATAACTGTTCATTGCTATCTGCCAGGTCTACAGAGTAGACCAAAGATCCTCCTCTAGACAAGAAAAACTAATTTTAAAAAAGTGTCTGGTACAAGGAGGTATTTGGTATAAAGGTTGCTAGGTAAGTTGTATTGCTTGTAACATGACAATCTCTACAAATATCTGGCTGAATTCTCATTAAATGTAAAATATGTGATGAAGTGGAAAGAGTATTTTACTTGGAATCAGAAGAATTTTGCAAGTACTAATTCTACTCCTTTATTGACCTTTAGTTTTTTTATCTGTAAAAATAGGAATAATAATCCTTATCTTACAGAGTTGTTGCATGTTTGTTAAATAACAGTGTATTTCAAATGTACCACAGATGGTAAAACCCCTACACAAACATGATGTATTAACTATTCAATTTTATTAGAGATTACAGAAAGTGTAGTCAAATAATTTCTCCTCTTACCTTCCTATTTTAAACAGGTATAGAAAAAGAATGATAAATTTTCATCAGTTTCTAATATCAAGCACCTCATCATTTTAGAAAATCAGGTAAGTAAATGAAAAGCCTAACTTTATGGAAAATAGAATGATTCAGATATTAAGAAATGATGCAATTTGTATCAAGGCCCAATAAAATCAAAGTCTCTAAGTGACCATCTAGCTTAAATAAACCTTTTAAGCAGTGGGAAATGCATTGGTTAATGAATTCCTAATTAAATCTTCACAGTTCCAAATACAGTAAATGGAGTTATTACCTATAGGCTGAATGAACTATAAGTTGACAGTAATGCTCACAGAGAAACAAAGTAGAACTGTCTGGTATGTTGGGTTAGCTAACATTTTAGAGGCTTAAAAACACAGGTAACTTCCAAATCTCATTTTCCAAGAGATGTTTACAGAAAATGATTAAATCAAATTCTCTCTTTTTTTAGATAGGGTCTCACTTTGTCACCCAGGCTGGAGTGTGCAGTGGTGCAATCACGGCTCACTGCAGCCTCTACCTTCTGGGCTCAAGTGATCTTCCCACCTCAGCCTCCTGAGTAGCTGGGACCACAGGCGTGTGCCACCACAACCGGCTTTTTTTTTGTTTTAATAGATGGAGGCCGGGTGTGGTGGCTCATGCCTATAATCCCAGCACTTTGGAAGGCCAACGTGGGTGGATGACTTAAGGCAAGGAGTTCAAGACCAGACTGGCCAACATGGCAAAACCTTGTCTCTACTCAAAAATACAAAAAAATTAGCCAGGCATGGTGGCACATGCCTTTAATCCCAGCTACTCAGGAGGCTGAGACATGAGAATCGTTTGAACCTGGGAGATGCAGGTTGCAAAGAGCTGAGATTGTGCCACTGCACTCAGGCCTGGGCGACAGAGCGAGACTGTCTCTCCCCACAAAAAAAAAAAAAAAAAAGATTTAAAAAAAAATAGAGATGGGGGTCTTGCCATGTTGCCAAAGCTGGTCTCAAACTCCTGGGCTCAAGCAATTCTCCCACCCTAGCCTCCCAAGTAGCTGGGATTACAGGTGTGAGCCACTATACTTACACTTGGACCTTAAATTATTTTTGAGAATTTAAAAAACATTTTTTTAATCTTTTACCTGACAAAACTTTAATACCTTGAAACAGATAGAAAACAAGTTGTAAGAGATTAATTTAGTTAAGAATAGAAAGCGGTGTGACTAACAATGCCCCTCATTCAGATGAGCAGTAATAAGATTATATTGGTACTTATATTCCTGGTATAAAACTAATAATGATATCAAAAACTATGTGTTAAATATCATACATACATAATCTCTAACACTGCAAGGTGGGTATTATTTCCTTTCAAATGTGAGGAAACTGAAGCTCAGAGTGAACTGTACTGCACCATGGTCAAAATGCTTGTAAAAGGTAGGTTTGTCTGATTTAATTATCTATGCTTTTTCCACCAGGTCACATTCAAAGTCAAGATCAAAGTCAAGGTTATCAGATAATTTCATAGTGCCTAACTTGCTCATAATCTATTACTAATAAGACACAGTGAATCACAAAAACCTTTCGCTTCAAAAAATTATGTACTCAATACTACTTGATTTTTCATCAATAACTTGATACATACTATGAGCTTACTAATATAATGAAAAGAGAAATACATCCTAAACCTTAACAGTAACTGAAAACATTAGGAGAATGACATTTAAATTCTCTTAGACAATTGATTAATAATATTAATGTATATATTGACAACCCTTAAATAGATAACTTGATTACTTAATAATTTCTCAGTTTTTATATTTTCTCATTTTATTCACTTTCTGTCCAACATTACTTAATACTGATATAGGAAATAGTTGGGAGTAATGGAATAAATTAAAGCTTCCCAATTATTTATGTAATATAACTGAAAAATGTATCTTTTGCAATATATTGCTTACTGAAAAAATTAACATATTTACAAACTAAAGATAATTTTAAATATATTAACTACATTAGTATTAAAAAACTTCAAATAAAATCACTATGTAATTTGTAAGTTTGATTTATATGTCATATTTATAGAAGACCACACTTTATAAGTTTTATTTAAATATGAATTATCTGTAAATATATCATTACCTCCTACAGTGAGGACAGAATATGATGCTGTAGGATACCAGAATAGCTTTGAAGTAAATTTTACTTCGACATAGCATAAAAATACCAATGTTAGAAAATCAGGGTAAGAAATTATCTTCTCTCAGTTTTGAAGATAGGAAACAAACAAAACATACTGTGGTATTAACAAACAGACTAATCAAGATATTCAGGCCTGGTGCGGTGGATTACATGGGATTATATGCTTGTAATCCCAGCACTTTGGGAGACAAAGGCGGTCGGATCACCTGAGGTCAGGAGTTCGAGACCAGCCTGGCCAACACGGTGAAACCCCATCTCTACTAAAAATACAAAAATGAGCTGAGCCATGGTGGTAGGCGCCTGTAGTCCCAGCTACTCGGGAGGCTGAGACAGGAAATATACCTGAACCCGGGAGATGGAGGTTGCAGTGAGCCGAGATCGCGCCACTGCACTCCAGCCTGACTGACACAGCAGGATTCTGTCTCACAGTCTCAAAACAAACAAACAAAAATTCAAACCATATATTAATGATAACCAGATTTTTAAAATGTATTTCCACTTGTTCAATTTTATTCCTATTTAAAAATACCTCTCTATTTCAGTCCATAGATGGCATTCTAGTTACAACACCATTGAATATTTGAAGATTACTAAGTAACAATACCTAATTAATTATTGTTAAGTACAGGCATACCTCATTTTACTGTGTTTCTCAGACACTGCATATTTTACAAATTGAAGTTTTGTGGCAACCCTGCACCAAGCAAGTATATCGGTATCATTTTTTCAACAGCACTTCAGGTCTGTGTCACATTTTGGAAACGTTTGCAGTATTCCAAACTGTTTCATTATGATGATATCTGTTATTGTAATCTGATCAGTGATGTTTGAAGTTACTACTCTGTTTTGGGGTGCTACAAACTGCTCCCATATAAAATGGCAAACTTAATCAACAGATGTTGTGAGCATTCTCACTGTTCCATTGACAAGTTTTTATACAGTCTCTCTTCCTCTCCTTGGGCTTTCCTATTTCCTGAGACACAATATTGAAATTAGACTAACTAATAACCCTACAATGGCCTCAAAGTATTCAAGTGAAAAGGGTCACAAACTTTTCACTTTAAATAAAAAAGCTAAAAATGATTAAGCTTAGTAAAGAAGGCATGTTGAAAACTGAGATAGGCAGAAAGGTAGGCCTCTTGTACTAAACAGCCAAGTTTAGAACAAAAAGGAAAAGTTTTTGGAGGACATTAAAAGAGCTACTCCAGGAAACACACAAAAATTAAGTAGGTCAAACAGCCTTATTGCTTACATGGAGAAAGTTTTAGTGGTCTAGATAGAAGATCAAACCAGCTGCAACATTTCTACAAGCCAAAGCCTAATCCAGAGCAAGGCACTAACTCCCTTCATTTCTATAAAGTGTGAGGAAGCTGCAGAAGGAAAGTTAGAAGCTAGCAAAGGCTGGTTCACGAAGTTTAAGGAAAGAAGCTGTCCCCATAACATAAAAGCGCGAGATGAAGCACCAAATTCTGATGTAGAGGCTGCAGCAAGTTATCCAAAGATCTAAGCTAAGAGCACTGATGAAACAAGCTATACTAAATGACATATTTTCAGTATGGATGAAACATCCTTATATTGGAAGAAGATGCCATCTAGGACTTTCAGAACTAGAGAAAAGAAGTCAACGTCTAGCTTCAAAGCTTCAAAGGACATGCTGACTCTCTTGTTAGGGGTTAATGCAGCTGGTGACATTAAGTTGAAGCCAATGCTCATTTACCATTCTGAAAATCCTAAGGGCTCTAAAAATCATGCCAAATGTACTCTGTCTGTCCTCTATAAATGGAGTAAGGCCTGGATGTCAGCACATCTGTTTACAGCATGTTTTTGTTTTTTCAACCCCACCCCCAGCCCATCCCTATTGCATGGTTTAATGAATATTTTAAGCTCACTACTGGGGACTACTGGTTGGAAAAAAAAATTCCTTTCAAAATATTTCCGTTTACAATGCACCTGGTCACCCAAAAGCTCTGATGGACATGTACAAGGAGATTAATATGTTTTCATGCCTGCTAATACAACATCCATTCTGCAGCCCATGGATCAAGGAGTAATTTTGAGTTTCATGTCTTATTATTTAAGAAACATATTTTGTAAAGCTAAAGCTGCCATAAATAATGATTACTCTGATGGGTCTAGGGAAAGTGAACTGAAAACCTTCTGGAAAGGATTCAGCATTCTAGATGCAATTAATTACATTCATGATTCGTGGGAGGAGGTCAAAATATCAAGATTAACACGAGTTTGGAAAAAGTTAATTCCAACCCTCGTGATAACTTTGAGAGGTTCAAGACTTCAGTAGAGGAAGTAACTGCAAATGTGGTGGAAACAACAAAGAGAATCAGAAGTGGAGCTTGAAGATGGAAATGAATTGCCACAATCTCATGATAAAACCTGGAATGGATGAGGAGTTGCTTCTTATGGATAAGAAAAGAAAGTGGTTTCTTGAGATGGAATCTACTTTCTTGAGATGGAATATACTTTTGGTGAAGATGCTGTGAACACTTGAAATGACAACAAAGGATTTAGGACATTAAATCAACTTAGTTGATAAAGCAGTGGAAGGGTTTGAAAGGACTGACTCCAATTTGCCAAGTAGTTCTACTGTGGGTAGAACAGCAACTGCTGTTGCTATCAAACAGCATGGCATGCTACAGAGCAATCTTTCATGAAAGGAAGAGACAATCAATGTGGCAAACTTCACTGTTTCTTATTTTATGTTTTTATAGGTGGAGTCTCCCTCTGCCCAGGCTGGAGTACAGCAGCATAATCATAGCTCACCGCAGCCTCAACCTTCTGGGCTCAAGTGATCCTCCCACCTCCACCTCCCAAAGTGCTGGGATTCAAATGTGAACTACCGTTCCTGGTCCTGTCTTGTATTTTATCAAAAATTGCCACAGCTACCCCAACCTTTAGCAAATACCAACTTGATCAGTCGGCAGCCATCAACGTCAACAAAACCCTTTACCAGCATAAAGATTACAACTAGCTGAAGGCTCAGATGATCATTAACATTTTTTAGCAATAAATTATTTTTAAATTAAGGCATGGAAGGCCAGGCGCGGTGGCTCACGTCTATAATCCTAGCACTTTGGGAGGCCGAGGTGGGCAGAACACCTGAGGTCAGGAGTTCGAAACCAGCCTGGCCAACATGGTGAAACCTCATCTTTACTAAAACTACAAAAATTAGCCAGTTGTGGTGGCACATGCCTATAATCCCAGCTACTCAGAAGGCTGAGGCAGGAGAGTCGCTTGAACCTGGGAGGCGGAGGTTGCAGTGAGCCAAGATTGTACCACTGCACTCCAGCCTGGGCAACAGAGCGAGACTCTGTCTAGAAAAAATAAAAAAATAAAATAAGGCATGAAGTGTTTTATAGGTATAATGCTACTGAACATTTAACAGACTATAATACAGTATAAATATGACTTTTATATGCACTAAGAAAACAAAAAATTTGTTTGAATTGCGCTATTGTGGTGGTCTGGAACTGAACCTATAATATCTCTGAGGTATGCCTGTGTGTGATAAAACATACTTACAAAATATAAAAGAAAACAACATGCTTGAGAGATTATTTTGTCCCTTGTATGAAATAAAAGCAACAGCAGTACCCCAAAATAAAAGAAGTATCTACATTAACTGCTTATGTTAAGACTATAATAATAAAAGACTAAGAATATTTATCCCTAAAAATGAAATAATAAGAGGAATAGATTATACATACCCTTCCCATCTCAAATTCTCGGCAGGCCATTACAATGATCTAAAAAGTGATGGTGGGGAGTGAGATAAAGAACGTATCAGTTAAACACAATTTTACTTTTTAATAAAATACAGATTTCAAGAATTTTGCACCGAGAAGTATAATTGGCTTGCCTAAAAAAGTAGTTTCGATATTAAATGTGTAAGTTAAAGAAATTATCAAAATTAGACTTTCCAAACAAGGGCTAACTATACAGCAACAAATTAAATTGGTTCCAATTAACATGATGTTTTTGGTTTGAATTAAATCATGTAAATCTTACAGATTTACTTTGTGACTTCTGAAATTATATTAAAATATCACTTTTAGGATATTTACCTAATTATAAATAGCACTATTAATTAAAAATATATTTATAATTATTTAAATATTGAATGCGTTTAACACCATTTTAAAAGTTGATCATACCTGCTTTTTCCCATTTTATAATGTAAACTTTCCAACACACAGCATAGTTGAGAATTTTACAGTAAACATTGTATAGCCATCACCTATATTCTATCATTAACATTTCACCATGTTTTATCACATAGCTATCCCTCTATCAATCCATCTTATTTTAAAAATGCATTTCAAAGTAAGTTGTGAACATCAGTACACTCTCCCCAAAATACTTCAGCATGCATATTATTATCTAGAACACCACAAAATTTTTTTTTTTTTGAGACGGAGTCTCGCTCTGTCGCCCAGGCTGGAGTGCAGTGGCGCTATCTCAGCTCACTGCAAACGCTGCCTCCTGGGTTCACGCCATTCTCCTGCCTTAGCCTGCTGAGTAGCTGGGACTACAGGCGCCCGCCACCACGTCCAGCTAATTTTTTTGTATTTTTAGTACAGACGGGGTTTCACCGTGTTAGCCAGGATGGTCTCGATCTCCTGACCTCGTGATCTGCCCGCCTCGGCCTCCCAAAGTGCTGGGATTACAGGCATGAGCCACCCCACCCGGCCAATCTAGAACATAATTTTTATATTGTTTCCAGTATTTTTCCCTTGAGGCAAATTTTACATATAATGAAATGCACAAATCCTAAAGTGAACATTCTCCGAGTTTGGACAAATACACACATCTGTGCAACACAAATCTTATCAAGATACAGGATGTTCCCATCATCCAGAAAGTTTCTTCATGCTCTTTCTCAATCCCCAAGCACATCTAGTTTTTAAAGTGAAGTACAGCAAATATAAATAACTGGAAAATTTCCCCCCTTTTATTAATCTTTCAAAGACCAGAGGATGTCAATGCTTTAGAATCATTACAATTCCATTAAAAAGCCGTAAGACAAAAATGAAAGTTTCACATTACTGATTTTCCACATCCACACAATGAAAAGTATCAGTGCACATGGTTAGGTTTCAAGAATACTACAGAGCAGTATAGGGTAGCTCTTTGCAGTATTCTAACTAATTTCTCTGCTTCTAAATCTAAGGGCATATTATTTCCCTTCATCCAAAAGAACAAGAGGGCACTGAATGAACTCCAGGGATAGATGAAATTCTCTTACACTGCATATTTATAGTCTATTTATAGTTATGTGTTTATATATATTTTCCTGAGAAGAGGGACTCAAATGAGTATAACTGTACTATCAAGTATTTTACTGACCTATTAGAGCACTAATCCTTTTCTGCTTTTTATAAGTTGTTTGATAGCTGTATCATTACTTACTGACTTAGGACAAGATTTAAATTATTATCACACCTTCTTAAAATATTTAGCCTAGTTTGTAAAAATTTAATGAGACATCCTAAAAATGGGTCCATCTTTTTAGTAAACATCAGCAATAAGTAAACATAATTATGGATTTTTAAAAAATCCCCTCATTCCTTATTCAGTAAAATAGCCTATGTCATTACATAAGTATTTCTCAAAATTTATTGTGAAAAGTAAATTACTTACCACAACATTATACTCCCATATCATCCTCCAAAAATCTATTACTGTATTTGCTAAAGGTCCTTGAGTTGCTACATATGCTTTTGGCCCATAGACGCCCTAAAAATGGTTAAAAGCAAATTTCACATTTATTTTGATTACCAAAAATATTTCATTACCCAAAATATAAGGTTTCAAATTGTATTAGTAATATTGTTGTTTTAACTTAAACCATTTCCAAATAATGTGTCTTTCATAGTATATTAAAGCATGGCAAAATATATTCAATTCACTTAAGCTTTTGATGACTGCTATTACTTTGTGTTTACTGGATATGGTGCACAGAATAGGTATTTAAGAACCGCCTTATGCTAATTAAAAATTATTACTTATCTAGGCATTAATAACAAAAGCCCTAATACCTACTCAACAAAGCTAACTGGCAGAAATACAGAGCGTGCTCTGATTCTAAAACAATACTAAAACTAGTGAAGAGCTCTTGCTTAGTTTCTTCCATAGCTACCTTCCATTATCTATTCAACTCAAAAGTTTATCAAGCATCTACTATACAGGTTTTTAATAATGAACATGAGAATATAAACCAAACAATGTCACTGACTAAAATACTAAACTGGTACATAACTGACTCATACAATGAATCAGTATCATTAAGCATAAGTAAAAACTATAACTTTTAACAAACAGCCTTAAAAAAAGAATATGAACATTGACAACATCTGAAATAGCAAACTATCAATTTATTAGTTTTTATTTAATGTATTCATTTTGGTTTTTAACTTTGTTAAAAAAAAGAAATTTTTATTTAAAACCATGACTGCTGAATATTGACATAGATAATAATTTTACCACATAAACCTTTTTTTTTTTTTGAGACGGAGTCTTGCTCTGTCACCCAGACTGGAGTGCATTGGCACGATCTCGGCTCACTGCAACTTCCACCTCCTGGGTTCAGGCGATTCTCCTGCCTCAGTCTCCCGAGAAGCTGGTATTACAGGCATGCACCACCATGACCGGCTAATTTTTGTATTTTTAGTAGAGACTGGGTTTCCCCATGTTGGCCAGGCTGGTCTCGAACTCCTGATCTCAGGTGATCCACCCGCCTAGGTCTCCCAAAGTGCTGGGATTACGGACATGAGCCACCGTGCCCGGCCTGGCATAAACTTTTATCAGTTAACATTTTTATCAACAAAAACATATGAAAATATGTATAAACACCATATATAAAATAAATGAAAATGATACTATCATATCACTTGAAAGATTAAAAAACACAGATTAGCTGATGTAAAAAAAGCCTTTTATTTAAACTGAATCAAGTGGCACTTTGCATCTATCTCTACTGATACCATAAAGAACTTGACGCTGGGCGCAGTGGCTCACGCCTGTAATCCTAGCACTTTGGGAGGCAGAGGCGGGTGGATCACAGGTCAGGAGATCGAGACCAAGGCAGGAGAATGGCGTGAACCCGGGAAGCAGAGCTTGCAGTGAGCCGAGATAGCGCCACTGCACTCCAGACTGGGCGACAGAGCGAGACTCCGTCTCAAAAAAAAAAAAAAAAAAAAGAACTTGACTGCTTTTCATCAAAGGGTATCCAAACAAAGGTTATAAAAGAGACTATTTAATCTTGGATTTTGGGTTGCCACCTGAAACAGTGACAACTGCCAAAAGTTTTACATTTAAAGCTATGTTCTAGAATTTTAAATCAGTATTATCCAGTAATCCCACCCCTAGTAATTTATCCTAAGAAATTATTCAAAAGAACAAAGATGTTTACTGCAATATTATCATTTAAAAAATTTGGAAACAACCTATATGGGTCAACAACAGGGATTGATGATGTTCATTTGTGTCCAAAGGGATAACTGAGAAAATAATTTAGTAATAGGTAAGACTTCCATGGGAAAGAAGAAATAAAAAAGAAAATGTTATCTCTGCTATCACAAAACTAAGTAGAAACTATTTATCTATATGAACATAGAAGGCTAGAAGGAAAGCATATAAAAACATTGTGCCAGGGCAGTGGCTTTATTTTTATTTCTTTTGCTGTTGGTATCGTGTTTGAGCAATTCAAAAAGTTTTTACAAAACTAGTATGTAGAAAGACATTAATATGGCAGAGAAACACCATTTAAAGTTAGTACATACCTTTATAAAATTTGCATTGATATAGTCTGAATCTTGTGAAGGAGTCTTTAATGTCAATTTAACTCGGCTGTGATCAACTACGAGAAAAAAATTCATAAAATATGTATGGTTGACACACAGGTATTTTCTAATGAAGCGTAAGTAAGGTTAAATAGACAGCTTAAGAACATTTATTTTAAAAAACAATGGATGAAAATGGACTCTAGGTACCAGCAGGGTAATTTCTAACATTAAACTGAAAGGAAATGAAATAAATTTTCAGACAACCACCACCTGGCAGGCACCTGTAATCCCAGCTACTCGGGAGGCTGTGGCAGAACCACCTGAACCTGGCGGGGAGGCAGAGGTTGCAGTGAGCCAAGATTGCGCCACTGCACTCTAGCCTGGGCGACAGAGTGAGATTCTGTCTTAAAACAAAACAACAACAACAGCAAAAAACAAAACAAAACACCACCACCACCAGTGATGTAAAGCAGTGTATTAAAGTTGCAATAAGAATCATCTCTGGAACTCTTTTAAAATTCAAATTCCAGGACATTATCTCTGATTTACTAGAGCAGAGTCTAGGGTTTCAGCCTCTGCAGCTTTTAACAAACATACCAAGTGGCTGATGAATACTAACCAGTGATACACAAGCCCATATGCTAAAATTCTTATTAAAAAAATGAAACTTTCATATTTCACAAGAAACTATAAAAAGCAAATCATAACAAATTAATGAATTGAGATTATATATAAAAAGTGTTCGACACTGCTCTTGGCTAATAATAGTTATTATTAGGTAATAGAGTAAAAAAATCTTTAAAAAAATTTTATAAAGTATATTTTTCTTTTAAGTTTTTATTGATTTTTTAAAAGGAATATGTATATAATTTTTAAAAATTAGACCTTAAAGAAAGGTATAAAGTGAAAAGTAAGCCTCCCCTGCCCTTCAATTCCAGGGCTCTTTCCCATCAAGATACTATATTAAAGTTATTTTTCCCATTCCAAGTGTACTTATTACACATATAGTTATATACTTTGAAAAACTACTACACAAATGCAAGCATCCTATACATGCTGTTCTGTATCATTACTTTTCAGTTTATAGTATATCCTGGAACTCTTCCCAAAGCACAGAAAGATTTACTTTATTATTTTTACTATTATTTTAAAATACAGAGACAAGGTCTCACTCTGTCACTCAGGATGAAGTGCAGTGCTGCAATCATAGCTCATTTGAACCTAAAACTCCTGGGCTACAGATCTTCCTGGCTCAGGCTCCCAAGTGTTTGGATTACAGGTGTGAACCATTGCACTCAGCTTGCACTAGGCTATCTCACTCTTTTTAGTGTAACAGAGAATTCCATCATGTGAATGTTTCATTTTTTATTTAGCTACTCTACTGATGGGCCATTTTTTTCCTATTAAAAACATTACTACAATGAACACTAATGTATATATAGCTGTTACCAGCATTGCTGTAGGGTAAATTCCTAACAGAGGAATTGCTACTTGCCTTCTAAAAGGTATGAAACAATTTATACAGGGTTATGTAATAAGGGTGACTGGGTATTACCAAACTTTTCATCACTGACAAACAAAAAGTAAAAATATCTTGTTTTAATTTCCATTTCTTGAATTATGCAAAGGATTGTATGTTTTAATATATTTATTGGTTCTGTGTACTTCTTTTTCCATAAACCACTTGTTTATATCCTTTGCCCATTTTTCCACGTCTGTTTTGTCCTACTGATTTTTATGAGATCTATGTAAAAAGAAAAAATCAGCCCTCTGTCACAGGAAGTGCAAATAGTTTTTTCCAGTTTGTGCTGATGTTTAAAACTTTTTATTTAGAACTAATTTTAGATTTATAGAAAAACTGTAAAAATAGTACAGAGAATTCCCATGCCTCTCACTGAGCTTCCTCTAATAGTAACATCTTATATAACCATAGGACAAAGATCAATAATACCACAAAATTAACACTTATAAAACTATTAATTAAACAAGACTATACAAATCAGTGTTTTCTAATCTTTTTTCTCTTTCGAGGATCTCATATTAAATTTAATTTTTAGTGGCCAGGCATAGTGGCTCACCCCTGTAATCCCAGCATTTTGGGAGGCCAAGGTGGGCAGATCACATGAGGTTAGGAGTTTGAGACCAGCCTGGCCCACACGGCGAAACCCCATCTCTACTAAAAATACAAAAAAAATTTGGCAGGGCATCGTGGCGCATGCCTGTAATCTCAGCTACTCGGGAGGCTGAGGCAGGAGAATCACTTGAACCCAGGAAGCGGAGGTTGTGGTAAGCCGAGATCGCGCCACTGCACTCCAGCCTGGGTGACAGAGTGGGACTCCATCTCAAGATAATAATAATAATAATTTTTATTTCTCCTTAGTCTCCTTCAATCTAAAAAAGTTTCTCTGATTAATTTTTTTTTAAATGACTGGAACGAAGTTATGAATTTTTGGTAATACCACAGAATGATATTGTGTCCTTCTCAGCACAACACATCAGAGGATACATGATATACATATGCTTTAGTACTTGTGATGTTAACCTTGGTCACTTGGTTAATATGGTATTGCTTGGTTACCAAAAGGGAAAGTTACTGCCTTTCCCTTTTATAGTTAGTAAGTATTTGAGGTTAGATGCTTTCAGATTATGAAATCCTAAAGAAGTAGAATTGCCTAGTATTCATTGTTTCTGGATTAGAAGGGACCATAACATATAACATGTAAAATGCCATTATTATTATCAAATTATAATCCCTTCTAATCCATGAATGAGTATCAAAGGCAGTAAAAATACAAAAGGAAATACGGAAATGTTAACAGACATGAATAAACTTCTTAGCAAAGTATTAAAGAACAACTAATAGTAACTAATTTATTTTTCATTGGCTCAAATTTTATACATAGCACTAAAGGCCCAGTTCTGCTAATTTAATTGATAAATTTACTTTTAAAAAAGTCTTCTTTAGAAATTTGTAGAAGACACATATAAGGAAGATATACTTGCTTCTGGTGAAAATTATTCATCTCCTCACTGTATTCTAAGAAACAGAATGTTTAAAATATGTTTGTCAATGCTCTGTCATTTATTTCACGCCACCCTACATGTCCCATCCCCCTTTTTATATGCCATTTGGGATAGGAAATACATATACAAAAAAAAGCTATGACTCTGGAAAATGAGAATAGAATATTCAGTGGTTAGGATAATGATGGCTGAATAACTACAGGAAGCTTCCTCTTACCATGTTTGCCAGTAATAAGGGGTCTCCGTTAATTACCCTTATTCATATGACACATTAGCCTCTATTCAAAGTATCTCAAAGGCAGAATACAATAGCTGGTTTACCACTGGGTCCTCAGTAAAGTTTCTGGTGACTGTAAATCCAAATGAGAATAGTGGCTCCCAAATGATAGTTAGGACTGGTGCCAGGCTGGCTACATGCAGGCTGGTAATTTCTTTTTTTAAAAAATTTTCTAAGATGGAAAATTTTAAGCATACACCAAAATAGAACAGTATAATGAATCTTTGTATATCCATTACCCAGCTTCATTATCAACATTTTGCCAATCTTATTTCATCTATCCCCAATCATTCAACAGCTGGGGAAAGCAAATTAAAATCCAAGATTTCTGGAGTACTACATCTTGTAGTAAGTTCATTCAGTAAATTAAAAATGGGGCACAGAAATACCCTTTTTAAAATTCCCCATTTAAATTCTAAAACACAGGCAAATTTGGTAGTCACTGCTTTCTACTATGTACCCACAGCACATTAGATTTAAAAATCAACATTATGCTACTTATACAGCATATCATGCGTATTTTGATTTTGGCATTTTAAATGTGAATTTTAGTATCATTCATCCAATAAATATTTATTGCATGTAATAAGCACAATAATGTTGTTCATATATCCACAGTAAAGTAGTAGCAAGGAAAGGGAGTAAGGAACATCTTGAGGATATCAGCAGTCTTCAGAGGTGTGACAAGCTGGGTCTCAGGGAATGAGAAGTTTGCCAATGATTAAAAGGAAAAAAAAAATAGGGCATTATAGGTAGCATAATAGGTTCAAAAGTATAGAATTAATAAAAAATAGCTACCATGGAATGAACGTTTCCTCTAAGCACATAATTTTATCCTCACCACACACCCATGGAGATAGAAGTTAATATCGCTATGCACAGACAGAGGTATGCCCAAATCACAAAACTGAGATGGCAGTGACACATTTGAAACTGGGGCTGTCTGATTTAAAAGCCAAGGCTCTGGGTCTAAATAATACATGTACTGAAGAGATATGAAGCAACATGGGACTACTGGAAGGAAGCGGTGAGCAACAAGGCTGAAAATGTAGCTGCCTGTTCTCACTCACTTGACCATAGTATAGCAAAGAAGGGGTGGGCTGGAATTGGAGTATGGAACAAATGCATGATTTCAAATAAATGAGTGTATATCCACCCCAGTTCTGTCCACTGAAAAGGCCTAAAAGCAATGACACACCAAACCCTGTTCAATTGTGGGGTCAGCCAGGCCTTCCAGGATTGCTCACCGCCCTCCCAGCTGGCTTTTCTGCCACATTCCACTGCCACAGCAGACTGGGTGTCCTTCACCTGCCTGCATCTTCTGCAGTTTGTTAAGTGGCACCCTTAGCTCCTGTGACACCTTAGGGAGAAAGCCACAGCACCCATGATTTTGGGCCACCATTAACACCCGGCAAAGCGCCGGGAACTAGAAGTAGCGAGAAAGAACTTGGGTGGCTGTTTTAATATTCTTCATTGGTGCCCTTTTTTTTTTGAGACAGTGTCTGGCTCTGTCACCCAGGTTGGAGTGCAGTGGCACCATCTTGGCTCACTGCAACCTCTGCCTCCCAGGTTCAAGTGATTCTCCTGCCTCAGCCTCTCAAGTAGCTGGGACTACAGGCATGTGCCATCATGCCTAGCTAATTTTTGTATTTTTAGTAGAGGCGGGGTTTCACCGTATTGGCCAGGCTGGTCTTGATCTGATCTCAAGTGATCTGCCCGCTTCGGCCTCCCAAAGTCCTGGGATTACAGACATGAGTCACCTCGCCCTGCCAGATTGGTGCTCTTATTAAGCATATTTAGAAATAATCTAAATATCAAAAAAATGAAAACAATTATTCCTCTCCATGGTTTTGCTAGCTATCCATCCAAGAGAAACAAAATCATAGGTCTACACAGAGAGTTGTATGACATGTTCATAGCAGCATTATTCAATATGTTCATCATTCATACAATGGAATATTATTCAACAACAAAAAGGAATGAACTATCAATGCATGCTACATCGTGAATGAATCTTTAAAATGTGTTAACAAGAGGCTGGGCACAGTGGCTCAAGCCTGTAATCCCAGCACTTTAGGAGGCCGAGGCAGGCGGATCACGAGGTCAGGAGTTCGAGACCAGTCTGGCCAACATAGTGAAACCCTGTATCTACTAAAAATAACACAAAAAATTAGCCAGGCATAGTGATGTGCGCCTATAATCCCAGCTACTCAGGAGGCTGAGACAGGAGAATCTCATGAACCTGGGAGGCGGAGGTTGCAGTGAGCCGAGATCATGCCACTGCACTCCAGCCTGGGCAACAGAATGAGACTTCATCTCAAAAAAAAACTGTTAAAAGAGCTAGACACAAAAGACTATATATTGTATGATTAC
Organism: Pan troglodytes; assembly: GCF_028858775.2. Lineage (NCBI taxonomy): Eukaryota > Metazoa > Chordata > Mammalia > Primates > Hominidae > Pan > Pan troglodytes. The sequence goes on along the minus strand of NC_072404.2, from coordinate 86,931,340 downwards.
ATTTATATTAAATTCACAGAAAAGGAAAATCTATACAGACAGAAAGCTGATTAACAGCTGCCCAGGGCTGAAGACTCAGATCTTTTAGGGGTGATGGAAATGTCCTAAAACTAGATTGTATTAATTGTTGCAAAACTCTATAAATTTACTTTAAAAAAAATCATTGAATTGCACAATTAAAATGGATAAATTTCATGGGTATGTAAATTATACCTCAAACCTGTTTTAAAAATTCTATTTCTGCAAGCACTGCACATGTTAAAACATGCAAAGGAAGTTAGTGAATTAAATTCTTCTCCGTCTTATTTTTTGAGACAGTCTCGCTCTGTTACCCAGGCTGGAGTGCAGTGGTGCAATCATAGTTCACTGCAGCCTTGACTTCCTGGTCTCAAGTGATCCTCCCACATCAGCCTACTGAGTAGCTGGGACCACAAGTGTGCACACGAGAGAGAGAGAGAGAGAGAGTGTGTGTGTGCGCGTGCGTGCGTGCGTGCGTGTGTGTGTTGAGTTTTGCTATGTTGCCCAGGCTGGTCTTGAACTCCTGAGCTCAAATAATCTGCCCAGCTTGGCCTCCTAAAGTGCTGGGATTACATGCATGAGCCACTGTGCCCGGGCAATGAATTAAATAGTTATCTAACAGTAAATAAGCACATATCTCCCAGTACAATTACTTTCAATATAAATTTCCAGGCCAGGTGCAGTGGCTCACACCAGTAATCCTAGTACTTTGGGAGGCTGAAGCGGGTGGATCACCTGAGGTCAGGAGTTTGAGACCAGCCTGGCCGACATGGTGAAACCCTGTCTCTACTAAAAATACCAAAAAATTAGCTGGGCATGGTGGCGGGTGCTTGTAATCCCAGCTACTTGGGAGGCTGAGGCACGAGAATTGCTTAAACCCGGGAGATAGAGGTTGCAGTGAGCCGAGATCCCACACTGCACTCCAGCCAGGGCGACAAGAGTGAGATTCTGTCTCAAAAAAAAGAAAAAAAAAATCCCAAGTCAAAATAACTAGAAATTCACTGGAGACCTACTTATCAAACTTTAAATAACTTAAAGGAAAAAAGGCACTGTCAATCTGATTACTGCACAGTAATTAAGAACTCAAGCTGACACTCATATATTTTGGTGAGAAGTCTTTGTTTGGGGAAGGGGGCTGCATCCTATGCACTGCAGGATGTGTAGCAGTATTCCTAGCCTCTACCTGTTAGATGCCATTAGCAGCCTGTCCACTCCCGTACCCCAGTTGTGACAACCAAATCTCTCCAGACATTGCTAAGTGTCCCTTGAGAGGCAAAATCACCCTAGTGAAGGCTTTAAAACCGCCTGTGTTTAAATTCTTACCCCACAATATTTAACTGTGTGACAAGCTTTTTAACCTCTCTGTCTCAGTTTCCTGTTTGCAAAATGGCACATAACGGTACTTACCTCAGAGTTTTGCTGTGATGATTATGGTAAATAATCCATTTATCACAGAAATCAGCAAACAATACAAATCAGAACTTTCAGAGGACCAGTTTAACACTACACCACTAACCTTTCCCACTACCCCAGCCAAAACTGTAAACTTCCCCTTCTATTCTCTGCTTTCTCCCTATCCCTCATTCGAACCATACTCTCAATAACACTAATTACCACCACATGACAGACCATATATGTTAATATGTATTGTCCATCACCTTGACTAACATATAAGCTCCACAAGGGCAGGGATTTTTGCCAGTTTGTTTTTTGTTGCATTCCCAGCATACAGTACACCCTCAGAGCTTTCTGTAAAATGAGTAAATGCCAAGGGAGGCGGATGACCTGACGTTAGGAGTTCGAAAGCAGCCTGGCCAACATGGTGAAACCACGTCTGTACTAACAATACAAAAATTAGCCGGATGTGGCGGCGGGTGCCTGTAATCCCAGCTACTTGGGAGGCTGAGGCAGGAAAATAGCTTGAAGCTGGTAGGCAGAGGTTATAGTGTGCGGAGATCGCACCACTGCACTCCAGCCTGGGCAACAGAGCAAGACACCGTTTCAAAAACAAAGAAGAAAATGAAACATCATATGAAAAGAGAAATCTATGGCTAGATGACAGAAAAAGAAAGTGGACAGGCTAACTCTTTGAATGTGTGCATGAATAATTCCAGAGCAATGTAGGATCACCTTAAGATTATCTTGCTTAATACAAAGTATCCAGAAAGCCATGTCATCCCCTATTCTGAGGCAGACTGGTGCTATGGTCTGAATATTTGTGTCCTTCCCAAATTCATAAGTTAAAACATAAATTCCAATGCAACAGTATTAAGTGGTAGGGCCTTTAGGAGATGATTAGATTATGCCTTGTGAATGGGATTACCAGCTTTTACTAAAGAGGCCCGAGAGAGCTTGTTTGCCCCTTCCACCATGTGAGGTGCAGTGAGAAGGCACCATCTATGAGCCAGAGTGACCCTTCACCAGACAGCATATCTGCTGGTGCCTTCATCTTGGACTTCCCAGTCTCTAGAATTTGAAGATACAAATGTCTGTTATTAATAAGCAACCCTGTTCATGGTATTTCTGTAATAGCCTGAACAGACTAAGACAACAGGTGAGAAAAGTGGAGTGTATTTTGCAAAAGCTTAATGATTGGTTACTATGTGCTAGGTACACTGGTTATTTTGCAAAAGCTTAATGATTGGTTACTATGTGCTAGGTACACTGGTTTTGTTTGTTTGTTTGTTTGTTTGTTTGTTTTTGAGATAAGAGTCTTACTCTGTCGCCCAGGCTGGAATGCAATGGCGCAATCTCGGCTCATGGCAACCTCCACCTCCTGGGTTCAGGCAATTCTCCTGCCTCAGCCTCCTGAGTAGCCGGAATTACAGGCACGTGCCACCACATCTGGCTAATTTTTGTATTTTTGGTAGAGATGGGGTTTCACCATGTTGGTCAGGCTGGTCTCGAACTCCTGACCTCGTGATCCACCAGTCTCGGCCTCCCAAAGTGCTGGGATTATAGGCATGAGCCACCGCGCCTGGCCACTGGGTACAATTTTAAGCATTTAATATTAACCTGTCTATTGTGCAAATAATCCTAAAAAGTATTATTATAATCTCCATTTTAAGGATGACAAAACCAAGGCACAGAAAGGATCAGTCCAAGGTCATATAGCTAGCAACTGGTGGAGTCAGGATTTCAACTTCCAGAATCAGAACACTATACCATTATGTTATGTTGCCACTTGTTAATTCTGCCAACACAGGCTATCCACATATCCCACAGCTGATAATAATGTAGAACAACAAAAGGATGAAGGATTAAATTGAGGCAAAGAAGTTAGTGGAGAAAAGAGGGAAAGAGATGAGAGGGAAGAGGTGTTTTAAAAGAGTTATCATGGAAGAAGAAAATTTCAAAAATAGGGATTGATCAATGGCATCAAAATAGTTCAACATTCTTGAATAATCAATATTCTTCCTGTTAGAATAAACAGTAAAAAAAGACCACCAAATCTGGCAATTAAAAAGCCACTGGGCCCTGGGCAACATGGTGAAACCCTGTCTCTACTAAAATACAAAAAATTAGCTGGGTATGGTGGCAGGCACCTGTATTAGAGCTGTCCCAGCTCTCAGGAGGCTGAGGTACAAGAATCGCTTGAACCTGGGAGGCGGAGGTTGCAGTGAGCCAAGATCCCACCACCGCACTCCAGCCTGGGCTACAGAGCAAGACTGTCACAAAAAAAAAAAAAAAAAAAAAAAAGGCACCAAGAACTTTAAAGGCATTTTAGAGAAAACAACCTTTAAGACTGAATAAGAATTGAGGAAATGATGTGATGGAATGTAGATATTTCAAAATACTTATGAAGAAAGAAAAACGACGGCAGCTTTAAAAGATAGCAAGTATGACGTATAGCTTTTACTGGATAAAGTGATGGCACACCTTAAGTATACTTTCAGAGTTAAAGTTATCTTGCCAGAAAACTGTGCTATTTAAGAATACAGACAGGGCACAGTGGCTCACACCTGTAATTGCAACACTTGGGGAGGCTGAGGTGGGAAGATCGTATGAGCTCAGGAGTTTGAGACCAGCCTGGGGAACACAGTGAGAACCCCCACCTCTAAACAAACAAACAAACAAACAAACAAATAAATAAATAAATAAAATATCATTAGAATGTAATGCAATCAGTCTAAGACATATACTTAGAGGCACATATTCAGACTGCTGAGAATAGTAGACACACAGATGTTTGAGTCATCCTATGCTTCATTTTCTCATGCATAATTAATCAATTAAGGTTCTTATGTATAGATATATGAAAAATCAACATTGTTAGCATTTTATAAAATGTATTCAGTTGTCTATTATTTTAATGAAATAACATCTTTGAACAGAGAGTTGACAGAAGATATTTTCACTTGGATTTACAGTATTTAAAAGTAATTTAGTATTAGAGCAACTGTGATACTTAAAGGAAAAAAATTAAACAAAAATTAGGATCAGAAGGAAAAACAAAAAGCACAATTATGAATTATTATCTTTTCATGTACTTTGAAAGATAGGTTAATTACTACTTCCTTAACAGTGAAACTCAGGAAGAATAAAACTAGTTAGGTTACAAAAGGCTAATTAGCATTTCTATGTATTTTATCAAGGGCATTTCCAACTTACATGGCAGTATGTCCTTGTATCTGTTCTTTTTAACATTTTCTTCTTTTTCTCCAGTGGCTGTGGGATATATCTTTTCTGTTCTATATTTGGTAGACAATCTTCTTAACCGCTTAAAATACAACAAATAAAAATTAAAGTTTAGAGAAACAGTGATATTTTCAAATTTTTAATGAAATCTGGTGACCCCAATTCCTCACAACTCATTTTCCTGTCTCTTAGCTCTTAATTTCCCCATCCCTTAATAATTAACCCCAAGGATAATTTCTTTTATAGCATAAGTGCAAACATAAGATTCATATTTATTTCACATGAGCAGCAAAGAGGGAAAACAGAATAAAAGTAATATAATTTAAAGATATCATTAATAAGCTGAGTCAGAATATTTAACTTAGTCTTTAACATATTCGAGTAATTTCAGTGTTTTAACTAAGGGTCACAATAACCAAGTTTTAAAAACATGCCTAAAAGAATTTTCTTCTCTCAATAAACCATGAGCACGCACCCATGATGTGCCAGGCTTTCTCCCAAGGCATAAGCTAATAATTACTTACAAGACACTGCAAAACAAAGTTCTTTCCTATTGAATTGGAAATGTCCAACAAAGACCAATTCTGCTTATTCACTGCATTACAGAACTAGTTTGTGGGTTAGTGACAAATTCTTACCACATATGGCAGTAGGGATGTTCTTTGGGCTGGAATATTTCTGCGTGTCAGTAATACACTTCCTGCTTTCAGAAGCACTGAAAGTCAGTATTGTGAATTGTTCAAATTCTACACAACTACATTGCTGAAATTTAATTTCAAAGGAACTTTCTTTCAGGCCTCAAGACATATTGAAAGCATTCTGGTTTTACCATTCAACAAATTATTAAATACAAATAAAATGAAAAATAAATCTGATAAAATTTAACTTTCTCATTATTTTTGCTACTTGTGATACTGATATTTAAGGAACTAAAACTGCCTATAAACCTTTCTTTTTCTTTGAAAAACGACTAAATTTTATCATCACAATACTAGAGACCTACAACAGGAATACATTTTTTTCTTTATGATAAAGATTTACTAGAATCTTATTCTGCACTGGCACAATGTCAAAGTAAAATTCCCCACATTTATGATGCTATTTCTTGTGATTTCCTGTGGTAATAGAGTTCTCCAAATATATACATGTGTCAGAGGAAAAACTGTATTCAAAAGCAAGTGGGGGCCGAGCATGGTGGCTCACACTTGTAATCCTAGCACTTTGGGAGGACTGCTTGAAGCCAGGAGTTCAAGACCAGCCTGCTTAACAATGCAAGACCCTGTCTCTGAATTGTACTTCTACAACTTTGTCCTCCAGATAAAAATGGGACACACATGAAATGATTTATATTCAAAGTTACATACCACAGCACTTTGTTTGTTTGTTTGTTTGTTTGTTTTGAGACAGGATCTCACTCTGTTGCCCAGGCTGGAGTGGTGCGATCTCGGCCCACTGCAACCTCGGCTTCCCAGGTTCAAGCAATTCTTGTGCCTCAGCCTCCTGAGTAGCTGGAATTACAGATGCGTGCCACCAGGTCCAGCTAATTTTCGTATTTTTAGTAGAGACAGCATTTCACTATGTTATCCAGGCTGGTCTTGAACTCCTGACCTTAGGTGATCCACCCGCCTCAGCCTTCCAAAGTGCTGAGATTACAGGTGTGAGCCACGCGCCCAACCACTGCAGCATTGTTAGTAACAGCAAAAAACTACAATCAAAGAAACCTCTTAATACAAAACTGGCTAAATTTGTTTTATTCATACCATCAAATATGAGAGAGCTGAAAAACAAATGAGTTAGCTTTTTATATGTAGTAAGATGACAGTATCTGAAAAATACATAGTAAGTATAAATGTAAAAAGCAGGAAACATAATAGTGTACATTATATACACAGTGCAGTATGTATATATGTAATATATTACTACTGGTGTTAAAAAGAAATAAAAACATTTGCATTTGCTTGTACATATGCATATATCATCTCTGGAAGAAAAACTATTAACAAAGTATGTGTCTGTGGGGAAGGGAAATGGGTACCTAAGGGAAACGGATGAGAATGAGACATTACTATTATGTCTTTTCATATCTTTTGGATTGTATGACTGTATTGCCTGTTCAAAAAATTGAACGTAAATAAAAAAGGACAGTAGAAAAGATTGTTTATGATGTCGTTACTCCATATTAACAAAGATCCTCATGGTTACTTATATACACATCTTGCACATTTAATTAGAATGTATTTTCTCTGCTCAAAGATTAAGCATCTGAAAAGATGTATTTTTAGATACTTATAGTATCAGTGCATTTCAAAATATTATATCTGAATCTGACTTAGAGAAGGATATCAACTTAAATAGTTGCAGAAACACAGAGGGGAAAGGAATATATCTTAGGTCAATGTCAGTGAGAAAAAATTTAAGCACAAAGAGTGGTTGAGTTTAATTATAAAATGTGAATGTACCTCACGAATGCCTGGTACAATCACTCTAAGCTTTTTCTTTTTCATTCATTCATTCACTCATTCACAGACGGAGTCTCACTCTGTTGTCTAAACTGGAATGCAGTGGCATGATCATGGCTCACCATAGCTTCAAACTCCCATGTTCAAATGATCCTCCTGCCTCAGCCTCCAAAGTGGCTGGAACCACAGGCTCATGTCACCATGCCCAGCTAATTATTATTACTATTTTTTGTAGGGCTGGGGTCTCCCCATGTATGTTGCGGAGGCTGGTCTCGAACTCCTGGGCTCCAGCAATCCTCCTGCCTCAACATTCCAAAGTGCTGGGGAATACAAGTGTAAGCCACCATGCCTGGCCCACTCCAGACTTTTCTTCTTTTACATGACAAATTACGTTATTGAGAAATGTGCAAAACAAAGCTTTTATGTGAAATGACTTTACATGTCTCATAATGAACCTTGAGAACTTTTGTGTCCAAATATTTATCTTATTTAAGTTTGGATTTTCATTTATCCAGTTTTCTTAAAGCCTAGCACGCCATTTCTTAAAATGCTTCCTATATTAAAGTTTAAAATGGAGAATGCTCTATTAAAATAAAAATCTACAATAGTGTTCTTAGCAATTTTCATGCCCATCAGAGATACAAAAGTGGTCCATAAAACAAGTAAAAACTTTGTTTTGTACTTTAAAAAGGTATCTACAAGTTGGAACTTATTTCCCACCGAAAAATGTCAGCTTTATAGTAAGCTACATAAATTAAAATTCTGGATCTGGTACTTTCTTAGCTGTGTGACAATTAACATATTTAACCTCTCTGTGTCTCATCTATAAAACTGAGATAATAACCTTTACTCAGCAAAAGGTCTAGTACATAAAATGGCTCAATAAATGTTAACTATTATTATTGAACTAATTACTGGAACTCTTTAAATGTTGTTACTTCAGATTTATTTCTTTAAAACCTTTCCTAGATCAAAGATCAGAAACAGTTGCATATTCCAGGTCAATTTATCTGCCTGAAATTGCAAAGCAGTTTGTCAAATTTGAGTGTGCTTCAGAATCACCTGGAGGGCCACATTGCTGGGCCTCATCCCAATAGTTTCTGATTCAGTAGGTCTGAGGTGGTAATTGCCTGATAATTTGTCTTTTTAAAAGTTGCTAAGATTCTATTTAAAAAAAAATCCCATGATAATCATTTTTCTGTGTCTTTGTGTATGCTTTTTCTTTGCTTGTTGGTGGTCTCCCCACTTGCACACCTCCAAAGTTTACTTATCTTTTAATTTTAAGCCCTAGCTCCTACAGAGCTTCTGATGCCCTTCCTCCAGACATAATCTTCCCCTCTGAATTGTTTTACCTTTATATGTACTTTTAGAACACTTACATTTCTTACTCTTATGATAAATATATAAAGAGAATACATCTAATTTGCCCTGTTAAACAATAAACTCTGTGGGTACAAAATTACCACCAGATTAAGATCTGATTTGGCCTAGAGCAGGGTTTTTTTTTTTTTTTAACACATCAACATTAATGTCTAAATAGTTCCTGAATAGAAGTAGCACCAAAGTTCATTTAAACTCTATGAAACAGAAAGTATCTACACATATAATTTCATTTTAACTTCCCAACCACTATTCTATTGTCTCTGATGAAGCTATTACTAAGAAAGAAACAAAAAAATTCTGTATTATTGAGAAACATAATATACTAAGAAACCTTATTCATAGACTGTATGAGAATAGCACTAAACATTAATAAAATAATTCATTTATTATATAATTTAATTATTTCATATAATCCTAAAGCAAGAAAGAATTTTTAATCATTTACTGTATTAACTGGGCAAAAATATAGCTAAATGATGTCCGTATTAAGTTATAGGTACCCACCACACCCTTTATCGTGTGACTTTTTTAAAAAAAAGCTAAGAAAACAAACAAATCCTTTAAGAAAGCATTTGCAATTAAGTCTACCCTAAAGATCTTTATTGAGACAGGGACTCACTCTGTTGCCCAGGCTGGAATGCAGTGGTGCAATCACAGCTCACTGCAGTCTTAAACTCCTGGGCTCAGGTGATTCTCCCACCTCAGCGTCCCTTAGCGAGTAGCTGGGACTATAGGCACGCACCGCCACGCCTGGCTAATTGTATTTTTTGTAGAGATGGCGTTTCGCCACGTTGTCCAGGCTGGTCTCGAACTCCTGGACTGAAGCCATCTGCCCACCTTAGCCTCCCAAAGTGATGGGATTACAGCCATAAGCCACTGCACCAGCCTACCCCAGAAGTCTTTAAAAAGTCACATAAATGAATTCCAAAAATAACTGCACTCCTTTATTACTGTTCTAAAAAGTCAAGTCTATAAAAAAATCATGCTGCTATAAAGACACATGCACACGTGTGTTTATAGCGGCACTATTCACAATAGCAAAGACTTGGAACCAACCCAAATGCCTATCAATGACAGACTGGATTAAGAAAATGTGGCAGGTTTAAAAGTTTTGCTGAGCCATGGAGGGAGGCGGCGGCGGCGGCGGCGGCGGCTCGGGTGGCTGCGCTGGGAGGCGGCGATGAGAGGCTCGCACGCCTCCAGCCCGGCCCCGGCCCCCCGGGACGGAGAGCCGAGCAGCCCCGGCTCTGGGCTACGGACTATGGGAGAATAGCTCTGACCACCCGGCGAAGCATGCCGCCTGCCTTGGCCTCCCAAAGTGCCGAGACTGCAGCCTCTGCCCGGCTGCCACCCCGTCTGGGAAGTGAGGAGCGTCTCTGCCTGGCCGCCCATCATCTGGGACGTGAGGAGCCCCTCTGCCTGGCTACCCAGCCTGGAAAGTGAGGAGCGTCTCTGCCCGGCCGCCATCCCATCTAGGAAGTGAGGAGCGCCTCTTCCCGGCCACCATCCCATCTAGGAAGTGAGGAGCGTCTCTGCCCAGCCGCCCATCGTCTGAGATGTGGGGAGTGCCTCTGCCCCGCCGCCCCGTCTGGGAAGTGAGGAGCGCCTCTACCCGGCCGCGACCCCGTCTGGGAGGTGAGGAGCGTCTCTGCCCAGCCGCCCCGTCTGAGAAGTGAGGAGACCCTCCGCCTGGCAACCACCCCATATGAGAAGTGAGGAGCCCCTCCGCCCGGCAGCCACCCCGTCTGGGAAGTGAGGAGCGTCTCTGCCCGGCAGCCACCCCATCCAGGAGGGAGGTGGGGGTCAGCCCCCACCAGGCCAGCCGCCCCGTCCGGGAGGGAGGTGGGGGGGTCAGCCCCCCGCCCGGCCAGCCGCCCCGTCCGGGAGGGAGGTGGGGGGGGTCAGCCCCCCGCCCAGCCAGCCGCCCCGTCCGGGAGGGAGGTGGGGGGGTCAGCCCCCCGCCTGGCCAGCCGCCCCGTCCGGGAGGGAGGTGGGGGGGGGGGGTCAGCCCCCCGCCCGGCCAGCCGCCCCGTCCGGGAGGGAGGTGGGGGGGGTCAGCCCCCCGCCTGGCCAGCCACCCCGTCTGGGAGGGAGGTGGGGGGGGTCAGCCCCCTGCCCGGCCAGCCGCCCCGTCTGGGAGGTGAGGGGCACCTCTGCCTGGCCGCCCCTACTGGGAAGTGAGGAGCCCCTCTGCCCAGCCAGCCGCCCCGTCCGGGAAGGAGGTGGGGGGGGTCAGCCCCCCGCCCAGCCAGCCACCCCGTCCGGGAGGGAGGTGGGGGGGTCAGCGCCCCGCCTGGCCAGCCGCCCCATCTGGGAGGGAGGTGGGGGAGTCAGCCCCCCGCCCGGCCAGTCGCCCCATCCGGGAGGGAGGTGGGGGGGTCAGCCCCCTGCCAGGCCAGCCGCCCCGACCGGGAGGGAGGTGGGGGGGTCAGCCCCCCACCCGGCCAGCCGCCCCGACCGGGAGGGAGGTGGGGGGGGGTCAGCCCCCCGCCTGGCCAGCCGCCCCGACCGGGAGGGAGGTGGGGGGGTCAGCCCCCCACCCGGCCAGCCGCCCTGTCCGGGAGGTGAGGGGCGCCTCTGCCCGGCCGCCCCTACTGGAAAGTGAGGAGCCCCTCTGCCCGGCCAGCCGCCCCATCCAGGAGGGAGGTGGGGGGGTCAGCCCCCTTCCCGGCCAGCCGCCCCGTCCGGGAGGTGAGGGGCGCCTCTGCCCGGCCGCCCCTACTGGGAAGTGAGGAGCCCCTCTGCCCGGCCAGCCGCCCCGTCCGGGAAGGAGGTGGGGGGGGGTCAGCCCCCGCCTGGCCCGCCGCCCTGTCCGGGAGGGAGGTGGGGGGGTCAGTCCCCCGCCGGGCCGGCCGCCCCGTCCGGGAGGTGAGGGGCGCCTCTGCCCGGCCGCCCCTACTGGGAAGTGAGGAGCCCCTCTGCCTGGCCAGCCGCCCCGTCCAGGAGGGAGGTGGGGGCGTCAGCCCCTCGCCAGGCCAACCGCCCCGACCGGGAGGGAGGTGGGGGGGTCAGCCCCCTGCCCGGCCAGCCGCCCCGTCCGGGAGGTGAGGGGCGCCTCTGCCCGGCCGCCCGTACTGGGAAGTGAGGAGCCCCTCTGCCCGGCCAGCCGCCCCATCCGGGAGGGAGGTGGGGGGGTCAGCCCCCCTGCCCGGCCAGCCGCCCCGTCCGGGAGGTGAGGGGCGCCTCTGCCCGGCCGTCCCTACTGGGAAGTGAGGAGCCCCTCTGCCCGGCCAGCCGCCCGGTCCGGGAAGGAGGTGGGGGGGTCAGCCCCCCGCCCGGCCAGCCGCCCGGTCCGGGAGGGAGGTGGGGGGGTCAGCCCCCCGCCCGGCCAGCCGCCCGGTCCGGGAGATGAGGGGCGCCTCTGCCCGGCCGCCCCTACTGGGAAGTGAGGAGCCCCTCTGCCCGGCCACCGCCCCGTCTGGGAGGTGTACCCGGCAGCTCATTGGGAATGGGCCATGATGACAATGGCGGTTTTGTGGAATAGAAGCGGGGGAAAGGCGGGGAAGGGATTGAGAGACGGGATGGTTGCCATGTCTGTGTAGAGGGAGGTAGACACGGGAGACTTTTCATTTTGTTCTGTACTAGGAAAAATTCTTCTGCCTTGTGATCCTGTTGATCGGTGTGACCTTACCCCCAACTCTGTGCTCTCTGAAACATGTGCTGTGTCCACTCAGGGTTAAATGGATTAAGGGCGGTGCAAGATGTGCTTTGTTAAACAGATGCTTGAAGGCAGCATGCTCGTTAAGAGTCATCACCACTCCCTAATCTCAAGTACCCAGGGACACAAACACTACGGAAGGCCGGAAGGCCGCAGGGTCCTCTGCATAGGAAAACCAGAGACCTTTGTTCACTTGTTTATCTGCTGACCCTCCCCCTCCACTATTGTCCTATGACCCTGCCAAATCCCCATCTGTGAGAAACACCCAAGAATGATCAATAAAAATAAATAAATTAAAAAAAAAAAAAGTCAAGTCTGACCATTTTACTCCCACATTTAAAACCTCTCCTATGTGTCTATCACCTCTAACATAAACTACCAAATCTTTAATTATAAGATATGTTGAATGTTGCCTGTCCAATTTTCTAGCCTCTTTTTATAATGCTCTTATTAGAGTTTGATGCTTCAGTCATATAGAATTACTCACCACCACTACGACTAGCAGTAACCCTCCATTTCTTAAATATCAAAGTTGCACAATTTTTCCTCTTACTGGTGAGCAGGGCTCTGGCTAAAGTGTTATTTCCTTTTTGAAGGCTTTCTTGAACCTTCCCTCCTTTACTGCTCCTCAGCCTTCTGCAATGAGTCCATAACACATTGTTCTATTGCCACTTGTGAAAAGTATTTTGTAAGTATTTCAGTACTTGTCTGTCTCGTCCACTAATCTATAAAACTGAAGGCAGAGATTAGACTATCTTACTGGACTTTGTAGACCAATAGCTAATGCAAAGCAAAACTCTCATTACAAATTGAAGAATTATTTACTGAGCCTTCTCAGACAAGTCAGAGAAACATTTTTAATACTTAAAATTTTTGATGCAAACAAAATTCGAGTTTAATATTCACTTTGCTTTAAACAGTTTATTTCCTAAAACACTAAATTTGTATTCCCCTAATCCTAAATCAATAAATGGATTCTCAAAAGCCTCCAAAATCACATGCAATGTGACTTTAAGATACCCATTTGTGTGTCAAGATTCAAGTTCTTAAAAGAGTGGAACAGTTCATTGTTCATCTAAGCTCCTGAGAATGTTTAAAGTTTGTTAAATCTCTCCAGAGTCAAAGAGCTGTCTATTGGCCTGTCCACTGGATGTGTAATGGGCATCACAAACATGCCCAAATAGCACCACCATTCAACAGTAGTTCAAGCCAAAAACCACCACCATTCAACAGTAGTTCAAGCCAAAAACCTAACACTCATCCTTGATTTGTTCCTTTATCTCGCTCTTCTCCCCATCAGCAAATCTTGTTAGCAAAAATATAGCTAATTGTCTTCATATTCACTGAACAGACTTTGAAGTGAAAATACATTTAGACAGACAAGCGTTAAATTAATTTGTTGGCTGGATTTTAAATCAGCACAATTAAGAAAACAATAAATTAACACAAAAAGAAACAGCACTAAAATGGAAATTAAGCTAACTGAAATTCCTTTTGGAATAAGATGGGATATATAGAAATTAAGTATCAAAGCTGAAGCGCTCTCATGCTCTGTTATTAGACCACACACCACTGCCTCAAATTCCTCAATGTTGTAACACTTAAAACACAGTACGAGTTTCAGCTGGGTGCGGTGGCTCATGCCTCTAATCCCAGCACTTTGGGAGGCCGAGGCTGGTAGATCACGAAGTCAGGAGATCGAGACCATCCTGGCCAACATGGTGAAACCCCATCTCTACTAAAAATACAAAAATTAGCTGGGCATGGTGGCGCATGCCTGTAATCCAAGCTACTCGGAAGGCTGAGGTAGGAGAATCACTTAAACCAGGAAGGCGGAGGTTGCAGTGAGCTGAGATCGTGCCACTGCACTCCAGCCTGGCGACAGAGCGAGACTCCGTCTCAAAAAAAAAAAAAAAAAAAAAAAAAAAACACGACAACAAAAAACAACAACAAAACACAGTATGAGTTTCATAAGGCACAACTTTTAGTAAATATGCATATAAGAATATACAAATATTAAAACTATACTTTGTATAGTAAATAAAAATGGAAATTACTTTAAGCTTAAGAGTTATACTGTGGCAAAATATTAAGGCTACCTAACCCATAAAATCATACTCCTTTTACCTAATTGCTCCGGAAAATTTCTGGGGCAATTACTGGAGAATTCATCTGAATTTTAAAAGGTAGCAGGTTTGGGACATAGTTCACATTCAATAACCATTGTTAAATAAATAAATTCATCTGGCTTTATATTTGAAAATTTTAACTGTCCTCAGTAAGAAAAACCACACCATCTTAATAGTATTAATTTAACCCTACAAACTGCATGAAAACCAAACCAAAATTTCTTAAAACCCCAAATATAAATTAATAGCAGCATACAGTAAAATTAGAGTACCAGCCAAAGTAACACTATACTATCTCAAAGTAACACTGTATTATCACTATTTTATCTCTAACTTTACAAACATACTTACATAAAAATATGTATATGGGCTGGGCACGGTGGCTTGTGCCTGTAATCCCAGCACTTTAGGAGGCCGAGGTGGGCAGATCACTTGAGGTCAGGAGCTCAAGACCAGCCTGGCCAACATGGTGAAACCCAATCTCTACCAAAAAATACAAAAATTAGCCAAGACTCGTGGCGTGTGCCCGTAGTCCCAGCTACTCAGGAGGCTGAGGTTGCAGTGAGCCGAGATCACACCACTGCACTCCAGCCTGGGTGACAGAGCTCCATCTCAAAAAAAAAAAGAAAAAATGCACATCACTAACGATAATGGTTATAAGCAGCTAAAATAACCAAAGGGTCTTTCAACTATACAACTGCAATGTCTACCTTTAGTTGCAAAATATGCAACTCTGCCTATCAAAATTCATCTTCCTATCTTTGCTCACTGTTCACCCACTGCTGCATAACAGACTAATTCTCTCCCTTTTTTTTCAGAAATGCATGGCTATGCCTCCTCATTTGAAGCCAACTCAGGATTGATAATAAAGAAAGTAACTTTGAAGTAAACAGGGCCAGTCTTATGAGTCTTGGAGTAATAAAATGATTCTGTGCTTTGCTCATGTCAAAATCTATGCTTCACTTATTCCCCTAATTGTCTGCCAAGAAACTCCCTGCTTTTTACTAGCCCAATACAGAAATCATCTTCATGAAATTTTTCCTGATAGTAGTACTGGCATACAGGCCCATCACCCACTTCCTCATCTCTATCTACTTTATATACACCTCTTATCTAGAACATATCCCAGTGTACAGTAATTATTTAGATATGCACATATGCCATCCCTGATAGAACACGAATTCCCTGATTTAGACCGTATCTTCTATTAGTAATAGCTACTATCAGCATAATCCTATAACAAATAGTAGGGAGTAAATAAACTGTTAGGTCTTCTATGTAAATCAGAATTGACCAGTATACTTAAGAATATATTGCTTACACTTCATTTCTACTTCACAATAGGGCAGCTTTAAGTCAGAGAAGCTGGGGTTCAATTCCTAGGTTTCATCAATTACTAGCGAAGGAGATCTCTCCAATATAGCTAGATAATCTTCCCTGAATGCGTGTAGCAATAGTCCTTGATTTTGAGAATGTTTTAAAATAAAACCTTGTACTACAGACTTCATGTTTTAAAATAATAAATATGGCAAATCATAAACTAAATGAAAAAATGTAATAAAAAAACAAGGCTGTTCTTTTTTTTTTTTTGCATAGCCTAGACAATAAGCAAATGATTTTTTTCTTCTCTCCTGTCCCTTCGTGAGAAAATACAAACTTACAATGCAAGTTTACCCTTTCCCTATCCTGAAAGTATATTTTTATGGAAATAAAAGTAGAATCCCACTTGAACTAGGAGGACAATAAAATTTTGTCATATACATTAATTTTATTGAAATGAAGATATCTAATACAATAAATGGAAAGTGTTCCAGGTTTGATTATTTTTGTTTCAACTCACAAGGCCCTCACTTTCTTTTACCCATTTCCTCATCATCCATTATCTAATGTCCCTCTATATATTTAACTTAGCAATCGCTGGTTCCACTTATGTTCCGCCAATCCCAATTTCAAATACTTTGTCCCTATAGTAAATTACCCTAAAATTCCAAAATCTAGATATTAAAACTATGGCTCCCGACTATGTCTTCCTTCATCTGGTTATGCATCCTGATTCTGATTTAAGAAAACACAATCACTATAGTCCCACTTAGTCTTCATAGGGGCACACTCTGCCAAACCCAGACTCCCAAAGTATTACAAAGCAATCCATCACTAATCTCATTATCTCATAGTATATAATAAAAACATACAGCAGGCCGGAAGCAGTGGCTCACTCCTGTAATCCCAGCACTTTGGGGCCGAGGTGGGTGGATCACCTGAGGTTGGGAGTTTGAGACCAGCTTGGCCAAGGTGGTGAAACCCCATCTCTACTAAAAATACAAAAATTAGCTGGGCGTGGTGGCATGCGCCTGTAATGCCAGCTACTCGGGAGGCTGGGGCAGGAGAATCGCTTGAACCCAGGAGGCAGTGAGCCGAGATTGCACCACTGCACTCCAGCCTGGGCAACAGAGTGAGACTCTGTCTCAAAAAATAAATAAATACACTTTGGTAGGCCGAGGCGGGCAGATCATGAGGTCAGGAGACCGAGACCATCCTGGCTAACACGGTGAAACCCCGTCTCTACTAAAAATACAAAAATTAGCCGGGCGTGGTGATGGGCACTTGTAGTCCCAGCTACTTGGGAGGCTGAGGCAGGAGAATGGCATGAACCCAGGAGGCGGAGCTTGCAGTGAGCCGAGATCGTGCCACTGCATTCCAGCCTGGGCGACAGAGCAAGACTCTGTCTCAAAAATAAATAAATTAAAAAAATAAAATTAATTAATTAATTAATTTAAAACATACAGTAAAATTGAGAATATTAAGTTCTAGTATTAACATATTAAGCCACAATTACATCAATTCTCTTTACCTCCGATTACAAAAATAAAACAAAGACTCCCAAATTAGTAGCAGAGATTCAGAATTCACACTTCTCTCTGCAAAAACAAATATAGCACAGGAAGAGTCACTTGTGTAGTTTAAGAGACCTCAATACTTATTGACCACTATATGGAAAAAAGTTATTTTTGCAAGGCCGGAGACTGCCACAGTGCTGTGGTCAGCTGACCAAACTTTCTAAAGAGAAACTACACTTCCTGGTGAACCACTAACTCCTACACCCTCTGAAAATTTCATTTTTCCCTTTATTACCCTACTAAAATTACTTTTAGCAAGTCACCAATAATCTCCAACAGGCATCAAAATCTTAATAGCTTCAATTCCTATGAAGTATTTCATATAGATGATTCAACAGACACAATTTTACATCCCTGTATGACTTAGCAATCCACTCGAACCATTGTGATGGCTACTATCAAAAAACCAAAATAGGCTGGGCACAGTGGCTCATAACTATAACCCAAGCACTTTGGGAGGCCAAGGCAGGAGGATCGCTTGTGCCACTTGAGGAGTTCAAGACCAGTCTGGGCAACACAGCAAAACCTCAACTCTATAAAAAACAAAAAACAAAACAAAACAAGCCAGAGTAACAGGTATTGGCAAGGATATGGAGAAACTGGAACCCTTGTGCTCTGTTGTGAAATGTAAAATGATACAGTTACTATAGGAAACAGTACGGTGGTTCCTCAAAAAGTAAAAGTAGAATTATCATATCATTCAGCAATTCCACTTTTGGGTATATACCCCAAAGAACGGAAAGCAGGGTCTCGAACAGATATTTGTACAACCATGTTCACAGCAGGAGCATTCACAATAGCCAAAAGGTGGAAGCAACCTAAGTGTCATGCTATGGGCAAATAGATAAACAAAATGTAGTATATACATACAATGCAGTATTTTTCAACCCTTTAAAAAGGAAGATTTTGACACATACTACAACATGGATGAACCCTGAGGACATTATGCTAACTGAAATACACCAGTCACAAAAAGACAATATTTTATAATCCTAATTATATGAGGCACCTAGAATTGTCAAATCCATACAGACAGAAAGTGTAATAGAATGGTGCTAGAGGTTGGAGGAAGGAGGAGAATGAGTTTGGAATAAAGAGGGTGGTTTAATGGGAACAGAGTTTTAGCTTTCTAAGATGAGAAGAGTTCTAGAGATTGGTTATACAACAATGTGAACGTACTTAACGCTATTGAACTGTACATTTAAAAATGGCTTAGATGATAGGTTTTCATGTTACATGTATTTTACCACAATTAAAAAAAAAATTTTAAGGGAAAGAAACCCTTAGTAGTTGTTTGTACAGAATTAAATGTCCTCTCCAGTATCAAAAAGAACAGCTAGTTGCAGGCAAGCGCCATTAAAGTATCTCAGATTACCAGGTCACATAATATTCATACAACATTAGAAAGTTCTGACCTATTCACGAATTAACTGTTATGATATTCCCAAAAAATATTTTTAAGTTTGCTGACATACTGGATTCAGAGATTTATAATAAAAAGAACTTCCTCTTCAAACTCAATTATCACTTTTATGATGACGACTGGCTTCACATTAACTCCACCTAACCTATCCTATGCCCAGGGACTGTTTTAGGTGCTAGTGATAAGAGATGAATAGGACAAAATCCCTGCTCTAATGAGGCATATATTCCAAAAACATGTCCTAGTCATATAGTACTTGTCATTCTTGCCTTTTATATCCATCATGTTTACACATTTTATCCCATCACTACCAATGCCGCCATCACCCAAGATTATAATTCACTGCCTCACAGATAATAACCTATTTCTTTTTCTTCCCCCACAGAGCCTAGTGTCCTCCAAATACACATTCAACAAAGCAGGGCAAGTCTGCTAGACATAATAGACATTGATAACCCATTCAGAACATCACATAGTCAGTGAATTGGCACCCTATTTTCACATTCAGTTCAGTAAGTTTATGTAATATAATTTATAAAACTAGAGAGCAAAACTTAAAATGCTATTTGAAATTTAACATCTGTGGTTTAGCATCCTATTGACATATGAAGGTAATAAAAACTGGAAGTGTAATTTAAAATAATTTACCTAAAGTAGTATCTCCTTGTCCTAAATAACATACCTAAAGACACTCACTTTTTGATTCACTTCTTTATTATATCACCTACAATGTTACCAAGGAAAGCTTTCACTGTTTTACCATCAAGGGAAAATGTGCACAATGAAGGGGTCAGATAATACACACATGTAAAAAACTCAGCATATCAACTGATCCAACATATCACTGAATATAACCATACTCAGAGCTATAATTTATCACAGCTAAAGGATACAAAGTAAAAGCAGCAAAGAAAAAGGCACAAGAGGCAAAGTCCAGAAGAAACTAGGCACAAGCTTTCAAAAATCCTCTTCTAATGAAATTACACACGATCCTCTAATTCCTGCAGAAATAAGTTGTGACAACATGTGTGAAACGTTGTCCACAAGGGAAGCGCATTAGAAATAAAGTGCCCAAGGCTTTTATTGGAGGCTGGTTACACAGGCACTCTGCCTAAGAATATACCAAAATTCCAGACTCCCAGAAAAAAAGTAGATGTTCAACATAAACCATATTATTTTTTATTTTTGTTTTTCAGAGAGAGAGTCTTGTTCTGCTACCCATGCTGGAGTGCAGTGGCATGATTAAGGCTCACTGCAACTTTGAACTACTGGACTCAAGTTATCTTCCTGCCTCAGCTTCCCAAAGTAGCTAAGACTACACAGGTGCACACCATGACATCTGGCTAATTTTTAAAAATGTTTTGTAGAGATGAGGTCTTACTATGTGGCCCAAGCTGGCCTCAAGGAATCCTCCTGCCTCGGCCTCCCAAAGCACTGAGATTACACGATTGAGCCACTGGGCCCAGCCCATAAACCACATTGTTTGTACAGTTTGGGCACAGTGAACCACTCTTATCAGGGGATAATGGAAATTCTCCCAAAAGTCTAAGTTCCCAGACACCAGCCAAGGGATAACATTGTAAGCAGGCCTTTCTAAGGATAGTAGTCTTAGGCCTGCTATGTTACTCTTTTCTGCATACAGGTATAAAATGAAAAAGCCAAACTCTCTCCCCTCCACATCTGTTTCCTTTTAGGTAACCAGTTATGCAAAGTCTCCTTACTAATAGCTATTTTAGGTTGTTTCACAAAAATTGTTGCATACTTGGACATACTATTTTATGCACATATGCAAGTATTTTTACGGAAAGATCCCTAAAGTTGACATGCTGGATCAAAGAGTATGTACATTTATCAATTCTATTAGAAGTGGCCAAACTGCCTTCCAAAACAGGCTTCACCAGTTTACCCTCCCCTTAACGGACCTAGAAACACTAGTTTTCTATATCCTTACCATTTTCTTTTTCTTTCTTTTTTCTTTTTCTTTTTTTTTTTTTTGAGATAGAGTCTTGCTCTGTTGCCCAGGCTGGAGCGCAGTGGCGTGATCTCGGCTCACTGCAACTTCCACCTCATGGGTTCAAGCGATTCTCCTGCCTCAGCCTCCCGAGTAGCTGGGATTACATGCGCCCACCACCAGGCCCAGCTAATTTTTCTATTTTTAGTAGAGATGGGGTTTCGCCATGTTGGCCAGGCTGGTCTCGAACTTCTGAGCTCACGTGATCTGCCTGCCTCAGCCTCCCAAAGTGCTAGAATTACAGGTGTGAGCCACCACGCCCAGCCGCTATTCTCAATTTCTGAATTATTATGAATTTTTGAGTTTTCATCAAATTTGGTAGCTACTCCCCCAACAGTTAATGATGATTAACTTCAATTTTTCTGATTATTGGAGAGGTTGATTTTTTTTTTCCTGTGTTCAGCACTTATTTGCATTTGTCTTCTGGTAATTATCATACCATACGCCCATGTTTCTACTGAAATGTTCTTTTAATTGATATATAGAAGCTCATCTTAAAAATCCTTTCTATAAAGCCTTGTATGACCCTTCTAACAGTATGTGACTTTTTCCTTTTAAGAGTCCTAATTGCACAGTGTGAATGTATCTAATGCCACAGAACTGTACACTTAAATGATAAATGTTTTGTATTAATACATTTTATCACAATAAAAAAATGCAAAAAAAAAATCTGTCACTCAATCTTAAGAGCAAGTAAAAAGCTAAACAAACTGAAAAATCAACAACTTTTCTTAGATCTGTAAGAGAAGTTAAGTCACAGGTCAAACAGCTGCCCCCAAACTGGAGAGACAGAAGGTGAATACGGAGAATCACGAGTAATCAGAGCAGAAACACTCAAACAGCAAACTTCCATAAGAAACCTGAACTGTAATTGATGAATTGCTAGAGGCTCAGTGTGAACAACTATGAGGGTTAAAATCTCCAGGGGAAGCTGGATGCAGTGGCTCATACTTGTAATCCAAGTACTCTGGGAGGTGGAAGCGGGAGGACCTCTTGAGCCCAGGGGTTCGAGACCAGCCTAGGCAAACACATTGAGACCCCACCTCTACAAAAAATTTAAAAATAGCTAAGTGTGGTTGCATACATCTGTAGTCCCAGCTACTAGGGAGGCTGAGGTGGGAGGATCACATGAGGCCACGAGGTTGAGGGTGCAGTGTGCCAAGGCTGTGCCGTTGCACTCCAGCCTGGACAACAGCGAGACCGCTCTAAAAAAAAAAACAAACAAAAACAAACAAACAAAAAAAACTCCTGGTGTACCCAATCCAAAGGGGACCCCACATTTTTGTTTTACCTCCAGGAGCTCTACCAGGTTCTCATAGTAAGTATCAGAGAAAAATCCCCTCATGCTTCCAGCAGCAGGAGAAAGGGGAGCCATTTTGCAACACGCCAGGATATTCCATTCTTCTTTTTTTGTATTTTTATTTTTTATTTTTGAGATGGAGTCTTGCTCTGTCACCAGGCTGGAGTGCAGTGGTGCGGTCTCGGATCACTGCAACCTCCACCTCCCGGGTTCAAGTGATTCTCCTGCCTCAGCCTCCCGAGTAGCTGGGACTACAGGAACGCCCAGCTAATTTTTATTAGAGACAGGGTTTCACCATGTTGGCCAGGATGGTCTCTATCTCTTGACCTTGTGATCCACCAGCCTCAGCCTCCCAAAGTGCTGGGATTACAGGTGTGAGCCACTGTGCCTGGCCGAATATTCCATTCTTCTTAACAAGGTCTGCCCTACGGAGAAATGATTTAACCTGAGCCTAACCTGCTGGGGTTTTAACAGAGCCTTATTTACATGAGGTAAGGGAAATACCCAACTATAGGTCATTCAAGCCATCCTGGGGGTGAGGCGCTGAGAAACAGGATATAGTTCAAAATCCATAAACAAGCTCACTAAAAGACTGAGACCTTGGCTCTGGGTGGCTCATGCCTGTAATCCCAGCACTTTGGGAGGCAGAGGTAGGCAGGTATCTTCAGCCCAGGAGTTCGAGACCAGCCTGGGCAACATGACGAAACCCCTTCTCTACAAAAAAAATATGAAAAATTAGCCAGGCATGTTCACACATGCCTGTGATCCCAGCTACTGGGGAGGCTGAGGTGGGAGGATTGCTTGAGCCCAGGAGGTGGAGGTTGCAGTTAGCTATGATTGTATCACTGCACTCCAGCCTGGGAGACAAAGCAAAACCCTGTTTCACACAAACAAATAAACAAACAAACACCCTATGATTAATATCCTAAGAACTCTAACAGATAAAGTAGACAGTATGCAAGAATAGATGGGCAATCAATATAAGCAAAGAGACAGAAATTCAAAGAAATAACCAAAAAGAAACACTAGAGATTTTTTTTTTTTTGAGACGGAGTCTTGCCCTGTCGCCCAGGCTGGAGTGCAATGGTGTGATCTCGGCTCACTGCAAGCTCCGCCTCCTGGGTTCACGACATTCTCCTGCCTTAGCCTCCCCAGTAGCTGGGACTACAGGCGCCCACCACCACGCCCAGCTAATTTTTTTGTATTTTTAGTAGAGATGGGGTTTCACCATGTTAGCCAGGATGGTCTCGATCTCATGACCTCATGATCCACCCACCTCTGCCTCCCAAAGTGCTGGGATTACAGGCGTGAGCCACCGTGCCCGGCCTAAGAAACGCTAGAGATTTTTTTTAAAAACTGTAACAAAAATGAAGAATGTTGTTGGTGGGCGTACTAGTAGACTAGACATGGCTGAGGAAAGAATCTCTCAACTTGAGGATATCTCAATAAAAGCTTCCAAAACTGAAAAGAGATTAAAAAGACTAGAAAAAAACTGAAACAACAGAACGGAATATGCAAAAACTGTGGGGACAACTACAAAAGATGTAAATATGCATAAGGGTAATAACAGAAAGAGAAGAAGGGAACAGAAGAAATATTTGAAATAATGATTGAAAATTTCCCCAAATTAATGTCAGAAACCAAACCACAGATCCAAGCAGCTCAGAGAACACTGATCAGAATAAATGCCAGAAATAACTTATGTAGGCATATCACTTTCAAACTACAAAAAATCAAAGATAAACAAATCGTTTAAAAAGCCAGAGGAAAAAAAATCATCTTACCTAAAGAGGAGCAAGTATAATAAGAATTACATCTGACTCTGTTTCAGAAACTAGGCAAGCAAGAAGAGAGTGACAAAATATCGTACTGAGAAGAAAAAACCCACCAACTTAGAATCCTGAACCTTGCAAAATTATCCTTCAAAAACCAAAGAAATAAAAACTTTCTCAACAAACAAAAATTAAGGCTGGGCAAGGTGGTTCGTGCCTGTAGTCCTAATGCTTTGGGAGGCTGAGGTGGGTGGATGGTTTGAGCCCAGGAGTTCAAGACCAACCTGGGCAACACAGTGAGACCTCGTTTCTACAAAAACAGAAACAAAAAAAAACTTAAGTGAGTATGGCGGTGCATGCCTGCAGTCTCTGCTACTCTGGAGGCTAGGGCAAAAGGACTGGTTGAGCCCAGCAGGTCAAGGCTGCAGTGTGCCATGATCATGCTACCGCATTATAGCCTGGATGACAGACAGAGCAAGACCCTGTCCCCCACAAAAGATTAAGAGAATCTGTTGCCACAGACCTACCTTGTGAGAAATGTTAAAATAAATTTTTTAGAGAGAAGACAAATTATGCTAGTCTGGAATTCACATCTACATAAAAAAAGGAAGAAGAAATGAGAGAAAGAATAAATGAAAGTAAAATTAAAACTTTTATTTTTCTTATTAATTGATTGGATACGTTTATTCAAAATAGCAGCAAACATGTATTTGGTTATATATGCTTGTGTGTGTATGTTTATTTGTAAGTGAGATAATGCCAGCAATGATACAAGGGATAGAATTAGGGTTACTTTGTCATTATAAAGTAATCTCACCATCCATAAAGTGGTACAGTGTTACCTGAAAATGGACTTGGATTTGCTGGAAATATACATTGCAAATGCCAGAGCAACCACTTAAAAAAGTAAAAACACCCAGCTGGGCACAGTGGCTTATGCCTATAATCCCAATACTTTGGGAAGCCAAGGCAGGAGGATTGCTTGAGGCCAGGAGTTTGACAGCCTGGGCAACATGGTAAGACCTTCTCTCTAAAAAAATAAAAAACATTACTTCAGGGTTGGTGGCACACACTTGTAGTCCTAGCTACTCAGGAGGCTGAGGCAGGAGGATCACGTGAGCCCAGAAGTTTGAGGTTACAGTGAGCTATGACATGCCACTGCATTCCAGCCTAAGCAACTAAGCGACACCTTGTCTCTTTAGAAAAGACCAAAAAAAAAAAAAAAGTAAAAAAAAAAAGAAGTAAAACTGACATGCTAAGAAAGGACAGTCATATGATATTTTGAATTAAAACTGCAAAAGGCAGAAAAACAGTGGAAGACAAAAAAAAAAAATAGGAACAAAGAACAATGACAACAGAAAATAGTGGCAAATATGGTAGACATTAATCCAATGCTATCAGTAATCACTCTGAATGTGAATGGTCTAAATGTACCAATTAAGATTGTCAGAGTGGATTAAAAACCAAGACCTAACTATATGCTGTCTACAAGAGATCCACTTTAAATATACAAACACACACAGATTAAAAGCAAATGGATGGAAAAAAATATATCAGCTAACACAAAAATAAAATGAGACTAGTTATTAATTTCAGATAAAGCAGATTTCATGGCAAGTAAAGTTATCAGGGATAGGGTGGCTTTACATCATGATAAAGGGGTCAGTTCTCCAAGAAGACAGCATAATCCTTAATCCATATGTGTCTAACAATTGTGCATAAAAATATGTGAGCCAAAACTGATAGAACTGCAAGGAGAAATATTTGAATCCACTATTATAGTTGAAGACTTCCGTACTCCTCTATCAGAAATGGACAGATCAAGCAAGCAGGAAATGAGTAAGGACACAGTTGAACTTAACAGCATCATCAATCAACTGGATATATAATGCACGTCTATAGACTACCTAAGACAACAACTACAGAATACACATTCTTTTCAAGTTTACATGAAACATTCAACAAGACAGACCAAATTCTGGGCCATTAAACACACCTCAACAAATTTAAAACAGCAATCATACACAATGTCTGCTCTCAGACCATAATGGCACTCAAAAAATTTTGGATGTAGGGGCATTTTAAACTTCAGATTAGGGATGCTCAGCTCTGTATTTTCAGATAATTAAATATACTATACACATTCTTTCTGTCTCTGTCACCAAAAAGGTCCAAAAGAGAAAAAGAGCAAGGGGTGGCCTTTTTCCCCTCCCATTTATTTAACTTCTCACTTAATGCCCTAATCATGCTTCCTTCTGACACATCTGACACTGTGTCCTTTATTCTTACTAATTCAAACATTACAAACTATTTCTGTTTTAACGATAAAGAAGCTAAGATTGAGAGTGGTTCAAATCATGTACTCAACATTACATAGTAAGTAATGGCCAGGTCTAATACCTATATAACTGTTGTAAACCATATCATTGGACTGTCCACTATAATGCTAGACACTCAAATTCCTAACAAAGATATGTTACTTCCATCAGGTCTTTTCTTCCCTGCCTATTTTTACTTTTGTACATTCCTTCGTTTACACCCTCTTTAAATAATTTAAAGACTCCTGCCCAGTAGTATCACCAGATTACCTTTCCCTCTTTTATCTATAACCTGTTTTAAAGGCAAAATAATAATTTATAGATCTAATCCAACCTACATCCTATTTTAAAAAATGATAAAACCTCTATACCTTCTTTAACAACTAGAGAAATAAATGATGAGGTCATTTTAGAACATATTTGAAAATATCATACATATGATGCTGAGACCTTATAAACAATACAAAAACAGCATCTAATAAAGCAATGACAAGAAATTAAATGTATTGGTTAAATATTCATCCTGTACTTCTAGTTTAAGTTAAGTTGCATTTTCAAAAAAAAAAAAAAAAAAAAAACATACTTTAAAAGTAATCCGCCAGGGAGCAGTGGCTCATGCCTGTAGTCCTATCTACTTAGGAGGCTAAGGCAGGCGGATCTGTTGAGTCCAGGAGTTTGAGGCTACAGTGAGCTGTGATTGTGCCACTGCACTCAAGCTTGAGCAACAGAGACAGACTCTGTTTCTTAAAAATGAATTTTAATAATCTTCTATCTAAATGATAAAGTAATTTTAAAATAAACTTTTTACTTTTGTGCACCATCTAATAATGTCAGTGAATGGGTGTGGAGATAAATATCTGAACATGTTTAATTATTTCAGTTGCAAAATCCTATTACTAATATCCACCCACCCTATATTTCTCCTTGGCATTCATACAAGGGGTCTTCAGAAAGTTCATGGAAAATATGTACCATGAAAAAAACTATGCATGGATTTCAATTTTGTTTTGCACCAAAATAAACTCATACTAACTTCTTATAACATGTCTGATGAACAGGATCTCATTTGAAGCACTAAGAAGTATAAGATATCAGTTTGAAAAGAGCCCCTATCAGAACAACATGAATTCTGCTAAAAAACTGAAGCAAGAACAAAACATCAAATTTATGGCAAAGCTTGGATGGAAGAATGGTGAAGCAAAGTTTATGGGGACAATGCCCCAAATATCAGCAGCTTACAAATGGATGCCTCTTTTTAAGAAAGGACAACGTGATGTTGAAGATGAAACCTGTAGCAGCAGACCATCCACATTGATTTTTGGTAAAAAAATTCATCTTGTCACTTGCCCTAACTGAAGAGAACCTGCAATTAACAGCATAAACAATAGCCAACACCACAGACATCTTAAGTTGCTCAGCTTACACAATTCTGACTGAAAAATTAAAGCTGAACAAATTGCCACTCAATTGGTGCCAAGACGATTGCACCCAGATAGCTACAGACAAGAGCAGAGCTTTCAATGGAAATGTTAAACTGTCATGCCTGTAATCTCAGCACTTTGGGAGGCCAAGGCGGGTGGATTACCTGAGGTCAGGAGTCCAAGACCAGCCTGGACAACATGGCAAAACCTTGTCTATACTAAAAATACAAAAATTAGCTGGGTGTGGTGGCGCACACCTGTAATCACAGCTACTTGGGAGGCTGAGGCTGGAGAATCGCTTGAACCCAGGAGGCGGAGACTGCAGTGAGCAGAGATCATGCCCCTGCACCCCAGCCTGGGTGACAGAGCGAGACTCCATCTCAAAAACAAAATGAAAAATAATAAATAAATAAATAAATAAAAAGTGGGATCAAGATCCTGAAGCATTTCTTAAAAGGACTGTAACAGGAGATGAAACATGGCTTTACCAGTATGATCCTGAAGACAAAGTCAATCAAAGCAATGACTACCAAGAGGTGGCAGTGGTCCAGTCAAGGCAAAAGTGGACCAGTCAAGAGCAAAGCTCATGGCAACAGTTTCTGGGGATGCTCAAGGCATTATGCATGTTGATTTTTCTGGAGGGCCAAGGAAAGACAACATCTGCTTATTATGAGAGTGTTTCGAGAAAGTCAGCCAAATCTTTAGCAGAAAAACATCCAAGAAAGCGTCACCAGAGAGTCCTTTTCTACCCACAAAAATGCCTCTTGCTCATTCCTCTCATCAAACAAGGGCAATTTTGTGAGAGTTCAGATGGGAAACCACTAGGCATCCACCTTACAGTCCTGATTTGGCTCCTTCTGCCTTCGTTTTGTTTCCTAATCTCAAAAAAATCTTTAAAGGGCATTCATTACTCTTCAGTTAATAATGTAAAAAAACTGCATTGAAATGGTTAAATTTCTAGGACCCTCAGTTCCTAGGGATAAACAAAATGGTTGGTGTATCATCACTTATAAAAGTAAACTGATGGAGTTTATGTTCAGAAATTAACTTTATATTTTAATTTTAATCTATTTATAAATTTATTAATAAATAACATTTATTTACTTAATTCCATTTTTCCATGAGCTTTTTGAAGTCCCCTTGTATAATCTATTTACCGTATTAGATGAATTACAAACAACTAGGTGTAAATTACAGGACATTTCTAAACTACAAAGTACCTTCCAGTCTATCTCTACTATCCACACGTTAACACACATTAATAAATCTTGGGCACAGACAACCAACTGACTGAGTAGGTAGAGAAAGGTGAGTAGGCAAATAGAATTTCAAAGGGAGGCACAAAGGCAGGCAGGCAGACACACAGGCACAAAGACAGGCACGCTAATAGCCAGGCAAACACAATGAATATAGTAACACATAAATTTTAGATGATTCATGAACTAAAAGAACTATAGTTAGGATAATTTTAACAATGCAAAACCTATTGTGAAGAAAATATGTTAGTTTTTCAGATAGTGATATATTTCTGACATATGATCAGGGAGTAAATCATAGTGACTACTTTGATAAAAGTGATCCTTAGGGCCAGGCGCAGTGGCTCACACCTATAATCCCAGCACTTGGAGAGCCAAGATGGAAGGATTGCTTTAGGCCAGGAGTCTGAGACCAGCTGGGCAACATAGTAAGACCTCGTCTCTACAAAAAAGGTAAAAAAATTAGTAGGACATGGCGGCAACATGCTTGTAGTCCTAGCTACTCAGGAGTGAGGTGAGAGGATCACTTGAGCCCAGGAGGTCAGGGCTGCAGTGAGCTATGATTACACCACTGCACTCCAGCCTGTGTGACAAAGCAGGACCCTATCTCTTAAAAAAAATAATAAAAACAAACAAAAACCCAAACTTTAAAACAGGATTTCCTTGCAAGAAGGTTCCATATTTTAATGTTGAAAAATTATAATTTAAATTTAGGTACCATAAATAAGCAGCTTATAGATAATCTTAATTTTAGTTTGCCACACAGAAACCTTAAAATTTTGCCTGATGTTTAATGTCTAACTGTAAATGTGAAATAATGCTCTGCCAGAGCCAACAAATTGTTCTCTCAAGTCACAAGGACTCTTTGTGCTTTTTCCATCTCTGAAAGAAGGTGGGTGGAGTTCATATGGAGCTGAAACCTTAAAATAGTAAATTTTTTTTCAATTTTGCTTCAAGGATTCTCTACTAGACACTCTTTGGACTGCCCGCCTAGTTATCAAGCCATCCCTTCCTTTCTCCAAAAAAAGTTCCTTCCTTTCATACACATATGAATAAGCTCACCACCTTATACAACACCCATCTCACTGGCAAGTTGGTTATTTTCTTCAGGAAACTGAAAACAAGATGTAGCAATTCTAGTCATTCTGAGCTCTTCCCATAATCTGAGATAAAAGTGAATGAGACAGGTTAGATTACCATAAGGGATGTCTTTATTCAGCACATGCAGGCCAAAACAGTGAAAGTCAAAATGCAGAGAGAGGTATTAGTAAAGCAAGTGTGCAGAGAAGCAAAGAGAAGTATCCAAGCAGCCCCAGAGACATGGAAACTTGAAAACCATAGAAAGACAAAGAGGCTGGCATGGAGAGAGGAGTCACCCAGGCTCTCTATTTCTTGGTTCTGATGCTTCAACCTGCTCAAGGGCAGTATTCCATTGCAATAAATTCTTTCTTCACTTAAGCTACTTTTTGGAAGTAGGCTGCAACCAAAAATCTATACTGACAGAAAACTTTTTTTGTAATTTTGAGGATATTTATGCTCTACTCTAGGGGGGTAGGAAGTGGGGCTTTATTGACTTTTTCCCTAAGACTGAAAATGTTGGCCTAAGCAGCATCATGTCATATAAAAAGCATCTGCTTTCCTAACTTGGGTCTAACCCAGTTCCACCACCTTTCTATGGCAAGACCTG
Source organism: Pan troglodytes (assembly GCF_028858775.2). NCBI lineage: Eukaryota > Metazoa > Chordata > Mammalia > Primates > Hominidae > Pan > Pan troglodytes. The sequence goes on along the minus strand of NC_072404.2, from coordinate 86,900,970 downwards.
TAACAAGCTCCTTAATTTCTGAACAGTTTTTATGTTCCTTCTAACACTAAAGAGTTTATGACGTCAGGAGTAAAACCAACATACACAATGGGGAAGAAGGTGTCTAGAGAAGTTATTCTTCACGGTTTTGTAGCATGTGACCTAGAACTCCTTTCCTTTCTCACGTTGGTTCTGGTCACAAATGCAGTCTCAAAACCTCTTCAGAGTCATCTTATGGAAAACTCAATTCGCTGAGGAATCCAAACTAGGCAAGAGACCCACCATTATAAATAAGCTGCCTTAGTCCTGAAGGCTTTTTAAATGTAATTTCTTTCTACAGGGCACTTTAAACATATCTGATAGATGCCAATGAGAAACACTAATCTAGTCATCTAAGAACTGTGTAAACAGAGAGAGTACTACTTTATATACCTGAGATAAAGTAAAATTACCAGATTTAAGAACATTTACCATGTGACAAGGACTCGATTTTTAAAAGGTCCTACTGTAAGATCAAACAACTATGCCATAATAATGGAACATCAAAACACTCCTCATCAAAACACTCAGGAACACAGGCCAATTTCATAATGGCATTTAAGCTGATATTCCTTTGGAAATCCTATTATTTGGGTACATAAGATTTTCTTATTTTATACACACTGACCCTGTTCTTCCCATCTAAAACCCACAGTTCTCTCTGTTTATCTCCAAGTCTTTGAAAGTGTTGTTGCCTTTTACTCACCTAGTTCACCTGACAAACTCTTCCTTCAAAAACCAGCTCAAATGTAGCATCTTTGTGGAAACTGTCCATGATCTATTCAGACAGATTTAGGCTCTCCTGTCTCTCTGGCTTATATTCCGAATATACTTCCACTGGAGCAGTATGTCATCTCAAATTCCTTTGACTACCTTCTATATACTATGTTAGAAACTTTACATATATTATCTTGTTCTTTCCAGGTATGTATTAGAGCCCCAACTTCTCTAGATAATCTGCTCAGAATCACAGCAGGGCCAGGATAGAAATTAATGACTGTATAGCTCCTAAACTCCTTATCTTTCCACTAGTCTAAGGGACCCAAACTCCTTGAGAAACTAAGAGCTATGAACTTTCTTCCCCCTAAAATGGGCTTACACACAAAAAATATTATATATAATTTAAAAGGGTTCAAAGATTCCCCTGAAGCCCACCCACTGCCCCAGGAAAAGTCCCGCTGCTTCTCACAGGTCTGTTCAGTTAGTAAACTTCCTGAACAGAGTACTGCCATGTTTTCAACTGTCAATTCAAAAACACAGTACCTAGGGCATAGTGGGCACTCAGGTATCTCCATAAATACCTTCTGTATGAATGGATAAATGATAGAGACCATGGATGGATGACAGAGACAAATCTTTGCATTCCTTCAGAGCCTATCAGGACAGTCACTCAAATGTTGTTAAAATAGCTTTTTAAATGCCGATTAGATATAAAAGTTATTTCAGGAAATGTAGATATTAGCACACTTCCCAAAGCCTCTGAGATTAACATGGTCCACGATATGACTAGGCTTTGTGTCCCCACCAAATCTCATCTTGAATTATAATCCCTATGTAATTATAATCCCCCATGCTGTTCTCCTGATAGTGAGTTCTCACAAGATCTGATGGTTTTACAAATGTTTGGTAGTTCCTCCCATGTTCATTCTCCTTCCTGCCACCTTGTGAAGAAGGTGCCTTGCTTCCCCTTCACCTTCCACCACAATTGTAAGTTTCCTGAGGCCTCCCCAGCCATGCTGAACTGTGAGTCAATTAAACCTCTTTCCTTTATAAATTACCCAGTCTCAGTGTGAAAATGGACTAATACAGTCCACACTCCACTTTCTCCAAAAAAAACTTTTAGGGAGCAACTACTGTTTGCTTCTTATATCTGCCATAGGCCAGCTACAGACCCTACAATACGGTACAAATGCAAACAAGATTTTTGTGTGATTTCAGAAGGAAGGAGATAATTGTCAAGGTTTGACTGCATGAATCTAAAGAAACTTAAATACTACAGGAAATATAAAATGCTGGAAGAGGAGTTCAACTCATATTTGGAAAAGACTAGTGGTTTAGAAATTGCATATCACCTGATTTACCTTATCAAGTTTTCAACTCAAATCTAATGAAAGGCTTTTTTTCTTGTGATATTAAAGATCAAACTTTACAAAGGAGAAAAAGTGCTTTAAGATTAACTGTGCTAAAATATTTATTCTAGAAGGTGAGAATTAATCACATTTTTGCTTCTGAGTTTTTGGTGAACATGGTGAAGTCATTTTAAATTTTTAGCTTTCTCATCTTCCAAGTACTGGTTTATAAAATAAAAGGGGAGACCATCCTGGCCAACATGGTGAAACCCCATCTCTACTAAAAATACAAAAAGTAGCTGTGTATGGTCACGGGCGCCCGTAATCCCAGCTACTCAGGAGACTGAGGCAGCAGAATTGCTTGAACCCAGGAGGCGGAGGTTGCAGTGAGCTGAGATGGTGCCACTGCACTCCAGCCTGGCAACAAAGCAAGACTTTGTCTCAAAAAAATAAAATAAAATAAAATAAAATAAAAGGGAAGCTTTCTGAGGGAAAAAGTATGTTCAACAGTACAACCACAGATAAGCAAGATTTCATTCATTTAGTAGGTATGCTCAAGGACCAGGAATAGCTTCCTTCAAAAAGAAGAGAGGATACATACCAGAGTATAGAAGTTTAACACTGGAAAGGTACTGTGACATTATGTTAAGAAGGTTCTGGAATGCCAGGCTAAGAAGTACAGACTTTATCCTATAGGCCTGTGATTCTCAACTAGGACCAAAGTTACAAAATTGGATGAAAACTTCCAGGTGAAGTATTTTTTTTTAATTATTAAAAAAACTATATATATATTTAAAATTGGAGGGAGCTGAGAAGGGAAAAATCAGGGAATCAAATCTCTCTGGAAAGAGAGACAGACATAATTACAGTTTGAAAAAGGAGCAGCACTTGGATCATATGTTTTGAACTGACTTTCAAAATACACATTTAAAATTTCCAATAATTGTAATGGTCATCAAAGGGAGCAATGAGTTTTTTTAACTTATATTTTTAATAATAAAAATTAAACCATGCTTCCAGTGCAGCCCACATCTCCTGATTGTACAACCAGTATGGTTTCCATTAGCCTACAGATGCTGCCACTTGAAAGTGGTATTTTAGGAAAGTGAGTATGATATGTTGAATGGACTGGATGAGGAAAGAAACTAGAGGCAAGTAGAGAACAACAGATATCACTTGTAATCACTCTCTAAATACCCACAAATTCACTATTTTTGAAGAGATACCGATGACATGATATCTTGATTTTATTAAGTCCAAAGCCAAAAGTTTAAAAGACATTTTATTAATACTCTAAGACAATGTCAACAAAGTATGATCCATTGGGTGTGGGATGCACAAATACAGAAGTTACCTTAAGAAACTGCAGCTAATAAAATCATATTTATTTAAAATATCTGAATTCAATGTAGCTCTTATCTTGTATTTTCTTTTTCAGTGGATACTGAAAATACAACGAGTTATGTGAGCACATCTGTGTAGGAGGGGAAGAAGCAGTTCTCATGATCGTCTAGAAGACAAACCCTTGGACCACTGAAGAATTCACCTGAAGAATAAATCTGTCTTACAGCATTAAGTTTGTCTACAATGTCTGCACATGCAATGGACATTAGTGCCTATTAAATGCCAAGCACTATATTAAGCAATGGGGATACAGGGATAATTAAGTCCCAGTCTCTAGCCTGGGAGGCGTTCAGTCTGGGGAAGACAGAAATGTAAATGTTTATGAATCTAATGAACTGAGTGCTACAGAAACACAGAAGTATTTAACATATGAACAAAAAACCTACATCCACCTAAATGTTAATGTCTTACTTTCAGTTTCATCCTTTAAAAATCCTTTTTCCAAGTTAAATATCAAATATTGATGGAAAAAAGTTAATATATTTTGAAAGTAAATAAAGTAAAACATTCTTGAGAATGCTTAAAGTAAATTTTTAGTTTACTGTCTCAGTGAACCATGTCTGGAGAGTTACTTAAAAGTTCACTTCCACTTCTGAAGTTAGTTGATGTAAATATGTTTAGGTGAATACTCATCAAAGGATGGATAAGAAAACCATAACTAAACCAGTGGCACTGGGTAAGCACTAAGATTAGCTCAAATGCAAGGACTGGAAAATATTTCCTATCACTCTAGCTTTGAAAGACAAATTAAGACACACAAAATCTTACAAGCTAACCACAAGAAGATACCACTTCACACCCAGTAGGATGCCTATAATCAAAAAGACAGCAACAAGTATCGGTGAAGATGTAGAGGAACTGGAACCCTCATATATTCCTGATTGGAATGTAATATGTGCAGCAGCTTTGGATAACAGTCTGGCAGTTCCGCAAAATGTTAAACATAGTGTTACCACGTGACTGAGCAATTCCACACTTAGATATATACCCAAGAGACCTGAAAATGTGTCCACACAGAAACTTGTACACAAATGTTCATAGTTGCATTATTCACATTAGCCAAAAAGTGGAAACAATTCAAACACCCATCAACACGATGAATGGATAAACAAAATGTGGTATCTATACAATAGAATATTATTCAGCCTTAAAAAGGCCAAAAGTACTACGGATCAATACTATAACATGGATGAAACTTGAAATCATCATGTTAGGTGGAGTCAGTCACAAAACACCACATATTGTATGATTCCATTTATATAAAATGTCCAGAATACTTAAATCTATGGAAACAGAAGGTAGATTTGTGGTTGCCTGGGGCTTATGGGAAGGCGGGAAGTGACTGCTAATGGGTACAGAAAGTGAAGAAAATGTCCTAAAATTGATTATGGTTATTGTTGCATAACTTCATCAATGTAATAAAAAAACTAGTGAATCATAGACTTTAAATGAATAAATCTTATGGTAGGTACTTATATCTCAATAAAGCTATTATTAGTTTTTCTAAACCTATAAGCTACAACACTGAATAAACAAATGATTAAAATTTTTATATTTATCAAGACTGCAACATAAGATCTTCCCAGGCTAAAGAGGATATACACATAGACAAGAAATAATAAGAAAAATATTCTCTAGTTCTCTCTTTAAAAAAAAAAAAAAAGGCAGTGGGAGGGGCACACTCTCCTTCAACCAATCTTCCTCTAGCTCCTACCATCTACTTTCAAAATGTTAAAAAAAATGGAAAGACACTAAACCCACCCTTCACCCTATAATCTAGCTTCCTCCCATACCCCAACCCAAACTGTTTTTTCTAGTCACCAAAGTACTCCTATGTGCCAAATGGAATAGGTACTTTCTCAACCTCACCTTACCGGTCCTCCCAGCATTATTTGACTCTGGTAATAACTCCTTTCTTGAAACTCTCCCTGGCTTTTCTGACATCTCTGGTTCTCCTCCCTCCTCCTTGACCACACCTTCTCAGGAACAATCACTAGTATATCCTTCTTTTGGCTGTTATTTTAAGACTGATGTTCTTCAACCTAAAGCTGGCCACTCTATAAGTTTGTTGGAATAAGCTCATTCACTCCCATGCTGTCAACTATCTCCTACATGCTTATATGATGATGCCTACATCTTTAACTCCGTCCTGTCAGAAATCTTGAGCTCTACATTTCTACTGGATGTCTCAGAAGCACCGCAGTTTTAACATGTTGAAAATTAAATTTATCCTCTTCTCCTCCTGAAACTTCCTCCTACAATGGTTGTTTGGTCTCCTCTACTTGTTTCTCCTCCCTCACTCCTTACTCTACCAAATGGTATTCTCTAGCTTGGGTGACAGATACCAAGCTAGATATTTTGTGAGTCATAATACTATACTCTTTTCTTCTTTACTACCTACATCTAATGGATCATTGAGACTCCTTTCTTAATTCTTATCAGATGTGTTGTATACACTCTATTTCCCCATCTCAGTTCACTTCAGGCCCTCACATCTCACTTCTTATATTTCAACAGCTTCCAAAATGCCACCCTTCATACTGCTATCAGATTCAACTTTGTAAAACACAAATGACTGTTTACCTTTCTTAAAAGACTCAGTAGTGCTCCAGAAACCCAGACTAATGATTCTCACCTTTTCTACCAGAACCTATCTAAGTAAGTGAAGGTTCAGAGTACAACTCAAGGAGCAGGCTGGAGAAGGTGAGGGTGGGGGAATGACGCTGGAGTGGACCAGCATGTCTATTTTCTTAACACCTCCCTACTTTCTCCATGACTCTAGGAGTTACAATGCAGACTGTCCAGAATTGCTATTATCGGTCTGTAGAATAAAATCTAAGTATAGCATAGATATAAGATCCTTCACAAAAAGACCTCTACCTAACTTTCCCAGCATTACCTTTATCATTTACCATGTATTAGCTCACTGGTTCTCAAAGTATGGTCCAGGACCACCTCCCCAACCCCCAGCCATCAGAGGGAGTCTGTGTGGAGTAAAACCTAGGTCTGTCCAACATGAATGTGCACCACCCTACTTTATACATTTATCTCTCATTTTGTAAATATTAAAAGTAGAGATAATTGAGATCAAATTCTGGATCAGCCACAAATTAGCTATTTGCTAATTTATTAGCAAAATTAGCATGTTTTCAACATGCAAATAACCATCTAGGCAACATAGTTCTGCACAGTCTGGGTACCTTAGCTGTCTCCTCTTTAACAGTATGGGGCACAACCAAGGCCAGGAATAGACACTCATAGAATAGTAATGACAGGTGGAAAATTTCTATCCTCAATAGTAATCAAGAAATTCAAGTTAAAACAAGATATCAGTTTTCAACCATCAAATAAAGATCAAGAAAATTATAATATGAACACCCATACATTATGACAGTTGTATAAACTGACAAAACTTTTTCAAGTTTATGAACATGTATTAAATGTTTATATACGTCTACCTAGTACTCCTGGGAAGCTATCTTATGCAACAGTGAAAAATGTCAGTTTCAGTAAAAATGTTAATCACAGAATTACTATATGTAACAGCAGAAAGTAGAATGACCTAAATACTCAAACATAAAGAAACGAAATTAAGATATAAGATAGTTACCAAGTAGTAGGCCGGCTACAGTGGCTCACACCTGTAACCCCAGCACTTTGAGGCTGAGGCAGGTGGATTGCTTGAGCCCAGGAGTTTGAGACCAGCCTGGGCAACATGGGGAAACCCTGTCTCTACAAAAAATACAAAAATCAGCAGGGCTTGGTGGGGTGGGCCCATAGCCCCAGCTACTCTGGAGGCTGAAGTGGGAGGATCACCTGAGCCCAGGGAGACCGACACTGCCGTGAGCCAGGATCGCAACCATGCACTCCAGCCTGGGTGACAGAGTGAGACCCTGTCTCAAAAACAGAACAAAACAACAAAACAAAACAAAACCAAAAAATATTAACAGAGGTAGCCTTTAAATGACAGGACTATAGGACAGCTGGATAGAGCGAAAAGAGCATCATCACCAGTCAGGCAAGTGGAGGGTTCATTTGAACTGTGGTCTAAGTGTAAGGCATTATTATTATTCTATTAATTTCCAAATTTGGAATAAACATTATTTTATGATGGAACAGTTATATCAGCTACATTATCTCTAAGGCTCAGTCATAAAATGTTAAGACTTTAAAATGCATTTTTAATCGACATCAGAATTTAAAAATAATAGAATCTATAAGCTAATCTTTTTTTTCTCTTTCCATGCCAGGAGAACATAGTTCCTCTCCAGCCTTCCAGTCAGGGGAAAAAGCAGCACCAACTACCGGCTGTCTTAATTACAGCTATTGCTTATCAAGTCAGGAAATTAAAAAAAAAAAAAAGCCCTATAAAAGAACAGCCTTAGTCATCAAATCTCTAATGTAGAATCACCTAGCTATACCTAGGTATCATGGAAGAAAAAGGAAACTCATTTAGTCTTTGAGAAGTGAACTCTCGGTGGCTCATGCCTGTAATCCTAGCACTTTGGGAGGCTGAGGCGGGCAGATCACAAAGTCAGTCAGATCAAAGCTCAAGACCAGTCTGGCCAATATGGTGAAATCCCATCTCTACTAAAAATACAAAAATTAGCCAGGCGTGGTGGCATGCGCCTGTAATCTCAGCTACTCAGGAGGCTGAGGCAGGAGAATCGCTTGAACCTGGGAGGTGGAGGATGCAGTGAGCCGAGATTGAGCCACTGCACTCCAACCTGGGCGACACAGCGAGGTGTTACATCTCAAAAAAAAAAAAAAAAAAAAAGAAAGAAAGAAATGAACTCTCCAATAGGAATCCCTGACTCATCCCCAAAGCATGAACCCTAAGGCCACTTCTCCAGTACAGGAGTTCAGAGGCTGGGCAACCTGTCCTGATGGCCCGCATCACCAAACAATGCTCCTTCCTGACGGTATATGCCTAGGGATAACAAGGTGACTAGCATGCAAACAAGAAATGACCAGGGACCACACCATCTCTTCTTCCATAACCAAAGTAAGACGGTAAAAAACTAGTTTTAGGCCGGGCATGGTGGCTCACGCCTGTAATCCCAGCACTTTGGGAGGCCAAAGCAGATGGATCACTTGAGATGAGGAGTTCGAGAGCAGCCTGCAAATATGGCGAAACCCCATCTCTACTAAAAATACAAAATTAGCAGGGCGTGGTGGCTTGCGCCTGTAGTCCCGGCTACTTGGGACAAAAATTAGCCGGGCGTGGTGGCACGTGCCTATAATCTCAGCTACTCAGGAGGCTGAGGCAGGAGCATCGCTTGAATCTGGGAGGCAGAGGTTGCAGTGAGCTGAGATTGCGCCGCTGCACTCCAGCCGGGGCGACAGAGCGTAGAGCGAGACTCCGTCTCAAAAAAAAAACCAACCAACCAACCAACCAACCAAACAAAAAAACCCAAAAAAACTAGTTTTAAACATCTTAAATATTCAAAGTATTTTCTTCTACTTTTGCTAGAAAGTAGTAAAAAAGGGACTCCATCCAATTGCTGTAAATGACACCATTCAAAAGATACCAAGACAATAAAAACTCTCAATAGTAAAAAGGGAAAATGCCCTCTTTTCCTTAACCCTTTCAGATCAAAAAGTAATTTTTCAAAAATACATAGGCTAAATATCAAGAGCAAATGTTTAAATATAAGCAATATTTTCATTTTTAATAAGGAATAAGTTAGATTATTTAACTTATATTTTCAATCTTCAAAAGATACTGAGAAAACTTTACTTCCGTCCTCTATTATTGGTCTGGGGAGGCGGGAATCACAAAGCTCAACGATGCTAGTATAATACTGTGTATGGTCAAGGGCCTATTTTATAAGCTGTTAAAAATTTAACGCTAAAGCTTTACTAGCCCAGTCTCTTCAAAACGTGAAAAAGTATTCACTACTAAGTCATATCACCTCCACCATAAAAACTACTGTACTTTTTAAATAAAAAATAAAAACTAGCCAATGTTTGCTGCCCATTCATTTTACAGGCATTAACTGTGTATCCTTCTCATAATCAGAGTTAAGTGATTATTCTTCGAGGTGTACCTTACCCAAGATAAAAATTTTCCCCAGCTTATTTCCCATTCCCAACCCCCGCCAAGACTAAGGAGCAACCACTTCCCAAAGTCCCACTTCCTTTTCCATTCCCCAGACCTACAGGGTTTCCAACGCCCCAGTCTTGCGCAATATCCGTAGGAGCAGCAGCCGCAACCACCGCCTCCTAAGCCGGGAAACAACCCTAGAGGGAACATTGTCCAGCAGAAAAATAAAAAGGGCGGGGGTTGGGGGGGGTGGGTAACGTAGGAAGTCGACTTCTGGTCTCACGCCTTCGGATATGACCCCCTCACAGTGTGCTAAAGCAATAGTGTATCTAGAGCAATTTCATGAACAAGACTTTTAACCTTCACCTCCTCTCAAGACTGCCTGCACAAGCAGAGGGCGGAAAGTAGGGGGTGGCGGAGGCGGGGGGGCGCTGGGAAGGTTATCTCCCAGTTCAGGGCTTCGGCCCGTAGCGTCGCCTCCGCCCCACCAGGACTATTGTTCCCAAGTTCCCCACCCCCACCCCGGATAGGAAGTGATAGTCACATCCCCTCCGCCTTCGGCAATATCCCCTGGGGAGTCCGAAGTCGGCTGGCTTCCTTCAGGATAATTCCCCCACCCACACTTATCCCCTGAACCTATAGTCACACGGACCCCAAGACCACCTCAAACCTGGGCCTCAGGAGAGGAGAAGCGGGACGCGGGTAAATGGAAATTAGGTAAACCCATGAGATTCCTTATGGGCAATCCTTTCCCAAGCGTTGGAGATCATGACTGCGACCCCAGAAACGGCCTAAGTCCTACCCTGCCCGCTTTGAGACCAGCTAGAGCAAAGGGATCCCAGGAGTTAGTGCCAACCTCAATACCCCCGTTCCTCTGTCAGCCACGATCTGCACTCCTCCCGGTCACAGCCAGATACCTTGCCTCGACCCTCCTGGGAGGAGCGGACTGCGCGGGGAGGTGTGGAAACGCGAGCCCCCCCCCCCGGCCTGCACCTCACTTGCCTCCGGCTCCCGGCCCGGTAAACAATAGGTGGTCGCGAGCCGCGGTGCAGGCTGCGGGCTCGGCCGCGCGGCCGCTCCCTTCGCGTCCCGGGAACCCGCGCGGGGGTCGCGAACATGGGAGAAGAAAGGAGGCCACGGGGGGAGGCGCTCTCGCCTCCCGCTGGCCTCCGAGACCACCCGGCTCACCCGGCTGGTGCGCGCCCCCTCCGCCCCTCTCCTCACAGAGGTACACAAAGCACTGGCGGCCCGGCCGGGAGAGGCGGCGACGGGCTCCGGCGCCGGCAAGAAAACGCGACAGCGAGGGGAGAGACTCACCATGAAGTCCCGGGCGAAGTTGTCCTCCCCATTGTGGTCAGGACTCTTCATGGCCTGGACCCTCTGGATGAATTTCCTCAGGATCTCCACTTGCTCCATCCTCCCGCGTCCCCCCGGCTGCGGTCGCTGGCCCCCCCGCCGCCCGCCCGCCCGGCACAGAGCCCGCTCCGTCTTCCCCAGCTCGTTCCCCCAGCACGTCCCTCCCTCCCGACCCCGCCAAGCCCCACGGCTCCCTCCTCCTCCCCACCGCCCTAGGCGGCGGCTGCGGCGGCACCGGCTGGGCTCCCGACACCACAACTTCCAGGAGCAGCCGCCGCTCTCCCACAGTACCAGGCGAGCCGCTGCGGCTAGCGCCAACCCCAACCCCCAGCTTGCTCCATCCTCCTTCCCCGCCCTCCTCCTCCGTCGGAGACGACGCCGCCGCCGCCGCCGCCGCCGCCTCAGGAACACAGCTAGCTCTCCGCTCGCCCTGCCCCCCCTTCCCGGTTCCTCCTCCCCCCCACCCCCCGCCAGCAGCCGCAGCCGCAGCCGCCTCTCCCCACGGGCGCGTCCCCGCCGCCACCCAGATGCGCGGCCTCGCGCTGCGGCTCCGCCCCAAGCGCTGCGCCCGCAGATGCATCCCCGCCCGCCTCCCGGCCACGCCCCCAAGCCCGCCCCGCCGGCCCCAGCCCCGCTTGGAGTGGCTGGAAGGCACTTCAGCGGGCGGCCTGGAGACCTGACTCCATTTCCGGGGCGTGGCCCCGCCCGGGGTGCTCAGAGGTCGTAGTAGCGCTGGGAGGAGAGTTGGTTCGTTTGGAGGAGGGAATGCGACTCTGAGCGGGGCAAGCCCTAGTGGGTCAGAGTAGGATTCTGATGGAATTTGCGGTCTCACCGCCTACTAGGGAGGAAAAGCAGTTTTCGGGAGTCCCGCACCGCCGCCAGCCGTGGGCTGAGACTACAAGTCACGGTCTGTGGAGTCCAGGAGTGGGGGCGGGCGGGAGGCAGGCTGGGAGCTGTAGTAGTGTCACCGCCACGTTCGCAGCAGGTAGATGCTCATCTTGCTAACGGATTGGTGAGAGTGGACAGCAATTAGGCTTTGGCACCTTGGAGCGTGGCTCCAGCTAAGGGAAGCGAAACGCTTCCTGGGTGAGAGGACTTTTATTCTTTGCTCATCCTCTTAAACCTGGCGAGTGAGCGCCTGAGGTTCGGAGTGCCTTCTTCACAGACGACGCGAATGTGGGGTCTTCGTGTTTGCCGAACTGAAGGGAATTTGCCTTCCTGCCTTTAGGTTCGCAGCAGTTCATAACTGAATAAGAGACTTTCATCCATAGAATGGACTTTATAAATCTATTAATTTTTTTTTTTTTTTTTTTTTTTTTTTTTTTTTTTTTTTTAGAGCTAAGGTCTTGCTCTATCTCCCATGCCAAAGTGCAGTGCTATGATCACGGCTCGCTGCAGCCTTGAACTCCTGGGCTCAAGGCATCCTCCTGCCTCAGTACGTCACCAAGCCCAGCTAATACATTTTTAAAATTTATTATTTATTTATTTATTTATTTTTGGTAGAGAAGGGGGTCTCACTAGGTTGCCCAGGCTAATCTCGAATTCCTGTGCACTAGGGATCCTCACCCCCTCAGCTTCCGAAAGTGTTGGGATTTTAGGCGTGAGCCACCGCGCCTAGCCTATAAATCTTTATTCATCTTTGTAAACTTCTATCAGAGAATATATTCTGGTCTAACTCATCATTTTACAAATAAAGCGACTTCCTGACATCCCCCAGCGTATTCTTAGCAGAGCCGTAACTAGAATACAAGTTATTTTACTTTCACAACAGTGGCCTCTCACAATGTGACAGAACTGAAGGATTTGATCCATGAACTGACTTTCGTCATTTACACCCACAAACCTTTTTTTACAGAGCAGATTGGTCAGCGAATTTGGTTATAATAGGAAATATCAGTGGTAGAATACTTTCTCAGATGAAAGTTAGGAGCACTATGGAATTTAGTGAAAAACTCATTGAAGAAAATAGGTGTAGGCCGGGCGCGGTGGCTCACGCCTGTAATCCCAGCACTTTGGGAGGCCGAGATGGGAGGATCACCTGAACCCGGGAGGCGGAGGTTGCAGTGAGCTGTGATCACACCATTGCACTCCAACCTGGGCGACGGGAGTGAGGCCCTGTCTCAAAAAAAAAAAAAAAAAGAAAGAAAAGAAAATAGGTGTAACAGGATATAGTTTATTTACTTCTTCAAAAAAAGGAAAATATTTCTGTTAAAATAATCCAACTAATACATCCACTCCAGAAATATGCACTTCAGACCAGGCGCAGTGGCTCACACCTGTAATCCTAGCACTTCGGGAGGCCGAGTTGGGTGGATCACTTGAGGTCAGGAGTTCGAGACCAACCTGGCCGATACGGTGAAACCCTGTCTCTGCTAAAAATACAAAGCCGGGTGTGGTGGTGCACGCCTGTAGTCCCAGGTACTCCAGAGGCTGAGGCAGAAGAATCGCTTGAACCTGGGAGGCGGAGATTGCAGTGAGCCGAGGTCGTGCCACCACACTCCACCCTGGGTGAAAGAGCGAGAGTCTGTCTCAAAAAATAAAAATAAAAAGGCCAGGCGCGATGGTTCACGCCTGTAATCCCAACACTTAGGGAGGCCGAGGCGGGCGGATCACCTGAGGTCAGGAGTTCAAGACCAGCCTGGCCAATATGGTGAAACCAACCCCGTCTTTACTAAAAATACAAAAAATTAGCCGGGCGTGGTGACGCATGCCTGTAATCCCCGCTAGTCAGGAGGCTGAGGCAGGAGAATTGCTTGAATCCAGGAGGCGGAGGTTGCATTGAGCGAGATCACGCCATTGCACTCCAGCCTGGGCAACAAGAGCGAAACTCTGTCTCTAAAAAAAAAAAAAAGAAAAAGAAAAGAAAAAAATGCACTTCAAGTTATGCCCTTCCAAATTTTTTCCTATGCATTTATATATGTGTGTGCATGCAAAGAGATACAGTTTTGCTCTGTATTTTAAAAATTCACTTAGAGGAATAGTTTAATTTCTAAGGTAAACTTTATTTGAAAAAAGGGTCCGCAGTATTTTACTTTAACCAGATACTGAGACTGAGTTTCACGGGATGTGAGGAAATGCCAGAATCAGGGCTTGATCATGCTTATTGTAGATGGCCCTTTCCCCTCAGAAATGGGAGAGAAATTCGACTGTAGGAAGAGAAATGGAAGGATGATCAGAAGTGCCTTTGCTTTTGATGGTTCAAAAGAATGTACCAACCAGACAATGATCGGTAAAGAAGATATGCTGAACAAGTTGTGTAACAGTCTAGTACGGTTTGGTATAGTGTTGGGTAAGAAGTGTTACTTGTTTAAGGTATTGAGTCCCATTTTGGCTGGTGTTTTTAGTCTTTTTTAAAATGTTTCCTCTTATTGGCAAGCTTCTCTCTCTTTCTTGCAACACTTGAGAGTTTCTTGAGTTCTCAGCGGCTACCTTTGGCATCTACTGCTAGGTTTGGGAAAATTTATGTAAACTATCTCCAAGGATTTCAATTCTTTTTTTTCTTTTTTTTTCTTTTTTGAGATGGAGTCTTGCTTAGTCGCACAGGCTGGAGTGCAGTGGCGCGATCTCGGCTCACTGCAACCTGAGCCTCCTGGTTCAAGTGATTCTCCTGCCTCAGCCTCCCAGTAGCTGGGCTTACAGGTGTCTGCCACCACGCCCGGCTAATTTTTTTGAATTTTTAGTAGAGATGGGGTTTCACAACGTTGGCCAGGCTAGTCTCGAACCCCTGACCTCAAATGATTAACCCACCTCGGCCTCCCAAAGTGCTGGGATTACAGGCGTGAACCACCAAGCCCCGCCAGGATTTCAGTTCTTTGGAAAGGCTTAGCAGTGCTTTCCTTGGTACCTTGCTAGCTTTTTCTTCTTCTTCTTCTTCTTCTTCTTCTTCTTCTTCTTTTTTTTTTTTTTTTTTTTTTTTTTTTTGAGACAAAGTCTCACTCTGTCGCCCAGGCTGGAGTGCAGTGGCGTGATCTCAGCTCACTGCAAGCTCCACCTCCCGGGTTCCATGCCATTCTCCTGCCTCAGCCTCCCGAGTAGCTTGGACTACAGGCGCCCGCCCCCATGCCTAACTAATTTTTTTGTATTTTTAGTAGAGACAGGGTTTCACCATGTTAGCCAGGAGGGTCTCGATCTCCTGACCTCGTGATCCACCCACCTCGGCCTCTCAAAGTGGCTTTTTCTTCTTTTCAATACATTTAGGTCTTGTTTCAATCTACATATGGCTTTTTAACATATCAACATGTGAGGGTTTATGCTGTGTGTGTCAGATACAAAAATGTTACAGAGATGGCTCCTACTCCTAAGGAATGAATATCTTAGTTCAGGAGACAGGAAAAACAATAAACTCTTAGTTACTTTAAGTTAATAAATGTGAAAGAGTGATACAGATAATAAGTGATTTAACAGTTCTGAGGAGAGAGAATTGTGGACCGGGCTGTCAGCATGGGGTGGTCACAGAGGTAGACCTTAAAGGGTAAGTTAAATTAGGTTTGAACAGGAAGTAGAACGCCCAGGCAAGAGAAGTGATAAGCATGAAGACAGCAAAGCAGAAGTTTGAAGTAGAACATTTGTATAGATGTGAAAGCTCCAAAGTAGACTAGGCTCTGGAGAATGTTGATACTGTAGGCATGGGAGCCACAAGATGTTTCTGAGGATAGAAGCAAAATTATGGAAATGAGGAAAATAGTAATCTGGTACTTTTCTGATAAATTGTGAATGAGAGAGAAGGGAATGAGAGATATTAGGAGCCAATACATGAAACAACAAAAATAAAAGTAAGAAGTGGCCGGGCACGGTGGCTCACGCATGTAATCCCAGCACTTTGGGAGGCCAAGGCGGGCAGATCACGAGGTCAGGAGATCGAGACCATCCTGGCTAACACGGTGAAACCCCGTCTCTACTTAAAAAAAAAAAAAAACGAATAATTAGCCGGGCGTGGTGGCTGGAACCTGTAGTCCCAGCTACTCCGGAGGCTGAGGCAGGAGAATGGCGTGAACCCAGGAGGCAGAGCTTGCAGTGAGCTGAGATCACGCCACTGCACTCCAGCCTGAGTGACAGAGCAAGACTCCGTCTCAAAAAAAATAAAATAAAAAGTAAGAAATGCAGGCTGGGTGCCCTGGCTCACGCCTGTAATCCCAACACTTTGGGAGGCCAAGGTGGGCAGATCACTTGAGGTCAGGAGTTCGAGACCAGCCTGGCCAACACGATGAAACCCTGTCTCTACTAAAAATACAAAAATTACCCAGGTGTGGTGATGTGTGCCTGTAATCCCAGCTAGTCGGGAGGCTGAGACAGGAGAATCACTTGAACCTGGAAGGCAGAGGTCACAGTGAGTGGAGATTGTGCCACTGCACTCCAGCCAGGGCATCAGAGTGAGACACTATCTCAGAAAAAAAAAAAAAAAAAAAAAGTAACAAATGCAAATACAAAGACACAGATGGAGGTGAGAGAGACTTTAAAGAACTCATAGAACTGGGGGGTGACTGATTTACAGAACAGGAAAGAAGGCTGAAGTCCCAACACCGTGGCTCACACCTGTAAACTCAACACTTTGGGAGGTTCAGGCAGGAGGATCACTTGAGCCCAGGAGTTTAAGACCAGCCTGGGCAACATAGCGAGACCTCATCTCTACAAAAATGAAAAAAATTAGCCAGGCATGGTGGCATGTGCCTGTGGTCCCAGCTGCTTGGGAGGTTGGGGTGGGAGGATCACTTGAGCCCAGGAGGTCAAGGCTGCAATGACCCATGTTCACACCACTACATTCCAGTCTGGGTGACAGAAGGAAACCTTGTTTCAAAAAAAAAAAAAAAGGCACTGGTTAAAGAACAAAATTACATATATGCAATGAAGTTCTATGAAGCCATTAAAGAAAAGAAGGAAAAATCTATGTATGCTAACATAGACTAGGACCGAAGATATGCTCATTGTAAATGAGAAAAGCAAGGCACACATTGTGTTTATAGTATTCTTCCAGTTATACAATATTTAAATGAGAATAATTTAAATTGAACATACATAGAATTTTTCTGAAGAATACTTTAAAAACTGTTAGCTATGGTTGCCTCTAGGAGGATCTTGAGAATGGTAGAAAGGAGACAATTTCCAATCTGTATATTCATTTATTATGAATATTTTACCATGTGCATGCATTACTTTTCCAACAAAATTAAATCTATTGAATTTTAAAATTCTTGTAGAATTTCAACCCAGGTTGTGGGAAAAATGGCAGTATCTTTAATAGAATCAGGCAAATCAAAGGAAAAGGAGGCCGGTGCAGTGGCTCACACCTGTAATCCCAGCACTTTCAAGAGGCCAAGGCTGGAGGATTACTTGAGCCTGGGAGTTCAAGAGCAGACTGGGCAACATAGCGAGACCCTGTCACTATGAAATAAAATAATTAGCCAGGTGTGGTGGGATGCGCCTGTAGTCCCAGCTACTCAGGAGGCTGAGGCAGGAGGATTGCTTAAGCCCCGGAGTTCCAAGCTGGAGTGAGCCATGATTGTACCACCGCACTCTAGCTTGGGCAACAGAGCAAGACCCTGTCTCAGAAAAAAAAGCTGGGTGGAAGGAGGCAGATCTTGTTTGGGAGATTTTTAAAAATGGCACATGGTAGGTCCAGCTTTAGAAAGCTCACCTACCTATACTATAGTCTCAGGGAAATTTACTGCTCTGCCTATCCTCTGTCACAGCCACGTGTTTGGGCAGTTGAGAAGTTAATCAGCCCATACAGACTGGCCAGCAACCTATGTCCTGGTATAAGAAGATGGTCTGGGCCAATCAGTTCTCACTCTTAGGAATCTGAATTTGGAAACCTAGAAAGAGTGAGTCATTATGCAGCAAGGGCAGAAGCTGAATGTATGCCATGGGGTAGAATTAGCGATTTGAAGCCTTGAGAGAGAGTAGAAAGTATAAAGAATCTGATTAAGAAGAGAACATTAGGATGCACTCAGTGGCTCACGCCTGTAAGCCCAGCATTTCGGGAGGCTGAGGCGAGCACATCACTTGAGGCCAGGAGTTCGAGACCAGCCTGGCCAACATGGCGAAACCCCGTATCTATAAAATAAAATAAAATAAACTTTTAAAGGAAAGAAAAGAACATTAAGCAGACATGCAGCAATATGTGGGTATGTCACAACATAACCCATATGGCCATGGGGGAGATGGGGAGAATCTCCAGAGTAACCTGACTTCCGATAAACTTTTAGGAGAGGTTCAGTTGACATTTATTCCATAAGTAAATTTTGCTTTTCTTGAAACAGAATAGGGCAGTAATAAAGAGCATGGGCTCTGAAGTCAGAGAAATGAAGGTTCAAAAACCTGTTCCATTTCTTGTTCAGGGTAAGTCGCTTAAGCTGTCTAAGCATCAGTTTCCTCTTTTAGGAAAGCCACCTGGTGCTGGCTTAATGAGATAATGTTTCAGCAGTGGTGTACTATATACTTACTCATAGAAAACACAAAATAGGCCAGGCGCAACGGCTCACACCTGCAATCCCAGCACTGTGGGAGGCTGAGACAGGAGAATTGCTTGAGCCCAGGAGTTTGAGAACAGCCTAGGCAACACAGTGAGACCCAATCTCTACAAAAAAAAATTTTTAATTACCCAGGTGTGGTGGTGCATACCTGTAGTCCCAGCTACTTGGGAGGCTGAGGTGGGAGGATTGCTTGAACCTCGGAGGTTGAGGTTGAGGCTGCAGTGAACTCTGATGCCACTGAATTCCACCCTAGGCAACAAAGCAAGACTCTGTCTCAAAAAGAAAAGAAAAACAAAACACAAAATAATAACTGGTTAAAGACCGTTAATGATTTCTGGGTCTTGTGCTTTTTTACCTCCTTCCTCATCTCTTTAGGCCCTTTTCCTACTCACTAGCTACATCACTCTGGGTAAATACAGGAGGAATGAGAAGAAAGCTAAATTTCATTTTTAAAAAAATCTCTCTTCTTACTACTTTTGTGAAGGTCTGAGTGGGAAGGAATTTAAAACTAATAATCCAAAAGAGGTTTCAGGATGATCTACTTGTTTCATGTTCATATTACCTTTTTTTTCCCTTAGCTCAGGTAAAATTAATGCTTTAAATGTGTGGAAATTTTAACTTTTGGGGTGTTTTCACATCTATACTCATACAAGCTACCTTTGTTATGGCTTTCACAGCATTTTATAGCTCTTTGTGAGTTCTATTCTTTTTTTTTTTTTTTTTTTACAACCCTGGGAAGTAATTTCATATCATTTTCTTCATTAATAGATAAAAGCTAAATGAAGCACAGTGAGTGAACATTATTAGCTTACTTGTAGAAAACAAATGTCAGACACATGGCCAAAGCTTACAGGTCCTGAGTTTCCAGATTGTTGCATAAACCACTGAGTCACAATGATTCTATA
This sequence comes from Pan troglodytes, assembly GCF_028858775.2. Taxonomy (NCBI): domain Eukaryota; kingdom Metazoa; phylum Chordata; class Mammalia; order Primates; family Hominidae; genus Pan; species Pan troglodytes. Next base: position 86,881,703 of record NC_072404.2, on the reverse strand, counting down.
CCTGGTGTGATTTAAGTGAAACTGCAGGTGAAGGTTGAAATCATTCCTGAGAGTCTCCCACAATGGCATTTCTAATATTAACCTGTCATTTCATTCTACATTCCTCAGTCCTCTCCATACTCTGAAACTATATTTAAGATAGACTTTTGGGTGGGAGGTTATGAGTGAGTGAATGAGAAGCTAGGGAAATTCTTGTTTATCCTGGTATCCTATTTATTCCTTCTTCCTAGCCATAGTCACAGCAAATGTTGACCATTTTTTAATCTGAGTTTTTTGTTGAAATGTGTCATCTAATAAATAGGAAACTGGCAGTAAGGGAGCATAACTTTTTGGTTTCCTACGGTAACATAAAATTTTCAGAAGAAAGACACATAAAAATGAAGAGAAGTTTGGAAGGGATGAAATCTCTCTAATATTCAATGTGTATTTCAAAGCTTAATATTTCAGAGCTTTTTCATATATCACATCCTGTTTATCCTTATAACTCTACCCTTAAGTAGGTAGGTCAGGTATTATATATATATATATATATATATATATATATATATATATATTTTTTTTTTTTTTTTTTTTTTTTTTTTTTTTTTTTGAGAAGGAGTCTCTCTTTGTCCCCAGGCTGGAGTACAGTAGTATAATCTTGGCTCACTGCAACCTCCACCTCCAGGGTTCAAGTGATTCTCCTGCCTCAGCCTCCCAAGTAGCTGGGATTATAGGTGTGCACCGCCATGCCTGGCTAATTTTTTTTTCTTTTCTTTTTTTTTTTTTTTTTTTTTTTTGGTAGAGACGGGGTTTCAGCATGTTGGCCAGGCTGGTCTCTAACTCCTGACCTTAGGTGATCCACCCGCCTCAACCTCCCGAAGTGTTGGGATTACAGGCATGAGCCACCGCACCCGACCCTATATTCTTTATATATGCATTAGAATACTAGTAAGGATAATAATGCATAACTTTAGAGAAATTAAATTATTTGCCCAAGATCACATAGATGGCAGAACTAGAACTAAAACCCAGATAATTCTCCACTCAATGAAAACTTAAGAGTGTTACACAACAAAGGCTACATACAGTAATAATTAATGCTAACTGCAAGAGAATACAGTCATTAAATCCACCCTGTTCTCTAACCTTTCTATCTCATACTTCTTATGCTGTTTCATTTAACATTCAAAGAAAAATTAAAATTTTATAAATAACTTCAAAGTCAAATACTACCTGACCATCTAATTAGTCGTTTTTCAACATGATGACATTTGGTTTCTGTATTCAGGAATGGATCATTAACAAGGCTTATGAAATATAATTGTGCCATATAAAATTCATTCACTTTATTGATTGAGGTCAGGCCAAACTATCAGCAAAACAAAACAAGCAAAAAATCCCTTTTCTTCAGTGACCACTAATAATTTAGATTAAAAAAAATGTGCTTCCGCTTATTTGAGGTATCTAAAGTAGTTAAACTCATAGAAACAAAATAGAATGGTGGTTACCAGGGGTTGGGGGCAGAAGGGAAAAGGGGAGTTTAATGGGCATAGATTTTCAGATTTGCAAGATAAAAACGTTCTGGAGATCTGTTTCACAACAATGTGAATCAATACAGGTATACTTAATACTAGTAAACTATACACTTAAAAATGGTTAAGATGGCAAATGTATGTGTTTTTCACCGCAATATAAATAAATAAAATATATAGTTTGAGATGATAAAAAATGGTTAGTGGTGATGGTTGCACAACAATGTGAATGTACTTAATGTTACTGAGCTATACACTTAAAAATGGTTAAAATGATAAATTTTATGTTAGATATATTGTACTGCAGTTAAAAAAGTATATTTAAAGTTCCATGATTTTATATTTTTATCATATTCACTATTCTGTGAAAATCTTGCACTTCATGTTTCTGTGTTGGCAACTAGAAAGCAGAGATTTCTTTCAACTCTGTTATTTAGCCTATAGTCAAACAAATAATTGGTGTCGTTAGCAGCTATACAAGTCTAAACTAAAATCTATAGAGGGAAATTTCATTTCCAAGAATTGTTGTAATATTATGCAAAAATCATCTAATGCCCATAGAATTCTAGAAGGCACCTAATGTGCATATTATATGTCATCATTTGATGGTTACCTTACCTTGTCAGTGAATATCACATTTCTTTTATTTATTTATTTATTTTGAGATGGAGTCTCACTCTGTCACCCAGGCTGGAGTGCAGTGGCATGATCTCGGCTCACTGCAAGCTCTGCCTCCCGGGTTCACGCCATTCTCCTGCCTCAGCCTCCCGAGTAGCTGGGACTACAGGTGCCTGCCAATTTTTTAGTTATATTCAAGTTCATTCAGTAGTTGAAACTTTGGTTTTTGTTTTGTTTTAAGACAGGGTCTCTCACTCTGTCACCCAGGTTGGAATGCAGTGACACAGTCATGGCTCACTGCAGCCTTGACCTCTGGGACTCAAGTGATCCACCCACCTCAGCCTCCCAAGTATCCAAGACCACAGGCACACGCCACCACACCCAGCTAATTTTTGTATTTTTTGTAGAGAGTTTCGCCACATTGCCTAGGCTGGCTTCAAACTCCTGAGCTCAAGCAATCTGCCTGCCTTGGCCTCCCAAAGTGCCGAGATGACAGGCATGAGCCACTGCACCTGGCTCAGTAGTTGAAAATTTGTTAAAAGGTATTTACTATTAATAGCTAGTTACGATTAGTCTTAGTTTTCAATTAGCAAGCATTTTATGGTTTTAAAATTGTTTTTAATTTCCATTTAATATGCTCTACCAGTTACTTTTTAAAAGTATACTTTTAAAATAGTTTATTTTAAACTTTAGGGCATGTCCTTTTTTTTTTTTTCAAAGAAATTAACTATGTAATTTATCAAGGCAATCATCAACTGCCCTTTCCTTGTCAATTTTTAAATAGTTCCATTATTTCAAAATTCTGGTGAAATATTTATTTATATCTTTCTTCAGTAGTAAGTTGTCTCCTAGAGATATTTCATTTCTTTTTCTAGCTGAATGTTTGGTATTTAATATTTCTTCAGTAGATTTCAATTTGCTATCTTTCTGTAGTTCTCACTGAGTGATCTTTCTGTTGTCTTACATGAATACTATTTTTAAGTATATTCATAATATTTCACAAATCCAGTATCATGTGTCATACAGATGAGTCTAGGCAGTGGTTTTATTTTTAATGAGCAATTTGTGAGACATACTATTAATCATGCAATACCTTTAACAGTTGAACTTTTTAATTGTGGGTTTGTGTGTGCGAGGGAGATATTTACGATTTCTACTAAAGCCCTCAAAGCTGCTCAGACAGCCCTTTTATCCATTTTTGGTCAGCTCCCATGGCTTTATCACTCGCTTCAAGCCCTACACCCTGCTTCTTCATTCTTAGAAAAATGGAGTTACCAAGTTTTAACTCAGTTTCTCCTTTCCAAGTGAAATTGGGAAATCACAAATTTACCCCCATAACTTACTCGTTTCTCTCCACTATTAGGATTCTGTTGACCCTCTCTACCCTTTTATGTCTCTTCCTACTCTTGCTGTACAAATATCTCCTCTCCTTTATTGTCAGTCTTTTCCCCTTCAGTGACTCTCCTTATCCTACAAAATGCTCAAGACTCCCACAAACTACTGCCCATCTCATGCAACCCACAACAGTCTGACTACTGGCACATTTCTCCTAAAGGACTTCCTACTTGCCAAATCTCATGACCTCTTAGTGTACATCCTTCTTAACCCTTGTGCAGCATTTGACCCTTTTCAGTGAATACCATTCCTTCTTGAAATTCTCCCTTTCCTTAGTTTGTTTTAATTGAAGTGAAATTTATATAATATGTAATTAATCATTTTAAAGTTAACAATTCAGTGGCATTTAGTACATTCACAATATTGTGCAACTACCACATCTATCTAGTTCTAAGACATTTTCGTGTCCCCCAAAGAAAGCCCTATTCCCATTAAACAGTTACTCCCTACTCCTTCCTCCCCTAACATCCTGGCAATCACCAATCTGCATTCTGTCTATATGGATTTACCTATTCTGTATATTTCATATAAATGGAATCATATATAATAGGATGTGACCTCTTGTGTCTGGCTTCTTTCACTTGCATAATGTTTTGTTTCAAATCTTAATATTTTCATATTTGCCTCAGATTTTCAGTAAGAAAACAGTATGGATAGAGTTGAGATGCCTATAGAGTCCTTCCTTTCTCTCCCCAGAAATAACCATTATCTTGTATTTAGAATTTTTATTGTTCCAGTGCATGTATAACCTTATGCTGAGTAGTATCTTGCCTTTAAAAAAATTCTGGTAAAATCACGTAACAAAATTTACTATCTTAACCATTTTTAAGTGTTCATTAGTGTTAAATATATTTGCATTGTTGTGCAACAGATCTCCAGAACCTTTTCATCTTGCAAAACTGAACATGTATACTCATTAAACAATGTTCCTTCATTTCCCTGTCCTTCTAGCTCCCAGTAACTACCATTCTACTTTGTTTCTATGAATATAACTATTTTAGATACCTCATACAGGTGGGCTCACATTTATTTGTCTTTTTGTGACTGGCTAATTTCATTTAGTGTAATATCTTGAAGGTTCATCCATGTTATAGCGTATGAAAGGATTTTCTGCCTTTTTAAGGCTGAATAATATTGCATTATAAGTATATACTACATTTTGTTTATTCTTTCATCCATTGATGGACTTTTGGGCAGTGTTCACTTTTGAGGAGTTGTGAATAGTGTTCCTATGATCATGGTTTTCTGTGGAGAACCAAACTGTTTTCTACAGAAGCTGCATTTTACATTCTCACCAGAAACTGTACAAGGGTTCTAATTTATTCTCATCCTTGCCAACACTTGTTATTTTCCTTTAAAAAATTTTTGGCCATCCTACTGGGTACGAAGTGGTACCTCATTATGGTTTTGATATGCATTTTCCTAATGATTAATGATGTTGAGCATCTTTTGATGTGCTTCTTGGCTATTTGTATATCTTTGGAGGAATGTCCACTCAGCCCTTTGCCTATTTCTCTCTTTCTTTCCTCCTGTAACACTTTATACATTTAACACAATATTTTAGTCCTTACATTGCCTTATACTGGTTTGTTTATATATCTAGGTTATGAGCTCCTTAATGTAGAGATCTATCCCTGTAGCTAATAAATCTCTCCCAAGTTCATAGTAAAAGTCTGGTACATAGTAATTACTCAAAAAATACTAAATCTCAAAACTTGCATTTAATTTTTTTTTTTTTTTGAGACAGGGTCATACTCTGCCACCCAGGCTGGAGTGCAGTAATGCGATCTTGGCTCACCTCAGCCTCAACCTCCCAAGCTCAGGCAATCCTCCAGCCTCAACCTCCCAAGTAGTTGAGACTATAGGCACATGCCACCAAGCCCAGCTAATTTTTTGTGTATTTTTGTAGAGACAGGGTTTCATCATGTTGCCCAGGCTGGCCTCGAACTCCTAGGCTCAAGTAATCCAACTGCCTCGGCCTCCCAAAGTGCTGGGATTACAAGTGTGAGCCACTGTGCCTGGCCACAATTTCTACATATATTTTCAGTGAACAAAATAGCTAAAGTAAAATACACTAATTATAAAAAAAAAAAAGAAAAAGAAAAACTTTTAAAGAATGTGAAGGCCAGGCATGGTGGCTCACGCCTGTAATTTCAGCACTTTGGGAGGCTGAGGCATGCAGATCGCTTGAGTCTAGGAGTTCGAGACCAGCCTGGGCAACATGGTGAAACCCCATATCTACAAAAAATTAGCTGGGCTTGGTGGCATGCGCCCATAGTCCAGCTACTTGGGAGGCTGAGGTAGGAGGATCGCCTGAGCCTGGGGAGGTTGAGTCTGTGGTGAGCCTTGATCACGCCACTGCACTCCAGCCTGGGCAACAGAGTGAGACCCTGTCTCAAAACAACAACAACAACAACAAAACAAAACTTTTTGTTATGGAAAATGTCAAATGTGTAAAAGTAAAGAGAATCGTAAAATGAACACCCTTTGATAATTATCGATACAGCATCAATCTGGTTTCATCTAAATCCCTTCCACTCTCTCCCCGCTGGATTATTTTAAAGCAAACCTCAGAAATCATTTTATACATACATAAATACTTTTGACATTTTTAAAGGAAAGATTTGAAGTACTAAACATAGAACTTTAGTTCACCTGAGGTTAACTAACTGAAACCCTCAATTAACTATCCTCCAATTTTAAGAGAACAGGACAAATTGGAAGAAATTATCTGCCATCTCAGAGCTTAAAAAAATTCAACCTAATAGGTTCTAGTCTTAAAACAAATACAGCATAATTTTCTGAACTTCTACACTTTGAAAAACTCAAATGAGGAACTGATATTCATTACACTGAACTCAAGGTATTGCAAGAGCTAAATTATCACAGAAACAGCCAAGATGAAGTGTTTCACCAGAACCTTCCTATGTTGCAACCCTGCTTATTAAATTTAAATTTTAGTGTGGGAAGTATACTTTTCTATGGTAACTTTTTTTTTTTTTTTTTTTGAGACAGAGTTTCACTATTGTCACCCAGGCTGGAGTGCAGTGGTGCAATCTCGGCTCACTGCAAGCTCCACCTCCAGGGTTAAAGTGATTCTTCTGCCTCGGCCTCCCAAGTAGCTGGGATTACAGGCGCTCACCCCCATGCCCAGCTAATTTTTGTATTTTCAGTAGAGACAGGGTTTCACCATGTTGGCCAGGCTGGTCTCAAACTCCTGACCTCAGGTGATCCACCCACCTTGGCCTCCCAAAGTTCTGGGATTACAGGCGTGAGCCACCATGCCCGGCCTATGGTAACATTTTTCAAAAGGACATTTTTGCTGAATCTCATTTTGCCAGAAAATAACGTTTCATTATATTTGGATGTAAAATGACACAGCTAGAATCCCAAAGTGTTTTTTAATTTCATTTAATAATGAAGTAGTGTTACGTGAGGATTGTTGAGAATCTTGAAAATTACTGCTATTTACTTCTTGTAATCTAATAAACATTTTTTGAACTCTTTCTGTTTCCAACATTTTTTTTGGGACTCGAAACTTCTGAAGTTCTTTTCTGATATGTCTCATGATGACCACTGCAACTGCCTTTGTCCAAGCCAATATCATCTCTCACCTGCCTTTCATGATAGCCTTCTGATTGGTCTCTCTGCATCAGCCCTTTCCTGCCTCTGCCTGAAAGAGTTAAAGCAGTCCTTTTAAAACATGGCAGGTCACCTCACTTCTTGGCTCAGAACCCTCCAGTTGGCTTCCCATCTCACTAAGACATGGCGTGCAATATTCTCAGTAGAAGTGGTATTGCTAAGGTATGTTTTGGAAATTTGTGGGAGTATTTTTGTTTGTACCATAATTAAGTGGTAGCATTGAGTATGTGGGGGTCTGGGCTGCTAGACCATTATACATACTCCCTCACTATAAAGAATTGTCCCTCATCCTCCTCTATGAGTTTTTTAAAAAATCCATTTTTGGCCAGGCGTGGTGGCTCACACTGTAATCCCAGCACTTTGAGAGGCCAAGGCGGGCAGATCACCTGAGGTCAAGAGTTCGAGACAAGCCTGGCCAACGTGGTGAACCCTCGTCTCTACTAAAAATACAAAAAAAATTAAATGGGGGTGGTGGTGCATGCCTGTAGTCCCAGCTACTCGGGGAGGCTGAGGCAGGAGAGAATCGCTTGAACCCAGGAGGTGGAGGTTGCAGTGAGCCGAGATCATGCCATTGCATTCCAGCCTGGACAACAAGAGCAAAACTCTGTCTCAAAAAATAATGATAATAATAATAATCCATTTTTGAGGTATGGTTTATCAAAAGTAAAATGTACTCATTTTAAGTGTACAATTTGATGTTTGACACATTTATATATCTGTGTAACCACCACAATAATCAAGGCATAAAACATTCCCATCACCACAAAAAGTTCTCTCATGTGCCTTCTGCATGACTTTTGAATAGCCCTTTGGATATTCTTGAAGGTGAAAAACCTGTTTATAAATATCTGAGCCTAGAAACTAATTACATATATATAAACACAAAATATTTTTAGCATAGTTTTAATGTACACTTGATTTTTCAGAAATGTAACTGTGATGTAAGTTGAGAACAAAATGGTATTTTGTTCAGAATTTTGTCAGAGGTTTGCTATTCTGGAAAAACATGTCAGAGACAGCATCAGTTTCACTATTCATGGCATTTGAGACAAGAAGTCAACATTCCTCTATCAGTCTGCATTTGTAGCTACCACATTTATGTGATTCTACATAAAGGTGTAAACACCTATTTCATTATATCTTTTATGGTGTTCACGTCTGCACATTTACATATTAAAATATATATTATTATAAATTGCTTTCATGCATTTCTCATTTATATTACAGGTTTAGCATTATATTAGTTATTTTGAAGTTAGTTTTGTATATAGTTATAATATCCATAAATTTAATTTCAGCATATGAAGGGAAAAGTATAAAATATTTATTATATAAAAGGGGCACTGGGTCTGTTAGCCTAGAGAAACACTACCCTACATATTCTGACCCAGCGCCTTTCTTTTCCTAGATTTCCTCAGTAATTGAATCTACTGTTGGCTGTTCTGCTCTCCACTCCCTTGCTCTGCCCACTAACCACTGGCTTCCCTGCTTTTCCATGCAAGCTCCAGCATATGCCCACCCCTGGACCTCTGTCTGCATTTGCTGTTTGTTTTCTCTGTGGAATGCTCTTCCATCAGGTATCCACATGCTCATTTCCTCCCCTCCTTCGGCTCTTTGCTTAAATGCCACCTGCTCAGTGAGGCTTTGCCTTATCACCCAATTTAAAATTGTACCTCTGTCCCCCGGTACTCCTCATATCTCTTCCCTGTCTTATTTTTCTTAGGGGACTCACTGATCCCTGGACAACTACTTATTTTTTGGTTGCCTGCTGACCTGCCCTTTACCTCACCCCTACAGTCACACTAAAATTTAAACTTCATGAGCAGGGCCGCCACATATGGGTTGGTACTGGTGAAAAAAAAATTGTCCAATTCCTCAGCAAAATGACATTTGTTTTGACATGCTACATAATCAGCCCTGGGCTCCCTTTCATGTTTTCCAGGCTGGTATATTGTACTCACTTCCCTCATCCCTTCGGCCTGTTTAGAAAGGCAGCAGCATCCCTAGAGTTTAAAACAGTGCCAGCACATATTAGGTTCTCTCTCTCTCTCTCTCTATATATATATATATAATTTTTATATTTTTTATTATTTATTTATTTATTTATTTTTGAGAAGAAGTCTCGCTCTGTCGCCCAGGCTGGGATGCAATGGCGCGATCTCAGCTCACTGCAACCTCTGCCTCCTGGGTTAGCGATTCTCCTGCTTCAGCCTCCTGAGTAGCTGGGATTACAGGCACCTGCCACCATACCCTGCTAATTTTTGTATTTTTAGTAGAGATGGGGTTTCAGCATTTTGGCCAGGCTGGTCTCAAACTCCTGAACTCAGGCAATCCACCCGCCTCAGCCTCCCAAAGTGCTGGGATTACAGGTGTGAGCCATTGTGCCCGGCCAAGTTCTGTTGTATTCTTTTCTTCATTAAGAGAATTGACAGCTCTGACCTAGTGTTATTTATAAGCCATACCCATAAGTCACACTGATATGTCTCCTACATATGGTATAATAGCCTAAATTATAAAATTATTTATCAATCATATTGCCCCCAGGTATTAGGGGCAATATGTGATATCTTTCTTAAGAATAAAACTGGTGAGGCCGGGCTTGGTGGCTCACGCCTGTAATCCCAGCACTTTGGGAGGCCGAGGCCGGCAGATCACAAGGTCAGGAGATCGAGATCATCCTGGCTAACACGGTGAAACCCCGTCTCTACTAAAAATACAAAAAATTAGCCGGGCGTGGCAGTGTGTGCCTGTAGTCCCAGCTACTCCGGAGGCTGAGGCAGGAGAATGGTGTGAACCCGGGAGGTGGAGCTTGCAGTGAGCCGAGATCGTGCCACTGCACTCCAGCCTGGGCGACAGAGCAATACTCCGTCTCAAAAAAAAAAAAAAAGAATAAAACTGGTGAAACATTGTTAACACAAATAAAATATATGTCATCGATTTGAACTCCTACTGTTTCAAAAATTGAGTTAATTTGCTTGAACTGAGCTAAAATGTTTACCCTTGTATAATCCCTGAGTAAAAGCAGATCCGTGATATAGTATAAACATGATTACAGAAAGATGATCAACCTATTTAAGACAACAACTGACTTGTAAGTAATCATTTGAAGTAATCCTTAATTTGTTCAGGCAATATTTATTAAGCAGCTATATGCGCTAAGCATGGATCTAGAAATATAAGGATATATAAGGATAGCCACTACTTTTAAGGAATTTGCCTTCTAATAGAAAGGAATACAAACAAGTAACAAGTAGATACAATAATATGTTATAGTCACCAGGATAGCAGTCTTAGAGGGGACGGGGGTCGGGGTCGGGGATGGAGGTGGGAGTGTAATGGTCTTTTTACCTATGAGATTGGGAATGAGGTAGAAAAGTCTTTAAAGAGAAAGTAACACTTGAACCAAATCTCTGAAGTTAAGAATGTGGTTGTGTGGGCCAAGTGGGTGGTAGGTAGCATTAAGATATTTTTTAAGGCATAAAGAGCAACATGATTCAGAGATTTGAAATAATCCACCTGGTTAGCAGAATTGTTTGGCAGGGGTAAAGCATAGACTACCTACTGTGGGAGTGAAGTGAGATAAGGCTGGAGTGGTGGGCAGGGGTCAGGGCATGGATGGCCTGGTACCATGTACTAGAGGAATTTGAACTTTATCTTGTAGGTAGTAGAGAACCAGTGAAGGCCTTTAGGCAGGATAATAACATCACTTCATTTTACTGGTTTATAAGCAATGGATTAATGACGGAGCTAGAAGTAGACTGTTACATACTCCATATAAGCAAAGTCAAGATCCTGAACTAAGAACGTAGCAATCAAGATGAAGAGGAGGAAGACAGATTAGAGAAGTGCTAGAATCTGTAGGGCTTCCTAATCAATTGTAGAGGGAGCTATGGTGAGAGGTATGAGTAAGGAGAGAAGTCACAATCTGAGATATATTCAAGAGCCAGGCAAGTGTATATAAATGAATGAAAGGAGCTTCAGCATCCTTTATGGTCACTATGAAGACTACATGAACCAGGAGCTCATCTGCTGCTCATCTCCAGCCAGTTGTTCCATGCAGGTAGGATGAAGTGTTGCCTCATCATCTTCTGTTTTTTAAAGAGAAGCCTAAACCTGTATTCTTATGTGAAATCTCCCAAATCTTAAATATTGGCCCAAAGTTTTTAAAAGTACTTCCTGGACCAAATAAAAACAAGTTTAGTAAATAAGCAGGTTGCACCTCTGTTCTGGGGTGATTCCTGGTTTCTACCTTAAATGATTAGAAGCATGGTGCCTGCTAAGAGAGTAGATCTCTCCATATGCTTATATGGATATGTTAATTAGCTTGATTGTGGAAATTATTTCACAATGTATACATATATCAAAACATCACATTGTACACTTTGAATATATACAATTTTTGTCAATTATATCTCTATAAAGCTGGGGGAAAAACAAGCAAATAAAACCATCAGGTTAAAAAATAAGAAGTATTGTGCTATTCAGATATGAATTAAAGGAGGAGAAGCAGTTCGAGAGGTGGCGTGGAGAACCTGAAGGAGCATTCAGGGTTTGAGGTAGCTTAATTAACAGGAAACTACAAATGCAGGTCTGGAACACAAGAAAAGTATGGACTGGAAAATAAAGATCTTGGAGTTGTCAGTAAATAGATGGTAGATGGAACTGCTGGGAGTGAGTTTTGCCCACGGAAAACAATATAGAATGGGATCAAAAGAGAACAAGGAACAGAATCTTAGAGAACACTATCATTTAAGAGGCAGGTAGAGAAAGAGAAGCTAGCAAAGGACAATAAGAAGTTGTCAGAGAAGTAGGGAAAGAACTAGAGATAGGTCTTGTAAGTCCAGGGAGATAAATATATTTTAAGTGTCGGATACCTTAAAGAAGTCAAATAAGAATGCAATAAAAGAGGAGGAAGCATGGAGGTGTGCGTGTGTGAGAGAGAAAGGGAGAGAGATTATGAGATTATTGTTGATGCGCAAGGCTTAAATGTTGACTAGTTGCTGAAGATGATAGGGACAAGAGGCAGAGTTGCATTACGTTAGAGAATACAATGCCAACTGAGATCCCCTTGATTCTGTTTTGTTTGTTTTTAGCAAACTTTAGCCTTTGCTCTGCTCTCTCAAGTAGACTGTTACTGACAAGTGTTTCCAGTGTTTATGAAGAAAACAATCCCAGGCAGTTAATAGGGAGAATTAGCCAGCTTCCTATATGGCAAGCTCCTGATAGAATCATAGATGGTTGAAGTAGCAAGAAGGTCTTGAATTTGCATAAAGCATTGGATCTCAGTCTTGGTTACATATTAGAATCAACTATGGGGCTTAAAAAAATACTGATGCCCAGGCCCTGCTCCAAATCAGTTAAATCGGAAGCTCCATGGCCCTGCTCCAAATCAATTAAATCAGAAGCTATTCCCAGTTGATTCTATTATATTTGCAAGTTTGAGAATTACTGACCTAGTGGAACTGGAGTCACCCTGAACCACTTGGGAAAAATGATGCAACAATACAGTTACTCCTTCATTTATAATAATAATGATAATTGCTACTATTATTCATAAACTAAAATGTGCAATAAATACTACATTACTTTCTCTAATTGTTTAAATTCTGTTTTGTGCCTATAATCCCACCTGACTGACAAAAAAAAAGAGCAATTCTTTATGCCTCTGTCCTCCCCCAGTTATTCTAGGTTCTGGTCCCTTACACCTGGCCAAGCTGTCAGGTATTATAATGGCATCTTGTTCAGCTAATTAAGCAGTACAACTGAGACAATTGCCACCCCATTTGTCATGTGTGGTGCCTTCCAAGATAGCCCCCAGTGCTTCTCACCTCCTGATATTCACACCCTTGTGTTGTGTCCTCCCATGTCATACCAAGGTTGGTCTTTGTGATAAAATTCAGGGAAGTGATGGTGTGTGACTTGTGACACTAGATCCGAAAAGACATGGTGATGTCTGACTTGTTCTCTTGGATGTCTCTCTCTGAGTGAAGCCAGCTACTTTTCATGAGGATACTCAAGCATTCCTATGGAGAGATCCACATGGTGAGAAACTGAAGCCTCCTACCAAGAGCCAGCACCAACTTGCCAGCTATGTGAATGAGCCATCTTAGAAGTGGGTTCTCTAGCCCTAGTCAGGCCTTCATATGACTGCAGCCAGGGCTGATATTTTGACTACAACCTCATGAGAGACTGAGCCACAACAACCTAGCTAAGAAGCTCCTGAATTCCCTACCAACAGAAACTATGTGAGATAATGTTTGTTGTTTTAACTAAGTTTTCAAGTGGTAATTTGTTATACAGAATATGTAACTAATAAAGCATGGCTCCTTTAGGTCTAAACGTTGTCTTTTGCTTACATGATACCCCAGAAGCACAGGAATCCTGCTGTTTCATGAGGCACTTGAGTATGGAAATTCTTGTGAGGTTGCCTCTGTCCCTGTTTGCCCCAACACACCATGTAGTTATTCCTTCACTGGGCTTGCACCTTTCCACCAGTCTCTGTTCAGGAAGCAAAGCCTAAGTTTCCTCTTTTCCTAGAAATACAGACCTATTTGTAGACCTCCTGTTCTTCATCTTCGGCCTGCAGATATTTTGTTTTTATCTTGGGGAAATTCTCCTCATTTTTGGCCATGATACTTTGTACTTGAATCTTCTCAACCTCTCCAGGACTTTTGGAAATAAAAGGCAGAAAACTTACAAGCTTGTCTTCTTTCTACCATTTTGTAATGCCTCCCCTGAAACAGTGAACAAAAGGCTAGCTCTTTGAATTTTGTGAGATGTAGAAAGAAAGGGGAAAATGAAGGGAGAAAAAATGTGAATATCTCAAAATACCATCCTACCAGAATTATCAATATGTGATGAGTGCTTACTGTGTGCCAGATACTATACCAAATGCTTTACATATTTTTTCTCATTAAGTACTATTATCAAGCTTATTTTACAAACAAGATGATCAGATTTAGAGAGATTAAGTAAGTTGCCTGAAGTTTCACTGTTTCTAGATGGTAATGCTGAAATTCTACCAGGAATCTCTGACTCCCAGCTCCAACTTTTGACCATTAGCATGCAAGTTCTTTCCATGTGGTTGGGGAGGGAAGAAGGTTGGTCTAAGGGTGCTTTCCTTTGGCTTCATTTCTTCACATAAATGAGGATGCCAATCATACCTAAGACTTGTCTGTCATTAATACATTTCTGACAGTGGCTTCCACTTGGCAACACTTTGTAGGCGAGTGGACCTACTCTGTACACTTGAAATGTTGAAAACTGCACTTCTTCTAAAATACTGTTTGGATCAATCATTTCATTTAGTTAAGCAGGCCATCTGTCTATCCAGCATGTTTTCCAAGTGCCTGTGCGTAGGTACCACGTAAAATGCTGGGGACATCAAGATGAATTCAACACTCACCATGAGCTATGTGTGTGGTGTTTAGATGAAACAGACATAAAAGCTAATTACAGCAGTGAGATAAGTTGTATATCTAAACAGCATATGAATATGTGTTCTGGAATGCAGAAGAAAAATACTAATTTCAGCTTAGGTATATCAAGGAAAACTTCTCAGAGGTAATAAGCCTTCAAGAATGAGTAGAAATTCACCAGTAGGACATTCTGGACAGAGGAAGAGGCATGGGCAAAAATGCTTGGCAATTTCAGAGAGGAGCACACAACTGAGAATAATTGGAGAGGATGATGTATGTTTATAGGAGCCAGATAATGAAGATACTTGTTCTACCATGCTAACAAGTTAAAATAATTAAAACTCTCACCCCACAGGAGGAATCTTGCCCACAAATATTCTTTGTTTGGTGTAGGTTTTTTTTCTTGAATTTGAATGTCTTTAAAAAGACGTACATTCTCTAGTCTTCTGTCTCCTCAGGCTCACCCCTCCATATTTAGGTTACCTAGCTATCCCTGCAGACATTTGAGCTTACTCCCCCTGCTGCAGCAATGGGGAGTCACAGAAGATTATCTTAAGGTGGAGTTAACATGAATGTATTTGCTCTTTCAGAGACCATTCTGGCTTACTGTGGAGGATAAATGGTGAGGCCAATTGGGAAGGGATGGTACAAGATATAGAAATGTCTTAGCTCGGGCTGCCTTAACAAAATGCCATAGCCTGGGTGGCTTAAACTCAGACATTTATTTCTCATTATTCTGGAAGCTGGAAAGTCCAAGATCAAGGCACAAGCAGATTCAATTCTTGGTGAGGGCTTACTTCCTGGCTTGTAGATGGCCACCTTCTTACTGTATCCTTACAGAGAGAAGGAGCTCTGGTTTCCCTTCCTCTTCTTATAAGGGCACTAATCCTATCATGGGGCCTCCACCCTCATGACTTCATCTAAACCTAATTACTTGCCAAAGGCCCCACCTCCTCATACCATCACAATGGGGGTTGGAGTTTCAGCATATGAATTTTGAGGGGAATACAAACATTCAAGCTATAAAAAGCGACTTACTGGGTGAAGAGGCTGAGAGGGAGGACTCATGATTCTCAGTTTCCCACTGAATGAATGGTGGTTCCATTAACTCCAAATGGATAGCACAAGAGGTTTTATTCTATATGTTTATATGAAGTTGTAAAATTTCTTAGGAGGGATTGCGGAGCAATTGCTAAAATCCACTTAATGTCTATTGGAAGTACCTAGATGAAGTTCACCAGGAGACCTTTCAAAAGTGTCTTAAATGTTCCTATAAATATTGTGACATATTTATGTCATAAATCAGGATACATGGTAGGACATGTTGGGCATTAATAACAGACATAATATTTAAAATGGGAACTGTTCTGAAAAATCAGGAGTGTATGGTCACTGGATATAAAAATTACTTTGTTGTCTCATCTAGGTTCTCTTTTATCAAAGGTCCCTCTGAATAAAAATACTATCATTAGAATGTACATGTTTAAATAAACACGTCTCAAGTACAGCTAATCGATCTGTGGGTATTTCCTCATTTTCATCTTCAATAATAATTTCAAACTCCCTACCATACTTTTCTACAGAGCTATTAATAGGAAGCTTCCATCAGCTAACTTGAGTTTCCTCTCATTTTCCCAGCTGACATTCACTGGAGGTATTAATGGGAAATATAATGTCTAAAAGACATAGGTAGTCTTCAAATTGGATACTCAGGCACTGAATAATCTTAACTTCATGAAAATCAGCTCTGCAATATGTAAAGTATCTAGCACACTCAAAATGTAGAGTACATATAGGAGGGAAAACCATAGCGTGGCAATGTCTTCCTGTTATTCCATACATATTAGTGTGTTCTATTTTTCACAATGCTTGCTAAACTGGTTTTATGCTTGAAATAATTGTCACAGAGTTTCACAAAACTTTGGAAACACAATTAACCCACCAATATTGAGTGGGATACTATGGAGAATGCAAAGATGTATAAGATATGATTTCCTTTAGGCGTTTAGGAAATAAGGCACATTCATGAAAAAGATAATAACATAAGCTACTATGTGATGTCAAACAATAGTCCTTTTTTTCATATCTATGAATTCATTAGAGACAAGAAAAAAATTTCACAAAAAGTTGGCATTTACAATGTAATGAAAGAAGCTTGACCTCTAAAATACAAGCACGGAAAGCAATAAAAATAATTAAAGGAAATATTTCAAGACTTACAATGTAAGGGTAAATTTTTTTTCTTCAAACTTTTCTTTCAGGTGCAGGGCGTACACATGCAGGTTTGTTACATGGGTAAATTGTTTGTCGCTGGGGTTTAGGGTACAAATGATTTCATCACCCACGTGGTGAGCATAGTACCTGATAGTTTTTCACTTCTCACCCTCCTCCCATCCTTCACCCTCAAGTAAAACCCAGTGTCTTGTTTTTCCCCTCTTTGTGTCCATGTGTACTCATTGTTTAGCTCCCACCTATATATGAGAACATTTGGGGTTTGGTTTTCTGTTCCTGCATTAATTCGCTTAGGACAATGGCCTCCAGTTGCACCCATGCTGCAAAGAACATGATTTCATTCTTTTTTATGGCTCTGTAGTATTCCTCAGTGTATATGTACCACATTTTTTTAATCCAGTCCACTGTTGATGGACATCTAGGTTGATTCCATGTCTTTGCCATTGTGAAAATTGCTGCAAAGTATATGTGAGTGCATGTGTCTTTTTTTTTTTTTTTGAGATAGGAAATGTGTCTTTATGGTAGAATAATTTATATTCCTTTGGATATATACCCAATAATGAGATTACTGGGTTGAATGGTAGTTCTGTTTTAAGTTCTTTGAGAAATCTCCAAACTAATTTCCATAGTGGCAGAACTAATTTACATTTCCACCAGCAGTGTATAAGCATTCTCTTTTCTTAACAACTTCACCAACATGTTATTTTTTCACTTTTTAAAAATAGCCATTTTGACTGGTGCGAGATGGTATCTCACCTTGGTTTTGATTTTGATTTGCATTTCTCTATTAACTGGTGATACTGAGTGTTTTTCATATGCTTGTTGGCCACATGTGTATATTCTTTTGAGAAGTCTCTGTTCATGTCCTTTGACCATTTTTTAATGGTGTTGTTTTTTTGTTTTGTTTTGTTTTTTGTTTTTGTTTTTGTTTTGAGACGGAGTCTCACTCTGTCGCCCAGGCTGGAGTGTAGTGGCGTGATCTCAGCTCATTGCAAGCTCCGCCTCCCAGGCTCACGCCATTCTCCTGCCTCAGCCTCCTGAGTAGCTGGGACTACAGGTGCCCGCCACCACGCCTGGCTAATTTTTTGTATTTTTAGTAGAGACGGGGTTTCACCAGTGTTAGCTAGGATGGTCTCGATCTCCTGACCTCGTGATCCACCTGCCTCAGCCTCCCAAAGTGCTGGGATTACAGGCGTGAGCCACTGTGCCTGGCCAGGGTTGATATTTTGTTTTTTTGTTTGAGATGGAGTCTTGCTCTTGTCACCCAGGCTGGAGTGCAGTGGTGTGATCTCTGCTCACTGCAACCTCTGCCTCCTGGGTTCAAGTGATTTTCCTGCCTCAGCCTCCCGAGTAGCTGGGATTACAGGCACCTGCCACCATGCCTGGCTGAGTTTTCGATTTTTAGTGGAGACGGGGTTTCACCATGTTGGCCAGGCTAGTCTCAAACTTCTGACCTTAGGTAATTCGCCCATCTTGGCCTTTTCATTCTGTTTTGTAGAATGGAGCCTAACCCCGCCCCCCCCCCCAAATAAAAATAAAACAAATTTTCAATTACAATGAGCAATGCACAAAGATATTGAGGTACATAAGGAAGTCTGGCCCTGTAAGCAAGATTCAAAGGAAACAGCAGATATTAGAAACAGATCCACAGACTATAAAACAACTATGTATGTCTGTAATTAAAAAAATAAAAAGACAACTTGAAAATATCTTCAGGTAACAGAAAACTATCAAGGGATATAGCAGATTGAAAACAGACATTTTGACCAAATTGAGTAAATTTAACTAGTTTGTTTTTTCTGATGTTTAAACTTATTAATTAAATTAATTATTTTAGTCTTTCTAGTGTCATGTTTTAAAACCTAAATCAATGTACTATGGCCAAAAGTGTTAATCTCAACAGCCGTGGAGAATATAAGTGTCATTACTGTTATTATCATTATATATTAGAAAAGTCACAGTATCTCAGCAAATAGTCATCATCAAGTCATAGTATTTTAACTTACAATGATACAGATTCATGATGTCCTTCCATTTGTACAAAGGTAATTAGTTCTGACACTTAAGTCATTTATCTGACAATCTGTCCAGCTTAAAGATATGAAACCAACCTTAAACCCACGGAAAAAAGAACTTACCACTAGATTCCTGTATCAGTCAGGAATAGCTTCAGCTGTGAGTAAAAAAAAAAAAACAATGGCTTAGTCTAGAGCTGAGGTGGCCCGGTACTCTTGTAGCTTCCATTCCCAAGGTCACCTCTTGTTTCAGCTGGGCTACTCCAGCCATCACAACCATATTCCAGTCTGTCTGAAGGAAGAAAAGAATAATCAGGGGCAAAGGACCCATCAGCTCTCTTATAAAGACGGTTTCCATGAACTGCCATACTTTGCTTACCTATAAGAAAGAGAAAAGCATGGCCAGGCACAGTGGCTCACCATGCTTATCCCTGCACTTTGGGAAGCCAAGGTGACTGGATCACTTGAACCCAGAAGTTCAAGGCCAGCCTGGATAACATAGTGAAACCTTGTCTCTACAAAAAATATAAAAATTAGCCAGGTGTAGTGGCACACACCTGTAGTCCCATCTACTAGGGAGGCTGAAGTATGAGGATCACTTGAGCCCAGGAGGTCGAGGCTGCAGTGAGCTGTGAGTGTGCCACTGCACTCCAGCCTGGGTGACAGAGGGAGATGCTGTCTCAAAAAATGAATGAGAAAAACAGCACCTGACATCTAAGAGCTGCCCGAGCAGTCACAGTAAAACTTGGTGTTGTCCTATTAAATATATGCAATTGCAAAGAATACCAACATTTGACAAAGCCATTCTGTGACCATGATGGATCGATATAAACACAAAACTGCACCATAATTATGCCTGAATACAGACAAAAACATGAACATTGTCCAAACT
Source organism: Pan troglodytes (assembly GCF_028858775.2). NCBI lineage: Eukaryota > Metazoa > Chordata > Mammalia > Primates > Hominidae > Pan > Pan troglodytes. Next base: position 86,861,980 of record NC_072404.2, on the reverse strand, counting down.
GCAAAGTGACCAAACATCTCCCTATTTTGCCTAATATGGTTTGTTACCAATTACAGCTTTGACTATGTTTCATTTCCCCGACAATGTTTTAATATACCCAGTCATAGAATTGCCCTTGCTTCCTGATGGCATCCAATCCAGAGTAAAGCCCTGCTTCCTTCAGCCCTTCCTAAAACCACCTAAAGCAAGGCAAATCTTATGTAAAGCCTTTCTAATACTCTTTTTACTGAGACACCCATAGTTCCCCATGGTGCATGTTCTCTCTCATAACAAGGAGTAAACCCACCTTATTCAACCACTAGCATACTCCTGTGATTTTTGGGTGGAGGGCATTGACACGCATCTATCATTGGCAATAAATTAGTTACAGGGTCATACTCATTTGCAGGAGTTGCTGAGAAAAGCAGTCTTTTCCTTGGGTCATCAATTGCTCACTGAAAATTGGAGTTTCTATTGTCATACAAGGGAGGGTGTATAAGAGTCAACTAACCATCTCTTCCTCAATTTCCAAACTAAAGAAAGCCAAGAGGCTTTTAAAAATGTCACCATCAGTCCAGGAGTGGTGGCTCACAGTTTCAATCCCAGCACTTTGGGAGGCTGTAGTGGGTGGGTTGCCTGAGCCCAGGAATTTGAGAACAGCCTGGGCAACAGAAAGAAACCCATCTCTACAAAAAAATTAAAAATAAAAAAATTAGCCAGGCATGGTGGCATATGCCTGTAGTCCTAGCTACTCAAGGAGGCTGAGGTGGGAAGATTGCTTGAGCCCAGGAGGTCGGGGCTGCAGTGAGCTGCGACACCACTGCACTCCAGCCTGGGCAACAGAACAAGACCCTGTCTCAAAAAGAAATAAAAAAATAAATAAATAAATAAAGGTCACCATCTAAAATAAATGTGTGCTAAGAAGCAAGTTGAGTTAAGAAAATGAATAAATAAGCCATGTAGTTGACAGACTCAAGAAGCCAAGTTGTAGTTTCAATCTTTCTTTCAAAAAAGGGAAAGATGTCCCAAATGGGAAAAGCATAGACTCTACAAAGGAGGGCAGGCCAAGCACAAAATAGAAATCAGTTGGACCAAAACTAAATACAAAGAATATTCTGCAGAATAAGACATCCTTTGTAAGCTCCATTCCAACAGGAGAAAACAAACAAACAAGGAAATGATTGTTGATGTTAAGTGCTGTATAAATAAATACTGCTAATTCTGAGTTACCATTTAAGTAAAAATGGAGGGAGGGACTAGTTCTTTCTGGGAAATGGAAGAAATATTGGTGCCAGTCTCACAGGGGAGATATTATCTTAGCTGTGCTTTGAAGAATGGGTAGGAATCTACTAACATAATACAGGTTTTAAGAAAGTAATTACAAATGAATGGATTATTCTGCATTGGGTGTACACAAAGGTTATCATTTTTGAAAAAGAATGCTGCCAATGTGATGAGGTTTTAAAATTAATTAGAGTGAGGCCGGAGCAGTGGCTCACGCCTGTAATCCCAGCATTTTGGGAGGCTGAGGCAGGTGGATTGCATGAGTCCAGGAGTTTGAGACCAGCCTGGCCAACGTGGTGAAACCTCATCTCTGTAAAAAAAAAAATTTTTTAAACTAGCTGATTGTGTGGTGCTTGCCTGTAGTCCTAGCTACTGGGGAGGCTGAGGTGGAAGAATCACCCGAGCCTGGGAAGCAGAGAATGCAATAAGCCAAGATCGCACCCCTGTACTCCAGCCTGTGCAACAGTGAGACTCTGTCTCAAAAATAATAATAATAATAATAATAAAAATAATTTTTGTCTAGATTTTCCTGTTGAGAAGTTGCCTTCAATGTCCTTGGGTCAGCTCTTTATGTTTTTATTTGCTACAGGTAAGCTCATTAGACTTTTTTAAAAGGCAGCAAACAGATATTGCTGGGTTCATCACTTAACAAAAAAAGTCATTGTTATAAATTTAGTTTCATGAGTGTTTTTTCAAAGATGCTTGTTAAAGTCCCATCAAAGAAAGGATCCCATGGCCTAATGAAGATGTACCTCCACCTTAGGATATTTTGCAGACCAAAATAAGGCAGGAGTGGTGAAGAAGCAGAAAGAGAGCAATGTTCTCTTGTATGTTGGTCTGCCACTAAATGCAATGTTAGATGATCGATTTCGATAGTTAATGAATGGTAATAGTAGCTAACATTTTTGATCCTTTATATGCATTATTTCATTTGCATTAATACATATAACAACTCTATGAATTAATTATCATTCATTCTGATTTACAGATATCCAAGGTCACATAGCATGCAAGTGGCAGAGTTGACATGTAGACACAGGCATTTAAATTTTAGAATTTGAACTGTTAATCATAAAGCCTATGATACCTTCGATTTACAACATATACTAAATAATATACCAGTATATTATTTGTAACTGAAGAGTCGAGTAAATACTGTGTTTAAGGACAAAAAAAAAAAAAAAGAGAAAGAAATCAGCTGTTTTGAGCAAACATTATATGTCAAACACTGTACTGTGTGCTTTCCTTATATTATCTCATTTATTTATTTATTATTTGAGGCAGAGTCTCGCTCTGTTGCCCAGGCTGGAGTGAAGTGATGGGATCTCAGCTGTCTGTAGCCTCTGCCTCCCAGGTTCAAGCGATTCTCCTGCCTCAGCCTCCCAAGCAGCTAGGAGTACAGGTGCATGCCACTGCGCCTGGCTAATTTTTGTATTTTTAGTAGAGACAGGGTTTCACCATGTTGGCCAGGCTGGTCTCCAACTCCCAACCTCAGGTGAACTGCCCACCTCAGCCTCCCAAATTGCTGAGGTTACAGGGGTGAGCCACTGCACCTAGCCTTATAATTTAATTTAATTTAATTTTCAAATCACCTGTTACAAATCACCTCCTAAAAAATAGGTACAATGTTTCAGTCCCATTTTATAGATATGGCAACTAAAATTCAAAGAGCTTAGATAACTTACATGAGGTAGCTTCAGGTCTGTCTGACAGTAACATTGATGCTGTTAATCACCGTGAAGTGCTGCCTACATATTCACAGTTGTGTTTCAACACTGGACAAGGTATTTGCAATTTTTGGTAACATTTCTAGGTTAAGTCAACTTTTAGCTTTCTACATTTTTTAATTTTATTCAAAACATTTACAAGTTTATCATATTGCCTACAAATGTCACTTAGAGAATGGAGAATCATTTTAATATTAAAACATAATAAAAATTATTATATTTGCTCAGAAATCATCTGATACTTTAAGATATGCTAAAGCTAACTATAAATGACTTTTAAATTATGCTATTCTGGATGATTCACAACACTATTCCCTTCTGTTAATGGAAATGTAAAATTAATAGCATCTTTTAAATCCAGAGTTTATGTAAAGTGCAGTCACAAATCACAATTAATAACCATGCCCCTCTAACTAATGTTTTCCTCATTTGAGTTTTGGATGTCACAAAATACCAGAATTATAGAATCTGAAAGCTGGGCGAAAGTTCTTAAAATTACGTAGTCTAACATCATTTTACAGATGAGGAAACTGAGGCTTCAAGAGGTTAAAATAATTTGCCCAAAGTGACGAAACAGGTAGTGCCAAGGAGTGGCTGGAGGAGGCCTTCGTACTGTCAGCCCTCACCCAGCCATATTAAACATAATACCGTCTAAATAAGTAAACACACTATCTAAATAGAAATGAGCTTGCTATGTAATAAAACTTGAAGACCCTAAAATCTATTAGAATCCCCCCCCCAAATCACTTCAGATTTACTTAGATAAAAACAGTGTGCTTGTGTGCAATCACAGATCATATCGCGGTTTTTTTTTTTTTTTTTAGATGAAGTCTTGCTGTCGCCCCGGCTGGAGCGCAGTGGGGCGATCTCAGCTCACTGCAACCTCCGCCTCCTGGGTTCAACAATTCTCCTGTCTCAGCCTCCTGAGTAGCTGGGACTACAGTTGCACACCACCACACCCAGCTCAGTCATGCCAGTGGTCATTCGCTTTCTACATATATTTTCAATGAACGAAATAAAGTAAAATACACTCATTATAAATAGTTTTTTAAAGAATGTAAAGGCTGAGCATGGTGTCTAATGCCTGTAATCCCAACACTTTGGGAAGTTGAGGAAGGAGCCCAGGAATTCGAAACCAACCCAGGCAAAATAGGGAAACCCTGCTTCTACAAAAAAAAAAATTTTTTTTAAAGTAGCCAGGCATGGTGGTGCACACCTGCAGTCCCAGCTACTTGAGAGGCTGAGGTGGGAGGATCACTTGAGCCTGGGAGGTAGAGGCTGCACAAGCTGTGTTTGGGCTACTGCACTCCAGCCTGGGTGACAGAGCAAGACTCTGTCTCAAAAATAAATAAATAAAATTTAAAAAACGTAAAATATATAAAGAGTGAAAATCTCTCTTAACCTCCCATTCAATTCTGCTTTAATATGATTTTTCCAGATACTTTTTATTCTGTTTTAAAAACATTTATAAATGTTATATATCTCTCTGTACATACATATGTATGTGTATATATCTATACATGCACACATATGTATATATGTGTCAACACATATATTTGTGTAAATATACGAAAATCATACAGGGTTTTAAAAATTTTTCAGCACATATAAATCTACATCTTTTTCAAAATAATACATCATACAGTATTTCACAATACGAATGTACCATAACTTATTAAACCATACTCTTATTGAAAGACATTTAAATCTTTTCATTTTGGTGAATACTCTTACTTATAGATGTTTGAATAAATGTAAAAGTGTTTCTATAGAATAAATTTCTATAATTTATGTTAAATAGTATCTTTAAAAATTCTTTTAAATACTACCAAATTGCCTTCCACAAAAGCCATACCAACTTACCCTGAAATTCACTTTTGATTATAGTTGTTCACATGTAAACATTCTAACATCCAAGAACTAAGCAAAAATCCCTCTATGCCATATCCTGTTCATGAAAGAGTGGAAGGAAAAGAATACATAAGCTGTTTCCACAGCATAATGACAATTCCATCTTTAGCCTATAAACAGGAACTGGAACCAGGATAAAAGCATGACTTCCTTTATTTTTTCAATGAGAAAAGCATAACAGACACCCTCACCCCACACTCCTGTTCCCTTCCCACCCAAAAAATCAAGCAACTGAATAACCAGGCTGCCACCAATGGATAACCACGTCCACAAGTGAAATTAATGTTGACATTTTAACCAAATGAAAACAAGAGGGCTGGTAGAAACTCACAATGTCTTACAAAACTATTGCTCAGACATTTTGTGTATCATGTCTGCTCACACTCCATTGGCCAATGCATGACATATGGCCACTCCCTACATAATCCTCTTTTAGGAAGCCTATACTTGGGAACACTCACTGCAGCCTACTGTAGGTGACTGTTCTTTTTATGTTGTGGGTGTGATGAAGAGGTAAGAAGAAAGGAATTGCCACAGTTGAGATCTGACTCTTCTGATAGGACAAATGCTTTAAAGATAATTAGATATCAGTGCAGAAGAGTAGAGAAAAAAAATAAAAAAAGACAGATGACAGTGCAGTGATACTGCAATCAAATTGCAGTGCTGGGCTACTAATGGGCATGGGGTTTCTGGGTTGATGAAAATGTTCTAAAATTAGATTGTGGTGATGGTTGAGTAACTCTGTAAATATTAAAAACCACTGGAGATACACTTGAAAAAGGTGCATTTTTCATGGTATGTGAATTATAGTTCAACAAAACTGTTATTAAAAAAATTGCATTCTGGGGCCAGCCGCGGTGGCTCACGCCTGTAATCCCAGCACTTTGGGAGGCCGAGGCAGGCGGATCATGAGGTCAGGAGATTGAGACCATCCTTCCTAACACGGTGAAAGTCTGTCTCTGCTAAAAATACAAAAAATTAGCCGGGCGTGGTGACTGGCACCTGTAGTCCCAGCTACTTGGGAGGCTGAGGCAGGAGAATGGCGTGAACTCGGGAGGCGGAGCTTGCAGTGAGCCGAGATTGCACCACTGCTCTCCAGCCTGGGCAACACAGTGAGACTCTGTCTCCAAAAAAAAAAAAAAAAAAAAAAAATTGCATTCTGGGACTGTAAACTAGTACCTTCTATAATTTGAAAAACTTTTTTTCTTGGGTAGTGTGAAAAATATATATTCAGAGAAGTTATAGGTGATATTTTAAGAACTCAATTTTATCACATTTCAAATAAATGTAATATACCTATGAAGTTTTTAAGCTTTCTATTGTGGAAGATTTCAAACATATACTCTGCTAGAACAGTACAATAAAGCCCATATATGTATTGTTCTGCTTCAACAATGATCAACTGACTAATTTTGTTTTCTCTGTACTTCAGATTATTTGAAGTCCTAAGTAGCATATTCTATCTGAAAATATTTAGTACATTTATCTAAAAGACAAGGACTCCACCACTGAAACATAATCATACTGTCATTTTGCAGATCCAAAAAACAAGAGTAACTTTTTAGTATTATCAAATATTCTTCTTTTCCTAATTGTCCTATAAATAATATTTTCATGAAATCTTTTTTCACTTGAAAGAAAATCTAGTACTGTGAATTATTATAAAATAATTATAATATTCAGAGCAAGAAAATAGCATTCCTAAAAATATACCTAAACTATTTCCCATAAAATGCTAAAAATTTGAAAGGGAACTTCTTTTGCTCCCTTGATGATGTGTCTATGCTTTGATATGTAAATATAAATGTGTGTGTGTGTGTGTGTGTGTGTGTCTGCAGGTGGTTACCTTTGAGAAAAGGAACGGGGGGGAAGATTTTTAATTTATTCTTTATACTATTTGAATCTTCTAACTATTGCTATGTATTACTTTTCTTTAAAAACTAAATAGTAAAAACAATTCTCTAGGTTTTTCATTTTTTGCTGTCTTCTTTTTATTTTCTTCTATTAAAATATGATGTTGCTTTTTAAATACAGTGAGAGAAAAGACTGAAGCAAAGAACAAGAGTTGGTATAAGATGCAGCCAAGAGTGCACATACACCATTGAGCCCTATACACTTGCTAAGAATAGGCTGCAAATTAGCCTCTAGACTTTCTAGCAATCTGTAAGAAGAGACTAAGCTGATGAGATACACAAGATACACATTTTATGAGGGAAAAGCAAACAAATTGCTGTGGACAAGCGTAACTAGTACTCTTAATAAAGCCAGAAGAAAATTTCTCCTGAAGATTCTCACAGAAGATACTGCTTTGTAAAGAACATGCAATCTACACTAACTATAGCTGAATACAGAGGTTTTAAGGTTGTTTGCTAATATCCCTAAATATAGGCTGATGAAAACCACCAGAGTAAAATTGGTAAAAATAATACTGACACAAACGGCAGCAGCATGATGTGATCCTGGCATGCAGTTCTCTGCTGATCTGACTGACTAGGATATTTATAGGAATCACAAATGCAGATGACTACAGGGGCCAGGTAAGTAATTTAGTGAGTAAAGCCTGCTGCCTATGAGATGATGGTGTGCATGTGCGTGTGTGTGAGTGCGTGTATGCGGATTGTGACCACTGGAAAACCCCGGCCCTAACTAAATGGAGCAGCAGCCATGTTTTAGCTCCAGCAGTTGTTGCCGTGTGGGGATACCATTACAATGTTGCCAGATCTTCTACATCTGACACCTCAATTTTTCAGTGTTGGCTAAATTATTTTTAAATACTGTGTGGGTCAAACAAAATAATTCCAAGGGCTAAATTAATCCGTGTCTGTGACTGCTTATCTAAAGGAATGAATTGATATCATATCTTTCAGGTATTCCTCACCAGCATACTTTTCTCAGCACATGTATGTGTTTTAATGATTTTCTAAGTCAGGGGTATGATTGACTTTCTTTTGCAAGAATAGAGTTGCTTAAGTAACATGGGTTCCTGAATAGAAAGCCAAAAAGAAAATGAAGATAATTTATTTATTTATTTTTATTTATTTATTTATTTATTTATTTTTTTGGAGACGGAGTCTCACTCTGTCGCCCAGGCTGGAGTGCAGTGGGGCGATCTGGGCTCACTGCAAGCTCCGCCTCCCGGGTTCACGCCATTCTCCTGCCTCTGCCTCCGGAGTAGCTGAGACTACAGGCGCCCGCCACCGCGCCCGGCTAATTTTTTGTATTTTTAGTAGAGACGGGGTTTCACCATGTTAGCCAGGATGGTCTCTGATCTTCTGTCTGACCTCGTGATCCGCCTGCCTCGGCCTCCCAAAGTGCTGGGATTACAGGCGTGAGCCACTGCGCCTGGCCCATTTATTTTCAATCACTTGATCATTCAATTTTTATGAAATGATTAAATGATCAGCAGAGTATTAATTTTAGAACTGGCCTTCTTTCATGGTGCTCTTGGAACTGACCCAGAAGAGGCTTAGCTTATTTAAGAGAGGCCAAAAATGATCTGGTGTCAGCACTCAGAGGGCAATTTCTTCTCATTTTTGTTCTTGCATTTATACTTCCCACCACTCGTATTAATGCTTGATATTCTCTTATTCATATGTAGCCAGTTCAGAGTTCACAAATGACGTGATCAGAAGATTTGACTTCTAATTTTATTAGAACCAAGAGTATCATGGAAATGTCTACGTGTGAGTGCACAGGTGCTCTAGTTCTTACACAGTGGCTTCTGTACCTAAAGCCCTTCTGACGCATGCATGTCACTAAGGCTGAGTCGAGGAGAATGCTCCAATAAAGTGATCACTGGGGTGTTCTCAAGGACAACAAAAATTTACATAGCTCTTGGACCGACAAGGATCATATTTCAAGATGGCTTCAAATATTCAGTTAATCAAAATCAACCTCACAAGACTACACCCAGATAAAACCTTCAGAGACCACACCCAGAAATATTTCAGATTTATTTTTTCTACTATAAATCCAGGGAAGAATTAAGATTTTTGAAAATTTTGGTGTAAAATAAAATGATTTATAGCAATAACTAAAGAAATAGAGTATTTGGAATACGTGGCATCCTGTTAACGGTGGGCATATTTCCATTCGGAGTTGTTTGACATGTTTGACGTTAACAACCATTATACTGCCACTACAGTATGGCAGTAGATTACTAAATAAACAGACATTCCCAGCATTTACCTCTTCTGTTAGAGTATTGTTTATCAAGAGTTTTCTTCAAATTTAAGCTTTAACATTATGTACCCAGACATAATTTTAGCTTCTATTATAAGAATTGCTAAATTAAGAAAATTTTAATTTAGATTAAGTTTCACAATGTATAATCATTTATCTGTATTCATTCTGAAAAGATTTGAAGTAGTTTATAATAAAATATAGAGGCATATTTTTTTAAAAAACACAAGAGAAAAAGAACAACTTTCAGTTTAGGAATAAGGTGGTAGGACTGGAAGGTGTAGGGATAGTGAATTACTAACCTGAAAACTTAAGTGTGAATAGCTGTTAAAATTTAGCAGAAAACCTCGAGAGGCCGAGGTGGGCAGATCACCTGAGGTCAGGGGTTTGAGACCAGCCTGGCCAACGTGGCGAAACCCTGTCTCTACTAAAAAATACAAAAATTAGCTGGGCATGGTGGTGGGTGCCTGTAATCCCAGCTACTTGGGAGGCTGAGGCAGGGAGAATTGCTTGAACCCGGGAGGCGGAGGTTGCAGTGAGCCGAGACCGTGCCATTGCACTCCAGCCTGGGTGACAGAGCAAGATTCCATCTCAAAAAAAAAAAAAAGAAAGAAAGAAATATTGCCTAGCATTCAACTCTAACAAGAATTTACCACATAGATCTTGTTAAGGACGCTGAACAAACACAATTATCATCAAATTGCAATTTTATAAAAAATACCAAAACATTCCTCATGTGGTCATTTCCACATAGGCTTTTGGCAAAAGTTTAAGAACACAATGTTAAATAGATTTCTATGAAAGCTGAAGAAATGCAGATTGACTTTGTCATTTTGGGGTAATGTGAACAGTAACAGACTTAGTAATTTCTGTCCCTCTTGGAGTATCCCATGTAGTAAACTATATATATATATATATATATATATATATATATATATATATATAATACAACACATTTTTAAGACTCACAAACCATCTGAGATCTCTTATTTTCATTTATTCAGGCAGTACTTACTGATGTTATGACATATATGCCTGTTCTGTACATGCCCTAGAATTTTCATGAACATATCTCATCTTTAGATGGTCCTTAAGTATTTATATATAACGTGCATATCCACCTGCCCTAAGGAAGGGTTATGCTTACTATTAATTTACTCTCTGAGATGTATACACATTAAATTCTATATTCAACTAAAATTTTCATAAAATCTATAGATAATTTTTACCTACAGCGAGGTGAAGACATGCACTTTAAAAGTAAAAAGCTTCAACAAAACTACATGAGTCATGAATGCCACCACCATCCATCCAGTCATCCAATTCAGTCATGCCTAATTCTTCCATCTCCTTTAGACTTCCCTACTCCCAGCAAATCAGTGATTAGATTATCTTTCTTTTATTTCCTCGCTTCCTGTATCATTCAGGATCCAGAGAGTAGAATTATGAGGAGAGATACATACATACATAAATATAATATGTATTATATATATATATACACACATAAATATTCCCTCTCCCTTCCCATCTTCTATTCCTGTCCCTCCCACACTCCTCTCTCCCTCTTCTATTTATTAAGAAAAGGATTTATTAAAGGGATCTGACCTTCTGTAATTGTGGGAGCTGGTTGAACATTCTCTATAGGCTGTTTGCTGTCTTTGCCTCAGATGCTAAAGATAGAAGTCCACTGCCTGCTACCTCCACTGCCACTCCCAGCTCCAAATCATCACCACCTCTTGATCATACCATTTTTTGCTTGGTCTTCTTGTTCCTGTCTTTGCTTCAGTACTATCTATTCTCCACAGAGCATCCAGTGATCCTTTTATAAGTCAGATCACTTCATTTCTCTACTTGAACCCTCTAATGCTTCCTCTTTCACTCACATTGAAAATCAAAGTATGTTCATCTAAATGATCCAGGAGGCTCTACACAGTACTCTTAATCATTATGATAGGCTGCTGTATTAGTCTGTTTTCATGCTGCTGATAAAGACATACCCAAGACTGGGCAACTTACAAAATAAAGAGGTTTATTGGACTTACAGTTCCACATGGCTTTGGATGCCTCACAATCATGGCGGAAGGCAAGGAGGAGCAAGTCATATCTTATGTGGATGGTGGCAGGCAAAGAGAGAGCTTATGCAGTCAAACTCCCATTTTTAAAGCCGTTAGATCTCATGAGACTTATTTGCTATCACAAGAACAGCATGGGAAAGACTTGCCCCCATTGATTCAATTACCTCCCAAAAGGTTCCTCACACGACACATTGGAATTGTGGGAGTTGCAATTCAAGATGAGATTTGGGTGGGGACACATCATATCATTCTGCCCCTGGCCCCTCCGAAATCTCATGTCCTCACATTTCAAAACCAATCATGTCCTCCCAACAGTCCTCCAAAGTCTTAGCTCATTTCAGTATTACCTCAAAAGTCCACAGTCCAAAGTCTCATCTGAGACAAGACAAGTCCTTTCTGCCTATGAGCCTGTAAAAAAATCAAAAGCAAGTTAGTTACTTCCTAGATACAACGGAGGTACAGGCATTGGGTAAATACAGCCATTCCAAATGGGCGAAATTGGCCAAAACAAAGGGGCTACTGGCCCCATGCGAGTCCATAGTCCAGTGGGCCAGTCAAATCTTAAAGCTCCAAAAGAATCCCCTTTGACTCCATGTCTCACATCCAGGTCATGCTAATGCAAGACACGGGTTTCCATGGCCTTGGGCAGCTCCACCCCTGTGGCTTTGCAGGGTACAGTCTCCCTCACGGTTACTTTCATGGGCTGGTGTTGAGTATCTGCTGCTTTTCCAGGTGCGTGGTGCAATCTGTCAGTGGATCTACCATTCTAGGGTCTGGAGGACGGTGGCCTTCTTCTCACAGCTCCTCTAGGCAGTGCCCCAGTAGGGACTCTGTGCAGGGGCTCCGACCCTGCATTTCCCTTCCACACTGCCCTAGCAGAGGTCCTCTATGAGGGCCCCGCCCCTGCAGCAAACTTCTGCATAGACATCCAGGCATTTCCATACATCTTCTGAAATCTAGTTGGAGGTTCCCAAACCCCAGTTCTTGGCTTCTCTGCACTCGTAGGGTCAACACCACATGAAAGCTGCCAAGGCTTGGGGCTTGCACCCTCTGAAGCCATGACCTGAGCTCTACATTGCTCCCTTTCTGCCATGGCTGGAGCAGCTGGGACACAGGGCACAAAGTCCCTAGGCTGCACACAGCATGGGGACCCTGGGCCCAGCCTATGAAACCACTTTTTCCTCCTAGATCTCCAGGCCTGTGATGGGAGGGGCTGCCACGAAGACGTCTGACATGCCCCGGAGACATTTTCCCCATTGTCTTGGGGAATAACATTCAGCTCCTTGTTACTTATGCAAATTTCTGCAGCTGGCTTGAATTTCTCCTCAGAAAATAGGATTTTCTTTTCTTTCATATTGTCAGGCTGCAAATTTTCTCAACGTTTATGCTCTGCTTCCCTTATAAAACTAAATGCCTTTAACAGCACTCAAGTCACCTCTTGAATGCTTTGCTGCTTTGAAATTTCTTCTGCCAGATACCCTAAATCATCTCTCTTGAGTTCAAAGTTCCACAAATCTCTAGGGCAGGGGCAAAATGCTGCCAGTCTCTTTGCCAAAACATAACAAAAGTCACCTTTGCTCCAGTACCCAACAAGTTCCTCACCTCCATCTGAGACCACCTCAGTCTGGATTTCATTGTCCATGTCATTATCAGCATTTTGGTCAAAGCCATTCAACAAGTCTCTAGGGAGTTCGAAACTTTCCCACATTTTCCTGTCTTCTTCTGAGCCCTCCAAACTGTTCCAACCTCTGCCTATTACCCAGTTCCAAAGTTGCTTCCACATTTTCAGGTATCTTTTCAGCAGCACCCCAGTCTACTGGTACCAACTTACCTTATTAGTCCATTTTCATGCTGCTGATAAAGATATACCCGAGACTGGGCAATTTACAAAAGAAAGAGGCTTATTGGACTTAGAGTTCCAGATGGCTGGGGATGCCTCACAATCATGGTGGAAGGCAAGGAGGAGCAAGTCACATCTTAAGTGGATGGCAGCAGGCAAAGAGAAAACTTGTGCAGGCAAAGTCCCATTTTTAAAGCCATCAGATCTTGTGAGACTTATTCACTATCATGAGAACAGCATGGGAAAGACCTGCCCCCATGATTCAATTACTTCCCACCAGGTTCCTCCTGCAACACATTGGAATTGTGGGAGTTACAATACAAGATGAGATTTGGGTGGGGGCACAGTCAAACCATATCAGCTGCCATATGTATTACGACAACTGTGGTAAATTTTATGGAGAAAATTAAAACATGGTAGTGAAAATGAGAATTCTGTGGGATAGCTTAGGTTACCATTTCAGTAGAATGACTCTTCCTGCAGAGATTCTAATAGAGAGCTTGAGCGTTCCATGAAATCTCTTCTTTAATTTGTCTCTTTGTTTTAGCACTTTAAAACATTATTATTTTGTTTTGAAAACATAAATTACTTTGGGGCAGGTTGTTTTTTTTTACTATTTATTCAGATATCTATTGAGAAAGATTTTTTGTGAGGTGTAGTACTCACTTGTATGTTTTCTAAATTATTATTTAAAATTATTTCTGTAACTAGCAAGCTGTATTTGGAGTGAATGCATGTTTGACTAGTATCCATCCATGCTTGTCAGATAGAAGGAACTGCACAGCATTCATTGTAAGATGCAACAGGAATAAACGCAGTTTGTAAAGTTATAGGGATGAATTATAGTCGCATTTTCCCTAACTGCTCATCTCAAAATTATTCACACAGGTTATTCCCTTAAACACACATCCTAATTCCAAAATAATTGGTCACAATAATTGGTCACAAAATGATCTTTCCTTTTTTTTTTTTGAATGCTTGTTCATAATGAGATCTTCAAAGGGAAATACCATGTTCATCTTTATTGTCATTGTTTTCATATTATAGTTGTTCAGTAAATATTTGTTGTCTAAATTAAAAAAAGAAAACTATATGAGTCTAGTTTGGGAAGAACATTTTATATTGTTAATAATACAAAGAATTAAAATAATAATAGGCAAGGGATTTAAAATATCCAGAAAAAGGCCGGGCACGGTGGCTCACGCCTGTATTCCCAGCACTTCGAGAGGCCGAGGAAGGCTGATCACAAGGTCAGGAGATCAAGACCATCCTGGCCAACATGGTGTAACCCCATCTCTACCAAAAATACAAAAATTAGCTAGGTCTGGTGGTGTGTGCCTGTAATCCCAGCTACTTGGGAGGCTGAGGCAGGAGAATTCCTTAAACCAGGGGGTCGGAGGTTGCAGTGAGCTGAGATTGCGCCACTGCACTCCAGCCTGGTGACAGAGCGAGACTCCATTCCCCCAAAAAAATTCAGAAAAAGTTTCAGACTCTCATAAAATGTATCTGGCTATTTAAACCAGCCATTTGTATTTCTGATAAAAGCAGGTGCTTCTGGTCAAGTTCATATGTATTTATTTTGAACATTGGCTTTGGGAACCCAGACAGCTAACTCTATAGTCCATAGTTTTATACATGCCAGGTAGTGCCTGTGGATCTAACTCCATAGTCCATAGTTTTGTACATGCCAGGTAGTTTTGATCATAATGGGTAATAAAAGATGAAAAATAAAATGTTGAAATGCAAGACCTATATTTAACCCCAAAGCATAAACCTAACAATTTTCTCAACTCCTGTCCCTTGTTTTTGTGGTAAATTTTGTGTGATGTTACTTTGAAATAGACGAGGAGCCTCTCCAAAGACAGTCAGCAAAAAGGATGACATTAACTTTAATGAGGCTCTCCTATGAGAGACAGTATGAGGTATTATGCTGGACATTTTTAATAGTTTGTTTTTTGTTTTGTTTTGTTTTGAGACAGAATTTCACTCTGTCTCCAAGGCTAGAGTGCAGTGGCGTGACCTCGGCTCACTACAACCTCTGCCTCCCGGGTTCAAGTGATTCTCCTGCCTCAGCCTCCCAAGTAGCTGGGATTACAGTCACCCATCACTACGCCCTGTTAATTTTTGTATTTTTAGTAGAGACGGGGTTTCACCATGTTGGCCTGGCTGGTCTTGAACTCCTGACCTCAGGTGATCTGCCCACCTCGGCCTCCCAACATTTTAAATAGATTTTACATGTTGAATATCCCTTATCCAAAATGCTTAGGACCAGAAGTGTTTCAGATTTTGATTTTTTTCAGATTTTTGAATATTTGCATATACGTAATTGGGATATTTTGGGGATGGACCCCAGTCTAAACACAAAATTAATTTATGTTTCATAAACACCATATATATATATGTATAATATATATATATATGGCCTGAAGGTAATTTTACACAATATTTTAAATAGTTTTGTGCATGAACAAAGTTTGTATACATTAAACCATGCAAAAGCAAAGGTGTCACCGTCTCAGCCACTCATGTGGAAATATGTGGTTGTTTGGCATCACCATTGTTCCTGACTCTGAATTTATATGCTACCAAAAAGCCATCATTTTCTTATACTTATCCACATATTAATACTTAACAGTAAAAAAAAATGACTTACCATTAATACACTGAAAAATAATGTGTTCAGGATAACAAAGCAGCACAGTTGCATCACCAGAATATCTGTACTGGCTGCTAAACAACAGCAACTACAAACAACAGCATGCTTGCCGTCTCCACCTATGATGCTGTGTTTTCATTAAAAGGTCACTGTATGCCGGGTGCAGTGGCTCACGCCTGTAATCCCAGCACTTTGGGAGGCAGAGGTGGGCAGATCACGAGGTCAGGAGATCAAGACCATCCTGGCCAACATGGTGAAACCCTGTCTTTATTAAAAATACAAAAATTAGCAGGGTGTGGTGGTGCGCACCTGTAGTCCCAGCTACTCAGGAGGCTGAGGCAGGAGAATCACTTGAACCCAGGAGGCGGAGGCTGCAGTGAGTCAAGATCGTACCACTGCACTCCAGTCTGGGTGACAGAGTGAAACTCTGTCTCAAATAAACAAAAAGCAAAAAACAAAACAAAACAAACAAAAAGTCACTGTACAGGTATTTTATTTTATTTATTTTTAGGTGAGAAGAAACATCAGAAGCACTTGAAGGACCAGAAGGTGGGTGTTCTAGGGATGGGGAGGCAATCTGCAAAATGGCTTTTTAGAAAATTTCCTCCAGAGTTATCTGTCTCATTAACAATGGTTTTTTGTCTTAGAATTTTCTCTTTCATTTTATAAACTGACATGATTTGTTCAATTATGAATGTACACTGATCTAGTCCTTCAATAATCCATCACACGTTTTACCCATGTCTTCTATAGGCACCTTTTCTTTGGTGTTAATGTCATCATCTTCATCGTCACTATTATCGTGATCATCTTGATCCAGAACAATTTCAGCTATTTCACCATTGGTCAATGAATGAACAACTGGAGGCTCATTATCAATGTTAAAAGCTTCTTTGACATCTACTTCTTCCAGCTTACTGATGCATTCTGAAGGTATATTATTTTGCATATATAAGGTCAGACATTCATTGTTTTCCTCACTTGACATATGAAATCCTTTGAAGTCACTACTTAGTTCGTCATCATCATCACTGCATATAGTCACAGGTTAGAGGTTGCAGGCATGCAAAACTGTATCTTTAGTCACTGTCTTCCAAGCATTGGCAACAGCATGTATGGCATCTTTCATGCTAAACTCTTTTTGCAAACCTTCCACACCCACACCTCTTGTCACTGCTGCTAGCATGCTGTTCAGGAAAGTGTTTTTATATTTACTCTTCATTGATCTAAGGATACCCTGGCCACATGGTTGAATTAATAAAGTCACATTTTGGGGAAAGTAGATGGCATAAACATTTTTGATGAGAATTTCAGCAGGAGGGTGAATAGAAGAGTTGTCACGTGTAACAAAATCTTGCAGTCATCATCCAGTTTAGCTTCCCTGCAGTGAGCATGAACTTCTGGTACAAAACATCTGGAACACCAATCAGAAAATATGTCCCTGGTGATCTGTGCACTTTTGTTAGCATAATAATAGTCTGGTAAGAAATCCACTCCTTTAAAATAGTGAAGACATAAGCTTTTGCCTGTCACAGCAAGTTTACAATGTGTTTGTGTGCTGCATTAGCATATCCCAGTACAGTTATTCTGTCCTTGGCATCCTTAATTCCTATAGGGGCTTTCTCATCAGCTGTAGTCAGTGTCTTCCTGGGGCAGTAACACAAAACAGTGATGTTTTATAAGCATTATAGACTTGTTCTGGTGTCAGATTTTCATCAGTGATAACTTGGGCACGTTCATCAATCATTGCTGCTTTATGATCAGCAGATGCTTTATCACCTCAAATTGTAAAAAAAAAAATGTTGTGTCTTTTCTTAAATGTATGCAGCCAGATATATTGAATATTCACAGTTCCCTTCAATTTCCAGTTCATCATGATAAGTCTTTGCTCATTTCATTATCAGCATGACATTAAGTGGCAAGTGTTCACTGCATTGCTGACCGATCCAATTTTTCAATACATGATCAAGACCATTATTTTTAGTTTTATGCAGTGTTTTTCTGTTTTTACTAATTTTTATTCATTATTTTAAGCATAGAACTCCAACTGTTTATCCTTCTATTGTTTCAGGTCATATATGGTGGTCATTCTGACACCATACTCTTCTATTAAGATGTTTCACATTCGCACCACTGTCCAGTTTCTCCAACAGCTTGACTTTCTGTGCTATCCTATAAACATAAATGCTTCCTCTTTTGTTGGTATCTGCAGGCCTTTTGAACATTTTTTCAGCAACATCTTTACACCACAGGGTAGAAAATAAACAAGAAAACACAAGGAGCAATGCATGTAGGTCTTTACTACATGTAGGGCATTTTGGGGAACCGGCTGTTGGCACATCCAGTCTGCACATGTGCTATTTTATTACATTTTATGGGTGTGCTTTCATGGAGGAATTTGGTCATGCACAGAAAATATATATTGCAGCTGAACTGGGGTGGAAGGGTCTTTTTTCCCTTGGAGACGTTGAATAAACTCTGTGTTGTATGCCTGCATTTTTACTGTGATCCATCACTTGGGGTCAGGTGTATCAGACTTTGGAGAATTTTGGATTTCAAATTAGGGATGCTCAACCTGTGTGTGTGTGTGTGTGTGTGTGTGTTTTGAGACGGAGTCTCGCTCTGTTGCCCAGGCTGAAGTGCAGTGGCGCAATCTCGGCTCACTGCAAGCTCCGCCTACCGGGTTCACGCTATGCTCCTGCCTCAGCCTCCGGAGTAGCTGGGACTACAGGCACCCGCCACAACGCCCAGCTAATTTTTTGTATTTTTAGTAGAAACGGGGTTTCACCGTGTTAGCCAGGATGGTCTCGATCTCCTGACCTCGTGATCTGCCCGTCTCGGCCTCCCAAAGTGCTGGGATTACAGGTGTGAGCTACCACGCCCGGCCAACCTTTGTGCATTCTTAATCCCATCCACAGCATCTCAAGTTAAGTAACTTGGCCAACAAAGTGCACCAAGTGGGCGTGATAATGATAGCAATGACATGAGGAAACTGTTTCCAAAGGGGATTAGGCAACCTCCCCAAAGTCGCTCACTAAGAAAGTGGCAGAGCCAGTTCTAACTCCATAGTCCAAAAGCAGCCCTGTCAGCCTGGAAAGACTACAGAAATTTATAATCTTGGCCAGGCGCGGTGGCTCATGCCTGTAATCCCAGCACTTTGGGAGGCCGAGGCGGGTGGATCACAAGGTCAGGAGTTCAAGACCAGCCTGGCCAAGATGGTGAAACCCCGTCTCTACTAAAAATACAAAAATTAGCCGCGCGTGGTGGTGGGCACTTGTAATCCCAGCTATTCGGGAGGCTGTGGTAGAGAACTGCTTGAACCCGCGAGGCATAGGTTGCAGTGAGCCGAGATTGTGCTACCGCACTCCAGCCTGGGTGACAGAGTGAGAGTCCGTCTGAAAAATAATAAAAAAAAGGAAACTTATAATCTTAGAATTGAAAGAGACTTCATAGATCATCTAGTTTGTTCAAACTCCTCCAGCACACCAATTTTACATATGTAGAAACTGAAGTACAATAATATTAATGTGCTTTCAAATGAGGATAAGATGTGAAAGTATTAGTTCAATTGAATTCTTTGTTGAGTGTGTTGTAGGTATTCACAACACACTCAATTCAGCTACTCAGGAGGCTGAGACAGGAGAATCACTTGAACCCAGGAGGCGGAAGTTGCGGTGAGCCTAGGTCGCACCATTGCACTCCAGCCTGGGCAACAAGAGCAAAACTCTGTCTCAAAAAAAAAAAAAAAAAAAGGGTAACTCCTTTGCTTCTCATTCAAAGCAAAGCTCATCCTCCCCTACTATCTTCAGTCATGTCCAGTTAAGTGTACACACTCCACAAAGCTACCTTCTATCAAAGAACTTTTTCCTGTGAGAGAGCCACTTCTTCCAGGATACAGATTCTACAAACTCCCTCTCTCTAAGGAGCTGGTTCCAGTGTTTCTCATCCTTATAATCAGGAAGTTCATCTTTGCGTTTACCATATACAATCCACCACATTTCTCCTGGCTGTGCTTGCTGTGCCACTGGGACAAGCTAGACAAAATTCAGTTACTAGGGAACCTTACCAAACTCTCAAGGGATTGGCTACTGCCATGTGAAGTACCAGGACAAATTGTAATGTGCCCACCATGCCCTTTAAGTGACAGTAATCCCCCTCTGATGCCCAGCTCAGTCTGGCCACTCCCGGAAATTTTAGTACTCCCAATTTATTCTAGCCCTCTTGCTCACATTCCCCATCAAAACAACTACTATTAGCTATTAAGGGTGGAGAAAAGTGATTATCTAATTAAATATTTTCCATTTAACTATGAATAATTTTAAAAAGACTTTTTTCTCCCCAAGTATTTACTTTTTAGAGTAAGCCCCTATTGATTAAGGAATAAAATGCTTTTTACTGAATAATATTAGTAGTTGGGGCTAATATTGCCTCCTTTCAGCCCTGCTTAGAAATAAGTTTAGAATAAGCACAATCAGAAACGACAAAGGTGCCATTACAACTGATTCCAAAGAAATACAAAAGATCCTCAGAGACTCCTGTGCACATCTCTACACACATAAACTAGAAAACCTAGAAGAAATGGATAAATTCTTGGAAACGCACAAACTCCCAAGATTGAATCAGGAAGAAATTGAAACCCCAAACAGACCAATATTGAATTCCAATATTGAAACAGTAATAAAAAAATCTACCAATCAAAAAAGCCCAGGACCAGATGGATTCACAGCTGAATTCTCCAGACGTACAAAGAAGGGCTGGTATCAATTCTACTGAAACTATTCCAAAAAATTGAGGAGGAGGGACTCTCTCCTAATACATTCTATGAAGCCAGCACCACCCTGATACCAAACCTGGCAAAGACGCAAGGAAACAAGACAACGACAGGCCAGTATTCCTAATGAATACAGACGCAAAAACCCTCAACAAAATACAAGCAAACCAAATCCAATAGCACATCAAAAAGTTAATTCACCATGATCAAGGAGGCTTCATTCCTGTGATGCAATGTTAGCTCAACATACGCAAATCAATAAATGTGATTCACCACATAAACAGAATTGAAAACAAAAACCGTATAATCATCTCATTAGACTTGGAAAAAGCTTTTGATAAAATCTAACATCGTTTCATGATTTAAAAAACCCTCAACAGGCTAGAGGCATCAAGGAACATACATTAAAGTAATGAGCCATCTCTGAGAAACCCACAGCCAACGTCATGCTGAACAGGCAAAAACTGGAAGCATTCCCCTTGAGAACAAGACAAGGATACCCACTCTCACCGAGAATTCCCACTCTCACCACTCCTATTCAACATAGTACTGGAAATACTAGCCAGAGCAGTCAGGCAAGAGAAAGAAAGAAAGACATTCAGATAGGAAAAGAAAAAGTCAAACTATCTCTCTTTGCAGACGATATGATTCTATACCTAGAAAACTCTAAAGACTCTGCTAAAAGACTCCTGGAACTGGAAAATGGCTTTAGTAAAGTTTCAGGATACAAGATTAAATGTACAAAAATCAGTAGCATTTCTACACAACAATTATGTTAAAAATTAGAGCCAACTCAAGAATACAATCCCATTTACAATATCCACAAAAGAATAAAATACCTGGGAATACGTCCAAGGAGATGAAAGATCTCTACAAGGAGAACTACAGAACACTTTTGTAAGAAATCACAGGGCCAGGAGCGATGGCTCACGCCTGTAATCCCAGCACTTTGGGAGGCCAAGGCGGGTGGATCAGCTGGGGTCAGGAGTTTGAAACCATCCTGGCCAACACGGTGAAACCCCGTCTCTACTAAAAAAAAATACAAAAAATTAGCCAGACGTGGTGGCATGCGCCTGTAGTCCGAGCTACTCGGGAGGCTGAGGTAGGAGAATAGCATGAACCCCGGAGGTGGAGGTTGCAGTGAGCCAAGATTGCGCCACTACATCCAGCCTGGGCGACAGAGTGACACTCAGTCAAAAAGAAAAAAAAGGTTGGGTGCAGTGGCTCACGCCTGTGATCCCAGCACTTTGGGAGGCTGAGATGGGTGGATCAAGAGGTCAGGAGATTGAGACCATCCTGGCTAACACGGTGAAACCCCGTCTCTACTAAAAATTAAAAAAAAATTAGCCCGGCGTGGTGGCGGGCGCCTGTAGTCCCAGCTACTCGGGAGGCTGAGGCAGGAGAATGGCGTGAAACCGGGAGGCGGAGGTTGCCGTGAGCCGAGATCGCGCCACTGCGCTAACAGACTGGGCGACAGAGCGAGACTCCGTCTCAAAAAAAAAAAAAAAAGTAATAATAAAGTGTTTAGCAGATTATATTCATGAAGCCAATAATATCTATTATTACTATTAGATACTATAGTCCAAATTATCTTTGATTCTATAAATATTTGCATAGCTTCATCTGAAAAGCTTTCTGTTTTATCACAGTTCATGCTAACAGTTCTGAAATGCAGAGTAGAGCAGAAACTCAGTTTTTAAAATTTGTTCTTATAGGTCTGATTATATGTCCTTTTAAGATTTTGGTTGCTTTTCTCGGAATCTCCAATTAATCTGTACCGTATCTACAAGCATTTATTTTTCTTATATTTCTGTAAAATGTGTACATTTTTAAACGTGAAAAGTCAAAGCAGAAACATTGCTATAACTAAGCCCTAACCAATACTGAGAACCAACGAAGGATAACCTCATAATTGGTAAATTTTATATTATTTCTACGTAACACTATTAGACTCATTTTAAAATGTGCTACTTTCCTGACTCTTTTCTTTTTCTTTTTTTTTGAGATGGAGTTTCACTGTCTCCCAGGCTGGAGTGCAGTGGCATGATCTCGGCTCACTCTGAGATTCTGGTTCCAGCGTTTCTCCTGCCTCAGCCTCCCGAGTAGCTGGGACTACGGACGCGAGCCACCACGCCCAGCTAATTTTTGTATTTTTAGTAGAGAAGGGGTTTCACTGGCAGGGCACGGTGGCTCACGCCTGTAATTCCGGCACTTTGGGAGGCCAAGGCAGGCAGATCACCTGAGGTCAGGAGTTCGAGACTAGCCTGGCCAACATGGTGAAACCCCGTCTTTACTAACAATACATAAAAAAAAAAAAAAAAAAAATCAGCTGGGCGTGGTGGTGGGTGCCTGTAATCCCAGCTACTTGGGAGGCATAGGCAGGAGAATCGCTTGAACTCAGGAGGCAGAAGTTCCAGTAAGCTGAGACCACGCCATTGCATTCCAGCCTGGGCGACAAGAATGAAACTCTGTCTCAAAAAAATAAAAAAATTAGCTGGGTGTGATGGCACCTGCATGTAGTTCCAGCTACTTGGGAGGCTGAGGTGGAAGGATTGCTGGAGCCTGGGAGGTTGAGGTTGCAGTGAGCTGTGATCATGCCACTGCACTCCAGCCTGTGCAACAGAGCAAGAGACCCTGTCTCAAAAAGACAAAAAAGGATAAAAGGAGGTCTTGAATGTTTCACTTTTACCCTCTTTATTAGGAATGTGAAATTTTTTACATGTAATAATTAAAATATGCTATTCTTTCAAACAACATACAAATGGTACTGTTACTTGTTGCATCATTTCTATGTTTTCAACTTTGTGTGCATGCATTCATTTTAAGTTATGATTTTGGATTCTGTTTTTATTTTTAAAAAACCAATAAATTTTCTTTATGAAACTATCAAAAAGCAAGTGCTAATTTATTTAATATATTGTCCAGTTGAGAAATGGTCACAGGATCCAAGAGGCCATGTGTCATGAAATCAGATAAATCATTCCTATGTTGTGGAGGCTGAACTGCTTTTGTAAGTACCTGGGAGGTCTGGCCGGATTTCCGGGTTGAATTACAACAATCTTTTATGTCATGGGATGCCTTGCCCAGGTTGTGCAATGTAACCATGAGAACCAAGCAAACCTGTTGCTCAACTAATTCAATTCTGTTTCTTCTATATCCAAATCAGGTTATTTCCATACAAACACGGTTTAATAGAATATTTACCACCTGACAAGGATTGTAAAAATTTCTGTGGACTTAGTGATTAAAAAAAAAAAAAAAAACTAGATTGAAAATATGTTGTGAACCAGCTAGGGCTCAGAGGACTTTATGGTCTTGATAAAATTCAGGTTCAGCCAGGAACAGGTGACATCAGATGCAACTGTTCTTTACATGTGGCTCTCTCTATCTCCTTTCTACCCACCTGGGCTACCCACAAACTTCTTCCTCATCCTAAGACTATGCTGCAGGTGTGGTAGGTGCGGCACATACCACTGATACAATGCCGGAAGAGACACTTTTACTTCCTATTAAGGCCAAAGGCCAGGTTGGTCATTTGATTAGGAGTGAATGGGGTTGTTCTTGATCTAGGGCAGAAGGTGGGAGTGAAAGAGGAGTATATGAATGGTCCTGACAAGACAGCATATTAAATGTTATTTTGAACTCTATCAAATTTCTATAGTTTTAACACAATGACTGATAGTCATCTATTTCCTCTGAAGTAGATGATTTATTTATTTTTTTTTTTGAGATAGAGTTTTGCTCTTTGTTGCCCAGGCTGGAGTGCAGTGGTGCAATCTCGGCTCACTGCAACCTCCGCCTCTGCAGTTCAAGCGATTCTCCTGTCTCAGCCTCCCAAGCAGCTGGGATTACAGATGCCCGCTACCATGCTTGGCTACTTTTTGTATTTTTAGTAGAGACGGGGTTTCACCATGTTGACCAGGCTGGTCTTGAACTCCTGACCACAGGTGATCCACCCGCCTCAGCCTCCCAAAGCGCTGGGATTACAGGCGTGAGCCACCACGCTCGGCCAGATGATTTATTTTTATGCTTTGTGTTCTGCCTTCTAAATCTATTTTGAGAAAAATGTAAATCAACTAAGTTTGAACTCAATTTCAATTTGTACTTAATTCAATAACTTTCCTTTTTTTTTTTTTTGAGATGGAGTCTTGCTTTTGTCACCCAGGCTGGAGTGCAATGGCATGATCTTGGTTCACTACAACCTGCAACTCCCGGGTTCAAGCGATTCTCCTGTCTCAGCCTCCCAAGTAGTTGGGATTACAGGTGCCCGCCACCATGCCTGGCTAATTTTTGTGTTTTTAGTAGAGACGGGGTTAAGCTATGTTGTCGAGCCTGGTCTCAAACTCCTGACCTCGTGATCCGCCTGCCTCGGCCTCCCAAAGTGCTGGGATTACAGGTGTGAGCCATCGCGCCTGGCCTTAATTCACTAACTTTTCAAACATTAATCCCTTAAAGAAAAATAGAATAAGTCTAATCTCAAAAAAATGGATTTGGAAAATGTATTTTTAAAAAGAGAGGGAAAGGGCCAGGCGCGGTGGCTTGTGCTTGTAATTCCAGCACTTTGGGAGGCCGAGGAAGGCAGATCACGAAGTCGGGAGTTCTAGAACAGCCTGGCCAAGATGGTGAAACCCCGTCTCTACTGAAAATACAAAAATTATCTGGGCATGGTGGCAGGTGCCTGTAATCCCAGCTACTTGGGAGGCTGAGGCCAGAGAATTGCTTGAACCCGGGAGGCGGAGGTTGCAGTGAGCCAAGATCACGCCACTACACTACAGCCTGGGCGACAGAGCTAGACTCCATCTCGGAAAAAAAAAAAAAAAAAAAAGAAAGAGAGGGAATGAAATTGCCAACATATCTTTGGGCAATTCTGTGCTGTAATTTTCCACTGTGAAGATCTGAAACTTCTAGGGATTCTGTTGAAATACTGCTCTTGCATAAGGCTTTTCTTCTTTGCTTTGTTCTATAATGTTTAGAGCCCACAACTGCTTTGTTATATTATGAGGATATTTCAAGATCTAACCCATATAAAGATATGCAGATTATTAATCATATCTATGTAATAAATGATTACTGAAGCCCCACTATGTGCCAGTCACTGTCTATATGCCAAAGATACAAAAATGAAACTCCCAGTCTTATTGGGGGAATATATACAAATCTGAATAATATGAAACAGTCACAGAGATGTTAAAAGAGACATTTACAAAGTACAACTGGGCCAGAAAATGGAACAACTTATTGCACCAGAGAGTCAAATAATGTGATAATATTTGATCAAGATCTTAAAGGATGACTAGAGATTCATCCAGTGGGTCCACTCAGCCGGAGTAGGCATTCCAATCACAGGGAACATTGTTTGCAAAAGGAAGGAGGCCTGAAATGCAAGATAAACCCAGAAAGTGGCCTGGAATCATTGGAATTTAGGGTACAAAGATTTAGCATAACTCCCTCTTGCCAGTTGGCTGGTTCTCTCAGCTGCCTCTCACATTCTCCTCTTAGGATCCTCTCCTGCCTCAGCTCCTGATGCAACAGAGCTCCTCTTTCTCTAGCCTCGCATCTCTGGTCATCCAGTAGGTAATTTGAGCTAGTTTACAAGCATCAGACTCCTTTCATGAAATGGACACACCTTGTGCCTCTGTGTATATTACTCTCTAACAAAACCAGTCTGATTACTCCAACCGCTCATTAGGGTTTATTCCTAAAGACTTTTCAGCTATTTTCAAGTCCAGTCTACCCTTGAAGAGTGAAGATTTGTCACCATTCGGGATACTTAATATATTGCTAGTCCTGAAAGTAATCCTGAGAGGTATCCAAAAATGTTTTGGGAAACTATAGCCTTTTAAGATGATTCTTTGAAGAGAATCTTCCTTTGGATATGCAAGCTCCAGTGTATTTTAAAATAGTCACATATTGTTAATGTTTTAGGTATGATAATGATGTTGTGGTTATGTTTTTTAGAAAGTCACTTTTTGGAGATATATACTAAAATAATAAGGATAAAAATGATGATGTGAGATTTGCTTTAACATAATCCAGTAAGGGGAGGAGAGGGCAATGCAGGGAGTACAGATGAAATAACACTAGACATATATAGATAGACTTTCCAGCATATAGCTAGAAATGCTGGATACAATATAACAAACAAAAATGTATACACAGCTGAATTTGGAAAAAAAAGAAAGAAAGAAAAAATCCCCAGTGTCGGAAGTAAATTAAGGATCGAAAGCTAGAGCAGTTTCATTGTACTAGCATATTTTTGCATATGTTTGAAATGTTTAAGAACAAAATGTTTAAAAACAAAATGTTTAAAAAAAATCACCTAGGCTTTGGGAGGCTGGCGGATCACGAGGTCAGGAGATCAAGACCATCCTGGCTAACACGGTGAAACCCCGTCTCTACTAAAAATACAAAAAATTAGCCGGGCATGATGGCGGGCGCCTGTAGTCCCAGCTACTCGGGAGGCTGAGGCAGGAGAATGCCGTGAACCCGGGAGGCGGAGCTTGCAGTGAGCCGAGATCACGCCACTGCACTCCATCCTGGGCAACAGAGCAAGACTCTGTCTTAAAAAAAAAAAAAAAAAAAAATCACGTAGGCTGGGTGCAGTGGCTCACGCGTGTAATCCCAACACTTTGGGAGGTCTAGGTGGAAGAATTGCTTGAGCCCAGAAGTTCGAGATCAGCTTGGGCAACATAGTGGGACGCCCAAATTAGCTGGGCATGGTGGCACATGACTGTAGTCCCTGCTACTCAGGAGACCGAGGCCAGAGGATTGCTTGAGCTCAGGAGATTGAGGCTGCAGTGAACTGCGATCATGCCACTGCACTCTAGCCTGGACAACAAAGCAAGACCCCGTCTCTAAAAAACAAAACAAAACACAATAATCAGTTTATTATCCACTCCATAGGTTAGGAGAATTTGAATGTTTATAAAGACCTTATACCTTTCCTGTAAAAAATTTTTAACATATATTTATATGTAGATAAATAATATTTTAGTAATTCTAAAGGTAAGTAGACAAACATATACTACAAATCTAATAAGTTCATGTTTGCCAGAAATTCTTTTACCCCTAAGAGTTTGTCACTTCTTATTTCAGCCTGTTACTGTTTTTTATTTTATAGCACAACTATACTACGAACACTAGTGAATAAATACTATCAAACGTGGCTGGGTGCAGGGGCTCACACCTGTAATCCCAGCACTTTGGGAGGCTGAGGCAGGTGGATCACCTGGGGTCAGGAGTTCGAGACCAGTCTGTCCAACCTGGTGAAACTCCGTCTTTACTAAAATACAAAATTTAGCTGGGCATGCTGGTGCATGCCTGTAATCCCAGCTACTCTGGAGGCTGAGGCAGGAGAATTGCTTGAACCCGGGAGGCCGAGGTTGCAGTGAGCCGAGATCATGCCACTGCATTCCAGCCTGGGTGACAGAGCGAGACTCCATCCACCTGCCCCCCCCAAAAAACCAAACCAATAAATACTAACAAATGTAAATGTAGAGATGTTTTTCTCTCTGTTACAATGTGTCACTTTATGTTGATTTATCTTCTTTATAGCACCCCAACACCACCTGTTAAAAATTTTTTTTTTTAAAGAACTCCAGGCATTCTTGGACAGTAAAGAGCTTGCTAAAATCAGGTTCCTCATTAATTCAAATTGTTTAGCCTGTAAAGTAGCTTATATAGTGTGATGTCTTTAGCCCTTCTTTAGTATATAAAATGTTTTGTTACAAGAATGGTAAGGCGACTTGGCGGGTCCTCTTTGTCCCCAGGAGAGCACACAGACTCAAGGGCATAGGGTGAGCTCACCTTTGGACCTCAGAGATCCCTTGGAGATGAATAACTACCATAGGCAAAGTTGTGCTTCTGTTTAAATTGACACTGAATTCATATATACGCACTTTGTAGTGGTTCTCCTTGCCCGAAATCCAGCTTAATTAACACACCCTAGTCGTTAATTTTTTCGTTTTATAAACCACCTCTGCAAATTTCAACTTTTACATTTTCCAGTATGCTCCCCCTTTAGGTGAATGTTTCCTGAAGTAGAACCTAAGGACCATCTGCATCTGAATCAGTTGGAGTGCTTGTTAAAAATGTAGATTCCTTGAGATCCTGTCATTTGCAACAACACGGATGGAACTGGAGGTCATTATGTTAAGTGAAATAAGCCAGGCACAGAAAGACAAACTTTGCATGGTCTCATTCAATTGTGGGAGCTTAAAATTAAAATAATTGAACTCATGGAGATAGAGAGCAGAATGATGGTTACCAGAGGCTGAGAAGGGTAGGGGGTGCCACAGAGGTTGGGGAAATGGAGATGGTTAATGGCTACAAAAATATAGTTAGAATGAATAATATCTGGTACTTGATAGTACAGCAGGGTGACCAGAGTCAACAATAATTTAATGTACTTTTAAAAATAACTAAAAGAGTGTAATAGGAATGTTTGTAACACAAAGAAAGAATAAGGCTTAAAGTGATGGATACCTCATTTACCCTATTGGTTATTACCACTAGGTGATAACCTTTATCCTCCTCCCACCCTCCCACCTTTTATAGTCTCCAATGTCTATTATTCCACTCCATATGTCCATGTGTACCCAGTGTTTAGCTCACACTTATAACTGAGAACATGAGTATTTAAATTTCTGAGTTATTTCACTTAGGATAATTGCTTCCAATTCCATCCATGTTTGCTGTCACATTAATAAATGCATAACAAATTCTTTTGCAATTAGATGGTTTCCTAGTTTGCTATTAATAAGCAATTTATAGATCTTTGTAGGAACGTCTGCAATTGAGTCATCACCTGATAGATAATTAAAAAATAATTTTTGATACCAGATTGCCCCAAGATTTTTGACATGATTCTGACAGAGTGCAAAGAATTGAGAGCACTGTTTCTATTCCTACCTACTTATTTATGCAGACAAATTTTCCCAGCATTTATATTAATAATAAAACAGAAAAAGGTGGGGGGAATGAAACAGATTGAACCATGTCTCAATATAGTAAGTAATTTTTATCTAAGATACCTGACCTAATTTTAGCAAAACCAGCCAGGCTCCACCCAGCTAGTTAAGAGATAGATTTAAATAAAAATTTACTTTTTCTGTTTAATAATTACTTATCAACAGTTGTAATATATTCATGTTGTTTTTGTCAATAATATTATAATAATAATTGAGATGAAATCTCAATCCAGGATAATTCTTAAACATAGCTTCATGGTCACAGGAAGTAATTTCAACATATATACTTTTATTGTGATAATTAAGATAATTGATAAAAAGACTTTTAGGAATAAAAATATCATACTAGGATACAATTTTTTGGTGGAAGCAGAATAGAAATATGAGTTCAAGGAGAAAAAGGAAAAATACAAAATTTCTGATTATTAAAGAACAGCTTGTTCATGTATTTTTAAAAAAGGGATGATGTGGTATTTAGATTATATTAGATATATTTTTTAAAGTGCTATAATATTTTTATTTTAAAATGACAATATTTACAGAACATTGGAAGTTACATCCTTTGCAACTATTTTAACATGGGATGAAGAATTTTAGATGTCAGCTTAAAAATGTGCAAGACGACACAAGCTTTACAAAATTCTTTTAGAAGTGTTTGCAAGTAAAAAGTTGGAAGATCATGTTTTAGGAAACCCAGTCCAGAGATTGGTGTGTAGAATGGACTAGAATGGGGAAGAATGGGGATAAATTGGGCAAGGTACCAGTTAGGAGACAATTGATTTTTTCCAGACTTAAGGAATTTCAACTGTATTAAGTTCATCAGCATGGAAATGAAGAGAAACAGACTAAAAGCAAACACTACTAGGAAAGAAGAATTATTAGTGTCCATCCCTGCTTCATTTCATTTTAGGTTTTAAATACCATCAAAACTGAGTTTCCTGTTTTCTGCCTGTAGACTCTGCCCTGACCTAATCTTGAACTTCTTTCCTTCCTTGCTTCCTTCTTTCCTTCTTCACCCCCACAATACTCCAACTATTCATCAGACACTCTGTGAACTACTGGGGCCCCCAAAATGGTAAACAATAGGTCCCTGGCTTCTGATAACTTTCATTCTAGTGGAGAAACTTATAGCTGACTAGATGCCTAGAGAGATATCATATATGGCCTGTACAACTCTACCCCTCTTTCCTTTGTAGCGTGCTACAGGACAGAGAGTTGCAGCCTTCATTTCTCAGACTCTGTCAGATTCCATATGTGACCCAGCCTCTGCCAAACAAACGTATGAATATGATATTTGGACAAGAGAAGTGGTACAAGGGTGACATTGTCAGAGTTGTTTGAACCAGAGTGACTCCATCTTGAAGAGAGGCTGGGTAAAATAAGGCTGAGACCTACAGGGCTGCATTCCCAGGAGGTTAGGCATTCTTTTTTTTTTTTTTTTTTTTTGAAATGGAGTCTTGCTCTTGTCGCCAGGCTGAAGTGCTTTCTGATCAGTCCTCAGTTTTCTGAGGATGGCACAGGAAATAGCTACCTTGGTAGGCACTTCTGGCAATTATTCTTGGAAGCTCAGCCTGGAGCCTGTTTCCCCAGCCTTTCCAGTAATTTTGAAAACTCCTAGTTCATTATATTAAATCTCTATAAGTTTAACGTAGCTAAAATGGTTTATTTTATTGGCAACCAAATCCTGGCTGATACAGATGAAACCCTCAATGATTCCTTCTAGCCCTCTGCTTCCTGTATTGTTCCCTAAGTCTCTTTCTTGTCTAAGAGAGCTGGGATCCAACCAGCCAGTGATAACCCTGGAATGCCACATCGTTACCTGAGTTGCTACTATTCCTCCCCTGTGTGCTTTAATGCTCAGAACTAGGCTCTGGCATGACTTGTTCTGATTGGTCAACTTTTGGGGAACTAGAGTCTCTCCTGCCCTACCCTGGTGAAGGCTATTCACAAACAGATGTAAATGTGAGCTTAGAAGTACTGACCCCAGCTAGTCGTGGTGGCTCACACCTGTAATCCCAGCACTTAGGGAGGCTGAGGCGGGTGGGATCACCTAAGGTCAGGAGTTTGAGACCAGCCTGGCCAACATGATGAACCCCTGTCTCTACAAAAAATAAAAAATTAGCTGGGTGTGGTGACACGTGCCTGTAGTCCCAGCTACTTGGGAGGTTGAGGCAGGAGAATCACTTGAACCTGGGAGGCGAAGGTTGCAGTGAGCCGAGATCATGCCACTGCACTCCAGCCTGGGCGACAGAAAAAAAAAAAAAAGAAGAAGGGCTGACCCCTTAACTACCAATTTTCTGCTTCTATGTTTCATCCACCTGCTTGGGACATGAGGGCTTCCCCTCGAATCTTTATTGTGCCCTTTGGACAGGGTGCCTTACTGACCTTGCTGCTCCTCCACATGTGTCTCTCTATAACTGGGTCATTTCCTGTAGAGTACTGCTTCCCTTTAGTTGGCCTTAAAAGCTTCCTGGGAATCTAATTTAAAATGTCAGTTCCCCAACCCAACGCTGATTGAGTAGGTTTGAAGTGTGGTGGGAAGTCTGCATTTTTAACAAGAGCCACAAGGCATTCTGACCCACAAGGACCTTGGTCTACACCTTGACAACTCTCTGATGTCAGTGTCTAGCCCATGTTAGTGGGTAGAACAGACAGCAGGTCCTAATTCCTTCCCTCTTCTCTGTACTGTGAGAATGGGAAAAGAGAGAGGTTAAAGATAGCCGCTAGGTTGTAAGCTCGCCTGACGGGGATTATGACTTTAGCACTAGCTCACACAGGGAAATTAAGAAGTGAAACCAATCTGTGGAGTAAGATAACGAGTTCCATTTGAGACACGTTGGATTTGATATCCAAGTGAAGTTGTTACATTGTTGGTAGCTAGTAATAGATTTGATGACTCAGGTCTGGAAGTTGATTAGTAATGGATTCTCTGTTGAGACTTCAGAGAATCACTGCTGTAGCTAAATTATTTCATTAATGTGATTCGAACCACGGTCATCCTGAAGATGACATAAATACTAGTATCATGGCTGGATGTGGTGGCTCACGCTTGTAATCCCAGCACTTTGGGAGGCCAAGGCGGGCGGATCACGAGGTCAGGAGTTCCAGACCAGCCTGTGCAACATGGTAAAACCCTGTCTCTACTAAAAATACAAAAATTAGCAAGGCGTGGTGGCACGTGCCTGTAATCCCAGCTACTCGGGAGGCTGAGGCAGGAGAATTGCTTGAACCTGGGAGGCAGAGGTTGCAGCGACCCAAGATCACTCCAGCCTGGGTGACAGAGCGATACTCGGTAAAACAACAACAACAACAACAGAAAACAAACCTAGTATCATTTCCAGTATGACATGGAGTCTAATATACTTTATATTGCTTACTGGGTTGTAAAGCAGAAAAGTGAAAAGATTTGTGGCAGGGAAGTCCATGTTATAGGTTGCCTAGGAGATGCTTGAGGCCCAGCTCTTTCCCTTAGGGCTCTCCTTCCCCCTCCCTTAATCCTTCCTCTCCTTTTCTCCAGCCCATTGAGAAATGTATCTTGGTTGTGTAAATTGGAGAAGGAAAGATTATGTAGGATAAGGGTAATAGAGAAAAATAACAACTAAGACTAGGAGTATTATTGTAAATGTTTCAGGTGGCCACAAAACAGCTCAGATAAAAATAATGATGCTCCCGCAGATGTCTCACAGGTCTTTGTGTAAAGGAGAACTCTAGATTCTTCTTCCAACCTTACTGTAAAAGTCCTGTTTCTGCTTTCTCTAGGAGTTAAAGCCACTGTTTAAAGTAGCTTTCAAGCTCTCTTTTCAAGTGAAATCTTATGCAGAAATAGTATTTCATTACTGTACCTGTACTTGATCAAGTTCAAATATATACCATTTATTTATTCTAAAGTTGTTGCCTGAGTTCCATGAGAACAAGGAGACTATTTTGACGGAGATGAAAGTGTAAAACTACGGTATATGGGCAATGATTATATGTAAGCAAACAAGTTTATTCCCGATTTGTACTGGTTGCATAATATTGATAAAATTCTGATCCATTCAGGATACCTTGCATTTGCAACTTTTTTTTAACAACATATTTTGCAATCTTAGGATACTGCAGATAAACAGATGTGGTATGAGAACCCTAATTCTGAAATCTACACAAAAATAATTTAACCTTGGTGTCAGTCACAGATACTCACTGAACACTTAGTATGTTTTAGACACCGAGATTATTTTAGAGAACAAAACAGACACATGGAATTTATAGCTTAAGTTCCATTAGACATAGACAGATAGATATTAAACAAATAATTGTAAGTAATAATAAATATATAAATTACAGGTTGAAAGAAATTCTGAGTATGCTGGGAATGTTTGACAGGGAAACTAATCTTGTATAAATGTGGTCGAAGATGTTCTTCCTAAGGAAATGATATTTAGATGGAGACATGGAGAGTGAACAGGCAGAGGTAAGGGGAAAAAAAAGTATTCCAGGTAGATGGGTCAGTATGTGTGAAGGCCGAAAGGTGGGAGAGAGCACAGTCTATTCGAGGAACTAAAATTCCACATGGCTTTCCCCCAATAAAGCTGAAGAGAGTGGTGAGCTGTACATAGAGGCCAAATAGTATAGGGCATTTTAGCCAATGCATTAAGGTAATTTGTAGAGTACTAACTGATGGGTTTTTTTTAGAGACAGTCTCACTCTCTTGCCCAGGCTAAAGTGCAGTGGCTCATTGCATAGCTCATTGCGGCCTCAAACTTCTAGGCTCAAGCAAGCCTCTTACCTCAGCCTCTCGAGTAACTAGGACTGTGGGCTGCCACCATGGCCAGCTAATTTTTTTTAACTTTTTTTTTTTTTTTAACAACTTTTATTTTAAATTCAAGGGGTGCATGTGCAGGTTTGTTACAAGAGTATATGGCCTGATGCTGAAGTCTGGGGTATGATTGAACCCATCACCTAGGTAGTGAGCATAGTACCCAACAGGTAGTTTTTCAGCCCTTGCCACCCTCCCTCCCCACTCCTGTAGTCCCCAGTGTCTGTTGTTTCTGTCTTTATGTCCATATACATCCGATGTTTAGCTCTCACATATGAGTGAGAACATAGGGTATTTAGTTTTCTGTTTCTGCATTAATTTGCTTAGGATAATGGCCCTCCAACTGAATCCATGTTGTTGCAAAGAACATGATTTTTTTTTTTTTTTTTTCTTTTGAGACAGAGTCTCGCCCTGTCACCCAGGCTGAAGTGCAGTGGCACGATCTTGCTTCACTGCAACCTCTGCCTCCTGGGTTCAAGTGATTCTTCTGCCTCAGCCTCCCAAGTAGCTGAGATTACAGGCGTGTACCACCACACCAGGGTAATTTTTGTGTTTTTAGTAGAGATGGGGTTTCACCATGTTGACCAGGCTGGTCTTGAACTCGTGATCTCAAGTGATCCGCCTGCCTTGGCCTCCCAAAGTGCTGGGATTACAGGTGCAAGCCACCGTGCCCAGCCGATTTTGTGTGTGTGTGTGTGTGGTTTTTTTTTATATGGCTGTGTAGTACTCCATAGTATACATGTACCATATTTTTTATCCTCCAGTCCACTATGGATGGGTACCAAGGTTGATTCCCTGTCTTTGCTACTATGAATAGTTAATTTTTAAATTTTTTGTAGATATAGTGTCTTGTTATGTTGCTCAGGCTGGTCTTGAACTCCTGGCCTCAAGTGATCCTCCTGCCTCAGCCTCCCAAAGCACTGGTATTACAGGGTATTACAGGCATGGGTCACTGTGCCCAGCCCTAACTGATGTCTTTTTAATCCCAGAACTTTGTAAACCTTAAACCCTCCACCACTTGGGCTGTAAGCCAAGGGGTATTTTTCCCTAAGAGGCAAAGGAAGTATCCCAAAGAAAGCCAAGAACAGAAACTTAAATTTTTTGGCTGTTAAGTTTAAAACAAAAAATTAACAAGTAGACATTGGAAAAATTTGGACAGTATACTCACTGAGTAAGATTATAGTACAGGGCCTTCATGGGGTGCCTGAGAGTTGGACCCAAGCACAGTCTCACAGTTAAAGATGATCCCAAGTGGACTGGGGAGAGGAGCCATATATTTTCCAAGTTAGAGCAGGCTGACCAGGACCCTGCTGGTGAAATGATGCAAATACCAAGGGCAGCAAGTGTTTAGAGGAGGAGAGATAAGGGATCAGTGTAATAGAGTGGGGTTGGGGACACCACTTACTATTTCTTGTAGCATCCTGACATATCTATGTTAAGTATTTGGGCCGTATTTGAAAGACAATGGAAAGCCATTGGAGGATTTTAAACAGAAACCTGACTTGATGATATCCCTCTAGCTTGGTATAGAGAATGATTTGAAGAGTGTGAGACTGATCTAGAGGGAAACTGTGGAGTTTCCATCTATAGGATGGTAGCAGTGGAGGTGAACAGAAATGGACAGCTTATAGATATCTGTCTTAGTCTTCTTAAGTAGCCATAATAAATACCATAGACTGGTGGCAAAACTATAGACATTTATTTTCTCCCAGTTTGGAAGTCCCAGATTAACATCTGGCAGGGTAGGTCAAGCTCTCTTCTTGGCTTTCAGATATCTTCTTGCTGTGGCCCCATATGGCAGGGAGAAAGCAAAACAGAGAAATCTCTTTCTCTTCTTATAAGGTCACAGTCCCATGGGATTAGGGCCCCACCTTTTGCCTTATTATATAATCTCCTAAAGACCCCAGACAGAGTTATTTTAGGAGTTAGGGCTTCAATATATGAATTTTGGGAGAACACAATTCGATGCATAGTAATATCTTAACCTTTAGGAGACTGTGCTTGATTGGATATAGGGATGAGGTGGAAGAAAGTGAGAGGAGTCAAGGATAACACTGAGGTTTCTGACTTGAGCAGAATTGATAGTGCCATTTCTGGAGATTGGGATCATTGGAGGTAGAGAAGATTTTAAGGAGAAATGTCTGAACTTAATCTTGAAAATGTTTATTTTGAAGTATTTATGACATATAAAATGGAAATATCAAGTGGAAAGTTGGTTATTTGGGCCTGGAATTCAGAAAAAATATGTGGGGTACAGATGTTGATTTAGGATCCATCGGCCTAGAGATGGTATCTTAGTCTGTTCATGCTGCCATAAGAAAATATCATAGACTGGCTGGCTTATAATCAACAGAAATCTATTTCTTGCAGTTCTGGAGACTGGGAAGTCCAAGATCAAGGCACCAGCAGATTTGGTGTCTAGTGAGAGCCCGCCTCTTGGTTCGTAGACTGTGCCTTTTCACTGTAACCTCACATCATGGAAGGGGTAAAGGAGCTCTCTGAGGTTCCTTTTATAACAGATTAGTGCCATGAGTGCTCCACCATGATGACCTAATCACCTCCCTAAGTCCCCACATCTAAATAACATCACATTTGGGATTAGGTTTCAATATATAAATTCTGGGGGGACATAAACATTCAATCTAGCAGATAGCCATTAAGCCATGGGACTGGGTGAGAGTCCCTAGGGCAGTGGTTCTCAAACCTAAGTGTGCATCAAAATCACTTGGATAGTTTGTTAAAACACCGGTGGATTGGACCCGCCCCAGAGTTTCTAATACCGTTGTACTTTCAGAGGCAGTATGAACATTTTAAGGCTTTTGAAATATACTGGTAAATTTCTTTCTGGAGAGCTCATAGCAATTTATATTTTTACCAGCTGAATACAAGAAAGTCTATCCTCAGCGTACCCTTTCCTGCATTGAATACTGTAATTTTTTAAATATTAGAAGCAAAAAAAAAATGATCTCATTGCAATTTTGTTTTGCACATCTTTTTTCTTATCAGTGTGATGGTGAACATTTTTTTCCCCCATCTAAAAATGCTGTTTGCACGTCCTTTGGTTTTTGGTAAGACTTCTCAGTTTTTACATATTTATATTTTAACACATTCATTTGGAAGACCCTTTAATACACAACTGTATTTTATAATAGGCATATTTTGGAGATAATTCCCACTGAATGTATCTAATGTGTATGAATCTTCACAATTAGGCAGGTCTATAATATTTACCTTTGTGAATGTGATGAAAAAATACCCTACTACTATTATTCCAAGTTTAGTAACATAAAAATGTGGCCTATGGGCTGGGTGCGGTGGCTCACGCCTGTAATCCCAGCACTTTGAGAGGCAGAGGTGGGTGGATCACCTGAGGTCAGGAGTTCGAGACCAGCCTGGCCCACATGGTGTAGCCCCGTCTCTACTAAAAATACAAAAAATTAGCCGGGCATGGTGGTGGGTGCCTGTAATCCCAGCTACTCGGGAGGCTGAGGCAGGAGAATCGCTTGAACCTGGGAGGCAGAGGTTGCAGTGAGCCGAGTTCGCGCCATTGCACTCCAGCCTGGGCAACAAGAGCAAAACTCTGTCTCAAAAAAAAAAAAAAAAAATGTGGCCTATGTAGTGCCAGAGACGTTTCCTGGTGTATGTGGGGTAAACAAAAACAAGACATGGTCATTCTAATTGACCCTAGGCTGGCTGTTCTGTGGCCTAGTAAGGGGGTGGGGGCCCAGAGATTCTTCCTCTTTTTCTAAATGTAGAACACACTTGACTGGCTCTGGTAAACTGGACATGACCTAATGTTCCGTCTTACATGATCCCATTGCATGGGAAAGCCAGCCCAAACGCTTAGCCAGACAGCAGTGAAGCTACTGATGATAAAGCCAGATACTGCTGGGAGCTCAGCTGTCTTGTCTCTGTGGCTCTTTACTTTCTGACAGCCTTTTTTAGTCAACAAGGTTAGATGACTTGAACGTATGCCTCAAACACTTACAACTCTCCCCTGGCCTGCAGCATCCCTTGTTAATTTGTTGTAACATCTGCCTTGGCCCCTTGTCTTCACTACTTTTGGCATCTGACAATCTCAAAACAATGAAGCTGGGATTAGGTCTGGTTGGATAGCTGTGAAACAAATGTTCCCAGCATCATCAAATTGCAATTCTTTTCTTTCCTTTTTTTGAGACAGAGTCTCGCTGTGTTGCTCAGGCAGGAGTGCAGTGGCGTGATCTCGGCTCACTGCAGCCTCCTCCTCCCAGGTTCAAGTGATTCTCCTGCCTCAGCCTCCTGAGTAGCTGGGATTGCAGGCACGTGCCATCACACCCAGCTGATTTTTGTATTTTTAGTAGAGATGGGGTTTCACTATGTTGGTCAGGCTGGTCTCCAACTCATGGCCTCGTGATCTGCCTGCCTCAGCCTCCCAAAGTGCTGGGATTACAGGCGTGAGCCACCGCCCCTGGCAATCAAATTGCATTTCTTAGTTAAGCACCCACCCTAGAGTTAATCATAGCTGGAGATATTTTCTGGCCGTTTGGTATAGCCAGCAGATTTTGCAGATAAAATGCACAGGGCATAATATGGCATCATAGCAAGGCCAACTGTCTTCACACCCAAAGGATATGGGATTTTACAATATATTTTCACTCTGAATGGAGGTTTTCGGATCCTCTGGCTCTTCTTATATCAGGTAAAGAGCAGAGTATGGTGGAATGGACTTGAACTCTGAGTTCAGACAGCTCATCTGGAGTTCAGACAGATCAGTCTTCTGAAAGTGACCTGGAGTCACTTTCTTCCTTTCTTAGAATTTGTTCCTTCATTTGTGAAGTGCAGTAATACATGTCTGACAGAGCTATTGTGAAAATGAGGAAACATGCAAAACATATTGCAGGTGCACAAATGTCAGTTCCCTTCCCTTATTGACGAGGAGTTGCCACCACTTTAATGAAAGGGATTTTTAGTGTGACTAGGACTCAAAAGGTAAGTTTTTCTTTAATGAATAGCCTGATTCTTGGACAATAATGGCTCAGCCACAAGAGCTTGAGTAACTGTTTTATAGCTTAGACTTCCCTTGGCATGAGGACCCCACCCAGCCCATATGAAAATGAATACCATTAAGCAGCCAAATCTTTCTCCATTTTAATTGAATATTGTGTGTGGAGACCAAGACTCTCAATAAGTCCAAGGACTCTTGTATGTCATGTCCTTAGCATGATAATCTCCCCACTTCTTTTTACAGTCCATACTGATGGAAGAAGATGAGACAGGGAATGTTCCTATTTGGGGCTCCACTGAAAGCCTCTGGTGCAATTTCCTGTAAGGCCTCCACTTTCCCTTTGCTGGAAATTTTTAATAATTAAAGTAATATCATAATTAGAACTTCCAAAATCACAGATTAGAAGTGGCTGGGCTTTAGACTCCCTTGAGTCAAGGCAAGATAGAACAACTCAGCTTAGACATCTGATTGATTACCCATTACCCCCATTCAGTTATTAAAATGGGATCTCTAAGTCTATGAGCAACAAGACATGGTCAGCTTAGTCTCATTGCTATTTACAAAAAAAAAAAAAAATCTTCCAAATTATTTTTGGTTTAACTCTTTTGATCAATTCAGGTTACGTCCTCACACAACCTCCAAACTCTTTTAATTCAAACTTGATGGATGAATTGCTTGAATATATTTTCCCATGGGTATACTAAATAGAGGTATTATTGTCAAAATTCATAGAAAATACAGTATAATTTTTATATTTTTTATAGTACAATTTTATAAAGTTAGTATGATTACTAACTTTATATAAAAAAAGAATTCCTTCTCTAGGAGGAATTCTCTGCCTTAACTAAATTGGTTATAAGATCCTGGAAAAGAAGGCAGGGATGCTTGGGAAGACCTCTGTCCCAGATTCTAGGGCAGTTACCAATAAGTTTTGTCACACTGGTTGCATCAGAAAATTCTCTAGTCTTCACTTTCTCAATGTTAGGGAGTTGAGCAAAGTAATCTCCAGGAGTTCTCCTGTAAATGTAAATTACAGGAACTCATCTATTATATAAACCAAGGCCCAAATTTCTGTCTTGGAAATTCTGAATCTCTCCTTATGAAGTTGTTAGTGGAGTGAGGAATTTCCCAAACTCTATTTCTCATCATTTCTTAGTTTTACCATTAAGTGCCACTGGTAATAGACTTATAAATATTTATTATGACAACAGTAATTTAGCATTAAAGTCAAGGCATATGGAGAAAACAAAAGGTTCAAGTTAAAAGCATGCCTAAATATGTCTCATTTAATGAACTTAATAGACTTGCAGAAGTTTCCCACTAATGCAGTATTGTTTACAACTTATCTCCATAACGTCTATTGAGTTATGCCTTTCCCATTTGATTCAAACTTAGGCAAATTGACATTTGTGAGTACATTTTACTTCCAATCACACCTATCATAGTACATAACTCAAGTCCTAAATTTGAATTAATATTGCGTTAAAATTCCTTGCCTTCTTCTGATACGCTTAAGAAAGATGATGATACTACTCAACTACATTTTTGGACACTTAGGATAACTCTTACTATTTAAAAACAAAACTGAGAACTGAAATTCTACTAACCAGAAGAATTGACTGTAAAAGTGACTCACCCAATTTGGTGGTCACCCTAGTTTTTAAAAATGAGGTTTGAATGGAAAATTGTAAAAGCAAAAGACTATTAATAATGGCAGGAGGCGGGTGTATGAACAGGTGTAGTAGATTATGGTGCAGATATGTGAAATTGCTGTAATTTTAAAGAACCACATCCCCATTTTTTTGTTACCTTCTTAACAAATGGTGGTTTTATGATTCAGAAAAAGATATGCTAAATATTGAGACGAGACTATCAGAATATTTTGCTTTCAAGAGGGTGGGAAGAGTTCAACTTGAAATGTTAGGACTCAAAAATAAGAATGAGTATTATTTGTTTGAATCTGAATTTTACTGCAGTGAAGGAGATTAAACATTTTCACAAGCATTTATAATGACCATGACCAGAAAGACCTGGCCATTGTGATTTCTTACCTGAGTTTCTGCACCAGCTTGCTAACTGGTTTCCCTGTTTCCAATATTGATTCTCTATTCTGCCAACAAATTGACCTTCTAAAACACAAATCTGATCATGACCTTCTTCTGTTAAAACACCTTTAGTGAATTCACACTGCCTTCAGAACAAAATTCAAATCTTTAGCATGACATAAAAGGTTCTTCATCATCTGACATCTGCCCTTCTGTTTAGCCTTATCTGCCAGCATGCTTCCTCGCTTCAATATAACTTTTTTTTTTTTTGAGACGGAGTCTTACTCTGTTGCCCAGGCTGGAGGGCAATGGCGTGATCTCGGCTCACTGCAACCTCCTGGGTTCAAGCGAGTCTTGTGCCTTAGCCTCCCAAGTAGCTGAGACTACAGGCATTCACCACCATGCCTGGCTAATTTTTGTATTTTTTAGTAGAGACAAGGTTTCACTATGTTGTCCAGGCTGGTCTCAAACTTCTGACCTTAGGTGATCCGCCTGCCTTGGCCTCCCAAAGTGCTGGGATTACAGGCGTGAGTCATTGTGCCAGCCCAATATAAGTTCTTGGTCATGCTGAACCAATTTTACTTCCCCATACTCACCTCGCTTTGTCATCACACTTTCATAACTCTGCAGATGCTGCCCCTCTTTCTTGGACCGACTTTCCTCACTTCATGTGGGAAACTCTTATTCATCCTTTACTCAGCGACCATCTCCTTTCTTGATTTGTACCCACTCCTCCGGTTTGGTGTTAGGCCATTATGCCTGTTGCGTATTCTGAGGCATACACCATTGCATACTTCGTCTTACTCTAAATCTTAACTTCTTCACTGCTCTGTAATGCAATTGTCTGTCTTTCTCTAGACTGAGACCTTCTAGAGGAAAGATCTGCGTCTTCTTTATCTTTTTCCCTCAGCACTTATTATAATGCCTGGCACACAGTAGGCATTCTGTAAATGTATGCTAAAATAATCAATGCATAAATAGTCCAGAAAAGTTCAACATGGACTAACTTTAAAATGAGATTAATTATGACAATTGTTAGTTCAAATTTTTTTAATTAAAAAATTCTTTACTATTAAATCAAGCCAATTTTAAGCTTTCTGAGATGATATACAGAGACACACTACACAGCACAATGGTATAGCAGAAAAGAAATTATTTACAAGGATCGTTTAGAGTAAAATCAAATCTCTATTTTAACAAATATATGAGATAAACTATATCTTTATGATTATTTGTTGCTGTAAATGTATTCATACCAGGACAATTGTCACATTTAAAATTCTCTAAATAATTTTGGCACAGGTGAAATCTTCTAACGTTAAGTCCCTAAGCTCTTTTTCTTTCTTTTCTTTTCTTTTTTTTTGGAGACAGAGTTTTTGCTCTTGTTGCCCAGGCTGGAGTGCAATGGTGCAATCCTGGCTCACCACAACCTCCACCTCCTGGGTTCAAGCGATTCTCCTGCCTCAGCCTCCTGAGTAGCTGGGATTACAGGCATGCGCCTCCACGCCCGGCTAATTTTGTATTTTTTGTTGAGATGGGGTTTCTCCATGTTGGTCAGGCTGGTCTTGAACTCCCAAACTCAGGTGATCTGCCCACCTCAGCCTCCCAAAGTGGTAGGATTACAGGCGTGAGCCACTGCACCTGGCGTTTTCTTTTTTTAGACAGGGTCTCTGTCACCCAGGCTGGAGTGCCATGGCATGATTACTGCTCACTGGGGGCTCAACCTGCTGGTCTCAAGCAATCCTCCCATCTCAGCCTCCCGAGTAGCTGGGACTACAGGCACACATCACCATGCCCAGTTAATTTTTTACAATTTTTTTTGTAGACACAGGGTTTCCCTGTGTTGCCCAGGCTGGCAACTAGAACTCCTGGGCTCAAGCAATCCTCCTGCCTCAGCCTTCCAAAGTT
This sequence comes from Pan troglodytes, assembly GCF_028858775.2. NCBI lineage: Eukaryota > Metazoa > Chordata > Mammalia > Primates > Hominidae > Pan > Pan troglodytes. The sequence continues at coordinate 86,818,851 of NC_072404.2, read as the reverse complement.
CTGGGATTACCAGGGTGAGACACTGCATCCAGCCCCTGAGCTCTTTCGACAGGCTGATTGTTTTGTGTCAGCCTCTTCTCCAGCCGCCTCAGCCCATTCTCTTCAGAATGACTTGCTACCGGCCCTGGCTTCACAGCTACTTTTATTATACTTCCCCCTCACTTTAACTCTAGATGAAAGTTTAATGCTCCAACCTTTCTAGCCAACTGTGCTCTGCAGAAACCAGGCAGCTTCTCTGACACGAAGACTTAGAGTCCTTGCTCCAAAGAGGGCCCTGTACAATTTTCCTGGTGCTTATTGACAAATAAGAGGAACCAGATAGTGTCAATTTTGCGCATTCTTCTTCTTATTACTAAAATTGCCTATAGTGGCCAGTGTTTTAAAGTCTCCAAAGTATGTCTCAGATGCTCATCTAAACACTGGATGGCAAAGAGGTCACCGCCCGTGTCAGGCTTATTGGCAAACAAATGGTGCTTGCACAGCGTCCAGTTCAAGGTGCCAGCTCCGAAAAGGCACACTGAGCGCACATGGGCCCTACTGCAGGTGGGTAAAGAGTGCTTCAAAGTGCTGCCACCTGACAAACCTAGAAGCTGCATGCATGTCAGAAGAGTCATACTCATGGCTTAAGGAGAGTGAGCTGGGGACTTCAGGAATCCTTTGAACAGTGGCCTAGAGATACTTGCTGTATGTGTCTTGGGCCTACTCCATAAACTTTTAAATTTTTTTCATTCTCTAGCATATACCCCACGTCCTCCCTACTGACCACAAAATAGGCACTGCCTGAAAAAAGAGATGTTTCGAGTGGAGGACACATTTTGACAGTCCCCATGTTTGTCAGCTTTCCACTAATAACTGCATGCCCTCTTTTCCACCTTTCTTCCTTATTGACTAGCATCGTCTCAGTTTCCAGGTTGTTTCCACCCATTAGTGACTTGAGCTTCCTGAAAATTTCCAGGTTGGTTTGAATAGCAAGATCCATACCACAAAGATTTATCAAGTACCCTAGTCTGTACTCATTGTGTAGAGGTCCTTCATGCAGTTGAGGTCAGCCTGAACCACTCCACAGGAATGCAAAAACCACACCCTCAGCCCCTCAAGGCTTCTGTCAGGCAGAAGCAACACAGTAGGGCACCTTCTTGCACCTCCAGGGCCAGACTTTCACTCTAGCACTTTCTCTCCATGCAGAGTAAAGCACAGGTACCGTAATGGGTGCCAGATGTCACCTGGAATCAGAGCACTAAATGATCCAGACTTTCCTTAATTCTAAATGTGCTGTTCTTTATTTTAATATACCTTTGCACTTCTGATACATGCAAACTGACAACCTTCAAGGCCATGAAGGAGGAACATCTGTTGGTGCTTGAAGCCTAGAAGACTGCCCTTAACAACAACAACAACAAAAGTTCCTGATTGTTGTTTGAAATGCTGAGGAAGTTGCTGTGGAGGAGACTTTTTTTCTTTTTTCTTTTCTTTTTTTTTTTTTTTTTTGAGACGAAGTCTCACTCTGTCGTCCAGGCTGGAGTGCAGTGGTGCGATCTTGGCTCACTGCAACCTCTGCCTCTCTGGTTCAAGCGCCACGCTTGGCTAATTTTTGTGTTTTTAGTAGAGACGGGGTTTCACTATGTTGACCAGGCTGGTCTCGAACTTCTGACCTCAGGTGATCCACTTGCCTCAGCCTCCCCAAATGTTGGGATGACAGGTGTGAGCCACCATGCTCGGCCAGGATAGATTTTATTTTCTAAGCTCCGGAGCATTTGATATGCCTTTGGAGAAGTTCACACCAATTCCAAACAAGTTAAAAATGTTATACAAAGTTAGTGCATGTAATAAGTTCTAAATAAATTTAAATGTTATATAAGGTTCAATATATGTAATATTGTATTGAACAATACAATTAGAAGTAGATGATTTTTATTTATAGGAAATCATTTTACTGCATTGATTATTGTAGATTTATCTAGGAGAATGTTGGCAAAGGTCACACTAGTAACTGAAATCTAGAAAGACTCCAAAGCCTAAATTAAGATAATGACTTAAGTTTTCTTATTGCAACTTTTTGATCAAACCGGTTGCAATGCTTCTCTTCCTGTTCTTCCTGCCCTCTGGTGGAGGTGCTAACCAGCAGGCCAGGAGATAAGCAAGAGCCATAAAAGAGAATACTGAAAAAGATCAAGGGAAGCCTAAATGGCAAGCCACTCCTGAATAATTGAAGAGTCACCGTTTACCTAGAACAAACCTCTGTTCCTTGTTTTTTTCCAACGTTAAATAGGGACAACAATATTTACCATAATTCCCAATATTTACTATTATTCCCAAGCTGGTACCTTTCCATAGGTACTGCTTTCTACCTTTGGTCTTGCAGACCTGGCTAATTCCCACACAAAGGAAATCATTCTCCTACTGTGGCCTCTTCTATGCCTGGAAAAGAATGCAGGTTGGTACAGTATAAAAAGCAGTGGACTCCATTGTGTTGGGTGTTTAGGTCGCCATTCCATCACTTGACTCTTCAGAGTCCTTTCGATCCTATTCCTTAGATCAACAATGTACTTTTATTTTGTGACAAATCCTTCCTAAGCTGGAACTTGGCATAGGAAGCTTTGTTTCATTGAAGGAGATAATGAATTTGAAAGAATACTACAATTTTATTGGGTTTGTATATGATTTAATGCATTAATGACATTTGTTTTATTTATGTTGTTAATTGCTAAATAGTAGCAATCTTAAATATTTCTGAAATGCCTTTTATCTTGATCCTGAAAGATAGTTGCTATAGCATTAAAATACACTTACTTAAGAAAAAAAAAAAAAAAAGCAGTGGACTAGGAAGTGAGGGTTCTGTTTCCAGCTCTGGCTCTTGCTAGTGGCTTGGATGCCCTTGGGTAAGTCTCTTAACCTCCCTGAGACTGGGTTTCTTCATCTGTAAGTTAAGAATTATGATATTAATGGGTCTATTGTGAGGTTCAAATGAAGTAATGGTAGTTAAAGTGCTTTGTAAACAATAAAGCACCCTACAGAACTAGGTAATGTTAATGCAGTGTTGACAACTCTTCTCTGAATCAACATTTAACTTGACTTGGTTGTCTGTGTACTTTAAAATGAGAAATAATGGTTTATCCTTTTAATCTTTAGCGAATAAACGAAGCCTTTGGTCTCGGATCCATAGAAAAAGCAAATTCTATGTCCTGATGTGATCCAAGTCTGTGTGTGGACTCTCTAGATTCTGCTTCATTTTTGTTTTAATTATAGCATTGAAAGAGTGGAAGGTTTAAAATTACACCTTTCAGAACTACTCATTATTTAGTGACTCTACATTTCAAATATATCGCTCATGTCTTTAAAATACATGATCGGGTTCTTTTATTGTTACCTTGGCCTAACTATACGTTTATTGACGTAGTGATGATAATGGTTTTTAGTTTTTGTTTTTAGCATTTCCTTGAAGCTGTGATAATTTAGAAGATTTAAATATTTAGACGTATTAAATGTTTAAGTTGCTTACACATTTTATTCTGTGTGGCTGAGGATGATTGCGAAATACCTAGAATTATGTAACTAGAAGAGTTGAGAGTTCTGCACTTCTTTCTCTGCTACACACACAATCTCTCATCCCTCTTCCCATCCCACTTTCTTAGGATATACTAGAAGAAAAACAAAAAAGGTGCTTATCTGAAAAAGATAAAACTGTCAAAGGTACCTGGTCCAAGTCACCATTATTCTTGGCTAGGTATTTACAATAGCCTCCTATCTGGTTTTCCCACTTCAATCTGTTCTTAAAATAGCAACCAGTGGGCACGGTGGCTCACACCTGAAAGCCCAGCACTTTGGGAGGCTGAGGTGGGAGGATCACTTGAGTCCAGGAGTTTGAGACCAGTCTGGGCAACACAGCAAGACCAAGTCTCTACAAGAGAAAAAAAAATTAGCTGACTGTGATGGTATGTGCCTGTAATACCAGCTACTTGGGAGGCTGAGGTGGGAGGATTGCTTGAGCCTGGGAGGTTGAGGCTGCAGTGAGCCAAGACTACCCTACTGCACTCAGCCTGGGCAACAGAGTAAGACCCTGTCTCAAAAAAATACATCTATATCTATATAAATACAGGTATAGATATATCATTCATAGATAGATAGTTACGTAGATAGATAGATGAATAGATTCAGCCAGAATGATAAAATCCACATCAGATAATGTCACTTATCTGCTCGAAAACCTCCGAAGGCCTTTACTCCTCTGTCTTCTTTTCCTCCCCACTCCTGACTCCCTCAGCACAGCCATACTGGCCTCCTTGACCGCACCAGGGCCATGTCAGCCTCAGAGCCTTGCTGTGAAATGCGCTTTCCTCAGATACTTGAATAAGTGGCTTCTTCACCTCCTTCAGGTCTAATTATCTCCCCAGTGGTCTTCTCTGTCCCATCTTTTAAAACGGCAGCTCTCACCCCACCTTTTATCCCTTCCTCTATAGTGCTTATCACCATCTGACACACAATATGTTTACTTACTTCTTTTGTTTATTGCCTGTCTGCCTTTCTAGAATGTAAGGCCATGAGGGCAAGGGTCTTGTCTGTTTTGTTAACTGCTGTATCCTCAACACCCCGAAGAGTTCCTCGCTTGTAGCAAGTGCTCCATAAATGTTAGCTGAATGAATGAATGAAACAAAGATAAGTCATGGTCTTATTTGATTTGCAACACTATAAAAATTGTGAAATTTTCATCAAAACAAAAAAAAGCTATGAACTTTTTGATATCTTCCAATAATGAGACCTATTATAACATCCAAGACATTAGTGTCCTTCTCTTTCATATCCTCCCCCTCCCAAACATTTTGACCATTCTATGTTTCTAGAATTGAGATCTATTTTAATCCATTACTGTTCCTTTAAGTATAATTGTGTAAACCACTCACAATTTGTCACGAAAGGAGGAAAGAATTGAATAATAATGAAATACTTGTCGTTCGTTTTTCTTTGACACTTTAATCTCTTGATGATGTTAGTTTTGGCCATTCATTTTCTGACTTCTCTTTCTCCCCCATCTCCAAAATATACATATTACCAAAGGATCTTGCTTGGATTTCTTATCTTGCTTTGCATGTTCTCCGTTAGAAGTAGTATCAACTGTTATGGCTTCCGTTGTCTCCTTGTCTTAGATTATGCTCATATTTATAAGCCTAATTTTGACATTTCTTATTGGCCCTAATTTTATGTTTCCCTTGCTGGGCCATCTTTCAAGTTCTCAAACCTTTTGTGTCTAAACCAACCGGGCACAGTGGTTCACGCCTATAATCCCAGCGCTTTGGGAGAATCATTTGAGCTCAGGAGTTCGAGACCAGCCTGGGCAATAAAGGGAGACCCCCGTCTCTACAAAAAATTGAAAAATTAGCTGGGCGTGGTGGTGTGTGCCTGTGGTCTCAGCTACTTGGGAGGCTGAGGTGGGAGGGTCACTTGAGCCCAGGAGGTTGAGGCTGCAGTGAGCTGTGATCATGCCACGACACTCAAGACTGGGAGATAGACTGAGACCTTGTCTCAAAAACAACAACAAAAAACTGGCTCCTGTTCCAGTAATTCGTTTCTGTTAATGACCCTGCTTACTTCTAAATTTGGAAATGTTTTTAAGGCTTGTAATCTTTTATGAGTTTCTTCATATTGTCAAGCCTTGTTGCTTATACTTCTCGAATATCAGCTGATTCATTTCCTTTTTTGCTTTCATTAGATTTGGGACGGGGCCTGAGATTCTGTATTTCTAATATGTTTCTGTGTCAAGCTAATGTTTCTGGTCCATTGACTACACTTGGAGTAGCAAGGTCCTGCTCTAAGATAATGATGTCCATCTGAACCTAGTCTTCCACTTTCTATTCCATAGCTATATCTAAGAAAGACTCAATTCTTTCAAAAATAGAGATCTGATATTGCTCAGTCTTGTTTTTTTCTATGTCACAAAAGATTTGGAAAGTTATAGACAGAAGATGAAACACTCAAATCAGCCATAATGGTCAATTCAGAATCAATCATGAACAGTTTGATGTGTATCCTTTTACTCCTTTCTTTATTTGAGTGAAAATACACACTCATGTTGTATCTGTATTTTTAAAACCAAAAAGGATCCTTTATCTTCTTTAAATTACCTAATGTATAAATTTGCTTTCTAAGTTTGTTGACTCCCCCATCTTATAAAGTAAAATCTACCTTTTCTTTCTTTCTTTTTTTTTTTAAAGAGAGGGTCTCACTCTGTTTCCCAGGCTGGTGTGCAATGGTGCAATCATGATTCACTGCAGCCTCAACCTCCCAGGCTCAAGCAATTCCCCACCTCAGCCTCCTGAGTAGCTTGAGACTACATGTGTATATCAGCACGCCCAGCTAATATTTATTTATTTATTTATTTATTTATTTATTTTTTGAGACCAAGTCTCGCACTGTCATCTGCACCGGAGTGAAGTGGCCCGTGATCTTGGCTCACTGCAACCTCCGCCTCCTGGGTTCAAGCGATTCTCCTGCCTCAGCCTCCTGGGTAGCTGGGATTACAGGCACGCCCCACCACACCCTGCTAATTTTTGTATTTTTAGTAGAGACGAGGTTTCACCGTGTTGGCCAGGATGGTCTCAATCTCTTGACCTCATGATCTGCCCACTTTGGCCTCCCAAAGTGCTGGGATTACAGGCATGAGCCACCGCGCCCAGCCAATTTTTGTATTTTGTAAAATATATAATTTTTGTATATTTTAGAGTTTCGCCATGTTGCCCAGGCTGTCTTGAACTCCTGAGCTCAAGCCTGCCTCAGCCTCCCAATGTGCTAGGATTTCAGGCATGAACCACTATGTCCGGCCAAAATTTGCCTTTTCTATGGAATAAAAACACCCAATGCTGTTTTTTTCTCAACCTCTTTAGCTGCTTTTGGGGACTTGGTGCAGCCAAGCAGATGAATCCTCTGTTGACTTTGGTTCAGGGGCTGGTGACTCAAAGCAGCAGGGATGATGCAGAATCCGCTCTGGCCAGGGCCACAGCAGCAATAGCAGCTGCATCTGGTTTCCAGTGGCAGCAGACACAGCTGTTCTGAGGCAATATGCAGTGTCCAGCTCCCAAAGACTTGGCAGTGCAAGCCATGGGGTCAGTGCTTGGCAGCTGGAGTGGTGACTTCATGGACTAGCTCTGCAGAAGGCTTTGGGTATGGTTCTTGCCTGGATAGTTCTCTTCCCACCTTTGTTTCTTAAATTAGCCTCAAAGTTGACTTCATACACAGGTAACAAATACTAATGATATTAACAATAACTGACTCTTAGGTAGTGCTTACTATGTGCCGGGCAAATTTCTAAGGACTTTATGTGTATTAACTCATTTAATCTTTTACAAAACTCTAATGAGTTACGGACTGGTGTTATCCCCATTTTATAGATAAAACAGCTACAGGGAGATTAGGTTACTTGTCCAAGGTCCAATGACTATAAATGGTAGCTCTGAAACTCAAACCTAGTCAGTCTGATCTAGTTCTTAAGAGCCTTGACTGATACGCGTACTGTTTTGCAACCTAATTTTTTCATGTAACAAAATTTCATGAGCATTTCCATGTCATTAAATATTTATTTAAGCATTTAAAGTAGCTGTGTAATGTTCAATTATAAGGATGATTCATGTTTTATTTACACAACTCTCTACTGTAGAACATCAAGGAAATCCTGGTGGCTAAACTTTTTTTTTTTTTTTGAGATGGAGTCTTGCTCTGTCGCTCAGGCTGGAGTGCAATGGTGTGATTTCAGCTCACTGCAACCTCTGCTTCCCGGATTCAAGCAAGTCTTCTGCCACAGCCTCCCGAGTAGCTGAGACTACCGGTGCATGCCACCACACCCGGCTAACTTTTGTACTTTTAGTGGTGATAGGGTTTTGCCATTTTGGGCAGGCTGGTCTTGAACTCCTGGCCTCAAGCGATCCACCCACCTCGGCCTCCAAGTTGTTTTGTTTGTTTTTAATATCCATGAGTTTTTCCTTGGGATAAAGTCTTCAAAGTGGAATGCTAGGTCACGGTGTATTCAAATCGCCTTCCTGAAAGTTTATTCCAATTTACACACCCAGCCACGGAGGGAAACATCCTGTTTTCTTGAGTCCTTATTGACATTGAATGTTAACATTAAATTGTTTTCCTTTGTGGCACTGAAAATGATACATAGTTTTCTTTAAACTTGAAATTATTTAAACATTTAAACATACGTTTATTGGTTATTTGTTCAAAGTTATTTTATGAATTGCCTTTTCCATCACCTATAGAATAAAGCTGAAACTACTTCAGTTCAAAGCTCTTCCAACTCTGACTCAAACTACTTTTCTAACTAATTCTCCTACAGTTTCTAAACATTCATTTGGGACACTCAAGGGGATTATTTTGTTTTCGATTGGACCATATGAATATATATTTTTCTAGGCCAAAAAATTGTTGAGTATTGATAGTTTGATATGGTGAAAACGTATAAATCTCCAAAACCTTTGCTGTGACACTACAGTACTTTCCACAAATGCCTGTTGCCCGTCTCTGCTTGGTGGAATCCTGCTAGTTCTTTACAAGGTGGAGTTCATGAATCAGGTCCTCTCCCTCCAATTCCCTTGCCACCCCTCTCCAGGTTCTCCTCTCACCCCCAGCTTAGGCAACTGTAGATCATTTCTTTTCACAATTTCAACTCTCATTCTTTCCTCTCATAGCTGTAGAATGATCTCAGGGTATTGCAGCTGAATAACAAGTTTTCATTTGCCTAGCAGAGGGTGAGCCCTCTGTTCCTCTTCTCTGGCAGAGGCTGTCTTATTTATTTTGGCAGCCTCAGAGACAAGCAAAGTTCCCAGCTTATAGTGGGTGCACAAAAATATCTGTTGAATTGAAGAACTAGTAACTTTAGGGATGAGGAAGTGCCTTATTAGTGCAATACTACTTGCAGTTTCCTTCCATGTTAAATAGGAAGAGCATGTGTAACACCTTCTAATATCTTCTAATTTGGTTGCTTGGTATTTTGTTTGGAATTGGTCCTCCTTATTTTGAATCCTCCATCTTTCTAATTCATCTTTTCCTGTATTTTCAGATGTTGTAATTATATTGCAGTTCAACAAAATTATTTTATTCCATGGTACAATTCCCAAGATCAAAACAGCACAATTCTCTAACTGGCTAAATAACAAATCAGTATACTTTCCAAGGACTATATTCTGTGTTTTTTCCTTTTAATCAAATCCATCTTTTCTGTCAGTTGGACTTTCAGGAGCTTTTAGTGACTTCTGGGAAATACCAGTGCTATAGCCAGTGTAGCTTCAGGAAACATTAAAAGTAAAATTATTTTAAAAAATTCATTCAAAACATTTAAAAGGAATCTTACTGAGACAGTCTTCTGTTTATATAAGGGATACACTGTATAATTAACTTAAGGTATACTTACAGGAAGAAAATCATGAAATTATAGAACTTTAAAGGTAGAAGAGACCCCCAAGGCGTTTCAGTATGTGCTCTTTGGTGAAAAAATACCAAATAGGAGTTGGGGAGAGAATAGTTTGAGCTTAACTTTGGCTCCATATTCCCTCTCCAGTTAATTTGAGTGAAGTTCCAACTCTTGCTCATCTTTTCTTACCTGCATATCCTGCCCTAGTCATTCCTGGAATGAGTTCAGGTAGAAGCAGCTGCAATGCCAGGCCTCTTTTGTGTTTATATTCGGGGAGACTGGGCGTTGCTTTATGTATTCTTCATCCCCTCTTTTCCCCTAGACATTTTGCCAGCTCTGGCCTTTTCTTTCCTGCTTGCCCATTAGGCAAGAATGTGCTCAGTATTTTGCCTTTTCTAAGTGGGCTTCTCTAACTAGGAAACTAGTTCAATGAACAGGTCCAAAGAGCCAGAAGAACTGCGTAAGATTTTGTAAAATGTGAATGGGGTATTATAATTTAAAAGACAGATTATAACAAGTGTTGATGAGAATGTGGAGAAACTGGGACCCTCATACACTGCTGGTGGGTTGAAAAATGGTGCAGCCACTTTGGAAAACAGTCTGGCAGTTCTTCAAATAGTTAAGCATAGAGTTGCCATATGATCAAGCAATTCTACTCTTAGGTGTACTCAAGAGAAATTAAAACATATGTCCAGGCCGGGCATGGTGGCTTATGCCTGTAATCCCAGCACTTTGGGAGGCTGTGGCGGGCAGATCATGAGGTCAAGAGATCGAGACCATCCTGGCTAACATGGTGAAACCCTGTCTCTACTAAAAATACAAAAAAAATTAGCTAGGCATGGTGGCATACACCTGTAGTCCCAGCTACTTGGGAAGCTGAGTCAGGAGAATCACTTGAACCCAGGAGACAGAGGTTGCAGTGAGCCGAGATCGCACTACTGCACTCCAGCCTGGCGACAGAGCGAGACTCCGTCTCAAAACAAAACCAAAACCAAACAAACAAAAAATACGTCCATAGAAGAGTTTATACATGAATGCTCATAGTAGTGATATTCATAATAATCAAAGAGTAGAAGCAATCTAAATTTCCATCAACTGATGGATGGATGTTGTATGTCTATAAAATAGAATACTATTCATGAATTAAAAGAAATGAAATACTGATACATGCTGCAATATGGATGAACCTTGAAAACAAGTTAAGTAAAAGAAGCGAGTCACAAAGGACCATATGTTGTGTGATTCTGTTTATATGAAATGCCCAGATAGGTAACTCTATAAAGACAGAAAATAGATTAGCAGTTGCCTGCAATGATGGTGGGAGGAGTGGAGCTTCTTTTTCGGGTAATGAAAATGTTCTAAAATTGATTGTGGTGGTAGATGTGTAAATCTGTGAATATACTAAAAGCCATCAGATTGTACACTTGAAGTGGGTGCATTGTACAGTCTGTGAATTATATCGCAATAAAGCTGTAAACAAATTAAAAGAATGGGTATTTTTTTTTATATGTAATTTTGTCTGCTGGTACTTTTCTGGCTAGCTGGAGATTCCCATGCCAAATTTCAGACTTACTTTGTTCTTTGATTCTACTTGAAGTCCAGCCAATAGCTCATTAGCTATTAGCAGGGTGGGAATTTGACTCACAATGCAACTTAGACATGAAGATAAAATATAAGTTCTTTATTTAGTTTATAACCAATCTGGCTTTCCTCCTGAGTCCTTAACTGTGGATAGTGGGAAAAATAAATGACATATGTAATTCCCAGTGTCTGGGAAAACCACTATGATGGAAGGAATGGCTGGGACTAATTTATCTGCAGCTAACACACACTATTCCTGCTGCAGCTATATTCACTCAAATGACTAACGCACAGGACAGTCAGCGTGGGGCTTCATATGCATGGTTCTGAATTCTTGTCTTTTTTTTTTTTTTTGAAACAGAGTCTCTCACTGTCGCCTGGGCTGGAGTGCAGTGGCGCGATCTCGGCTCACTGCAACCTAGGCCTGTTCAAGCAATTCTCTTGCCTCAGCATCCTGAGCAGCTGGGATTACAGGTACCCGCCACCACATCCAGCTAATTTTTTGTATTTTTAGTAGAGACGGGGTTTCACCATTTTGGCCAGGCTGGCCTCGAACTCCTGACCTTGTGATTCACCCGTCTCGGCCTCCCAAAGTGCTGGGATTACAGGCTTGAGCCACCGCGCCCAGCCCTTCTTGTCTTGATTCTATGCTTTCTTTTGGCCTTCGTTATCCATGTGATTCAAGGCTTGCTTTGAACTCCTGGATGTGTGTGCTCCATAACTCATGAAAGCTCTTTTGACTTCTAACTATTGGCTCTGTCTTGACCACTGGTTTCCAGGCAATGTCAGTGTCTCTGGGTTTGCTGCAGTCCTGTAGCTGGTCACAAAGCTTCATTGTTTTGGTCTCTATCATGGCATCTGATCCCATGTCTGTGATCAGTAGCTAGCTAGGGTGATAAAATAACTGTTTTGTGGGTTCCTGAAGCATTAGATCTTAGCAGAATACATACGCTTATTTCCTTCTTCTGAAACAATATTTAAAAGCACTGTAAAATGTTTGAAATAAAATTTGCCCTGTTTTTATAATTTTTTATTGATGATGCTATGAGTATTTATTTTACTTTTTAAGCTGCATTTGTTTGTATGTTTGTTCTTTTGGAAAGAGGACTCTCTGGCTATTGGTGCTTTGAATGGAGGGAGGTACAAAATCATATTATATTGTTGGCTAAGGGATGAGATAAATTGAGATGTGTATTTGTTTCTCAAATTGTTTTATTCTTGGTCTAACTAAATCAGTGATGTGACACTTCAGAAAGGAATTCGGAGCACTTACTGGTGACTTATATTCTGAAGGACTGTGACTTCTACAGTGAAAAATACTTCAAAATTGGCATTCATTCAGGACTGAATCTTAGCTTTGATATAGTATCTGATATAGCCCCAATGTCTAGGAGGTAATTTTTATTACAAAAAATACTTTATTTTGGAAAAAATAGAAATTTTAAGAATATTTAACATAATCTGAATGCATATTGAGTCTACAAAGGAACCAACTTGATTTAAAAATATTTGACTATTAAATGTGTAAGAATGTGAGCCTGTATCTATTATATGAGTTTTTATTCAATAAAAATCATCTGTGTCTATTGTATACATATGTATACAAATATAAAATTTCAGGGAAACACACACGCATACACAAATATATTTATTTATTTATTCTTAGGTATGTTGGCCCAGGATTCTACTGGATATAATTTTTGCATTATTACCTTAATCAAATCACACCTGTTAATTCATAAATGTTAACCTTAGAAGTGAAAGGTTGATAATGAAAATCTTTCAAAAGTGTACGATTTTGGCCAGGCACAGTGGCTCATGCCTGTAATCCTAGCACTTTAGGAGGCCGAGGTGGATAGATCACAAGGTCAGGAGATCGAGACCATCCTGGCTAACATGGTTAAACCCCATCTCTACTAAAAATACAAAAAATTAACCAGGCGTGGTGGCCTGAAGCCCACGCGCCTGTAGTCCCAGCTACTTGGGAGGCTGAGGTGGGAGGATGGTGTGAACCCGGGAGGTGGAAGTTGCAGTAAGCCAAAATCGTGCCACTGCACTCCAGCCTGGGTGACAGAGCGAGACTCCGTTTCAAAAAAAAAAAGTGTAGTATTTTGATTATTTATTGACTTATTCCGACATTTCAAAGTATTAACAGCTGTAAAAAAATGTGTAAGTTGTTTGTAACAACTCTCAAGGCAGTTGTAGAAGAAATGCTACTAAAACATGAGGTAAAATTACACAGATCACTAGACCCGAGAAAATGCAATGATATAGACAAACAATAGTCAAGAAAGAAAAGGAAGAATAATTGGAAATGAGAAGAAAAGTGAAACATCAAAGGATTAATCTAGCCGAAGCCCTGGAGAGATCACTGACCATCAGTCAATAAGAGTATGACATAGGAAGGCCGGGTGCGGCAGTCACACCTGTAAATCCCAGTATCTTGGGAGGTCAAGGTGGGCAGATTACCTGAGGTCAGGAGTTCAAGACCAGCCTGGCCAACATGGTAAAACCCTGTCTCCACTAAAAATACAAAAATTAGCCAGGTGTGGTGGTGCATGCCTGTACTCCCAGCTACTCAGGAGGCTGAGGCAGGAGAATCGCTTCAACCCGGGAGGCAGAGGCTGCAGTGAGCTGAGCTGGTGCCACTGCACTCCAGCCTGCGTGACAGAGTGAGACTCCATCTCAAAAAAAAAAAAAAAAAAAAAAAAAAAAGAGTATAACATAGAAAAAGGATGTTATAATTGTAAGCACTGCAATGACTTCATATATTAGTCTCACATCACTTATGCCTCTCATTCCATTTGATCTGACTGAGATATAGATTAGACTGTTGTATCAAATGGGGCCAACATACAATGACAAACAAGTAAAAGTCCAAGGTCTGTAAGGTGGCTTGGCAGTGTCTAGACCCAAGGCTGCTTCCAATTTGTGGTGTTACCATTTGGAAGGTGTTGTCTTCATCATCCACACTACTGAAGATGGCTCACTGCCATGTCAACTGGGTTTGTCAGAGGCATTTGAACTGGAGCAACTCCATCTTGAGTAGGAACTGGGTAAAATAAGGCTGAAACCTACTGGGCTGCATTTCTAGATGGTCAGGCATTCTAAGTCATAGGATGAGATAGGAGGTTGGCACAAGATTCAGGTCATAAAGACCTTTCTGATAAAACAGGTTGCAGTAAAGAAGCCGGCTAAAACCCACCAAAACCAAGATGGCCATGAGAGTGATCTCTGGTTGTCCTCACTGCTACACTCCCATCAGCACCACGACAGTTTACAAATGCCATGGCAACATCAGGAAGTTACCCTATATGGTCTGAAAAGGGGAAGCATGAATAATCCACCCCTTGTTTAGCATATAATCAAGAAATAACCATAAAAATGGACAACCAGCAGCCTCGAGGAATAGCCATTCTTTTATTCCTTTACTTTCTGAATAAACTCGCTTTCCCTTTACTCTATGGACTTGCCCTGAATTATTTCTTGCGCAAGATCCAAGAACCCTCTCTTGGGGTCTGGATTCGGACCCTTTTCCTGTAACAGGTTCACATTGCAGTCTGTGAGAAAGAGAAGAGGGAATCAGAAGGCCTTATGAAACCTGACACAGGGAATGAAAGGGAAAGAAACTTGACCAGCTGTCCAATGTTTTAAGAGTCATTAGATTTTGGGACTGAAACAGTCTCCTAAGGAATGCTGTGTCTTTCTAGGAAAAAAATAATCAGTCTCTGAGATGCCCTCACCCATCCTGTTTCTGTCCCTAAGAAGATGCCCTGGTGTGAAGGGAAGAGGGTTGTGGTTTATGTACCCACTGATGTGGGATGAGTTGGGGAGATTTGGCTGCTCACCAGGTTTGATGATGTCTTTCCTGAGCACTACATGAAAATCAAGGAGGGAAAAAAAAGAAAAAATCAAGGACAAGAGACTCCTTTAACCTTGGCATTATTTGGATTTCTTCAACACAGTGGTTCTCAAAGCATAGTCCCTGGGTCAGCAGCATTAGCAACATCTGGGAACTTGTGAGATATGCAAGTCCTACTTCAGATTTAATGAATCAAGAATTCTGGAGGTGGGGTTCTGACAACTGTGTTTTAAAAGGCACTCTAGGTGATTTGAGGCCCATTAAAGTTTGAGAACCACAGATTTAATCCAATTCACAGAGAGGCGAAATCAGAATATATGTCTGACTAACTCTTCTTTTCTTTTGCTCTCTTGCTACTTCTCTTTCTTCTTTTCACAATTTCCTGGGATGTGAGAGAAGCAAACTTTTCTTTTGCTTCCCCTAACGTAGCATCCTACTTCCATAAAGCATGAACCCTTATATCAACACATGTAAAACAAGCCAACAAACAAAAAGGCAGTGAGAATGAGCCTTGTGGGTTTGGTCAGGGAGAGGGGAGGAAATAAGGTATTTGGAAGATAACCTAGATTGTTACATGATCCTATTTTGAATGCAAGAAGCTGAGTATTTCTTTTGTCTTTGTATTTCTTAAGATATGCTTATTTTCAGCCCTCTCCCCTGAAACGAATAGCATGAAATAACATGTCAAGGAACTTGTTCTCAGAGCGGTAAGAGAAGACCGTATTATTTTCAAAGTATTGGAGGCCAGGAGGTGGCTCATGCCTGTAATTCCAGCTTTTAGGGAGGCAGAAGTGGGAGGATAGCTTAAGCCCAGGAGTTCGAGACCTGCCTGGGCAATATAGGGTTACCCCGTTCTCCACAAAAAGGAAAAAAAAGTATTGTATTACCCAGTTACACACATACTCACTTTTGCCAGGAGCCTACCTTCAAATTTGATGAGAACGATGAAAAGGACTGGCTGCTGCTCTTATATGCTCCACAGGAAGAAACGGTACTAGGCAACAAAAACAGAATAAAGTCAAGAATGCAGAATATCTATTTCTGGCTGTTTCTGTCCCAGCAACTTCAATGAAATGCAGAGTTTCCTCTGATTATAAAATAGAGATAATATTCTGAATGCCATGTCACATAAAAAGACATTTATTTTTACCCCTTCCTCTGTCTTGAATGGTAATTTATCTTCATTCTCAATGAATATTGGAATTTATATTGCCCGAATAGAAAAGATTGCAGTTTTCACTCATTTAGTGGTAGTATATTTTCTTGGGAGAGAGTTGCCTAGTAAGCAAAAAATGTGTGGGATGTTAAACTTTTTTTTTTTTTTTCTGAGATGGAGTCTCACTGTGTCACCCAGGCTGGAGTGCAGTGGTGTTATCTCAGCTCACTGCAAGCTCTGCCTCCCGGGTTCATGCCATTCTCCTGCCTCAGCCTCCCAAGTAGCTGGGACTACAGGCACCCGTCACCACGCCCAGCTAACTTTTTGTATTTTTAGTAGAGATGGGGTTTCACATATTCGCCAGGATGGTCTCGATCTCCTGACCTCATGATCCGCCAGCCTCGGCCTCCCAAAGTGTTGGTATTACAGGCGTGAGCCACTGCGCCTGGCCGGGATGTTAAGTTTTTATAATTATTTAAAAGAAATAACTTTAAGTATGCTACATTAACATGGTTGTAAATTGGAAGTTGTCATTTTTCTGAATGGGGAGCTTACAGAGAAAGAGACATGACTCTTGCTTCCATTTAATCCATTCTCCACGTCCGGCCTTTTGAAAGATGGTTTTAAGAGTGTAAATGGCATCACTCCCTCTTTTTGGGCTCCCCATCGCATTTATTAGAACCTACAGTTTCCTTAACACGTTCTCCAAAGCTCTGTAGAGTCTGCTCCTGCCTTTTCCCCCAACATCATCTTGGGCTTCTCCCCTTTGCTCAGATTGGCTTTCTTTCAACTCTTTTTTTTTTTTTTTTTTTTGAGATGAAGTTTCGCTCTTGTTGCCCAGGCTGGAGTGCAATGGCGCGATCTCCGCTCAGTGCACCTCCACCTCCTGGGTTCAAGAGATTCTCCTGCCTCAGCCTCCCAAGTAGCTGGGATCACAGGCGTGCGCTACCACGCCCAGCTAATTTTTGTATTTTTAGTAGAGACAGGGTTTCTCCATGTTGGTCAGGCTGGTCTTGGACTCCCGACCTCAGGTGATCCGCCCGCCTTGGCCTCCTAAAGTGCTGGGATTACAGGCATGAGTCACCGTGCCGGGCCTTTCAACTCTTGAAGGAACGACATGCTTTCCCACTCCAAGGCTTTGGGAAACGTTCCTTTGTCAGGAACGTCTTTTCCCTAACCCTTCCTGAGGTTAATTCTCACTTACTCTTAATTTCTCAGCTAAATGTCTCCTCAGAAAAGCCTGCTATGATTTTAGGAGTCTCTCTTATTGACCCTTTCCCTTCATTATCAGTTGTCATAATTTCTAATTATGTATTAATTTGGTGCTTATTTTTATCTAGATTAGATAATAAATCCTATAACATTAGAGATCATGTCCATTTTGTTTACTTCCCTATACCTAGTGCCTAGCATAGTGCTTGACACATAGTAAATGCTCAACAAACATTTAATGATTAGATTATCAAATATCATACAGCAAAATGGACACTGGTTTGAAATATAAATGATAATCTATCCTGTAATTTTAACATTACAATTTATCGAATTAGAGTGTTCACAAATGAGTTGTATTCCAAAATTTGCAAACTGGTTATTTGACAGTCAGATTATATTTCTCCATAGAAAAAACTGTCATTGTTGGTTCAGGCCTGCACCTGCTAAATGTAACAATTTTTAGATCTTGTGCAAGCTCACCTCCATCCAAATATTGGCAACGTTGGACCTCAGTTTCCAGATCAGGATTCCTAGTTTTCAGCCTCCACATAATTTTTGAGGCTTTTGTTTTTGTGAGTTTAAGATAAAAAGGCGATTTTTAGTTTCTTCTCTTTCAATGTATTTTTGGTTATCGGACTTTTTGTATGAGGAGAGAGAAATACTGCTAGAAAGTTGTGCTCAGCGTAAGGGGTAGCCTTCAGTAGCTGGGAAAAGGGACAGCTTTCACTTGCAGTATGGAAGGAGATCTTTCAGCACACACTGAGATCTCAGCACACAGCAGGAGCTCCCAGTGTACAAATGTGTTTGTGTTTATGTGTACTTCAGATTGGCTGGGGGGGTGGGAATGGGAAAGATTCTGCTTGGAGGAGGGGGAGTGACCCTGAAATTGCTCCCTTGTACGTTGGAGTGTTCTCTGCTGTTTAGTCACAGTGGCAGCTGCACAGCCCTAACTCCATTGGAATGCTGCCTCTCAAAGACCTCAACAACAGGCACAGAAGTGGACACTCACAAATGCAGGCATATTTTTAAAGAGCCCAGTGTTAGTTGGACATCATAAGAACAATTATTCATTGCAGCTCTCTCTCCATGAGGTCACTTCAAATCAAATTAAATTTTGCTTTCAAGTCCCTCCCAGACCTAGAGAAGCCTATTAGGCTTGGAAAGGCTTACATGGCTAACAATTTCCTGATCAGAACAGGAGTTTTCTCCTGCCTCAGCCTCCCTGGTAGCTGGGATTACAGGTGCATGCCACCACTCCCGGCAAATTTCTGTATTTTAGTACAGACAAGTTTTCACCATGTGGCCAGGCTGGTCTTGAACTCCTGACCTCAAGCAATCTGCCCGCCTCAGCCTCCCAAAGTGCTGGGATTATAGGTGTGAGCCACCGTGCCTGGCCTTTAACTAGATTTTTGTATTGCTCTTTTTTCTCTTCAAGTAATATGATCTGTATAAATATTAAGCTTACCAGTCACAGAGCTGGTTGTTTTTTTTTTTTTGAGATGGGGTTTCACTCTGTCTCCCAGGCCGGAGTGCAGTGGCACGATCACAGCTCACTGCAGCCTCAACCTTCTGGGCTCAAGTGATCCTTCCCAGCTCAGCCTCCTGAGTAGCTGGGACTGAAGGCATGTGCCATCACCTCTGGCTAATTTTTTATTTTTTGTAGAGTAGAGGTCTCACTATGTTGCCCAGGCTGGTCTCAAACTCCTGGGCTCAAGTGATCCTCCCACCTCGGCCTCCCAAAGTGCTAAGATTATAGGCATGAGCTACTGTGCCTGGCCAAGTTTTGATAAATGTATACATCTGTGTATCCTAATGCCCTCTCAAGACAGAATGTTACTATCACCCCAGAAAGTTTCCCCTGACCCTTTGCAGTCAATCCTCTCTTACCTTCCCCTAGCCCCAGGCAAACAGTGTTCTAATTTTTTCCCATGATAGATTAGCTGTGCCTGTTCTAGAACTTATATAAATTGAGTCATAAAGTATGTGCTTTTATGGGTAAGACTGTTCATTCAGCATAATGTTTTTGCAATTCATCCATGTTTTTGTGTGCATCAATAGTTCCTTTTTGTTGTTGAGTAATATTCTGTTACCTGACTGCACCACAGTTGGTTTATCCACCTTCCTATTGGTGAACACCTGAATGGTTTCTGGATTTCGGCAATGATGAATAAAGCTTCTGAGAGCATTTCCATACAAGTGTTTTTGAGGACATTATGTTTTTATTTCTTTTGAATATTTAGGAGTGAAATTGCCAGGTCATAGAATATGTGTGTGCTTCATATTATAAGAAGCTACCAGGCCTGTCTCCAAAATGAGTATGCCACTTTATACTTCTGCCAGCAATGTCTGAATGTTCTGGTTGCTTCACATTCTTGCCAACATTTGGGGCTGTCAGTCTTTTGAATTTTCACTGTTTTGGTGGATGCATAATGGTGTCTCATTGTGGTATTAACTGGCATTTCCTGATGACTAATGATGTTCAGCACTTTTCACATGCTTATCGACCATTCTTTGTGAAGTGTCTGTTCAAAATATTTGCCCACTTTTTAGTGGATGCTTTATGTTTTTGTTATTGAGTTATAGAAGTTATTTATATACCCTAGATACCAGTCTCTTGTCCGATATATGTTTGTGAATCAATTTCTTCTTTGATTTCATCCATCTTGGTCTTCATTCTGTAGTATAATCGAACCCATGTCTAGCACTGTCTATATAGCTTGCCTAAAGATCCTTATAAGTTTGTGAAATACATACTGGCTAGGTGGTATCTTTCTTTGATACATAGCAAGGCAATGCTGGAGTACCAGAAAACTACTGAGTGTCAGAGACTGTACTTTCTATTTGCCCTTATTAGTTGTTATTTTCAGGATGGAAAGTAGTGCTCACTTTCTTAGTTTACTAACAGTTTCATCTAGGGGTCTGTTTATAAAGTAATACAAAATGAAACAAGCCTAAGAGTAATTGTAAAACAGAAAACTAAAGTTTTTTTTTTTTTTTTGAGACAGGGTCTTGCTGTCACCCAGGCTGAAGTGCAGTGGTGTGATCTCAGCCCACTGCAGCCTCAACCTCCTGGGGTCAAGCGATCCTCCCACTTCAGCCTTCTGAGTAGCTGGGACTACAGGTGCATGCCACCATGCTCGCCTAATTTGTGCTTTTTTTTTTTTTTTTTTTTTTCGGTGGAGACAGAGTTTTGGTATGTTGTACAGGCTGGTCTCAAACTCATGGGCTCAAGCGATCCACTTGCCTCGGCCTCCAAATGTGCTGGGATTATAGGAATGAGCCACTGTGCCCACCCCAAAACACATTTTAATGCTACTTTATACATAGTTATCTAGGGAAAAAAGTAGCCAGTGTTACCTGTGCTTGATGGTAATAACAAAGTTGATGTTAATACTTTATATTTGCAAAGTCTTCATTTTTCCCCCAAATACTTTCACATTTTTAAATCTTTATAATTAGGAAATAAACTTTAGTTATCTTCATCTCTAAGAGGGAATTAATACTGCATCTAGTGTAACTGTTGTGGCAAGTTATCATATTCGGGGTTTAGTTTTTAGTTTTAGTTTTAATTTTTGTTTTGAGACAGGGTCTCACTCTGTCACCCACAGATCACAGTTCACTGCAGCCTCGACTTCCCAGGGTCAGGTGATCCTTCCATCTCAGCCTGCCGGGTAGCTGGGGCTACAGGCACATGCCACAATGCCTGGCCAATTTTTTGTGTTTTTTGTAGAGATGGGGTCTCACTGTATTAACCAAGCTGGCCTCTTAACTCCTGGGCTCAAGCAATCTTCTTGCCTTGGTCTCCCAAAGTGCTAGGATTACACGTGTGAGCCACCTTGCACAGCCCAGGACTTAGTTCTTAAAACCAGGTGTAATTGAAAATCTAGGAAAGTTAAAGTACTTTCCCATCATTCATTGCTACATTGTTTGTAATACAAAAGATTAGTAACAATTCAAACATCCAGTATAGAGGACCAGTTCTAGTTCAAATAGAGTATGTTTCAGTCATACATTAGTATACTCCCCCTTCTTTGCCTCCTCCTACTGAATATGTCATTTACTTTTTTTTTTTTTTTTAACTCATGACTTTACAGCCATAGACTTTCACAGGTGAAAAGAACTTTTGGGTCATTTGGTTCTTTCCTCTCATTTGACAGAAGACACAAACTCAATGAGATTAAATAATACCCCAAATAATAGAACTCACAATTTTGAGTGTTAGAACTAGACATACTTCTGGTTTAATAAATGTTTGAGTTCATGTTTTTTTCTCTGCTGTCAATCCCTGTGGATTTGTTCTTTAAGATGATGATTACATTCACCCTTCCTTTCTACTGAGTTTGCCAATGTGGTCTCTAATTATATCAGAACTGGATTGTTGCGACATCCTCTTAGCTAGTCATGTAGCCTAATCTTTTTTCTCTCCGGTCCATCTCCTTTATTTTGTCTCACTGATTTTGCTAATACAGACCTTTCATAAATCATCCTTTTACTCCAGAAGCTTCATCCTTTTAATTCAGAAGTGGTCGTCATTGAATCAGATCCTGAATTATCAAGGATCTCCATGCTCTGATTCCATCCTGCCTCTTCATCCTTATTTCCCTTGTTCCCCAACTGCATCTACTCATCAAGATGGTCTCACTCTCCTCTAGCTGCATGTGAATTAGTGCTGTGGTTCTTATGTTGGTTCCTTATCCTGGTACCCACTCACTCCCCATCCTCTCCATTTAGTCACTTTCAACTCATTGTTCAAAATCCAGCTCAAGGCCAGGGGTGCCAGCTCATGCCTGTAATCCCAGCACTTTGGGAGGCTGAGGTGGGCAGATCACTTGAGGTCTGAAGTTTGAGACCGGCCTGGGCAACATGGCGAAACCCAGTCTCTACTAAAAATACAAAACTTAGCTGAGCATGGTGGTGCACGCCTGTAGTCCCAGCTACTCAGGAGGCTGAGGCATGAGAATCGCTTGAACCCGGAAGGCAGAGGCTGCAGTGAGCTGAGCCAAGTTTGCACCACTGCACTCCAGCCTGGGTGACAGAGCAAGACCCTGTCTCAAAAAAAAAAAAAAAAAATTCCGGCTCAAGCTCCACCTTCCCCCTGAAACATTTTGTGATTACAGTGATTTCTTAATCTCCAAATATACACTGTAACATCCCACTTAGCAATTGATACATGAACTAACCTCTATAAGAGATAAAACCCCAAAATTTCAGTGGCCTAACACCGTAGAAGTTATACTTGCTGATCACAGGTGAGAGTGTATAATTCATGATGCTTTGGGGGCAGGGATGGGGAAAAGGAGCGCTGTGCTTTTTGCAGCCGTTTAGAGACTCAGGGTGATGGAGGCTTTGCCATCTTCAACACAAAGCTCCCAGAGTTGCCTTAGGCATTGGTATTTGCTGAATGTTGGAAAGAAGGGACAGTCTATCTGCTTCTTTGCCACCTCCGTCCAGAAGTGGCATGTCATAACACTTCCGCTGGTGAGAACTAGGCACAGGGCTCCACCTTGTGCTGGGAAATGTACCCCTTGGCTGGGTGTCTATATCCCTGGAACTACTCTTCTCTATGGAAGAGAAGCACAAATCTGGGGAGTAGCTAGCTTTGTTACAATGTTGTCCTGTTCTGATTTCTAATTGCTTTGTGGGTGTTGTCTTGGCATCTCCAGCTGGATTTCACACTGTAACTAAAATTCCTCAAATATATACAGTAAGACAAGAGTCTGGCATTTAGTGTGTGCTCAGGAAATGTCTTTGTTAAATAGTAGATTTATGTAGACTTTTTAAAAAAATTCTTAATTCCTAAATTAAACACAGAAAGGGAAACAAAGTTGACAAATCCCTAATGGTTCTGTCTTTTTTAAAACAGTACTTTGCAATGCAATTTCTCACTTCACCTACAGAAAGTGAAATTTAGCTGGAGTATCTTCAATTTCAAAATAATAATATTATTTTCTGCTTCTATGGACTATTTTTAACCATTTCATCTTGTTTGTCTTTATATTCTTGTCTTTTTATTATAGAAAAATTAACATATATATGAAAATGGACAGGGTATTATAATGAAATCTCATGTACATATTACCTAGCTTTAACAATAATTGGCCCATGCCCAGTCTTTTAAAATCTATATACTCACTTCCCTCCCACACTAAATTTCTTGAAGCTTAACACAAATATATTATTTCATATGTAAATATGTCTGTAACACCAGACCTTTGGACAAGGTAAGGCCTTGTCCAAAAATACCCCACAATGCTATATCTCATTTTAAAATAACAATAATTCCTTAGTATCACTAAATAATCCAGTTAGCACTTAAATTTCCCATAGTTTTTAAAACAATTGGTTTGTTCAAATCAAGATCCAAACAAGGTCTACGTGTTTTTATCACACACACACACACTCACACACTCTAAATAAAAAAATAAAGAAGGCAGGAGGAAACTTTTGGAGGTGATGGATATATGTATGGCATAGGTTGTGGTGATGGTTTCACAGATGTGTACTTATCTCCAGGCTCATCAAGGTATATACGTTAATTATGTACAGCGTTTCATATGCCAGTCATACCCCCAATAAAGTGGCTTACAATACTCAGAAAACACCATTAAGAAACTTAAAAATGAAAAGATACAAACAAGGGATACACACAATACATTTTAGACATTCCTCTTAAATATTTTTAAAACAACAAGTCTTTTCTCTGCTCCTTTTTTCCCCCTTGGAATTTATCTGTTGAAGAAACAAGGACATTTGTCCTATAATGATTCTCATTCTCTGGATTTGGCTGATTCTTTTCTTCTGGTTTGTGCAACAGTTTCATGTACTTCTGTCCCCAGTATTTCCTGCAAACTAGAGATAGGTCTAGGATCTTGATCAGATTCAGGTTTTGGTTTTTCATCAAAGGGTGGGGTTGCGTATCTCCACCAGAAGGCATAATGTCTGGTTATCTCTCTTTTTGATGTTAACATTTATTAGTGGGTTTAAGAGTTTTTACCAGATGCATTCATTATAAAGTTTGCCTTTGGCTTTTCGCCTAGTTGCCTTGGCTGCCACTGATGATCATTGCCTAGTCTATTATTTCATTAGGCATGTCTTGTCTCTTTTTGCAATGAGATTTTCCAATGTTTTAAAAATATTTTATTTTTTCTTCTTACATTATTAAACATATTTAAAACATTTAATCTTCCCTCTAATTCTAATAATGCTAATTAACACGTTTGGCATTTAACACTTTACAAAGCATTTTTTTTTAAGGGACATGGTCTTGCTATGTTGCCTAGGCTGGACTGCAGTGGCCATTCACAGATTCGATCATAGCTCATGACGGCCTCAAACTCCTGGCCTCAAGTGATCCTCCTGCCTTAGCCTCCCAAGAAGCTGGGACTACAGGCACGTGCCACCATGTCCAGCTTACAAAGCATTTTCATATACACTATTTCACAAATATTATCTGATACTCACAGAACACCCTGCAGGTAAACCGACTCTATAACTTTGGGCAAGGGTCGTCACTTTAGAGATGAGGAAAATAATAATAACCACTCCTAAGATCGTTATGAAAATTAAACAAGTTGAATGTATGCAAACTGCTTAAAATAGTGCTTACTATATTACAGCAAGAGTGAAATAAAAATTTGCTACCACAATTATTAATATTGTTAATGCTGCTATCATCATTTCTTTCAGTTTTAACCATTATGTTGTTAGTTTATTTTAAAAAATGTTTCCTTGAACTTTTTCTAGTGTTTATGGATATTAATAAGAGTAATTTAATTTCTATGTTCCCATATAATTTCACAGTCTTGAAACCCTAGTCATAACCCTGATTAGCTTACAATGTGATATGAACTTAACTTTTATTGTCATTTGCTGTTAAATATTATTTATTCTGTTTTCTTTATTTATAGAAGACTAAGAATCACTTTCTACCAAAACAAAAACAAAAAAAGAATATATTTAACTTATGCTGTTCAGGCTATCTATCTATCTATATGTATATACCATGCTCTCCTTTATGAGCAAAAAAGCAATATATTTTATATGATAAGCTTTTATAATATTCTGTAATAAAATTTAATGAATCATGGAGTACTGGAGCCTAAAGCACCTTGGAGAGCAGGCTCAGCACTTTATTTACAGGTAAAGAAACTGAGAACTAACCAAGTTAAAGGAGCTGTCCAACTTGCACCTTCCCATGACCGACCAATGGCTGAGCCAGGACTAATAACAGATCTTGAACAAGCCCTAGTCCCTAACATCCTTCTATTATACTGCATAATGCTAAACTATTTTAAATGTTCCATCACCAGTTCTCCCAATACCACCCTAAAAGCAACAACGTCACCATTTGGAGTTCAAAGTGAGAAACATGAACTACATGCTTGAAGACACACAAATATGGAAGCAGCAAAGTGGAACCCAGGAACCTAGGTCCGTTGAATGACACTGGACTGATGACAGGCAGTAAGTGTATGTAAGACTAAATGCAAATGTGTGTATATATTAATACACAGTCATAAAGAAGAATGACAACTATTTTCCACTGACACACTGTGCCTGGTGGTACTTGTCTGTTCACATAGTCATGTATGAAGAGGAGAATTACAAGGCAGATTTTATTTTTGTTTCTTTCGTTTTTTAATTTTTAATTGTGGTGGATTTTAAATACACAGAAAAGTAGATAGAATAGCACAATTAATTCCTATGTAGCCACCACTCAGCCCCAATATCCATCAACCTGAGGCCAATCCTCTCCTGTCCATCCCCTCATCCACTCTGTCATTGGTATTATGTTGATGCAACTTACAGACATCATATCATTTCCTGTTTACATATTTGAAGCATATTCTCTCTCTCTCTCTCTTTTTTTTTTTTTTTTTTTTTTGAGACAGAGTCTTGCTCTGTCGCCCAGGCAGGAGTGCAGTGGTGTGATCTCGGCCGATCTCCGCTCAGGGCAACCTCCGCCTCCCAGGTTCAAGCGATTCTCTTGCTTCAGCCTGCTGAGTAGCTGGGATTACAGGCGCCCGCCACAGTGAAGGCTAATATTTGTAATTTTTTTTTTTTTTTTTTTTTTTTTTTTTTTTTTTGAGACGGAGTCTCGCTCTGTCGCCCAGGCTGCAGTGTAGTGGCATGATCTTGGCTCACTGCAACCTCCGTCTCCTGGTTTGAAGTGATTCTCCTGCCTCAGCCTCCCGAGTAGCTGGGACTCCAGGCGCACGCCGCCAGGCCTGGCTAATTTTTTGTATTTTAGGAGAGAGAGGGTTTCACCGTTGTTGCCCAGGCTGGTCTCAAACTCCTGTGCTCAGGCAATCCGCCCACCTTGGCCTCCCAAAGTGCTAGGATTACAGGCGTGAGCCACCGCACCCGGCCTAATATTTGTTTTTTTTGTTGTTGTTGTTTGTTTGTTTGTTTGTTTTGAGACAGAGTCTGGCTCTGTTGCCCGAGTGCAGTGGCGGGATCTCGGCTCACTGCAAGCTCCGCCTCCCGGGTTCACGCCATTCTCCTGCCTCAGCCTCCTGAGTAGCTGGGACTACAGGCGCCCGCCACCACACCCGGCTAATTTTGTATTTTTAGTAGAGACGGGGTTTCACCATGTTGGCCAGGCTGGTCTCGAACTCTGAGCTCAAGCGATCCGCCCACCTTAGCCTCTCAAAGTGCTAGGATTACAGGCGTGAGGCACCGTGCCTTGTCGTTGAAGCATATTTGTCTAGAAGATTTAAAAAACTTTCAGAAAAAACCACGAGATTAATTATCATACCCAAAATTGTAATGCAAATTCCATACAATCATCAAATAGGCCATCAGTATTCAATTTTCCCATTGTTTTAAAAACACCAACTTTTAAAGTTACTTTAAAGAAAATCAGCCTCCAGTGCCACACATTGTGATGATTTCTCCTTGATCTACATGTTACTTCTCTCTCTGTATTCTCCTTGTAATTTATTTGTTGAAGAAAACAGATTTTTGAGCTGTAGCTTTCTTTGCAGTCTGGATTTTGCTGCTTTCATGCCCATGGTGTAGTTACAAGCCAGCTTGAAACATTAAAGGAAATGTTCATGCATATTATTATCAGATTTCATTTAATTTTGCTGGTTAATTTTGGACACTAATGATAACAACTGGAAGTCAGAGAAACCAGCATTTCTGGTGGATCCCAGCTGCCTGTGGGCGCTGTGACTGGGTTAGCTGCTATCAGGCTGAGAAAGTTTGTCTCTCTTGCCCCAATCCCTTCCTGTTCTCTAATCTAAATTGGACCTCTTGCTGTATCTTTTCAGAATACCCGCTACTTTTCCTTCCCAGCAATTGTCAGGATGAAACTGTAGCAGACTTTGACATTTTTATAGTTAGAAAAGTCAGGAGTGCATGAATGTAACTTTGAGCACAAGGGAGTTCTGTATAAAACCACAAGCATGGTTTCCAGCTGGGAATAGGAAAATATACATTTGACAATTTGTGATATTCATTTCCAGATGGGAACTTTTTCTCTTGTGACTAAGCACCAAGTCAAATTCAATTCTTCCTTCCCCTTTTCTCCTCCCCTGGGAAGAAGAACTAGGTTCCTGGGCAAAGGTTATCCCATATGTATGCCGTTCTTTACTTGATTCTCACCCTTAACTGAGGTTTGGGCTATTTCTTCATTTCATAGGCTTGTTGTATTAACAGTGTGGTCAGTCCTCCAAATAGATAGGAAGAAGAGATTCAGAAAAGGTGAGAGTACAGATGCTAGTAGATACTGAAGAGAAGCCCCCAGCACCCTGTTTCCTGTTGGGGCAAAACCAAAGGAGGTAACTGTAATAACCGCACTTATTTAGGAACATCTCAAGTTTGAAATGCAGATGGGCCGAGGACAGCGTTACAGAACCCTGCACATTCCAGGATAGTGTGGGGAAATTGTTGAAAGGTTCTGAGTCCTGAGGGATTTGAGGGTAGTGGAAAAATGCCAAGGTGTCCATGGAACGAGGAAAGATGGCGTGTGTGGACTTTGGGGCTGGAAGCAATGGCAGGGACCATGAACACCAGCAGTGAATGCCAGATACCACTTGTGATAAACTGCACCTCAGCTGATGCACGTATGTGACCCAGCAAGGGCCATGTGGACAACCACACCATAGACGCCCCTTGTGCCCTGACGCTGGAGGATAGTTAAGGCTTTCTAGAGGAAATTGGGCCATCCTCCCGAAAAAGGGAAACAGAAGAAGGAAGAGGAGAACTTTGAATACTTACTCATTTTATACTGAAAGAGGCTAAGTTATCTTCAAATGACAAGACTGAGTTAATTTTCCTTTCATTAGCAGAAAGGGGATGCAAGAGTTAAGTTGAATGCCATCAGAAAAGTTAAAAGTATATTCCAGCACATCTGGGATATGGCTATACATTTTAAACCCACCACACCACTCACATTTATGTGTTTATGTTAGTTATTTTTATTTTTTATTGCCGCTTGAGATCTCATATATGTTTATTTTAAATGTCTGTCTTCCCTAGATTGTAAGTTTCATGAAGGCACAGACCATCCTTTTTTTGTTCTATATTCTTAGCTCCTAATCCAGTGCTTAGCACCCGACAGATCCTTGAGAAGAATTTGTGGAATGAATATCAGACCCACACATCAGAGTACCTTCCACAGTATTTAACATAGAACAAGTACATAATAAATAATACTTTCTTCCTTCCTAGGGGAATGTATATTTCTTTGGGCATAGTCCATCTTGCTGTTTTTACAGCCAATTATATCTTAGGTGACTTTAAAAATAAATCTTCTTTGGTTGTTTTTAGGGAAGGGACTTAAGAAACTGAAGACATGGTGTTTGTCTTCTCTAACCCTATTTTGTATCCAAAGGGTATACTGGATAAACGACAGTAGTCACAGCTTCAGAGTGTATATTCTGTGGAAGGTGGTGAATACCTAGTGGTGATTGCAGCACCACCAACACAGTCTTAGCCCCTTCCTTAATTTTGACATGTTTTATCCCTTTCCCTCTCAGATGTCTGGGATCCAATCTGTTTTTATTCTCCTTTCCTTTTTTCTGTGCCACCGTTTTGGCCTGCTCTTCCCCGTCACGCTCCCCGCCCCGCACCCCCTTGCTCAGGATTGACTGTCTCACCTACTAGTACCCAGCTCCCCTGGGGAGTTCTGAGCATTGATCCCCGCCACTTCAGAACTCCTGGCCAGAAAGGGGCTATACATTCAAGATGGTTCTCATTTCAGGTAAAGCCATCTTCTTCTTTTGGGAAAAAAAAGAAGTTTTATAAAATATGCCAAAATGCAATTTAATATCTATCATCTTTAAACCATTTATTTGTATTCCATCTTATTTATAAAAGTATTTGAGGTAAGTATATCTTAGGAGACTGTTTTGTAAATAAGTTCACTAACTAGTTTAAAAAAATACGCGAGCTCTGATTTTGACTCAGAAAATACGGACCCTATAGTACAGTATTGCCTGAACTCACTTAATAAGAATTACCTGTGCTGCTTGTTAAATATACAGATTCTCTAAGCTTTTCCCTTGGATATTCTGATTTAGCTAATTGAATGGCCCTGAAAGTTTTTTGTTTGTTTTTTCTTTACTTTTTTTTTTGAGACGGTGTCCCACTCTGTCGCCAGGCTGGAGTGCAGTGGCATGATCTCGGCTCACTGCAACCTCCACCTCCCAGATTCAAGTGATTCTCCTGCCTCAGCCTCCCGAGTGGCTGGGACTACAGGCGCATGCCACCACGCCCAGCTAATTTTTGTATTTTTAGTAGAGACGGGGTTTCACCATATTGGCCAGGCTGGTCTCAATCTCTTCACCTCGTGATCTGCCCGCCTGGGCCTCCCAAAGTGTTGGAATTACAGGCGTGAGCCACCGTGCCCAGCCTGTTTTTTCTTTAGATGATTTTTTTTGACCTGACAACTTTAAGAAAAATTGCTAATGTACATAGTGAGAGCTGGCAGAATGAAGACCCATGAGGTACATGGGCAGAAGTTGTGGGGGAGGAACAAGGAAATCTCTGGGTAAGAAGAAATTGGATTCAGCCCTGTTTTCTTCCCCCTCAATGTGAATATATCTGTGTGAATGATGATCATCAAAAAAATTTATGGTATTATGGAAAGCTGGTAATATTGATTGATGGACTAATAATATTGCTGGTGTAAAGATTCTCAACTATCAAGGTAACAACAACAACAAAACTCCTGAAAAAACCTAAGGCAGTGTAAAATAGCCCTAATTCCAGTCATTTCAGTGATCTCCTTACTGCTGTATCTTCTTACCATGTAACACAACAACTAAGTATAACATCAGATGTGTCTGATTAAGCTGTAAGTTTTATTTTATTAGAACTGTAACTCTCCCTTTAAATACCTATTTATATCTTTACATAATCAGTCTTCGTAGGTAGTTGTATATGTATTATGTTACCTTATCCACCTCAAAATATTAGAAGGAACTGTATAGATAAGACCCTTCCTTTATTTTTATTGTTTGAATTTTAAGGGTAATACTTTTGATTATTTTTTAATTTTTAATTTTTGAGACAGGGTCTCACTCTTTTGCCCAGGCTGGAGTGCAGTGGCATGATCTGGGCTCACTGCCACCTCTGTCTCCCAGGCTCAAGCGATCCTCCCACCTCAGCCTCCCGAGTAGCTGGGACTACGGGTGTGCACCACCCGGCTAGGCTCATTTATTGTAGTTTTATAGAGATGGGGTTTCACCATATTGCCCAGGCTGGTCTCAAACTCCTGGATTCAAGTGATCCACCCACCTCGGCCTCCCAAAGTGTTGGGATTACAGGCATGAGCCACCATGCCTGGACCCTAGTACCTTTTAGAATGGCAGTTTACCCATATTATAATCTCTGGCTCTCTCGAGAACTTTGTGTATTTCTGTTCTATCCTTGAATTGAATTCTGCACTTCAAAATGTACTCCACTTGGTAAAGAACAGTATTATAGAAAAGGAAAACCCCAAACCATTGTAGTTTGAGGCCTCTCCCTGCTGCAGCCTTTCATTTCCTGCAGTCTCACGACCTCTGGGATGGAGGCATCTGGGCAGGAGAGCTTTCATGGAGGTCGCTGGCCTTGAGGAGGTAACTGTGTCTGAGGGACAGGAATAATGAGGTCTCTGGTAAGCTGGGGATTTTGCTGCCAGATGACCTCAGATGCTGGGGTATGCGGAGGGGCCACGCGGAAGGCAGCAGTGTGGAGACTCTTCCAGGCCTTCTGGTTGATGATCCTGTCAATGTGTCCATTGCTTAAAAGGTGAGATCATTAAAATGTATAATTCCTAAACGACCCTGTTTTTGTAGTATGAATTTCTTCTTAACAAAACAGCATAATATGAAACAGGGTTAGTAGTGCCAGTTTTGGGGCTACTGTTATTCTCCTCTCCCTGGGGTCTGTGGCTCTGCTGTTTTGTGTCAGCAATCTGGCTTCTGGCCAGAGACAGTAGATTTCTAAGCCTGTTGCACTGAAAACTATTGTCATTGAAAAAATTTCCAGTTGCTTAGTACTTCCCAAATGTTGAATACTTTTAGAGGTTTGTAGCCATACGATAATGTCTATTAGTTTAATATTACCCCTTCTCTGTGTGCTTTTATGTAAATAGCAGCATGCTACTGGCTGATCAGATGCTGATGGAATCCAGCATTGAAGGGCCTTGATCATATTATCCAGCAAAATTAAATTTGATTTTTATAGACTTGCCCTGCTGCCACCCATATTTACCAGTCCCATCACTTCCTCTCTTTAGGTGTCTGTGTGGAGTTTTGTTTCTTACATCACTAAAGAATACAAAAACAATACCTTCAGAGTTTCCCACAATACAGATTTTCATGCATCGAAGGAAAGCAGCACTGACAAGACAGGCAGATTGTATTAGAATTATTTAGGTCCTTAGCTTGATTCCCTTCCTGGCTGATTCAGTCCATTCCTTTGTGTCTGCCTGTCCATCTGTGAAGAGAAGATAATTACACCTGCTCCTCATTTACCTCAGAGGGATGTTACAGGCATTCATTTTGAAAGCCTATAAAGCTTTTTGAGCAAGGAGAAGTATAGTTGCAAGAATATATATTGTCGTTGCAGTGGTCCTTGCAAATCTTAATTCCAGTTATCGATATATTGATGAATACGCATTATTCAGTTTCATTAAATAAAAGCTGGTTCTGCCGGGCGCGGTGGCTCAGGCCCGTAATCCCAGCATTTTGGGAGGCCGAGGCAGGCAGATCACTTGAAGCCAGGAGTTTGAGATCAGCCTGGCCAACATGGCAAAACCCCATCTCTACTAAAAATACAAAAATTAGCCGGGCCTGGTGGGGTGCGCCCGTAATCCCAGCTACTGGGGAGACTGAGGCACAAGAATCATTTGAACCTCAGAGGCAGATGTTGCCATGAGCTGAGATCCCGCCACTGCACTGCACTCCAGCCTGGGTGACAGAGCAAGACTGTTTTCAAAAACAAAACAAAACAAAACAAAAAGAGCTGGCTCTTCATGCTCTGTGAGGTTTTCCCAAAGTGTGTATGTCTAAGAGGAAGGAGGAGAGAGTTTGGTGAATGGAAAATGAGCCACAAATGTAGGTTTTAAGTAATCCATTTCCTTTTAACTCATTTGTGTTCAGCCTTGAAGCTAAAGGAGATGAGCTGAAGAAATGGCATGAAGTAAGCAGCAATCCTAAACCCCACATTGCCCCAATATTTTTCTGACTCAAGATCAAAATTGATCACTTGAGTTAGAAAAAAAAATTTTCAGGTGAGAAATGTTTGTTTATGACCAAAAAAAAGTTTTTGTGTAAAGCTTGGCAAGTCACTTAGACTTCTTTAATTGATAAGTCTTCCTAAAGATTTAAAAGAAAATGAAGTCAATTTACATAATCCCTACAAGGTCTACCGTTAATTATGTAAGAGGCGAGGCTGTCCCAGATATATAAGGTACATCAGTTTCTTCCAAAATGTCGTTTTACCTATTATTAAGTTTTCATTGTCTTTCAAGGTGGAAAGCAGCAGCTGTTTCCTGAAAATTGCTAAAATTGCATGAACAGTGTGGGAAGCAGGAAACATGCAACAAATACTTATAAACTCAGAGATCCAGAATGAGATGATTCCTATTTTCTTCAGTTCCACAGCACTCATCCTTGACTTCCCATTGTGAAATGAATGACAAATGTTGGTTAAATGCCTACTATGTGCTGGGCTAGTGGTTCTCAAGTGTGGTTCAGCATCGTCAACATCAGCATCACGTGGGAACTTGTTAGAGACGCAAATCAGAAGCTGTGGGGTGGAGCCTAGCAATCAGTGTTTTAACAAGCCCTCTATACAAGTGCCTCTTAGAATTGCCATTCCACAGGGTGATAGCAAGGTTGGGACGGGCGGGCCAGCCTGTGGGCAGTATGGGGAGTGGCTGATCACAAACAGCGCAAAGCTTATCCCACCAACTCATTAGAGGGTGCTTCTCTTTCTGAGCCAGTTCAGGACTTGTATCTTGGAGGAGAAACTCCTCCTCTGGGATTCAGAGCTCATCCCAGATAAATGCTCAAATAGGAGATATTCTAACTTGTGGTTCATATTTTGTGCCAGCCATGAAAGCAAAGCTTCTCTCTATTGCTCTTGTAGCCCTCAATTTCGGAGCTTGAGCCTATCTCCAAGATGGAAAAACAAGGGACAGGAGGCCTAAAAAGGATTTGCTCTCTATCATTACCATCTCTCATCTCACTTACCCTTCCCACTACTTTCCCCCATTTTCCTCTTGACCTCCCTGTGCCCAGAATGCTCACTCGAGAACTTGGGAGAGGTGAACAAGGGAGGGTGAGACGTGAGCTAGAGATGGCCGAGAGACAAGATGCTCCAGGGCAGTCCCCACATCCCCCGTTAACCTGCGTGCTTCCCATTCCAAGGGATGACATGCACCTTAGCTACCCTTAACTACACCCCAATCACTCCCTCTCCTCAGATAAAAAGCAATTCCAGGAAATAGAAGTTAGTTTTCACTTAAACAGGATGTGACTATGATGTATGTTTCAATTTCAGCTGGTGGTGACCTGGCTTCTAATAGGAACCCACATCCCCCAGTCTTTGGCGGAGAATGCCTGACAGTGTGGCCAGATTCCTGAGGTTGATGACCTTGTGACCCACAGAGCATTTCAGTCCTCTTCACTCAGTCTAGCAGGCAGATTTGGGGACTAATCATACTGGGAGTCACTATTTCCTGCAAGAAACCTTCCCTTAGGAAGCTTTGTAACATTTCTTTGCAATATCAAAGAGAGACTGAGAGACAGCAAGCTTTAATTTTCACCTGTGACTTAAAATTAACATGTAAATATAGGAAGGAGAAAGAGGAAACTGCGTGGATGGAATGACCTGAGACATCTGGGTCTTTATTCATTCCAATATTATTTTATGAGATTACTATTCAGCTACATACATGAAAGAGACTTCTGAATGGCAGACAGGGCAGAAGGCTTGGCTTACCTAGATTGCATATAATCAGTATGTAAGGAGTTAGGATTTTTCTAACAGTAAAAGCAATCTTGACTAAGGCATTTGAAGCAAAAGTTAACACTACCTGAATCTTAGATCAAATAGAAGAGTTTACCCCAGAGAACTGTCAAGCATTTTTTTCCAGAGATCTGTGGGGAAACCTACAATTTGATTTTTGAGGGTAAGTTGGGGAGTAGAAGAGAGTTTCTGAAAACTCTCCCTACTATTTCCTGTTTTATTTTTTGAGACGGAGTCTTGCTCTGTCACCAGGCTGGAGTGCAGTTGCACAATCTTGGCTCACTGTAACCTCCGTCTCCCGGGTTCAAGCAATTCTCCTGCCTCAGCCTCCCAAGTAGCTGGGACTACAGGCACGTGCCAAAACACCCAGCTAATTTTTGTATTTTTAGTAGAGACAGAGTTTCACCACGTTGGCCAGGATGGTCTCGATCTCTTGACCTTGTGAGCCACCTGTCTCAGCCTCCCAAAGCGCTGGGATTACAGGCGTGAGCCACCGCGCCCAGCCTATTTCTTCATCCTTAATTCTATTTTCCTGGTTCACTTTGTAGAATTTGCTACACAGGATGTCTTTCACTGTTAAAATTTTCATGTTTCCTTGGTTACTAGGTTGCAGTTTTCTCCTAAGCCCCTCTGTCTCTCTGCATATGAACTTGGTGACAGGGATTGGGAAGTGAATTTTTTTGATGATCTTATTGCTACTATAGTTAAGAATCAGCACTGTTGATAAGCAAATGGGGCCTTGGGGATCATAGTTCAACTTCTTTTATTTTACAAATGAGAAAACCAAGTTCAGAAAAGTTAAGCAACTTGCCTAAGGTCACAGAGCCTGTTCATGCCAGGGCTGCCTCAAGAATCCAGGCCTGTTAACTCTGAGTCAAGTACTAAATACATGACTCTATTGCTGGCCTTTTTCTTTTCTTTTTTTTAAAATGCCTGAAATTCTTTACCCTCTTGAGACTCAGCTGAGCATTTGGCCAACCTGGTGTAAATATCAGGCTTTTTCTTAAGTGACAAAGTTTTGGTACTATCAAGACACAGATTAGATGGACATTTGGAAAGCTGGAGGCCCTGAAGAGAAAGGTGACACATTACAGGGTTCAGTTTGCGATTAATACTAAGCATTCTGATGGCATGCTGCTTCCACGCAGGGGACAGAGATATCGCTTTCCCATGGACTCTAATTTGTCTCCATAGTCTCTCTTCTAGCAGATCCAGAGATGGATCTTGACTAAAAAGATAGACGTGCTGATTGTCTTCTTAAAGAAAAATTCTGTGGTGGAGGAGGTAGCCTCTTTTAAAATCTGGGAAAGATG
Organism: Pan troglodytes; assembly: GCF_028858775.2. Lineage (NCBI taxonomy): Eukaryota > Metazoa > Chordata > Mammalia > Primates > Hominidae > Pan > Pan troglodytes. The sequence goes on along the minus strand of NC_072404.2, from coordinate 86,782,858 downwards.
TAGATTTTTGAGAATGAAGAGGGTTTAAATTAAACATAGTTCAAAAAATTAAACATAAGAGGGAAACTAATGGAATCCTTCATAAAATGTTTAAAATATTACCTACGAATCTCAATACTTCTACAGATTATTTTCAGAAAATAACGGGTTTTAAGAGAGCTGAGCTGTGGCCGTTTTGGTGATGAACTGCTTGGATCCCCTTTCGAACAGGCTGGGCTAGTTTCAATTTCTCTAAAGTCGTCTGTATTATTAGCATTCATGTAAAGAAAGGTTCAGAGGTTTGCTTTTTTTTCTTTTTTGCACAGTAAAATCTTTTTCAAAACAATTTTCTATGATATGGTAATTCTTTTATACCCCATGTTAAGTCAGGTTTCTTTTGTATATTGTGATTCATGCTAAGATAAATAAAAAATAAACCACGATTGAAATTTTAAAAAAGAAGCTGCTTAACGAAGATCTTTAAGTAGCTAATGAGTCAGTGTGTATTCACAGAAGTTTGATCAATGCTAGCAGGGACTATTTTGTGTTGAGAACAAAGACACCAAAGAGATAGCCACTGGGAGGAGACCGGAGGGAGGCAAGAGGCTCCTGTGGAGCACTGGAATCAGAAAAAATTTCCCAGCCCTCATTATCAAAACCGGCTGGAGGGAACAGCAGTGAAAAAAACAACATGCAAAGCCACAAACAGGTGAAAAATGCAGAAAAATGTAATGTTCTTAGCAAGGAGGCACATCCTTCATTTATGATCACCTACAACATATTTTCAAAGTAAAATCCTATCAAAGAAAATAAGCTCTTGTGATTCAACAGCCATAGGACAGCTGGCATTTCCCTCCTCCCCCCACAACTGACACTGTCCAGAGGGACACCAGAATCCCCTGAATTTGAGCATTACATCGTACAACAAAATATTTAATTTTAATCAAATTTATTTTCCTACGGGGCATTCAAAAGAGCACACTAACCCATCACTTTCGAGATGGTAATTTATTTACTTAGTTTTTGCTTATTCAGGACCTTCAATTGGCTGACTTGGTTCCTCCAGGAATTGCCCCTCCAGAGGTGGTGACAGTAGGTCTTCTGTGGAGGGAATTGCTGGGACAGCGTTCAGCTTCATTAAAGGGAGCTTTCAGGGAAAGTGGGAGCTGGGGTCTGGCTGCCAAGATTTTAATGAATTGCTTCAGATATTCTCTCTGGTGGCTTCCACTGTGTTTAGAAATTTGAGAAAAAAAAATCTATGTACAGAACACATGGCAGTTGGACATTAAAAATCTGCCACACACGCAAGTATCTGTCATACATTTCTTTTAAAATGGCTAAGTGCTACTCATGAAATTCACAAAGGATTTCAGGAAGTCAATGTGTATATTTTAATGAAAATATTTCTGTAATAGATATTATTTATTCCTTGTCATGAATTTGCCTGTGCAATTAAGTCATATGATTATTTTGCAAAAAAAGTTTGATTTTAGTAATTTTTTTCCTGAGACCAGTTAATGGAAGTTTCTTATTATAGAGGAAAGGACAGTCATTTAAAAGGTAAAAATAACACTTTTCATTAAGCTTCTTCTGTTATTTGACTATGGCTTATTTCAGCCAGTTTTGGAGAATTAAATTCATACAGCACAAGGCCAATAAATGCGGTTAATTTCATTAGGGGTTTGCAGTACAGTGGGGGGAAAATGCAATCTAATGTAAAGCCCTTGCATCTTTTAATTCAGTGTTTTAAATCAAACTTACCCATGTCACTCAAGTTTGCCTACAGCACAATAGGAGATGATAGTTCCTTACGTGGGGGAAAAAGAAAAAAACTTTATGAGACTTCAGAAATACCAGTCCTTCTGATAACATTTATGATTTTAAAAAATATTTTTCGGCTGGGCGCAGTGGCTCATGCCTATAATCCCAGCAATCTGGGAGGCCGAGGCAGGCAGATTGCGAGGTCAGGAGATCGAGACCATCCTGGCTAACACGGTGAAACCCTGTCTCTACTAAAAACACAAAAAATTAGCCAGGCACGATGGCATGTGCCTGTAGTCCCAGCTACTCAGGAGGCTGAGGCAGAAGAATTGCTTGAACCCGGGAGGCGGAGGTTGCAGTGAGCCGAGATTGCGCCACTGCACTCCAGCCTGGGCGACAGGGTGAGACTCCATCTCAAAAAAAAAAAAAAGTATATATGTTTATTTCAGGCCAGGCATGGTGGCTCTTGCCTGTAATTCCAACACTTTGGGAGGATCAGTTGAGCCCAGGAGTTTAAGACTAGCCTGTCAAGATAGTGAGACCCTGTCTCTACAAAAAAAATTAAAAAATTATCCGAGTATGGTGGTACACACTTGTAGTCCCAACTACTCTGGAGGCTGAGGTGGGAGAATTGCTTGAGCCCAGGAGGTGGAGGTTGCAGTTAGCTGTGATCATGTCACTGCACTCCAGCCTGGGTGACAGAGAGAGCCCCTGTCTCAAAAAAAAAATTTTTTTTTCCATTTTGAAACAATCACAAACTTACAGAAAAGTTGGGAGTTTAATACAGGAAACATGTTTTTTTGAGCTATTTGAGAATAACTGCTGATCTGATGTCCCATTACTCCCAGATACTTTAGGATGTATTTTGTACAAACAGGAATATTCTCTGATCCTTTCGTAGTTCATAAGCGTGATGATCGGGTGTTCACATGCTCATATGTGACATGTGCCACCCTCGAATCTTGGTACAATGTTGGGACATTACCCATCTGACATGAAAAAACTATTAAAAAAAAAAAAGAACATTCTCCTATATAACCACAGTACAAACATCAAAATCAGGGAACTAACCTTGATTCAGTACTACCACCTAATCCTCAGACCCCTTCCTTTGTAGGAAAAGAATCCAGGACAGGATTATGTGGAGCATTTGGCTGCCATGTCTCTCTAGTCTCCTTTCTGGAACAGTTCTCAGTCTTTCAGTGGCTTTCATGACCTTGACACTTCAAAAGATTACAGTTCAGTTATTATGTAGAATGTCCTTCCATTGGTTTTGTCTGCTGTTTCCTAGTGATTAGATTAAGGTTATTCATTTCTGGAAGAGGTTGTATCCTATGATTTCCATTTGTCCTATTACTGATGATGTTCACTTAATTAAAGTGATGTATAGCAGGCTTAATAAGTATTTTGTGGGATAGTATTTGGAAAGTAGATGTCCTGTTCCTCAAACTTTCAATGTATATATATATGTATTTTTAATACATATATTACATGTATTTTAATATATGTATATATTTTAATACATATATATCTGTATATATACAGATATCATATGCATATACATATATATGTATCTATATTCCTATGGACTTATGGTTTCTTGTTTTAATAAGTTATACTTCTTTACTGCCATTGTGTATTTTGATGTTCAAATTGTCCCAGATCTGGCCAGTTGGAAGCTCCTTCATGTAACTGCGCAATGGGTTCATTTTGCCCTGCCCAGATAGAGTCAATTTATCAAGACACAGGAATTGCAATAAAGAGTTCAACTCATGCAGAGCTGGCTGAACAGGAAACCAAAGTTTTATTATTACTCAAATCAGTCTCCCTGAAAATTCAGGGACTTGGGCTTTTAGGGATAATTTGGCGGGTTGGGGAACAGGGAGTGGGGAGTGCTGATTGGTCAGGTTGGATGAAATCATAAGGAGTCCTCTTGTGCAGAGTCAGTTCCTGGGTGGGGGCCGCAAGACCAGATGAGCCAGTTTATTGATCTGGGTGGGACCAGCTGATCCATGGAGTACAAGGTCTGAAAAAGACCTCAAACACCAATATTGGGTTTTACAATACTGAAGTTATTATAGGAGCAATTGGGGGGGTTAGTGATCTTGGGGTTTCTGGCTGCATGACTCTTAAACCATAATTTCTGATCTTGTATCTAACTTGTTAGTCCTACAAAGGCAGTCTGGTCCCCAGGCAAGAAGGGGGTATGTTTTGGGAAAAGGCTGTTATCATCTTTGTTTCAAAGTTAAAGTTAAGTTCCTCTCAAAGTTAGTTTGGCCTACATCCAGGAATGAACAAGGACAGCTTGGAGATTTGAAGCAAGTTGGAGTCAATTAGGTCAGATCTCTTTCACTGTCATAATTTTCTCACTGTTATAATTTTTGCGACAGGGGTTTCATTCACACTGGCTGCTGTGTCCTTCTGACATGTCCTCATGGTTCTTTGAGCATGTTCTTGCTTTCTGGCACTACAAGGTGTTCCAGGTTCATCTTTCTTTATGCCAGATGTGTTGATTGATATAGGGGCATTGCTGCTCCCCGATGTTCAGTGGACAGAACTAAAGAATATATGTGTGTATGTGCATACATGCATATGCATATTTATTATGATATCTACCCCTCTATCTCCCTATCATCATCTGTGTATTAAAAACTATGTTGGCTGGGCACGGTGGTTCACGCCTGTAATCCCAGCACTTTGGGAGGCGGAGGTGGGTGGATCATGAGGTCAAGAGATCGAGACCATCCTGGCCAACATGGTGAAACCCTGTCTCTACTAGAAATACAAAAATTAGCCAGGCATGGTGGCACGTACCTGTAGTCCTGGCTACTCGGGAGGCTGAGGCAGGAGAATCGCTTGAACTCAGGAGGTAGAAGTTGTAGTGAGCCGAGATCGCACCACTGCACTCTAGCCTGGAGACAGGGCAAGACACCATCTCAAAAATAAATAAATAAATAAGAATAAATAAATAAATAAAAACTATGTTTACCCCAATATTTATAATTCCAATCCAACACTACAGCTATTTTTTTTCTTTTTTGTGACTCTTTTGCCTGCCAGTGAGAGACATGGGTCACATTATTCTTAACACATTCACTTAAATAATTCAACCTCGTCTCAGCTCCCACTCCCATCCTTGGCAGATGCCCTCTCTAAGCCACGTGAAATCTGACACCCCAGGCTGGACAACCACTCCTTGCCCACTCATCCACCCACATGGCCCACATGGACACCCTTCTCACCCTACTTAGTTAGACTCTGACATCTCATGCTGGGTGACCATTCCCTAGTCCCCACACCATCCCCCAGGGATAACCTCTTCTCCCTGCTTGAGTTCTGACATCCAAATTTTGGTCAACACCTTGCTCCAAACCCCTGTGCAGAGGCTTGCTTTTCTTTGTCTAATCTGGTAGTTTTAGGATGGAATTGTTTAGAAGTGGAAGGGGAAGGAATAAAGCGTGAAAAGTAGGAAGGAAAAGGAGGAAAGGGGAAGAACATTTATGTGGAAGTCACGAGATTAAGTTTCTGTTTGAAAATGATACAGTTTTAATAAGAGAAGAATCAAGCCACTTAAAATGGAGTGTTTTCTGACTGATATAGAATATAACATCCTTTCTTTCTTGGTCATTACAAATGATACTAAAACCATACAGTTAATATTTGTTCATCAACAAAACTTTAAAAGGAACTTAGTGAAGCATTCTTGCTCTCAGAAATGTTTAGTACTCTATTTTCACCTCAGTTCTTCCTTGTTCCTTTGATTAAATCAGATATAGTTCCTTTAGAATATTTGAATTGTTGTCTAGCCCATCTTGTCAAATGGCAGTTCTTTATTTCCTGCCAAGTCATAGGGCTATCATTCCATAGAAAATTTCCGTAAAAAAGTCTGTGTCAGTCTTCTTTTCAACAAATTTCAGGATGAGTGCTTTCACTCTAACATCATAAATAATAACGAAGCAGATTTAAAGAGTTATTCTATTAATCATTGCTAAACTCAGTGTCAGCTTTCTAAGAAAACAAATAAAAACAATATGAGTTCGTGACCAGCCTGACCAACATGGCGAAACCCTGTCTCTACTAAAAATACAAAAATTAATTGGGTGTGGTGGCGCGTGCCTGTAATCCCAGCTACTCAGGTGGCTAAGGCAGGAGAATCGTTTGAACCCGGGAGGCGGAGGTTACAGTGAGCCGAGATCGCGCCACTATGCTCAAGCCTGGGCAACTGAGTGAGACCCTGTCTCAAAAAAAAAAAAAAAACCAAAAACAAAAAACAACAATATATGATGACCCTGAGCATGTAGCCATCTATGTAACTACACAGGACAAAAATTAGCAGAAGTTGTCAGGAAGATGGTCCCTTAAAGGCTGAACAATAATTTTATAGTCAAAATCTGAGTGAAGATACATTTTTAAAAATTAAGCTAGTTTTTAAAATTGAAAAGCTAACATGTGCCTAACGTTAAACAAAAACAAAAACAAAAAACAACCTTCACTGAGTTACGTTCCCCACAGAAAACTATTGTTAACAGTTAGGAGTTGGGAAAGTCCTTGGAATTCCACTTGTAACTGTTAAGAAATAGGACTATATCTTCTATTTTAAAACATATCTAAATAAAACTGTTAGATGAAGAAAATATGTAGGGTGTCAATGTGCTTCATTTTTAGGACAGAATAAAAAACTGCTATGAAATGACTGCAAAGACATCTTTATTATAACAGCACTTGGAATTGGCAATTCAGGAATTATTCATCTTGAACATCTTATGTAGTTTTAAAAATTCTCTAGAAAAACCACAACTGTTTTCATCTTCTCTTGTATAAATCTTTAATAGTATTCTTGAAATTATACTAAGAAGAACACTGAAAAGTTAGTGAACATATGTAAAGTAGATCACCTTGATTTAGGATGCCTATTTATTTTATTAGGATCACTGTGTTGTGCTGTGCACAGAGTGTGTGTTTCGGAGGACTCATGTTCCTCTCCCCTCTTGCCTACTGCATCTTGGTGAGGTCTCTGCTCTGCAACAAATCAACACAGGCTTGAAACTCAGTAATCCAGTCACGAAGAGAAGGAAAGAAAACCACCTCCATTTAAAGCACCAGATAGCTAGACCAGTGCTTCCCAAACTTCGGTGTGCACAAGAATCATAATTTTGAAGATTCTGATTCACTGCATTGCTTCATCTCTTTTCTTGCCTTGTGCTTGCATCTCTACTATAGTGTAAGCACCTTTATCTCCTCCCTTTAGCTGATTCTCTGTGGCTTGCTACTAAAACTTGTGACTCATGGCGTGGTTCAAACTTCTGGAATCAATATTTACCTCCATTTTAGATTTCTCCTCACATACCGACCTTTAGCTCTGGTATATCTTAAAAGCTAGCCATTTCATGCATTTCCTCACCTGGCCCTCTCTATGGTGGACAGTAAGGCAGCAATACAGAGGTGGAAAGCTCCTCACATTAAGTAGCAGAATGTTGCTATTCAAAATGTCATCTGTGGACCAGCAGCTTTGGCATGACCTGGAAACTCGTTAAAATGTAGACTCTTCAGCACCACCTCACCCTGCTGAATCAGAATCTGCCTTTTATCAAGATCCTTAGGTGATTTGAATGCTCATTAAAGTTTGAAAATCGCTGATTTAAGATGCTTTTGGCACAAGTAACAGAAAACCCAACTCAAACTGGCTTGCATGATACGTAGAATGACTTTCAGGTGATCTAATCTAGAGGCCCTTAGGTTTTCAGGGCTTTGCAACAAACTCTTTTTGCTTATCTGAGCTGTTTCCTGTAAGCCTACTCCCTCAACATAACTTCATTTTATGTTAACAATACAAAATATAGAATGTGTTCTAATAAGTGTTCAAACACAAACCTATTATTATAGTGCTCTTTGGCCTGTGCCCTAAATTTTGAAATGATCACTCCTTAAAATTGAAACCCTTGGTTGCAAGTAAAATAAAAGTCTGACTCAGTATCATTTAAACAATAGGAAATTCAACATCTCTAATATCAGAAAGGGCAGAGGATGGCTCCAAAAATAATTTACCAAGGTTTCTCTTCTCTGCAGTTCTCAGGACTCTCCTGACTCCAATGACTCCATTTTCAGTGTGCTAGATGGCTGAAATTCCAGCAATCATATCTAGATCCCGAAATAGTTAAAGACTGAAAGGGACCATCTTTTCCCATGTCTCTTGTTTTAAGAATAGAGAAATCTGTCATAGCAGAGGTTTCCTTACAACTCAGTGGCCAGAATTGGGTATCATACTCTGACAGAGATCTCTAATTGCTTCTGAATATCTACTTTCCCCACCTTCTTCAGTAATACCGTCCTGATTTTTATCTGGGCACAGCAATGGCCAGGTATATTTCCTTGCCTCCCTTGAAAGCTACATTTGGCCATGTGACTAAATTCTGGTGAGTGAAACATACGTAGAAATGTTGTGTCGAACTTCTGGGAAGTATCCTTAAAAGAGAGGTAGCATCCTCTTTTTATTCCTCTTCTTCCATTCTGATTTCTGGAATGCAGACGTGAAGGCTGAAGCTTCTGCAACCCTCTTTGATCATGAGGACAAGGGTACACTCAGGATCAGGTGGAGCAAAGAACTGGAAGGAGCCTGGGTCCCTGATAAATTCAGGAACCTGCCCTAAGAGCTTTATTCTGCCTACCTCCAGCTAGGTGACAGAATAAAACTTGTGTGTTTAATTTACTGTTAATCTGAGTTCTTATTAACTTCTGGAGAATCTAATCCTAACTGATACACATGCCTTCATATAGCACCCTCATGATTTTGGCCACATCTTTCTATCATTATCTTATTATTTCTCACCTTCTTTACATTGGCTTTTTCACTTAATTTGAAGAGATTTTTTTATATCATCACTGCTTGACTATAAAATCAGTCCTGCCTGGCAAAAATAGAAGTTAACTGCAAAAATAAAAACAATGGAAATGTACTGACTTTAAAAAATTGGCCAACAGTGTTTCTGTATGACAAAGGCAACAAGCTTATTTGATATGAAATAGTTGCATTAGCTCCTTGGGGGCTCCAGTGGCCTTCCTTTTATTCACTGATAATATTAGCAGCTTCATTAGGCATTTATCTTGAATTTGCATGCACTTCCCGGGTGGGAGGACTTTCCTCTGTATATGGTGGTGAGTAATGGAGTTCTACCTGAAATCATCCACTACCTCAGCTGGAGAAACATGTCTCTAGGAGGGAAAAAAATTCAAGACTTTCTTTTACATTTGGTTGGAGTAGTTTTCAAACTTAGTAAGCCTAAGAATCACCCGAGGCTCTGGGTAAAATGCACGTTTCTGGTCTTGTCCAGGTGTAGAGATCAGGAGTCTGCATTGTAAAATAGTGCCCCAGATGACGTCAATACAAGTAGTTTTCAGACCTTAATTTCGGAAACATGTGAAAAAGCATTCTTTATTACTGTATTCACTCATTCTTCAGAAATTGTCGAGCACCTTCCAGAGTGCTCTGTTAGACCCTGGTGGGAGGCAGAGGGTTTGCGTGGAGACTTAAGATTCAGTTTTCCTGTCTCAAGGCATCAAATGAGATGTACTAGAGTTAAAAGGCAAAAAGGACGCTGTTTGTATCAAGCGCATTAACCCCTTTTAGCGTTTCTCTTACAATGGGATCATCACCTTCGTCATACGCTCCCAGTTGCTACTCATTACCTTAATAACACTAATAAAGCACCACCACCTCGAAGCTGGGGCGAATAGGCCCAAGAGACGGCCTACTTCTGTGGTGACCCTGAACTGCTCCAGAGGACCCAGCTCTCTCAAGCCAAGTGGTTTCCACACTTTGCTGCACTGTGGAGGCACTTGTAGAATAAAGAAAATAGGCCGACCCTCCAGGTTTGGAAGCCACTGGGCTAGCGGCCTCGCCAAGGCCCTGAAGCGCCCACGTCCTTGCGCCCTCTATCTTCAGCCCCGAAGGTGCGCGCGGAGGCCTCCCGCCCCGGCGGGCCTGGTCCTGGCGCCTGGTCCTCCCCGCCCCACCGCTACCCGCCGTGCCCGGCTCCGGCTCCGGCTCCGGCTCAGGCTCAGGCTCAGGTGCGGGCCGCCGGCCGGGAGGAGGTGGTGCCGGAGCTTCTCAGGCCAGGGCGCTGCAGAACCGAAAGCAGCAGGGGGCGGGGGAGAGGAAAGAGGGGGCGGGAGCGGGGACGCGAGGGCGAGGCGGCCACGCGGGGCCGGGAATGCCCGCGGTGCGGGGCCCCAGAGCCGCCCGGTGGTCGTGTCCGGGCGATGGCTCTTCGCCTGGTCGCCGACTTCGACCTCGGGAAGGACGTGCTCCCGTGGTTGCGGGCGCAGCGGGCAGTGTCCGAGGCCAGCGGGGCCGGAAGCGGCGGCGCAGGTGCGGGAGGCGCGCTTCGGAGAGGGGTGGGGGCGGGGAGTGGGAGTCCCTCATATCCCCCGGACTCCGACCCGGTGGGGAGCAACCCGGGGCGTCGCCGCCCTGGGAAGGCTGGTGCGAGGGCGCCGCTCCCCTCCTCAGAGGGCTGTTTTGGCTTTGCCACCCTCACCCAGCCACGGCGGAAGGTCTGGGGGCAGAGCCCGGGCCAGGTCGCGGTGGGGCCTGAGGCGCCTGGCTCGCTGCCGGCCCGCGGAAATTCGCCCTTGGCAGAGGGGCCAGGCCGCTGGCAGTTCCCTCAGCATCACCTCACGGCGAGGGCAGAGGGTCGTGCTCAGCTCAGCGGCCGCATCCCACCTCCCGGGGGGTTCATCGGCAGCGCAGGGGCTTTGTCAAGACAGGAGTGCTCCTGGAAGCTTCACGTTTTGAGAAAGAATCCGTGACCACCAAGCGAACCACCCTATACCTAACGGTGGAACAGTTTGTCCCCACATTTGCGAGACGTGTTTATGTGTCTGTTGAACCGTGTCCGTGGCTCAGGGGACATGGGCCTCGGCGGTGAGGCGCAAGAGGGCAGGGGCCGCCTCCAGGCTGCGCGCGGCGGGGCGAGAGCCCCCAGCCGCCCCCGAGCTCCGCACCTGTGCAGGCTGGGGCTGCGCGCGAGATGCTCGGCTCCGGGCCCTGCCACTCCGGGCTTTTTGATGATTTGGTAAGGGAGTGAAAGTGACTTTTGAGCCTTCCCAGCACTGATCTGTTTTAAAGAAGGGGAACTTTGTGATTTCTTACAAAGTTTTAAAGGTCTTCTATAAATATTGGAGCTTCAGAGCTTAAATGCAGCTTCAAAGCAATGATGCCTGTAGGTCTCACCTTGTGTGTAGGGCGCTGTCCACTTCAGTGAATTTGGAAGTGGGTATTAAATGACCCACATCTACAACTCCTTTCCCTTAAACGCTGGTGAAAGTTTTCTTGATGTGAGTTATATATCAAGTTGCTATCTTGTATCTTCACACTCTCCTATGACTATAGCGAAATTATTTGTAGGTTTCCTTGGCTTGGAATATTATTAGCTCCAAATAAGGAGTTATATGTTTGTGTAGCGTATGCATTGAGTTTGCATTAGTGTCATGCTTAGTAAGGCTTTACTTTTTTTCGAGGTGGAGAGGGTGGTCAAGGAAGAATTTTATACAAAAATTAGCTGGGCGTGGTGACACGCGCCTGTAATCCCAGCTACTCGGGAGGCTGAGGCAGGAGAATCGCTTGAACCTGGGAGGCAGAGGTTGCAGTGAGCCGAGATCTCGCCACTGCACTCCAGCCTGGGCAACAGAGTAAGTCTCCATCTCAAAAAAAAAAAAAAAAAAAAAAAAAAAAAAAAATGTCGCCCAAATGTCTGAAAAGTTTTTGAAGGCTTAACTTTTTGAAATACAACAGGCAGCTCTGTCTTCTACTACCAAGTACTCCTTTTTCTGGACTCCCACTTTATTTTGCTAAATGGCAGGTGTCTACAAATGAGAAGTTAGATGAGTGTGAAATGCCACAGTCTTATGTTTCCGTAATGTGTGTCGTGCTTGAAAAGCTGTGTGTGACCCACTGGGACCTGGCTTCCTTGTATCTTTCGCTCATCTCTGAAGAAATATAAACTTGTGTATTGACCTTCCACTAAACAACAGATAGCCCTAGGTCCTCAGAAGGTACTTTCTGGAAATACTAGCTTTTCTGATACTGGTAGTATTTTGCTCTTTCAGAGCAAATATCTTGGTAAGATATTAGCCCTGTTATAGTAAGAGAATTATCACCTCTGATAATCACCAGTGGGTGGTAGCTCAAAAATACCCCCACACAAATTAATTCCTGTTCTGTAATTTATAGCAGTGGCAGGGAAATCTGGGATTCTGTCTCATTTCTAGCACAGCAGTTACTACACACATTTGTGGAAATCATTATCCTTTCAAAGTTCTGGCTTTTCAAATGTAAATTATGAATTACTATACCATTGTAATGCCTCCTCTATGCATACTTGCTTTCTAAATTTGAAGCCTTAATGTTTTTACATCAACAAATACAATTGAAGTTTTCTTAGAGGTGCTAAGTAATTCTCACGAGATATGTATGATATATTCCTGGCAAAACAGAGAGCTGGGCTCAGTCAGCCATGGAAATTCTGTGCCTGTAAGCATTTTGGTCAACAAGGGGTCAAGGAGGAAGGAGAACAGATTTGGTTACTGCATTTGCTCCTGGTTCTGGGTTGAACTTTTGAGAAAACAGTTTCTCCTGAAATAAAAGAAGATATTTGTTAAAAATCAAAACAACTACATAAAAGAATATTTTAACAGGTAGCTGTAAATGATAAAAGAAAAAAAAAAACCACCGAAGTAAAACCGTGTATCCACTACCCAGCTTAAAAATAGAGCAATGTCAAGACTCTTGAAGTCTCTTATGTGCTCCTTTCTGATTCTATTTCTTTCTCTCATCCTCACCTCCTAGGTTAGCAACCATTTACATTTTTATATTTTAACATTACTTTGACTTTATTTGTAGTTTTAGCCTATATGTATGGGCAAAATATTTCATTTTGCTTGCCTGTGAACTTTAAAGCATACTGTATGCATTCCTTTTGCTTATTTTCCGTCTCAATATTGTGAGATTTACCCATATTGACTGGCTAGCTGCAGGTTATTAATTTGTATTAATTAATGCTATATAGTGTTCCATAGTGTGAATTCAACACGATGGTGGACATGGAGATGCACCCCTTAGATTTTCCTTTCAAAGAACAGCTTGTCTCAGGTGCTGTGAGTATAGTCAGCAGGCAGTCTTCAGCTGTCAGCCCCTTCAGGGATTGCCTGCCAAGAGGGCTGCCCTACCCAACTTCACTTCCTTTTGGGTATGGACCACGTGAAACTGAGTGGGCTTTAAAGGCCTGGCCATTTTGACTGAACATGGGACAACTCCATTTCAGTTCCGAAGCTTCCTCTTTGGGGGACCCAAGGTCACCTGAGGATATTGGGCCTGCGTTGCTACTGGACTTCTCACCTACCAGGACTTGCTTCCTTCTCCTTCCTCTTAAGGGTGTTAATCCCACTTTCCTGAGCACTCCCTGATGAACATACTGGGTACTAAACTCTGTCTCAGAGTGCATCCTGGGGAACCCAACTTATTTTTCCAGTGGGTGGCTTTTGGGGGGTTTCTGGGGTTTGCTGTATGGTCAGTACTCTTACTAACCACCTGGTGCACACAGGCATATGTTTCTCTAGAATGTACGTCTAAAAGTAGAGTTGCTAAGTCATAGGCTGTGCACATCTTCGTCTTTCCTGGGCAGTGCCAAATTGTTTTCCAGAGTGTTGTACTTATTAACACTCTGATTTGTGGTGTGGAAATGTTTCTGATACTCACTATCCTCACAAGCCCGTGACAGCTCAAAATTTAATTTTTTTTTTTTTTTTTTTTTGTCAAACTGGTAGGATTAATTATTTCATTGTGCTCCAAGGTTGAGCATCTCTATGTATTTACTGGCCACTTGAATCTCCCTGCCTGTGAAATGTCTATTCATCCTTTTGTCCACTTTCCTATTTTTTTAATTGATTATTTTAGGGGTTATGTTTTTGGGATTACAGTTCTTTATCACGTGTTGCAAATATTTTTCTCTCAATCTGTCACTTCTGTTTCGGTTTGTGATGGTGCCTTTGATAAACAGGAGTTCTTAATTTTAATGTAGTCTAAATTAGGAGTTTTTCTTTATAGTTTGTTCCTTTTGGATCTCTTAAATCCTCCCTGTTTTGAAGTCGTGAAGACATTTTTAGTATTAACTTTTGGAAGCTTTATGACTTTTTCACCTTTTGATTTTAATCCACCTAGAATTTATTTTTATGTGATTTATAGGAGTCCAATTTTTTTTTAAAAAAATTAATAGCTAATTGATTCAATATTATCAATCAAACAGTCCTTTTAGTTCTCACAACAAAACCACTTCTGTCACATCAAGCTTCCTTATGTAGGTCTCCTTTTCTGAGTTCATTTTGTTTCATTATCTCAACTTGACAACTTTCTTTTGAGAGTCAAGCTCTGTCACCCAGCTGGAGTGCAGTGGCACAATCTCAGCTCACTGCAACCTCCACCTCCTGGGTTCAAGCGATTCTCCTGCCTCAGCCTCCCAAGTAGCTGGGATTACGGGCATATGCTGCCACGCCCAGCTAATTTTTATATTTTTAGTAGAGACAGAGTTTCACCATATTGGTCAGGCTGCTATTGAACTCCTGACCTCAGGTGATCCGCCTACCTCGGCCTCCCAAAGTGCTGGGATTACAGTTGTGAGCCACCATGCCCGGCCATGACAACATCTTAATAACTGTGCTTTATGGTAGGTATTGATAACTGGTAGGGTAAGTCCCCTCACCTTAGTATTCTTCACGAGTGTCTTAACTATTGTATGCCCTTTGCTTTTTCATATATATATTTTTGAATCTGCTTGTCAGATTTTACAAAAAAAGTTGATTTGGATTTCCTTTAGTTGTATTGCCTCTATAGATCAGCTTGGGGAGAATTGGCATCTTTACAATATTGGATCTTTCCAACTATGAACAAAATACAGCTCATTATTTATTTAGATCTTTTTAAATGACTCTTAATAAGTCTTAGAATTTTCTCCATGAAGGTTCTGCACATGTTTTGCTAGATTTCATCCTAGGTTATTTTTTTGTTGCTCTCATAACTAGCACACTTAAAAACATGACAAGTTGTAACTATTGCTGGTATATAGCACTATAATAGATAGATCTTATATGTTGACTTTTGTATCCCGTGCTTAATCCCTTGTTGGGATTGATCACATCTTCAAGAAAATAAGATCTGCAATATGTAAGTTTTCTAACATTTAAATGTCAATATTTAAGACTGGAAAGGATGTAGATTTTCTTGCCTGCTTTTATTAGTCTTGGATTTATGATACACCAGATTGACTTGTCTTTCAAATATTGTAATCTTTGCCAGGGAAGTGGTATATTTTACCAAGTGACTGATTCAAGAATAATACTTTTTTTGGTTGCCTCCTGTGTATTCCTAGATTGATTTGGGGGGCAGAGGGTTACCTTAATCACATTGTTTTCACTTTTTTTTTTTTTTTTTTTTACTATTTTCTTGCCACTATCTGTCCTTTTTACTTTTCTTTCCGCTAATTCTTTCCTAGTCTCCTTTTCTAATTCTCATCTCTCTCTTAACTTCATTTTACTCAGAATATGAAATATAAATCACATAATGTTTACTGCATAGGTTTAGGAATTATAATAACTGGTCATCTTGAGCCTGAGGATTTATATGAATTATTTACAGAATAGGAATGTTATAGGTGTAATCATATTTTGTCACCTCTTGATGTATGTATTAGGAACTAGTTCAAAATTTTATATGAGGCTGAATGACGTTTTTCTCCTTAAATATGGTCATTGGAAAGACAAATACTTTAATTTTTGTCTCATAGCAGTTTGGGATAAAATGTACACATTTGAGAACCCCTATTCCTGTAAAGTGAAATCACTTTTGTTTGACAAAGAATAGATTGAAACGAATGAGAATATCTGGCCAACCAGCTTTTGTTTTACAAGAGCTATGCCTTGCCAATATCTTTAATATCTAGGTACTCTCCTTTCTTTTATAGGTTTACCTATGCAAGTATCTGTCAAAATGCTACATTGTTTTATTCATGAGAACTGAATATACTAAACTGTGAAATTAAGCCACATTTCCTCATTTGAAATTGCAAAACTTCTTCCTCTGGACTTTCCAGTGATGAACTACTGGGAGAAGAGTCAGAATGAATAAGCAAAGAGGTTACTGAATACTTCTTTTAAAAGGGTGTGTTAAGACATGGGCAACTCGTCCAGGGAGGAAGAGCCGATGGCTTAATAGTATGTGGTGAGACATTGGTCTCTGGATTTGCAACATTACCAAATTTGTCTATTTCACATGTCCTTGAAATGTGAACTGTGTACTTAACTGCAGGGTATTCAGCCCTGCAGTTATTACCTAATGTTCCCATGAAAACATTATTTTTATTTCTTTCAACTCTCTGTCTACCATGGTTATATTATAAGATGGTCCAAGTTATGCCCTCTAACAAATATTGCTTAATATGTAATGTACATTTGTAGTTCAATGGTTCTTAACCCTGGCTGTACATTAGAATCACCCAGGGAATCTAAAACACATACATATACACCAGAGAGTGGGCTCCACACCAGCTCAATAAAATCAGAATATCCTGGGTATGGCTTGGGGCATCAGTGTTCTTTTAAAAGCTCCCTTAATGATTTTAAGACAGCCAGAGTTGAGAACCACTAGTTTAATGGGATAAAAATGTGCCATTTATTGTAATCTGCGTTTGTTGGAGAATTTTTTCTCTTAGTATTATAGTAATCTGAAAATAGATATGCTTTTGCAAGTAAATTGGATTTAACAAGATTTCTTGTGAAGGAGTTCTTATCTTAGCCGAAACCTTTTAACTGTACTTTTGCGACGATCTCTCCTCGCATACTTATAATCTTGAAAGAAAAAAAATACTTCTCAAAATATTGACACATTGCATTCCAGAAGTTTTGAGTCATGTACAGGATGAACAAACTCACTGAAATTCTCTTTAGATGTCTACAATATCTGCCTTTCAAAGGACTTTTGAGTAATTACCCATTTTCTCATTGTAAGCTTGATACAGAACACTCAGTCCATTGTTCTGTTTACCTTTTTCTAGGTTTGAGTTCAGTCTACGCCACCTTTTCACTGTATATTGGTCAAGTATCATTATCTCATTGAAAAGTATAGTAGGCCTGGAATACCTTATACAATGCAGATGAGATAGAAATGAGAACTCTCTAAATTGTGAAGGCCTACTTAGCCATAAGCTTATTATTATTATTAAGAGACAGGGTTTTGCTGTGTTGCCCAGGTTGGTCTTGAACTCCTGAGCTCAAGCCATCCTCCCACCTTGGCCTCCCAGAGTGCTGAGATTACAGGCATGAGTCATCATGCTTGGCCCATGAACTGATTATTTAAATCCTAGTCTCCTAAGAGACCAAATTATTATCCTTATTATCCTTCAGTGTGAAGTGAGTCTGACAGCTGCATATACATGTCAATATACTGACAAACGTTTATACCCATGTATAGAAAACACTTTGCCCTATCCCTTTGCCCTGCCCCTAGGAGACCCACGAAGCTGCTGCATGTGAGGGGTGGGGAAGAGAGATCTCAGGATGATGTCTAAGTTCTCAGTGAAACCTGGTCTTCCTCTCTCTAAATGTTTCCCACCTCCAGCTCCAGTGCAGGTGTCCAGCTCACCAATTATCCTTATTTTTTATCTTGTCTTTTCCTTTTAGGAATACAGATAGAAATTTGCTGAGTTACAGATAGTTTGCATATGTTTTGTCTGAATATTAGAATTTGTCATAATCAATGTAATTAACATGGAAAAACTATTCCTGTATGGGAAAAATGAGTCAAATTTAAGCAATTTATCTTTTCTTTTCTTTTTTTTTTTTTTTTTTTTGGAGACAGAGTCTTGGTCTGAAGTGCAATGGCTCAATCCCGGCTCATTGCAACCTCCACCTCCTGGGTTCAAGTGATTCTCCTGTCTCAGCCTCCTGAGTAGCTGGGATTACAGGTGTGCACCACCGTGCCCAGCTAATTTTCTGTATTTTTTAGTAGAGATTGGGTTTCACCATGTTGACCAGGCTGCTCTTGAATTCCTGGCCTCAAGTGATCCATCCACCTCAGCCTTCCAAAGTGCTGGGATTACAGGCGTGAGCCACTGTGCCGGCCATAATTTTGGATAACTTTTGAGGAAATTGGGAAAGTACACACTTCTGCCCAATTAGTGATAATTACAATGGTGAATCTACCAGTGTTTAAATCCTTTAACTGTAGAATTAGGAGAAATATCCTAAAATTTTAGAAGAAAGATGGTCAGTTAACTTATAGGTTAAATGTTTTGTGTAAAGAGTCTGTATATCCTTCAGCAAAATAGGGCTTTCATATAGACAAGGACACAAGTTATAAGTTCACAGCTTAGTTAATTTTCACCAAGTGAAACACACTTATGCAACTAAGACTCAGAACAGGAAGGAAAACATTAATGGAACCTCAGAAGTCCTTCATGCTCCTTTCTAACAGTCACTTATCTAACACTGTAGATTAGTTGTGCCCATTATTGAAAACTTGTGTATGAATTGAAACATACAATTTGTACCTTCTTTTGGTGGTGGGGAAGGTTCTTTTGCTCAGTTTCACATGTGTTATTGCAGTATATTAATTCATTGTTTTGTACTATTCCACTGTTTGGATATAACACAATTTATTCATTCTTCACTTAATGGATAGTTTGGATTTCTGGTTTGGGCAATAATGTACCACAGTACTATATACATTCTTATGTGTCCCTTGCTAAATATATGTATATATTTCTTTTGAAGATATATGTACAAGTGCAGTTGCTGAGTCATGTGTTCAGCTTCACTAGATACTGCCAGTTTTCCAATTTATACTCCCATTAACAATGTATGAGAATTTCAGTTGCTTCAGATTTTTTTTTGCATCACATGATACTAAAACATAAGTCAAGGATGCATGTTATAACTTTTAGTATAACTAATAAAAGAATAGCAAAAACATATAACTGACAAGTTAATAGGTAATAGAATGAAATAATAAACTTAGTCCAGAAGAGTAGTAAAACAGGTGAGACACATAGAAAACAAATAGTAATATGATAAATATCAACCCAATATGTTAGTAATTACATTGAATGCAAATGGACTACATATCCCAATTAAAAGATTAAGAATGTCAGATTGGAGGAAAAAATCTCAAGTGGATACTGCTTATAAAACATACCTTCAATATAAGGACACAGGAAGATTAATAACAGAAAGTTATGCAAGCACTAACCAAGCTGATGTAGTTATACTAATATCAGACAAAGTAGACCTTAAAGTAAAAATAATTATTAGAAATAAAGGACATTGTATAATGAATAAAGGGTTGCTAATCCAGCTCCTATTTTAAAAACTTATGTGTAATTTTTCAGACCCAACTATGTGCAGTTACAAAGACTTTATCTGACAGGCCTTAGGGGAGAAAGCTGCCCTCCCCAAATCCGACTTGGTGTGTGGTCAATGCCCTGTAGTCCCTGAAATGTGCCTGTGATTCAGGCCCCGCTGGCCAGCCATACTCTTATAGATAGCTGCATCCCTAGCCCGGGTTCTTCATTTAGAGGCCTCTTTATCAGAGGCCTTTAGCAGACATCTTTCTCAGGTGCCTCTAAACCACTAAAACCGCCTTAGCAGCGGGGAGAGGGGAGCTTCAAAGACTGTTTTTTCTCTACTCCAGTGAAATACTTTTCCATTCCTAGCTCTTCTCCCTCTCCCTACCCTCGGCTCCTGTATCCGTGATCCTGCAGAAACCTTTTTGGGAGGGTCCCTCGATAGTGAAGAGAGCTCCATATCTGTGCTGATTCACCTGACCCTTGTCTAACGGCACCATTCCATGGGGAGAAAATAGACCAGGGACATTAGCACTTTCTCTTGTTTAGCCTCTTGCTTTATAGCATCACTGTAAGTGATTAAAAGCTTGACTGTTAAAAAGTTAATATTAACTTTTTAATCTTGTTTTAATTGAGTACTCAGACACCTGGCAGCTCAGCTTAGAGCCTAACAGTGGTTAATCTACCAGGAGGCTATAATTCCAAATTCGTATGCCCTTAATGATATATCCTCAAAATGCATAAAGCAAAAACTAATAGGTACTTGAAATTTATTGTATAACATTCACACAGAAAAGAGTGTACAGCTCAGTGAGTTATTGCTGAGTATATCAGTATACCCAAAACATTTAACATTACCAACACGTAACAAGGCTCACTTGAGATACCTCTCAATGACTATGGCTTTCTCCTTCCTTAAAGGTCACTACTGTTTGTACTTCTAATAAAAGAGATTCGTTTTGCCTGTTTTTAAGTTTTATATAATAGAATTATTAGCATATATTTATATTTGGCTTCCTTCACTAATATATTGGTTAGATATGTTTCTAACCATCTTCTGCTGAGTATTAACCTCCTATTATCATTTCAGGTGTTTTAGAAAACGATTATGAGAGCTTACATGTATTAAATGTTGAAAGAAATGGAAATATTATTTATACCTATAAGGTATGTCTATATTCTTTTTTATTGTGGTAAGATGTAAAATTTACTGTTTTTAATCATTTATATTCTCTTTTTACAGAATTCTGTACTGTATCGTATTGAAGGGTAATGAATAAACTTGTTGGCATTTAATCTTAACATATGACTTTGTGTGTGTGAGACTGAATAAAGTGATTGAAATTTAGTAGTATTAGGCTGGGCATGGTGGCTCACAATTGTAATTCTAGCACTTTGGAAGGCTGCAACGGGCAGATCACTTGAGGTCACGAGATCGAGACCAGCCTTGCCAACATGGCAAAAACCCCGTTTGTACCAAAAAATACAAAAATGAGCTGGGTGTTGTGGCGCACACCTGTAGTTCCAGCTACTCAGGAGGCTGAGGCAGGAGAATCGCTTGAACCCAGGAGGAGGAGGTTGCAGTGAGCTGAGATTGTGCCACTGTACTCCAGCCTGGGTGACAGAGCGAAACCCTGTCTCAAAAAGAAAAAAAAATTTTTTTAAATATTAAATGTTTCTTCATTTTAAAATAAAACTAAACAGGCATATCTGACATAATACTCAAATTTTGAATCAATGAACAATTTCATTTTCTAGACAAAAAATGCCAAGTAAAAATGTTTAAACCTAATTAATATGTTAACATTTTATCATTGGAGAAAATATTAAATATAATTACTCTCTTCAGACGTAGATATGTTAGGACTTTTGAAGCATTATTATTATTTTGTTTTTAGAAACAGAGTCTTGCCCTGTCACCCAGGCTGGGGTGTGGTAGCACAATCATAGCTCACTGCAGCCTCAAACTCATGGGCTCAAGTAGGTTCCTTGAGCTCCTGCCTCAGCCTCCCCAGTAGCTAGGACTATAGGCATGTGAAGCATGTTATTTAACAATGTGTTTTCAATGTCAAGTGTTCTAAGGAAAATTTAACTTTACTATAATAAGCACACATGAATAATTCAAATGGCCAGTTTGCTTTGCACAGTTATATCACTGTACTTTTTAAAGTAAAAATAATTATTTTAAGTTGTGTCTTAGAATGGTACCTTTAAGGAATTGTGTGATTCACAATGTTTTACTTATAAGAATGTTATGGACTTGTCCTAGTCATCCCTATTATCTATCATATGTGTATATTTTCAAAGACATAAGTGGAAGTATAAAAAGATTTACGCCCACCATGCTCAGTCCTACTAGACAGTTCCCCAAACTCACCGAGCTCTACACTGTTGATCCATTTCATTCTTTGAGCCCAAATGACTAGCTGAACTGGATTCAGTCCCCCTCTGACAGGCATAGAAAGCTTCTTTTAGAGTGCTTACTGCTAAGATTGAGTTATTGCAGGTTGGTTTTAAAACTAGTAACATTCTAACTTCCTAAACAATGACATTTAATAAACATCTGGTTAATTTTTTTTAGGATGATAAGGGAAATGTCATCTTTGGATTATATGATTGTCAAACCAGACAAAATGAGGTAAAAATCATAGATTACTCATTGGTTACTTAACTGCCTTTAGAGTTTTCTTTGTCTCCTCCTTTTTCTAGATATAAATTCCAACTTTATTTTCTCTTTTTCTGTAAACATTTTATTTGAAAAAACAGAATTGCAATTTGAGGCATACACACAGACCAGGGTAGTCTTTGGTATGTCCAAAGAACTAAGAAAGGTTGGGGGTTTTATCAGAAAGAGAAATGTTACACATGGCTTTGAAAGAAAACTCATTGGCAATAGGAAAGTTTCCAGGAGCTGGCAGATCTCATCGGTGTGTGAAAGCAGTAGGTAAAACTAGTTTTAGAGCCATGGCAGTTTGTTTCAGCAGCTACTAGGTGAAACTGTTCTTAAGTTTATGGCATTTGGTCATTTTGGCAGCTGGCTTGCACAATACCTGGGCAGGCCCTTGTGCCCTGTGTGCTTCTCTTTTCCTCTCCTGATCTCTTGATTTAACCCAATTGAGTATGACAGAATAACTCTAGTTCTTGTAATCAGTTATCACAGTACATGCAACAGTTTTATTCATTTATTTGTTGATGGACACCTGTTTCTAATATTTGCCTATTATGAACACTATTGTATACATAGCTATTTTTAAATTCTTTTGTGTGTGTATCTAGGAGTGGGAATACCAACTTTATTTTCTAAAAAATTATATTTCTTTGCTTTCCTTCTCTTCTCCCTTAACGATCTCTTGGTCCTGTTATCTTAAACAAAAAATGCAAGGACTATTGGACCACAAAGTGAGGTGAAGTCTCTTAGACCTTTGAGATTTAAGTAAAATTGGCTCAAATTATTCAATATCCTCTAAGAAAGTAGGAGGTCCAATGTCCTCCTTGAGATTTGTGTACTCCCAGGTCATCTTATAATGACCTCTGACTCTTTCTGCTTCTGCTTAACCTTCACGTGTCTTGTTTCTCATTATTTCTTAGTGATCCAGACAAGGAACCCCTTTCCTTATTTTTTTCCCCAAATTACTCACATAAGGCATTGGTTGATGTGACAGGCTTTGTCTAATTCTGGGAGCAAATGGGAGGGAGTAATTTTGTACCTATGTAAAAACAATTTAGAATTGAATGTTAGACATCTTTGAACTTAAATGTCCTTTATCCATTACAAATTTTTTACAGGTCACCTTACTCTTCAGGGTTCCAATACGCTGCTTGGTTAATTCTCTCTTCCCTTCTTCCACCCCTTTCACCTTTATTCATTAATTCATTCACCCATTCACTGATCCAACAAATAATCATTGAGTGTTTTCCCTGTCAGGTGCTGGAGACACAGTGATGATCAACATAAACTCACAATACACAGTCTAGGGAAAGAGAATAAAATCTCAAGTTTTCAGTGCAATCGTTAGCTTAATTTCTGTGTGGCATGTATTCTAAAAAGGTGGGTTGAGAGGAGACATCATAGTCTGTCTTCTGTCAATCCAGTTGTGGTGACTGCTGCTATCTTTTGTGGTCATATTCCTCTCTCCCAAGACTGTGAGCACTTGATAGTAGGAGCGCTTTGCATACCAATGTGTTTTATCCCCGTTACCTTTAGCTTACTGCCTGTGAGTGGTAGGAGTACAGTGAATGTTTTTCAATGGATTGATAGTGATAGGTTCCCTCCAGAGTGGCTGTTTTTCAAAAATTTTCCAGTGACAAAGCTGCTTTGAATTCCAAAATGTGAAAGTTAGTCCAGAAAATAAATTGGCCAAAGGATAAATTAATAGGAAATTTAAACTAGCTTTGTAAATGGCAAATTTTTCTTCTGAACCGTAGTCGCTAAACAAACCCTCCCCTTCTCCCATCTCTTCTCCACGTAGGCACAACCCTTACAGCCCATATATATTTTTTTTTTTACAGACCTTTTGATGGTTTTATTGAAGGAATGGATTTGTATACCAAATCTAGATGGGCTTTAAAATTCTTTTTTTTTTTTTTTTTCCGAGACAGTCTCACTCTATTGCCAGGCTGGAGTGCAGTGGCGCCATCTCAGCTCACTGCAACCTCCGCCTCCTGGGTTCAAGCAAATCTCCTGCCTCAGCGTCCCAAGTAGCTGGAACTACAGGTGTGTGCCACCACGCCCAGCTAATCTTTTTGTGTGTGTGTGTATATATATATTTTTTTTGTTTTTTCTTTTTTTTTTTTTTTTTAGTAGAGATGGGGTTTCCCATGTTGGCCAGGATGGTCTCAATCTCTTGACCTCGTGATCTGCCTGCCTCAGCCCCAAAGTGCTGAGATTACAGGTGTGAGCCACCGTGCCCGGCCTAAGATTCTTTTCAAGTACTATATTTTTCCTTGGAAAGGTGCCACCCTGAGGAAAGATGGTGCCATCAAGAGAAAAAAAAAATCTTTCTCTTGGTAATTGAGCTTCAGGGTGGGATAACAGTGTCTGAGTCTTAATGCTTACCCATCCTTCTCTAAAAGTTTTTATTTTTAAAATTTGATAAAACTAGTACAGTAATGTCCTGTGTACTCTTCACTCAGTTTCTCTCAATTGTTAAATCTTGTGTAACTATAGGATAATATATTAAAACCAATAAATTAATGTCGGTAGAATGTGTGCATATGGTTCTATGCCATTTCATTACTTGTGTAGATTCTTGTAATTACCACTGCAATCGAGAGTTATTCCATTTCTACAAGATCTATTGGTGTTGAAATTTTACCAGTTCGAATGAAGTGTGGAACTATTATCTCCTTTTGAGTCTCTTTACCTTTCCGTGTTTTTGATTGTCTTCGATATTTCCTATACATTCTTTAAGATCCACATCAGGCAATGTTATACTTTTTGCCCTGATTGTCGAACATAATTTAGAAAACATAGGAGAAGGAAAGTCTATTGTGTTTACCTATGTATTTGCTCTTTCCATGGTTCTTTCTGATGTTCTAAGGTTCCTCTTTTATCATTTCCTTTCTCTTTCAAGAACTTTTTTTAACCATTTTTTTTAGGGTAGCTATGCTGATGACAAATTTTCATAGTTTTCTTCATCTGAGAATGTGTTTGTTTCCTTTCATTCCTGAAGGATAGTTTTGCCAAGTATAGAATTCAGGATTCATAGTTCTTTTTGTTCCTCTGTTGAAAAACATGCCACTTCCTTCTGGGTTCTCTGGTTTCTCATGAGAAATCTGCTGTCTTTTGAATTTTTCTCCCCCCCATATAGATGTCACTTTTTTCTTTACTGTTTTTGAAAAAATTTTTTCCTTTCTCCTTAGTTTTCTGAAGTTTGATTGTGCTGTGTCTTGGTGTGGATTTGTTTGGATTTTGCCTGTTTGGGGTTTACTCCGCTTATTGAATCTGTAGTCTCTTGCCAAATTTGGGACATTTTTAGTCATTAGCCAATATTTCTTCAAGTATTTTTTCTTAAAGTTCCAATCTGTTTCTCTTCTCTTTTTATGGACTCTGATTACAGGAATGGTAGATCTTTTGTTACAGTCACACGGATCTCTGAGGTTCTGTTTCTTTTATTTTTTGATTTTCTGTGTTTAAATTAGGTAACTTCTATTGTTTTCAAGTTCACTGATTGTTCTGTCCTCTCCACTATGTTGTTGAGCCTACCCATGGAGGTTTTGTTAAAAAAAAAAAAAAAATTGGTAATTGTATTTTTCAGTTGTGAAATTTCCATTTGTATTTTTCTTTATATATTCTATTTCTTGCTGAGACTTTTTTTCATTTGCTTCAAGCATGCTTGTAATTACTTATTGAAGCATTTTTATGACCGTTTTAAAATCTTTGTCAGAAAATTCCAATATCTTTGTTATCTCAGTGTTTGTGCCTATTGTTTCCTCATTCAGTTTGAGATCTTCCTGGTTTTTGGTATGACATGAGGTTTTCTATTGTATGTTAGACATTTCGAGTACTGCATTATGAAACTCTGGATGTTTTTTAAGTCTTCTCTTTAGCATACCTCCTGTGATAATTTACCTGTTGGGGAATTAGCGGGGTTGGTGGTACAACCTACTACTGCTAGGTTGTGCCAGGGGAAGGTCCAGGTTCCCCACTTGCCCTACTTGGACACCCCAGTGGAGAGAAGTGTCTTGTTATGGCTAGACAGAGGTGGGATTTCAGTCTCCCCACTTGGCCTCCACTGATACCACAGCAGAGGAGCAGGATAGGGGAAAGGTAGGTGAAGGCCTCATTATCATTAGATGGTAGCGAAAGTTTTGGTTTCCCATTCAGCCACCTTGGACACAATCCCAGTGAGGAGGTGGAAAGGGAACTCTTTACTACTGGGTCTGGGTGGGAGTCCAGGATCCACGTGGATTTGCTGGCACTCTTGGTGGGGGAAAGCTTGTTTACCACTGGGAATGGTTGAAAGTCCTGATTTCCTACTTGGTCTTCTTTGATACTCTTCTTGCAGAAGGGGGAAGGCTGCCTTGTTAACAGCTGGGCAAAGGTGGGAGTCTAAGCTCCCCATGCAGCCTTTGCTGGTAGAGATGGGAGTGGGGTTGCATTTTCTTTTGTGGTGTTTGGCTGGAGTTAGGGTGGTTATAGTAAAAAAGTTTCTCTCTTGCTATGTTTCCTCTTTCCAGTTCCTTTGGCTAGAGAGCATGGGTGTGTGTTTGTTTTTGTCCGCTCCCATCAGTATTTCTGTTGTTTTCACCTCTTTAGCTCTGAGTCTAGGCTATATGACACAAAAGGAAAACCCAGGGAACTCACCACTATGTCATTCATCAGGATCTGAGGTCCCTAAAGAGTCTGCTGCCTTCTCTCTGCATTTCAGAGTCGTCATTGAAACTTAAAAAATATATGTCCAGGGTTTTAAAACTGTACTTGGTGGGAGCAATAGGGACAAGTGGGTTGACTCCACTTTGCCCTGCCCCCCCACCACCTCAAGTTTTGAGTTAATGGTCTCACCCTGCAATATGCAAATGGGAAGCAGTGTATTACTTATGCTTCCCATTAGCATAAGTAATGGGATAAGCATAAGCACGGTCCCAATAGCTTTCCTTCCTCACCCTCTTCCACCTCTTTCTCCCACCTTCTGTCATGTAGGACTTCCCTGGTAGTGCATACAAGAGTGAACATGACCTAAACTGGTTGGATACAAGAGAATGCTTTGCTGGTAATTTGGGACATGGATTCTTCTCTTTTCCACTGGGTTTGGTGATAAGTGAATTCACCGGGTTGGAATTGCTGTGGCTTTGGGGAATAGAACTTGGTTCTACAGAAATATCTGCACAAATTCACACAGGTTTATGTAAAAGGTTCATTGGATTATTATATTACCTAAATGTAGGAGGCAAACTAAATGCCCATCAGTAAGTTTTTGGAAATTGATACAGCTATTAAAGGATTAAGAAGTCTATAAATGTACTGGTACAGAAGTCTCTCCAAAACATGTTGTTACATGAAAAAAGCAAGTTGTCAGAATAATACATTCCATTTATGTTTTTAAAAAACTTGCAATGTAACTGTGTAATATAAGTGCATAAATATAGAAAATTTATAAACATGCTTCCTTTTGGAAGAGAGTTGGGATTGGCTGAGTATAAAGGACTGTCATTTCTTTTGACCTTTTTTTTTTGTTTGAGACAGGGTGTCACTCTGTCACTTGGGCTGGAGTGCAGTGGCACAATCACGGCTCACAGCAGTCTTGACCTCCTGGGCTCAAGTAATCCTCCTATCTCAGCCTCCCAAGTAGCTAGGACTACAGGCATGCCACCATGCCTGGCATATTTTTTTAAAAACTTTTGTAGAGATAGCATTTTGTCGTGGTGTCCAGGCTGGCTTTGACTTTTTATTTGATAGTGTTTGAATCTTTTAAACATTGAGACTATACTTATGTTATCTTTGTAATTAAAAGATAACAAACTAAAAATTAAGTGTATATACCCATTCTTCTTAGTAATAATTTAGAATTAGTTTCTTCTTAGTAATAATTTAGAATCCCTCAGTTAGAGCAAGAGTCAAAGGAAACCGACAATTCTCACATGAATGCAGTATCTGATTAACTGAAAGTTCACTTTCTGTAATCAATTGTTCCCTAACTTTCCCAGCTTTTCCCATCAACTTCTAGCTATAGGGGTCTGGTGTGTTTTCGATACTTTTTTAGTGTGCAGATACTAGTAACCTTCTTAATACTTACACTATTTACTGTTTCTCTTAGTCGGTTCTCTTCTGAGGTGGAAGACTGTCTCTTTCCCTTATCCTCTGGGTGTTCTTTAAGAGAGCCTGCCTAATAGAACTGGTGTTCTCTAGTTCCTCAATCTCTACATCACATCCTCCTGCATGGGCATTTTTATTTTCTTTAATATTCAAGAAAATGGAATCTTGCAATATTTTGAACATTTTAAACAACAACAAGGAAAAAAAATTAAAGAAGTCTACCTTCCCAGTCCTCTAAATGAAAGGCCTATGGGAGATGCACTTGTGACAGTGGGTAAGAAAACTAATGATTACTGAGGTAATTAATTACCTCAGCAATTACAATAGCTAATATTTGAGTGCTTATTGCACTAAGTGCTTCATGTAGATTATCTCACTTGATCCTCCTAACAACCCCATGAGTAGATGTTATGATTCCTATTTTACCAATGAGGGGATAGAGAAGCTGAATAATTTATCCAAGGTCACGCAGCTAGCAAGTGACAGAGTCAGGATTTGAACCTGGATCTAGCTGGGCTCCAATGTCTATGCTGTTAACCACTATACTTGGTTGTCTCATGGCTAAATATCGGTGCCAACATGGCTTACAATAGCAAACTTTTTTTTGGTAAAGAGTAGTCTGGAATGTGTCAGCATAGCTAAACTAGTTTGATTCTTTACTGAAATATTTTGCCCCAGTAATACTTAGCACAGAGCTTAATGGGAATTTATGTTCATACAATTGTTATTTAATGTATGAAACTTCAAATTAAAAAATATTTTTGTTTTAATAGCTTCTATATACCTTTGAGAAAGACTTGCAAGTTTTCAGTTGCTCTGTCAACAGTGAAAGGACTTTGCTTGGTAAGTTGAGCTCTTATTGCTACATGTCAAGAACTGAACTACATCTTTCAAGAGTTTCAAAGTATTAGATTTTTGCAGTATTAAATTATTCTATAACAATAATTTCCTAGGAAAGAAATGTTCTTGAGAAGTTAAGTTTGAAATAAAGAATGTAGAGGGTATACCTACAAAAAAGAATGCTTTGTGTTCTGCCCTTATCTTCCGTTGACATATCCTTTGAGCCCTCATCTATTTCAGGTTTAAACTGGTAAACTTTAACAAGCTACCATATGGATCAATTGCTAATGGATTTTTTTTCTTTTTCCATTAGCTGCAAGTTTAGTTCAGTCTACTAAAGAAGGAAAAAGGAACGAACTTCAACCAGGTAATGAAATTACACTTTTTAGTACCTATGGGTAGATGAAGGTTATTGGTAGATGATTTATTATACTACCAAATCAAATTTCAAGCATCTTTAGAAATAGCCTTATCACATCTCAGAATAAAAGGCAAAGGTCATGTCAAGCATGAAAAAGACTTAAAAAAAATTTTTTTTCAAGCAAACAGAAAAGGACAGACAATGTTCTAACAGTGATTCAGCAGAAGTATTAAGATGGTAATTAGTACCTGCAGGCTAAATAAATGCTGAAGTAGAAACCTATGGTCAGATGTTGGTATAAAAGATAGGGAAAGTCAAGAATGCATCTTTTCTTATATCTGGTTAGGTATTGATTAGTACCTAACACATTGTAAGTACTACACCAATACTAAAGACTAATTCTGCTCATTTGCCAAGGCCCACTTTATAGTTTTGTAGCTATGTGATGCTCCCTGGCCCCTCCCCACCACCTTTTAAAAACTGCTGTAAGTCATCCCTCTGTCTATAACTCAACAGTATTGAGTGCCTCCTGGGGGTCAGGCATTATGCATGGTGCTGGGGATACAATGGTGTGTAAGAGAGGTATAGGCATCTACCCTCATGGGGCTTTCAGTCTAGTCTGGGGTTTCAATTGCAAATGCATACATTGGCCAGAGAGACCATGTAAATATGTGAAGCAGATTGAATGTAAGAAAAAAATCAAGTGACCAGCAGAATGTCTTTGTTTTTTTTTTTTTTTTTTTTTCCATTTTTAACATAGAAACCAAGAAATATTTTTTTTCTTTAATGAAAAAAAAAAAAGTTCAAGAGATATAGGGACTAGTAGTAGGGTGGGGATGCCCCATGGGGGACTTTCAAGAAGGGGAGCCACTACTCAGCTCTAGCTTTTTGTTGTCACTAGCAAGTCCAGTGGAACTGGCTTTTCAATTTATCAAGGGAAGTCTGGAGCTTCTTGTAAAGATCGAATTTGTAAATGTTGGCTTGAATCTATTTAAAAATCGTACTTGGGACAATAATAACCACCTGTGGGCTGGAGCCAGCCTGTGATTACCATTGGTCAACTTCTGGCCTAGTGGGTCTCCTATCAATCTCTTACTATTCTGCTCCCAGGTGCTTTCCATCTGTTCTGTTTATTTGACACTTAAATTCCTTCTTAAATTACTTCTTTTGTTAGCATAGTTCCCACTCAGATGTATTTTCCTGCCATTGCATGTGATGGAAAAACCCTTTGTACTTACTTTCCACATGAGGCTTGTGAGGCACTCCCAGGCTTCTCATGACACACATTTCCCCAGAGCCTAGTCTGCAAGGGACCTTCTTGGGGGCCTCAGTAAAATTGTTCATGGGAGATTTGGTGGGCAGGAGGCTCACCTGAAATCTCATCATTTGTATTGCTCATCCTTACCCTCCCCCTGCCATGATATACTGAGAACAACCCCTTCCGTCTTTGGTGCCATGTCCTCCTTTTCCCAGTACTGTCAGAACTCTCTGCTCCTTTTAGAATTAAGTGCAGGGCTTGCTTCAGAGGAGATAGAACTGGAATAGCTTAAGTGAAATACGATCTGGGACATTAGTGTTCTGACCCTTAAAACAAGGGTATGGGCAAAACCCCAGGATATGGCTGCGACCTTTGGGCTAATAGACCCATTTCTCCAAGAAGAGGAAAGGCCTAGCTGCTGTGTTCCTGGAGGTGGTGAGGGTGGGCATCTGTGTAGAAACTTGGGTTGGCTCCTGTGCCTCCCAGTTCTTCTTGAGCCTTATTTTTTTAGCCTTAAAAATTCTTTATTGTGTTGGGAAACTGAGTAGTAACTACATTTTTTACATCTGTCTATTGTTCACCATCTATGCCTGACTGTCACACAGAACAGTAGTAGTCCTTTATGATTATGTAGATTATAAAATTTACTTTTAGGCCAATTTTAAACTTTACCTGATTACAACATTAAAGTCTATTCAGGGATGCTTGCTCAGTCTTGTAAGTTTGATGCACTTATAGTGAGATGATCTGCTTGCATCTTTAAAAACAGTGCAATGAACGTTATTAGTTATTGTGTTGGATACCTCACAACTTTATCATGTTGGCCAGCTCTGCCTAGGTGTAGTGAGACAGTGCCTCGCCTCAGCTGCCCTACCTGTGTCTTGCTTTCTGCCAAGGGCGCTTGGGAAAATCTATTTACTGCCTACACATGTACAGCTTGGAAGTATGGTTGGGCATGATGCTCAGGAGAATAACCCATGACCAATGGTGGCAAGGAGCTGAAAGATAAATGGTCTTCCTTTCCATCTCTAAAGTGGGTAATTGTGAGGTGTACTCCAAGCAGCTTAAAATCCAAGGTGGTCACTAATTTGATAATGCCCCATTTACTGGTATACTTTTCTTCCCTGTTTCATTTTTCCCAGTCTCTTATGCCAATGCTGGCTAGAGTGATCCTAGAGTTATATTGCTCCCTGAGATAAGTTCTTATCTTAGTGTGAATTTCCCCATAACTGTGCCTGAAGCAGAGATTTGAGTCCAATTAATTTATCTGGGGAATGATACTAGGAAAGGCCATTAGGGGAATGTTTAAACAGAGACCTGAAGGTGGGGATGGAACAAGCACGAGGCTATGGAGAAAGCACATTTCTGGCAGATCAAACAGTCATCACAGGACTATACTTGGTAGACTCGCTGTTCAAGGATAGTGAGGAGGTCAGTGAGATGAGTGGAGTGAACAAGGGACAGAGTGGTAGGAACTGAGGGCAAAGGAAAAAAGAGGTGAGGTGCAGACGGATCACATAGACCCAAGGAGGCCATTGTAAAGGTGTGGCCCTCATTCCTAGTAAAATGGGAAGAGATACGCATACTGAGCAGGGACATGATCTGACTTGCTTCATAAAAGGATTGCTGTAGCTGCTGCGTGGAAGATGGACTGCAGCAGGGCAAGGAGAGAACTATTACAGTCTAATGGCTTGGACTGGTGAAGTGGAGCAAGGGCTAAGTGGCTGTGTTTGGATGTATTCAAAAGATCGACTTGTCAAGATTGGCTGCTTGGCCGGGCACAGTGGCTCACGCCTGTAATCCTAGCACTTTGGGAGGCTGAGGCAGGTGGATCACCTGAGGTCAGGAGTTTGAGACCAGCCTGGTCAATGTGGTGAAACCCTGTCTTTACTAAAAATAGAAAAATTAGCCGGGTGTGGTGGCACACGCCTGTAATCCCAGCTACTTGGGAAGCTGAGGCAGGAGAATTGCTTGATCCCAGGAAATAAAGGTTGCCGTGAGCAGAGATCGTGCCACTGTACTCCAGCCTGGGTGACACAGTGAGACTCTGTCTCCAAAAAAAAAAAAAAAAAAAAAGTGTTTATATATATATGCATGCATGCCACCAGATTTGATGGGAACATAAGAAAAAGAGACAAGTCAAGCGTGACTCACTTTAAGGTTTTTGGCTAGAACAGGTAGAAGGGCATGTGGGTGTGTATGTGTGTATGGGAGGGTCAGGAAGGAAGAGTTTCATTTTGGACTTGCTCAGTTTGACATGCCTAATAGACATCCCAGTGGAGATGTGAGGTGGAGTTTGGAGTTGAGTCAGAAGGCCAGGTAAGAGGTCACGGCTGGAGAGGCACATTTAGGAGTCATCAGTATATGAAAGGTATTGCTCATCATGGGAAGGTTTCATTTCGTTCAGTAAAGATTTCAGATGATGTAACCAGAAAGCACTATAGGATTTATTAGAATGTTTTATTTGAACGAATATTTTGGAAACGTTTATTTTGCCTGTCCATCAAATGGCCTTACAAGCCATTTGATTGTAAGATGTGGTTTGTCTCAGGTGGGGTTTAACACTGTTGCTTAAAATAAGATTTTTCCACTGTAGATGAGACAAATTGTACCATTTTTTTGTAAACAGGGTTCTTTGATCCACATACTTTACAATGCAGTTTTTTTTCTTTTTTTAATCAGTAATGCTCCTTTTCTTGGCTGTAGAGATGGCAGAGTGAATATTTTACCGAGAAAATGGACTTCCATAGGAAACCAGGCTCTGGCTGTCCCCTTCATCCTCCCCTGTGGAGTTGCATTTGCCACAAGTCACAGCAGATTCCCACTGGGCAGCAATTGGGGTGACCATATGGGTCAGGGGCCCCATTGCCACTGAAATTTTCCAGAACTCCCTCTCACCATTATAGACAGTCAAGTGTCACAGATGCTCTGTGAAACTGTGATTCGGTTCAAGAGCTTGAATAACCAGAGCTCCTTCAGAACCAGGCCATATTGAACTCTCCCATCCTTGTCACCATTTCACAGCATGTGCCTGGATCACACCACGGTCTTTTGCTCACCTCCGTTCTCCTCATGTCATGTCTATCCCTCTGCCTGATCCTGCTGTCTCTCCTTGTGGTATCCAGATATTGCCTGGTCTTGTCTTCCCCTTCAGTGATGGTCTCCCAGTCTCCACTGATAATCTTTTTTTTTTTTTTTTTGAGACAGTGCCTTGCTCTGTCACCCAGGCTGGAGTGCAGTGGTGTGATCTCAGCTCACTGCAACCTCCAACTTACGGGTTCAAGCGATACTCCTGCCTCAGTCTCCCGAGTAGCTGGGATTACAAGTGTGCGCCACCACACCTGGCTAATTTTTTGTGTTTTTAGCAGAGAGGGGATTAGTCATGTTGCCCAGGCTGGTCTTGAACTCCTGAGCTCAGGGAATCCGCCCACCTCAGCCACCCAATATGTTAGGATTACAGGCATGAGCCACTGTGTCCAGTCTCCACTGATATCTTGATTCTCAAAATTCTTTTTTTTTTTTTTTTTCCTGAGATGGAGTCTTGCTCTGTCACCCAGGCTGGAGTGCAATGGTGCGGTCTCGGCTCACTGTAACCTCTGCCTCCCAGGTTCAGATTCTCCTGCCTCAGCCTCCTGAGTAGCTAGCACCGCAGGCATCCACCACCACTTCCGGCTAATTTTTGTATTTTTAGTAGAGATGGGGTTTCCCCGTGTTGGCCAGGCTGGTCTCGAACTTCTGACCTCAGGTGATCCACCCGCCTTGGCTTCCCAAAGTGCTGGGATTACAGGTGTGAGCCACCACTCCCGGCCATCAAAATTCTCAATTTAGCACCTCATAGAATAATGGGATTTTATGGCTGAAAGGGATTGTAGAAGTAATCTGGTTCTTTGGTCTTTCATTTTATTCTGATTATTTTTGAGACAGGGTCTTGCTCTGTTGCCCAAGCTGGGGTGCACTGACATTCTTATGGCTCACTACAGCCTCGACCTCCCTGGCCCAGGTGATCTTCCCACCTCAACCTTCTGAGTAACTGGGACTATAGGCACACACCACCATGTCCAGCTTGTTATTAATATTTTTTTCATTTTTTTGTAGAGATGGGGTTTCACTATGTTGCCCAGGCTGGTCTCAAATTCCTGGCCTCAAGTGATCTTCCTGCCTTGGCCTCCAAAAGTGTTGGGATTACAGGTGTGAGCACCTTGCCCTGCATGTTTTATTATGTTTAATAATGAGGCATTGAGGCCTAGGAAAGCTTGGTGATTTGCTGTGAAGTAAATACCAGGATAATGGCAGAACTGAAACTAGAACTGATGTCTCTAGAATCTTAATTCACGATGCTTCCTTTTTCACTGTGAAAGCACATGTTATGTTATTGAGAGAAATTACTATTTGCAAAGGTTTACTCTTATTAAGCTAGTAATATTAGTCAAATGTCTGGGTTGTACTCCAGAAGGGAAAAATTAGTGTAGAAAGGTGTTTTCTGCCTTCAAAGATCTTCCCATTTTAAAGGTAAGAAAATCTTGCTGATAGCTGGCTATCTCCTTTGGGTACAAATTCCTGCTTAAAAAAAAAAAAAGCCAAATATATGGTGATTCTTTTTCTTTTTCTTTTTTTTTTTTTTTTTGAGACGGAGCCTCATCTGTTGCCCACGCTGGAGTGCAGTGGTGTGATCTCAGCTCACTGCAACCTCCGCTTCCTGGGTTCAAGTGATTGTCCTGCCTCAGCCTCCCGAGTAGCTACAGATGAGTGCCACCACACCCGGCTAATTTTTTTTTTTTTTTTAGACGGAGTCTCGCTCTGTCACCAGGCTGGAGTGCAGTGGCGCAACCTTGGCTCACTGCAACTTCTGCCTCCTGGTTTCAAGTGAGTCTCCTGCCTTAGCCTCCCGGGTAGCTGGGACTACAGGCGTGTGCTACCATGCCCAGCTATTTTTTTTTGTAATTGTATTTGTATTTGTATTTTTTTATTTTTTATTTTTATTATTATACTTTAAGTTTTAGGGTACATGTGCACAACGTGCAGGTTTGTTACATATGTATACATGTGCCATGATGGTGTGCTGCACCCATTAACTCGTCATTTAGCTTAGGTATATACCAATGGAACAGAACAGAGCCCTCAGATATAATGCCCCATATCTACAACTATCTGATCTTTGACAAACCTGACAAAAAGAAGAAATGGGTAAAGGATTCCCTATTTAATAAATGGTGCTGGGAAAACTGGCTAGCCATATGTAGAAAGCTGAAACTGGATCCCTTCCTTACACCTTATACAAAAATTAATTCAAGATGGATTAAAGAGTTAAATGTAAGACCTAAAACCATAAAAACCCTAGAAGAAAACCTAGGCAATACCATTCAGGACATAGGCATGGGCAAGGACTTCATGTCTAAAACACCAAAAGCAATGGCAACAAAAGCCAAAATTGACAAATGGGATCTAATTAAACTAAAGAGCTTCTGCACAGCAAAAGAAACCACCATCAGAGTGAACAGGCAGCCTATAGAATGGGAGAAAATTTTTGCAACCTACTCATCTGACAAAGGGCTAATATCCAGAATCTACAATGAACTCAAACAAATTTACAAGAAAAAACAAACAACCCCATCAAAAAGTGGGCAAAGGATATGAACAGACACTTCTCAAAAGAAGACATTTATGCAGCCAAAAAACGAAGAAATGCTCATGATCACTGGCCATCAGAGAAATGCAAATCAAAACCACAATGAGATACTATCTCACACCAGTTAGAATGGCAATCATTAAAAAGTCAGGAAACAACAGGTGCTGGAGAGGAGGTGGAGAAATAGGAACACTTTTACACTGTTGGTGGGACTGTAAACTAGTTCAACCATTGTGGAAAACAGTGTGGCGATTCCTCAGGGATCTAGAACTAGAAATACCATTTGACCCAGCCATCCCATTACTGGGTATATACCCAAAGGATTATAAATCATGCTGCTATAAAGACACATGCACACGTATATTTATTGCGGCACTATTCACAATAGCAAAGACTTGGAACCAACCCAAATGTCCAACAATGATAGACTGGATTAAGAAAATGTGGCACATACACACCATAGAATACTATGCAGCCATAAAAAAGGGTGAGTTCATGTCCTTCGTAGGGACATGGATGAAGCTGGAAACCATCATTCTCAGCAAACTATCGCAAGGACAAAAAACCAAACACCGCATATTCTCACTCATAGGTGGGAATCGAACAATGAGAACACATGGACACAGGAAGGGGAACATCACACATCGGGGACTGTCGTGGGGTGGGGAGAGGGGGGAGTGATAGCATTAGGAGATATACCTAATGCTAAATGATGTGTTTTTTTTGTATTTTTAGTAGAGACGGCATTTCACTATGTTAACCAGGATGGTCTCAATATTCTGAGCTCATGATCCGCCAGCCTCAGCCTCCCAAAGTGCTGGGATTACAGGTGTGAGCCACCATGCCTGGCTGTGATTATTTTTCTAATGAGAAAATTTCCTCTATCTCCCCCAAAAAGGCTTTTCTCCCCCCTCCAAGTTAAAATACATAAACTTTTGGCCTGGCACATGGTGAAACCCCATCTCTACTAAAAATGCAAAAAAAATTAGCCTAGTGTGGTGGCGGGTGCCTATAACCCCAGCTACTCAGGAGGCTGAAGCAGGAGAATTGCTTGAACCCAGGAGGCGGAGGTTACAGTGAGCCGAGATTGTGCCACTGCACTCTAGCCTGGGTGACATAGTGAGACTCAGTCTTGTAAAAAACAAAACAAAACAAAAAAAATATATACACACACACACATACTTTAAGGTCAAAAATATATATATATACACACACACATACACACATACTTTTAGGTCAAAAAAAGTCAGTTCGTGCTATTTAATATACTAATTTAGTCATACACATTTAAGATAACAATAAGAAAAATTCATTTTCCCCCCCACATACTCACCTCTCAACAGAGCATTTCTATTCTATTTTTCTTCACAAATATCTTTGACACCAATGTCTTTCGTATTCCTGGAGCCATTTTTTGAGTCATCAAGCAGATTCCCAAAGTAACTCATCCATACCCTTGGTTGTAAGATCCTGTCACTAAGATTTTCATCCTAAGCCACAAGCACCCATTTACCAAACATTGGATTTCCATTTGTTCTGTAGTATGTATATTATATGATTCAGTATAATAACTCACTTACTGTCTTTTTCAAGTAATATTTAAAAGGCATGTTTATAGATAGATCCAGACCTTCCAGTTGTTAGGACATAGCTCAGAAATTGTTTTACGTTCTTTGCTTTTTTTCAAAAAATAAAGCAGTGCTCTCAGGTTGCTTTCTTAAATATTGAAAACTAACACTGATTAAATTCCACGCTTCTGTGCCATCCCCAAATTTTGTATATTATTTTTCACAGTGAAGTCACTGAGAGACACTGGATCATATTAGAGTCTCAATAAAAGCTCAAATACAAGGCCAGTCCTTCTTTTCTACGGTGTAATCTTGGGGGAAGGGGAACCTTGACCTAAATTTAGATATCTTTGGTAACTCCATGCGAGGAAGCCCGTGTCCATGGACTTCCTCTTGATTGCTGTATTTTATGGCGTTTGCTCAGATATGACACTGAAGAAGTGGGTCATTATCAGTGCTATACCACTGTCCCCGAGGGAAACCCAGCCTGTGTCCTAATGATAGATACTGTCAGCCTTAACATGTTCATGTATCAGAAATCTTTTTATTTTCTTACACAAACAATATTTGCCATTGTGCTGCCGAATTGGAGTGACAGAGAATCGCACTGTGTTTGTTTAGACTTAAAAGCCTCGAGGGCTTGTGGAGCTATGCTAAAAATGGCATGGAGTGAGTACAAACAACTTCTTCACTCCGTGTACATTGATTTCTCCCTTGAGATCTTTTCTGTGTCTCTGTTGAATTTGTAGAAGTGTCAAAGTCAAACTTTAAAGTCAAACTTTAAGAAAATCACCTTTTTTTCCCCCGGTAGAATAGCTAATACAATAGTTAGCATATTTATATTTTCAGAAAGTTCAGACATGTCTGCTTTTGCAAATCATAGAATTGTGATAATTGGGAAAAATGATATCCATTAGAAACCTCTTATATGTTGCTGGTGAGAGTGCAAAGTAATATACAGTGATCTTTGAATTCAGAAGCCACTCGTGTTTTAAATGTGACGCTTTTCTGTAAATGCAGAATTCTTATAACCTGAAATTTGTCTCCCTTGTATCTACTGTTGTTTCCAGGGCTGTTCAAAGACTTCCCTTTTCACATTTGCATTTCTTGAGTATCCTGTGGTTTTCATAATAAAATGCAGCTTCTTCAGGGCTCCTGAGGGTGTGGAAGGCAGGTCCTTTGCTGGGCTGATTGCTCTTTTGGGGTCCTGGAGCCACCACACATCCTAGAGAGTAGAACTGGGAACAGATTTACAGTTTCAGTCTCCTCACAGGACTTTAGGATGGTGGTAGAATTGTTTTATTAGTTTATAGTCACTGTAGTAGGATTTACCGGAAATTGTTCTTACTCCTTGTTTTGGA
Source organism: Pan troglodytes (assembly GCF_028858775.2). Lineage (NCBI taxonomy): Eukaryota > Metazoa > Chordata > Mammalia > Primates > Hominidae > Pan > Pan troglodytes. The sequence continues at coordinate 86,743,965 of NC_072404.2, read as the reverse complement.
AAAAATAATGTGTGATATTATAATCTTCGTTACTAAAAGCCTTCTTTTCTCTGTAGGATCAAAGTGCTTGACTTTGTTGGTTGAAATCCACCCTGTTAACAATGTGAAGGTTCTAAAGGCTGTGGATAGCTATATTTGGGTTCAGGTAAGTAAGCATGCCATTTATCACTTACCTCATTAATCAAAAGGTGTGCAGCCTAGAAGAATTGGGGTTTACAAAGTACTTTCACTCTATCATATTTAATCCTCAGAACAGTCTTGTAGACTACTATGGCTGGAAGTATCTACTCTTTCTTTGCAAGCATGGAAATTAACAACTCGAAGCTAGCTCCACCAACTCTGTTTGTTTCTTAGTAATGTAATATTTTCTCATGATAAAATATCAAATATTAAAACACATTTAAGGTAAGCTTTAAAATGGTCAATATAATGTATTTGCATGGTTGACAGATTAAGTATGTATGATTAAATGGCTTAATCCCTGAATTTATCAACTTCATGAGTTGATGCAGAAACTGCATGTATAATGTAGGTGGCATAGATACAGTCATTCCTCATTATTTGCAGATTCCATATTTGCATATTCTGCTACTCCTAAAATTTATTTGTAAACCCTAAATTAAACACTTATAGTACTTGGTCAGTTATTTGCAGATACATGCTGAGTGGTGAAAGAATTTGTCACCCAACATGGACATTCGCAATTGAGGTTGAACACGGCGATGCCCTGCCTTTTTTGCTTTAGCTCTCATACTAAAATGACAGTTGTTTTCATGGCCTAGTTCCATCTTTCAATTTTTGTGCTTTTTCCTGGCAATTTCACAGTTTAAACGGCTTCCAGGAATAGCGCTGAGGCACCGTCTAGTGTTCTAAGTGCAAGAAGGCTGTCAGATGCCTTAGGGAGAAAATATGTGTTTCAGATAAGCTTCATTCAGGCATGAGTTACTATGCTGTTGGCCGTGAGGTTAAGGAGTGTCTTTAAATAGAAACACACAAAACAAAGTTATATACTGATCTGTTGACAAACATGCTGTGACTAGAGGCTTCCAAGAATTTATCCTTGTTTGGGTTTGGATCATAATCCCAAAAGACAATCCTGAACACCATAATCCTGAATGTTGAAATCCTGAAAGGTCAAAAGTCTAAAGTCCCAAAAGCCATGATCACAGGATAGTTAGTATACACGAGTGTCTATACTTTCAAAACTGTGTATGTTATTATTGCCTATTTTATTGTATAAAGTGGACTATGAAGTGTTCTTTTGTGTTTTGCTTCTCAGATAAGTCTTCTTTTAAAAATGTCAATACATCTTTTAAATAACTTTTAAAATTATTTTCTTCCAGAATTATATTTTTGGGATTTTGATCTTTTGGGATTTCAATATTTAGGATTATGGCATTTGGGATTGTGTCTTTCAGGGGTTATGATCAACTCCCTTTGTATTTTCCCTAGAAACAATGGTTCAGTATTCAGTATACGACATATGTGGTGACTTTACAGAACATAACTACTGCAAATAATTTGAATCAACTGTGTGTGTTCACACAGTGCTACAGCATAATTTCCTTTCGCCTAATTTCACATTTTGTTACAGGGTCAAAATATCATTTCTTTTGGTCTAGCCAGAGTCAATTTGCACCACTCAAAGTATCTGCCTTTTTGTCCCCCAAGCTACTACCAGCCTCCACCCTATGGGCCTCCCTATTCCAGTGGGTTAGGGGAGAGGGTTGTCTCTCTCCTCCCAGGGTCCTCCCCTGTCAGCCAGTCCTTTCAGCTGCGCATTTCCCCGCCACTCCTGACAGCACTGTGGTCGCTCCTCAATTCCACATATGGCCTGGCCTGAAGCTCCCAAGCTGCATTCTCCTACCCTCAGGAAGCTACTCCGTCTACACTGTCATCAGTGTGGGGAGGCTGGGGACAGAGCACACTTCCCTTTTCTGGTCTGTTCTTTGGCTTCCTTAGCATCTTGTTAGGGCCATATAGATGGTAGAGACATGACTGAAGGATTGGGGTAACTAAAGGGAATTGGAGCATAGAAAGGGGAAAAGTTTTTAAAAGCAAGTGGTTGTATACATTGCGAATATATTAAAATCTACCAAAAATTGTATATATTAAAGTGGTTAAAATGGTAAATTTTATGTTATGTGAACTCAGTTTAAAAAAGTTAAAAGTGGCTGGGCGCAGTGGCTCATGCCTATAATCCTAGCACTTTAGGAGGCCAAGGAGGGCAGATTGCCTGAGCTCAGGAGTTTGAGACCAGCCTGGCCAACGTGGCAAAACCCCATCTCTACTAAAAATATAAAAATTAGCTGGGCGTGGTGGTGTGCTACTGTAATCCCATCTACTCGGGTGGCTGAGGTGGGAGAATTGCTTGAACCTGGGAGGCAGAGGTTGCAGTGAGCCAAGATCGTGCCATTGCACTCCAGCCTGGGCAACAGAGCGAAACTCCATCTCAAAAAAAAAAAAAAAAAAAAAAAGTTAGAAGTACGTGGAACAGGACAGCATCTATAGGCCAAAGGAAAAGTCCCAACCCAAATAAAGTAAAACTTGTACTAATTCTGTGGACCCCTCTCAGTCCCTAGCCCTGCCTTCTGCCCCCATGTCTCTGCCTCTGGAGAGAGAAACTCCTCCAAACCCCAGTGGCAAATCCCCGCCTTCTCCCTCCTGCCTCTAGAGAAATGACATCTACTGTCCATTGAGTTGGTCTTGCCCTGGGATCAATTTCCTTTTTCTTACAAAAACATCCATGGTGATCTCCAGCAGCACATTTCCCTAACTCTGCATGTGTAGTCTTGACAACCTACACAGAGGAGCTTCAGCAGGACAGTGGCAGGTGGGGCTTGGATCCCAATCCGGGACCCTTTGAGTGTTTCCTTCCAGCACAAGGTGTGTCTTCAAGATAGTTCCAGTGGGTAATTACACTCCCTCTACACACCGAGACTACAGACCTCCAAAGACCAATATTCATTCTAAGTCTAGCTCCATATTTGTGAAGATAAATTTTTCAAAGTAAATATAATCTGCATAGAATCCTACTTACAATACAAAAAAAATAACCTTGAGTGCTTTTGCAGAGCTGTGTCTGAATCCTGTCTACTTTTGGCTTCCAGGCCTTACTCTAGGACCACCTTATAATAGAAAGAAAAACAACACCTACCTGAACGGGACTTTTAAAATAACATTCTCCCTGATTGTCACAGGAAGACCAGGCAGAGGTTTAGAGGTTGGCAGTTATACCTCTTCAGCACCTCAGTCCATGTCACATTCCTAAGCAGGCATGCCCTGGCCACCTCTGTAGACCGGGAGGCCATACCATCTTCCATAGCAGCAGATATCTCCATATTTTGAGGCACTGAACATTTGTTCTCCCATCCTATATGTGGTGTCATTCATCTCTGCTTTTCCTCAACTCTGGTATACAAAGTATCTTGTTTGATGTGTGACATTTTACAAATTATGAGACAATTAGTTCTGTATTATTTTTGTAGCTGAATTCTGCATTGCTATTTTATAATTTTGACTTTATTGCTGTGAAGCATATGTTTTGCTTTTCATTTCTAAAAGGGAACTCAACTATAAATGTTCCAAAATTTGACTAGTACTATTTTTAATCTGATGTTATGCAAAGGTAGGACACTAGGAAATAATAAAAAATTGTCCTAAGTTTAGTGAGACTAATGACTCGGAGATTGGGACATAAAAGTTGTGCCCTTTTATATTACTTTCAAGTTTTGGGTGAGGAAAAGGACAAAATTCACGGGTCTTTCATGCTGCAAAATGAAATGGCTGGTTTACAATTGCCCTTTTGAGTCATCCTGTGACCAATTTTTCCTCATTATCACAGCTGACAGGGTCAGGACTTGTGTTGCTGGCAGCCTACTTTGTCCTGCAAACAGACACATAGTGGTGGGCTTATATGGGAGAGCACAGAGAAGGAGGAATGGGGTGGATTTAAGCCTTTTCTTCCTGGTGACAGTCGTTCTATGCTTTCAGACTTGTAAATCCTCAACTCATGTGACACCATGACTCACTGTTCTTTCTTGACAAGTTCTGGTTATGTTGTGCTTTGTCTCTTGGATGTGGAACTTTGGAAGTTGTCGTGGGGAATATATTTACTTGGCTCTCAAATTATATACTAGGTTTAGTTGCACGACTATATCGACCTCTGTGTGTGTGTGTGTGTGTGTGTGTGTGTGTGTGAAATAGAACATTTTGTATAAATGTTGTTTGCATTGTTTCTGATTGGTTTCAGAATCAAATATTCCAAATAGGAAGTACCATCCATAGAATTAGCTTCAACCTTAACATTTACTCTTTATTTTACTTTATTTTTAGACAGAGTCTTGCTCTATCACCCAGGCTAGAGTATTGTGGCATGATCTTGGCTCACTCCAACTTCAACCTCCTGGGTTCAAGTGATCCTCCCACTTCAACTTCCTGAGTAGCTGGGACTACAGGCACGTGCCACCACACTTGGCTAATCTTTTGTATTTTTTGTAGAGATGCGGTCTTGCCATGTTGCCCAGGCTGGTCTTGAACTCCTGAGGTCAAGTGATCTGCCTGTCTTGGCTTCCCAAAGTGCTGGGGATACAGGTGTGAGCCACTGTGCCCAGCCAGAAGCCTTACTGTTTAAATAAGTGAAGATAGTGTTGTATTTGAGATCAGTTCCCCTCTGGAAAACTGAGGTTCTGAAAGTGTTCTGTTTTCTTGCTTGTTTGACCTGCAATGTGTGTGTGCAGGTGATTCCCCTAAACTCTTCTGTGATTCCCAGTTTCTTCAATGGTATGTAATAGTACAGTCATCAAACACAACTTTGGAAATACTTGTTCAAGCAAGATAGTTGCTTACAATTATGATTAATTTCTTTTTTACAGTTTCTCTACCCACATATTGAAAGTCATCCTCTTCCAGAGAACCATCTGTTACTGATTTCAGAAGAGAAATGTAAGTGTATCTTTAGGTGGAATATGGGAATTTCATGAATGGCATATCGTCTCCTAGTGTGGTACATGATTGAATCTTCTAGATACCCACCTGCCATTGCCAAGGGTCTGCTAAGCTTTGATGTCCTTATGAGACCTGGAATTCCTTGGGAAGGGCTTTTCCTTTGGCCCCCAAGTGTTGTTCCCTTTGGCTCTGTTCAGCTTTCTCATCCTGGGAATGATGGGCTCTTGCATACATGGATCTGCAATTTTGTCCCATGGTAGAATGTTTGTAGAAAGTTGCATAGGTCATTTTTGTCATTTTTAGTTCATCTGTCTTTTGGATGTCTGTCATAGTGGATAACTATAATATGGAGATGCTTGGATGGAGAGAGGGGAAGATTTTATTAGCTAGAAGAATCCCATGGCAGAACTTGAGAAGACCTACTAACTTAGACAAGTTCAGGTAGAGGCAAATAAGTTTAGGACGTAAAAGGTTATGTCCTTCCATGATGATTTCAAGTTAGAGAGGGAGAGGAAGGACAGAATTTACTGGTGGAGCTTATCTAGGTAAGCTGTCTTTTGCATTACAAGATGAAACTGCTAGTTTATAGTTGGAAGGACAGGCTTGAGGGATAAGGCTTTGTTCAGTCTCTAAGCTCTTGCTCAGTTTTGTAACTAGGACCAGCAGAAGGTAAATATGGCTGAATTCAAATTGTTACTGATAGAAAGAGACCATCTACACAGATTGTCTTTAGTGTTCAGGGTTTTGTTCATGTGAAATTGACCTCTATTAAAATGCTTCCCCAAAATGTCTTGTATAATGAGTTTTTTATCTGGTATGTTCAAACAAACAAGTGTTTGGTATTTGGGAATTGAAGAATAAACTCTAAGTAAGCCCTTGTTAGCCCTATATAACGCTGATGGTATAGGGGAGTCAAGTACTTGCTGAGGGAACCCAGGGAAGCAGGAGGGCTAAATACTTCATGTATTGTTGATATTGAGGAGCAGAATAAATGCAGGACTTGAAATTAACTGTAAAGGGAGGATGGAGAAAAATGGGTTTTAAAAAGTTTTTGAACCTCTGTTGTGAGATTACAGTTTGTGATAGGGTTGTTTTTCTGGCCAGTTGTTCAATCTGCATTGCTTTTATAACAATGTTTTTACAAGAGTTAGGCAAAAATAGTACTCATATATTTCCTTAAGGTTAAATTATCTTTCTTTGTTTTTCTTTTAAAGATATTGAACAATTTCGTATCCATGTTGCCCAGGAAGATGGAAATAGAGTGGTAAAGATTTGAAATTCTTTTCGCTTCATAGTTTTTTTCCCAAAAAGAAGTACATTACTAGACTGCTAAAGATAAATTAATGTTATTGATATGTAATGTTTTCTTTATTTGATGACTTTTGAAGTATAGACTTGCTGTTTTAATGTGTGAAATGATACAAATATGTATGAAGTTAATTATCCCCTTTTTCTCTACCTCAACCCTTAACCTCAGTATCCTGAGGTAGCTAATAACAGCCTGTGTGTCTTTCCACAGCTTTTACCTTGCTCGTGCAAACCTATGCAAGGTTAGATGCACATATGTGGGGATTCAATTGTTTTTACCAAAGTAGAATCATGATACATATATTTACCTGCTGCTTTTGTGTTTACTTTTTGCTTAGCAGGTAAAAAGATCAGGAGTATCCCTATGGGTTACTAAAATAGAGATATAACTAATTGGTTATTTACTCTAATTTTTATATGTATCTATATGCATATCATGGGATCATACCATATATTTATACCATATATACAATCATACTATGTATCATGCCATATATGGGTTTCATAGAGTATAATTTTTTTTGCTTGTTTTCCACATGTACCTTTTTTTAAAATCTCTTTTGTTCACAACCTGGTATGTATCATACTTTTTTCCACACTAATACTAATCTCCTACCCCCACCTCTTACCCACCCAGGGGTTTATTATTCATTTTTTACTCATTCAGCTTTGTGGAATTACCTACAAGTAAACTAGAATAGCTCCAATTCAGTCTCTTTAGAAGTAGATAATAGTCCCTGGTGTGGATAGACATTCACTAAATTGCTAGTTTTTTGTTTTTGCTTTTGAATTATAAATCATCTTAAACCTTTTTTTCCTATAGCCTTATGTATTGGTACATATATTTCTTTGAGCTAAATCCTCAGGGATGGATTGTTTGATGGGTACATGCATTTAATAAATTCCAACAGATTTTTCCAGATTGCTTTCCAAAAAAACTTCTAACAATTGACAGTTTTAGAAGCAAAATGTAAGAGTACATGTTCCCTCAATTCATATCATGAAAAGGTATGTTTACCTTTTAAAAAATTTCCAATTGGATGAGTCTAAGTTGATAGCATATTATCTTAGTCTGTGTTTCCCTTAATATTAATGCATTTCAGCATCTTCTCCTAAGCCTACTGGCTATTTGATTTGCTTTTTTGAAAATTGTTTAGTTACATCCTTATCTGTTTTTCTACTGGCTTGTCTTTTTCTTGATAATTTGTATAGGATCTTAATATGTTATTGATATTAAAAATGATTTTCTTCAATATTTAGTCTGCATCAAAATTGTCTCTGAAGATTTTAACATTTCTCTGAAGATTTTAAAGTTAAATGAACAAATTGAAACAGAAAATGGAATTTATCAATTGTGTATCAGCTATTGAAAGCCTCAAATCAAGAAGCCTGGCTGGAAAATTGCCAGGAGAAAGTATGTCACTGGAGCTCTGGGCTACCATTGTCCCGCAGGGGCTAAGTGGATGGGAGCACAAGGACAGACGGATGGGAGCACAAGGACAGAGAGGGCCAGGAGTCAGAAGAGGGTCAAGCCCAAGAGGAAAGATCAAGGCTGAATCCCAAAGCCAGTGATGAGAATTTAGGAGAGAAATAAACAAGCAAGTTGGGGTCAGGAACTGGGAGTGAGCATAGACAGGGGACTGGCTGGTTAGAAGAGGGCTTGAGAGCAAAAAGAGAGAGAGAGGCAGACAGACACACACTGGGAAGAGTGATGGAGGGGACACCTGTCAGCAGCCCAGAAAAGATTCTGCCATTCAGGATGGTGCAGCTTCAGCATTCCTTAATTCACATGTGTTCTTCCAAGAAGTACTTCTGCCTTCATTCTTAAAGGCTTAGATGACAGCTTCACACAGCATAATACCATCTCTATCATGCAGGGATGTTGCAAAGAATATGCAATTCCACATATTCTTTGCAACATCCCTGCATGATAGAGATGGTATTAGGCTTATCCCTATTTTTACAGAGAAGACAGCAACCAAGACTCACAGAGGTGAGGTGACTCTAGAGAGGAACAAAACTGAGATTTGAACCTGGGTATGCCACAATCTGACATTCATTTTCTTGTTAGTACATACCTTTACCTGGAACGGTTCTCAGATCTACTCCAACTCAACAAATTTCAGAAAAATGATTGTCCAAGGTTTAGAGACAGACAGGTCCTCTTGGATCTTTTCTCTGGCATCACTTTCCTCTTGTCTAAATATAATGGACACGGTAAGCGGAAATAGTGGTTTACAACTCTTTATGCCACATGGCCCCCCTCAAGTTGCAAGTTACCATCGGTGGAGAAATCCCTATTAGGATTAGGGAGGGTTTAGGCATGAATATGGACCATTCTGGTGTTTCCTTTTTTCCTCATTTCTTCTACCCCAACCTGTCTTTATTCTTTACTCATCTATCTCAATGTAGATTACTTTTGCTTGATAAGCATTTTGAGGAAAGTTAATTCTTAACTGCTTCTGTTAAATTATTTCGAGGTCAGCTGATGCACTGAAAGGGCACTGGGAGGATTCCAGGACGTGGATTCCAGACCTTGCAGAACTAACTATGCAGCCTAATCTAACTGCTCAGGACCTCAGTTTTCTTACCTGTTAAGGGGTTGAATTGCATGGTTTCTAGAATCTCCTGATTTTAATGTTCCATAGTTCTGACTTTGTTACTTAGTAAACAAATATTTCAAATTTACTCTTGCACACCTTATTTCATTTTCTGCCTTTGTTTTTTTTTGTTGTTTTTTGTTTTGTTTTGTTTTTTATTTTTATTTTTTTTGAGATGGACTCTTGCTCTGTCACCCAGGCTGGAGTGCAGTGGTGGGATCTCGGCTCACTGTAACCTCCGCCTCTTGGATTCAAGCGATTCTCCTGCCTCAGCCTCCCGATTAGCTGGGATTACAGGCATGCACCACCATGCCTGGCTAATTTTTGTATTTTTTTAGTAGAGATGGGGTTTCACCATGTTAGCCAGGCTGGTCTTGAACTCCTGACCTCAGGTAATCCACCTACCTCGGCCTCCCAAAGTGCTGGGATTACAGGCATGAGCCACCGTGCCCGGCCCATTTTCCGCCTTCCAAACAAACATTCCTTGAGCACTGTTACATGCTATAAACAGTCAATGCATTGATAATAGAAACGTGTTGTAGAAGAGTGCGTACTCACTGGGGGAGGCTTATAGCATTAATTAAAATGTAGTTGTCAAAGCAGCATGCCAATGCACCATAGGAAAACAGGTGAGGATTATACTACATCTTGGGGATGTGAGGGAAGGCTTTGTGTAGAACACAATGTGTAAGTCAGGTCTTGAAGAATGAGTAGTTAAGTATTGCTGAGAGATGGGCAATATCATCATACTCATCATGGAAGACATAAAGGTGAGAGGCATGCCCAAAGCTGCATGGTTGGTTTATGGCCAAATTGGGGTCATTGCCTACTACTTTCCACTGTCAGGCCTGAGTTTTTCCTTGGCATCACAGCCTCTGTCTTTGGTAGTGGAGGGCTCTTGTCTGCAGAGGCTTGACTTAAGAGAGTTAGGTACAGAACAGTAAGTTCCGAATCTTCTATTAATGCAGCTATTGATTTGTGGGAGGTGTGGTGTTGTCTTCAACAGCCTCAGCCTGTCTGCTAAACTAAGAGCAAGAATAAAATCATATATTATACGTGGGAAGAAGAGGAGGCAATGAAATGATGTCTTAAAACATTTCTGGAAAGACTGTGTATACTAGGGGTGGGGAGCTTCTAACAGTGAACTGTGGAAATATTTACATGTATCATAAAGATAGACATGGAAAATAATTATGAATTCCAGATATGTTCTCCTTTAAAAGTTATTCATACTTTTTTTTTTTTTTTTTGCATTTTTAGGTGATTAAAAATTCTGGCCATCTCCCAAGAGACAGAATAGCTGAGGATTTCGTTTGGGCTCAGTGGGATATGTCAGAACAGAGATTATATTACATTGACCTGAAGGTAAAAAACTAGTTCATGGGCACTCCTTTTTTTTTTTTTTTTTTTTTTTTTACAAAAATATTAATTGTCTTGCTCTCTTGCTGAGGCTGGAGTGCAGTGGTGTGATCATAGCTCACTGCAGCCTTGAACTCCTGGGCTCAAGTGATGCACCTGCCTCAGGCTCTTAAAACATGGATTACAGGCATGAGCCATAGTGCTTGGCCCCAGCACTCTTTTTTATAAGAACAATTTGATTTTGACATTATTATTACTGCAGTTCACTAATCATTACATTTTCATTGATGGAAATAGTGAAGTTTTATTAAACATAATGAAAATATTTTCATTATTGTTTGCTTCTTGACTGCTTCCTTTTCTTTTTTTCCTGGTTTTTTAATATGCCATTCTGTTTTCTCTTTTAGAAATCAAGGAGTATCTTAAAATGTATCCAATTTTATGCTGATGAGAGGTATAACTTAATGGTAAGTCCAGAAAATGATCACACTACAGGAAAGTTTATGATACATTACTCTCTTTTTTCTTTTCTTTTTTTTTTTTTTTGAGATGGAGTCTCACTCTGTCGCACACGCTGGTGTGCAGTGGCGCGATCTCGGCTCACTGCAAGCTCTGCCTCCTGGGTTCACGCCATTCTCCTGCCTCAGCCTCCTGAGTAGCTAGGACTACAGGCACCCGCCACCACGACCAGCTAATTTTTTTTGTATTTTTTTGTAGAGACAGCGCTTCACTGTATTAGCCAGGATGGTCTTGATCTCCTTACCTCGTGATCCACCTGCCTCGGCCTCCCAAAGTGCTGGGATTACAGGCATGAGCCACTGCGCCCAGCCTATAGATTACTCTCTTTTAAGAGAATTGTTATCATAAGCAGCGCTTTAGCATTCCTGATGGTTGTGTTAGTTACTCGTATGAGCAAGTAAAATTAGTTCTTGCCACCTCCAGGCTTCCACTCTATAACAAATCCAGTTAATGTAGGTCATTAGAAGAACACACACCAGAAATGTCCAGTAACTGAATGCTTCACATCAAAGAAAAATGTGTAAGTGGGGATTAGTAGAAGGTGTCAGGTTGGCGCAAAAGTAATTGCGGTTTCTAATCATTTAAAAGTAATGGCAAGAACTGCAGTTACTTTTGCACCAACCTAATAATTGATGGGGTCTGTAAGAGATAGCTTTAAGGGGTTATAAGTTATTTGACCCAAAGGACTTGTGAGGATGGTGGATTTGAGAATAAAGAGACAAGTCAATGAGAGGGTATAGTTTAACCAAAATCTAGCGTTACCCCTGAAAAAGCTATTGGGAACGTTAGCATTGTGTTCTATCAGTGGAAAAAAAACTTCTAAAAATAGGAAAATTTCAATTTAAGAACTTGAATTTTTTAAAAAAAGATTAAAAAAATTAGAATTGTGGTGAAGGGTTCTTAATATCTTTGTGATGAACAATATGGTGTTTTTTTTGTTTGTTTGTTTTTTTGTTTTTTAAGACGGAGTGTCACTCTGTTGCCCTGGCTGGAGTGCAGTGGCATGTTGTCTATTCACTGCAACCTCTGCCTCCTGGATTCAAGCAATTCTCCTGCCTCAGCCTCCCTAGTAGCTGGGATTACAGGCACCTGTCACCATGACCAGCTAATTTTTATATTTTAGTAGAGATGGGATTTCACCATGTTGGCCAGGCTGGTCTTGAACTTCTGGCCTCAAGCAATCCACCTGCCTTGGCCTCCCAAAGTTCTGGAATTACAGGCGTGAGCCACCATGCCAGCCTATTCTTCTTGAGTAGGACTAATGTTGCTATCTAATACAGATTGTTATGCCATTGCAAGAATTGCACTTACCCCTCCTGCCCTCTGCTCTCCTTCTAAAGACACCCAGTCCTTCCTTCCTTCCTTACTCAGTCATCTATGTCTTGTAAAAGATGGTTGCTTCCAATTGGCCTATTGTACAACCTGTTTTTGATATTCAAATCTAAGACAAAGTTTGTCAAGCATTAGCCCTTTAAGAAATAAACAAACATCAAGCTCATGATTGTATGTAAATTCCAGAGTATTTTCAGTGGACTTTCTATGCAATGGATTTGGAGTATAATAACCTCTGAAGACAATGATGGCTAAATATCATTATTAGGCAAGCATAATATTTTTCTGGTTTACTTGGGCTTGCTCTGGTTTACAGAACTGTCATCACTTTCTGTCATTTTGGGTTCATTTTCTTTGATTTTTTTGACAGTTTGAAGTACCCTTGGACATATCATTAAGCAACTCAGGATTTAAGTAAGTTATTCATAGGTTGTTACTAATTTTTATAGATACTTGTGGGCAAAATGATTATATTTATTCATACATTATATTATGCAGATAAAAAGAGAGTTTGATATTCTGTGTGCATCTTTTTTTGTATTCCCATTCTCCATAGCAAATATAAACAACTTTATCAAACATGAACCCAGGATTTTACATATAAGGTCAATTGTATTGATTTTCTTAGCCATTTATTTCTGTAGTGCATCTCCATTTATTTTGGTATAAGGATATACCCTTCTCCCTGCGATTAAATAGAGGGATTCGATGGGTCAGAGAGCTACATTGAGAATCAAACATCAAAACCCTTTTTGTTGCCATCAAAGAGGATGTCACAGGTCAATCCACTTGTAGCTCAGCTGAATTAATTGTTTTTTTTTTTTCTGTTTTCCTTTTTACACAAAAGACAAGGTTTTTTTCCTTTTCCCACTCTATTTTACATGTAGCGGGAACATGAGATGCTTCTAAAAAAATAAGCATAAGGCCATCAATCTGTAGAAGACATGAAAATCTTCCTAAATTAGAGTAATGATAATCCTGAACCGTTAAGTATTTCACTAGCTTTATTTCATCATATATGAACATTTAGCTGTGCTTACTTTGAAACTAGTGTGTGCATTACTCTATATCAGAAAAGTTATAAAAATGTAAGATGAAAGTAATATTTTTTCCTTGTTATCAGGCTGATGCCATTTATATACCATGTATTTTGAAAAAACTACAGAATTTATTAACCAAAAAAAAGTTATCTACTTAAATTTCTCAGGAATGTGTTTCTACTTCTGTGGGTATATTATTTAGTGGTTACTCACATCCTTTATGAAGGGATGTATTTTTAAATGCATTCAATAATTTCTCATTCTTTATGTTCTTAGACTTGTCAACTTTGGATGTGATTATCATCAAGACCGAGATAAATTTTCCAAACACCTGACTCTGTGTGTTTTTACCAACCATACAGGTAAACTAGGGTTGTATCTATCAATTTATTCAACCGTATTTGAGTTCTAGACAAAATTTACTCATTGTTTAGCTATATGGAGTCTGAAAATAGAACAGAGCTACATTTTTATGTTGGTGATCATATGGATTGTCATATATCAAATCTTCATTAATTTTAAATATACACTGTCTGTATTGAGGAAGCCACAGTTATTCTTAACAGCAGAGTTATTCTTCTAGTAGTTATTATTTGTATGGTTCTAACAGAGAAAATGGATTGTATTTAACCAATCTACATTTTCTCACCTGCTTCATCTTTTAACAAATGACAAACAGCGATGGCTATGCTTTCTGTGTCAGGCTTACTGATGTGTTTGGTTCTAAACTTATGTACCTGGCTTTAAGAGCCATGCTGCAGCCCACCAATGTAACAATCAGAGCTTGACATAAAGTTATTAATGTGAAATATTTTGTTCCTTAATACCAGTTTTTATAGATAGAAAAAATGGAGAGGGTAAAGAAAATACCTAAAGATGAGAGAAGCTGAATATGATTACATTCAATAAATCTGGTGAAAAACTGCTCATTAACCTTAATAATCATCTAAACAATCAGCTCTGATAACTACATGTAATAGCCATTTTTAATATCCCAACTTTAATGGACATTTACTACTTGAGTTAAGTAGCATTTGGACTAAAATTGTATTCCTTTAAAGCCAAATTATTGTGGGATATTCACCCATTAGGCCAACATTTATTGAGGACTTACTGTTTGCTAGGTGTTGGGGATATGATAAGTAAAACTGCTCTGATCTTTATTAGCGTAAAGGTTACTATTTGGCACAGATTTTAGACATTACATAAGTGCACACTTAGTATTTAAATAGAATCATATTATGAATGAGCATTATAGGAATTCATGAAAACTTATGGAGGTTTAATAGAAGATATTAGTATCTTCAACCATGTTCTAGTTCAGCCAGTCTATCCTCATTTCTGCCTCCCTCCAAGATATCCCATCCCATTCCATTCTTAGTCCTGAAAATGGCCCCCTTTCCCACTTCACTCCTGCATAATCCATCCCCCTTTTTCCTGTCCATCCCAGGTATCCCTCAGCTGTACTCATCCCTTCATACACCAGTCCTAGGGAGCTCAAGGAGGTGGTATTTCAGTAGAGACTTGAAGGATATGTATGAACTAAGACCATGTCACTGAAGTAGAGTGAGTGAGAGAGAGAAAGCTGGAGAGGTAGGCAGGGGCCAGGCTGTGTGGGACCTTGTGGATCATGGGAGGATTTTAGACTTTATCCTAAGAGTGATGAGAAGTCATTGAAGGGTATTTTTTGTTACTATACAATTTATTTTGAGAATGCGCAAGCTCACTGTAAAGTTCAAAAATATAATGAACATCCATTTACCTTTTACTTATACAATTATATCATTTACAGTATTTGCTTTATCATTCTCACTATATATATATATAATTTTATTTTTTGACCAAGTCCATTCAAAAATAGGTTGCAGACATCATAACACCTAACCACTAGATAATTCAGTACACACCTCTTTTGATTAAGGACACTCTTCTACATAATCTGTTCCCTTATTACTGAAATAAATTAATCACATTAATCAATAAACTTTATTTTCTATTCAAATTTTCATAATTTCTTGAAAAATGTCATGTGTGTATATATAAATAAATATGTATGTATATAACTTTTAAAGTCAGGATTCCATCAAGATTCATGCATTACATTTGGCCGTTTAAATCTTCATAGTCTTGCATTAACATGTGCAACAATTCTCATGTCCTACTCCCTGCCTTTCTTTTCTTTTCATTGACATATTGAAAAGTCCAGGCCATTTGTCTTGTAGAATGATCCACATTCTGGATTTATCCAATTGTTTACTTACATAGGCATTTAACTTTTTCCTCTATACATTATTTGTAAATTGGAAGCTACACACAACTGAGTAAAGGCACAGTTAGACATAAGTTAAGCATTTTTAGTGAGAGTACTTCACAGGTGATGTTGTGAACCTCATTTGTATCAGATCAGGAGGCCTATAATGTCAGAATATCCTACTGTTAGTGATGCTAAGTCTGGTCATTTGGTTAAGTGGTAACCACTGTATGTCTCCCTTGTGAGGGCACATTTTAACCTCTGAATTAGTAATTTATAGGATGGTACTTTGTCACCACGTGACTATTCTATTCTCAGCTTTTCACCTGTCAGTTTTAGGATTCACTGATACTCCTTCACTGAAGCGTCTGTGCAGGCAGTAACATGATTAGATACATATTTTCAAAAGATCACTGTGGCTGCTGTATGGAGGATGGATTGGGCCGGGTACGGTGGCTCACGCCTGTAATCCCAGAACTTCGGGAGGCCGAGGCGGGCAGATCACCTGAAGTCAGGAGTTTGAGAGCAGCCTGGCCAACATGGCGAAACCCCGCCTCTAGTAAAAACACAAAAAAATTAGCTGGGTGTGGTGGCACGTGCCTGTAGTTGCAGCTACTCAGGAGGCTGAGGCAGGAGAATCGCTTGAACCCAAGAGGCAGAGGTTGCAGTGAGCTGAGGTCACACCACTGCACTCCAGCATGGGCAACAGAGCAAGACTCTGTCTTAAAAAAAAAAAAAAAAAAGATGGAGGATGGATTGGAGAAGGCAAGAGAAAAAGTGGGAAGATGAGCAGTTAAGTCTAGTCCTATGTTTGAAATAAGGGTGAACTAGGATGGGCAGTACAGGTGGAAGGAACTAGATGGGTTTGGGATGCATTTTGGAGATGAAATTAAGATAATTTGCTATAAATTAGAGGAATGGTTCTCAGGTTTCTGGCATCAGCAAATGAGTGAACAGTAGTGTCGTTTACTGAGGTTTTAGGGGTTTTGGTGGAGTTTAGGAAGATTATGAGTTTTGTTTTAGACATGTTGACTAAAAGATCTGGAGCTTAGAAGAGGGGTCAAGACTGGCAATGAATAAATGTGGAAGTTTTTAGAATATAGCTGGCATTTGAAGGCATAGGAGGGAGTATTTGGTCAGGAGGGAGGACACTTACGAATGAGATCTGGGAACATAAATATATAAAGGTTAGGTGGAACATCCAAACGAAAAGGAAAAAAGAATGTCTGGAGAGAGAGAAAGGGAAAACCAAAACAAGTATGGTATTGTAATAGCTGAAGGCACAGGGTAGTTTCACAAAGAAATGACTGAATAGGTAGTGAGAGGTGGAGTCCACTGTGTCTAGTAGCATGAAGATTACTGTTTGTGTTGTGGAATTGAGGTGAAATCTTGACTATGCTGGGTTAAGTGGCATATGGGAATTGAAAAAAGTCATAGCAGCATGTGTAGACATGACAGAGGCAGCAGCTGGAAAGGGAAATAGGATTTAGGGAATATTTTAAGACAGTACAGACTCTAGGATGTTTGAATGCTCACAGCATATATTGAGTGGAGAGGAAACAGGACAATACATAGCAGAGAGGATAACTGGTATAGTGAATTTGCTTAGAAGGTGGGATGGGATCCGGAGCTCACATGGAGGGAGCAGTGTGGGTTCTTCCCTGGTGCTTTGCTTTATTTATTTATTTATGAATGAGATGGAGTCCTGCTCTGCTCTGTTGCCTAGGCTGGAGTGCAATGGAACGATCTCAGCTCACTGCAACCTCCGCCTCCCGGGTTCAAGAGATTCTCTTGCCTCAGCCTTCCGAGTAGCTGGGATTACAGGCACACATCACCATGCCTGGCTAATTTTTTTTGTATTTTTAGTGGAGACGGGGTTTCGCCATGTTGACCACGCTGGTCTCGAACTCCTGACCTCAGATGATCCACACATCTTGGCTTCCCAAAGTGCTAGGATTACAGGCGTGAGCCACCGCGCCTGGCCCCTGGTACTTTGCTTTAAATCTATTGGATATGAACAATCATTTTGGCTTTAATCCAGTGCGGCTTTTTATTCCTTTTTCTATTTCCACAGGAATTTCTCGTGACCATTACTAGCTGTAAGTTATAAATGGGGCTAGTTATGACATATTTAATAAAATGTTAGGTTTATCTGACATAAATTGTGGAAGAGTCTGTTTTTCCCCTTCTCGGCAGTGTGTGGAAGGGTAGAAAATAAGCTTCACTCTTCACAATCAGCTTTGAAAAAATAAAAAAAAAAAACCTGTTTCAAATGAGATGCTTCCAGATTTAAGATGAAACAAGCCAGAAAAGCAACCTTTTGTTTTTTGACTACGAAATTGTTCATGTGTTTCCTATATTACTCTTCAAAAGTGTTTTTTTTTTTACCTTTGTTGTTAAACAAAATCTATTCCAGCAAAATAGGATAGGAGAAGGAAGCAAAGAGTCTAATCTAAATGTGACTCCCTCTATAGTAGAAAGCTGAATTCTTCACTGGCATAGAGGCCAGAAACTGTGGTTCACGAAAGGAATGCTGATGGACTTAGGCCCTTATACAAACTTATTTCAACTATTTACATTAATGATGATGATATAATAATATTTGACATTTTGCTATCACATTTTGGTCTTCAGAAGCTATTTTGTCCTTTCAGCATTACTTTTTATATTCTTGAAAACATTCGTCCTGAATTTCCCAGCACTAAGAAATAAAGACGGCTGTCTTCCAAGGAACTAGAGGTTACAATCTAGGTGATGGGCGTGCTCATGAGATTGGTGGTGGGCAAAAGTGCTGCTGCCACTGCTGCTGTCAGGCCACTTGTGTATTATTTAACATGAGTTTATATATTTTTCTAATAAAAAGGATAAATCAGACTTTCTAAGCATTGAAAGCATATCTTACTATTTCCCTACCTAATAGTCAACTCTGAAGCTGTAGTGCTCTTGTGTGTTCTAAGTCAGTGGCTGTAATTCTTTCTTGTGCACCACCTACTGGGAGGGTAGTGAGTAGGGAAGTGTGTAAATTCTCCTTCCTATTCATATAACTGCAAGAGTTGCTCTTCACAAGTTCCCGATTAGGCCTATGTTTTAGCACTTTATAGAGCCTTTTAATAATTGCTCCAATAACATAATTTCCCTTGGAAAACTGTCCACAGTAGTTTTCATTGTCCAAATGGTTTCCCCAAGGCTAGCCAACGTTGAGATACTATCTTCATCATTGATGAATTTCATTAAACATCTCGGGATACACCCTTAAGAACATGCTTCCCCAGCTTGTAAATAGCAGCAAGACTGTTACGGAATAACACCAGCTAACCTTTATAGCCAGATATAACTTCTTTGCAACTAACAATCTAACAATAACAATCTCTTTATACACACTATCTTATTTAATTATCTCACAAGAACCCTGTGAAATAAGTTCTATATTTTCTTTATTTACAGATGAGGAAACTGAGGCTTAGATAATTTAATTAACTCACCTGAGGCAATAGACTTAGTAAGCCAAAAGCAGGATTCACATCCAAATCTGCTGATTTCAAAAGTTGTTCTCAATCTGGGTTCACGTTAGAATCATTTAGTGAGCTTTAAAAAATACAAATGCCTGAGTCTCACCCCCCAGAGATTCTGACTTAATTCTTCTGATGTGGAACCTGGGCATCTGTGATCCCAAGTAAGTTTAATGTGCTGTCAGGGTTAAGAACCAGTGCTCTAGAGCTGTGTTGTCCAGTATGGTAGCCAATAGCCACATGTGGTTATTTGAATTTACATTAATTAAAATTAAAGAAAAAAATCCAGGGCTGACTAGAAGCAGCTAATGTGAGCCACTCTCACAGGGAAGCGTAAATGCCACTCTCACAGGGAAGGGGCGAGTAAATGCAGCACCTTCAACTGAATCATCCAGATGTTCACATTGGGACTAATCCAGGAAACAACTTGACCCATGGAGAATGGCGAAAAGCAAGGCAGGATGACAGCCCACCTAGGAGTGACACAGAGCCAGGGGAACTTCCACCACCCAGGGAAGTGGTGAGTAAATGTACAACTCCAGGAACCCATGCTGGACTAAGAAGACAAGAGAGAAGATCCAAATAAACACAATTAGAAATGACAAATGGGATGTTACCACTGACCTCACAGAAATAAAAATAATCATCAGAAACTACTAAGAACACCTCTAAGTACACAAACTAGAAAACCTAGAAGAGACAGATAAATTCTTGGACACATACAGCCTCCCAAGGCTGAACCAGGAAGATATTGATTCCCTGAACAGACCAATAATAAGCTCCCAAATTGAATCAGTAATACATAACCTACCAACCAAAAAAAGCTCAGGATCTGATGGATTCACAACTGAATTCTACCAGATGTACAAAGAAAAGCTGGTACCATTCCTACTGAAACCCTTTCAAAAAATTGAGGAGGATGGACTCTTCCCCAGTTCATTCTATGAGGCCAGCATCATCCTGATACTGAAAACCTGTCAGACATAAGAACAAAAGAAAACTTCAGGCCAATATCCTTGATGAACGCTGATGCAAAAATC
Organism: Pan troglodytes; assembly: GCF_028858775.2. Lineage (NCBI taxonomy): Eukaryota > Metazoa > Chordata > Mammalia > Primates > Hominidae > Pan > Pan troglodytes. The sequence continues at coordinate 86,724,060 of NC_072404.2, read as the reverse complement.
ATCAAAATACATGGAAACCAAATCCAATAACATGTCAAAAAGCTAATCTAACACAGTCAAGTAGGTTTCATCCCTGGGAGGCAAGGTTGGCTCAACATAGCAATTCAATAAATGTGATTCATCACATAAACAGAATTAAAGACAAAAACCACGTTTATCTCAATAGATGCAGAAAAGGCTTTCGATAAAACTCAATACCCCTTCATGTTAAAAACTCTCAATAAACTAGGTATTGAAGGAAAACCTCAAAATAATAGCCATCTATGACAAACCCATAGCCAACATCATACTGAATGGGCAAAAGCTGGTAGCATTTCCCTTGAAAACTGGCACAGGACAAGGATGTCCTCTCTCACCACTCCTATCCAACATGGTATTGGAAGTCATAGCTAGAGCAATCAGGCAAGAGAGCATCCCAAATAGGAAGAGAGGAAGTCAGGCTATCCCTGTTTGCATATGGCATGATTCTGTAGAAAACCCCATAGTCTCAGCCCAAAAGCTCCTTCAACTGATAAACAACTTCAGCAAACTTTCAGGATACAAAATCAATGTACAGAAATCTCTCACATTTCTTTATTCCAACAAGAGCAAAGTCAAGAGCCAAATCAGAAAGGCAATCCCATTCACAATTGCCACAGAAAGAATAAAATACCTAGGAATACAGCTAACCAGGGAGGGGAAGTTAAAGATGTCTACAATGAGAATTACAAAACACTGCTCAAAGAAATCAGAAGTTACAAAGAAATGGAAAAACATGCTCATGGATAGGAAGAATCAATATCATTAAAATGACCATACTGCCCAAAACAGTGTACAGATTCAATGCTATTCCTATCAAACTATCAATATTCTTCACAGAACTGGAAAAAACTGTCTTAAAATTCATATGGAACCAAAAAAGCCTGAGTAGCTAAGGTACACCTAAGCAAAAAGAACAAAGCTGGAGTTATCATGTTACCCAACTTCAAACTATACTACAGGGCTACAGTAACCAAAACAGTATGGTACTGTTACCAAAACAGGCACATAGACCAATAGAATGGAATAGCGAACCTAGAAATAAGGCTGCACACCTATGACTACCTGATCTTCAACAAAGCTGACAAAAGCAATGGGGAAAAGACTCCCTACTCAATAAATGGTGTTGGGATAACTGGCTAGCCATATATAGAAATTGAAACTGGAACCCTTCCTTACAACATACACAAAAATCAACTCAAGATGCATTAAAGACTTAAATGTAAAACCCAAAATTTATAAAAATTGTGAAAGAAAACGTAGGCAATACCATCCTAGTCATAGGAATGGGCAAATATTTCATAACAAAGACATCAAAAGTAATCACAAAAGAAGCAAAAATTGACAAATCGGATCTAATTAAACTTAAGAGCTTCTGCACAGCAAAAGAAACTAATAGAGTAAACCAAACGACCTACAGAATTGGGAGAAAATATTTGCAAACTATGCATCTGACAAAGGCCTAGTATCCACATCTACAAGGTACTTAAATTTATAAGACAAAAACAACTCCATTAAAAAGTGGGCAAAGGACATGAACAGATACTTTACAAAAGAAGACATGTGGCCAGCAAGCATATGAAAAACTCAGTATCACTGAGGATTAGAGAAATGCAGATAGAGGTTACAATGAGATACCATCTCATACCAGTCAGAATGGCTATTATTAAAAAGTAAAACAAAAACAAAAACAAAAAAACCCACAGTTGCTGGCAAGGTTGCAGAGAAAAGGGAAGACTTACACACTGTTGATGAGAGTGTAAATTAGTTCTACCATTGTGGAAAGCAGTATGGTGATTACTCAAAGGCTAACAGCAGAACTACCATTGGACCCAGCAATCTGATTACTGGGTATATACTTAGAGGAATAAAAATCATTCTACCATAAAGATATACGTCTGCAAATGTCAATTGCAGCGTGATTCATGATAGCAAAGACATGGAATCAACCTAAATGCCCATCAGTGACAGATTGGATAAAGAAAATGTGGTACATACATACCATGGAATACTGTGCAGCTATAAAAAAGAATGAGATCATGTCTTTTGTGGGAACATGGATGGAGATAGAGGCTATTATCCTTAGCAAACTAACGCAGGAACAGTAAAACGAAATACCTAATGTTCTCACTTATAGGTAGGAGCTAAATGATGAGAACTCCTGAACACAAGGGAACAACAGACACTGGGGTCTTCTTGAGGGTGGAGGGTGGGAGGAGGGAGCGGAGCAGAAAAAGTAACTATTGAGTACCAGGCTTAATAGCTGGGTGATGAAATTATCTGTAAAAATAAACCCCTGTGATATGAGTTTACCTATATAACAAACCTTCACATGTACCCCTGAACTGAAAATAGAAGTTAAAAATTCCTGTAGTCCCAGCTCTTTGGGAGGCCAAAGTAGGAAGATCACATGAGCCCAGGAGTTCAAGACCACCCTGGGTAACATAGACTCCATCTCTTAAAAAAGTAAAATAATTAGCCAGGCACACATGTAGTCCTAGCTATTTGGAAGGCTGAAGTGGGAGGATTGTTTGAGCCTGGGAGGTTAAGGCTACAGTGAGCCACGTTTGCGCCACTGCACTCCAGCCTGGGCAACAGAGTGAGACTTTGTCTCAAATAAATAGTGCTTCAGTCATATTATCCACATTTTGAGTGTTCAATGACTACATGTGGCTAGTTGCCACCATATTGGACTATACAGGTATATAACATTTCCATTGTCAAAGACAGTTCTGTTGGATAGCTTCACAGAGCCTGTGTACATACCATTTCAACTTGCTGTGTCTTTTTTTCCCTTTGGGATTGGGTGGGGCAACTAAGCATGACCTAACAATTTGGAAATATTTGCTTATAAGTTCTGGATATGGTTCTTAGAATATGTAATTAGGTACATTTATTCTACATCTCACTTATTTTATTTTATTATTATACTTTAAGTTTTAGGGTACATGTGCGCAATGTGCAGGTTAGTTACATATGTATAAATGTGCAATGCCGGTGTGCTGCACCCATTAACTCATCATTTAGCATTAGGTATATCTCCTAATGCTATCCCTCCCCCCTCCCCCCACCCCACAACAGTCCCCAGAGTGGAATGTTCCCCTTCCTGTGTCCATGTGTTCTCGTTGTTCAGTTCCCACCTATGAGTGAGAATATGCGGTGTTTGGTTTTTTGTTCTTGTGATAGTTTACTGAGAATGTACATCTTACTTGTTTTCAAAATGAGAAAAAAACTTTCATTCTCTAAAGGATGGAGTGCAGATAGTTTGCTAGAATGGAGGTTATGATCTATGTTGCCATCATGTTCATTTCCCAGGATAGAATCCTAAAAGAATTACTGGGTGAACAGGTATGAATATATTTAACCCTCTGTGAAAGAATTTTTCTGAGATATTGTGTTAGTTGACTCATTCACTACTATTTGAGAATTGTGTAAGAAGCACGTGCTCCCTTGACAGTATTTCATTATCATTTAAAAAACTACTTCTAAAGGAAAATTATGGTACCTTGTTTTAATTTTCATTTATTACTAGAGAATCTAAAGTCTGTCTTTTTTTTAAGCAATTTCATGTTCCTTGTGATTATAGTATATGAAAGAATGGATAAACAAGTAGTTTTTTGCTGATAATGTTTACTGTATGAAAGCAGTCCAAGTGGTATATGAGACTTTTGTAACTCTTATTATTTTGTTTATACTTTAGTGATAGATTACTTTTATTCTCAGTGAGTTGTGAGTCAGCTGTAATTGTAAAGAAAAGTTGTTATTGTGTGCTCAGTAACCGTAACAGTCATTTTACATCTAATAGAATTGTTACCATGTTATCTGATGAAGTTATTCTTTTTTGCTATTTTGTGTTTAAGATAATTGCAATAAAATGTACTGCTGACAATACTTTGCAGTGTTAAATGTCATTAAAAAGTCATAATTGATAAATATTATAACAGAATACTTATAAATGTCTTTGAATAGCCCTCTTAGGGGAAACTGACTTTTTTTCTACCATGATTCTTTGATGATGAAACTAATGAAGGAAAGTAGAGGAAACATTGAAATCCACTGAAGTAGAGTAGCGATTGAATTCACACAGCTAGTTAACATTAGCTCTGGGGCTAGAACTCAGGTTTCCTGACTCCTTGTCAAGTTACTTTCTACCTGTCAATCTCCTATTTCAGTTAATCACATAAATGATAGACATACCTGTTTAAGCATACTGTCCTCAATTGTATGTAGGTCACTGATGGACATTAGTCCATACAGCAGCAGCTGCTAGAGATAATGTACAGTTTCACGCATTGAGAGAGGTGGGGAAAGTTGAGGGTGTTCTGGAGTGATGGGGTAAGTGAAGGGGGTCAAGACTCACCTGGAAAGGCCACTCTATGCCAAGAGCTCTCCTTTGGCCTTGGGCCAATGCCTTCAGTGACTCAGTTATGGATGGATATGGACTCACATGCCACATTTGTTTTCACTGACCCATAAGATAGATCACACTTTGCCTTTCAATCAAGATAAACTAGAGACTGGTAACTTTCTGTGAAATGAACACATTTTTGATAAACTGGTGTTCATAGCTGTTAGTAATAATTGGAAGGTGACAAGCTAGATAAGGAAGGACAATGCATGCTTACTAGGAGAATCTCATGAAGCTTTGGAAACTGTCTAGAACCCCATTATTTCATATGCAGGAGTATGTCTGTGTTCATTTTCCTATCCTTCAATAGCCTGCCACAATATGTTGCTATATAGTGTGCACTAAAAAATTACTGCTTTGAAATTTCTTAGCAACTTGTTAATAGACCACTTCTAGGACTTGGGAATAATCTATGAGGTAAGATGAGACAGGACATCTAAAGGAATAGAAGTAAGTTTAAGTGGTTTAGGAAACTTTATTTATGACATAGATTCTGTTAAACTCTACTAAATATCCTTTTTCTTCTAGGAAGTTTGTGTGTATGTTACAGCCCAAAGTGTGCCTCTTGGGAACAAATCACATATTCAGTGTTTTACATTCATAAAGGTACTTTTCATGTCTTCTTTGTTACTTTTACATAATAACTTTTTCCAAATAGTAGCAAATTAGATAGCTCTTAACAGTGTTATTAGTAATTTTTTGGAGACAGGGTCTCCCTTTGTCACCCAGGCTGGAATGCGGTGGCATGAATACTGCTCACTGAAGCCTCAACCTTATGGTCTCAAGTGATCCTCCCTCCTCAGCCCACCAAGTAGCTGGGACTACAGGCGTGTGCCGTCATGCCTAGCTAATTTTTGTATTTTTTGTGGAGATGGGGTTTCACCATGTTGCCCAGGGTGGTCTTGAACTTCTGAGCTCAAGTGATCCACCCGCCTCAGCTTCCCAAAGTGTGGGGATTATAGGCATGAGCCACCATGCCCGGCTGAGAGTATTATGACCATGGAATCAATTTTTATCAGTTCATTCTATATCTGTATACTTACAGGATATATATTTCCTGAAGAAAGTTGTCAATGGTGAGTATCAAGTTAGCTAGTTATTTTTATATATCATATATTTTTATCCTGGTCTATATATTTTTCTAGGCTTGTGGACCAATCCTAAGGAAGGTATTTATCCAAAGTGTGTTTATTTGCTTTTTAGTTATCGCTATTTGGAAAGTATGTATAGATTTAACTTACAGAGTTAAATAGGGTTTCAGTTAAAAGCGTCCATGATCTCAGACCTCAACAGGTTTTAGATCTAAGATACATTTATTCCATTTCACACATCTATGGCCCAAGATATTGATAAAAAGTCTAGGGAGAAGCCGTCAAATGCCTAACTAATTTCTCCTGGTTCTGTAGTCAATCACAGTGTGCCCTGTAGTAGTTTTAGTTTGAACCATGCTAAGGAGTTATTGTTTTGCTTGTTTAATTCCTTAAAATGAGTATTTGTGCAGTATATACTATGGGTGTATTTAAATTTTTTTAAACATGAAAATTTTTCCAATATTTAAAAAAAATTATGCCAAGCCACACCAGAGCTGCTTATTCTATAGATGGACCTGATATTACCTCCTCAGGTTAGAGATTAAGGTAAAAAAGTTTAAGAACTTAATGGAGAAGCTAAAGTAACTTCAGAACTAGACATATATACTATTCATACTTAAGTTGTATAAGTTTGAGATTTTTGTGGAAAATTTTCACACATTTTTCTAATGGTTAATCTATTGATCAAAGGCAGTAAATAAAACTTTTCTGAAGATTAAGAGTTAGAAAGTAGACAGGAAAGGCCAATATACTGAGGTTATTAGCTCGACTAATTCCCTTCCTACCTAAAAGTGGGATTTGTAAGTGATTTGGAGAAGTCTCAGAGGGTCTTAATGACTGCACGTGTGTGGCGGTGAGCCTTGAGGAATGTGGGCCAATGAGCCATGTGGTCATCTCTATCTCTTGGATCTTTAAGTAAATTCCTTCAGATCCTCTCCTCCCTGAACAATCCACCTGTCATGGTCTAAGATTATAATAAGCCCAGAACAACTACTGGAGTGTGACTGCACTCAGATTATCTGCCTTCAATGCTGGTTTTTGGAGAATGGGGGGAACCGTGAAATCTAGAAGTCTGAAGATGCCTGCTTACCAGTTTCATGGTCACTGAAAATATAGTGTTACATAGTCACTGCCTTGGGTGGAGTTCCAGTTCTTTGTTTAACATTCTCTGGCTTCATGTTCTCTCTTTGCAGGACACAGCAAGACCTTCACCACTTCTCTTGAGAATGTTGGCTCACACGTGACAAAGGGCATTACTTTTCTCAACCTTGGTGAGTGATGGAGAGATCACACCCCTGCTCTGAACACTTGTTCCTAGGCATGGTATACCTCAGCCTTCTATACTATCCCATTTCTCATGTCTCTTTGAGACTCGGATTCTGATGACAATCAATGACCCACTTGAAATCTGATGAGAGAAGATTTTCTCTGGAACACACCCTTCCCTCTCAACTCCTTAGCCTTTGGCTTGAAAAGGGTTGGGGGTTGTATCTTCCCTTTTTAGAGAACCTAGGCTGTGAGCTTTCTTATGTTTTTTGGTAGCAGCCTAAAAAGCTATTTGTTAACATAAAAATGATAACTTGTATGAGATGTTCCCAAATAGCCCATGAGAAATAATACATCATGTTATCCCTTGATTATAGAGAGGACGGGGCCTCTGGGAAATTGTCTATTTCCTGTTGCTAATCTTGAAAAGCTTCCAAGTCCCATTAATGATTTATGGATCAGCTTGAGTTGTTTTGATTGAGTAAATATGGCGAAGGGAACCTGAGTATAATGAGGAAAATAAAGAAAGGGTTTGTTGTACCTCCCCCCTGAAAGCTGCTTTTCCATGCCAGTTAGGATGTGGTGCACAAAGTTTAGCACAAGACTAAGTAATGATTTACTTGCTTACATATGGAACATGGCATATGGAACATTTCCTTTAAAAAAGGAGTTTCAGGTTTAGAGCATGTAATTCTTTGATATCTTTTTCCATCCCTATTCCACAGTCCATCCACTGTCATGACGCATGTTTGGGAGAGTGCAATGTGAGGAAACTGAGCAAAGTTATTTTTATTTTGAATGATACCATTGATGAGGTTGGATACTTACGCTGAGTGGGCCAGTATGGGCAAATTTTAACATGATCTCTGAATTTGTGGGAAATTGCCTTAGGGAAGCCTGTTTCTACTGCTTCCTGTGATAAGAGAGAGAAATATTATAGAAGGTTTCCTGGGTCTGGGACTTGATTCTTATCAGCAATGCTTTATCAGCATCCCATCTCAAGAGTGATGTGGGAAACTTTCCACTAAGAAAACAGCACTTTGTGAGGGCAAAGGTATCCTTCCTTTTTTTACCCCTGGGAATGACTTGCAAAGGGCAGGCAAGATTTAATCTGTGGTCTTCAGCGTGTGGAGAGGCCAGAAATATAAGCTTTGTAAAAATAGGCTATCTTAAACATGTTGTCTTTCCTTCTTAAGCATATTTTATAGGCACAAAATCATAGCCCAGTTTAAAACTGCTGTACAGGTAATTTTTATGACAACAATATTGTTTTGAGTAATATATTTTTTGCTATTACGTGCAATTTCCCTGGACTGTCACCCTATTAAAATGGGCTTATATTGATTAAAATATTGAAGAATAATTTTTTGAAAATTTCCATGAACCCCAGACACTTCTATGTAAGAAAGATATGTTTATAAATAATGAGCTACTATTTATTTAATGAATAGTATATGTTAAGTATTTTACTTGTTATCTTGCTCCCTACAGCAATTCTGATTGGTGATGTTATCCCCATTTTACAGATAATGAAACTGAGGCTCAGAAAGAGTGAGCTCTGTGCTTAGGCTTACCTCAGTGTCTTTTATAAGGGACACTAGATTATTAATAGTTTCTTTTTTTTTTTTTGAGATGGAATCTTGTTCTGTCTCCCAGGCTGGAGTGCAGTGGTGCAATTTTAGCTCACTGTAACTTCCGCCTCCCGGGTTCAAGGTTCCCACTGCAACCTCCATCTCTGCCTCAGCCTCCCAAGTAGCTGGGATTACAGGCACGCGCCACCATGCCTAGCTAATTATTTTGTAGTTTCAGTAGAGACGATGTTTCACCATCTTGGCCAGGCTGGTCTTGAACTCCTGACCTCGTGATCCACCCGCCTCGGCCTTCCAAAGTGCTGGGATTACAGGCGTGAGCCACTGTGCCTAGCCTATTAATAGTTTCTTTAAACATTTTGTAATTTTTGTTTTTTAGCATTTTATTTCAACTAAAACTTTATCAAGTGTTTTGTTTAGAGGTTTTGTTCTAGTATTTTTCTGTAATGCAATCCAGAATAAACTGAGAGAAAATGAAGTGAAATGATCCCATCAGTCACCCAAACAGTATGCAACATAACTACCCAAACTAGAAAAGATAATTAGTGTTGTCAGTGTTACAATCCTAGAGTACTTAATTTAAAAAGATTTATTCATAGAATTTGATTTTTATCTTATAGCATTTTTGATATATTTTTAAAAATATAAAACTTCAGTCTAAATGTTTTCAAGCATTAAAGTTTTAACTAAATATAAGTGACTAAAGTATTTTCTTGAAATTATAAGAAGTATCCATTTTACATGTGGCATATGAATGTAGGTATAGCGTCTGCTTATGTGTAGTACCTTTTCTTCTCCATATAAGATCTTTATTAGAAAAGTCAGCAAATAAAATATAACAAATTTATACAGAGTTATTTCATCAAATCTTCCTAGCAAACTTTTTTGTTTGTTTGTTTGAGACAGGATCTTGCTCTGTTGCCTAGGCTGGAGTGCAGTGGTATGATCTTGGCTCACTGCAACCTCTGCCTCTGGGCTCAAACTATCCTCCCACCTCAGCCTCCTGAGTAGCTGGGATTACAGGCGCATGCCGCCATGCCCAGCTAATTTTTTGTATTTTTTGTAGAGATGGGGTTTTGTCATGCTGCCCAGGGTGGTCTTGAACTCCTGACCTCAAGTAATCCACCTGCCTCAGCCTCCCAAAGTGCTGGGATTACAGGCGTGAGCCACCGTGCCCAGCCAATAAAAATAATACCCTACCTTATTTTGTTTTTAACTGACAAATAGTAATTGTATATGTTTATGGAGTACAATGTGGTGTTTCGATACCTATATACATTGTGGAATGATCAAATCAGGCTAGTTAGCATATCCTGTATTAGTTTATTGTTGCTGTAACAAATTGTGGCAAACTTAGAACTTCAAACACCACAAATATTCTCTTAAAGTTCTGTAAAGTTGGAAGTTCGAAATGAGTCTTGAAGGGGCTAAACCAAAGTGTGGGCAGGACTAGTGCCTTCTGGAGGCTCCAGGGAAGAATTTGTTCCTTGCGTCCTCCCTCCAGCCTCTAGAGCAAGCTTGTCCAACCCTTGGCCCATGGGCTGCACACAGCCCAGGATGGCTTGAATGTGGCCCAAGACAAATCTGTAAAACTTCTTAAAACATTATTTTTTTGAGATTTTAATTTTTTTTAGCTATCAGCTGTTATTAGTGTATTTTATGTGTGGCCCAAGGCAATTCTTCTTCTTCCCAGTGTGGCCCAGGGAACCCAAAAGATTGGACACCCCTGACTAGAGGCTAGTATTTCTTGGCTTGTGGCCACTTCATTCCAACTACTTTCCTCATCGTATGGTCGTCTTCTCTTCTCTAGTCAAATCTCCCTCTCATAAGGACTTTTGTGCCTACCTGTGTCTACCTGGATATTCCAGGATAGTCTCCCCATCTCAAGATCCTAGTCACATCTGCAAGGTCTCTTTTACCCTATTCACAGGCTCTGGGGATTAGCACGTGCATATCTTCAGGAGCCATCATTCAGCCTACCACAGATACTACTGCCCCTTTTGGTGAGACAAAAATTCCCTGTTCATTGAGGGACTGAACATCCATCCCTAGAGCCCACTCACCAAATGCCAAATAGGAATCTCCCTCTCACTACCTCAATGATGTTAACAACCCAAATCACTGTCATATATTTTCAAATGCCACCACCCCACGGACATAGTGCCATCCTAATTAACTAGTTAAGTGGTACAGCTGGGAGGTAACTAGGTCATTTGATGCCGATACCCTTTCCATTATGTCCCACTGTATTGTTGTTTGTGTTTTTCTAGTAAAGTGTTGCTATAATAAGATGATTGCAACCATTTGTGCTAAGCACTTTAGCATCATTTAATCCACGTTGACTGAAAGGACACTTGTAAGTCAACTGGTTTGAGTTCTATATCCTCTTTCCTTTCCACAGAACGCCTTCTATGCAAATGATTAGCATGTGTTCCTTCACTTCTTAGGAAAAGGAGTCTAGCTGGCTCACTTATAATCTAAATGTTTCATCTATATAAAATTACTACTGTGTGAATTTCTGTTTTCTAAGATCCTAGAAAAAGTATTGGCAAGGGCTACTTCCACCCTTCCATTCTCCAGAAACCTATTTTTTATACCTTGTCTCCATCTGAGTACAAATGTTCTTGATACAAAAATATCTAGTGCAGGGACTGAAGGTGTGAATTCTAGTCAGCTTGATATGCAAGGAAATAAATTAGTACTTCACAAAGTGTCAATGTGTCTGCAGAGATTATTCTGATGAATATCGATTTAAAGGTTCTCTAAACAAAATGCTCCTGCTACTGATGATGATAATGATGATCACTGGACAAACATGGGCAACAAAATTTTAGAGCTTCCCGAAACTGGCAGAAATTATGAAGAAAATTCCCAATATAGGCTATTTCCAGCCTATCAGATTAAGGAATAATTCGTGTTGCTTGATATTTTTATTCTAATTTGCTCTGAGATCATTTAGATTCACATAAAACCACAAATCACTTAGAAACAAAACTGCAGGTATAAATTAAGATAACCATAGCTAAATATCTGAAGAAAATTAGCCAAAGATGGAAATAAATGAGGTTTACCTAGTAAGAGAAATGTGGCTGGGTGTGGTGGCTCATGCTTGTAATCCCAGCATTTGGGGAGGCTGAGGCAGGAGGATTGCTCAAGCCCAGGAGTTCAAGACCAGCCTGGGCAACATGCCTGTAATCCCAGCACTTTGGGAGGCCGAGGCAGGAGGATTGCTTGAGCCCAGGAGTTCAAGACCAGCCTGGGCAACATGGTGAGACTCCATCTCTATAAAAATAGAAAATATTAGTGGGGTGTTGTGGGCACAGTCCTGTAGTCCCAGCTACTTGGGAGGCGGAGGTGGGGAGGATCACTTGAGCCCAGGAGTTTGAGGCTGCAGTGGGCCGACATCACACCACCGCTACTCCAGCCTGGGTGACAGAGTCAGACCCTGTCTCAAAAAACAAACAAACAAACAAACAAACAAACAAACAAAAAAAACGGGCTGTCATTAAATAGCTTATTACATTGGTAAAACTTTTGCCTTTTGAGATATTCAGAGACAAGCAGGGATAATGTGACATTCTGTACCTGTGCAGCTCTTACCACATGTAGATGACATAAATGTTTCTCTTCTATAGACTATTATGTGGCTGTTTACTTACCTGGTCATTTCTTCCATCTACTTAATGTTCAACATCCAGACCTGATCTGCCACAATCTCTTTCTGACAGGTACGGCTATAGTTTTTCTCTTGTAGAGGTGGCCCATTTGAGTTTGTTTTGACTTTAATATCTATGTTTGGGTGAAAGGAGTTTCTTTTATTTGCTGATCTACTGTGTTTTTTTTTTTTGCCAGGAAATAATGAAATGATTGATATGCTACCTCATTGCCCTTTACAGTCATTGTCAGGGTCCCTGGTATTGGATTGTTGTTCTGGAAAGCTCTATAGAGCACTGCTCAGCCAGTCGTCTTTATTACAGCTTCTGCAGAACACTTGCTTAGACTGCGAGAAGATGGCTGCGTTGCACTGTGCGCTCTACTGCGGTCAAGGTGCGCAGTTCCTGGAAGGCCAGGTGAGAAGATAGCTCATGTTTTACAATGGGCAGATAGATGACACTGAACATATTTATTTTGTGCTTGAAAATGGTCAGGAGTTATTTTTATTTAGTAACAATTAATTGAGGTGTATGGCCTTGCTGCTGACATCGTCATCTTTTGCGCTGCTTTTTTATGGATCCCTACCAGGTCTCACACTCAGGGTGTTTCTGTTCTTTTGGGTACCCCCTTTTCCATATTGGGAATAAGAGTTTAGCTATGTCAGTAATATTTCAATGAAGAGCTCAGTAAATAATGCGTTTCTTAAATATCTGCTTTTTCTCCTGGTCTGTATTTGATCTATAATTATCAAAAGGACTAAAATCTGGTGGCAGATATTTATTACATTTGTAATAAAAATAGCTTACATTTGTATTTCACATTAGAGTTTATTAAGTACTTCCACGTGCATTCTGTGTTATTTTACAGCTATCCTGTGAAGTCAGAAAAATCTCTTTATCAGATGTGGTTAAGATCAAAGCGTGGCTGGTTAACTACAAAAAAAAAAAAAGACATTAGACGTTTTATTTTAACCTGAAACATAACAGTGTACATTATTCACCCATGTTTTGACTCAAGCCTTTCTTTGTGCATCTGCTAATTGAAGTTCAACATCATTTTTCATGCATAAAAGCACTAGTAATGAGTTACATCTAACTTCCTGTTACTTTTTAAAAATTTTTATTTCTAAGGATATAGTAATTTAAAGACCCTTACAAAGCAAGCTGTGTATACCAGGCATTTTTTACCCAGTCTTTTTTAGTTGTTTCCCCTAAACCTAATTTTCTAGTGTTTTAGAGACATGACTTTGACTCTTTACAAAGCATTCAACTTTTACTGACCCAATGACACTCTCTGCATCCACATTTTACTTGTTGATAGTAATATCATATTACCTAATTTTGAAAATAAGTACAATAACATAAATCGGTTTTGAATTAAACAGCTTACTGGTAGGAGCAGAAGTGCAAGTGTGCACCATGGTTAGGCATGCCTTATAATATCTGTCAGTGCTGAGATGGCAAACATTCCTCTAGCAGGTGAGGATGATTATGGAGATGAGCGAGTTGATGGTATAGCAGGGATTATCCCTCCCTCAGGAGGCAGTACAGTGATGCTCACAAAGGTTAACTGGTGTGTCCGTATTCACACCCAGGACCCAGCTGGAATTCACACCCAGCTCTGCTGCCCCCAAGCCTAGTGGTTTTGTTTTTCTTTTTTTCCTGTATCCCACGGCTCTTTCCACTGGTGCTTTGCTATAACATGACCTATTCTTGCACAAACGTTAGGTTGAGGAACGTTTATTTGGTTTCCAGCCAAGGAGATTTATTAAAAAGATGTATAAAAAGGATCTCACTTATAAAATACTGTTTTACCTACCCAGAATTGCATTATGTATCTTGAAGATAGTATAGAAGTGAGTATATTCTTAGGCAATTCTAAAATAGGTATAGAATGCAAAAGATTCATGTATATTTGTACTTCTTTGGTAGTGGAGGCAGAGAGCAGATTTAAATACCAACAGAGTTCTGTCTGACTTTTTAAAGATTATTCAATGGATTTCTGAGAATGTCTCTGCCTGCCATTCATTTGACCTCATTCAGGAATTTATAATTGGTAAGTGTTGCTGATGTTGCAGCTTAAGTTGAATACTTGACCTTTTTGCTTGAGGGAAAGCAGTAAATTGATAGTGAATGCCTCAACCTGTCCAAATGCTGCTTTGGAGCACATTAAAAAAAAAAAAAACTCTATCGGAGTCAGCAGCTAATTAAATTTCATTCTCTTGTGGTTTTCTAAGAAGCTATGGCTGTACAGAGATTGATGAGATACAAGATAGGATCTTGATTCTATAACCTTATTAGTGATTTTTTTTTTCCAGTAAGATGTAACTTTCTTAGCCCAGTTTTGTGTTGGCTGGTTTCGTATGAAATGATATAATGTCATTTGGGTAGATATGGTACTAAGTTATTGTTCTCATTGTAAAAAGCAGAACCTGAACATTTTAGTCAGTAGATAAAATCATAATGGTTACCGTTTTGAGGATGAGGGATAAGACAATGAAAACTTTGTTGGTTTGCTTGTTTTGGTTGAATTACAATGCTGTCATCATCTTATTAAACCACATCTTTTTTCCCCCTGTTTCAAAAAAAATCTACTCAGCTTCTTCATACTGGAGTGTATATTCAGAGACAAGTAACATGGACAAACTATTGCCACATTCCTCAGTGCTCACTTGGAATACAGTAAGTTAACACTGTGTATGCTGTATGCAAATAAAATCAATTCACAGTTGTGGGTCAGTTGTTGGACACCTCTCTTATAGCCATCAAGGTCATGATTTCACTACTGTTTTGACTGATAAAGAACTCAGTTGAATTTTTTTTGGCAGAAAAGTAATAGCAAATCCCTGCTATTGGCCAAAAGTATTTGTATAAAAACAGTAAAACCAAAGGAGCAGGTACACAGGGTATTTATTATTCTTCCTATTACCAGGCAGAACTAAACCTCTATCATGGTATTTTTATTTTCTAAGTGACTAGAGTGGATTAAAATATGTACTGAGTTTTTATAAGTGAGGAATGGGTGGATTGCTGCTATCATACTTGGTAGATAAGGACCTTCATGACCCCTTTTTCCAGCCCCATTAAAAAGTCTGTAATAACTCTAGAGCTTCAGGATCAGTAAAAGTCAGCAATCTTAGGCACATTCACCCCAAATGACTTTTTCTCCCTGTCGGTTCTGACTCCCTCCTTTTAAATTAGGATGTGCTGAGCTAAAACACTGCTCATTTTCTCTTGAATATGGTACAGTAGACAGAGCTTTGCTGGCCCAGCAAGTGAAAACCGTACATAGGCTGTGCCTGAAAAAGTTCTGCCTCATGTTTCTTATTTAGATATTAGAACTACATGCTTGCTTTTGAGGCAGAAGTTTATATCAAAAAGGTACTTAGAAAAATAAATTGAATTTAAATAAGACAGTCATAGGAAAATATGTACTAGAGTAAATGGTGACACTTTATGTTTAGACCCTGTCTAAATATAGTCCTTAAAAAAGATGTATCAAGTGTGTTTGATTAATTTCTAAATTTTTGGTATGCACAGTGGCAGTGCTTTCCTAAAGGCCTTTTCTTTGTCTTTTACTGTCGTGGTTATTAGATTTTTATGCCCCACCTTAGAATTTAAGGGAAAGAAAGGCCTGAACTTGTTCCCTCTCTAGGCGCCCACATTTTTCTTTTGGAACACATGTGAATAGACATGCAGACCCTGTGGTCATATGGCAGGAAGTCTGCAGGTTACACCACCCCAGAGTCAGGAAATGCACATCTCCGCTCCCTCCCTTACCAACCCCCTGCTGTTATGTCCTGTGTTCAAAGTGTCCAGGAGGCAGCTGGGACCACTGGTTCCCAGGGTTGTGTTAAAAGACTGAGCCACATGTTAATTGGATGTGGTGTGAGAATATCACCCTGAGGGTAACGCTTCCCTTTTGCACTTCTCAAGATTGTGCAGGGTGGAGCAGCTATTGTGGACACGCACAGGGTGACATCAGGAAGTCCAAGAAGAGCGATATAAAGAAACCTGTGGTTATAACCTCCCTGTACTGAACTAATCTTGGGGTTTGCCATGTTGCTTTAAACTTCTTGTGGTTGGACTAGGTTACCTTAAAGGTCTCTTCTAATCTTGAAAATCTATCAGTCTATGCTTATCATTAGCTGTGATGCAAATCATTTATTTTTCTCTTATCTGCAAATGTTCTTAATGCTACAACCTTAATAAAAAGTTTCCACAGGCGAAAACATGGATTTCACATTTTTGTAGGAGACAACTGACTTGGATTTTTTAAGATAATAGAAAATGTGATGCCCTTACACATAGATAATCCTGAATTATGTTTTGCAAACAACTATACCTCTTTTAAAATGCTATTTATAACCAAAACTGTAATGAAATTTTAATTTTTTTTGAGGTATCCTCTGTAGTGATAAATGAAGCACACAATAGATTCTTATCACGGCTTTCAACTGTCACATTGAAGAACTTAGTTGTTTGCATGTTCTGAAAACTTATTTCTCTGTCCCCATGATACCCTTTTTTACAGGAATATTCTATATCAGTAAAATCTCGGTCATTTAAATTATAGACAAATATCAATTTTTATTTCTACATTACATCTCCCAAAATATTTTCTTATACACTTATCTACTTTTTTTTAAGGAAACGAAAGCTGATTTGACCAGATGAGAGGCTAATTACATAATAACATACAGATACACTTTTCAAAATAATAGTGAATAAAAGGCAATCTTGAAAGTTTATCCTTTTATTAAATTTCTGTTTTAACACTCACTAGTTAGGAGAATGCTATCATTTGCCCTTCTTGAAATGAATTGTTCACCTTTCAGATTTGCCATGATGATAGCACTGCAGAAACTCTTTTTTTTCCTTTGGAGACGGAGTCTTGCTCTGTCGTCCAGTCTGGAGTGCAATGGTGCAGTCTCAGCTCACTGCAACCTCCATCTCCCAGGTTCAAGTGATTCTCCTGCCTCAGCCTCCTGAGTAGCTGGAAATACAGGCGCCCGCCACCATGGCTGGCTAATTTTTTTTTTTTTTTTTTTTTTTTTAAGTAGAGCGGGGTTTCACCATGTTGGCCAGGTCGGTCTCAAACTCTTGATCTAAAGTGATCTGCCAGCCTTGGCCTCCCAAAGTTCTGGGATTACAGGCGCGAGCCACTGCACCTGGCTGGTGCAGAAACTTTTTTTTTTTAAATTATTATACTTTAAGTTTTAGGGTACATGTGCACAATGTGCAGGTTAGTTACATATGTATACATGTGCCATGCTGGTGTGCTGCACCCATTAACTCGTCATTTAGCATTAGGTATATCTGCTAATGCTATCCCTCCCCCCTCCCCACAACAGTCCCCAGAGTGTGATGTTCCCCTTCCTGTGTCCGTGTGTTCTCATTGTTCAGTTCCCATCTATGAGTGAGAACATGCAGTGTTTGGTTTTTTGTCCTTGCGATAGTTTACTGAGAATGATGATTTCCAATTTCATCCATGTCCCTACAAAGGACATGAACTCATCATTTTTTATGGCTGCATAGTATTCCATGGTGTTGTATATGTGCCACATTTTCTTAATCCAGTCTATCATTGTTGGACATTTGGGTTGGTTCCAAGTCTTTGCTATTGTGAATAATGCCGCAATAAACATACGTGTGCATGTGTCTTTATAGCAGCATGATTTATAGTCCTTTGGGTATGGGGGGCTCCTACCTCTGAAATTACAGAGGACAATGAGGTACAGAAAAATTACCCAGTCAAGTCATGCAAGAATCCTGTTAGTCTTGATTCCTTCTAGTGAGGTAGGGGCCAACTATAATACATTTAAGTGAAAGAAGAGAGAGGAAGGAGTATTGATAATGAAACATTTCCCCTTTATCGTTACATTTGGTGCAAACATAATTTGCCTCATTTGTTCTTTAATAGAAATGTATAAAAATACCCTATTTGCTCTCTATTTCTTTGTAATAGTCTTTTCCTTTACTTTAGAGACCCTGTCACCTATTATAATTGTGACTTTAAAGAATGTGTCCCTTCCTGAGGCAAGAGATAGGCTATATTCACTGTTATTTATGCCCTCCAAGGTTTATTTAAAGTAGAGGTTAGAAGCTGGAAGCTGCCCTCAGCTTCTGTCTGTGCAGAAAACACTCCCTGAAAGCTTGAGCTAGTGGTAGTTCATACACTGAGCAGCTGTGTGTGTGTGTTTTTCCCCACTATAGGAAATTCCTGGAATAACTCTTGTGACAGAAGACATTGCATTGCCTCTTATGAAGGTAGGTCCCTTACAGCAAGAAACAAAAGTACAGATACATGACTAAAGCTCTGCTGCCTGAGTATTATGGTGGTTCCAAAAGGGATTGCAAATTGGCAGGGGAGGGGAGGGCAAGGCAGTAGGGTGGGTTTTCTGGAGAATCCTTCCTACATGGGTGAGTGATCACTGAGTATGGTATTATGGCAATTCTCAGGAATGCTCTTTGAAGGAAGTTTCCTGAAGATAGGAGAGAATTACGGTGCTCAACTTAAACCTTCCAGAACCAGCACTTGCCACTGTACCTCAGAACAGGCTTTACTGGGGGAGGTCTTGTAGATGATCTTTAGAGAGGCTGGTAGCTGCTTTTACTTTATTTGCACTATTACTCCCTCAAAATGAGCTTGCGCACGTGCACGTGCACACACACACACACAGAATTTCCAGTCTTAAAACCATTAAGTAATGTGGGCTAGGATTATCTAATTTCCTTCTGGTTGTAAAAACAGCTTTTTTGTTTCTCAGGAGTGATCTGTATTGGCCCACTATGTGGTCTTCATCAACCTCTGAACTTTAAGCTGTAGCTGTTAGTGTCTTTCTGCAACCTGGTGGCTTCGCAATAGTTTTGGAGTACCATAGGAGAATGGGGTGGAGTGAGTAGAAAAGGATATGTATGTAGTTAAAACCAGGGGGAGTGTTTTAGCACAGTTTCCTTGAAGCTCCTTTGTTGTTTTTGGCATTTAGCATTGCCTCCTGTTAATCATAGCTTGAGGTAGACTGGGAAATCTCAACTTCTGGCAGCAGGGAGCTCAGGGTGCTGACGCCTTTTATTTCCATTTGATTCTTTTGTATCTGTGAAGGGCAGGCCGGGCCTGGACAGCTGGGGGAAGGCTGTGGCATTTTAGGTCACAGTGATTCACTGGGGGCAAGAGAGGGTAGATCGGGGGCCAGGTTAGTGGTTCTAGGTTTTGGTCCTAAGAAGGATCCCTTAAAAATAGACTGATGATCTGTGTTTCCAGGCAAAAGCATGGGACTGCTGTGAAGTCCTACTAACATATGAAGATGAAGAGAAAAGAAAGGTTTTATTAATAGTTTAAAAGGTGTTTTAAAAGATTCCACCCATTCATTTTATTTATTGTTTATTGTTTCTGCCTTTTCTACTAGTCTTACCAAATCCATAATGTGTTTTTATTTATTTATTTTTAGAGATGGGGTCTCTCTTTGTTGCCCAGGCTGGAGTGCAGTGGCATGATCATAGCTCACTATAATCTCTAATTCCTGGGCTCAAGCAATCCTCCCGTCTCAGCCTCCTGAGTGGTTGGTACTACAGTCATGAGCCACCACACCCATCCAGTTTCTTATTTTTTCTTATTTTTTTTTTTTTTGTAGAGATGGGGTCTTGCTATGTTGCCAGGATGATCTCAATCTACTGGCCTCAAGTCATCCTCCTGCCTTAGCCTCTTAGAGTGCTAGGATTATAGGTGTGAACCACCATGCTGGACCATAATTTTTTAATGGACAACAAACCAGTGAAGAAAAATTTTGAAAGAAATATCATCCATAATTCTACAGTTCCTAATGTACCAACTGTCTCTTCTCCCCCATTTCCTCTTGGCCTTTGTTATAGGTATGCATATTTTACCCAGTAGTAATTGTGATCTACAGATATTAGATAAATTTTAGCAATTATGTTATTGTAAACATTTTTTCATGTTGCTATGTAAACTTGTAATTTCTAATGACTCCATAGGATTCCACTGGATGGCAGTGTCTTTTTCTTTTTATTATTTTAAATTAGTAAGTGTGTGAGGAAAAACTCTGTCCAAACTGTGTTTTCCCTCTCTCTCACACTGCAACAATAATCATCAACACAGAAAAACACTTCTGTTACCAAATGTGTGGGAATTCTTCATGTACCAAGCAGCGGACACCAGCTGGGTGTCCTTTAATTCAGTTCTGACACTATCTACCTAGAGACAGTGTCAGATCCCACAGGTTGGGGGACATAGTCCCCAAGACTACCCTCCACACCCCCAGATAACAGGTGCAAGTCCAGACCTCTGGAACTTCTGACCAACTGTCTTCAAGTTGGGGTTCCCACGGTACCTCTTTAGGTTTGATTAATTTGCTGGGGTGGCTCACAGAACTCAGGGAAACATGTTTACTGGCCTATTATAAAGGATATTGCAAAGGAAACAGATGAAGAGACGCATAGAGTGGGGTATGGGGGAAGGGACGTGGAGCTTCCATGCCCTCTTTCGATTCACCACCCTCCAGGAACCTCCACCTGTTCAGCTATGGGGAAACTTCCCCAACCCAGTCTTCTGGGATTTTTATGGAAGCATTCCTTCCCTCCAGGGTATGAGGCGGGACCCTCTTAGGGGAGGGTCTTAAGATCTGCAATCAGAAAGGCAAGGGGGTGGGGCGGGGGGTGGTGGTGGGGAGTGGTGGAGGGGAGAGTCATGCCTTAGGGCAGGTGAAAGGAAGGCAGGAGAGAGAGAGTTTCCTGAGACTAGTCCTGGTCCCGAAGCCTAAAATACCCGATATTATAACATCAGGCTGTAACAAAGACTATGGGCATTGTGAACCAGGAGTGGGTGGATGAAAATTAATACATACAAAACACCACGATAAGTATGTCATACTTTTTTTTTTCTTTTTTTGAGGTAGGGTCTCACTCTGTTGCCCAGGCTGGAGTGCAATGACATAGTCACAGCTCACTGCAACCTTGAACTCCTGGGCTCAAGCAGTCCTCTTGCTTCAGCCTCCTGAGTAGCTAGGACTACACGTACATGTCATCGTGTCTGGTTAATTAAAACTTTTTTTTTTTTTTTTTGGTAGAGACAGGGTCTTACTATGTTGCCCAAGCTAGTTTCAAACTCCTAAGCTAAAGCCATCCTCCTAACTCGGCCTCCCAAAGTGTTGGTATTACAGGTATGAGCCACCATGCCCTGCTGGGTTGCAGTGCCTTAACTCAGTTGTTCTTCTGTTTTTTGGACATTTACTTTGTCCCTAGCCCCCATTAAAAAAATTTCTTTTTGCTGTTAGAAATAATGTTGCAGTGAATTTTTTTTCTTTCTTTCTTTTTTTTTTTTTTTTTTTTTTGAGATGGAATCTCATTCTTGTTGCCCAGGCTGAAGTGCTTTGGTGTGATCTCGGCTCACTGCAGCCTCTGCCTCCTGGGTTCAAGCGATTCTCCTGCCTCAGTCTCCTGAGTAGCTGGGATTACAGGTGTGCACCACTATGCCGGGATACTTTTTGTATTTTTAGTAGAGGCGGGGTTTCACCATGTTGGTCAGGCTGGTCTCGAACTCCTGACCTCAGGTGATCTGCCCACCTCGGCCTCCCAAAGTGAACATTTTTATACATACAGTTTTTCTTTTGATCTATTCCCCTAAGGTTAAGAGCCCAGAAGTAACATTGGGTGAAAGGCTATGACGATTTTTATAGCATTTGATTCTTATTTTGTGATAAATTGATATTCAATGAAAGGGATGTCACGTGCGTCCACGTGAAGAGACCACCAAACAGGCTTTGTGTGAGCAATAGAGCTTTTTAATCACCTGGGTGCAGGTGGGCTGAGTCCGAAAAGAGTCAGCGAATGGAGATGGGGTGGGGCCGTTTTATAGGATTTGGGTGGGTAGTCAAAAATTACAGTTAAAGGGGGTTTTCTCTTATGGGCAGGGGCGTGTGTCACAAGTTGCTCAGTGGGGGAGCTTCTGAGCCAGGAGAAGGAATTTCCCAAGGTTAATCGCTCAGTTAAGATGGGGCAGAAACAAGTCGCAATGGTGGAATGTCATCAGTTAAGGCAGAAACCGGCCATTTTCACTTCTTTTGTGATTCTTCACTTCCTTCAGGCCATCTGGATGTATACGTGCAGGTCACAGGGGATATGATGGCTTAGCTTGGGCTCAGAGGCCTGATAGTCCTGTCTTCTTATATTAATAAGAAAAATAACATAAAATAGTATTGAAGTGTTGGGGCAGCAAAAATTTTTTGGGGGTGATATGGAGCAATAATGGGCAATGTTTCTCAGGGCTGCTTCGAGCAGGATTAGGGGCAGCATAGGAACCTAGAGTGGTATAGATTAAGCTGAAGGAAGATTTTGTGGTAAGGGGTGATATTGTGGGGTTGTTAGAAGGAGCATTTGTCATATAGAATGATTGGTGATGGCCTGGATGTGGTTTTGGATGAATTGAGAAACTAAATACAAGGTTCGAATAAGAGAATGAGAAAAACAGATATTAAAAGACTAAGAATTGGGAGGACATCCAATTAGAGAGTTCCCAAGGGGGTTCAGCATAATTACTTGCTTGGTTGGCAAGTTTAGGCTCTATCCTTTAGATTTTTATGTTGTCATATACCAGGCCAGATTGATTTAGGTAAAAACAACACTTTTCATTTAAAAATATACAGAGTCCTTTCTTTTTTTGTTGTTGTTGTTGCAGTGAGTAAGTTGAGGCCTCAGCAATTTTGGAGGAAAGAGAAATGCAAAGCCAGCAATTGTTTGTTAAAGAAGGATTAGAAACGGCTAGGTGAGAGTGAGATTGGCATTGTGGTGGAGATAGCTGGGGAGAGGTAGAGGGTGTTATAAGAATGGGAACAAGAATAAGACTGAGTATAAAAGTAAAGAATAGGACTTCGTCAGGGTGAAAGTATTGGAGTGTACCCCGTCAGCAAAGATCATCTATCCACTCTAAAAGGGAGTTAAGAGTGGCAGTTGGGGATAGCACCAGGAGATACTAGCTGTGATGGCTTGGAGCAACAGTGTAAACCAGCAGTGTAAACAAGAGCAGGACATTTATGAGTAGTTGAGAACAGTGAATAGGAGTATGACTAGACAGAAGATAGTACGGATGACAAGTTTTTGGGGTGCAGTCCAAGTTGGGCTGGTGTCTGGAATGAGCCTGGAGCCTAATAAAAAGGAGCGTCCATACAGAAGCTCAAATGGGCTGTACCCTGTAGCATCCCGAGGACAGGCCTGAATTCTGAGAAGGGCAAGTGGTAAAAGTATTGTCCAGTCCTTTTTAAGTTGGAGGCTGAACTTGGCGAGGTGTGTTTTTATAAGACCATTAGTCCATTTTACCTTTCCTGAAGATTGAGGATGGTAAGGGGTCTGAAGTTTCCACTGAATACCAAGAGCCTGAGAAACTGCTTGGGTGATTTGACTAGTAAAGGCCTGTGTGTTATTGGACTGTATAGAGGTGGGAAGGCCAAACCGAGGAATTATATCTGACAGAAGGGAAGAAATGACTACGGTGGCCTTCGCAGACCCTGTGGGAAAGTCCTCTACCCATCCAGTGAAAGTGTCTACCCAGACCAAGAGGTGTTTTAGTTTCCTGACTCCGGGCATGTGAGTAAAATTAATTTGCCAGTCCTGGGCAGGGGCAAATCCTCAAGCTTGATGTGTAGGGAAGGGAGGGGGCCTAAACAATCCCTGAAGAGTAGTAGAATAGCAGATGGAACACTGAGAAGTGATTTCCTTGAGGATAGATTTCCACGGTGGAAAGGAAACGAGAGGTTTTAAGAGATGGGCTAGCGGCTTATAACCTATATGGAAGAGGTTATGAAATGACGACAGAATAGAATGGGCCTGTGAGGCTGGAAGGAGATAATTTTCCTTGGCCTAAGAACCATTTGTCTTGTGTGGGAAGAGATTGATAGGTGGAAGTTAGTCAGTGGGGGAGTAGGTGGAAGTGACCGATGAGAAGGAGAAAAACTGGCAGTGAGGGACAGAAATTGGAATGCTAGCTGCTTCTTTAGCTACCTTATCAGCATAAGCATTGCCTTGAGCGATGGGATCTGACACCTTTTGATGGCCTTTGCAGTGAATGACTCCAGCTTCCTTTGGAAGTAAAGTGGCCTTGAGAAGAGTTTTTATTAAAGAGACATTAATGATGGAGGACCCTTGCATAGTGAGGAAACCTCTTTTTGCCTATTATATAACAGCATGGAGGTGCAGGATATGGAAGGCATATTTAGAGTCAGTATAAATATTGATGTATAGTCCTTTTGCAAGATTGAGGGCTTGAGTTAAGGCAATGAGTTCGGCTTGCTGAGAAGTAGTGGAGGGGGGCAGAAAGTATATGCGTCAGGTGTGAGGAAGAAAATAGATTTTGGAAGTTATGAGAACTGTAGAGAGTGAGTTGAGCATAGTTTGTGATTTTGAGGGCCTCTAAAAGTATTAAAGCAGCGGCAGCTGCCACACACAGACATGAAGGCTAGGCTAAAACAGTAAGATCAAGTTGTTTGGACAGAAAGGCTGCAGGACACGGTCCCGTCTCTTGTGTGAGAACTCCAACCATACAGCCCTGCACTTCGGCTGTGTGTAATGAAAAGGGAGTGATAAGTTAGGGAGAGCTAGTGTGGGAGCTGTTTTTTAAGGAATGGAAAGGGAGTGGGGAAAGGATTTAGGATCTATGGGGTCAAGTAGGTTTATCTAGAATAGAATAATGGGTTGTGGAGGGAGGTATTGAGGATAGGAGAGTATATAGGGTTGGCACCGTGGGGTGGATAGGCAAAACAATTTGGTTGATAAGTCGCAGATCCTGAGCTAACCTGTAAGGCTTGTCTGGTTTTTGGACAGGTAAAATGGGGGAATTGTAAGGAGAGTTTACAGGCTTTAAAAGGCCATGCTGTAATAGGCAAGTGATAACAGGCTTTAATCCTTTTAAAGTGTGCTGTGGGATGGAATATTGGCATTGAGCAGTGTAAGGGTGATTAGGTTTTAATGGGATGGTAAGGGGTGCATGATCGGTCGCCAAGGGGGGAGTAGAGATGTCCTATACTTGTGGATTAAGGTGGGGAGATACAAGGGGAGATGTGAAGGAGGCTTTGAACTAGGGAAAAGGGCAGAATGAGAGTGTGGCTGTAACCTAGGAATAGTCAGGCAAGCAGATAATTTAGTTAAAATGTCTTGACCTAATAAGGGAACTGGGCAGGTGGGGATAACTAAAAAGGAGTGCATAAAAGAATGTTGTCCAAGTTGGCACCAGAGTTGGGGGAGTTTTAAGGGGTTTTGAAGCCTGGCCTTCAATACCCACAACAGTTATGGAGGCAAGGGAAACAGGCCCTTGAAAAGAAGGTAATGTGGAGTGGGTATCCTCTGTATTGATTAAGAAGGGGGCAGACTTACCTTCCACTGTGAGAGTTGCCAAAAGCATCTGTGATGGTCCAGGAGGCTTCTGAGGTGATGGTGCAGCGTCAGTCTTCAGCCGCTAAGCCAAGAAGATCTGGGAAGGAGTCAGTCAGAGAGCCTTGGGCCAGAGTTCCAGGGGCTCTGGGAGTGGCTGCTGGGCGAGTTGGACAGTCTGATTTCCAGTGGGGTCCCGCATAGATGGGATGTGGCTTAGGAGGTATCCTGGGCTGTGGGCATTCCTTGGCCCAGTGGCCAGATTTCCGGCACTGAAGTAAGATCCTGGGGGAGGAGGTCCTGAAGGAATGCTTGACCACTGTGGCTTAGGCATTTTGAAGTTCTTGTGTGCTGGAGATGTGGCTGGGGTTTCTCTCATGGTGGAGGCAAGGAATTGCAACTCAGAAATATGTTGCTACTTGGCTGCCTCTACTCTATTATTGTACATCTTGAAGACGAGGTTAGTTAAGTCCTGTTATGGGGTTTGAGGGCCGGAATCTAATTTTTGGAGCTTTATTTAATGTCGGGAGTGGATTGGGTAAAAAAATGCATACTGAGAATAAGATGGCCTTCTGGCCCTTCTGGGTCTAGGGTGGTAAAGCATCTAAGGGTTGTTGCCAAATGGGCCATGAACTGGGTTGAGTTTTATATTTGATGAAAAAGAGCCTAAACACTAACTGATTTGGGAGAGGTCGGATAAAGAAAAAGGAGCATTAACCTTGACTGTGCCTTTAGCTCCAGCCACCTCTTTAAGAGGAAATTGTTGGGCAGGTAGGGGAGGGCTAGTCGTGGAATGAAACTGTAAGCCAGACCAGGTGTGAGGAGGCGAGGTGATAAAAGGATTATAGGGTGGGATAGTGGAGGCTGAAGAAGAATTGGGACCTGGCTTGGCCTGGTGAGGAGCAGCCTTGGGGAGGAGGGGAGAAGTCTGATGGGTCTGTAGAAAAGGAGGATTCAAAGGACTCAGAGCTTGGGGTGGAGACTGAAGGAACAGACAGGAGAGAAAGAAGACAGATTTGGGATGAGTCACATTGGGAGCAGAGACTAGGGAGGGACCAATGTGTAGAAGAATGCCTGGAAGTCAGGCACCTCAGACCCATTTGCCCATTTTTCAACAAAAATCATCCGGGTCTTGTAAAATGGAGAAATCAAAAGTGC